>NW_026529584.1:0-1200000 GCF_028500815.1 Rissa tridactyla
TTCCCAAAGACCTTTAGAACAAGGCATAGTTTCCCCCTGCTGGCTCTTTGGGCGGGGGACCCATCTCCAGCCGTAGTGGCCATTTTTGTGCCTGGCGCGGCGCCAAGTGGGAAAGGGTGGTGTCGAGGCTGAAGGCAGCAGGAAAGCCCGCAGCCCCCAGTGTCTGTGGGGCTACGCAAGCGGTTCCAAAGAGCTTTAGAACAAGGCATAGTTTTCCCTGCTGGCTCTAGGGCGGGGGGACCCATCTCCAGCCGTATGGCCATTTTTGTGCCTGGCGCGGCGCCAAGTGGAAAGGGTGGTTTTGAGGCTGAAGGCAGCAGCAAAGCCTGCAGCCCCCAGGTCTGTGGGGCCAAGAAAGCGGTTCCCAAAGCGCTTTAGAAACAAGGCATATTTTTCCCTTCTGGCTCCTTGGGCGGGGGACCAATCTCCAGACATATGGCCATTTTTGTGCCTGGCGCTGCGCCAAGTGGGAAAGGGGTGGTTTCGAGCTGAAGGCAGCAGGAAAGCCTGCAGCCCCCAGGTCTGTGGGCTACGCAAGCGGTTTCCCAAAGAGCTTTAGAACAAGGCATAGTTTTCCCTGCTGGCTCTTTGGGCGGGGGACCCATCTCCAGTCGTATGGCTATTTTTATGCCTGGCGCGGTGCGTAGTGGGAAAGGGTGGTTTTAAGGCTGAAGGCAGCAGGAAAGCCCGCAGCCCCCACGTCTGTGGGGCTACGCAAGCGGTTCCCAAAGAGCTTTAGAACAAGGCATAGTTTTCCCTGCTGGCTTTTGGGCGTGGGACCCTCTCCAGCCGTATGGCCATTTTTGTGCCTGGCGCGGTGCGTAGTGGAAAAGGGTGGTGTTGAGGCTGTAGGCAGCAGGAAAGCCTGCAGCCCCCAGGTCTGTGGGGCTACGCAAGCGGTTCCCAAAGAGCTTTAGAACAAGGCATAGTTTCTTTCCCTGCTGGCTCTTTGGGCGGGGGACCCATCTCCAGCCATATGGCCATTTTTGTGCCTAGCGCGGCGCCAAGTGGGAAAGGGTGGCTTTGAGGCTGAAAGGCAGCAGGAAAGCCTGCAGCCCCCAGGTATGTGGGGCTACGCAAGCGGTTCCCAAAGAGCTTTAGAACACGGCATAGTTTTCTCTGCTGGCTCCTTGGGCATGAGACCCCATCTCCGGCCGTATGGCCATTTTTGTGCCTGGCGCGGTTCCAAGTGGGAAAGGGTGGCTTTGAGGCTGAAGGCAGCAGCAAAGCCCGCAGCCCCCAGGTCTGTGGGGCTATGCAAGCGGTTCCTAAAGAGCTTTAGAACAAGGCATAGTTTTCCCTGCTGGCTCTCTTGGGCGTGGGACCCATCTCCAGCCGTATGGCCATTTTTGTGCCTGGCGTGGCGCCAAGTGGGAAAGGGTGGTTTTGAGGCTGAAGGCAGCAGGAAAGCCCGCAGCCCCCAGGTCTGTGGGGCTACGCAAGCGGTTCCCAAAGAGCTTTAGAACATAGGCACAGTTTCCCTGCTGGCTCTTTGGGCGGGGGACCCATCTCCAGCCGTACTGGCCATTTTTGTGCCTGGGCCCGGCGCCAAGTGGAAAAGGGTGTTTTGAGGCTGAAGGCAGCAGGAAAGCCCACAGTCCCCAGGTCTGTGTGGCTACATAAGTGGTTCCCAAAGAGCTTTAGAACAAGGCATAGTTTTCCCTGATGGCTCCCTGGGTAGGGGACCCATCTCCCAGCCGTATGGCCATTTTTGTGCCTGGCCCGGCGCCAATTGTGGGAAAGGGGTGGTGTCAAGTCTGAAGGCAGCAGGAAAGCCCAGCAGCCCCCAGGTCTGTGGGGCTATGCAAGCGGTTCCCAAAGACCTTTAGAACAAGGCATAGTTTCCCCTGCTGGCTCTTTGGGCGGGGGACCCATCTCCAGCCGTATGGCCATTTTTGTGCCTAGCGCGGCGCCAAGTGGGAAAGGGTGTTGTCGAGGCTGAAGGCAGCAGGAAAGCCTGCCAGCCCCCAGGTCTGTTGGGCTACGCAAGGCGGTTCCCAAAGAGCTTTAGAACAAGGCATAGTTTTCCCCTGCTGGCTCTTTGGGCGGGGGACCCATCTCAGGTCTTATGGCTATTTTTATGCCTGGCGCGGTGCGTAGTGGAAAGGGTGGTTTTGAGGCTGAAGGCAGCAGGAAAGCCCGCAGCCCGCAGGTCTGTGGGGCTACGCAAGCGGTTCCCAAAGAGCTTTAGAACAAGGCATAGTTTTTCCCTGCTGGCTTTTGGGCGTGGGACCCATCTCCAGCCGTATGGCCATGTTTTGTGCCTGGCGCGGCGCCAAGTGGGAAAGGGTGGTGTCGAGGCTGAAGGCAGCAGGAATGCCCGCAGCCCCCAGGTCTGTGCGGCTACGCAAGCGGTTCCCAAAGAGCTTTAGAACAAGGCATAGTTTTCCCTGCTGGCTCTTAGGGCGGGGGACCCATCTCCAGCCGTATGGCCATTTTTGTGCCTGGCGCGGCGCCAAGTGGGAAAGGGTGGTTTTGAGGCTGAAGGCAGCAGCAAAGCCTGCAGCCCCCAGGTCTGTGGGGCCAAGAAAGCGGTTCCCAAAGCGCTTTAGAACAAGGCATATTTTTCCCTTCTGGCTCCTTGGGCGGGGGACCAATCTCCAGACATATGGCCATTTTTGTGCCTGGCGCTGCGCCAAGTGGGAAAGGGTGGTTTCGAGGCTGAAGGCAGCAGGAAAGCCTGCAGCCCCCAGGTCCTGTGGGGCTACGCAAGCGGTTCCCAAAGAGCTTTAGAACAAGGCATAGTTTTCCCTGCTGGCTCTTTGGGCGGGGGACCCATCTCCAGTCGTATGGCTATTTTTATGCCTGGCGCGGTGCGTAGTGGGAAAGGGTGGTTTTTAAGGCTGAAGGCAGCAGGAAAGCCCGCAGCCCCCACGTCTGTGGGGCTGACGCAAGCGGTTCCCAAAGAGCTTTAGAACAAGGCATAGTTTTCCCTGCTGGCTCTTTGGGCGTGGGACCCATCTCCAGCCGTATGGCCATTTTGTGCCTGGCGCGGTGCGTAGTGGAAAAGGGTGGTGTTGAGGCTGTAGGCAGCAGGAAAGCCTGCAGTCCCCAGGTCTGTGGGGCTACGCAAGCGGTTCCCAAAGAGCTTTAGAACAAGGCATAGTTTTCCCTGCTGGCTCTTTGGGCGGGGGACCCATCTCCAGCCATATGGCCATTTTTGTGCCTAGCGCGGCGCCAAGTGGGAAAGGGTGGCTTTGAGGCTGAAGGCAGCTGGAAAGCCTGCAGCCCCCAGGTATGTGGGGCTACGCAAGCGGTTCCCAAAGAGCTTTAGAACACGGCATAGTTTTCTCTGCTGGCTCCTTGGGCATGAGACCCATCTCCGGCCGTATGGCCATTTTTGTGCCTGGCGCGGTTCCAAGTGGGAAAGGGTGGCTTTGAGGCTGAAGGCAGCAGCAAAGCCCGCAGCCCCCAGGTCTGTGGGGCTATGCAAGCGGTTCCTAAAGAGCTTTAGAACAAGGCATAGTTTTCCCTGCTGGCTCTTTGGGCGTGGGACCCATCTCCAGCCGTATGGCCATTTTTGTGCCTGGCGCGGCGCCAAGTGGGAAAGGGTGGTTTTGAGGCTGAAGGCAGCAGGAAAGCCCGCAGCCCCCAGGTCTGTGGGGCTACGCAAGCGGTTCCCAAAGAGCTTTAGAACAAGGCATAGTTTTCCCTGCTGGCTCTTTGGGCGGGGGACCCATCTCCAGCCATATGGCCATTTTTGTGCCTGGCCCGGCGCCAAGTGGGAAAGGGTGGTTTTGAGGCTGAAGGCAGCAGGAAAGCCCACAGTCCCCAGGTCTGTGTGGCTACATAAGTGGTTCCCAAAGAGCTTTAGAACAAGGCATAGTTTTCCCTGCTGGCTCCCTGGGTAGGGGACCCATCTCCAGCCGTATGGCCATTTTTGTGCCTGGCCCGGCGCCAAGTGGGAAAGGGTGGTGTCGAGGCTGAAGGCAGCAGGAAAGCCTGCAGCCCCCAGGTCTGTGGGGCTACGCAAGCGGTTCCCAAAGAGCTTTAGAACACAGCATAGTTTTCCTTGCTGGCTCTTTGGGTATGCGACCCATCTCCAGCCGTATGGCCATTTTTGAGCCTGGCGGGGCGCCAAGTGGGAAAGGGTGGCTTTGAGGCTGAAGGCAGCAGGAAAGCCTGCAGCCCCCAGGTCTGTGGTGCTATGCAAGCGGTTCCTAAAGAGCTTTAGAACAAGGCATAGTTTTCCCTGCTGGCTCTTTGGGCGGGGGACCCATCTCCAGCCGTATGGCCATTTTTGTGCCTGGCGCGGCGCCAAGTGGGAAAGGGTGGTGTCGAGGCTGAAGGCAGCAGGAAAGCCCGCAGCCCCCAGGTCTGTGGGGCCAAGCAAGAGGTTCCCAAAGAGCTTTAGAACAAGGCATAGTTTTCCCTGCTGGCTCTTTGGGCGGGGGACCCATCTCCAGCCGTATGGCCATTTTTGTGCCTGGCGCCGCTCCAAGTGGGAAAGGGTGTTGTCAAGGCTGAAGGCAGCAGGAAAGCCCGGAGCCCCCAGGTCTGTGGGGCTACGCAAGCGGTTCCCAAAGAGCTTTAGAACAAGGCATAGTTTTCCCTGCTGGCTCTTTGGGCAGGGGACCCATCTCCAGCCATATGGCCATTTTTGTGCCTGGCGCGGTGCATAGTGGGAAAGGGTGGTTTTGATGCTGAAGGCAGCAGGAAAGCCTGCAGCCGCCAGGTCTGTGGGGCTATGCAAGAGGTTCCCAAAGAGCTTTAGAACAAGGCGTAGTTTTCCATAATGGTTCCTTGGGCAGGGGAGCCATCTCCAGCCATATGGCCATTTTTGTGCCTGGCGCGGCGTCATGTGGGAAAGGGTGGCTTTGAGGCTGAAGGCAGCAGCAAAGCCTGCAGCCCCCAGATCTGTGGGGCTACGCAAGCGGTTCCCAAAGAGCTTTAGAACAAGGCATAGTTTTCACTGCTGGCTCTTTTGGCAGGGGACCAATCTCCAGCCGTATGGCCATTTTTGTGCCTGGCGCGGCGCCAAGAGGGAAAGGGTGGTGTCGAGGCTGAAGGCAGCAGGAAAGCCTGCAGCCCCCAGGTCTGTGGGGCTACGCAAGCGGTTCCCAAAGAGCTTTACAACAAGGCATAGTTTTCCCTGCTGGCTCTTTGGGCGGAGGACCCATATCCAGCCACATGGCCATTTTTGTGCCTGGCTGGGCGCCAAGTGGGAAAGGGTGGTGTCGAGGCTGAAGGCAGCAGGAAAGCCTGCAGCCCCCAGGTCTGTGTGGCTACGCAAGCGGTTCCCAAAGAGCTGTAGAACAAGGCATATTTTTCCCTGCTGGCTCTTTGGGCAGGGGACCCATCTCCAGCCGTATGGCCATTTTTGTGTCTGGCGCGGCGCCAAGTGGGAAAGGGTGGCTTTGAGGCTGAAGGCAGCAGGAAAGCCCGCAGCCCCAAGGTCTGTGGGGCTACGCAAGCGGTTCCCAAAGAGTTTTAGAACAAGGCATAGCTTTCCCTGCTGGCTCTTTGGGCGGGGGACCCATCTCCAGCCATAGGCCATTTTTGTGCCTGGCGCGGTGTCCAGTGGGAAAGGGTGGCTTTGAGGCTGAAGGCAGCAGGAAAGCCTGCAGCCCCCAGGTCTGTGGGGCTATGCAAGCGGTTCCCAAAGAGCTTTAGAACAAGCATAGTTTTCCCTGCTGGCTCTTTGGGCGGGGGACCCATCTCCAGCCATAGGCCATTTTTGTGCCTGGCGCGGTGCCCAGTGGGAAAGGGTGGTGTCGAGGCTAAAGGCAGCAGGAAAGCCTGCATCGCCCAGGTCTGTGGGGCCAAGCAAGCGGTTCCCAAAGAGCTTTAGAACAAGGCATAGTTTTCCCTGCTGGCTCTTTGGGCGGGGGACCCATCTCCAGCCATAGGCCATTTTTGAGCCTGGTGCGGCGCCAAGTGGGAAAGGGTGCTGTCGAGGCTGAAGGCAGCAGGAGAGCCTGCAGCCCCCAGGTCTGTGGGGCTACGCAAGCGGTTCCCAAAGAGCTTTAGAACAAGGCATAGTTTTCCCTGCTGGCTCTTTGGGCGGGGGACCCATCTCAGGTCTTATGGCTATTTTTATGCCTGGCGCGGTGCGTAGTGGGAAAGGGTGGTTTTGAGGCTGAAGGCAGCAGGAAAGCCCGCAGCCCCCACGTCTGTGGGGCTACGCAAGCGGTTCCCAAAGAGCTTTAGAACAAGGCATAGTTTTCCCTGCTGGCTCTTAGGGCGGGGGACCCATCTCCAGCCGTATGGCCATTTTTGTGCCTGGCGCGGCGCCAAGTGGGAAAGGGTGGCTTTGAGGCTGAAGGCAGCAGGAAAGCATGCAGCCCCCAGGTCTGTGGGGCTATGCAAGCGGTTCCCAAAGAGCTTTAGAACAAGGCATAGTTTTCCCTGCTGGCTCTTTGGGCGGGGGACCCATCTCCAGCCATAGGCCATTTTTGTGCCTGGCACGGTGCCCAGTGGGAAAGGGTGGTGTCGAGGCTAAAGGCAGCAGGAAAGCCTGCATCGCCCAGGTCTGTGGGGCCAAGCAAGCGGTTCCCAAAGAGATTTAGAACAAGGCATAGTTTTCCCTGCTGGCTCTTTGGGCAGGGGACCCATCTCCAGCCGTATGTCAATTTGTGCCTGGCGCGGCGCCAAGTGGGAAAGGGTGGCTTTGAGGCTGAAGGCAGCAGCAAAGCCTACAGCCCCCAGGTCTCTGGGGCCAAGCAAGCGGTTCCCAAAGAGCTTTAGAACAAGGCACAGTTTTCCCTGCTGGCTCTTTGGGCGGGGGACCCATCTCCAGCCATAGGCCATTTTTGTGCCTGGCGCCGCGCCAAGTGGGAAAGGGTGGTTTTGAGCCTGAAGGCAGCAGGAAAGCCTGCATCGCCCAGGTCTGTGGGGCCAAGCAAGCAGTTCCCAAAGAGCTTTAGAACAAGGCATAGTTTTCCCTGCTGGCTCTTAGGGCATGGGACAATTCGCCAGCCATAAGTCATTTTTGTGCCTGATGCGGCTCCAAGTGGGAAAGGGTGGTGTCGAGGCTGAAGGCAGCAGGAAAGCCTGCAGCCCCCAGGTCTGTGGGGCTATGCAAGCGGTTCCCAAAGAGCTTTAGAACAAGGCATAGTTTTCCCTGCTGGCTCTTTGGGCAGGGGACCCATCTCCAGCCGTATGGCCATTTTTGTGCCTGGCGCGGCGCCAAGTGGGAAAGGGTGGTGTCGAGGCTGAAGGCAGCAGGAAAGCCCGCAGCCCCCAGGTCTGTGTGGCTACGCAAGCGGTTCCCAAAGAGCTTTAGAACAAGGCATAGTTTTCCCTGCTGGCTCCTTGTGCGGGTGACCGATCTCCAGCCATAGGCCATTTTTGAGATTGACGCAGCGCCAAGTGGGAAAGGGTGGTGTCGAGGCTGAAGGCAGTAGCAAAGCCCGCAGCCCCCACGTCTGTGGGGCTACGGAAGCGGTTCCCAAAGAGCTTTAGAACAAGGCATAGTTTTCCCTGCTGGCTCTTTGGGCGGGGGACCCATCTCCAGCCGTATGGCCATTTTTGTGCCTGGCGCGGCACCAAGTGGGAAAGGGTGTTTTTGAGCATGAAGGCAGCAGGAAAGCCTGCAGCCCCCAGGTCTGTGGGGCTACGCAAGCGGTTCCCAAAGAGCTTTAGAACAAGGCATAGTTTTCCTTGCTTGCTCTTTGGGCGGGGGACCCATCTCCAGCCATAGGCCATTTTTGTGCCTGCGCGGCGCCAAGTGGGACAGGGTGGCTTTGAGGCTGAAGGCAGCAGGAAAGCCTGCAGCCCCCAGGTCTGTGGGGCTACGCAAGCGGTTCCCAGAGACCTTTAGAACAAGGCATAGTTTTCCCTAATGGCTCCTTGGGCAGGGGACCCATCTCCAGACATATGTCCATTTTTGTGCCTGGCGCGGCGCCAAGTGGGAAAGGGTGGTTTTGATGCTGAAGGCAGCAGCAAAGCCTGCAGCCCCCAGGTCTGTGGGGCTATGCAAGCGGTTCCCAAAGAGCTTTAGAACAAGGCATAGTTTTCCCTAATGGTTCCTTGGGCAGGGGAGCCATCTCCAGCCATATGGTCATTTTTGTCCCTGGCGCGGCGTCTAGTGGGAAAGGGTGGTTTTGAGGCTGAAGGCAGCATCAAAGCCTGCAGCCCCCAGATCTGTGGGGCTACGCAAGCGGTTCCCAAAGAGCTTTAGAACAAGGCATAGTTTTCACTGATGGCACTTTTGGCAGGGGACCCATCTGCAGCCGTATGGCCATTTTTGTGCCTGGCGCGGCGCCAAGTGGGAAAGGGTGGTGTCGAGGCTGAAGGCAGCAGGAAAGCCTGCAGCCCCCAGGTCTGTGGGGCTATGCAAGCGGTTCCCAAAGAGCTTTAGAACAAGGCATAGTTTTCCCTGCTGGCTCTTTGGGCAGGGGACCCATCTCCAGCCGTATGGCCATTTTTGTGCCTGGCGCGGCGCCAAGTGGGAAAGGGTGGTGTCGAGGCTGAAGGCAGCAGGAAAGCCCGCAGCCCCCAGGTCTGTGGGGCTACGCAAGCGGTTCCCAAAGAGCTTTAGAACAAGGCATAGTTTTCCCTGCTGGCTCTTTGGGCGGGGGACCCATCTCAGGTCTTATGGCTATTTTTATGCCTGGCGCGGTGCGTAGTGGGAAAGGGTGGTTTTGAGGCTGAAGGCAGCAGGAAAGCCCGCAGCCCCCACGTCTGTGGGGCTACGCAAGCGGTTCCCAAAGAGCTTTAGAACAAGGCATAGTTTTCCCTGCTGGCTCTTAGGGCGGGGGACCCATCTCCAGCCGTATGGCCATTTTTGTGCCTGGCGCGGCGCCAAGTGGGAAAGGGTGGCTTTGAGGCTGAAGGCAGCAGGAAAGCCTGCAGCCCCCAGGTCTGTGGGGCTATGCAAGCGGTTCCCAAAGAGCTTTAGAACAAGCATAGTTTTCCCTGCTGGCTCTTTGGGCGGGGGACCCATCTCCAGCCATAGGCCATTTTTGTGCCTGGCGCGGTGCCCAGTGGGAAAGGGTGGTGTCGAGGCTAAAGGCAGCAGGAAAGCCTGCATCGCCCAGGTCTGTGGGGCCAAGCAAGCGGTTCCCAAAGAGCTTTAGAACAAGGCATAGTTTTCCCTGCTGGCTCTTAGGGCATGGGACAATTCGCCAGCCATAAGTCATTTTTGTGCCTGATGCGGCTCCAAGTGGGAAAGGGTGGTGTCGAGGCTGAAGGCAGCAGGAAAGCCTGCAGCCCCCAGGTCTGTGGGGCTATGCAAGCGGTTCCCAAAGAGCTTTAGAACAAGGCATAGTTTTCCCTGCTGGCTCTTTGGGCAGGGGACCCATCTCCAGCCGTATGGCCATTTTTGTGCCTGGCGCGGCGCCAAGTGGGAAAGGGTGGTGTCGAGGCTGAAGGCAGCAGGAAAGCCCGCAGCCCCCAGGTCTGTGTGGCTACGCAAGCGGTTCCCAAAGAGCTTTAGAACAAGGCATAGTTTTCCCTGCTGGCTCCTTGTGCGGGTGACCGATCTCCAGCCATAGGCCATTTTTGAGATTGACGCAGCGCCAAGTGGGAAAGGGTGGTGTCGAGGCTGAAGGCAGTAGCAAAGCCCGCAGCCCCCACGTCTGTGGGGCTACGGAAGCGGTTCCCAAAGAGCTTTAGAACAAGGCATAGTTTTCCCTGCTGGCTCTTTGGGCGGGGGACCCATCTCCAGCCATATGGACATTTTTGTGCCTGGCGCGGCGCCCATAGGGAAAGGGTGGTTTTGAGGCTGAAGGCAGTAGGAAAGCCCGCAGCCCCCAGGTTTGTGGGGCTACGCAAGCGGTTCCCAAAGAGCTTTAGAACAAGGCATAGTTTTCCCTGCTGGCTCTTTGGGCAGGGGACCCATCTCCAGCCGTATGGCCATTTTTGTGCCTGGCGCGGCACCAAGTGGGAAAGGGTGTTTTTGAGCATGAAGGCAGCAGGAAAGCCTGCAGCCCCCAGGTCTGTGGGGCTACGCAAGCGGTTCCCAAAGAGCTTTAGAACAAGGCATAGTTTTCCTTGCTTGCTCTTTGGGCGGGGGACCCATCTCCAGCCATAGGCCATTTTTGTGCCTGCGCGGCGCCAAGTGGGACAGGGTGGCTTTGAGGCTGAAGGCAGCAGGAAAGCCTGCAGCCCCCAGGTCTGTGGGGCTACGCAAGCGGTTCCCAGAGACCTTTAGAACAAGGCATAGTTTTCCCTAATGGCTCCTTGGGCAGGGGACCCATCTCCAGACATATGTCCATTTTTGTGCCTGGCGCGGCGCCAAGTGGGAAAGGGTGGTTTTGATGCTGAAGGCAGCAGCAAAGCCTGCAGCCCCCAGGTCTGTGGGGCTATGCAAGCGGTTCCCAAAGAGCTTTAGAACAAGGCATAGTTTTCCCTAATGGTTCCTTGGGCAGGGGAGCCATCTCCAGCCATATGGTCATTTTTGTCCCTGGCGCGGCGTCTAGTGGGAAAGGGTGGTTTTGAGGCTGAAGGCAGCATCAAAGCCTGCAGCCCCCAGATCTGTGGGGCTACGCAAGCGGTTCCCAAAGAGCTTTAGAACAAGGCATAGTTTTCACTGATGGCACTTTTGGCAGGGGACCCATCTGCAGCCGTATGGCCATTTTTGTGCCTGGCGCGGCGCCAAGTGGGAAAGGGTGGTGTCGAGGCTGAAGGCAGCAGGAAAGCCTGCAGCCCCCAGGTCTGTGGGGCTATGCAAGCGGTTCCCAAAGAGCTTTAGAACAAGGCATAGTTTTCCCTGCTGGCTCTTTGGGCAGGGGACCCATCTCCAGCCGTATGGCCATTTTTGTGCCTGGCGCGGCGCCAAGTGGGAAAGGGTGGTGTCGAGGCTGAAGGCAGCAGGAAAGCCCGCAGCCCCCAGGTCTGTGGGGCTACGCAAGCGGTTCCCAAAGAGCTTTAGAACAAGGCATAGTTTTCCCTGCTGGCTCTTTGGGCGGGGGACCCATCTCAGGTCTTATGGCTATTTTTATGCCTGGCGCGGTGCGTAGTGGGAAAGGGTGGTTTTGAGGCTGAAGGCAGCAGGAAAGCCCGCAGCCCCCACGTCTGTGGGGCTACGCAAGCGGTTCCCAAAGAGCTTTAGAACAAGGCATAGTTTTCCCTGCTGGCTCTTAGGGCGGGGGACCCATCTCCAGCCGTATGGCCATTTTTGTGCCTGGCGCGGCGCCAAGTGGGAAAGGGTGGCTTTGAGGCTGAAGGCAGCAGGAAAGCCTGCAGCCCCCAGGTCTGTGGGGCTATGCAAGCGGTTCCCAAAGAGCTTTAGAACAAGCATAGTTTTCCCTGCTGGCTCTTTGGGCGGGGGACCCATCTCCAGCCATAGGCCATTTTTGTGCCTGGCGCGGTGCCCAGTGGGAAAGGGTGGTGTCGAGGCTAAAGGCAGCAGGAAAGCCTGCATCGCCCAGGTCTGTGGGGCCAAGCAAGCGGTTCCCAAAGAGCTTTAGAACAAGGCATAGTTTTCCCTGCTGGCTCTTTGGGCAGGGGACCCATCTCCAGCCGTATGTCAATTTGTGCCTGGCGCGGCGCCAAGTGGGAAAGGGTGGTTTTGAGCCTGAAGGCAGCAGGAAAGCCTGCAGCCCCCAGGTCTGTGGGGCCAAGCAAGCAGTTCCCAAAGAGCTTTAGAACAAGGCATAGTTTTCCCTGCTGGCTCTTAGGGCATGGGACCATTCGCCAGCCATAAGTCATTTTTGTGCCTGATGCGGCGCCAAGTGGGAAAGGGTGGTGTCGAGGCTGAAGGCAGCAGGAAAGCCTGCAGCCCCCAGGTCTGTGGGGCTATGCAAGCGGTTCCCAAAGAGCTTTAGAACAAGGCATAGTTTTCCCTGCTGGCTCTTTGGGCAGGGGACCCATCTCCAGCCGTATGGCCATTTTTGTGCCTGGCGCGGCGCCAAGTGGGAAAGGGTGGTGTCGAGGCTGAAGGCAGCAGGAAAGCCCGCAGCCCCCAGGTCTGTGTGGCTACGCAAGCGGTTCCCAAAGAGCTTTAGAACAAGGCATAGTTTTCCCTGCTGGCTCCTTGTGCGGGTGACCGATCTCCAGCCATAGGCCATTTTTGAGATTGACGCAGCGCCAAGTGGGAAAGGGTGGTGTCGAGGCTGAAGGCAGCAGCAAAGCCCGCAGCCCCCACGTCTGTGGGGCTACGGAAGCGGTTCCCAAAGAGCTTTAGAACAAGGCATAGTTTTCCCTGCTGGCTCTTTGGGCGGGGGACCCATCTCCAGCCATATGGACATTTTTGTGCCTGGCGCGGCGCCCATAGGGAAAGGGTGGTTTTGAGGCTGAAGGCAGTAGGAAAGCCCGCAGCCCCCAGGTTTGTGGGGCTACGCAAGCGGTTCCCAAAGAGCTTTAGAACAAGGCATAGTTTTCCCTGCTGGCTCTTTGGGCGGGGGACCCATCTCCAGCCATAGGCCATTTTTGTGCCTGGCGCGGTGCCCAGTGGGAAAGGGTGGCTTTGAGCATGAAGGCAGCAGGAAAGCCTGCAGCCCCCAGGTCTGTGGGGCTACGCAAGCGGTTCCCAAAGAGCTTTAGAACAAGGCATAGTATTCCTTGCTTGCTCTTTGGGCGGGGGACCCATCTCCAGCCATAGGCCATTTTTGTGCCTGCGCGGCGCCAAGTGGGACAGGGTGGCTTTGAGGCTGAAGGCAGCAGGAAAGCCTGCAGCCCCCAGGTCTGTGGGGCTACGCAAGCGGTTCCCAAAGAGCTTTAGAACAAGGCATAGTTTTCCTTGCTGGCGCTTTGGGCAGGGGACCCATCTCCAGCCCTATGGCCATTATGTGCCTGATGCGGCGCCAAGTGGGAAAGGGTGCTGTCGAGGCTGAAGGCAGCTGGAAAGCCTGCAGCCCCCAGGTCTGTGGGGCTACGCAAGCGGTTCCCAGAGACCTTTAGAACAAGGCATAGTTTTCCCTAATGGCTCCTTGGGCAGGGGACCCATCTCCAGACATATGTCCATTTTTGTGCCTGGCGCGGCGCCAAGTGGGAAAGGGTGGTTTTGATGCTGAAGGCAGCAGCAAAGCCTGCAGCCCCCAGGTCTGTGGGGCTATGCAAGCGGTTCCCAAAGAGCTTTAGAACAAGGCATAGTTTTCCCTAATGGTTCCTTGGGCAGGGGAGCCATCTCCAGCCATATGGTCATTTTTGTGCCTGGCGCGGCGTCTAGTGGGAAAGGGTGGTTTTGAGGCTGAAGGCAGCAGCAAAGCCTGCAGCCCCCAGGTCTGTGGGGCTACGCAAGCGGTTCCCAAAGAGCTTTAGAACAAGGCATAGTTTTCACTGATGGCACTTTTGGCAGGGGACCCATCTGCAGCCGTATGGCCATTTTTGTGCCTGGCGCGGCGCCAAGTGGGAAAGGGTGGTGTCGAGGCTGAAGGCAGCAGGAAAGCCTGCAGCCCCCAGGTCTGTGGGGCTATGCAAGCGGTTCCCAAAGAGCTTTAGAACAAGGCATAGTTTTCCCTGCTGGCTCTTTGGGCAGGGGACCCATCTCCAGCCGTATGGCCATTTTTGTGCCTGGCGCGGCGCCAAGTGGGAAAGGGTGGTGTCGAGGCTGAAGGCAGCAGGAAAGCCCGCAGCCCCCAGGTCTGTGGGGCTACGCAAGCGGTTCCCAAAGAGCTTTAGAACAAGGCATAGTTTTCCCTGCTGGCTCTTTGGGCGGGGGACCCATCTCAGGTCTTATGGCTATTTTTATGCCTGGCGCGGTGCGTAGTGGGAAAGGGTGGTTTTGAGGCTGAAGGCAGCAGGAAAGCCCGCAGCCCCCACGTCTGTGGGGCTACGCAAGCGGTTCCCAAAGAGCTTTAGAACAAGGCATAGTTTTCCCTGCTGGCTCTTAGGGCGGGGGACCCATCTCCAGCCGTATGGCCATTTTTGTGCCTGGCGCGGCGCCAAGTGGGAAAGGGTGGCTTTGAGGCTGAAGGCAGCAGGAAAGCCTGCAGCCCCCAGGTCTGTGGGGCTATGCAAGCGGTTCCCAAAGAGCTTTAGAACAAGCATAGTTTTCCCTGCTGGCTCTTTGGGCGGGGGACCCATCTCCAGCCATAGGCCATTTTTGTGCCTGGCGCGGTGCCCAGTGGGAAAGGGTGGTGTCGAGGCTAAAGGCAGCAGGAAAGCCTGCATCGCCCAGGTCTGTGGGGCCAAGCAAGCGGTTCCCAAAGAGCTTTAGAACAAGGCATAGTTTTCCCTGCTGGCTCTTTGGGCAGGGGACCCATCTCCAGCCGTATGTCAATTTGTGCCTGGCGCGACGCCAAGTGGGAAAGGGTGGTTTTGAGCCTGAAGGCAGCAGGAAAGCCTGCAGCCCCCAGGTCTGTGGGGCCAAGCAAGCAGTTCCCAAAGAGCTTTAGAACAAGGCATAGTTTTCCCTGCTGGCTCTTAGGGCATGGGACCATTCGCCAGCCATAAGTCATTTTTGTGCCTGATGCGGCGCCAAGTGGGAAAGGGTGGTGTCGAGGCTGAAGGCAGCAGGAAAGCCTGCAGCCCCCAGGTCTGTGGGGCTATGCAAGCGGTTCCCAAAGAGCTTTAGAACAAGGCATAGTTTTCCCTGCTGGCTCTTTGGGCAGGGGACCCATCTCCAGCCGTATGGCCATTTTTGTGCCTGGCGCGGCGCCAAGTGGGAAAGGGTGGTGTCGAGGCTGAAGGCAGCAGGAAAGCCCGCAGCCCCCAGGTCTGTGTGGCTACACAAGCGGTTCCCAAAGAGCTTTAGAACAAGGCATAGTTTTCCCTGCTGGCTCCTTGTGCGGGTGACCGATCTCCAGCCATAGGCCATTTTTGAGATTGACGCAGCGCCAAGTGGGAAAGGGTGGTGTCGAGGCTGAAGGCAGCAGCAAAGCCCGCAGCCCCCATGTCTGTGGGGCTACGGAAGCGGTTCCCAAAGAGCTTTAGAACAAGGCATAGTTTTCCCTGCTGGCTCTTTGGGCGGGGGACCCATCTCCAGCCATATGGACATTTTTGTGCCTGGCGCGGCGCCCATAGGGAAAGGGTGGTTTTGAGGCTGAAGGCAGTAGGAAAGCCTGCAGCCCCCAGGTTTGTGGGGCTACGCAAGCGGTTCCCAAAGAGCTTTAGAACAAGGCATAGTTTTCCCTGCTGGCTCTTTGGGCGGGGGACCCATCTCCAGCCATAGGCCATTTTTGTGCCTGGCGCGGTGCCCAGTGGGAAAGGGTGGCTTTGAGCATGAAGGCAGCAGGAAAGCCTGCAGCCCCCAGGTCTGTGGGGCTACGCAAGCGGTTCCCAAAGAGCTTTAGAACAAGGCATAGTATTCCTTGCTTGCTCTTTGGGCGGGGGACCCATCTCCAGCCATAGGCCATTTTTGTGCCTGCGCGGCGCCAAGTGGGACAGGGTGGCTTTGAGGCTGAAGGCAGCAGGAAAGCCTGCAGCCCCCAGGTCTGTGGGGCTACGCAAGCGGTTCCCAAAGAGCTTTAGAACAAGGCATAGTTTTCCTTGCTGGCGCTTTGGGCAGGGGACCCATCTCCAGCCCTATGGCCATTATGTGCCTGATGCGGCGCCAAGTGGGAAAGGGTGCTGTCGAGGCTGAAGGCAGCTGGAAAGCCTGCAGCCCCCAGGTCTGTGGGGCTACGCAAGCGGTTCCCAGAGACCTTTAGAACAAGGCATAGTTTTCCCTAATGGCTCCTTGGGCAGGGGACCCATCTCCAGACATATGTCCATTTTTGTGCCTGGCGCGGCGCCAAGTGGGAAAGGGTGGTTTTGATGCTGAAGGCAGCAGCAAAGCCTGCAGCCCCCAGGTCTGTGGGGCTATGCAAGCGGTTCCCAAAGAGCTTTAGAACAAGGCATAGTTTTCCCTAATGGTTCCTTGGGCAGGGGAGCCATCTCCAGCCATATGGTCATTTTTGTGCCTGGCGCGGCGTCTAGTGGGAAAGGGTGGTTTTGAGGCTGAAGGCAGCAGCAAAGCCTGCAGCCCCCAGGTCTGTGGGGCTACGCAAGCGGTTCCCAAAGAGCTTTAGAACAAGGCATAGTTTTCACTGATGGCACTTTTGGCAGGGGACCCATCTGCAGCCGTATGGCCATTTTTGTGCCTGGCGCGGCGCCAAGTGGGAAAGGGTGGTGTCGAGGCTGAAGGCAGCAGGAAAGCCTGCAGCCCCCAGGTCTGTGGGGCTATGCAAGCGGTTCCCAAAGAGCTTTAGAACAAGGCATAGTTTTCCCTGCTGGCTCTTTGGGCAGGGGACCCATCTCCAGCCGTATGGCCATTTTTGTGCCTAGCGCGGCGCCAAGTGGGAAAGGGTGGTGTCGAGGCTGAAGGCAGCAGGAAAGCCCGCAGCCCCCAGGTCTGTGGGGCTACGCAAGCGGTTCCCAAAGAGCTTTAGAACAAGGCATAGTTTTCCCTAATGGTTCCTTGGGCAGGGGAGCCATCTCCAGCCATATGGCCATTTTTGTGCCTGGCGCGGCGCCAAGTGGGAAAGGGTGGTTTTGAGGCTGAAGGCAGCAGGAAAGCCCACAGTCCCCAGGTCTGTGTGGCTACATAAGTGGTTCCCAAAGAGCTTTAGAACAAGGCATAGTTTTCCCTGCTGGCTCCCTGGGTAGGGGACCCATCTCCAGCCGTATGGCCATTTTTGTGCCTGGCCCGGCGCCAAGTGGGAAAGGGTGGTGTCGAGGCTGAAGGCAGCAGGAAAGCCCGCAGCCCCCAGGTCTGTGGTGCTATGCAAGCGGTTCCCAAAGACCTTTAGAACAAGGCATAGTTTTCCCTGCTGGCTCTTTGGGCGGGGGACCCATCTCCAGCCGTATGGCCATTTTTGTGCCTGGCGCGGTGCAGAGTGGGAAAGGGTGGTTTTGATGCTGAAGGCAGCAGGAAAGCCTGCAGCCCCCAGGTCTGTGGGGCTATGCAAGCGGTTCCCAAAGAGCTTTAGAACAAGGCATAGTTTTCCCTAATGGTTCCTTGGGCAGGGGAGCCATCTCCAGCCATATGGCCATTTTTGTGCCTGGCGCGGCGTCATGTGGGAAAGGGTGGCTTTGAGGCTAAAGGCAGCAGCAAAGCCTGCAGCCCCCAGATCTGTGGGGCTACGCAAGCGGTTCCCAAAGAGCTTTAGAACAAGGCATAGTTTTCACTGCTGGCTCTTTTGGCAGGGGACCCATCTGCAGCCGTATGGCCATTTTTGTGCCTGCCGCGGCGCCAAGAGGGAAAGGGTGGTGTCGAGGCTGAAGGCAGCAGGAAAGCCTGGAGCCCCCAGGTCTGTGGGGCTACGCAAGCGGTTCCCAAAGAGCTTTACAACAAGGCATAGTTTTCCCTGCTGGCTCTTTGGGCGGGGGACCCATCTCCAGCCGTATGGCCATTTATGTGCCTGGCGCAGAGCCAAGTGGGAAAGGGTGGCTTTGAGGCTGAAGGCAGCAAGAAAGCCTGCAGCCCCCAGGTCTGTGGGGCTACGCAAGCGGTTCCCAAAGAGCTTTAGAACAAGGCATAATTTTCCTTGCTGGCGCTTTGGGCAGGGGACCCATCTCCAGCCGTATGGCCATTATGTGCCTGATGCGGCGCCAAGTGGGAAAGGGTGCTGTCGAGGCTGAAGGCAGCAGGAAAGCCTGCAGCCCCCAGGTCTGTGGGGCCAAGCAAGCGGTTCCCAAAGAACTTTAGAACAAGGCATAGTTTTCCCTAATGGCTCCTTGGGCAGGGGACCCATCTCCAGCCATAGGCCATTTTTGTGCCTAGCGCGGCGCCAAGTGGGAAAGGGTGTTGTCAAGGCTGAAGGGAGCAGGAAAGCCTGCAGCCCCCAGGTCTGTGGGGCTACGCAAGCGGTTCCCAAAGAGCTTTAGAACAAGGCATAGTTTTCCCTGCTGGCTCTTTGGGCGGGGGACCCATCTCCAGCCGTATGGCCATTTTTGTGCCTAGCGCGGCGCCAAGTGGGAAAGGGTGGCTTTGAGGCTGAAGGCAGCAGGAAAGCCTGCAGCCCCCAGGTCTGTGGGGCTACGCAAGCGGTTCCCAAAGAGCTTTAGAACACAGCATAGTTTTCCTTGCTGGCTCTTTGGGCATGCGACCCATCTCCGGCCGTATGGCCATTTTTGAGCCTGGCGGGGCGCCAAGTGGGAAAGGGTGGCTTTGAGGCTGAAGGCAGCAGGAAAGCCTGCAGCCCCCAGGTCTGTGGTGCTATGCAAGCGGTTCCTAAAGAGCTTTAGAACAAGGCATAGTTTTCCCTGTTGGCTTTTGGGCGTGGGACCCATCTCCAGCCGTATGGCCATTTTTGTGCCTGGCGCGGCGCCAAGTGGGAAAGGGTGGTGTCGAGGCTGAAGGCAGCAGGAAAGCCCGCAGCCCCCAGGTCTGTGGGGCCAAGCAAGCGGTTCCCAAAGAGCTTTAGAACAAGGCATAGTTTTCCCTGCTGGCTCTTTGGGCGGGGGACCCATCTCCAGCCGTATGGCCATTTTTGTGCCTGGCGCCGCTCCAAGTGGGAAAGGGTGTTGTCAAGGCTGAAGGCAGCAGGAAAGCCCGGAGCCCCCAGGTCTGTGGGGCTACGCAAGCGGTTCCCAAAGAGCTTTAGAACAAGGCATAGTTTTCCCTGCTGGCTCTTTGGGCAGGGGACCCATCTCCAGCCATATGGCCATTTTTGTGCCTGGCGCGGTGCATAGTGGGAAAGGGTGGTTTTGATGCTGAAGGCAGCAGGAAAGCCTGCAGCCGCCAGGTCTGTGGGGGTATGCAAGAGGTTCCCAAAGAGCTTTAGAACAAGGCGTAGTTTTCCATAATGGTTCCTTGGGCAGGGGAGCCATCTCCAGCCATATGGCCATTTTTGTGCCTGGCGCGGCGTCATGTGGGAAAGGGTGGCTTTGAGGCTGAAGGCAGCAGCAAAGCCTGCAGCCCCCAGATCTGTGGGGCTACGCAAGCGGTTCCCAAAGAGCTTTAGAACAAGGCATAGTTTTCCCTGCTGGCTCTTTTGGCAGGGGACCAATCTCCAGCCGTATGGCCATTTTTGTGCCTGGCGCGGCGCCAAGAGGGAAAGGGTGGTGTCGAGGCTGAAGGCAGCAGGAAAGCCTGCAGCCCCCAGGTCTGTGGGGCTACGCAAGCGGTTCCCAAAGAGCTTTACAACAAGGCATAGTTTTCCCTGCTGGCTCTTTGGGCGGAGGACCCATATCCAGCCACATGGCCATTTTTGTGCCTGGCTGGGCGCCAAGTGGGAAAGGGTGGTGTCGAGGCTGAAGGCAGCAGGAAAGCCTGCAGCCCCCAGGTCTGTGTGGCTACGCAAGCGGTTCCCAAAGAGCTGTAGAACAAGGCATATTTTTCCCTGCTGGCTCTTTGGGCAGGGGACCCATCTCCAGCCGTATGGCCATTTTTGTGTCTGGCGCGGCGCCAAGTGGGAAAGGGTGGCTTTGAGGCTGAAGGCAGCAGGAAAGCCCGCAGCCCCAAGGTCTGTGGGGCTACGCAAGCGGTTCCCAAAGAGTTTTAGAACAAGGCATAGCTTTCCCTGCTGGCTCTTTGGGCGGGGGACCCATCTCCAGCCATAGGCCATTTTTGTGCCTGGCGCGGTGCCCAGTGGGAAAGGGTGGCTTTGAGGCTGTAGGCAGCAGGAAAGCCTGCAGCCCCCAGGTCTGTGGGGCTACGCAAGCCGTTCCCAAAGCGTTTTAGAACAAGGCATAGTTTTCCCTGCTGGCTCTTTGGGGGGAAGACCCATCTCCAGCCATAGGCCATTTTTGTGCCTAGCGCGGCGCCAAGTGGGAAAGGGTGTTGTCAAGGTTGAAGGGAGCAGGAAAGCCTGCAGCCCCCACGTCTGTGGGGCTACGCAAGCGGTTCCCAAAGAGCTTTAGAACAAGGCATAGTTTTCCCTGCTGGCTCTTTGGGCGGGGGACCCATCTCCAGCCGTATGGCCATTTTTGTGCCTAGCGCGGCGCCAAGTGGGAAAGGGTGGCTTTGAGGCTGAAGGCAGCAGGAAAGCCTGCAGCCCCCAGGTCTGTGGGGCTACGCAAGCGGTTCCCAAAGAGCTTTAGAACACAGCATAGTTTTCCTTGCTGGCTCTTTGGGCATGCGACCCATCACCGGCCGTATGGCCATTTTTGAGCCTGGCGGGGCGCCAAGTGGGAAAGGGTGGCTTTGAGGCTGAAGGCAGAAGGAAAGCCTGCAGCCCCCACGTCTGTGGGGCTACGCAAGCGGTTCCCAAAGAGCTTTAGAACAAGGCATAGTTTTCCCTGCTGTCTCTTTGGGCGGGGGACCCTTCTCCAGCCACATGGCCATTTTTGTGCCTGGCGCGGCGCCAAGTGGGAAAGAGTGGTGTCGAGGCTGAAGGCAGCAGGAAAGCCCGCAGCCCCCACGTCTGTGGGGCTACACAAGCGGTTCCCAAAGAGCTTTAGAACAAGGCATAGTTTTCCCTGCTGGCTCTTTGGGCATGGGACCCATCTCCAGCCGTATGGCCATTTTTGTGCCTGGCGCGGCGCCAAGTGGGAAAGGGTGGTGTCGAGGCTGAAGGCAGCAGCAAAGCCCGCAGCCCCCACGTCTGTGGGGCTACGCAAGCGGTTCCCAAAGAGCTTTAGAACAAGGCATAGTTTTCCCTGCTGGCTCTTAGGGCGGGGGGACCCATCTCCAGCCGTATGGCCATTTTTGTGCCTGGCGCGGCGCCAAGTGGGAAAGGGTGGCTTTGAGGCTGAAGGCAGCAGGAAAGCCTGCAGCCCCCAGGTCTGTGGGGCTATGCAAGCGGTTCCCAAAGAGCTTTAGAACAAGGCATAGTTTTCCCTGCTGGCTCTTTGGGCGGGGGACCCATCTCCAGCCATAGGCCATTTTTGTGCCTGGCACGGTGCCCAGTGGGAAAGGGTGGTGTCGAGGCTAAAGGCAGCAGGAAAGCCTGCAGCCCCCAGGTCTGTGGGGCTACGCAAGCCGTTCCCAAAGCGTTTTAGAACAAGGCATAGTTTTCCCTGCTGGCTCTTTGGGGGGAAGACCCATCTCCAGCCATAGGCCATTTTTGTGCCTAGCGCGGCGCCAAGTGGGAAAGGGTGTTGTCAAGGTTGAAGGGAGCAGGAAAGCCTGCAGCCCCCAGGTCTGTGGGGCTACGCAAGCGGTTCCCAAAGAGCTTTAGAACAAGGCATAGTTTTCCCTGCTGGCTCTTTGGGCGGGGGACCCATCTCCAGCCGTATGGCCATTTTTGTGCCTAGCGCGGCGCCAAGTGGGAAAGGGTGGCTTTGAGGCTGAAGGCAGCAGGAAAGCCTGCAGCCCCCAGGTCTGTGGGGCTACGCAAGCGGTTCCCAAAGAGCTTTAGAACACAGCATAGTTTTCCTTGCTGGCTCTTTGGGCATGCGACCCATCACCGGCCGTATGGCCATTTTTGAGCCTGGCGGGGCGCCAAGTGGGAAAGGGTGGCTTTGAGGCTGAAGGCAGAAGGAAAGCCTGCAGCCCCCACGTCTGTGGGGCTACGCAAGCGGTTCCCAAAGAGCTTTAGAACAAGGCATAGTTTTCCCTGCTGTCTCTTTGGGCGGGGGACCCTTCTCCAGCCACATGGCCATTTTTGTGCCTGGCGCGGCGCCAAGTGGGAAAGAGTGGTGTCGAGGCTGAAGGCAGCAGGAAAGCCCGCAGCCCCCACGTCTGTGGGGCTACACAAGCGGTTCCCAAAGAGCATTAGAACAAGGCATAGTTTTCCCTGCTGGCTCTTTGGGCATGGGACCCATCTCCAGCCGTATGGCCATTTTTGTGCCTGGCGCGGCGCCAAGTGGGAAAGGGTGGTGTCGAGGCTGAAGGCAGCAGCAAAGCCCGCAGCCCCCACGTCTGTGGGGCTACACAAGCGGTTCCAAAGAGCTTTAGAACAAGGCATAGTTTTCCCTGCTGGCTCTTTGGGCGGGGGACCCATCTCCAGCCATAGGCCATTTTTGAGCCTGGTGCGGCGCCAAGTGGTAAAGGGTGCTGTCGAGGCTGAAGGCAGCAGGAGAGCCTGCAGCCCCCAGGTCTGTGGGGCTACGCAAGCGGTTCCCAAAGAGCTTTAGAACAAGGCATAGTTTTCCCTGCTGGCTCTTTGGGCGGGGGACCCATCTCAGGTCTTATGGCTATTTTTATGCCTGGCGCGGTGCGTAGTGGGAAAGGGTGGTTTTGAGGCTGAAGGCAGCAGGAAAGCCCGCAGCCCCCACGTCTGTGGGGCTACGCAAGCGGTTCCCAAAGAGCTTTAGAACAAGGCATAGTTTTCCCTGCTGGCTCTTAGGGCGGGGGACCCATCTCCAGCCGTATGGCCATTTTTGTGCCTGGCGCGGCGCCAAGTGGGAAAGGGTGGCTTTGAGGCTGAAGGCAGCAGGAAAGCCTGCAGCCCCCAGGTCTGTGGGGCTATGCAAGCGGTTCCCAAAGAGCTTTAGAACAAGGCATAGTTTTCCCTGCTGGCTCTTTGGGCATGGGACCCATCTCCAGCTGTATGGCCATTTTTGTGCCTGGCGCGACGCCAAGTGGGAAAGGGTGGTGTCGAGGCTAAAGGCAGCAGGAAAGCCTGCATCGCCCAGGTCTGTGGGGCCAAGCAAGCGGTTCCCAAAGAGATTTAGAACAAGGCATAGTTTTCCCTGCTGGCTCTTTGGGCAGGGGACCCATCTCCAGCCGTATGTCAATTTGTGCCTGGCGCGGCGCCAAGTGGGAAAGGGTGGCTTTGAGGCTGAAGGCAGCAGCAAAGCCTACAGCCCCCAGGTCTCTGGGGCCAAGCAAGCGGTTCCCAAAGAGCTTTAGAACAAGGCATAGTTTTCCCTGCTGGCTCTTTGGGCGGGGGACCCATCTCCAGCCATAGGCCATTTTTGTGCCTGGCGCCGCGCCAAGTGGGAAAGGGTGGTTTTGAGCCTGAAGGCAGCAGGAAAGCCTGCATCGCCCAGGTCTGTGGGGCCAAGCAAGCAGTTCCCAAAGAGCTTTAGAACAAGGCATAGTTTTCCCTGCTGGCTCTTAGGGCATGGGACCATTCGCCAGCCATAAGTCATTTTTGTGCCTGATGCGGCGCCAAGTGGGAAAGGGTGGTGTCGAGGCTGAAGGCAGCAGGAAAGCCTGCAGCCCCCAGGTCTGTGGGGCTATGCAAGCGGTTCCCAAAGAGCTTTAGAACAAGGCATAGTTTTCCCTGCTGGCTCTTTGGGCAGGGGACCCATCTCCAGCCGTATGGCCATTTTTGTGCCTGGCGCGGCGCCAAGTGGGAAAGGGTGGTGTCGAGGCTGAAGGCAGCAGGAAAGCCCGCAGCCCCCAGGTCTGTGTGGCTACGCAAGCGGTTCCCAAAGAGCTTTAGAACAAGGCATAGTTTTCCCTGCTGGCTCCTTGTGCGGGTGACCGATCTCCAGCCATAGGCCATTTTTGAGATTGACGCAGCGCCAAGTGGGAAAGGGTGGTGTCGAGGCTGAAGGCAGTAGCAAAGCCCGCAGCCCCCACGTCTGTGGGGCTACGGACGCGGTTCCCAAAGAGCTTTAGAACAAGGCATAGTTTTCCCTGCTGGCTCTTTGGGCGGGGGACCCATCTCCAGCCATATGGACATTTTTGTGCCTGGCGCGGCGCCAAGTGGGAAAGGGTGGTTTTGAGGCTGAAGGCAGTAGGAAAGCCCGCAGCCCCCAGGTTTGTGGGGCTACGCAAGCGGTTCCCAAAGAGCTTTAGAACAAGGCATAGTTTTCCCTGCTGGCTCTTTGGGCAGGGGACCCATCTCCAGCCGTATGGCCATTTTTGTGCCTGGCGCGGCACCAAGTGGGAAAGGGTGTTTTTGAGCATGAAGGCAGCAGGAAAGCCTGCAGCCCCCAGGTCTGTGGGGCTACGCAAGCGGTTCCCAAAGAGCTTTAGAACAAGGCATAGTTTTCCTTGCTTGCTCTTTGGGCGGGGGACCCATCTCCAGCCATAGGCCATTTTTGTGCCTGCGCGGCGCCAAGTGGGACAGGGTGGCTTTGAGGCTGAAGGCAGCAGGAAAGCCTGCAGCCCCCAGGTCTGTGGGGCTACGCAAGCGGTTCCCAGAGACCTTTAGAACAAGGCATCGTTTTCCCTGCTGGCTCTTTGGGCAGGGGACCCATCTCCAGACATATGTCCATTTTTGTGCCTGGCGCGGCGCCAAGTGGGAAAGGGTGGTTTTGATGCTGAAGGCAGCAGCAAAGCCTGCAGCCCCCAGGTCTGTGGGGCTATGCAAGCGGTTCCCAAAGAGCTTTAGAACAAGGCATAGTTTTCCCTAATGGTTCCTTGGGCAGGGGACCCATCTCCAGCCATATGGTCATTTTTGTCCCTGGCGCGGCGTCTAGTGGGAAAGGGTGGTTTTGAGGCTGAAGGCAGCATCAAAGCCTGCAGCCCCCAGATCTGTGGGGCTACGCA
This sequence comes from Rissa tridactyla, assembly GCF_028500815.1. Lineage (NCBI taxonomy): Eukaryota > Metazoa > Chordata > Aves > Charadriiformes > Laridae > Rissa > Rissa tridactyla. The sequence continues at coordinate 24,080 of NW_026529584.1, forward strand.
AGCGGTTCCCAAAGAGCTTTAGAACAAGGCATAGTTTTCACTGATGGCACTTTTGGCAGGGGACCCATCTGCAGCCGTATGGCCATTTTTGTGCCTGGCGCGGCGCCAGGTGGGAAAGGGTGGTGTCGAGGCTGAAGGCAGCAGGAAAGCCTGCAGCCCCCAGGTCTGTGGGGCTATGCAAGCGGTTCCCAAAGAGCTTTAGAACAAGGCATAGTTTTCCCTGCTGGCTCTTTGGGCAGGGGACCCATCTCCAGCCGTATGGCCATTTTTGTGCCTGGCGCGGCGCCAAGTGGGAAAGGGTGGTGTCGAGGCTGAAGGCAGCAGGAAAGCCCGCAGCCCCCAGGTCTGTGGGGCTACGCAAGCGGTTCCCAAAGAGCTTTAGAACAAGGCATAGTTTTCCCTGCTGGCTCTTTCGGCGGGGGACCCATCTCAGGTCTTATGGCTATTTTTATGCCTGGCGCGGTGCGTAGTGGGAAAGGGTGGTTTTGAGGCTGAAGGCAGCAGGAAAGCCCGCAGCCCCCACGTCTGTGGGGCTACGCAAGCGGTTCCCAAAGAGCTTTAGAACAAGGCATAGTTTTCCCTGCTGGCTCTTAGGGCGGGGGACCCATCTCCAGCCGTATGGCCATTTTTGTGCCTGGCGCGGCGCCAAGTGGGAAAGGGTGGCTTTGAGGCTGAAGGCAGCAGGAAAGCCTGCAGCCCCCAGGTCTGTGGGGCTATGCAAGCGGTTCCCAAAGAGCTTTAGAACAAGCATAGTTTTCCCTGCTGGCTCTTTGGGCGGGGGACCCATCTCCAGCCATAGGCCATTTTTGTGCCTGGCGCGGTGCCCAGTGGGAAAGGGTGGTGTTGAGGCTAAAGGCAGCAGGAAAGCCTGCATCGCCCAGGTCTGTGGGGCCAAGCAAGCGGTTCCCAAAGAGCTTTAGAACAAGGCATAGTTTTCCCTGCTGGCTCTTTGGGCAGGGGACCCATCTCCAGCCGTATGTCAATTTGTGCCTGGCGCGGCGCCAAGTGGGAAAGGGTGGCTTTGAGGCTGAAGGCAGCAGCAAAGCCTACAGCCCCCAGGTCTCTGGGGCCAAGCAAGCGGTTCCCAAAGAGCTTTAGAACAAGGCATAGTTTTCCCTGCTGGCTCTTTGGGCGGAGGACCCATATCCAGCCATAGGCCATTTTTGTGCCTGGCGCGGCGCCAAGTGGGAAAGGGTGGTTTTGAGGCTGAAGGCAGCAGGAAAGCCTGCAGCCCCCAGGTCTGTGGGGCTATGCAAGCGGTTCCCAAAGAGCTTTAGAACAAGGCATAGTTTTCCCTGCTGGCTCTTTGGGCAGGGGACCCATCTCCAGCCGTATGGCCATTTTTGTGCCTGGCGCGGCGCCAAGTGGGAAAGGGTGGTGTCGAGGCTGAAGGCAGCAGGAAAGCCCGCAGCCCCCAGGTCTGTGTGGCTACGCAAGCGGTTCCCAAAGAGCTTTAGAACAAGGCATAGTTTTCCCTGCTGGCTCCTTGTGCGGGTGACCGATCTCCAGCCATAGGCCATTTTTGAGATTGACGCAGCGCCAAGTGGGAAAGGGTGGTGTCGAGGCTGAAGGCAGCAGCAAAGCCCGCAGCCCCCATGTCTGTGGGGCTACGGAAGCGGTTCCCAAAGAGCTTTAGAACAAGGCATAGTTTTCCCTGCTGGCTCTTTGGGCGGGGGACCCATCTCCAGCCATATGGACATTTTTGTGCCTGGCGCGGCGCCCATAGGGAAAGGGTGGTTTTGAGGCTGAAGGCAGTAGGAAAGCCCGCAGCCCCCAGGTTTGTGGGGCTACGCAAGCGGTTCCCAAAGAGCTTTAGAACAAGGCATAGTTTTCCCTGCTGGCTCTTTGGGCAGGGGACCCATCTCCAGCCGTATGGCCATTTTTGTGCCTGGCGCGGCACCAAGTGGGAAAGGGTGTTTTTGAGCATGAAGGCAGCAGGAAAGCCTGCAGCCCCCAGGTCTGTGGGGCTACGCAAGCGGTTCCCAAAGAGCTTTAGAACAAGGCATAGTTTTCCTTGCTGGCGCTTTGGGCAGGGGACCCATCTCCAGCCCTATGGCCATTATGTGCCTGATGCGGCGCCAAGTGGGAAAGGGTGCTGTCGAGGCTGAAGGCAGCTGGAAAGCCTGCAGCCCCCAGGTCTGTGGGGCTACGCAAGCGGTTCCCAGAGACCTTTAGAACAAGGCATAGTTTTCCCTAATGGCTCCTTGGGCAGGGGACCCATCTCCAGACATATGTCCATTTTTGTGCCTGGCGCGGCGCCAAGTGGGAAAGGGTGGTTTTGATGCTGAAGGCAGCAGCAAAGCCTGCAGCCCCCAGGTCTGTGGGGCTATGCAAGCGGTTCCCAAAGAGCTTTAGAACAAGGCATAGTTTTCCCTAATGGTTCCTTGGGCAGGGGAGCCATCTCCAGCCATATGGTCATTTTTGTGCCTGGCGCGGCGTCTAGTGGGAAAGGGTGGTTTTGAGGCTGAAGGCAGCATCAAAGCCTGCAGCCCCCAGGTCTGTGGGGCTACGCAAGCGGTTCCCAAAGAGCTTTAGAACAAGGCATAGTTTTCACTGATGGCACTTTTGGCAGGGGACCCATCTGCAGCCGTATGGCCATTTTTGTGCCTGGCGCGGCGCCAAGTGGGAAAGGGTGGTGTCGAGGCTGAAGGCAGCAGGAAAGCCTGCAGCCCCCAGGTCTGTGGGGCTATGCAAGCGGTTCCCAAAGAGCTTTAGAACAAGGCATAGTTTTCCCTGCTGGCTCTTTGGGCAGGGGACCCATCTCCAGCCGTATGGCCATTTTTGTGCCTAGCGCGGCGCCAAGTGGGAAAGGGTGGTGTCGAGGCTGAAGGCAGCAGGAAAGCCCGCAGCCCCCAGGTCTGTGGGGCTACGCAAGCGGTTCCCAAAGAGCTTTAGAACAAGGCATAGTTTTCCCTAATGGTTCCTTGGGCAGGGGAGCCATCTCCAGCCATATGGCCATTTTTGTGCCTGGCGCGGCGCCAAGTGGGAAAGGGTGGTTTTGAGGCTGAAGGCAGCAGGAAAGCCCACAGTCCCCAGGTCTGTGTGGCTACATAAGTGGTTCCCAAAGAGCTTTAGAACAAGGCATAGTTTTCCCTGCTGGCTCCCTGGGTAGGGGACCCATCTCCAGCCGTATGGCCATTTTTGTGCCTGGCCCGGCGCCAAGTGGGAAAGGGTGGTGTCGAGGCTGAAGGCAGCAGGAAAGCCCGCAGCCCCCAGGTCTGTGGTGCTATGCAAGCGGTTCCCAAAGACCTTTAGAACAAGGCATAGTTTTCCCTGCTGGCTCTTTGGGCGGGGGACCCATCTCCAGCCGTATGGCCATTTTTGTGCCTGGCGCGGTGCAGAGTGGGAAAGGGTGGTTTTGATGCTGAAGGCAGCAGGAAAGCCTGCAGCCCCCAGGTCTGTGGGGCTATGCAAGCGGTTCCCAAAGAGCTTTAGAACAAGGCATAGTTTTCCCTAATGGTTCCTTGGGCAGGGGAGCCATCTCCAGCCATATGGCCATTTTTGTGCCTGGCGCGGCGTCATGTGGGAAAGGGTGGCTTTGAGGCTAAAGGCAGCAGCAAAGCCTGCAGCCCCCAGATCTGTGGGGCTACGCAAGCGGTTCCCAAAGAGCTTTAGAACAAGGCATAGTTTTCACTGCTGGCTCTTTTGGCAGGGGACCCATCTGCAGCCGTATGGCCATTTTTGTGCCTGGCGCGGCGCCAAGAGGGAAAGGGTGGTGTCGAGGCTGAAGGCAGCAGGAAAGCCTGGAGCCCCCAGGTCTGTGGGGCTACGCAAGCGGTTCCCAAAGAGCTTTACAACAAGGCATAGTTTTCCCTGCTGGCTCTTTGGGCGGAGGACCCATATCCAGCCACATGGCCATTTTTGTGCCTGGCACTGCGCCAAGTGGGAAAGGGTGGTGTCGAGGCTAAAGGCAGCAGGAAAGCCTGCAGCCCCCAGGTCTGTGTGGCTACGCAAGCGGTTCCCAAAGAGCTTTAGAACAAGGCATATTTTTCCCTGCTGGCTCTTTGGGCGGGGGACCCATCTCCAGCCGTATGGCCATTTATGTGCCTGGCGCGGAGCCAAGTGGGAAAGGGTGGCTTTGAGGCTGAAGGCAGCAAGAAAGCCTGCAGCCCCCAGGTCTGTGGGGCTACGCAAGCGGTTCCCAAAGAGCTTTAGAACAAGGCATAGTTTTCCCTGCTGGCTCTTTGGGCAGGGGACCCATCTCCAGCCGTATGTCAATTTGTGCCTGGCGCGGCGCCAAGTGGGAAAGGGTGGCTTTGAGGCTGAAGGCAGCAGCAAAGCCTACAGCCCCCAGGTCTCTGGGGCCAAGCAAGCGGTTCCCAAAGAGCTTTAGAACAAGGCATAGTTTTCCCTGCTGGCTCTTTGGGCGGAGGACCCATATCCAGCCATAGGCCATTTTTGTGCCTGGCGCGGCGCCAAGTGGGAAAGGGTGGTTTTGAGGCTGAAGGCAGCAGGAAAGCCTGCAGCCCCCAGGTCTGTGGGGCTATGCAAGCGGTTCCCAAAGAGCTTTAGAACAAGGCATAGTTTTCCCTGCTGGCTCTTTGGGCAGGGGACCCATCTCCAGCCGTATGGCCATTTTTGTGCCTGGCGCGGCGCCAAGTGGGAAAGGGTGGTGTCGAGGCTGAAGGCAGCAGGAAAGCCCGCAGCCCCCAGGTCTGTGTGGCTACGCAAGCGGTTCCCAAAGAGCTTTAGAACAAGGCATAGTTTTCCCTGCTGGCTCCTTGTGCGGGTGACCGATCTCCAGCCATAGGCCATTTTTGAGATTGACGCAGCGCCAAGTGGGAAAGGGTGGTGTCGAGGCTGAAGGCAGCAGCAAAGCCCGCAGCCCCCATGTCTGTGGGGCTACGGAAGCGGTTCCCAAAGAGCTTTAGAACAAGGCATAGTTTTCCCTGCTGGCTCTTTGGGCGGGGGACCCATCTCCAGCCATATGGACATTTTTGTGCCTGGCGCGGCGCCCATAGGGAAAGGGTGGTTTTGAGGCTGAAGGCAGTAGGAAAGCCCGCAGCCCCCAGGTTTGTGGGGCTACGCAAGCGGTTCCCAAAGAGCTTTAGAACAAGGCATAGTTTTCCCTGCTGGCTCTTTGGGCAGGGGACCCATCTCCAGCCGTATGGCCATTTTTGTGTCTGGCGCGGCACCAAGTGGGAAAGGGTGTTTTTGAGCATGAAGGCAGCAGGAAAGCCTGCAGCCCCCAGGTCTGTGGGGCTACGCAAGCGGTTCCCAAAGAGCTTTAGAACAAGGCATAGTTTTCCTTGCTGGCGCTTTGGGCAGGGGACCCATCTCCAGCCCTATGGCCATTATGTGCCTGATGCGGCGCCAAGTGGGAAAGGGTGCTGTCGAGGCTGAAGGCAGCTGGAAAGCCTGCAGCCCCCAGGTCTGTGGGGCTACGCAAGCGGTTCCCAGAGACCTTTAGAACAAGGCATAGTTTTCCCTAATGGCTCCTTGGGCAGGGGACCCATCTCCAGACATATGTCCATTTTTGTGCCTGGCGCGGCGCCAAGTGGGAAAGGGTGGTTTTGATGCTGAAGGCAGCAGCAAAGCCTGCAGCCCCCAGGTCTGTGGGGCTATGCAAGCGGTTCCCAAAGAGCTTTAGAACAAGGCATAGTTTTCCCTAATGGTTCCTTGGGCAGGGGAGCCATCTCCAGCCATATGGTCATTTTTGTGCCTGGCGCGGCGTCTAGTGGGAAAGGGTGGTTTTGAGGCTGAAGGCAGCATCAAAGCCTGCAGCCCCCAGGTCTGTGGGGCTACGCAAGCGGTTCCCAAAGAGCTTTAGAACAAGGCATAGTTTTCACTGATGGCACTTTTGGCAGGGGACCCATCTGCAGCCGTATGGCCATTTTTGTGCCTGGCGCGGCGCCAAGTGGGAAAGGGTGGTGTCGAGGCTGAAGGCAGCAGGAAAGCCTGCAGCCCCCAGGTCTGTGGGGCTATGCAAGCGGTTCCCAAAGAGCTTTAGAACAAGGCATAGTTTTCCCTGCTGGCTCTTTGGGCAGGGGACCCATCTCCAGCCGTATGGCCATTTTTGTGCCTAGCGCGGCGCCAAGTGGGAAAGGGTGGTGTCGAGGCTGAAGGCAGCAGGAAAGCCCGCAGCCCCCAGGTCTGTGGGGCTACGCAAGCGGTTCCCAAAGAGCTTTAGAACAAGGCATAGTTTTCCCTAATGGTTCCTTGGGCAGGGGAGCCATCTCCAGCCATATGGCCATTTTTGTGCCTGGCGCGGCGCCAAGTGGGAAAGGGTGGTTTTGAGGCTGAAGGCAGCAGGAAAGCCCACAGTCCCCAGGTCTGTGTGGCTACATAAGTGGTTCCCAAAGAGCTTTAGAACAAGGCATAGTTTTCCCTGCTGGCTCCCTGGGTAGGGGACCCATCTCCAGCCGTATGGCCATTTTTGTGCCTGGCCCGGCGCCAAGTGGGAAAGGGTGGTGTCGAGGCTGAAGGCAGCAGGAAAGCCCGCAGCCCCCAGGTCTGTGGTGCTATGCAAGCGGTTCCCAAAGACCTTTAGAACAAGGCATAGTTTTCCCTGCTGGCTCTTTGGGCGGGGGACCCATCTCCAGCCGTATGGCCATTTTTGTGCCTGGCGCGGTGCAGAGTGGGAAAGGGTGGTTTTGATGCTGAAGGCAGCAGGAAAGCCTGCAGCCCCCAGGTCTGTGGGGCTATGCAAGCGGTTCCCAAAGAGCTTTAGAACAAGGCATAGTTTTCCCTAATGGTTCCTTGGGCAGGGGAGCCATCTCCAGCCATATTGGCCATTTTTGTGCCTGGCGCGGCGTCATGTGGGAAAGGGTGGCTTTGAGGCTAAAGGCAGCAGCAAAGCCTGCAGCCCCCAGATCTGTGGGGCTACGCAAGCGGTTCCCAAAGAGCTTTAGAACAAGGCATAGTTTTCACTGCTGGCTCTTTTGGCAGGGGACCCATCTGCAGCCGTATGGCCATTTTTGTGCCTGGCGCGGCGCCAAGAGGGAAAGGGTGGTGTCGAGGCTGAAGGCAGCAGGAAAGCCTGGAGCCCCCAGGTCTGTGGGGCTACGCAAGCGGTTCCCAAAGAGCTTTACAACAAGGCATAGTTTTCCCTGCTGGCTCTTTGGGCGGAGGACCCATATCCAGCCACATGGCCATTTTTGTGCCTGGCACTGCGCCAAGTGGGAAAGGGTGGTGTCGAGGCTAAAGGCAGCAGGAAAGCCTGCAGCCCCCAGGTCTGTGTGGCTACGCAAGCGGTTCCCAAAGAGCTTTAGAACAAGGCATATTTTTCCCTGCTGGCTCTTTGGGCGGGGGACCCATCTCCAGCCGTATGGCCATTTATGTGCCTGGCGCGGAGCCAAGTGGGAAAGGGTGGCTTTGAGGCTGAAGGCAGCAAGAAAGCCTGCAGCCCCCAGGTCTGTGGGGCTACGCAAGCGGTTCCCAAAGAGCTTTAGAACAAGGCATAATTTTCCTTGCTGGCGCTTTGGGCAGGGGACCCATCTCCAGCCGTATGGCCATTATGTGCCTGATGCGGCGCCAAGTGGGAAAGGGTGCTGTCGAGGCTGAAGGCAGCAGGAAAGCCTGCAGCCCCCAGGTCTGTGGGGCCAAGCAAGCGGTTCCCAAAGAACTTTAGAACAAGGCATAGTTTTCCCTAATGGCTCCTTGGGCAGGGGACCCATCTCCAGCCATAGGCCATTTTTGTGCCTAGCGCGGCGCCAAGTGGGAAAGGGTGGTTTTGATGCTGAAGGCAGCAGCAAAGCCTGCAGCCCCCAGGTCTGTGGGGCTACGCAAGCGGTTCCCAAAGAGCTTTAGAACAAGGCATAGTTTTCCCTGCTGGCTCTTTGGGCGGGGGACCCATCTCCAGCCGTATGGCCATTTTTGTGCCTAGCGCGGATCAAGTGGGAAAGGGTGGCTTTGAGGCTGAAGGCAGCAGGAAAGCCTGCAGCCCCCAGGTCTGTGGGGCTACGCAAGCGGTTCCCAAAGAGCTTTAGAACACAGCATAGTTTTCCTTGCTGGCTCTTTGGGCATGCGACCCATCTCCGGCCGTATGGCCATTTTGATCCTGGCGGGGCGCCAAGTGGGAAAGGGTGGCTTTGAGGCTGAAGGCAGCAGGAAAGCCTGCAGCCCCCAGGTCTGTGGTGCTATGCAAGCGGTTCCTAAAGAGCTTTAGAACAAGGCATAGTTTTCCCTGTTGGCTTTTGGGCGTGGGACCCATCTCCAGCCGTATGGCCATTTTTGTGCCTGGCGCGGCGCCAAGTGGGAAAGGGTGGTGTCGAGGCTGAAGGCAGCAGGAAAGCCCGCAGCCCCCACGTCTGTGGGGCCAAGCAAGCGGTTCCCAAAGAGCTTTAGAACAAGGCATAGTTTTCCCTGCTGGCTCTTAGGGCGGGGGACCCATCTCCAGCCGTATGGCGATTTTTGTGCCTGGCGCCGCTCCAAGTGGGAAAGGGTGTTGTCAAGGCTGAAGGCAGCAGGAAAGCCCGGAGCCCCCAGGTCTGTGGGGCTACGCAAGCGGTTCCCAAAGAGCTTTAGAACAAGGCATAGTTTTCACTGCTGGCTCTTTTGGCAGGGGACCAATCTCCAGCCGTATGGCCATTTTTGTGCCTGGCGCGGCGCCAAGAGGGAAAGGGTGGTGTCGAGGCTGAAGGCAGCAGGAAAGCCTGCAGCCCCCAGGTCTGTGGGGCTACGCAAGCGGTTCCCAAAGAGCTTTACAAGAAGGCATAGTTTTCCCTGCTGGCTCTTTGGGCGGAGGACCCATATCCAGCCACATGGCCATTTTTGTGCCTGGCTGGGCGCCAAGTGGGAAAGGGTGGTGTCGAGGCTGAAGGCAGCAGGAAAGCCTGCAGCCCCCAGGTCTGTGTGGCTACGCAAGCGGTTCCCAAAGAGCTTTAGAACAAGGCATATTTTTCCCTGCTGGCTCTTTGGGCGGGGGACCCATCTCCAGCCGTATGGCCATTTTTGTGTCTGGCGCGGCGCCAAGTGGGAAAGGGTGGCTTTGAGGCTGAAGGCAGCAGGAAAGCCCGCAGCCCCCAGGTCTGTGTGGCTACGCAAGCGGTTCCCAAAGAGCTTTAGAACAAGGCATAGCTTTCCCTGCTGGCTCTTTGGGCGGGGGACCCATCTCCAGCCATAGGCCATTTTTGTGCCTGGCGCGGTGCCCAGTGGGAAAGGGTGGCTTTGAGGCTGTAGGCAGCAGGAAAGCCTGCAGCCCCCAGGTCTGTGGGGCTACGCAAGCCGTTCCCAAAGCGTTTTAGAACAAGGCATAGTTTTCCCTGCTGGCTCTTTGGGGGGAAGACCCATCTCCAGCCATAGGCCATTTTTGTGCCTAGCGCGGCGCCAAGTGGGAAAGGGTGGCTTTGAGGCTGAAGGCAGCAGGAAAGCCTGCAGCCCCCAGGTCTGTGGGGCTACATAAGCGGTTCCCAAAGAGCTTTAGAACACAGCATAGTTTTCCTTGCTGGCTCTTTGGGCATGCGACCCATCTCCGGCCGTATGGCCATTTTTGAGCCTGGCGGGGCGCCAAGTGGGAAAGGGTGGCTTTGAGGCTGAAGGCAGAAGGAAAGCCTGCAGCCCCCACGTCTGTGGTGCTATGCAAGCGGTTCCCAAAGAGCTTTAGAACAAGGCATAGTTTTCCCTGCTGGCTCTTTGGGCGGGGGACCCATCTCCAGCCGTATGGCCATTTTTGTGCCTGGCGCGGCGCCAAGTGGGAAAGGGTGGTTTTGAGGCTGAAGGCAGCAGCAAAGCCCGCAGCCCCCAGGTCTGTGGGGCTACGCAAGCGGTTCCCAAAGAGCTTTAGAACAAGGCATAGTTTTCCCTGCTGGCTCTTTGGGCGGGGGACCCAGCTCCAGCCATAGGCCATTTTTGAGCCTGGTGCGGCGCCAAGTGGGAAAGGGTGTTGTCGAGGCTGAAGGGAGCAGGAGAGCCTGCAGCCCCCAGGTCTGTGGGGCTACGCAAGCGGTTCCCAAAGAGCTTTAGAACAAGGCATAGTTTTCCCTGCTGGCTCTTTGGGCGGGGGACCCATCTCAGGTCTTATGGCTATTTTTATGCCTGGCGCGGTGCGTAGTGGGAAAGGGTGGTTTTGAGGCTGAAGGCAGCAGGAAAGCCCGCAGCCCCCACGTCTGTGGGGCTACGCAAGCGGTTCCCAAAGAGCTTTAGAACAAGGCATAGTTTTCCCTGCTGGCTCTTAGGGCGGGGGACCCATCTCCAGCCGTATGGCCATTTTTGTGCCTGGCGCGGCGCCAAGTGGGAAAGGGTGGCTTTGAGGCTGAAGGCAGCAGGAAAGCCTGCAGCCCCCAGGTCTGTGGGGCTATGCAAGCGGTTCCCAAAGAGCTTTAGAACAAGGCATAGTTTTCCCTGCTGGCTCTTTGGGCGGGGGACCCATCTCCAGCCATATGGCCATGTTTGTGCCTGGCGCGGTGCCCAGTGGGAAAGGGTGGTGTCGAGGCTAAAGGCAGCAGGAAAGCCTGCATCGCCCAGGTCTGTGGGGCCAAGCAAGCGGTTCCCAAAGAGATTTAGAACAAGGCATAGTTTTCCCTGCTGGCTCTTTGGGCAGGGGACCCATCTCCAGCCGTATGTCAATTTGTGCCTGGCGCGGCGCCAAGTGGGAAAGGGTGGCTTTGAGGCTGAAGGCAGCAGCAAAGCCTACAGCCCCCAGGTCTCTGGGGCCAAGCAAGCGGTTCCCAAAGAGCTTTAGAACAAGGCATAGTTTTCCCTGCTGGCTCTTTGGGCGGGGGACCCATCTCCAGCCATAGGCCATTTTTGTGCCTGGCGCCGCGCCAAGTGGGAAAGGGTGGTTTTGAGCCTGAAGGCAGCAGGAAAGCCTGCATCGCCCAGGTCTGTGGGGCCAAGCAAGCAGTTCCCAAAGAGCTTTAGAACAAGGCATAGTTTTCCCTGCTGGCTCTTAGGGCATGGGACCATTCGCCAGCCATAGGTCATTTTTGTGCCTGATCGGCGCCAAGTGGGAAAGGGTGGTGTCGAGGCTGAAGGCAGCAGCAAAGCCTGCAGCCCCCAGGTCTGTGGGGCTACGCAAGCGGTTCCCAAAGAGCTTTAGAACAAGGCATAGTTTTCCCTGCTGGCTCTTTGGGCTGGGGACCCATCTCCAGCCGTATGGCCATTTTTGTGCCTGGCACGGCGCCAAGTGGGAAAGGGTGGTTTCGAGGCTGAAGGCAGCAGGAAAGCCTGCAGCCCCCAGGTCTGTGGGGCTACGCAAGCGGTTCCCAAAGAGCTTTAGAACAAGGCATAGTTTTCCCTGCTGGCTCTTTGGGCGTGGGACCCATCTCCAGCCGTATGGCCATTTTTGTGCCTGGCACGGCGCCAAGTGGGAAAGGGTGGTGTCGAGGCTAAAGGCAGCAGGAAAGCCTGCAGCCCCCAGGTCTGTGGGGATACGCAAGCCGTTCCCAAAGAGTTTTAGAACAAGGCATAGTTTTCCCTGCTGGCTCTTTGGGGGGAAGACCCATCTCCAGCCATAGTCCATTTTTGTGCCTAGCGCGGCGCCAAGTGGGAAAGGGTGTTGTCGAGGCTGAAGGGAGCAGGAGAGCCTGCAGCCCCCAGGTCTGTGGGGCTACGCAAGCGGTTCCCAAAGAGCTTTAGAACAAGGCATAGTTTTCCCTGCTGGCTCTTTGGGCGGGGGACCCATCTCCAGCCGTATGGCCATTTTTGTTCCTGGCGCGGCGCCAAGTGGGAAAGGGTGGCTTTGAGGCTGAAGGCAGCAGGAAAGCCTGCAGCCCCCAGGTATGTGGGGCTACGCAAGTGGTTCCCAAAGAGCTTTAGAACACGGCATAGTTTTCCTTGCTGGCTCTTTGGGCATGGGACCCATCTCCAGCCGTATGGCCATTTTTGAGCCTGGCGGGGCGCCAAGTGGGAAAGGGTGGCTTTGAGGCTGAAGGCAGCAGCAAAGCCTGCAGCCCTCAGGTCTGTGGGTCTATGCAAGCGGTTCCTAAAGAGCTTTAGAACAAGGCATAGTTTTCCTTGCTGGCTCTTTGGGCGTGGGACCCATCTCCAGCCGTATGGCCATTTTTGTGCCTGGCCCGGCGCCAAGTGGGAAAGGGTGTTGTCAAGGCTGAAGGCAGCAGGAAAGCCCGCAGCCCCCAGGTCTGTGGGGCTACACAAGTGGTTCCCAAAGAGCTTTAGAACAAGGCATAGTTTTCCCTGCTGGCTCTTTGGGCAGGGGACCCATCTCCAGCCGTAGGGCCATTTTTGTGCCTGGCCCGGCGCCAAGTGGGAAAGGGTGTTGTCAAGGCTGAAGGCAGCAGGAAAGCCCGCAGCCCCCAGGTCTGTGGGGCTACGCAAGCGGTTCCCAAAGAGCTTTAGAACAAGGCATAGTTTTCCCTGCTGGCTCTTTGGGCTGGGGACCCATCTCAGGTCTTATGGCTCTTTTTATGCCTGGCGCGGTGCGTAGTGGGAAAGGGTGGTGTCGAGGCTGAAGGCAGCAGGAAAGCCTGCAGCCCCCAGGTCTGTGGGGCTACTCAAGCCGTTCCCAAAGAGCTTTAGAACAAGGCATATTTTTCCCTGCTGGCTCTTTGGGTGGGGGACCCATCTCCAGCCCTATGGCCATTTTTGTGCCTAGCGCGGCGCCAAGTGGGAAAGGGTGTTGTGGAGGCTGAAGGCAGCACGAGAGCCTGCAGCCCCCAGGTCTGTGGGGCTACGCAAGCGGTTCCCAAAGAGCTTTAGAACAAGGCATAGTTTTCCCTGCTGGCTCTTTGGGCGGGGGACCCATCTCCAGCCGTAGGGCCATTTTTGTGCCTGGCGCGGCGCCAAGTGGGAAAGGGTGGCTTTGAGGCTGAAGGCAGCAGCAAAGCCCGCAGCCCCCACGTCTGTGGGGCTACGCAAGCGGTTCCCAAAGAGCTTTAGAACAAGGCATAGTTTTCCCTGCTGGCTCTTAGGGCGGAGGACCCATCTCCAGCCGTATGGCCATTTTAGTGCCTGGCAAGGCGCCAAGTGGGAAAGGGTGGTTTTGAGGCTGAAGGCAGCAGCAAAGCCTGCAGCCCCCAGGTCTGTGGGGCCAAGCAAGCGGTTCCCAAAGCGCTTTAGAACAAGGCATATTTTTCCCTGCTGGCTCCTTGGGCAGGGGACCAATCTCCAGCCGTATGGCCATTTTTGTGCCTGGCGCGGCGCCAAGTGGGAAAGGGTGGTTTTGATGCTGAAGGCAGCAGCAAAGCCTGCAGCCCCCAGGTCTGTGGGGCTACGCAAGCGGTTCCCAAAGAGCTTTAGAACAAGACATAGTTTTCCCTGCTGGCTCTTTGGAGGGAGACCCATCTCCAGCCATAGGCCATTTTTGTGCCTGGCGCGGCGCCAAGTGGGAAAGGGTGTTGTCGAGGCTGAAGGGAGCAGGAGAGCCTGCAGCCCCCAGGTCTGTGGGGCTACGCAAGCGGTTCCCAAAGAGCTTTAGAAGAAGGCATAGTTTTCCCTGATGGCTCTTTGGGCATGGGTCCCAACTCCAGCCATAGGCCATTTTTGTGCCTGGCGCGACGCCAATTGGGAAAGGGTGGCTTTGAGGCTGAAGGCAGCAGGAAAGCCCGCAGCCCCCAGGTCTGTGGGGCTACGCAAGCGGTTCCCAAAGAGCTTTAGAAAAAGGCATAGTTTGCCCTGCTGGCTTTTGGGCGTGGGACCCATCTCCAGCTGTATGGCCATTTTTATGCCTGGCACGGCGCCAAGTGGGAAAGGGTGGTGTCGAGGCTGAAGGCAGCAGGAAAGCCTGCAGCCCCCAGGTATGTGGGGCTACGCAAGCGGTTCCCAAAGAGCTTTAGAACAAGGCATAGTTTTCCCTGCTGGCTCCTTGGGCGGGGGACCAATCTCCAGACATATGGCCATTTTTGTGCCTGGCGCGGCGCCAAGTGGGAAAGGGTGGTTTTGATGCTGAAGGCAGTAGCAAAGCCTGCAGCCCCCAGGTCTGTGGGGCTACGCAAGCGGTTCACAAAGAGCTTTAGAACAAGGCATAGTTCCCCCTGCTGGCGCTTTGGGCGGGGGACCCATCTCCAGCCGTATGTCCATTTTTGTGCCTGGCGCGTTACGTAGTGGGAAAGGGTGGTGTCGAGGATGAAGGCAGCTGGAAAGCCTGCAGCCCCCAGGTCTGTGGGGCTACGCAAGCGGTTCCCAAAGAGCTTTAGAACAAGGCATAGTTTTCCCTGATGGCTCCTTGGGCGGGGGACCAATCTCCAGACATATGGCCATTTTTGTGCCTGGCGCGGCGCCAAGTGGGAAAGGGTGGTTTTGATGCTGAAGGGAGCAGGAAAGCCTGCAGCCCCCGGGTCTGTGGGGCTACGCAAGCGGTTCCCAAAGAGCTTTAGAACAAGGCATAGTTTTCCCTGCTGGCTCTTTGGGCGGGGGACCCATCTCAGGTCGTATGGCTATTTTTATGCCTGGCGCGGTGCGTAGTGGGAAAGGGTGGTTTTGAGACTGAAGGCAGCAGGAAAGCCCGCAGCCCCCACGTCTGTGGGGCTACGCAAGCGGTTCCCAAAGTGCTTTAGAACAAGGCATAGTTTTCCCTGCTGCCTCTTTGGGCGGGGGACCCATCTCCAGCCGTATGGCCATTTTTGTGCCTGGCCCGGCGCCAAGTGGGAAAGGGTGTTGTCAAGGCTGAAGGCAGCAGGAAAGCCCGCAGCCCCCAGGTCTGTGGGGCTACACAAGTGGTTCCCAAAGCGTTTTAGAACAAGGCATAGTTTTCCCTGCTGCCTCTTTGGGCGTGGTACCCATATCCAGCCATATGGCCATTTTTGTGCCTAGCGCGGCGCCAAGTGGGAAAGGGTGTTGTCGAGGCTGAAGGCAGCAGGAAAGCCTGCAGCCCCCAGGTCTGTGGGGCTACGCAAGCGGTTCCCAAAGAGCTTTAGAACAAGGCATAGTTTCCCCTGCTGGCTCTTTGGGCATGGGACCCATCTCCAGCCATAGGCCATTTTTGTGCCTAGCGCGGCGCCAAGTGGGAAAGGGTGTTGTCGAGGCTGAAGGCAGCAGGAGAGCCTGCAGCCCCCAGGTCTGTGGGGCTACGCAAGCGGTTCCCAAAGAGCTTTAGAACAAGGCATAGTTTTCCCTGCTGGCTCTTTGGGCGGGGGACCCATCTCCAGCCGTATGGCCATTTTTGTGCCTGGCGCGGCGCCAAGTGGGAAAGGGTGGTGTCGAGGCTGAAGGCAGCAGCAAAGCCTGCAACCCCCAGGTCTGTGGGGCCAAGCAAGCGGTTCCCAAAGAGCTTTAGAACAAGACATAGTTTTCCCTGATGGCTCTTTGGGCATGGGTCCCAACTCCAGCCATAGGCCATTTTTGTGCCTGGCGCGACGCCAATTGGGAAAGGGTGGCTTTGAGGCTGAAGGCAGCAGGAAAGCCCGCAGCCCCCAGGTCTGTGGGGCTACGCAAGCGGTTCCCAAAGAGCTTTAGAAAAAGGCATAGTTTTCCCTGCTGGCTTTTGGGCGTGGGACCCATCTCCAGCTGTATGGCCATTTTTGTGCCTGGCGCGGTGCGTAGTGGGAAAGGGTGGTGTCGAGGCTGAAGGCAGCAGCAAAGCCCGCAGCCCCCAGGTCTGTGGGGCTACGCAAGCGGTTCCCAAAGAGCTTTAGAACAAGGCATAGTTTTCCCTGCTGGCTCCTTGGGCGGGGGACCAATCTCCAGACATATGGCCATTTTTGTGCCTGGCGCGGCGCCAAGTGGGAAAGGGTGGTGTTGATGCTGAAGGCAGTAGCAAAGCCTGCAGCCCCCAGGTCTGTGGGGCTACGCAAGCGGTTCCCAAAGAGCTTTAGAACAAGGCATAGTTCCCCCTGCTGGCGCTTTGGGCGGGGGACCCATCTCCAGCCGTATGGCCATTTTTGTGCCTGGCGCGTTACGTAGTGGGAAAGGGTGGTGTCGAGGATGAAGGCAGTAGCAAAGCCTGCAGCCCCCAGGTCTGTGGGGCTACGCAAGCGGTTCCCAAAGTGCTTTAGAACAAGGCATAGTTTTCCCTGCTGGCTCTTTGGGCGGGGGACCCATCTCCAGCCGTATGGCCATTTTTGTGCCTGGCCCGGCGCCAAGTGGGAAAGTGTGTTGTCAAGGCTGAAGGCAGCAGGAAAGCCCGCAGCCCCCAGGTCTGTGGGGCTACGCAAGTGGTTCCCAAAGAGCTTTAGAACAAGGCATAGTTTTCCCTGCTGCCTCTTTGGGCGTGGGACCCATATCCAGCCATATGGACATTTTTGTGCCTAGCGCGGCGCCAAGTGGGAAAGGGTGTTGTGGAGGCTGAAGGCAGCAGAAAAGCCCGCAGCCCCCAGGACTGTGGGGCTACGCAAGCGGTTCCCAAAGAGCTTTAGAACAAGGCATAGTTTTCCCTGCTGGCTCTTTGGGCTGGGGACCCATCTCAGGTCTTATGGCTATTTTTATGCCTGGCGCGGTGCGTAGTGGGAAAGGGTGGTTTTGAGGCTGAAAGCAGCAGGAAAGCCCGCAGCCCCCAGGTCTGTGGGGCTACGCAAGCGGTTCCCAAAGAGCTTTAAAAAAAGGTATAGTTTTCCCTGCTGGCTTTTGGGCGTGGGACCCATCTCCAGCCGTATGGCCATTTTTGTGCCTGGCGCGGCGCCAAGTGGGAAAGGGTGGTGTCGAGGCTGAAGGCAGCAGCAAAGCCCGCAGCCCCCAGGTCTGTGGGGCTACGCAAGCGGTTCCCAAAGAGCTTTAGAACAAGGCATATTTTTCCCTGCTGGCTCTTTGGGTGGGGGACCCATCTCCAGCCGTATGGCCAGTTTTGTGCCTGGCGCGGCGCCAAGTGGGAAAGGGTGGTTTTGAGGCTGAAGGCAGCAGCAAAGCCTGCAGCCCCCAGGTCTGTGGGGCCAAGCAAGCGGTTCCCAAAGCGCTTTAGAACAAGGCATGTTTTTCCCTTCTGGCTCCTTGGGCGGGGGACCAATCTCCAGACATATGGCCATTTTTGTGCCAGGCGCGGCGCCAAGTGTGAAAGGGTGGTTTTGAGGCTGAAGGCAACAGCAAAGCCTGCAGCCCCCATGTCTGTGGGGCTACGCAAGCGGTTCCCAAAGAGCTTTAGAACAAGGCATAGTTTCCCCTGCTGGCTCTTTGGGCATGGGACCCATCTCCAGCCATAGGCCATTTTTGTGCCTGGCGCGGCGCCAAGTGGGAAAGGGTGGTGTCAAGTCTGAAGGCAGCAGGAAAGCCCGCAGCCCCCAGGTCTGTGGGGCTACACAAGCGGTTCCCAAAGAGCTTTAGAACAAGGCATAGTTTTCCCTGCTGGCTCTTTGGGCGTGGGACCCATCTCCAGCCATAGGCCATTTTTGTGCCTAGCGCGGCGCCAAGTGGGAAAGGGTGTTGTCGAGGCTGAAGGCAGCACGAGAGCCTGCAGCCCCCAGGTCTGTGGGGCTACGCAAGCGGTTCCCAAAGAGCTTTAGAACAAGGCATAGTTTTCCCTGCTGGCTCTTTGGGCGGGGGACCCATCTCCAGCCGTAGGGCCATTTTTCTGCCTGGCGCGGCGCCAAGTAGGAAAGAGTGGCTTTGAGGCTGAAGGCAGCAGCAAAGCCCGCAGCCGCCATGTCTGTGTGGCTACGCAAGCGGTTCCCTAAGAGCTTTAGAACAAGGCATAGTTTTCCCTGCTGGCTCTTAGGGCGGAGGACCCATTTCCAGCCGTATGGCCATTTTTGTGCCTGGCGCGGCGCCAAGTGGGAAAGGGTGGTTTTGAGGCTGAAGGCAGCAGCAAAGCCTGCAGCCCCCAGGTCTGTGGGGCCAAGCAAGCGGTTCCCAAAGCGCTTTAGAACAAGGCATATTTTTCCCTGCTGGCTCCTTGGGCGGGGGACCAATCTCCAGCCGTATGGCCATTTTTGTGCCTGGCGCGGCGCCAAGTGGGAAAGGGTGGTTTTGATGCTGAAGGCAGCAGCAAAGCCTGCAGCCCCCAGGTCTGTGGGGCTACGCAAGCGGTTCCCAAAGAGCTTTAGAACAAGACATAGTTTTCCCTGCTGGCTCTTTGGAGGGAGACCCATCTCCAGCCATAGGCCATTTTTGTGCCTGGCGCGGCGCCAAGTGGGAAAGGGTGTTGTCGAGGCTGAAGGCAGCAGGAGAGCCTGCAGCCCCCAGGTCTGTGGGGCTACGCAAGCGGTTCCCAAAGAGCTTTAGAACAAGGCATAGTTTTCCCTGCTGCCTCTTTGGGCGGGGGACCCATCTCCAGCCGTATGGCCATTTTTGTGCCTGGCGCGGCGCCAAGTGGGAAAGGGTGGTGTCGAGGCTGAAGGCAGCAGCAAAGCCTGCAACCCCCAGGTCTGTGGGGCCAAGCAAGCGGTTCCCAAAGAGCTTTAGAACAAGGCATAGTTTTCCCTGATGGCTCTTTGGGCATGGGTCCCAACTCCAGCCATAGGCCATTTTTGTGCCTGGCGCGACGCCAATTGGGAAAGGGTGGCTTTGAGGCTGAAGGCAGCAGGAAAGCCCGCAGCCCCCAGGTCTGTGGGGCTACGCAAGCGGTTCCCAAAGAGCTTTAGAAAAAGGCATAGTTTTCTCTGCTGGCTTTTGGGCGTGGGACCCATCTCCAGCTGTATGGCCATTTTTGTGCCTGGCGCGGTGCGTAGTGGGAAAGGGTGGTGTCGAGGCTGAAGGCAGCAGGAAAGCCCGCAGCCCCCAGGTCTGTGAGGCTACGCAAGCGGTTCCCAAAGAGCTTTAGAACAAGGCATAGCTTTCCCTGCTGGCTCTTTGGGCGGGGGACCCATCTCCAGCTGTATGGCCATTTTTATGCCTGGCACGGCGCCAAGTGGGATAGGGTGGTTTTGAGGCTGAAGGCAGCAGCAAAGCCTGCAGCCCCCAGGTCTGTGGGGCTACACAAGTGGTTCCCAAAGAGCTTTAGAACAAGGCATATTTTTCCCTGCTGGCTCCTTGGGCGGGGGACCAATCTCCAGCCGTATGGCCATTTTTGTGCCTGGCGCGGCGCCAAGTGGGAAAGGGTGGTTTTGATGCTGAAGGCAGCAGCAAAGCCTGCAGCCCCCAGGTCTGTGGGGCTACGCAAGCGGTTCCCAAAGAGCTTTAGAACAAGACATAGTTTTCCCTGCTGGCTCTTTGGAGGGAGACCCATCTCCAGCCATAGGCCATTTTTGTGCCTGGCGCGGCGCCAAGTGGGAAAGGGTGTTGTCGAGGCTGAAGGCAGCAGGAGAGCCTGCAGCCCCCAGGTCTGTGGGGCTACGCAAGTGGTTCCCAAAGAGCTTTAGAACAAGGCATAGTTTTCCCTGCTGGCTCTTTGGGCGGGGGACCCATCTCCAGCCGTATGGCCATTTTTGTGCCTGGCGCGGCGCCAAGTGGGAAAGGGTGGCTTTGAGGCTGAAGGCAGCAGCAAAGCCTGCAACCCCCAGGTCTGTGGGGCCAAGCAAGCGGTTCCCAAAGAGCTTTAGAACAAGGCATAGTTTTCCCTGATGGCTCTTTGGGCATGGGTCCCAACTCCAGCCATAGGCCATTTTTGTGCCTGTCGCGACGCCAATTGGGAAAGGGTGGCTTTGAGGCTGAAGGCAGCAGGAAAGCCCGCAGCCCCCAGGTCTGTGGGGCTACGCAAGCGGTTCCCAAAGAGCTTTACAACAAGGCATAGTTTTCCCTGCTGGCTTTTGGGCGTGGGACCCATCTCCAGCTGTATGGCCATTTTTGTGCCTGGCGCGGTGCGTAGTGGGAAAGGGTGGTGTGGAGGCTGAAGGCAGCAGG
The DNA here is from genome assembly GCF_028500815.1 of Rissa tridactyla. Classification (NCBI taxonomy): domain Eukaryota; kingdom Metazoa; phylum Chordata; class Aves; order Charadriiformes; family Laridae; genus Rissa; species Rissa tridactyla. The sequence goes on from NW_026529584.1 coordinate 43,622, forward strand.
AAAGCCCGCAGCCCCCAGGTCTGTGGGGCTACGCAAGCGGTTCCCAAAGAGCTTTAGAACAAGGCATAGCTTTCCCTGCTGGCTCTTTGGGCGGGGGACCCATCTCCAGCCGTATGTCCATTTTTGTTCCTGGCGCGTTACGTAGTGGGAAAGGGTGGTGTCGAGGATGAAGGCAGCTGGAAAGCCCGCAGCCCCCAGGTCTGTGGGGCTACGCAAGCGGTTCCCAAAGAGCTTTAGAACAAGGCATAGTTTTCCCTGATGGCTCCTTGGGCGGGGGACCAATCTCCAGACATATGGCCATTTTTGTGCCTGGCGCGGCGCCAAGTGGGAAAGGGTGGTTTTGATGCTGAAGGCAGCAGGAAAGCCTGCAGCCCCCAGGTCTGTGGGGCTACGCAAGCGGTTCCCAAAGAGCTTTAGAACAAGGCATAGTTTTCCCTGCTGGCTCTTTGGGCGGGGGACCCATCTCAGGTCGTATGGCTATTTTTATGCCTGGCGCGGTGCGTAGTGGGAAAGGGTGGTTTTGAGACTGAAGGCAGCAGGAAAGCCCGCAGCCCCCACGTCTGTGGGGCTACGCAAGCGGTTCCCAAAGAGCTTTAGAACAAGGCATAGTTTTCCCTGCTGGCTTTTGGGCGTGGGACCCATCTCCAGGCGTCTGGCCATTTTTGTGCCTGGCGCGGCGCCAAGTGGGAAAGGGTGGTTTTGAGGCTGAAGGCAGCAGCAAAGCCTGCAGCCCCCAGGTCTGTGGGGCCAAGCAAGCGGTTCCCAAAGAGCTTTAGAACAAGGCATAGTTTTCCCTGCTGGCTCTTTGGGCGGGGGACCCATCTCCAGCCGTATGGCCATTTTTGAGCCTGGCGCGGCGCCAAGTGGGAAAGGGTGGTGTCGAGGCTGAAGGCAGCTGGAAAGCCCGCAGCCCCCAGGTCTGTGGGGCCAAGCAAGCGGTTCCCAAAGAGCTTTAGAACAAGGCATAGTTTTCCATGATGGCTCCTTGGGCGGGGGACCCATCTCCAGTCGTATGGCCATTGTTGTGCCTGGCGAGGCGCCAAGTGGGAAAGGGTTGTTTTGATTCTGAGAGCAGTAGCAAAGCCTGCAGCCCCCAGGTCTGTGGGGCTACGCAAGCGGTTCACAAAGAGCTTTAGAACAAGGCATAGTTCCCCCTGCTGGCGCTTTGGGCGGGGGACCCATCTCCAGCCGTATGTCCATTTTTGTGCCTGGCGCGTTACGTAGTGGGAAAGCGTGGTGTCGAGGATGAAGGCAGCTGGAAAGCCCGCAGCCCCCAGGTCTGTGGGGCCAAGCAAGCGGTTCCCAAAGAGCTTTAGAACAAGGCATAGTTTTCCCTGATGGCTCCTTGGGCGGGGGACCAATCTCCAGACATATGGCCATTTTTGTGCCTGGCGCGGCGCCAAGTGGGAAAGGGTGGTTTTGATGCTGAAGGCAGCAGCAAAGACTGCAGCCCCCACGTCTGTGGGGCTACGCAAGCGATTCCCAAAGAGCTTTAGAACAAGGCATAGTTTCCCCTGCTGGCTCTTTGGGCGGGGGACCCATCTCCAGCCGTATGGCCATTTTTGTGCCTGGCGCGGCGCCAAGTGGGAAAGGGTGGTTTTGAGGCTGAAGGCAGCAGGAAAGCCTGCAGCCCCCGGGTCTGTGGGGCTAGGCAAGCGGTTCCCAAAGAGCTTTAGAACAAGGCATAGTTTTCCCTGCTGGCTCTTAGGGCGGGGGACCCATCTCAGGTTGTATGGCTATTTTTATGCCTGGCGCGGTGCGTAGTGGGAAAGGGTGGTTTTGAGACTGAAGGCAGCAGGAAAGCCCGCAGCCCCCACGTCTGTGGGGCTACGCAAGCGGTTCCCAAAGAGCTTTAGAACAAGGCATAGTTTTCCCTGCTGGCTCTTTGGGCAGGAGACCCATCTCCAGACGTATGGCCATTTTTGAGCCTGGCGCGGCGCCAAGTTGGAAAGGGTGGTGTCGAGGCTGAAGGCAGCAGGAAAGCCTGCAGCCCCCGGGTCTGTGGGGCTACTCAAGCCGTTCCCAAAGAGCTTTAGAACAAGGCATAGTTTTCCCTGCTGGCTCTTTGGGCGGGGGACCCATCTCCATCCGTATGGCCATTTTTGAGCCTGGCGCGGCGCCAAGTGGGAAAGGGTGGTGTCGAGGCTGAAGGAAGCAGGAAAGCCCGCAGCCCCCAGGTCTGTGGGGCTACAAGCGGTTCCCAAAGAGCTTTAGAACAAGGCATATTTTTCCCTGCTGGCTCTTTGGGCAGGGGACCCATCTCCATCCGTATGGCCATTTTTGAGCCTGGCGCGGCGCCAAGTGGGAAAGGGTGGTGTCGAGGCTGAAGGAAGCAGGAAAGCCCGCAGCCCCCAGGTCTGTGGGGCTACAAGCGGTTCCCAAAGAGCTTTAGAACAAGGCATATTTTTCCCTGCTGGCTCTTTGGGCAGGGGACCCATCTCCAGCCGTATGGCCATTTTTGTGCCTGGCGCGGCGCCAAGTGGGAAAGGGTGGTGTCAAGTCTGAAGGCAGCAGGAAAGCCCGCAGTCCCCAGGTCTGTGGGGCTACACAAGCGGTTCCCAAAGAGCTTTAGAACAAGGCATAGTTTTCCCTGCTGGCTCTTTGGGCGGGGGACCCATCTCCAGCCATAGGCCATTTTTGTGCCTAGCGCGGCGCCAAGTGGGAAAGGGTGTTGTCGAGGCTGAAGGCAGCAGGAGAGGCTGCAGCCCCCAGGTCTGTGGGGCTACGCAAGCGGTTCCCAAAGAGCTTTAGAACAAGGCATAGTTTTCCCTGCTGGCTCTTTGGGAGGGGGACCCATCTCCAGCCGTATGGCCATTTTTGTGCCTGGCGCGGCGCCAAGTGGGAAAGGGTGGTTTTGAGGCTGAAGGCAGCAGCAAAGCCTGCAGCCCCCAGGTCTGTGGGGCTACGCAAGCGGTTCCCAAAGAGCTTTAGAACAAGGCATAGTTTTCCCTGCTGGCTCTTAGGGCGGAGGACCCATCTCCAGACAGATGGCCATTTTTGTGCCTGGCGCGGCGCCAAGTGGGAAAGGGTGGTTTTGAGGCTGAAGGCAGCAGCAAAGCCTGCAGCCCCCAGGTCTGTGGGGCCAAGCAAGCGGTTCCCAAAGCGCTTTAGAACAAGGCATATTTTTCCCTGCTGGCTCCTTGGGCGGGGGACCAATCTCCAGACATATGGCCATTTTTGTGCCTGGCGCGGCGCCAAGTGGGAAAGGGTGGTTTTGATGCTGAAGGCAGCAGGAAAGCCCGCAGCCCCCACGTCTGTGGGGCTACGCAAGCGGTTCCCAAAGAGCTTTAGAACAAGGCATAGTTTCCCCTGCTAGCTCTTTGGGCATGGGACCCATCTCCAGCCGTATGGCCATTTTTGTGCCTGGCGCGGCGCCAAGTGGGAAAGGGTGGTGTCAAGTCTGAAGGCAGCAGGAAAGCCCGCATCCCCCAGGTCTGTGGGGCTACGCAAGCGGTTCCCAAAGAGCTTTAGAACAAGGCATAGTTTTCCCTGCTGGCTCTTTGGGCGGGGGACCCATCTCCAGCCGTATGGCCATTTTTGTGCCTGGCGCGGCGCCAAGTGGGAAAGGGTGGCTTTGAGGCTGAAGGCAGCAGCAAAGCCTGCAGCCCCCAGGTCTGTGGGGCCAAGCAAGCGGTTCCCAAAGCGCTTTAGAACAAGGCATAGTTTTCCCTGCTGGCTCTTTGGGCGTGGGACCCATCTCCAGCCGAATGGCCATTTTTGTGCCTAGCGCGGCGCCAAGTGGGAAAGGGTGTTGTCGAGGCTGAAGGCAGCAGGAGAGCCTGCAGCCCCCAGGTCTGTGGGGCTACGCAAGCGGTTCCCAAAGAGCTTTAGAACAAGGCATAGTTTTCACTGCTGGCTTTTGGGCTTGGGACCCATCTCCAGCCGTATGGCCATTTTTGTGCCTGGCGCGGTGCATAGTGGGAAAGGGTGGTGTCGAGGCTGAAGGCAGCAGGAAAGCCTGCAGCCCCCAGGTCTGTGGGGCTACGCAAGCGGTTCCCAAAGAGCTTTAGAACAAGGCATAATTTTCCTTGATGGCTCCTTGGGCGGGGGACCAATCTCCAGGCATATGGCCATTTTTGTGCCTGGCGCGGCGCAAAGTGGGAAAGGGTGGTTTTGATGCTGAAGGCAGTAGCAAAGCCCGCAGCCCCCAGGTCTGTGGGGCTACGCAAGTGGTTCCCAAAGAGCTTTAGAACAAGGCATAGTTCCCCCTGCTGGCGCTTTGGGCAGGGGACCCATCTCCAGCCGTATGTCCATTTTTGTGCCTGGCGCGTTACGTAGTGGGAAAGGGTGGTGTCGAGGCTGAAGGCAGCTGGAAAGCCCGCAGCCCCCAGGTCTGTGGGGCCAAGCAAGCGGTTCCCAAAGAGCTTTAGAACAAGGCATAGTTTTCCCTGCTGGCTCTTTGGGCGGGGGACCCATCTCCAGCCGTATGGCCATTTTTGTGCCTGGCGCGGCGCCAAGTGGGAAAGGGTGGTGTCGAGGCTGAAGGCAGCAGGAAACCCCGCAGCCGCCATGTCTGTGGGGCCAAGCAAGCGGTTCCCAAAGAGCTTTAGAACAAGGCATAGTTTTCCCTGATGGCTCCTTGGGCGGGGGACCAATCTCCAGACATATGGCCATTTTTGTGCCTGGCGCGGCGCCAAGTGGGAAAGGGTGGTTTTGATGCTGAAGGCAGCAGCAAAGACTGCAGCCCCCACGTCTGTGGGGCTACGCAAGCGGTTCCCAAAGAGCTTTAGAACAAGGCATAGTTTCCCCTGCTGGCTCTTTGGGCGGGAGACCCATCTCCAGTCGTATGGCCATTTTTGTGCCTGGCGCGGCGCCAAGTGGGAAAGGGTGGTTTTGAGGCTGAAGGCAGCAGGAAAGCCTGCAGCCCCCGGGTCTGTGGGGCTACGTAAGCGGTTCCCAAAGAGCTTTAGAACAAGGCATAGTTTTCCCTGCTGGCTCTTTGGGCGGGGGACCCATCTCAGGTCGTATGGCTATTTTTATGCCTGGCGCGGTGCGTAGTGGGAAAGGGTGGTTTTGAGACTGAAGGCAGTAGGAAAGCCCGCAGCCCCCACGTCTGTGGGGCTACGCAAGCGGTTCCCAAAGAGCTTTAGAACAAGGCATAGTTTTCCCTGCTGGCTTTTGGGCGTGGGACCCATCTCCAGCCGTATGGCCATTTTTGTGCCTGGCCCGGCGCCAAGTGGGAAAGGGTGGTGTCGAGGCTGAAGGCAGCAGGAAAGCCCGCAGCCACCAGGTCTGTGGGGCTACGCATGCGGTTCCCAAAGAGCTTTAGAACAAGGCATAGTTTTCCCTGCTGGCTCCTTGGGCGGGGGACCCATCTCCAGCCGTATGGCCATTTTTGTGCCTGGCGCGGCGCCAAGTGGGAAAGGGTGGTGTCAAGTCTGAAGGCAGCAGGAAAGCCCGCAGCCCCCAGGTCTGTGGGGCTACACAAGCGGTTCCCAAAGAGCTTTAGAACAAGGCATAGTTTTCCCTGCTGGCTCTTTGGGCGGGGGACCCATCTCCAGCCATAGGCCATTTTTGTGCCTAGCGCGGCGCCAAGTGGGAAAGGGTGTTGTCGAGGCTGAAGGCAGCAGGAGAGCCTGCAGCCCCCAGGTCTGTGGGGCTACGCAAGCGGTTCCCAAAGAGCTTTAGAACAAGGCATAGTTTTCCCTGCTGGCTCTTTGGGCGGGGGACCCATCTCCAGCCGTATGGCCATTTTTGTGCCTGGCGCGGCGCCAAGTGGGAAAGGGTGGTTTTGAGGCTAAAAGCAGCAGGAAAGCCTGCAGCCCCCAGGTCTGTGGGGCTACGCAAGCGGTTCCCAAAGAGCTTTAGAACAAAGCATAGTTTTCCCTGCTGGCTCTTTGGGCGGGGGACCCATCTCAGGTCTTATGGCCATTTTTGTGCCTGGCACGGCGCCAAGTGGGAAAGGGTGGCTTTGAGGCTGAAGGCCCATCAAAGTCTGCAGCCCCCAGGTCTGTGGGGCTACGCAAGCGGTTCCCAAAGAGCTTTAGAACAAGGCATAGTTTTCCCTGCTGGCTCTTTGGGCGGGGGACCCATCCCCAGCCATAGGCCATTTTTGTGCCTGATGCGGCGCCAAGTGGGAAAGGGTGTTGTCGAGGCTGAAGGCAGCAGGAAAGCCTGCAGCCCCCAGGTCTGTGGGGCTACGCAAGCGGTTCCCAAAGAGCTTTAGAAAAAGGCATAGTTTTCCCTGCTGGCTCTTTGGGCGGGGGACCCATCTCCTGTCGTATGGCTATTTTTATGCCTGGCGCGGTGCGTAGTGGGAAAGGGTGGTGTTGAGGCTGAAGGCAGCAGGAAAGCCCGCAGCCCCCATGTCTGTGGGGCTACGCAAGCGGTTCCCAAAGAGCTTTAGAACAAGGCATAGTTTTCCCTGCTGGCTCTTAGGGCGGGGGACCCATCTCCAGCCGTATGGCCATTTTTGTGACTGGCACGGCGCCAAGTGGGAAAGGGTGGCTTTGAGGCTGAAGGCAGCAGCAAAGCCCGCAGCCCCCAGGTCTGTGGGGCTACGCAAGCGGTTCCCAAAGAGCTTTAGAACAAGGCATAGTTTTCCCTGCTGGCTCCTTGGGCAGGGGACCAATCTCCAGACATATGGCCATTTTTGTGCCTGATGCAGCGCCAAGAGGGAAAGGGTTGTTTTTATGCTGAAGGCAGCAGCAAAGCATGCAGCCCCCAAGTCTGTGGGGCTACGCATGCGGTTCCCAAAGAGCTTTAGAACAAGGCATAGTTTTCCCTGCTGGCTCTTTGGGCGGGGGACCCATCTCCAGCCGTATGGCCATTTTTGTGCCTGGCACGGCGCCAAGTGGGAAAGGGTGGATTGAGGCTGAAGGCCCATCAAAGTCTGCAGCCCCCAGGTCTGTGGGGCCAAGCAAGCGGTTCCCAAAGAGCTTTAGAACAAGGCATAGTTTTCCCTGCTGGCTCTTTGGGCGGGGGACCCATCCCTAGCCATAGGCCATTTTTGTGCCTGGCGCGGCGCCAAGTGGGAAAGGGTGTTGTCGAGGCTGAAGGCAGCAGGAAAGCCTGCAGCCCCCAGGTCTGTGGGGCTACGCAAGCGGTTGCCAGAGACCTTTAGAACAAGGCATAGTTTTCCCTGCTGGCTCTTTGGGCGGGGGACCCATCTCAGGTCGTATGGCCATTTTTGTGCCTGGCACGGCGCCAAGTGGGAAAGAGTGGCTTTGAGGCTGAAGGCAGCAGCAAAGCCCGCAGCCCCCAGGTCTGTGGGGCTACGCAAGCGGTTCCCAAAGAGCTTTAGAACAAGGCATAGTTTTCCCTGCTGGCTCCTTGGGCAGGGGACCCATCTCCAGACATATGGCCATTTTTGTGCCTGATGTGGCGCCAAGAGGGAAAGGGTGGTTTTTATGCTGAAGGCAGCAGCAAAGCCTGCAGCCCCCAAGTCTGTGGGGCTACGCAAGCGGTTCCCAAAGAGCTTTAGAACAAGGCATAGTTTCCCCTGCTGGCTCTTTGGGCGGGGGACCCATCTCCAGCCGTATGGCCATTTTTCTGCCTGGCACGGCGCCAAGTGGGAAAGGGTGGTGTCGAGGCTGAAGGCAGCAGGAATGCCCGCAGCCCCCAGGTCTGTGGGGCTACGCAAGCGGTTCCCAAAGAGCTTTAGAACAAGGCATAGTTTTCCCTGCTGGCTCTTTGGGCGGGGGACCCATCCCTAGCCATAGGCCATTTTTGTGCCTGGCGCGGCGCCAAGTGGGAAAGGGTGTTGTCGAGGCTGAAGGCAGCAGGAAAGCCTGCAGCCCCCAGGTCTGTGGGGCTACGCAAGCGGTTCCCAAAGAGCTTTAGAACAAGGCATAGTTTTTCCTGCTGGCTTTTGGGCGGGGGATCCATCTCCAGCCGTATGGCCATTTTTGTGCCTGGCGCGGCGCCAAGTGGGAAAGGGTTGTGTCGAGGCTGAAGGCAGCAGGAAAGCCCGCAGCCCCCAGGTCTGTGGGGCTACGCAAGCGGTTCCCAAAGAGCTTTAGAACAAGGCATAGTTTTCCCTGCTGGCTCTTTGGGCAGGGGATCCATCTCCAGCCGTATGGCCATTTATGTGCCTGGCGCGGCGCCAAGTTGTAAAGGGTGGCTTTGAGGCTGAAGGCAGCAGGAAAGCCTGCAGCCCCCAGGTCTGTGGGGCTACGCATGCGGTTCCCAAAGAGCTTTAGAACAAGGCATAGTTTCCCCTGCTGGCTCTTTGGGCGGGGGACCCATCTCCAGCCGTATGGCCATTTTTGAGCCTGGCGCTGCGCCAAGTGGGAAAGGGTGTTGTCAAGGCTGAAGGCAGCAGGAAAGCCCGCAGCCCCCAGGTCTGTGGGGCTACGCAAGCGGTTCCCAAAGAGCTTTAGAACAAGGCATAGTTTTCCCTGCTGGCTCTTTGGGCGTGAGACCCATCTCCAGCCATAGGCCGTTTTTGTGCCTAGCGCGGCGCCAAGTGGGAAAGGGTGTTGTCGAGGCTGAAGGCAGCAGGAAAGCCTGCAGCCCCCAGGTCTGTGGGGCTACGCAAGCGGTTCCCAAAGAGCTTTAGAACAAGGCATAGTTTTCCCTGCTGGCTCTTTGGGCGGGTGACCCATCTCCAGTCCAATGGCTATTTTTATGCCTGGCGCGGTGCGTAGTGGGAAAGGGTGGTTTTGAGGCTGAAGGCAGCAGGAAAGCCTGCAGCCCCCAGGTCTGTGGGGCTACGCAAGCGGTTCCCAAAGAGCTTTAGAACAAGGCATAGTTTTCCCTGCTGGCTTTTGGGCGTGGGACCCATCTCCAGCCGTATGGCCATTTTTGTGCCTGGCGCGGCGCCAAGTGGGAAAGAGTGGCTTTGAGGCTGAAGGCAGCAGCAAAGCCCGCAGCCCCCAGGTCTGTGGGGCTACGCAAGCGGTTCCCAAAGAGCTTTAGAACAAGGCATAGTTTTCCCTGCTGGCTCCTTGGGCAGGGGACCCATCTCCAGACATATGGCCATTTTTGTGCCTGATGTGGCGCCAAGAGGGAAAGGGTGGTTTTTATGCTGAAGGCAGCAGCAAAGCCTGCAGCCCCCAAGTCTGTGGGGCTACGCAAGCGGTTCCCAAAGAGCTTTAGAACAAGGCATAGTTTCCCCTGCTGGCTCTTTGGGCGGGGGACCCATCTCCAGCCGTATGGCCATTTTTCTGCCTGGCACGGCGCCAAGTGGGAAAGGGTGGTGTCGAGGCTGAAGGCAGCAGGAATGCCCGCAGCCCCCAGGTCTGTGGGGCTACGCAAGCGGTTCCCAAAGAGCTTTAGAACAAGGCATAGTTTTCCCTGCTGGCTCTTTGGGCGGGGGACCCATCCCTAGCCATAGGCCATTTTTGTGCCTGGCGCGGCGCCAAGTGGGAAAGGGTGTTGTCGAGGCTGAAGGCAGCAGGAAAGCCTGCAGCCCCCAGGTCTGTGGGGCTACGCAAGCGGTTCCCAAAGAGCTTTAGAAAAAGGCATAGTTTTCCCTGCTGGCTCTTTGGGCGGGGGACCCATCTCCTGTCGTATGGCTATTTTTATGCCTGGCGTGGTGCGTAGTGGGAAAGGGTGGTTTTGAGGCTGAAGGCAGCAGGAAAGCCCGCAGCCCCCAGGTCTGTGGGGCTACGCAAGCGGTTCCCAAAGAGCTTTAGAACAAGGCATAGTTTTTCCTGCTGGCTTTTGGGCGGGGGATCCATCTCCAGCCGTATGGCCATTTTTGTGCCTGGCGCGGCGCCAAGTGGGAAAGGGTTGTGTCGAGGCTGAAGGCAGCAGGAAAGCCCGCAGCCCCCAGGTCTGTGGGGCTAGGCAAGCGGTTCCCAAAGAGCTTTAGAACAAGGCATAGTTTTCCCTGCTGGCTCTTTGGGCAGGGGATCCATCTCCAGCCGTATGGCCATTTATGTGCCTGGCGCGGCGCCAAGTTGTAAAGGGTGGCTTTGAGGCTGAAGGCAGCAGGAAAGCCTGCAGCCCCCAGGTCTGTGGGGCTACGCATGCGGTTCCCAAAGAGCTTTAGAACAAGGCATAGTTTCCCCTGCTGGCTCTTTGGGCGGGGGACCCATCTCCAGCCGTATGGCCATTTTTGAGCCTGGCGCTGCGCCAAGTGGGAAAGGGTGTTGTCAAGGCTGAAGGCAGCAGGAAAGCCCGCAGCCCCCAGGTCTGTGGGGCTACGCAAGCGGTTCCCAAAGAGCTTTAGAACAAGGCATAGTTTTCCCTGCTGGCTCTTTGGGCGTGAGACCCATCTCCAGCCATAGGCCGTTTTTGTGCCTAGCGCGGCGCCAAGTGGGAAAGGGTGTTGTCGAGGCTGAAGGCAGCAGGAAAGCCTGCAGCCCCCAGGTCTGTGGGGCTACGCAAGCGGTTCCCAAAGAGCTTTAGAACAAGGCATAGTTTTCCCTGCTGGCTCTTTGGGCGGGTGACCCATCTCCAGTCGAATGGCTATTTTTATGCCTGGCGCGGTGCGTAGTGGGAAAGGGTGGTTTTGAGGCTGAAGGCAGCAGGAAAGCCTGCAGCCCCCAGGTCTGTGGGGCTACGCAAGCGGTTCCCAAAGAGCTTTAGAACAAGGCATAGTTTTCCCTGCTGGCTTTTGGGCGTGGGACCCATCTCCAGCCGTATGGCCATTTTTGTGCCTGGCGCGGCGCCAAGTTGTAAAGGGTGGCTTTGAGGCTGAAGGCAGCAGGAAAGTCTGCAGCCCCCAGGTCTGTGGGGCTACGCATGCGGTTCCCAAAGAGCTTTAGAACAAGGCATAGTTTTCCCTGCTGGCTCCTTGGGCGGGGGACCCATCTCCAGCCGTATGGCCATTTTTGTGGCTGGCGTGGCACCAAGTGGGAAAGGGTGGTTTTGAGGCTGAAGGCAGCAGCAAAGCCCGCAGCCCCCAGGTCTGTGGGGCTACGCAAGCGGTTCCCAAAGAGCTTTAGAACAAGGCATAGTTTTCCCTGCTGGCTCTTTGGGCGGGGGACCCATCTCCAGCCGTATGGCCATTTTTGTGCCTAGCGCGGCGCCAAGTGGGAAAGGGTGGTTTTGAGGCTGAAGGCAGCAGGAAAGCCTGCAGCCCCCAGGTCTGTGGGGCTACGCAAGCGGTTCCCAAAGAGCTTTAGAACAAGGCATAGTTTCCCCTGCTGGCTCTTTGGGCGGGGGACCCATCTCCAGCCGTATGGCCATTTTTGAGCCTGGCGCTGCGCCAAGTGGGAAAGGGTGTTGTCGAGGCTGAAGGCAGCAGGAAAGCCCGCAGCCCCCAGGTCTGTGGGGCTACGCAAGCGGTTCCCAAAGAGCTTTAGAACAAGGCATAGTTTTCCCTGCTGGCTCTTTGGGCGTGAGACCCATCTCCAGCCATAGGCCGTTTTTGTGCCTAGCGCGGCGCCAAGTGGGAAAGGGTGTTGTCGAGGCTGAAGGCAGCAGCAAAGCCTGCAGCCCCCACGTCTGTGGGGCTACGCAAGCGGTTCCCAAAGAGCTTTAGAACAAGGCATAGTTTTCCCTGCTGTCTTTTTGGGCGGGGGACCCATCTCCAGCCGTATGGCTATTTTTATGCCTGGCGCGGTGCGTAGTGGGAAAGGGTGGTTTTGAGGCTGAAGGCAGCAGGAAAGCCTGCAGCCCCCAGGTCTGTGGGGCTACGCAAGCCGTTCCCAAAGAGCTTTAGAACAAGGCATAGTTTTCCCTGCTGGCTTTTGGGCGTGGGACCCATCTCCAGCCGTATGGCCATTTTTGTGCCTGGCGCGGCGCCAAGTGGGAAAGGGTGGCTTTGAGGCTGAAGGCAGCAGGAAAGCCCGCAGCCCCCAGGTCTGTGGGGCTACGCATGCGGTTCCCAAAGAGCTTTAGAACAAGGCATAGTTTTCCCTGCTGGCTCCTTGGGCGGGGGACCCATCTCCAGCCGTATGGCCATTTTTGTGGCTGGCGCGGCGCCAAGTGGGAAAGGGTGATTTTGAGGCTGAAGGCAGCAGCAAAGCCCGCAGCCCCCACGTCTGTGGGGCTACGCAAGCGGTTCCCAAAGAGCTTTAGAACAAGGCATAGTTTTCCCTGCTGGCTCTTTGGGCGGGGGACCCATCTCCAGCCGTATGGCCATTTTTGTGCCTAGCGCGGCGCCAAGTCGGAAAGGGTGGTTTTGATGCTGAGGGCAGCAGCAAAGCCTGCAGCCCCCAGGTCTGTGCGGACAAGCAAGCGGTTCCCAAAGAGCTTTAGAACAAGGCATAGTTTCCCCTGCTGGCTCCTTGCGGGGGGGACCCATCTCCAGCCGTATGGCCATTTTTGAGCCTGGCGCTGCGCCAAGTGGGAAAGGGTGTTGTCGAGGCTGAAGGCAGCAGGAAAGCCCGCAGCCCCCAGGTCTGTGGGGCTACGCAAGCGGTTCCCAAAGAGCTTTAGAACAAGGCATAGTTTTCCCTGCTGGCTCTTTGGGCGTGAGACCCATCTCCAGCCATAGGCCGTTTTTGTGCCTAGCGCGGCGCCAAGTGGGAAAGGGTGTTGTCGAGGCTGAAGGCAGCAGGAAAGCCTGCAGCCCCCACGTCTGTGCGGACAAGCAAGCGGTTCCCAAAGAGCTTTAGAACAAGGCATAGTTTTCCCAGCTGGCTCTTAGGGCATAGGACCCATCTCCAGCCATAGCCCATTTTTGTGCCTGGCGCGGCGCCAAGTGGGAAAGGGTGGTGTTGAGGTTGAAGGCAGCAGGAAAGCCTGCAGCCCCCAGGTCTGTGGGGCTATGCAAGCGGTTCCCAAAGAGCTTTAGAACAAGGCATAGTTTTCCATGCTGGCTCTTTGGGCAGGGGACCCATCTCCAGCCGTATGGCCATTTTTGTGCCTGGCGCGGCGCCAAGTGGGAAAGGGTGGTTTTGAGGCTGAAGGCAGCAGCAAAGCCTGCAGCCCCCAGGTCTGTGGGGCTACGCAAGCGGTTCCCAAAGAGCTTTAGAACAAGGCATAGTTTTCCCTGCTGGCTTTTGGGCGTGGGACCCATCTCCAGCCGTATGGCCATTTTTGTGCCTGGCCCGGCGCCAAGTGGGAAAGGGTGGTGTCGAGGCTGAAGGCAGCAGGAAAGCCCGCAGCCACCAGGTCTGTGGGGCTACGCATGCGGTTCCCAAAGAGCTTTAGAACAAGGCATAGTTTTCCCTGCTGGCTCCTTGGGCGGGGGACCCATCTCCAGCCGTATGGCCATTTTTGTGCCTGGCGCGGCGCCAAGTGGGAAAGGGTGGTGTCAAGTCTGAAGGCAGCAGGAAAGCCCGCAGCCCCCAGGTCTGTGGGGCTACACAAGCGGTTCCCAAAGAGCTTTAGAACAAGGCATAGTTTTCCCTGCTGGCTCTTTGGGCGGGGGACCCATCTCCAGCCATAGGCCATTTTTGTGCCTAGCGCGGCGCCAAGTGGGAAAGGGTGTTGTCGAGGCTGAAGGCAGCAGGAGAGCCTGCAGCCCCCAGGTCTGTGGGGCTACGCAAGCGGTTCCCAAAGAGCTTTAGAACAAGGCATAGTTTTCCCTGCTGGCTCTTTGGGCGGGGGACCCATCTCCAGCCGTATGGCCATTTTTGTGCCTGGCGCGGCGCCAAGTGGGAAAGGGTGGTTTTGAGGCTAAAAGCAGCAGGAAAGCCTGCAGCCCCCAGGTCTGTGGGGCTACGCAAGCGGTTCCCAAAGAGCTTTAGAACAAAGCATAGTTTTCCCTGCTGGCTCTTTGGGCGGGGGACCCATCTCAGGTCTTATGGCCATTTTTGTGCCTGGCACGGCGCCAAGTGGGAAAGGGTGGCTTTGAGGCTGAAGGCCCATCAAAGTCTGCAGCCCCCAGGTCTGTGGGGCTACGCAAGCGGTTCCCAAAGAGCTTTAGAACAAGGCATAGTTTTCCCTGCTGGCTCTTTGGGCGGGGGACCCATCCCCAGCCATAGGCCATTTTTGTGCCTGATGCGGCGCCAAGTGGGAAAGGGTGTTGTCGAGGCTGAAGGCAGCAGGAAAGCCTGCAGCCCCCAGGTCTGTGGGGCTACGCAAGCGGTTCCCAAAGAGCTTTAGAAAAAGGCATAGTTTTCCCTGCTGGCTCTTTGGGCGGGGGACCCATCTCCTGTCGTATGGCTATTTTTATGCCTGGCGCGGTGCGTAGTGGGAAAGGGTGGTGTTGAGGCTGAAGGCAGCAGGAAAGCCCGCAGCCCCCATGTCTGTGGGGCTACGCAAGCGGTTCCCAAAGACCTTTAGAACAAGGCATAGTTTTCCCTGCTGGCTCTTAGGGCGGGGGACCCATCTCCAGCCGTATGGCCATTTTTGTGCCTGGCACGGCGCCAAGTGGGAAAGGGTGGCTTTGAGGCTGAAGGCAGCAGCAAAGCCCGCAGCCCCCAGGTCTGTGGGGCTACGCAAGCGGTTCCCAAAGAGCTTTAGAACAAGGCATAGTTTTCCCTGCTGGCTCCTTGGGCAGGGGACCAATCTCCAGACATATGGCCATTTTTGTGCCTGATGCAGCGCCAAGAGGGAAAGGGTTGTTTTTATGCTGAAGGCAGCAGCAAAGCATGCAGCCCCCATGTCTGTGGGGCTACGCAAGCGGTTCCCAAAGACCTTTAGAACAAGGCATAGTTTTCCCTGCTGGCTCTTTGGGCGGGGGACCCATCTCCAGCCGTATGGCCATTTTTGTGCCTGGCACGGCGCCAAGTGGGAAAGGGTGGATTGAGGCTGAAGGCCCATCAAAGTCTGCAGCCCCCAGGTCTGTGGGGCCAAGCAAGCGGTTCCCAAAGAGCTTTAGAACAAGGCATAGTTTTCCCTGCTGGCTCTTTGGGCGGGGGACCCATCCCTAGCCATAGGCCATTTTTGTGCCTGGCGCGGCGCCAAGTGGGAAAGGGTGTTGTCGAGGCTGAAGGCAGCAGGAAAGCCTGCAGCCCCCAGGTCTGTGGGGCTACGCAAGCGGTTGCCAGAGACCTTTAGAACAAGGCATAGTTTTCCCTGCTGGCTCTTTGGGCGGGGGACCCATCTCAGGTCGTATGGCCATTTTTGTGCCTGGCACGGCGCCAAGTGGGAAAGAGTGGCTTTGAGGCTGAAGGCAGCAGCAAAGCCCGCAGCCCCCAGGTCTGTGGGGCCAAGCAAGCGGTTCCCAAAGAGCTTTAGAACAAGGCATAGTTTTCCCTGCTGGCTCCTTGGGCAGGGGACCCATCTCCAGACATATGGCCATTTTTGTGCCTGATGTGGCGCCAAGAGGGAAAGGGTGGTTTTTATGCTGAAGGCAGCAGCAAAGCCTGCAGCCCCCAAGTCTGTGGGGCTACGCAAGCGGTTCCCAAAGAGCTTTAGAACAAGGCATAGTTTCCCCTGCTGGCTCTTTGGGCGGGGGACCCATCTCCAGCCGTATGGCCATTTTTCTGCCTGGCACGGCGCCAAGTGGGAAAGGGTGGTGTCGAGGCTGAAGGCAGCAGGAATGCCCGCAGCCCCCAGGTCTGTGGGGCTACGCAAGCGGTTCCCAAAGAGCTTTAGAACAAGGCATAGTTTTCCCTGCTGGCTCTTTGGGCGGGGGACCCATCCCTAGCCATAGGCCATTTTTGTGCCTGGCGCGGCGCCAAGTGGGAAAGGGTGTTGTCGAGGCTGAAGGCAGCAGGAAAGCCTGCAGCCCCCAGGTCTGTGGGGCTACGCAAGCGGTTCCCAAAGAGCTTTAGAAAAAGGCATAGTTTTCCCTGCTGGCTCTTTGGGCGGGGGACCCATCTCCTGTCGTATGGCTATTTTTATGCCTGGCGTGGTGCGTAGTGGGAAAGGGTGGTTTTGAGGCTGAAGGCAGCAGGAAAGCCCGCAGCCCCCAGGTCTGTGGGGCTACGCAAGCGGTTCCCAAAGAGCTTTAGAACAAGGCATAGTTTTTCCTGCTGGCTTTTGGGCGGGGGATCCATCTCCAGCCGTATGGCCATTTTTGTGCCTGGCGCGGCGCCAAGTGGGAAAGGGTTGTGTCGAGGCTGAAGGCAGCAGGAAAGCCCGCAGCCCCCAGGTCTGTGGGGCTACGCAAGCGGTTCCCAAAGAGCTTTAGAACAAGGCATAGTTTTCCCTGCTGGCTCTTTGGGCAGGGGATCCATCTCCAGCCGTATGGCCATTTATGTGCCTGGCGCGGCGCCAAGTTGTAAAGGGTGGCTTTGAGGCTGAAGGCAGCAGGAAAGCCTGCAGCCCCCAGGTCTGTGGGGCTACGCATGCGGTTCCCAAAGAGCTTTAGAACAAGGCATAGTTTTCCCTGCTGGCTCTTTGGGCGTGGGACCCATCTCCAGCCGTATGGCCATTTTTGAGCCTGGCGCTGCGCCAAGTGGGAAAGGGTGTTGTCGAGGCTGAAGGCAGCAGGAAAGCCCGCAGCCCCCAGGTCTGTGGGGCTACGCAAGCGGTTCCCAAAGAGCTTTAGAACAAGGCATAGTTTTCCCTGCTGGCTCTTTGGGCGTGAGACCCATCTCCAGCCATAGGCCGTTTTTGTGCCTAGCGCGGCGCCAAGTGGGAAAGGGTGTTGTCGAGGCTGAAGGCAGCAGGAAAGCCTGCAGCCCCCAGGTCTGTGGGGCTACGCAAGCGGTTCCCAAAGAGCTTTAGAACAAGGCATAGTTTTCCCTGCTGGCTCTTTGGGCGGGTGACCCATCTCCAGTCGAATGGCTATTTTTATGCCTGCCGCGGTGCGTAGTGGGAAAGGGTGGTTTTGAGGCTGAAGGCAGCAGGAAAGCCTGCAGCCCCCAGGTCTGTGGGGCTACGCAAGCGGTTCCCAAAGAGCTTTAGAACAAGGCATAGTTTTCCCTGCTGGCTTTTGGGCGTGGGACCCATCTCCAGCCGTATGGCCATTTTTGTGCCTGGCGCGGCGCCAAGTTGTAAAGGGTGGCTTTGAGGCTGAAGGCAGCAGGAAAGCCTGCAGCCCCCAGGTCTGTGGGGCTACGCATGCGGTTCCCAAAGAGCTTTAGAACAAGGCATAGTTTTCCCTGCTGGCTCCTTGGGCGGGGGACCCATCTCCAGCCGTATGGCCATTTTTGTGGCTGGCGTGGCACCAAGTGGGAAAGGGTGGTTTTGAGGCTGAAGGCAGCAGCAAAGCCCGCAGCCCCCAGGTCTGTGGGGCTACGCAAGCGGTTCCCAAAGAGCTTTAGAACAAGGCATAGTTTTCCCTGCTGGCTCTTTGGGCGGGGGACCCATCTCCAGCCGTATGGCCATTTTTGTGCCTAGCGCGGCGCCAAGTGGGAAAGGGTGGTTTTGAGGCTGAAGGCAGCAGGAAAGCCTGCAGCCCCCAGGTCTGTGGGGCCAAGCAAGCGGTTCCCAAAGAGCTTTAGAACAAGGCATAGTTTTCCCTGCTGGCTCTTTGGGCGGGGGACCCATCTCCAGCCGTATGGCCATTTTTGAGCCTGGCGCTGCGCCAAGTGGGAAAGGGTGTTGTCGAGGCTGAAGGCAGCAGGAAAGCCCGCAGCCCCCAGGTCTGTGGGGCTACGCAAGCGGTTCCCAAAGAGCTTTAGAACAAGGCATAGTTTTCCCTGCTGGCTCTTTGGGCGTGAGACCCATCTCCAGCCATAGGCCGTTTTTGTGCCTAGCGCGGCGCCAAGTGGGAAAGGGTGTTGTCGAGGCTGAAGGCAGCAGCAAAGCCTGCAGCCCCCACGTCTGTGGGGCTACGCAAGCGGTTCCCAAAGAGCTTTAGAACAAGGCATAGTTTTCCCTGCTGTCTTTTTGGGCGGGGGACCCATCTCCAGCCGTATGGCTATTTTTATGCCTGGCGCGGTGCGTAGTGGGAAAGGGTGGTTTTGAGGCTGAAGGCAGCAGGAAAGCCTGCAGCCCCCAGGTCTGTGGGGCTACGCAAGCCGTTCCCAAAGAGCTTTAGAACAAGGCATAGTTTTCCCTGCTGGCTTTTGGGCGTGGGACCCATCTCCAGCCGTATGGCCATTTTTGTGCCTGGCGCGGCGCCAAGTGGGAAAGGGTGGCTTTGAGGCTGAAGGCAGCAGGAAAGCCCGCAGCCCCCAGGTCTGTGGGGCTACGCATGCGGTTCCCAAAGAGCTTTAGAACAAGGCATAGTTTTCCCTGCTGGCTCCTTGGGCGGGGGACCCATCTCCAGCCGTATGGCCATTTTTGTGGCTGGCGCGGCGCCAAGTGGGAAAGGGTGATTTTGAGGTTGAAGGCAGCAGCAAAGCCCGCAGCCCCCACGTCTGTGGGGCTACGCAAGCGGTTCCCAAAGAGCTTTAGAACAAGGCATAGTTTTCCCTGCTGGCTCTTTGGGCAGGGGACCCATCTCCAGCCGTATGGCCATTTTTGTGCCTAGCGCGGCGCCAAGTCGGAAAGGGTGGTTTTGATGCTGAGGGCAGCAGCAAAGCCTGCAGCCCCCAGGTCTGTGCGGACAAGCAAGCGGTTCCCAAAGAGCTTTAGAACAAGGCATAGTTTCCCCTGCTGGCTCCTTGCGGGGGGGACCCATCTCCAGCCGTATGGCCATTTTTGAGCCTGGCGCTGCGCCAAGTGGGAAAGGGTGTTGTCGAGGCTGAAGGCAGCAGGAAAGCCCGCAGCCCCCAGGTCTGTGGGGCTACGCAAGCGGTTCCCAAAGAGCTTTAGAACAAGGCATAGTTTTCCCTGCTGGCTCTTTGGGCGTGAGACCCATCTCCAGCCATAGGCCGTTTTTGTGCCTAGCGCGGCGCCAAGTGGGAAAGGGTGTTGTCGAGGCTGAAGGCAGCAGGAAAGCCTGCAGCCCCCACGTCTGTGCGGACAAGCAAGCGGTTCCCAAAGAGCTTTAGAACAAGGCATAGTTTTCCCTGCTGGCTCTTTGGGCAGGGGACCCATCTCCAGCCGTATGGCCATTTTTGTGCCTGGCGCGGCGCCAAGTGGGAAAGGGTGGTTTTGAGGCTGAAGGCAGCAGCAAAGCCTGCAGCCCCCAGGTCTGTGGGGCTACGCAAGCGGTTCCCAAAGAGCTTTAGAACAAGGCATAGTTTTCCCTGCTGGCTCCCTGGGTATGGGACCCATCTCCAGCCATAGGCCATTTTTGTGCCTGGCGCGACACCAAGTGGGAAAGGGTTGCTTTGAGGCTGAAGGCAGCAGGAAAGCCTGCAGCCCCCAGGTCTGTGGGGCTACACAAGCGGTTCCCAAAGAGCTTTAGAACAAAGCATAGTTTTCCCTGCTGGCCCTTTGAGCGGGGGACCCATCTCCAGCCATATGGCCATTTTTGTGCCTGGCGCGGCGCCAAGTGGGAAAGGGTGGTGTCGAGGCTGAAGGCAGCAGGAAAGCCCGCAGCCCCCAGGTCTGTGGGGCTACGCAAGCGGTTCCCAGAGACCTTTAGAAAAAGGCATAGTTTTCCCTGCTGGCTCTTTGGGCGGGGGACCCATCTCCAGCCATAAGGCCATTTTTGTGCCTGGCGCGGCGCCAAGTGGGAAAGGGTGGTGTCGAGGCTGAAGGCAGCAGGAAAGCCTGCAGGCCCAAGGTCTGTGGGGCTACGCAAGCGGTTCCCAAAGAGCTTTAGAACAAGGCATAGTTTTCCCTGATGGCTCCTTGGGCGGGGGACCCATGTCCAGTCATTGGCCTTTTTTGTGCCTGCCCCGGCGCCCAGAGAGAAATGGCGGTGTCGAGGCTGAAGGCAGCAGGAAAGCACACAGCCCCCAGGTCTGTGGGGCTACGCAAGCGGTTCCCAAAGAGCTTTAGAACAAGGCATAGTTTTCCCTGCTGGCTCTTTGGGCGTGGGACCCATCTCCAGCCATAAGCCATTTTTGAGCCTGGCGCGGCGCCAAGTGGGAAAGGGTGGTGTCGAGGCTGAAGGCAGCAGGAAAGCCCACAGCCCCCACGTCTGTGGGGCTACGCAAGCCGTTCCCAAAGAGCTTTAGAACAAGGCATAATTTTCCCTGCTGGCTCTTTGGGCGGGGGACCCATCTCCATCCGTATGGCCATTTTTGTGCCTGGCGCGGCGCCAAGTGGGAAAGGGTGGTGTCGAGGCTGAAGGCGCCAGGAAAGCCTGCAGCCCCCAGGTCTGTGGGGCCACGCAAGAAGTTCCCAAAGGGAAGGGAAGGGAAAAGGACGGGGAAGCCCGCAGCCCCACTGTCTTTGTGTGTTTCGTGAAAAGGGGCGAAACGGTTTTGGTAGAAAATAAGCCGCCCCTTTCGTTCTTACACTCCTCACCGGTGTGGCTGCCTAGGTGTGGCTAGGGTTTGTATTTTTCGGCAGTTTAGTATTTAGTCCACATTGTCCTCCCTTTGCCTACAGTCACTCAAGGTCGACATACTCAACACTGATAAGAAAGATCACATGTGTTCTTGTAGTGAGGGATATCAGGTGGAAATCCTTCTTGCGGAGTGATCAAGTGAGTTAACATTTTCATCATAATCCAAAGTCTAACATGCAAAACAATTGTCTAAGCAAAGCACAATACAGTGAGTATTAATAAAACAACAACAGAGTGAAGCATCTTGTTATAAAGTCCTGTAACTGTCGGTGGCCATCCAAAAAGAGTATCTCCCATCCATGTCCTCCGCCTCCCTTGACTCTTTCCAACGCTTGGTGTATTTCTTCAACCTGATGATGGACGGTAATCAAAGTTGTCTGTCTATTTTCTTGGGCCTCTTTGAAGAGTCGCTTCAATTCATTGTGTTTTAGCAGCTTCTTCACCAGGGAGAGATTCATTCCGATAGGGGTAGGCAACAAATCTCGAATCAATGTATAATTAGATTGTAGCAATTGAAAAGACCTAACAGGAGCTTAATACTTGAAGTCGCATCCCATAACTTTGTGTTAGTAAAGTTCAAACACAAAGATTTGAGTGATTACTATGTCATCTATGAATACAAGACTACAGGGAGACCTCATGCTAACGCACCCTTTCCCAATATAGTCAAGCACAGTCTCTGGGGTTTCATCGGGATGTGTCTCAAAGTGACAAACCTTCTGGTTGGTGTCAAGACAAAGGTCTTGTGCTTTGAGAGTATTACTCTCACAAATGAATCCTTGTTGGTCTCGTGAAACGCATGCGTCAACATCAGCAGTTTGCCATTTAGTCTCATTTTGTCGTGCCCAACCTCTGTGCTGTGTTGGATAGAGTAGAGCTCCTTGGTGATTCAACCCCAGTGCGATGATTGGGTATATGGTGTATACTGAGGCATTGCGTATCGTTAAGACAAAAGCTGTGGCTTTGCTCTCAGTGGGATCGTAGGTGAAATTAACCAGATACCACCTGGACTGAAATTTTTTCTCAAATTCAATTGCGTTATCCCATATTACTTTTCGAATTTCGGTGGGCAAGGTGCCTTCTTCACCTTCCCTTATGATTGCGGCTGTCATAGATTGCATCCACAGTTGGGCTTGGATACAACTAAGAGCCAAGGAAACATTGGTTTGGGTTGTACCAAGTGCATCTGTGATCAGCTGATGGTCTTTTTCACCCGTTTCTTCCCACTGAGGCAATATATTCGATAAAAGCCGTTGGTGGTTTCCCAATGCTAATAGAGAGGACCGTAGGGGATGTCTTAATTTGTCCAGATCAGTAGTGGTTGTGACTAGTTTGTTGGCAAGTATCTCAGCATCTATACTATTCAAGACTCCCAGGCCTGTTCCTAAGATACCAGTCGCATCCCTCTTCCGTCCGTGTGAAGTGGCAAGAGTTCGTTTGCATAACCATGCTGACCATTCTGCATAAGATGTACTCAGGAACGGTAAGCAGGTGGGTTTGATCGCAGAGATTTTAATCTGCATTGACAATTCTGCTCGTTTGAGGGAATATGTGGGATTAAACAGTACCTGTTGTTGACCTGTGTGTGTTTAATAACGTAAGGGCCAATGTTGAAAACGTAAGGAGTTAGTCTAATGGAGGGCCTAGAAGAGAGAGGTGGTTTTTTTTTCTCTTGGAAGAGAGAGCCTTTGAGAGTTTGTGGGGGTGTAGGTTGTGGATTTATTTCAGCAAGTTCAGGTGTATTTGAGTCAATCATAAATTCAAATAACAATTCTGTGCCCTTGTAGCCCCAAATACAGTACACTACTGTAGTTTTGATGAAAGTGAAATTGTGCCAGCAATCTGAATTTGGCGCCATAATTTTGTAACAATCAGTGTTGTATTTGTCCGCTTTGGTAGAGTCTACATAGATGGTTTTAATTACAGTTGGCCTGTGGTGATTAGACCCGTTGATAAATCGGCAACCAATGTGTGTTCTTGTGGAATAATTACTAAATTGGCCAAGAATACAAAAATACAGCATTGTTCACACATTAAGGAAAGTCATAAAATCAAGAGGCTTCTGAGGTAGAATACAGCCGCAGCTAGCACACGAAGAATGCAACAGCTGTGATTCCCTGTACAAGGTTGTTTGCGAAACTACACGAGGGATGGAACGGAACGCGCTTGTTCCATGGTCTTCCCTTGTGACGAATAGCAGATATGGGGACGAGATGGTACTACGGAACTGATAAGCGGCCTACACGCTACCCGAGCCAACATTTCGTCAAATGTTGATGAAATGCTATCCTTTTGTGCGAACTTTGCTCACCACAATGTACCAAAACACACCTCCATCCCGGAGGCTATCCGCCCCCGAGGTGTGAACACTCCTCCTTGAGTACATTAATCATAATAAAAGTACATATGACTAAAGTCACTCAAACTCCACTTTGAAGAGAAAAAAAATAATATAAAAATAGCCCAAGAGAGAGGGGATGTCAGGGAAGACACCATCGCGAAGAATCCCACCGCTGTTTTCTGGGATCAGTCGACGGGCTGAGCCTTTCTTCCCCCCATAAGGACGCCTTTGGGTAAGACTTTGATTACACCGAGTGCTTTCTCGGGGACTCTAGAAATTTCTCTAGAGAATCTCTACCCTACATTTATAGCCAGGCTGTATCGTTTATAATTTTGTCGCGCATTTGTATACTTAACAATGTCTTTATTTGCACATGCTTTGCAGACAGTGTATTTATCACCGGCAATCCTAAAGAACCCGTATATCTGTTGTTTAAATAAACTGCACTGTTTCAGTAGCTAGTCGTTTCGCTTTCTCACTGAACGCGACCAAAACTTGAGAGAGGCCGTGCTAGTTCATAAGCACGACTAGACTGAAGGTGCAGCCCACTATTAGTGTCTCCAAATCGTAATAGTTTAACACATATTAAACGCGATTGGCCTGATAGTGCTGAATTGGGCATCACTCAGAATTGAAACCCAGCCGCACCTGGCCTCCCACCTCGGTGAGGAGTGTTAGAACGCAAGGGGGTTTATCTTCTGCCAAAACCGCTTGGCCCCGTTTCACGCAACAGAATTTGGCGTAGTCGGCAGGATTGCCATGGATAAACTGCTGCAAAAATATGATTGTGCCCCTTCCCAGGCTGGCAAGGAGTGGGCCCAAAAATTTTGGAAGGATGAAGAGAAAGTGGTGGAACGTATTGAAGAGTGTCGGGCTTCACAGAAGCTCAGAGCGGGGAAAGGCAAGGGTGTGATTTGTGCTGTGTTAGGCGCCTGTTTATCTTGTGCACAACAAGAAGCTAGAGAAACCCCCGCTCCTAATCTGATTTCAGCTGTAGAATATGCAACCCTGAAATGGGAGAATGAGGTGCTGAAGTCATCATTAGCCTTGCAAAAGGAGACAGGAGAAAAATTAAGAACTCAAGTCGATAAGCTTGTGAGTGAGAATGAATGTTTAGGAAACCGCAATGCTCAACTTGGGAGTGAAAATCGCCAACTTAAAATGTTATTGGAAAGGGTGACCGGGCTCTTAGATAAAATGCAGCCCTCGACCCAGGTCCAACAGATTCGTAAGTTAATGTGTTATCCAAATTCCGGAACCCAGACCGGAGATTTTTTTGTCTAATAGTGAGGATGACGAAGAAGATGAGGAGGAAAGGACTTTGACTTTGAAATCCCAAGTTTTTCCTTTACGTCCTCTGGTTAAAACTGAAACTGCAGTTGATGACGATGATGAAATTCACACCACTGTGCGTACCATTCCGTGGACACCAACCGAGTTAACAAAAATAAGGGAGAAATATTCGAGGCGACCAGAAGAGTCAGCTGTTGAGTACGTGTGGCGAGTTTCTTCTGAAGGGGGGGCAGAATTATGCTGAGTGAGGAAGAAGCAGGAGACTCTTGGGGACCAGGAGTGTTTTTAACCACTATGCCTGGGGATCATAATTATTCCCTAACCGCTCGAGCAGCCTATTGGGCAGGGGGTATGGATCCGCGAGAGAGGGGGGAGCCGTTAGAGATTAGAGCTACAGGCTACTCTGATCTGTTTGCGGCTGTACGGAAAGCAGCTTGTCTGCAAGCCATGTATGACAGAGAGGAATTTCGGAAATCCCCAATGTCAGCCCCTATCGACCCCGATCGATTAGCCCCTCTCATCCGTGGTCTTCCCGATTGCCTGAAACCGTTCCTTGTTCGCACTCAAGATCGTATACGGGATGCTCGGGGTGCTCATGGGCGGGGCCGTCGTCACTACATGCCCACCTGGAATGTACAGGAAATAGATCAATATGGGCGCCGAATGGGCTGGGCCAGCCAAACTAGTGAGAAATCCTCCGAACACCCGCGAAAGGTTCGCCAAGTCCAAACTCACACTCAAAACCCTAAATCAGAGGGAAGGTTTAAGCCTGATAAGGACTGAAATGAGTTGTGGCGTAAAGCCCTACAATTAGGGGTGCCCCGACAATTCTTGCACGGTGACCCTACGGGAGATCTCCGTACGCTAGTCCAATCTCTACCTAGAAAGACTAATGCGGCTGGGGAGAAAAGTCTAACCAGAGAATCCCCAAGCCGTGAGAAAATTGTGCCTTCTGCACCGGAACGTAACTTGATTGATTTGACAGAGTCCCAGCCAAAACACTCCTATCCCCGGGGAGGGCAGTGAGCCACCCTGTCCGGCAGGTACTAGCAATCCAATGGCGCTCTCATAAAGACTCCGAACCCGTTATTGTCATTCCTGTTGGACCCCCGGAAGATATTGGTAAATTTTATTATTGATACCGGAGCCCAAATGTCTGCAATCACTAGCGAAACAGCACAACTTCTAGGTATAAATCCCACCCGACGCAGAGTCAACTTCACAGGAATTGATGGTGTGGTAAAAACATGCCCCACTGCAAAAATTAACCTCTGGTTGCCGGGAGAGCAGCGAATGACTAGGGCAGAAGCGTTAGTGGGTGCCTCACGTACTAACCTCCTAGGATTTGACGTACTGCGTGGGCGAATGTGGAAACTCCCAGATGGAGATGGAACTGTGTGGAGTTTTGCAGGACGCAAAAAAGGATTAGACACAGTTAAATTGGGGCTATTAGAAACATCTATACTTTTGCCTCCTTCTAAAATTACCAACGTCCGACAGTACCCACTGCCTGCAGCTGCACTTGCAGGAGCAGACAGGGTGGTATCAGATTTAGAAAAAAGGGACATCATTAAGAGGATTCACTCGCCTTATAATTCACCGGTGTGGCCAGTAAAGAAACCAAAAAGGCAATGGCGTTTCATAGTAGATTACGGAAAATTAAACGCCAACACTGCACCCCTGACCGCTGCGGTTCCAAATATCGCGGAAATTGTGACAATGATAAAAGGAGCTGCCCATCCTTGGATGGCTGCCTTAGATGTTAAAGACATATTTTTTTTTTATGATTCTCCTCCTTGAGCAGGACAAAGCGCAGTTTGCATTCACATGGAAAGGAGTCCAATATACCTTTAACCGCTTTCCGCAAGGATACAAACATTCCCCCACTATTGCCCATAATGCTTTGGCTAAAGTGCTATCAGAGATTCCTGTTTCACAGGGATGTACGGTATACCAATATATTGACGACATCTTAATGGGGGAGAGAGCCAAGAAAGTGTACAAGACATGATGGAAAACATCCGAAAAACATTATCAGATTTGGGATTGGAAATTCCCAACTCAAAGTGTCAGGGACCAGCACAGGAAGTTAAATTCCTGGGGGGTCTGGTGGATTAAGGGAGCTGCTTCCGTCCCTCAGGATACCCTGAAAAAATAGAACATGGACAGAATCCTTCCAGCACGAAGGAGGTACAGCAAGTCCTAGGAACTTTAAGTTATTGGCGTAAACACATCCCTGGCTTTTCCATCATTGCTCGCCCCCTTTATTGTTTGCTCAAAAAAGGTAAATCCTGGGAGTGGACTGAACAACATACTAATGCACTAGAATTGCTAATAAAAGAGCTAAGGTTATTCCAAAAACTTGGCCCCATACATCCAACTGACCCTGTCCATGTAGAATGGGGGGTTCAGTGAACATGGTTCCCGTTGTAATTTATGGCAGAAGGGACCAGCAGGACCGGAGAGACCATTAGAATTTAGCTCTCACGCCTTTAATGATACTGAGAGCAGATATTCAGACCTGGAGAAGGGTTTACTGTCCCTGGTGCGAGCATTGCAACGAGCAGAGCAGATAAGGAGAGAACAGAGCGTGATTGTTCGGGGCCCTTTTCGACTCCTAGATGTGGTCCGTAAAGGGACAGCACCGCCAGCCGGCATTGCCCAGAAACCCACAGTTCGAAAGTGGTATGCTTATTTAGAAGGCATTAATGATATCATGCCAATCTCCGAAGGTAGTATCAAAGTATCCATGCTCCAGAAGGATATAGATGGTGCCCTATTGTTCCAATCCCCACCAAACAGACCATCTCCAATCCAAGAAGCACCTCCTCTGAAAGAATGCAGTGATCTTATAGGAGTGTGTTTACTGGTGCGTCATCTCACCGTGAGAACAGCAAGTGGAACTACAAGGCCGTAGCACTGGAAGTAGCAACGGGGGAAAGAGCAATTGAAACAGGAGAAGGTAGGGCACAAGTAGGGGAACTCAGAGCCGTCCTACTAGCTGCACAACATGGGGCTACTTACATTTACACTGACTCATATGCTGTTTTTAAAGGAGCCACTGAATGGATAGGACACTGGGCAGCCAATGATTGGCAGGTGAATAGAGTCCCAATCTGGGAGACAGATAGCTGGAAGCAACTGTTGGAAATAGGAGGGCAGAGACCATTGCACATTGCTTGGGTAAAAGGCCACGATCGTTCAAACTCGATGACTGCTCAGTTCAACCAACAGGTAGATGGCCTCACGCGGCTACAACAAATTGACATTGTAGATGATGGTCGGGAATGGGAACGCTTACTCGAATGGTTACATATTAAGCCTGGCCATACAGGCCGTGCTGATCTGTATCAGGAAGGTCTAGCCCGGGGGTGGCCTGTGTCGGTTAAGCTGTGCGAACAAGTAGTAACTGCCTGGTCACAATGTCGCCTACGACTCAGCAAAGATCATCTGAGTAAGGCGCCTCCCTTACACATGCGGGACAAGAAAGCATTGTGGCATTCATAGCAGCTTGATTATATTGGGCCCTTGAGATCAGCAGGTGGGTAAAGATATGTCCTGGTAGGAGTGGAGATTATCTCCAGCCTCAGTATGGCCACCAGCTTCAAATCAGCTGCTGGGGACAACACAGTGAAAGGCCTAAAAGGGTGGTTCAGCACACTTCCCCTTCCCGAGGAAATCCAAAGTGATAACGGTTCACACTTTACTGCTACAGTGGTACAAGATTGGGCCAAAGAAGAAGGGATTCGATGGGTATTTCATACTCCCTATTATCCTCAGGCTAATGGCATTGTTGAATGCACCAACGGATTGGTTAAGCGTTTTGCAAAAACTCATAAATCATAAGGGAAGGTGAAGAAGGCACCTTGCCCACTGAAATTCGAAAAGTAATATGGGATAACGTAATTGAATTTGAGAAAAAATTTCAGTCCTGGTGGTTTCTGGTTAATTTCACCTACGATCCCACTGAGAGCAAAGCCACAGCTTTTGTCTTAACGATACGCAATGCCTCAGTATACACCATATACCCAATCATCGCACTGGGGTTGAATCACCAAGGAGCTCTACTCTATCCAACACAGCACAGAGGTTGGGCACGACAAAATGAGACTAAATGGCAAACTGCTGATGTTGACGCATGCGTTTCACGAGACCAACAAGGATTCATTTGTGAGAGTAATACTCTCAAAGCACAAGACCTTTGTCTTGACACCAACCAGAATGCTTGTCACTTTGAGACACATCCCGATGAAACCCCAGAGACTGTGCTTGTCTATATTGGGAAAGGGTGCGTTAGCATGAGGTCTCCCTGTAGTCTTGTATTATAGACGACAAAGGCTTGAGACCATGGCCACTCTGGGTCTCTTTGACTACAAACAACAGGGAATAAAAAGGTAAAACTGAATAGCATCAATTCCATCTGCCAATTCGTCATTTTAGAATTTGGGCCTCCAGGTAGCCATACATCATAAAAGTAGTATTATTGCCAGGATCAATGTCAGGATTCCCTGGAGACATTCAAAGGTAGCGTAGGCCAATCCGTCTGTACAGCTCATCCAAGGTTCCTGTAAGACATAAAGGAAAAGAAAATCTGCTCGGTCTTATTCGACCGACGGGGTTAAAAAGAAGGTGCGATCCACCGGGTGCTGATCCGGTGTATCTTCCCTGAACAATCCTTGGCTTCCCATGCATAGGGATTTTTGGGAGTAGCTAGCACCATTGGCACCGTCCCATTTTGAGGCATTTTCACTAGCACAGGTAGTCCAGGGTGAAATCTTCCGGGGTATTTTCCCGGTTCATTGGCAGCCTTTGGAGAGATAATATTGGCAGGTACACAGAAAGCTTTCATTTTAGGACAGCCGTCTCCACTCCATCTGTTATTTAGTTGATAGATGGCGTCATCCAATCGCAAATGCCAACCAGGTTCATGACTTTTTGCAAAACGCTTAACCAATCTATTGGTGCATTCAACAATGCCATTAGCCTGGGGATAATAGGGAGTATGAAATACCCATCGAATCCCTTCTTCTTTGGCCCAATCTTGTATGTACCACCGAAGCGGTAAAGTGTGAAACGTTATCACTCTGGATTTCCTCGGGAAGGGGAAGTGTGCTGAGCCACCCTTTTAGGCCTTTCACTGTGTTGTCCCTGGTACCTGGTTTGAAACTGCTGGCCATACTGAGGCTGGAGATAATCTCCACTCCTACCAGGACATATCTTTTCCCACCTGATGATCTCAAGGGCCCAATATAATCAATCTGCCATGAATACCACAACGCTTTCTTGTCCCGCATGTGTAAGGGAGGCGCCTTACTCGGATGATCTTTGCTGAGTCGTAGGCGACATTGTGAACAGGCAGTTACTATTTGTTCGCACAGCTTAACCGACACAGGCCACCCACCTTCCCGATACAGGTCAGGACGGCCTGTGCGGCCACGTTTAACATGTAACCATTCAAGTAAGCGTTCCCATTCCCGACCATCATCTACAATGTCAATTTGCTGTAGCCGCGTGAGGCCATCTACCTGTTGGTTGAACTGAGCAGTGATCGAGTTTGAACGATCGTGGCCTTTTACCCAAGCAATGTGCAATGGTCTCTGTCCTCCTGTTTCCAACGGTTGCTTCCAATTATCTGTCTCCCAAACTGGGACTCTATTCACCTGCCAATCATTGGCTGCCCAGTGTCCTAGCCATTCAGTGGCTCCTTTAAAAACAGCATATGACTCAGCGTAAAAGGAGGTGGCTCCATGTTGTGCAGCTAGTAGGACAGCTCTGAGTTCCCCTACCCTCCCCTGTTTCAATCGCTCTTTCTCCCGTTGTTACTTCCAGTGCTACGGCCTTATATTTCCACTTATTTTTTTAACGGTGAGATGACGCACCAGTAAACCACACTCCTGTAAGATCACTGCCTTCTTTCAGAGGAGGTGCTTCTTGGATCGGAGATGGTCTATTTGGTGGGGATTGGAACAATAGGGCACCATCTATATCCTTTGGTATCCTTGTGAAGTAGCCTTGGATACTTTAACACTGCCTTCAGAGACTGGCATGATTTCATTAATGCCTTCTAAATAAGCATACCACTTTCGAACTGTAGGTCTCTGGGCAATGCCAGCTGGTGGTGGTGTCCCTTTAAGGACCACACCTGGGAGGCGAAAAGGTCCCAGGAAAGATCACACTCTGTTCTCTTCTTATCTGCTCTCCTTGTTGCAACGCTCCACCAGGGACAGTAAACCCTTCTCCAGGTCTGAATAGCTGCTCTCAGTATCATTGAAGGAGTGGGAGCAAAATTCTAATGGTCTCTCCGGTCCTGCTGGTCCCTTCTGCCATAAATTACAACGGGAACCATGTTCACTGAATCCCCATTCTACATCGACAGGGTCCGTTGGATGTATAGGACCAAGCTGTTGGAATAACCTTAGCTCCTTTATTAGTAATTGCAGAGCATTAATGTGTTGTTCAGTCCACACCCAGGATTTACCCTTTTTTGGCAAGCTATGAAGGGGGTGAGCAATGATGGAAAAGCCAGGGATGTGTTTACGCCAATAACTTAAAGTCCCAGGACTTGCAGTAACTCCTTCACGCTGGATGGATTCTGGCCATGTTCTATTTTTTCCAGGGTGTCCTGAGGGACGGAAGCAGCTCCCTTAATCCACCAGACCCCCCAGGAATTTAACTTCCTGTGCTGGTCCCAGACACTTTGAGTCTGGAATTTCCAATCCCAAATCTGATAATGTTTTTCGGATGTTTTCCATCATGTCTTGTACACTTTCTTGGTTCTCTCCCCTATTAAGATGTCATCAATAATATATTGGTATACTGTACATCCCTGTGAAACAGGAATCTCTGATAGCACTTTAGCTAAAGCATTATGGGCAATAGTGGGGGAATGTTTGTATCCTTGCGGAAAGCGGTTAAAGGTATATTGGACTCCTTTCCATGTGAATGCAAACTGCGCTTTGTCCTGCTCAAGGAGGAGAATCATAAAAAAATATGTCTTTAACATCTAAGGCAACCCTCCAAAGATGAGAAGCTCCTTGTATCATTGTCACAATTTCCGCGATATTCGGAACAGCAGCAGTAAGGGGTGCAGTGTTGGCATCCAACTTTTGCTAATCTACTCTGAAACGCTATTGCCTTTTTGGTTTCTTTACTGGCCACACCGGTCAAAAATAAGGCGAGTGAATCCTCTTAATGATGTCCCTTTTTTCTAAATCTGATACCACTCTGCCTGCTCCTGCAACAGCAGCTGCAGGCAGTGGATACTACAGGACAGCAGAGATTTAGAGGGAGGGAAAGGTATGGAAGTTTCCAATAGATTCAATTTCACTGTGTCTAATACTTTTTCAAATCCTGCAAAACTTCACACTGTGGAGATATCATTAAGAAAAGTCATTAAGAAAACTTCGGACAGCAGGCTTTCGTGACGCCTTCAGCCTCCAAACCACCCTTTCCCACTTGGCGCCGCGCCAGGCACAAAAATGGCCATACGGCTGGAGATGGGTCCCCCGCCCAAAGAGCCAGCAGGGAAAAATATGCCTTGTTCTAAAGGTCTTTGGGAACCGCTTGCGTAGCCCCACAGAGCTGGGGGCTGCGGGCTTTCCTGCTGCCTTCAGCCTAGACAACACCCTTTCCCGCTGGCGCCGCGCCAGGCACAAAAATGGCCAAATGGATAGAAATGGGTCCCAAGCCCAAAGAGCCAGCAGGGAAAACTATGCCTTGTTCTAAAGCTCTTTGGGAACCGCTTCTGTAGCCCCACAGAACTGGGGGCCTGCGGGCTTTCCTGCTGCCTTCAGCCTCGACACCACCCTTTCCCAGTTGGCGCCGCGCCAGGCACAAAAATGGCCATATGGCTGGAGATGGGTCCCCAGCCCAAAGAGCCAGCAGGGAAAACTATGCCTTGTTCTAAAGCTCTTTGGGAACCGCTTGCGTAGCCCCACAGACCTGTGGGCTTTCCTGCTGCCTTCAGCCTAGACACTACCCTTTCCCACTTGGAGCCACACCAGGCAGAAAAATGGCCTATGGCTAGAGATGGGTCCCATGCCCAAAGAGCCAGCAGGGAAAACTATGCCTTGTTCTAAAGCTCTTTGGGAACCGCTTGCGTAGCCCCACAGACCTGGGGGCTGCAGGCTTTCCTGCTGCCTTCAGCCTCGACACCACCCTTTCCCACTTGGCGCCGCGCCAGGCACAAAAATGGCCATACGGCTGGAGATGGGTCCCCCGCCCAAAGAGCCAGCAGGGAAAACTATGCCTTGTTCTAAAGCTCTTTGGGAACCGCTTGCGTAGCCCCACAGACCTGCGGGCTGCGGGCTTTCCTGCTGCCTTCTCACTCAAAAACACCCTTTCCAACTTGGCGCCGCGCCAGCCACAAAAATGGCCATACGGCTGGAGATGGGTCCCCCCCCCAAGGAGCCAGTAGGGAAAACTATGCCTTGTTCTAAAGCCCTTTGGGAACCGCTTGCGTAGCCCCACAGACCTGGGGGCTGCGGGCTTTCCTGCTGCCTTCAGCCTCAAAACCACCCTTTCCCACTTGGCGCCGCGCCAGGCACAAAAATGGCCATATGGCTGGAGATGGGTCCCCCGCCCAAAGAGCCAGCAGGGAAAACTATGCCTTGTTCTAAAGCTCTTTGGGAAACGCTTGCGTAGCCCCACAGACCTGGGGGCTGCGGGCATTCCTGCTGCCTTCAGCCTCAAAACCGCCCTTTCCCACTTGGCGCCGCGCCAAGCACAAAAATGGCCTATGGCTAGAGATGGGTCCCACGCCCAAGGAGCCAGCAGGGAAAACTATGCCTTGTTGTAAAGCTCTTTGGGAACCGCTTGCGTAGCCCCACAGACCTGGGGGCTGCGGGCTTTCCTGCTGCCTTCAGCCTCGACACCACCCTTTCCCACTTGGCGCCGCGCCAGGCACAAAAATGGCCATATGGCTGGAGATGGGTCCCCCGCCCAAGGAGTCAGCAGGGAAAACTATCAGTTGTTCTAAAGGTCTTTGGGAACCGCTCGCGTAGCCCCACAGACCTGGGGGCTGCGGGCTTTCCTGCTGCCTTCTCACTCAAAAACACCCTTTCCAACTTGGCGCCGCGCCAGGCATAAAAATGGCCATACGGCTGGAGATGGGTCCCCCCCGCAAGGAGCCAGTAGGGAAAACTATGCCTTGTTCTAAAGCTCTTTGGGAACCGCTTGCGTAGCCCCACAGACCTGGGGGCTGCGGGCTTTCCTGCTGCCTTCAGCCTCGACAACACCCTTTCCCACTTGGCGCCGCGCCAGGCACAAAAATGGCCATATGGCTGGAGATGGGTACCCCGCCCACAGATCCAGCAGGGAAAACTATGCCTTGTTCTAAAGCTCTTTGGGAACCGCTTGCGTAGCCCCACAGACCTGGGGGCTGCGGGCTTTCCTGCTGCCTTCAGCCTCAAAACCACCCTTTCCCACTTGGCGTTGCTCCAGGCACAAAAATGGCCATATGGCTGGAGATGAGTCCCCAGCCCAAAGAGCCAGCAGGGAAAACTATGCCTTGTTCTAAAGCTCTTTGGGAACCGCTTGCGTAGCCCCACAGACCTGGGGGCTGCGGGCTTTCCTGCTGCCTTCAGCCTCGACACCACCCTTTCCCTCTGGGCGCGGCGCCAGGCACAAAAATGGCCATATGGCTGGAGATGGGTCCCCCGCCCAAGGAGCCAGCAGGGAAAACTATGCCTTGTTCTAAAGCTCTTTGGGAACCGCTTGCGTAGCCCCACAGACCTGGGGACTGCGGGCTTTCCTGCTGCCTTCAGCCTCAAAAACACCCTTTCCCACTTGGCGCCGCGCCAGGCACAAAAATGCCCATATGGCTGGAGATGGGTCCCACGCCCAAGGAGCCAGCAGGGAAAACTATGCCTTGTTCTAAAGCTCTTTGGGAACCGCTTGTGTAGCCCCACAGACCTGGGGGCTGCGGGCTTTCCTGCTGCCTTCAGCCTCAAAACCACCCTTTCCCTCTGGGCGCGGCGCCAGGCACAAAAATGGCCATATGGCTGGAGATGGGTCCCACGCCCAAGGAGCCAGCAGGGAAAACTATGCCTTGTTCTAAAGCTCTTTGGGAACCGCTTGCGTAGCCCCACAGACCTGGTGGCTGCGGGCTTTCCTGCTGCCTTCAGCCTCAAAACCACCCTTTCCCACTTGGTGCCGAGCCAGGCACAAAAATGGCCATGTGGCTGGATATGGGTCCCCAGCCCAAAGAGCCAGCAGGGAAAACTATGCCTTGTTCTAAAGCTCTTTGGGAACCGCTTGCGTAGCCCCACAGACCTGTGGGCTTTCCTGCTGCCTTCAGCCTAGACACTACCCTTTCCCACTTGGAGCCACACCAGGCAGAAAAATGGCCTATGGCTAGAGATGGGTCCCATGACCAAAGAGCCAGCAGGGAAAACTATGCCTTGTTCTAAAGCTCTTTGGGAACCGCTTGCGTAGCCCCACAGACCTGGGGGCTGCAGGCTTTCCTGCTGCCTTCAGCCTCGACACCACCCTTTCCCACTTGGCGCCGCGCCAGGCACAAAAATGGCCATACGGCTGGAGATGGGTCCCCCGCCCAAAGAGCCAGCAGGGAAAACTATGCCTTGTTCTAAAGCTCTTTGGGAACCGCTTGCGTAGCCCCACAGACCTGGGGGCTGCGGGCTTTCCTGCTGCCTTCTCACTCAAAAACACCCTTTCCAACTTGGCGCCGCGCCAGCCACAAAAATGGCCATACGGCTGGAGATGGGTCCCCCCCCCAAGGAGCCAGTAGGGAAAACTATGCCTTGTTCTAAAGCTCTTTGGGAACCGCTTGCGTAGCCCCACAGACCTGGGGGCTGCGGGCTTTCCTGCTGCCTTCAGCCTCAAAACCACCCTTTCCCACTTGGCGCCGCGCCAGGCACAAAAATGGCCATATGGCTGGAGATGGGTCCCCCGCCCAAAGAGCCAGCAGGGAAAACTATGCCTTGTTCTAAAGCTCTTTGGGAACCGCTTGCGTAGCCCCACAGACCTGGGGGCTGCGGGCTTTCCTGCTGCCTTCAGCCTCGACACCACCCTTTCCCACTTGGCGCCTGGCCAGGCACAAAAATGGCCATACGGCTGGAGATGGGTCCCCTGCCCTAAGAGCCAGCAGGGAAAACTATGCCTTGTTCTAAAGCTCTTTGGGAACCGCTTGCGTAGCCCCACAGACCTGGTGGCTGCGGGCTTTCCTGCTGCCTTCAGCCTCAAAACCACCCTTTCCCACTTGGCGCCGCGCCAGGCACAAAAATGGCCATATGGCTGGAGATGGGTCCCACGCCCAAGGAGCCAGCAGGGAAAACTATGCCTTGTTCTAAAGCTCTTTGGGAACCGCTTCCATAGCCCCACAGAGCAAGGGGCTGCAGGCTTTCCTGCTGCCTTCTCACTCAAAACCACCCTTTCCCACTTGGCGCCGCACCAGGCTCAAAAATGGACATACGGTTGAGATGCGTCCCACGCCCAATGAGCCAGCAGGGAAAACTATGCCTTGTTCTAAAGCTCTTTGGGAACCGCTTGCGTAGCCCCACAGACCTGGGGGCTGCGGGCATTCCTGCTGCCTTCAGCCTCAAAACCACCCTTTCCCACTTGGCGCCGCGCCAGGCACAAAAATGGCCTATGGCTAGAGATGGGTCCCACGCCCAAGGAGCCAGCAGGGAAAACTATGCCTTGTTGTAAAGCTCTTTGGGAACCGCTTGCGTAGCCACACAGACCTGGGGGCTGCGGGCTTTCCTGCTGCCTTCAGCCTCGACACCACCCTTTCCCACTTGGCGCCGCGCCAGGCACAAAAATGGCCATATGGCTGGAGATGGGTCCCCCGCCCAAGGAGTCAGCAGGGAAAACTATCAGTTGTTCTAAAGGTCTTTGGGAACCGCT
The DNA here is from genome assembly GCF_028500815.1 of Rissa tridactyla. Classification (NCBI taxonomy): domain Eukaryota; kingdom Metazoa; phylum Chordata; class Aves; order Charadriiformes; family Laridae; genus Rissa; species Rissa tridactyla. Next base: position 79,090 of record NW_026529584.1, read on the forward strand.
CGCGTAGCCCCACAGACCTGGGGGCTGCGGGCTTTCCTGCTGCCTTCAGCCTCGACAACACCCTTTCCCACTTGGCGCCGCGCCAGGCACAAAAATGGCCATATGGCTGGAGATGGGTACCCCGCCCAAAGAGCCAGCAGGGAAAACTATGCCTTGTTCTAAAGCTCTTTGGGAACCGCTTGCGTAGCCCCACAGACCTGGGGGCTGCGGGCTTTCCTGCTGCCTTCAGCCTCAAAACCACCCTTTCCCACTTGGCGTTGCTCCAGGCATAAAAATGGCCATATGGCTGGAGATGAGTCCCCAGCCCAAAGAGCCAGCAGGGAAAACTATGCCTTGTTCTAAAGCTCTTTGGGAACCGCTTGCGTAGCCCCACAGACCTGGGGGCTGCAGGCTTTCCTGCTGCCTTCAGCCTCGACACCACCCTTTCCCACTTGGTGCCGCGCCAGGCACAATAATGGCCATATGGCTGGAGATGGGTCCCACGCCCAAAGAGCCAGCAGGGAAAACTATGCCTTGTTCTAAAGCTCTTTGGGAACCACTTGCGTAGCCCCATAGACCGGGGGGCTGCGGGCTTTCCTGCTGCCTTCAGCCTCAAAACCACCCTTTCCCTCTGGACGCGGCGCCAGGCACAAAAATGGCCATATGGCTGGAGATGGGTCCCCCGCCCAAGGAGCCAGCAGGGAAAACTATGCCTTGTTCTAAAGCTCTTTGGGAACCGCTTGCGTAGCCCCACAGACCTGGGGACTGCGGGCTTTCCTGCTGCCTTCAGCCTCAAAAACACCCTTTCCCACTTGGCGCCGCGCCAGGCACAAAAATGCCCATATGGCTGGAGATGGGTCCCACGCCCAAGGAGCCAGCAGGGAAAACTATGCCTTGTTCTAAAGCTCTTTGGGAACCGCTTGTGTAGCCCCACAGACCTGGGGGCTGCGGGCTTTCCTGCTGCCTTCAGCCTCAAAACCACCCTTTCCCTCTGGGCGCGGCGCCAGGCACAAAAATGGCCATATGTGTGGAGATGGGTCCCCCGCCCAAGGAGCCAGCAGGGAAAACTATGCCTTGTTCTAAAGCTCTTTGGGAACCGCTTGCGTAGCCCCACAAACCTGGGGGCTTTCCTGCTGCCTTCAGCCTAGACACCACCCTTTCCCACTTGGCGCCAGGCCAGGCAGAAAAATGGCCTATGACTAGAGATGTGTCCCAAGCCAAAAGAGCCAGCAGGGAAAACTATGCCTTGTTCTAAAGCTCTTTGGGAACCGCTTGCGTATCCCCACAGACCTGGGGGCTGCGGGCTTTCCTGCTGCCTTCAGCCTCAAAACCACCCTTTCCCACTTGGCGCCGCGCCAGGCACAAAAATGGCCATACGGCTGGAGATGGGTCCCAAGCCCAAAGAGCCAGCAGGGAAAACTGTGCCTTGTTCTAAAGCTCTTTGGGAACCGCTTGCATAGCCCCACAGAGCAAGGGGCTGCAGGCTTTCCTGCTGCCTTCAGCCTCAAAAACACCCTTTCCCACTTGGCACCGCGCCAGGCACAAAAATGGCCTATGGCTCGAGATGGGTCCCCCGCCGAAAGAGCCAGCTGGGAAAAATATGCCTTGTTCTAAAGCTCTTTGGGAACCGCTTGCGTAGCCGCACAGACCTGGGGGCTGCAGGCTTTCCTGCTGCCTTCAGCCTCGACAACACCCTTTCCCACTTGGCGCCGCGCCAGGCACAAAAATGGCCATATGGCTGGAGATGGGTCCCCTGCCCAAAGAGCCATCAGGGAAAACTATGCCTTGTTCTAAAGCTCTTTGGGAACCGCTTGCGTAGCCCCACAGACCTGGGGGCTGCGGGCTTTCCTGCTGCCTTCAGCCTCAAAACCACCCTTTCCCTCTGGGCGCGGCGCCAGGCACAAAAATGGCCATATGGCTGGAGATGGGTCCCCCGCCCAAGGAGCCAGCAGGGAAAAATATGCCTTGTTCTAAAGCTCTTTGGGAACCGCTTGCGTAGCCCCACAGACCTGGGGGCTGCAGGCTTTGCTGCTGCCTTCAGCCTCAAAACCACCCTTTCCCACTTGGCGCCTCGCCAGGCACAAAAATGCCCATATGGCTGGAGATGGGTCCCACGCCCAAGGAGCCAGCAGGAAAAACTATGCCTTGTTCTAAAGCTCTTTGGGAACCGCTTGCGTAGCCCCACAGACCTGGGGGCTGCAGGCTTTCCTGCTGCCTTCTCACTCAAAAACACCCTTTCCAACTTGGCGCCACGCCAGGCCCAAAAATGGCCATATGGCTGGAGATTGGTCCCCCGCCCAAGGAGCCAGAAGGGAAAAATATGCCTTGTTCTAAAGCGCTTTGGGAACCGCTTGCGTAGCCCCACAGACCTGGGGGCTGCGGGCTTTCCTGCTGCCTTCAGCCTCAAAACCACCCTTTCCCACTTGGCGCCGCGCAAGGCACAAAAATGCCCATACGGCTGGAGATGGGTCCCATGCCCAAAGAGCCAGCAAGGAAAACTATCCCTTGTTCTAAAGCTCTTTGGGAACCGCTTGCATAGCCCCACAGAGCAAGGGGCTGCAGGCTTTGCTGCTGCCTTAAGCCTCAAAACCACCCTTTCCCACTTGGCGCCGCACCAGGCTCAAAAATGGCCATATGGCTGGAGATGGGTCCCACGCCCAAGGAGCCAGCAGGGAAAACTATGCCTTGTTCTAAAGCTCTTTGGGAACCGCTTGCGTAGCCCCACAGACCTGGGGGCTGCGGGCTTTCCTGCTGCCTTCTCACTCAAAACCACCCTTTCCCACTTGGCGCCGCGCCTGGCACAAAAATGGCCATATGGCTGGAGATGGGTCCCACGCCCAAGGAGCCAGCAGGGAAAACTATGCCTTGTTCTAAAGCTCTTTGGGAAACGCTTGCGTAGCCCCACAGACCTGGGGGCTGCGGGCTTTCCTGCTGCCTTCAGCCTCAAAACCACCCTTTCCCACTTGGCGCCGCGCCAGGCACAACAATGGCCATACGGCTGGAGATGGGTCCCCCGCCCAAAGAGCCAGCAGGGAAAACTATGCCTTGTTCTAAAGCTCTTTGGGAACCGCTTGCGTAGCCCCACAGACCTGGGGGCTGCGGGCTTTCCTGCTGCCTTCTCACTCAAAAACACCCTTTCCAACTTGGCGCCGCGCCAGGCACAAAAATGGCCATCTGTCTGGAGATGGGTCCCCCGCCCAAAGAGCCAGCAGGGAAAACTATGCCTTGTTCTAAAGCTCTTTGGGAACCGCTTGCGTAGCCCCACAGACCTGGGGGCTGCGGGCTTTCCTGCTGCCTTCAGCCTTGACACCACCCTTTCCCACTTGGCTCCGCGCCAGGCACAAAAATGGCCATACGGCTGGAGATGGGTCCCCCGCCCAAAGAGCCAGCAGGGAAAACTATGCCTTGTTCTAAAGCTCTTTGGGAACCGCTTGTGTAGCCCCACAGACCTGGGGGCTGCGGGCTTTGCTGCTGCCTTCAGCCTCGACACCACCCTTTCCCACTTGGCGCCGCGCCAGGCACAAAAATGGCCATATGGCTGGAGATGGGTCCCCCGCCAAAGGAGCCAGCAGGGAAAACTATGCCTTGTTCTAAAGCTCTTTGGGAACCGCTTGCGTAGCCCCACAGACCTGGGGGCTGCAGGCTTTGCTGCTGCCTTCAGCCTCAAAACCACCCTTTCCCACCTGGCGCCTCGCCAGGCACAAAAATGCCCATATGGCTGGAGATGGGTCCCACGCCCAAGGAGCCAGCAGGGAAAACTATGCCTTGTTCTAAAGCTCTTTGGGAACCGCTTGCGTAGCCCCATAGACCTGGAGGCTGCGGGCTTTCCTGCTGCCTTCTGACTAAAAAACACCCTTTCCCACTTGGCACCGCGCCAGGCACAAAAATGGCCGTATGGCTGGAGATGGGTCCCACGCCCAAGGAGCCAGCAGGGAAAACTATGCCTTGTTCTAAAGCCCTTTGGGAACCGCTTGCGTAGCCCCACAGACCTGGGGGCTGCGGGCTTTCCTGCTGCCTTCAGCCTCAAAACCACCCTTTCCCAATTGGCGCCGCGCCAGGCACAAAAATGGCCATGTGGCTGGAGATGGGTCCCCCGCCCAAAGAGCCAGCAGGGAAAACTATGCCTTGTTCTAAAGCTCTTTGGGAACCGCTTGCGTAGCCCCACAGACCTGGGGGCTTCAGGCTTTCCTGCTGCCTTCAGCCTCGACAACACCCTTTCCCACTTGGCGCCGCGCCAGGCACAAAAATGGCCTATGGCTAGAGATGGGTCCCCCGCCCAAAGAGCCAGCTGGGAAAACTATGCCTTGTTCTAAAGCTCTTTGAGAACCGCTTGCGTGGCTCCACAGACCTGGGGGCTGCGGTCTTTCCTGCTGCCTTCAGCCTCAAAACCACCCTTTCCCACTTGGCGCCGCGCCAGGCACAAAAATGGCCATATGGCTGGAGATGGGTCCCCCGCCCAAGGAGCCAGCAGGGAAAACTATGCCTTGTTCTAAAGCTCTTTGGGAACCGCTTGCGTAGCCCCACAGACCTGGGGGCTGCAGGCTTTCCTGCTGCCTTCAGCCTCGACAACACCCTTTCCCACTTGGCGCCGCGCCAGGCAAAAAAATGGCCTATAGCTAGAGATGGGTCCCCCGCCCAAAGAGCCAGCAGGGAAAACTATGCCTTCTTCTAAAGGTCTTTGGGAACCGCTTGCGTAGCCCCACAGACCTGGGGGCTGCGGGCTTTCCTGCTGCCTTCAGCCTCAAAACCACCCTTTCCCACTTGGCGCCGCGCCAGGCACAAAAATGGCCATATGGCTGGAGATGGGTCCCCCGCCCAAAGAGCCAGCAGGGAAAACTATGCCTTGTTCTAAGGCTCTTTGGGAACAGCTGGTGTAGCCCCACAGATCTGGGGGCTGCGGGCCTTTCTGCTGCCTTCAGCCTCGTCACCACCCTTTCACACTTGGAGCCGCGCCAGGTCCAAAAATGTCCATACGGATGGACATGGGTCCCAAGCCCAAAGAGCCAGCAGGGAAAACTATGCCTTGTTCTAAAGCTCTTTGGGAACCGCTTGCGTAGCCCCACAGACCTGGGGGCTGCGGGCTTTGCTGCTGCCTTCAGCCTCGACACCACCCTTTCCCACTTGGCGCCGCGCCAAGCACAAAAATGGCCATATGGCTGGAGATGGGTCCCCCGCCCAAGGAGCCAGCAGGGAAAACTATGCCTTGTTCTAAAGCTCTTTGGGAACCGCTTGCGTAGCCCCACAGACCTGGGGGCTGCAGGCTTTGCTGCTGCCTTCAGCCTCAAAACCACCCTTTCCCACCTGGCGCCTCGCCAGGCACAAAAATGCCCATATGGCTGGAGATGGGTCCCACGCCCAAGGAGCCAGCAGGGAAAACTATGCCTTGTTCTAAAGCTCTTTGGGAACCGCTTGCGTAGCCCCATAGACCTGGAGGCTGCGGGCTTTCCTGCTGCCTTCTGACTAAAAAACACCCTTTCAAACTTGGCGCCGCGCCAGGCACAAAAATGGCCGTATGGCTGGAGATGGGTCCCCCGCCCAAGGAGCCAGCAGGGAAAACTATGCCTTGTTCTAAAGCTCTTTGGGAACCGCTTGCATAGCCCCACAGAGCAAGGGGCTGCAGGCTTTCCTGCTGCCTTCAGCCTCAAAACCAACCTTTCCCACTTGGCGCCGCACCAGGCTCAAAAATGGCCATACGGTTGAGATGCGTCCCACGCCCAAGGAGCCAGCAGGGAAAACTATGCCTTCTTCTAAAGGTCTTTGGGAACCGCTTGCTTGGCCCCACAGACCTGGGGGCTGCGGGCTTCCCTGCTGCCTTCAGCCTCAAAACCACACTTTCCCACTTGGCGCCGCGCCAGGCAGAAAAATGCCCATATGGCTGGAGATGGGTCCCACGCCCAAGGAGCCAGCAGGGAAAACTATGCCTTGTTCTAAAGCTCTTTGGGAACCGCTTGCGTAGCCCCACAGACCTGGGGGCTGCGGGCTTTCCTGCTGCCTTCAGCCTCAAAACCACCCTTTCCCACTTGGTGCCGAGCCAGGCACAAAAATGGCCATGTGGCTGGATATGGGTCCCCCGGCCAAAGAGCCATCAGGGAAAACTATGCCTTGTTCTAAAGCTCTTTGGGAACCGCTTGCATAGCCCCACAGACCTGGGGGCTGCAGGCTTTGCTGCTGCCTTCAGCCTCAAAACCACCCTTTCCCACTTGGCGCCGCGCCAGGCACAAAAATGGCCATATGGCTGGAGATGGGTCCCCCGCCCAAGGAGCCAGCAGGGAAAACTATGCCTTGTTCTAAAGCTCTTTGGGAACCGCTTGGGTAGCCCCACAGACCTGGGGACTGCGGGCTTTCCTGCTGCCTTCTCACTAAAAAACACCCCTTACAACTTGGCGCCGGGCCAGGCACAAAAATGGCCATATGGCTGGAGATGGGTCCCCTGCCCAAGGAGCCAGCAGGGAAAACTATGCCTTGTTCTAAAGCTCTTTGGGAACCGCTTGCATAGCCCCACAGAGCAAGGGGCTGCGGGCTTTCCTGCTGCCTTCAGCCTCAAAACCACCCTTTCCCACTTGGCGCCGCGCCAGGCACAAAAATGGCCATATGGCTGGAGATGGGTCCCCCGCCCAAAGAGCCAGCAGGGAAAACTATGCCTTGTTCTAAAGCTCTTTGAGAACCGCTTGCGTAGCTCCAGAGACCTGGGGGCTGCAGGCTTTGCTGCTGCCTTCAGCCTCAAAACCACCCTTTCCCACTTGGCGCCGCGCCAGGCAGGAAAATGGCCATATGGCTGGAGATGTGTCCCACGCCCAAGGAGCCAGCAGGGAAAACTATGCCTTGTTCTAAAGCTCTTTGGGAACCGCTTGCGTAGCCCCACAGACCTGGGGGCTGCGGGCTTTCCTGCTGCCTTCAGCCTCAAAACCACCCTTTCCCAATTGGCGCCGCGCCAGGCACAAAAATGGCCATGTGGCTGGAGATGGGTCCCCCGCCCAAAGAGCCAGCAGGGAAAACTATGCCTTGTTCTAAAGCTCTTTGGGAACCGCTTGCGTAGCCCCACAGACCTGGGGGCTGCGGGCTTTCCTGCTGCCTTCAGCCTCGACAACACCCTTTCCCACTTGGCGCCGCGCCAGGCACAAAAATGGCCTATGGCTAGAGATGGGTCCCCCGCCCAAAGAGCCAGCTGGGAAAACTATGCCTTGTTCTAAAGCTCTTTGAGAACCGCTTGCGTAGCTCCACAGACCTGGGGGCTGCGGTCTTTCCTGCTGCCTTCAGCCTCAAAACCACCCTTTCCCACTTGGCGCCGCGCCAGGCACAAAAATGGCCATATGGCTGGAGATGGGTCCCCCGCCCAAGGAGCCAGCAGGGAAAACTATGCCTTGTTCTAAAGCTCTTTGGGAACCGCTTGCGTAGCCCCACAGACCTGGGGGCTGCAGGCTTTCCTGCTGCCTTCAGCCTCGACAACACCCTTTCCCAATTGGCGCCGTGCCAGGCAGAAAAATGGCCTATGGCTAGAGATGGGTCCCATGCCCAAAGAGCCAGCAGGGAAAACTATGCCTTGTTCTAAAGCTCTTTGGGAACCGCTTGCGTAGCCCCACAGACCTGGGGGCTGCGGGCTTTCCTGTTGCCTTCAGCCTCAAAATCACCCTTTCCCACTTGGCGCCGCGCCAGGCACAAAAATGGCTATATGGCTGGAGATGGGTGCCACGCCCAAAGAGCCAGCAGGGAAAACTATGCCTTCTTCTAAAGGTCTTTGGGAACCGCCTGCGTAGCCCCACAGACCTGGGGGCTGCGGGCTTTCCTGCTGCCTTCAGCCTCGACGCCACCCTTTCCCACTTGGTGCCGCGCCAGGCACAAAAATGGCCATATGGCTGGAGATGGGTCCCACGCCCAAGGAGCCAGCAGGGAAAACTATGCCTTGTTCTAAAGCTCTTTGGGAACCGCTTGCGTAGCCCCACAGACCTGGGGGCTGCGGGCTTTCCTGCTGCCTTCAGCCTCAAAACCCCCCTTTACCTCTGGGCGCGGCGCCAGGCACAAAAATGGCCATATGGTTAGAGATGGGTCCCCGGCCCAAAGAGCCAGCAGGGGAAACTATGCCTTGTTCTAAAGCTCTTTGGGAACCGCTTGCGTAGCCCCACAGACCCGGGGGCTGCGGGCTTTCCTGCTGCCTTCAGCCTCAAAACTACCCTTTCCCTCTGGGCGCGGCGCCAGGCACAAAAATGGCTATATGGCTGGAGATGGGTCCCCCGCCCAAGGAGCCAGCAGGGAAAACTATGCCTTGTTCTAAAGCTCTTTGGGAACCGCTTGCGTAGCCCCACAGACCTGGGGGCTGCGGGCTTTCCTGCTGCCTTCAGCCTCAAAACCACCCTTTCCCACTTGGTGCCGAGCCAGGCACAAAAATGGCCATGTGGCTGGATATGGGTCCCCCGGCCAAAGAGCCATCAGGGAAAACTATGCCTTGTTCTAAAGCTCTTTGGGAACCGCTTGCGTAGCCCCACAGACCTGGGGGCTGCAGGCTTTGCTGCTGCCTTCAGCCTCAAAACCACCCTTTCCCACTTGGTGCCGAGCCAGGCACAAAAATGGCCATATGGCTGGAGATGGGTCCCCCGCCCAAGGAGCCAGCAGGGAAAACTATGCCTTGTTCTAAAGCTCTTTGGGAACCGCTTGGGTAGCCCCACAGACCTGGGGACTGCGGGCTTTCCTGCTGCCTTCTCACTAAAAAACACCCCTTACAACTTGGCGCCGGGCCAGGCACAAAAATGGCCATATGGCTGGAGATGGGTCCCCTGCCCAAGGAGCCAGCAGGGAAAACTATGCCTTGTTCTAAAGCTCTTTGGGAACCGCTTGCATAGCCCCACAGAGCAAGGGGCTGCGGGCTTTCCTGCTGCCTTCAGCCTCAAAACCACCCTTTCCCACTTGGCGCCGCGCCAGGCACAAAAATGGCCATATGGCTGGAGATGGGTCCCCCGCCCAAAGAGCCAGCAGGGAAAACTATGCCTTGTTCTAAAGCTCTTTGAGAACCGCTTGCGTAGCTCCAGAGACCTGGGGGCTGCGGGCTTTGCTGCTGCCTTCAGCCTCAAAACCACCCTTTCCCACTTGGCGCCGCGCCAGGCAGGAAAATGGCCATATGGCTGGAGATGGGTCCCACGCCCAAGGAGCCAGCAGGGAAAACTATGCCTTGTTCTAAAGCTCTTTGGGAACCGCTTGCGTAGCCCCACAGACCTGGGGGCTGCGGGCTTTCCTGCTGCCTTCAGCCTCAAAACCACCCTTTCCCAATTGGCGCCGCGCCAGGCACAAAAATGGCCATGTGGCTGGAGATGGGTCCCCCGCCCAAGGAGCCAGCAGGGAAAACTATGCCTTGTTCTAAAGCTCTTTGGGAACTGCTTGCGTAGCCCCACAGACCTGGGGGCTTCAGGCTTTCCTGCTGCCTTCAGCCTCGACAACACCCTTTCCCACTTGGCGCCGCGCCAGGCACAAAAATGGCCTATGGCTAGAGATGGGTCCCCCGCCCAAAGAGCCAGCTGGGAAAACTATGCCTTGTTCTAAAGCTCTTTGAGAACCGCTTGCGTAGCTCCACAGACCTGGGGGCTGCGGTCTTTCCTGCTGCCTTCAGCCTCAAAACCACCCTTTCCCACTTGGCGCCGCGCCAGGCACAAAAATGGCCATATGGCTGGAGATGGGTCCCCCGCCCAAGGAGCCAGCAGGGAAAACTATGCCTTGTTCTAAAGCTCTTTGGGAACCGCTTGCGTAGCCCCACAGACCTGGGGGCTGCAGGCTTTCCTGCTGCCTTCAGCCTCGACAACACCCTTTCCCAATTGGCGCCGCGCCAGGCAAAAAAATGGCCTATAGCTAGAGATGGGTCCCCCGCCCAAAGAGCCAGCAGGGAAAACTATGCCTTGTTCTAAAGCTCTTTGGGAACCGCTTGCGTAGCCCCACAGACCTGGGGGCTGCGGGCTTTCCTGTTGCCTTCAGCCTCAAAATCACCCTTTCCCACTTGGCGCCGCGCCAGGCACAAAAATGGCCATATGGCTGGAGATGGGTGCCACGCCCAAAGAGCCAGCAGGGAAAACTATGCCTTCTTCTAAAGGTCTTTGGGAACCGCTTGCGTAGCCCCACAGACCTGGGGGCTGCGGGCTTTCCTGCTGCCTTCAGCCTCGACGCCACCCTTTCCCACTTGGTGCCGCGCCAGGCACAAAAATGGCCATATGGCTGGAGATGGGTCCCACGCCCAAGGAGCCAGCAGGGAAAACTATGCCTTGTTCTAAAGCTCTTTGGGAACCGCTTGCGTAGCCCCACAGACCTGGGGGCTGCCGGCTTTCCTGCTGCCTTCAGCCTCAAAACCCCCCTTTACCTCTGGGCGCGGCGCCAGGCACAAAAATGGCCATATGGTTAGAGATGGGTCCCCGGCCCAAAGAGCCAGCAGGGGAAACTATGCCTTGTTCTAAAGCTCTTTGGGAACCGCTTGCGTAGCCCCACAGACCCGGGGGCTGCGGGCTTTCCTGCTGCCTTCAGCCTCAAAACTACCCTTTCCCTCTGGGCGCGGCGCCAGGCACAAAAATGGCTATATGGCTGGAGATGGGTCCCCCGCCCAAGGAGCCAGCAGGGAAAACTATGCCTTGTTCTAAAGCTCTTTGGGAACCGCTTGCGTAGCCCCACAGACCTGGGGGCTTTCCTGCTGCCTTCAGCCTAGACACCACCCTTTTCCACTTGGCGCCGCGCCAGGCAGAAAAATGGCTTATGGCTGGAGATGGGTCCCCCGCCCAAAGAGCCAGCAGGGAAAACTATGCCTTGTTCTAAAGCTCTTTGGGAACCGCTTGCGTAGCCCCACAGACCTGGGGGCTGCGGGCTTTTCTGCTGCCTTCAGCCTCAAAACCACCCTTTCCCACTTGGCGCCGCGCCAGGCACAAAAATGGCCATACGGCTGGAGATGGGTCCCTTGCCCAAAGAGCCAGCAGGGAAAACTTTGTCTACAGTTAGTCAAGGTCGACGTACTCAACACTGATAAGAAAGATCACATGTGTTCTTGTGGTCAGGGATATCAAGTGGAAATCCTTCTCGCGGAGTAATCAAGCGATTTAAACTTTTCATCATAATCCAAAGTCTAACATGCAAAACAATTGTCTAAGCAAAGCACAATACAGTGAGTATTAATAAAACAACAACAGAGTGAAGCATCTTCTTATAAAGTCCTGTAACTGTCGGTGACCATCCAAAAAGAGTATCTCCCCATCTATGTCCTCCGCCTCTCTTCACTCTTTCCAACGCTTGGTGTATTTCTTCAACCTGATGATGGACGGTAATCAAAGTTGTCTGTCCATTTCCTTGGGCCTCTTTCAAGAGTCGCTTCAATTCATTGTGTTTTAGCAGCTTCTTCACCAGGGAGAGATTCATTCCTATAGGGGTAGGCAACAAATCTCGAATCAACGTATAATTAGGTTGTAGCAATTGAAAAGACCTAACAGGAGCTTAATAATTGAAGTCGCATCCCGTAACTTTGTGTTAATAAAGTTCAAACACAAAGATTTGAGTGATTACTATGTCATCTCTGAATACAAGACTACAGGGAGACCTCATGCTAACGCACCCTTTCCCAATATAGTCAAGCACAGTCTCTGGGGTTTCATCGGGATGTGTCTCAAAGTGACAAACATTCTGGTTGGTGTCAAGACAAAGGTCTTGTGCTTTGAGAGTATTACTCTCACAAATGAATCCTTGTTGGTCTCGTGAAACGCATGCGTCAACATCAGCAGTTTGCCATTTAGTCTCATTTTGTCGTGCCCAACCTCTGTGCTGTGTTGGATAGAGTAGAGCTCCTTGGTGATTCAACCCCAGTGCGATGATTGGGTATATGGTGGATACTGAGGCATTGCGTATCGTTAAGACAAAAGCTGTGGCTTTGCTCTCAGTGGGATCGTAGGTGAAATTAACCAGAAACCACCTGGACTGAAATTTTTTCTCAAATTCAATTGCGTTATCCCATATTACTTTTCGAATTTCAGTGGGCAAGGTGCCTTCTTCACCTTCCCTTATGATTGCGGCTGTCATAGATTGCATCCACAATTGGGCTTGGATACAACTAAGAGCCAAGGAAACATTGGTTTGGGTTGTACCAAGTGCATCTGTGATCAGCTGATGGTCTTTTTCACCCGTTTCTTCCCATTGAGGCAATATATTCGATAAAAGCCGTTGGTGGTTTCCCAATGCTAATAGAGAGGACCGTAGGGGATGTCTTAATTTGTCCAGATCAGTAGTGGTTGTGACTAGTTTGTTGGCAAGTATCTCAGCATCTATACTATTCAAGACTCCCAGGCCTGTTCCTAAGATACCAGTCGCATCCCTCTTCCGTCCGTGTGAAGTGGCAAGAGTTCGTTTGCGTAACCATGCTGACCATCCTGCATAAGATGTACTCAGGAACGGTAAGCAGGTGGGTTTGATCGCAGAGATTTTAATCTGCATTGACAATTCTGCTCGTTTGAGGGAATATGTGGGATTAAACAGTACCTGTTGTTGACCTGTGTGTGTTTAATAACGTAAGGGCCAATGTTGAAAATGTAAGGAGTTAGTCTAATGGAGGGCTTAGAAAAGAGAGAGGTGTTTTTTTTTCTCTTAGAAGAGAGAGCCTTTGAGAGTTTGTGGGGTGTAGGTTCTGGATTCATTTCAGCAAGTTCAGGTGTATTTGAGTCAATCATAAATTCAAATAACAATTCTGTGCCCTTGTAGCCCCAAATACAGTACACTACTGTAGGTTTGATGAAAGTGAAATTGTGCCAGCAATCTGAATTTGGCGCCATAATTTTGTAACAATCAGTGTTGTATTTGTCCGCTTTGGTAGAGTCTACATAGATGGTTTTAATTACAGTTGGCCTGTGGTGATTAGACCCGTTGATAAATCGGCAACCAATGTGTGTTCTTGTGGAATAATTACTAAATTGGCCAAGAATACAAAAATACAGCATTGTTCACACATTAAGGAAAGTCATAAAATCAAGAGGCTTCTGAGGTAGAATACAGCCGCAGCTAGCACACGAAGAATGCAACAGCTGTGATTCCCTGTACAAGGTTGTTTGCGAAACTACACGAGGGATGGAACGGAACGTGCTTGTTCCATGGCCTTCCCTTGTGACGAATAGCAGATATGGGGACGAGATGGTACTACGGAACTGATAAGCGGCCTACATGCTACCCGAGCCAACATTTCGTCAAATGTTGATGAAATGCTGTCCTTTTGTGCGAACTTTGCTCACCACAATGTACCAAAACACACCTCCATCCCGGAGGCTATCCGCCCCCGAGGTGTGAACACTCCTCCTTGAGTACATTAATCATAATAAAAGTACATATGACTAAAGTCACTCAAACTCCACTTTGAAGTTAAAAAAATAATATAAAAATAGCCCAAGAGAGAGGGGATGTCAGGGAAGACACCATCGCGAAGAATCCCACCGCTGTTTTCTGGGATCAGTCGACAGGCTGAGCCTTTCTTCCCCCCATAAGGACACCTTTGGGTAAGACTTTGATTACACCGAGTGCTTTCTCGGGGACTCTAGAAATTTCTCTAGAGAATCTCTACCCTACATTTATAGCCAGGCTGTATCGTTTATAATTTTGTCGCACGTTTGTATATTTAACAATGTCTTTATTTGCACGTGCTTTGCAGACAGTGTATTTATCACCGGCAATCCTAAAGAACCCGTATATCTGTTGTTTAAATAAACTGCACTGTTTCAGTAGCTAGTCGTTTCGCTTTCTCACTGAACGCGACCAAAACTTGAGAGAGGCCGTGCTGGTTCAGGAGCACGACTAGACTGAAGGTGCAGCCCACTATTAGTGTCTCCAAATCGTAATAGTTTAACACATATTAAACGCGATTGGCCTGGTAGTGCTGAATTGGGCATCACTCAGAATTGAAACCCAGCCGCACCTGGCCTCCCACCTCGGTGAGGAGTGTTAGAACACAAGGGGGTTTATCTTCTGCCAAAACCGCTTGGCCCCGTTTCACGCAACAGAATTTGGCGTAGTCGGCAGGATTGCCATGGATAAACTGCTGCAAAAATATGATTGTGCCCCTTCCCAGGCTGGGAAGGAGTGGGCCCAAAAATTTTGGAAGGATGAAGAGAAAGTGGTGGAACGTATTGAAGAGTGTCGGGCTTCACAGAAGCTCAGAGCGGGGAAAGGCAAGGGTGTGATTTGTGCTGTGTTAGGCGCCTGTTTATCTTGTGCACAACAAGAAGCTAGAGAAACCCCCGCTCCTAATCTGATTTCAGCTGTAGAATATGCAACCCTGAAATGGGAGAATGAGGTGCTGAAGTCATCATTAGCCTTGCAAAAGGAGACAGGAGAAAAATTAAGAACTCAAGTCGATAAGCTTGTGAGTGAGAATGAATGTTTAGGAAACCGCAATGCTCAACTTGGGAGTGAAAATCGCCAACTTAAAATGTTATTGGAAAGGGTGACCGGGCTCTTAGATAAAATGCAGCCCTCGACCCAGGTCCAACAGATTCGTAAGTTAATGTGTTATCCAAATTCCGGAACCCAGACCGGAGATTTTTTGTCTAATAGTGAGGATGACGAAGAAGATGAGGAGGAAAGGACTTTGACTTTGAAATCCCAAGTTTTTCCTTTACGTCCTCTGGTTAAAACTGAAACTGCAGTTGATGATGGTGATGAAATTCACACCACTGTGCGTACCGTTCCATGGACACCAACTGAGTTAACAAAAATAAGGGAGAAATATTCGAGGTGACCAGAAGAGTCAGCTGTTGAGTACGTGTGGCGAGTTTCTTCTGAAGGGGGGGCAGAATTATGCTGAGTGAGGAAGAAGCAGGAGACTCTTGGGGACCAGGAGTGTTTTTAACCACTATGCCTGGGGATCATAATTATTCCCTAACCGCTCGAGCAGCCTATTGGGCAGGGGGTATGGATCCGCGAGAGAGGGGGGAGCCGTTAGAGATTAGAGCTACAGGCTACTCTGATCTGTTTGCGGCTGTACGGAAAGCAGCTTGTCTGCAAGCCATGTATGACAGAGAGGAGTTTTGGAAATCCCCAATGTCAGCCCCTATCGACCCCGATCGATTAGCCCCTCTCATCCGTGGTCTTCCCGATTGCCTGAAACCGTTCCTTGTTCGCACTCAAGATCGTATACGGGATGCTCGGGGTGCTCATGGGCGGGGCCGTCGTCACTACATGCCCACCTGGAAGGTACAGGAAATAGATCAATATGGGCACCGAATGGGCTGGGCCAGCCAAACTAGTGAGAAATCCTCCGAACACCCGCGAAAGGTTCGCCAAGTCCAAACTCACACTCAAAACCCTAAATCAGAGGGAAGGTTTAAGCCTGATAAGGACTGAAATGAGTTGTGGCGTAAAGCCCTACAATTAGGGGTGCCCCGACAATTCTTGCACGGTGACCCTACGGGAGATCTCCGTACGCTAGTCCAATCTCTACCTAGAAAGACTAATGCGGCTGGGGAGAAAAGTCTAACCAGAGAATCCCCAAGCCGTGAGAAAATTGTGCCTTCTGCACCGGAACGTAACTTGATTGATTTGACAGAGTCCCAGCCAAAACACTCCTATCCCCGGGGAGGGCAGTGAGCCACCCTGTCCGGCAGGTACTAGCAATCCAATGGCGCTCTCATAAAGACTCCGAACCCGTTATTGTCATTCCTGTTGGACCCCCGGAAGATATTGGTAAATTTTATTATTGATACCGGAGCCCAAATGTCTGCAATCACTAGCGAAACAGCACAACTTCTAGGTATAAATCCCACCCGACGCAGAGTCAACTTCACAGGAATTGATGGTGTGGTAAAAACATGCCCCACTGCAAAAATTAACCTCTGGTTGCCGGGAGAGCAGCGAATGACTAGGGCAGAAGCGTTAGTGGGTGCCTCACGTACTAACCTCCTAGGATTTGACGTACTGCGTGGGCGAATGTGGAAACTCCCAGATGGAGATGGAACTGTGTGGAGTTTTGCAGGACGCAAAAAAGGATTAGACACAGTTAAATTGGGGCTATTAGAAACATCTATACTTTTGCCTCCTTCTAAAATTACCAACGTCCGACAGTACCCACTGCCTGCAGCTGCACTTGCAGGAGCAGACAGGGTGGTATCAGATTTAGAAAAAAGGGACATCATTAAGAGGATTCACTCGCCTTATAATTCACCAGTGTGGCCAGTAAAGAAACCAAAAAGGCAATGGCGTTTCATAGTAGATTACGGAAAATTAAACGCCAACACTGCACCCCTGACCGCTGCGGTTCCAAATATCGCGGAAATTGTGACAATGATAAAAGGAGCTGCCCATCCTTGGATGGCTGCCTTAGATGTTAAAGACATATTTTTTTTTTATGATTCTCCTCCTTGAGCAGGACAAAGCGCAGTTTGCATTCACATGGAAAGGAGTCCAATATACCTTTAACCGCTTTCCGCAAGGATACAAACATTCCCCCACTATTGCCCATAATGCTTTGGCTAAAGTGCTATCAGAGATTCCTGTTTCACAGGGATGTACGGTATACCAATATATTGACGACATCTTAATAGGGGGAGAGAGCCAAGAAAGTGTACAAGACATGATGCAAAACATCCGAAAAACATTATCAGATTTGGGATTGGAAATTCCCAACTCAAAGTGTCAGGGACCAGCACAGGAAGTTAAATTCCTGGGGGGTCTGGTGGATTAAGGGAGCTGCTTCCGTCCCTCAGGATACCCTGAAAAAATAGAACATGGACAGAATCCTTCCAGCACGAAGGAGGTACAGCAAGTCCTAGGAACTTTAAGTTATTGGCGTAAACACATCCCTGGCTTTTCCATCATTGCTCGCCCCCTTTATTGTTTGCTCAAAAAAGGTAAATCCTGGGAGTGGACAACATACTAATGCACTAGAATTGCTAATAAAAGAGCTAAGGTTATTCCAAAAACTTGGCCCCATACATCCAACTGACCCTGTCCATGTAGAATGGGGGGTTCAGTGAACATGGTTCCCGTTGTAATTTATGGCAAAAGGGACCAGCAGGACCGGAGAGACCATTAGAATTTAGCTCTCACGCCTTTAATGATACTGAGAGCAGCTATTCAGACCTGGAGAAGGGTTTACTGTCCCTGGTGCGAGCATTGCAACGAGCAGAGCAGATAAGAAGAGAACACAGCGTGATTGTTCGGGGCCCTTTTCGACTCCTAGATGTGGTCCGTAAAGGGACAGCACCGCCAGCCGGCATTGCCCAGAAGCCCACAGTTCGAAAGTGGTATGCTTATTTAGAAGGCATTAATGATATCATGCCAATCTCTGAAGGTAGTATCAAAGTATCCATGCTCCAGAAGGATATAGATGGTGCCCTATTGTTCCAATCCCCACCAAACAGACCATCTCCAATCCAAGAAGCACCTCCTCTGAAAGAAGGCAGTGATCTTACAGGAGTGTGGTTTACTGGTGTGTCATCTCACCGTGAGAACAGCAAGTGGAAATACAAGGCCATAGCACTGGAAGTAGCAACGGGGGAAAGAGCAATTGAAACAGGAGAAGGTAGGGCACAAGTAGGGGAACTCAGAGCCGTCCTACTAGCTGCACAACATGGGGCTACTTACATTTACGCTGAGTCATATGCTGTTTTTAAAGGAGCCACTGAATGGATAGGACACTGGGCAGCCAATGATTGGCAGGTGAATAGAGTCCCAATCTGGGAGACAGATAGCTGGAAGCAACTGTTGGAAATAGGAGGACAGAGACCATTGCACATTGCTTGGGTAAAAGGCCACGATCGGTCAAACTCGATGACTGCTCAGTTCAACCAACAGGTAGATGGCCTCACGCGGCTACAACAAATTGACATTGTAGATGATGGTCGGGAATGGGAACGCTTACTCGAATGGTTACATATTAAGCCTGGCCATACAGGCCGTGCTGATCTGTATCAGGAAGGTCTAGCCCGGGGGTGGCCTGTGTCGGTTAAGCTGTGCGAACAAGTAGTAACTGCCTGGTCACAATGTCGCCTACGACTCAGCAAAGATCATCCGAGTAAGGCGCCTCCCTTACACATGCGGGACAAGAAAGCGTTGTGGCATTCATAGCAGCTTGATTATATTGGGCCCTTGAGATCATCAGGTGAGAAAAGATATGTCCTGGTAGGAGTGGAGATTATCTCCAGCCTCAGTATGGCCACCAGCTTCAAATCAGCTGCTGGGGACAACACAGTGAAAGGCCTAAAAGGGTGGTTCAGCACATTTCCCCTTCCCGAGGAAATCCAAAGTGATAACGGTTCACACTTTACCGCTACAGTGGTACAAGACTGGGCCAAAGAAGAAGGGATTCGATGGGTATTTCACACTCCCTATTATCCTCAGGCTAATGGCATTGTTGAATGCACCAACGGATTGGTTAAGCGTTTTGCAAAAACTCATAAATCATAAGGGAAGGTGAAGAAGGCACCTTGCCCACTGAAATTCGAAAAGTAATATGGGATAACGCAATTGAATTTGAGAAAAAATTTCAGTCCTGGTGGTTTCTGGTTAATTTCACCTATGATCCCATTGAGAGCAAGGCCACAGCTTTTGTCTTAACAATACGCAATGCCTCAGTATACACCATATACCCAATCATCGCACTGGGGTTGAATCACCAAGGAGCTCTACTCTATCCAACACAGCACAGAGGTTGGGCACGACAAAATGAGACTAAATGGCAAACTGCTGATGTTGACGCATGCGTTTCACGAGACCAACAAGGATTCATTTGTGAGAGTAATACTCTCAAAGCACAAGACCTTTGTCTTGACACCAACCAGAATGTTTGTCACTTTGAGAAACATCCCGATGAAACCCCAGAGACTGTGCTTGTCTATATTGGGAAAGGGTGCGTTAGCATGAGGTCTCCCTGTAGTCTTGTATTCATAGATGACATAGTAATCACTCAAATCTTTGTTTTTGAACTTTACTAACACAAAGTTACGGGATGCGACTTCAATTATTAAGCTCCTGTTAGGTCTTTTCAATTGCTACAACCTAATTATACATTGATTCGAGATTTGTTGCCTACCCCTATAGGAATGAATCTCTCCCTGGTGAAGAAGCTGCTAAAACACAATGAATTGAAGCGACTCTTGAAAGAGGCCCAAGAAAATAGACAGACAACTTTGATTACCGTCCATCATCAGGTTGAAGAAATACACCAAGCGTTGGAAAGAGTCAAGGGAGGCGGAGGACATGGATGGGAGATACTCTTTTTGGATGGCCACCGACAGTTACAGGACTTTATAACAAGATGCTTCACTCTGTTGTTGTTTTACTAATACTCACTGTATTGTGCTTTGCTTAGACAATTGTTTTGCATGTTAGACTTTGGATTATGATGAAAATGTTAACTCACTTGATCACGCCGCGAGAAGGATTTCCACCTGATATCCCTCACTACAAGAACACATGTGATCTTTCTTATCAGTGTTGAGTATGTCGACCTTGAGTGACTGTAGGCAAAGGGAGGACAATGTGGACTAAATACTAAACTGCCGAAAAATACAAACCCTAGCCACACCTAGGCACCCACACCGGTGAGGAGTGTAAGAACGAAAGGGGCGGCTTATTTTCTGCCAAAACCGCTTGGCCCCTTTTCACGAAACACGCACAGACAGTGGGGCTGCGGGCTTTCCCGTCCTTTTCCCTTCCCTTCCCTTTGGGAACTGCTTGCGTGGCCCCACAGACCTGGGGGCTGCAGGCTTTCCTGGCGCCTTCAGCCTCAAAACCACCCTTTCCCACTTGGCACCGCGCTAGACTCCAAAATTCCCATATGTCTGGAGATTGGTCCCACGCCCAAACAGCCAGCAGGGAAAATTTTGGCTTGTTCTAAAGCCCTTTGGGAACCGCTTGCGTGACCCCAGAGAACCTGGGCCTACAGGCTTTCCTGGCGCCTTCAGCCTCAAAAGCACCATTTCCCACTTGCGCCGCGCCAGGCTCCAAAATGTCCATATGTCTAGAGTCCCACACGCAAAGAGGCAGGAGGAAAAACTGTGGCTTATTCTAAAGCTCTTTGGGAAATGCTTGCGTAGTCCAAAAGACCTCGGCGCTGCGGGCTTTCCTGCTGCCTTACCTCAAAACCAACCTTTCCCACTCGGCACCAGCCTCTGTGGACATTGGACCAATATCCAGGCATTTGGTCATTTTGGAGGCTGGCATGGCGCCAGGAGGGAAATGGGTTTTTTTTGAGGCTGAAGGCGCCAGGAAAGCCTGCAGCCCCAAGGTCTGTGGGGCTACGCAAGCGATTCCCAAAGAGCTTTAAAACAAGCCACATTTTTCCATCCTGGCTCTTTGGGCGTGGGACCACTCTCCAGAAATAGGCGATCTGGGAGGCTGGCGAGGCGCCAAATGGGAAAGGGTGGTGTTGAGCCTGAAGGTAGCAGGAAAGCCTGCAGCCCCAAGGTCTGTGGGGCCACGCAAGCGGTTCCCAAAGGAGCTTTAGAACAAGGCACAGTTTTCCCTGCTGGCTCTTTGGGCGTGGGACCCCTCTCCAGCCATAAGGCCATTTTTGTGCCTGGCGCGGCGCAAAGTGGGAAAGGGTGGTTTTGAGGCTGAAGGCGCTAGGAAAGCCAGCAGCCCCCAGGTCTGTGGGGCTACGCAAGCGGTTCCCAAAGAGCTTTAGAACAAGGCATTATTTGGCTCACCTCCCGGGACAGCCTCAACTCAGCTCCTGGGATGCCGCCGCAAGGCTCCCGGCCTGGCTCCGCATGGCTCCTAGGCCACACTCCACTCAGCTCCTTGGACCAACTCAACTTGACCCCATGTGCCGCCTCAGCTTGCCTTTTGGAGCCCGCTCAGCTCGGCTCCTTGCACCAACGTACCTTGACTGCTGGTGGCAGCTCAGCTCGGATCCTGAACAGCAAAGCTCGATTTTTGGGGACGCCTCCACTCAGTTCTTGGGAACGACACAGCCCAGCTCCAGGGGCTGGCTGCGCTCAGCATGCTCAGCATCTCTGCCCGACTACTGAGCTGTCTCCGCTCGGCCCTCGCCAGAGACTTGCCTGGTCTTTTGACACAAAGTCAGAGGGACTCTTGTGGCCAGCTCTGCCCAACTCCTTGGCCAGCTCATCTTGGCTCCTGGGACGGCTCATGGAGGCTCCTACACTGCCTCCGCAGGGTTCCTAGGGCCAGCTCAGCTCCTGGCGCTATCTCCGCATCCTTCCTTGTCCCCGCTGAGCTCGACTCTTTGGTCCAGCTGTGCTCTGCTCTGCTCCTAGACCTGCATCAGCGTCACTCCTGTGACGGACTTGCCTGGCCGTTTGTGGCCAGCGCAGCTTGATAGTTGGGCTCTGTTTGGCTCCGTTCCCGCGACCGCCTCACCTCAGCTCCTCAGATGCCTCCAGAAGGCTCCTGGCCTGGCTCCGCATGGCTCCTAGGCCACACTCCATTCAGCTCCTTGGACCAACTCAAATTGCTTCCATGGGCCGCATTGGCTTGTCTCTTGGAGCCGGCTCAGCTTGACTACTTGGTCCAGTGCTGCTCTGCTCCTAGGCCTGCATCAGCTTCACTCCTGTGACAAACTTGCCTGGCTCTTTGTCACCAGTGCGGCTCGACCTAAGGCCTCTCTTTGGCTCACCTCTGGGACCGTCTCCACTCGGCTCATGGGAAACCTCTGTAAGGCTCCTGGCCTGGCTCCACATGCCTCCTAGGGAACTCTCAACTCAGCTCCGTGGACCAACTCAACGTGCTTCTATGTGTTGCCTCGGCTTGCCTTTTGGAACCAGGTCAGCTTGATTCCTTGGACTAACCTAGCTTGACTCCTGGTGGCAGCACACCTCGGAACCTGAGGCCAGTGAAGCTCAACTTTGGGGCTGCCTCCCCTCGTTTCCTGGGACCAACGCAGCTCAGCTCTGGGGGCTTGCTCGTCCCAGCATCTCTTGCATATCGGCCCGAATCCTTAGCTTACGCAGCTCAGCCCTCGCCGCAACCTTGCCTGGTCTTATGGCACAAAGTCAGATGGGCTCCTGCGGCCAGCTCTGCCCAACTCCTTGGCCAGCTCATCTTGGCTCCTGGGACGGCTCATGGAGGCTCCTACGTTGGCTCCGCAGGGTTCCTAGGGCCGGCTTAGCTCCTGGTGCTATCTCAGCCTCCTTCCGTGTGCCGGCTCGACAGGGCTCCTTGGTACAGCTC
Source organism: Rissa tridactyla (assembly GCF_028500815.1). Classification (NCBI taxonomy): domain Eukaryota; kingdom Metazoa; phylum Chordata; class Aves; order Charadriiformes; family Laridae; genus Rissa; species Rissa tridactyla. Next base: position 101,188 of record NW_026529584.1, read on the forward strand.
TGCTTTGCTCCTGGGCCTGCATCAGCGTCACTCCTGTGATGGACTCGCCTCGGCGTTTGTTGCCAGTGAGGCTCAACCTTGCCGCTCTATTTGGCTCACCTCCCGGGACAGCCTCACCTCGCCTCCTGGAACGTTGCCATAAGGCTCCTGGCCTGGCTCCGCATGGCTCCTAGGCCACACTCCACTCAGCTCCTTGGACCAACTCAACTTGACCCCATGTGCCGCCTCAGTTCAGCTTTGCAACCAGCTCAGATTGGCTCCTTGGACTAAAACACCATGACAACTGGTGGAAGCTCAGCTCCCATCCTGAGGACAGCGAAGCTTGACTTTTGGGGACGCCTCCACGCGGTTCCTGGGACCGACACAGCTCTGCTCCAGGGGCTTGCTGCGCTCAGCATGCTCGGTATCTCGGCCCATCTCCTGAGCTGACTCCGCTCGGCCCTCGCAGCAGCCTTGCCTGGTCTTATGGCACAAAGTCAGATGGGCTCCTGCGGCCAGCTCTGCCCAACTCCTTCGCCGGTTCGTCAAGGCTCCTACCTTGGCTCCGCAGGCTTCCTAGGACTAGCACTGACACAGCTCAGCTCCAGGGGCTGGCTGCCCTCAGCATGCTCGGCATCTCGGCCCGACTCATGAACTGAATCCACTCGGCCCTCGCAGCAGCCTTGCCTGGTCTTTTGACACAAAGTCAGACGGACTCTTGTGGCCAGCTCTGCCCAACTCCTTGGCCAGCTCATCTTGGCTCCTGGGACGGCTCATGGAGGCTCCTACACTGCCTCCGCAGGGTTCCTAGGGCCAGCTCAGCTCCTGGCGCTATCTCCGCATCCTTCCTTGTCCCCGCTGAGCTCGACTCTTTGGTCCAGCTGTGCTCTGCTCTGCTCCTAGACCTGCATCAGCGTCACTCCTGTGACGGACTTGCCTGGCCGTTTGTGGCCAGCGCAGCTTGATAGTTGGGCTCTGTTTGGCTCCGTTCCCGCGACCGCCTCACCTCAGCTCCTGGGACGTTGCCATAAGGCTCCTGGCCTGGCTCCACATGGCTCCTAGGCCACACTCCACTCAGCTCCTTGGACCAACTCAAATTGCTTCCCTGGGCCGCCTTGGCTTGCCTATTGGAGCCGGCTCAGCTTGACTACTTGGTCCAGTGCTGCTCTGCTCCTAGGCCTGCATCAGCTTCACTCCTGTGACAAACTTGCCTGGCTCTTTGTCACCAGTGCGGCTCGACCTAAGGCCTCTCTTTGGCTCACCTCTGGGACCGTCTCCACTCGGCTCATGGGAAACCTCTGTAAGGCTCCTGGCCTGGCTCCACATGCCTCCTAGGGAACTCTCAACTCAGCTCCGTGGACCAACTCAACGTGCTTCTATGTGTTGCCTCGGCTTGCCTTTTGGAACCAGGTCAGCTTGATTCCTTGGACTAACCTAGCTTGACTCCTGGTGGCAGCACACCTCGGAACCTGAGGCCAGTGAAGCTCAACTTTGGGGCTGCCTCCCCTCGTTTCCTGGGACCAACGCAGCTCAGCTCTGGGGGCTTGCTCGTCCCAGCATCTCTTGCATATCGGCCCGAATCCTTAGCTTACACAGCTCAGCCCTCGCCGCAGCCTTGCCTGGTCTTATGGCACAAAGTCAGATGGGCTCCTGCGGCCAGCTCTGCCCAACTCCTTGGCCAGCTCATCTTGGCTCCTGGGACGGCTCATGGAGGCTCCTAACGTTGGCTCCGCAGGGTTCCTAGGGCCGGCTCAGCTCCTGGTGCTATCTCAGCCTCCTTCCGTTTGCCGGCTCGACACGGCTCCTTGGTACAGCTCTGCTTTGCTCCTGGGCCTGCATCAGCTTGGCTCCTGTGATGGACTCGCCTCGGCGTTTGTTGCCAGTGAGGCTCAACCTTGCCGCTCTATTTGGCTCACCTCCCGGGACAGCCTCAACTCAGCTCCTGGGATGCCGCCGCAAGGCTCCCGGCCTGGCTCCGCATGGCTCCTAGGCCACACTCCACTCAGCTCCTTGGACCAACTCAACTTGACCCCATGTGCCGCCTCAGCTTGCCTTTTGGAGCCCGCTCAGCTCGGCTCCTTGCACCAACGTACCTTGACTGCTGGTGGCAGCTCAGCTCGGATCCTGAACAGCAAAGCTCGATTTTTGGGGACGCCTCCACTCAGTTCTTGGGAACGACACAGCTCAGCTCCAGGGGCTGGCTGCCCTCAGCATGCTCAGCATCTCTGCCCGACTACTGAGCTGTCTCCGCTCGGCCCTCGCCAGAGACTTGCCTGGTCTTTTGACTCAATGTCAGAGGGACTCTTGTGGCCAGCTCTGCCCAACTCCTTGGCCAGCTCATCTTGGCTCCTGGGACGGCTCATGGAGGCTCCTACACTGCCTCCGCAGGGTTCCTAGGGCCAGCTCAGCTCCTGGCGCTATCTCCGCATCCTTCCTTGTCCCCGCTGAGCTCGACTCTTTGGTCCAGCTGTGCTCTGCTCTGCTCCTAGACCTGCATCAGCGTCACTCCTGTGACGGACTTGCCTGGCTGTTTGTGGCCAGCGCAGCTTGATAGTTGGGCTCTATTTGGCTCCGTTCCTGCGACCGCATCACCTCGCCTCCTGGAACGTTGCCATAAGGCTCCTGGCCTGGCTCCGCATGGCTCCTAGGCCACACTCCACTCAGCTCCTTGGACCAACTCAACTTGACCCCATGTGCCGCCTCAGTTCAGCTTTGAAACCAGCTCAGATTGGCTCCTTGGACTAAAACACCATGACAACTGGTGGAAGCTCAGCTCCCATCCTGAGGACAGCGAAGCTTGACTTTTGGGGACGCCTCCACGCGGTTCCTGGGACCGACACAGCTCTGCTCCAGGGGCTTGCTGCGCTCAGCATGCTCGGTATCTCGGCCCATCTCCTGAGCTGACTCCGCTCGGCCCTCGCAGCAGCCTTGCCTGGTCTTATGGCACAAAGTCAGATGGGCTCCTGCGGCCAGCTCTGCCCAACTCCTTCGCCGGCTCGTCAAGGCTCCTACCTTGGCTCCGCAGGCTTCCTAGGACTAGGACTGACACAGCTCAGCTCCAGGGGCTGGCTGCCCTCAGCATGCTCGGCATCTCGGCCCGACTCATGAACTGAATCCACTCGGCCCTCGCAGCAGCCTTGCCTGGTCTTTTGACACAAAGTCAGACGGACTCTTGTGGCCAGCTCTGCCCAACTCCTTGGCCAGCTCATCTTGGCTCCTGGGACGGCTCATGGAGGCTCCTACACTGCCTCCGCAGGGTTCCTAGGGCCAGCTCAGCTCCTGGCGCTATCTCCGCATCCTTCCTTGTCCCCGCTGAGCTCGACTCTTTGGTCCAGCTGTGCTCTGCTCTGCTCCTAGACCTGCATCAGCGTCACTCCTGTGACGGACTTGCCTGGCCGTTTGTGGCCAGCGCAGCTTGATAGTTGGGCTCTGTTTGGCTCCGTTCCCGCGACCGCCTCACCTCAGCTCCTGGGACGTTGCCATAAGGCTCCTGGCCTGGCTCCACATGGCTCCTAGGCCACACTCCACTCAGCTCCTTGGACCAACTCAAATTGCTTCCCTGGGCCACCTTGGCTTGCCTATTGGAGCCGGCTCAGCTTGACTACTTGGTCCAGTGCTGCTCTGCTCCTAGGCCTGCATCAGCTTCACTCCTGTGACAAACTTGCCTGGCTCTTTGTCACCAGTGCGGCTCGACCTAAGGCCTCTCTTTGGCTCACCTCTGGGACCGTCTCCACTCGGCTCATGGGAAACCTCTGTAAGGCTCCTGGCCTGGCTCCACATGCCTCCTAGGGAACTCTCAACTCAGCTCCGTGGACCAACTCAACGTGCTTCTATGTGTTGCCTCGGCTTGCCTTTTGGAACCAGGTCAGCTTGATTCCTTGGACTAACCTAGCTTGACTCCTGGTGGCAGCACACCTCGGAACCTGAGGCCAGTGAAGCTCAACTTTGGGGCTGCCTCCCCTCGTTTCCTGGGACCAACGCAGCTCAGCTCTGGGGGCTTGCTCGTCCCAGCATCTCTTGCATATCGGCCCGAATCCTTAGCTTACACAGCTCAGCCCTCGCCGCAGCCTTGCCTGGTCTTATGGCACAAAGTCAGATGGGCTCCTGCGGCCAGCTCTGCCCAACTCCTTGGCCAGCTCATCTTGGCTCCTGGGACGGCTCATGGAGGCTCCTAACGTTGGCTCCGCAGGGTTCCTAGGGCCGGCTCAGCTCCTGGTGCTATCTCAGCCTCCTTCCGTTTGCCGGCTCGACACGGCTCCTTGGTACAGCTCTGCTTTGCTCCTGGGCCTGCATCAGCTTGGCTCCTGTGATGGACTCGCCTCGGCGTTTGTTGCCAGTGAGGCTCAACCTTGCCGCTCTATTTGGCTCACCTCCCGGGACAGCCTCAACTCAGCTCCTGGGATGCCGCCGCAAGGCTCCCGGCCTGGCTCCGCATGGCTCCTAGGCCACACTCCACTCAGCTCCTTGGACCAACTCAACTTGACCCCATGTGCCGCCTCAGTTCAGCTTTGCAACCAGCTCAGATTGGCTCCTTGGACTAAAACACCATGACAACTGGTGGAAGCTCAGCTCCCATCCTGAGGACAGCGAAGCTTGACTTTTGGGGACGCCTCCACGCGGTTCCTGGGACCGACACAGCTCTGCTCCAGGGGCTTGCTGCGCTCAGCATGCTCGGTATCTCGGCCCATCTCCTGAGCTGACTCCGCTCGGCCCTCGCAGCAGCCTTGCCTGGTCTTATGGCACAAAGTCAGATGGGCTCCTGCGGCCAGCTCTGCCCAACTCCTTCGCCGGTTCGTCAAGGCTCCTACCTTGGCTCCGCAGGCTTCCTAGGACTAGCACTGACACAGCTCAGCTCCAGGGGCTGGCTGCCCTCAGCATGCTCGGCATCTCGGCCCGACTCATGAACTGAATCCACTCGGCCCTCGCAGCAGCCTTGCCTGGTCTTTTGACACAAAGTCAGACGGACTCTTGTGGCCAGCTCTGCCCAACTCCTTGGCCAGCTCATCTTGGCTCCTGGGACGGCTCATGGAGGCTCCTACACTGCCTCCGCAGGGTTCCTAGGGCCAGCTCAGCTCCTGGCGCTATCTCCGCATCCTTCCTTGTCCCCGCTGAGCTCGACTCTTTGGTCCAGCTGTGCTCTGCTCTGCTCCTAGACCTGCATCAGCGTCACTCCTGTGACGGACTTGCCTGGCCGTTTGTGGCCAGCGCAGCTTGATATTTGGGCTCTGTTTGGCTCCGTTCCCGCGACCGCCTCACCTCAGCTCCTGGGACGTTGCCATAAGGCTCCTGGCCTGGCTCCACATGGCTCCTAGGCCACACTCCACTCAGCTCCTTGGACCAACTCAAATTGCTTCCCTGGGCCGCCTTGGCTTGCCTATTGGAGCCGGCTCAGCTTGACTACTTGGTCCAGTGCTGCTCTGCTCCTAGGCCTGCATCAGCTTCACTCCTGTGACAAACTTGCCTGGCTCTTTGTCACCAGTGCGGCTCGACCTAAGGCCTCTCTTTGGCTCACCTCTGGGACCGTCTCCACTCGGCTCATGGGAAACCTCTGTAAGGCTCCTGGCCTGGCTCCACATGCCTCCTAGGGAACTCTCAACTCAGCTCCGTGGACCAACTCAACGTGCTTCTATGTGTTGCCTCGGCTTGCCTTTTGGAACCAGGTCAGCTTGATTCCTTGGACTAACCTAGCTTGACTCCTGGTGGCAGCACACCTCGGAACCTGAGGCCAGTGAAGCTCAACTTTGGGGCTGCCTCCCCTCGTTTCCTGGGACCAACGCAGCTCAGCTCTGGGGGCTTGCTCGTCCCAGCATCTCTTGCATATCGGCCCGAATCCTTAGCTTACACAGCTCAGCCCTCGCCGCAGCCTTGCCTGGTCTTATGGCACAAAGTCAGATGGGCTCCTGCGGCCAGCTCTGCCCAACTCCTTGGCCAGCTCATCTTGGATCCTGGGACGGCTCATGGAGGCTCCTAACGTTGGCTCCGCAGGGTTCCTAGGGCCGGCTCAGCTCCTGGTGCTATCTCAGCCTCCTTCCGTTTGCCGGCTCGACACGGCTCCTTGGTACAGCTCTGCTTTGCTCCTGGGCCTGCATCAGCTTGGCTCCTGTGATGGACTCGCCTCGGCGTTTGTTGCCAGTGAGGCTCAACCTTGCCGCTCTATTTGGCTCACCTCCCGGGACAGCCTCAACTCAGCTCCTGGGATGCCGCCGCAAGGCTCCCGGCCTGGCTCCGCATGGCTCCTAGGCCACACTCCACTCAGCTCCTTGGACCAACTCAACTTGACCCCATGTGCCGCCTCAGCTTGCCTTTTGGAGCCCGCTCAGCTCGGCTCCTTGCACCAACGTACCTTGACTGCTGGTGGCAGCTCAGCTCGGATCCTGAACAGCAAAGCTCGATTTTTGGGGACGCCTCCACTCAGTTCTTGGGAACGACACAGCTCAGCTCCAGGGGCTGGCTGCCCTCAGCATGCTCAGCATCTCTGCCCGACTACTGAGCTGTCTCCGCTCGGCCCTCGCCAGAGACTTGCCTGGTCTTTTGACTCAATGTCAGAGGGACTCTTGTGGCCAGCTCTGCCCAACTCCTTGGCCAGCTCATCTTGGCTCCTGGGACGGCTCATGGAGGCTCCTACACTGCCTCCGCAGGGTTCCTAGGGCCAGCTCAGCTCCTGGCGCTATCTCCGCATCCTTCCTTGTCCCCGCTGAGCTCGACTCTTTGGTCCAGCTGTGCTCTGCTCTGCTCCTAGACCTGCATCAGCGTCACTCCTGTGACGGACTTGCCTGGCTGTTTGTGGCCAGCGCAGCTTGATAGTTGGGCTCTATTTGGCTCCGTTCCTGCGACCGCATCACCTCGCCTCCTGGAACGTTGCCATAAGGCTCCTGGCCTGGCTCCGCATGGCTCCTAGGCCACACTCCGCTCAGCTCCTTGGACCAACTCAACTTGACCCCATGTGCCGCCTCAGTTCAGCTTTGAAACCAGCTCAGATTGGCTCCTTGGACTAAAACACCATGACAACTGGTGGAAGCTCAGCTCCCATCCTGAGGACAGCGAAGCTTGACTTTTGGGGACGCCTCCACGCGGTTCCTGGGACCGACACAGCTCTGCTCCAGGGGCTTGCTGCGCTCAGCATGCTCGGTATCTCGGCCCATCTCCTGAGCTGACTCCGCTCGGCCCTCGCAGCAGCCTTGCCTGGTCTTATGGCACAAAGTCAGATGGGCTCCTGCGGCCAGCTCTGCCCAACTCCTTCGCCGGCTCGTCAAGGCTCCTACCTTGGCTCCGCAGGCTTCCTAGGACTAGCACTGACACAGCTCAGCTCCAGGGGCTGGCTGCCCTCAGCATGCTCGGCATCTCGGCCCGACTCATGAACTGAATCCACTCGGCCCTCGCAGCAGCCTTGCCTGGTCTTTTGACACAAAGTCAGACGGACTCTTGTGGCCAGCTCTGCCCAACTCCTTGGCCAGCTCATCTTGGCTCCTGGGACGGCTCATGGAGGCTCCTACACTGCCTCCGCAGGGTTCCTAGGGCCAGCTCAGCTCCTGGCGCTATCTCCGCATCCTTCCTTGTCCCCGCTGAGCTCGACTCTTTGGTCCAGCTGTGCTCTGCTCTGCTCCTAGACCTGCATCAGCGTCACTCCTGTGACGGACTTGCCTGGCCGTTTGTGGCCAGCGCAGCTTGATAGTTGGGCTCTGTTTGGCTCCGTTCCCGCGACCGCCTCACCTCAGCTCCTGGGACGTTGCCATAAGGCTCCTGGCCTGGCTCCGCATGGCTCCTAGGCCACACTCCACTCAGCTCCTTGGACCAACTCAAATTGCTTCCCTGGGCCGCCTTGGCTTGCCTATTGGAGCCGGCTCAGCTTGACTACTTGGTCCAGTGCTGCTCTGCTCCTAGGCCTGCATCAGCTTCACTCCTGTGACAAACTTGCCTGGCTCTTTGTCACCAGTGCGGCTCGACCTAAGGCCTCTCTTTGGCTCACCTCTGGGACCGTCTCCACTCGGCTCATGGGAAACCTCTGTAAGGCTCCTGGCCTGGCTCCACATGCCTCCTAGGGAACTCTCAACTCAGCTCCGTGGACCAACTCAACGTGCTTCTATGTGTTGCCTCGGCTTGCCTTTTGGAACCAGGTCAGCTTGATTCCTTGGACTAACCTAGCTTGACTCCTGGTGGCAGCACACCTCGGAACCTGAGGCCAGTGAAGCTCAACTTTGGGGCTGCCTCCCCTCGTTTCCTGGGACCAACGCAGCTCAGCTCTGGGGGCTTGCTCGTCCCAGCATCTCTTGCATATCGGCCCGAATCCTTAGCTTACACAGCTCAGCCCTCGCCGCAGCCTTGCCTGGTCTTATGGCACAAAGTCAGATGGGCTCCTGCGGCCAGCTCTGCCCAACTCCTTGGCCAGCTCATCTTGGCTCCTGGGACGGCTCATGGAGGCTCCTAACGTTGGCTCCGCAGGGTTCCTAGGGCCGGCTCAGCTCCTGGTGCTATCTCAGCCTCCTTCCGTTTGCCGGCTCGACACGGCTCCTTGGTACAGCTCTGCTTTGCTCCTGGGCCTGCATCAGCTTGGCTCCTGTGATGGACTCGCCTCGGCGTTTGTTGCCAGTGAGGCTCAACCTTGCCGCTCTATTTGGCTCACCTCCCGGGACAGCCTCAACTCAGCTCCTGGGATGCCGCCGCAAGGCTCCCGGCCTGGCTCCGCATGGCTCCTAGGCCACACTCCACTCAGCTCCTTGGACCAACTCAACTTGACCCCATGTGCCGCCTCAGCTTGCCTTTTGGAGCCCGCTCAGCTCGGCTCCTTGCACCAACGTACCTTGACTGCTGGTGGCAGCTCAGCTCGGATCCTGAACAGCAAAGCTCGATTTTTGGGGACGCCTCCACTCAGTTCTTGGGAACGACACAGCTCAGCTCCAGGGGCTGGCTGCCCTCAGCATGCTCAGCATCTCTGCCCGACTACTGAGCTGTCTCCGCTCGGCCCTCGCCAGAGACTTGCCTGGTCTTTTGACTCAATGTCAGAGGGACTCTTGTGGCCAGCTCTGCCCAACTCCTTGGCCAGCTCATCTTGGCTCCTGGGACGGCTCATGGAGGCTCCTACACTGCCTCCGCAGGGTTCCTAGGGCCAGCTCAGCTCCTGGCGCTATCTCCGCATCCTTCCTTGTCCCCGCTGAGCTCGACTCTTTGGTCCAGCTGTGCTCTGCTCTGCTCCTAGACCTGCATCAGCGTCACTCCTGTGACGGACTTGCCTGGCTGTTTGTGGCCAGCGCAGCTTGATAGTTGGGCTCTGTTTGGCTCCGTTCCTGCAACCGCATCACCTCGCCTCCTGGAACGTTGCCATAAGGCTCCTGGCCTGGCTCCGCATGGCTCCTAGGCCACACTCCGCTCAGCTCCTTGGACCAACTCAACTTGACCCCATGTGCCGCCTCAGTTCAGCTTTGAAACCAGCTCAGATTGGCTCCTTGGACTAAAACACCATGACAACTGGTGGAAGCTCAGCTCCCATCCTGAGGACAGCGAAGCTTGACTTTTGGGGACGCCTCCACGCGGTTCCTGGGACCGACACAGCTCTGCTCCAGGGGCTTGCTGCGCTCAGCATGCTCGGTATCTCGGCCCATCTCCTGAGCTGACTCCGCTCGGCCCTCGCAGCAGCCTTGCCTGGTCTTATGGCACAAAGTCAGATGGGCTCCTGCGGCCAGCTCTGCCCAACTCCTTCGCCGGCTCGTCAAGGCTCCTACCTTGGCTCCGCAGGCTTCCTAGGACTAGGACTGACACAGCTCAGCTCCAGGGGCTGGCTGCCCTCAGCATGCTCGGCATCTCGGCCCGACTCATGAACTGAATCCACTCGGCCCTCGCAGCAGCCTTGCCTGGTCTTTTGACACAAAGTCAGACGGACTCTTGTGGCCAGCTCTGCCCAACTCCTTGGCCAGCTCATCTTGGCTCCTGGGACGGCTCATGGAGGCTCCTACACTGCCTCCGCAGGGTTCCTAGGGCCAGCTCAGCTCCTGGCGCTATCTCCGCATCCTTCCTTGTCCCCGCTGAGCTCGACTCTTTGGTCCAGCTGTGCTCTGCTCTGCTCCTAGACCTGCATCAGCGTCACTCCTGTGACGGACTTGCCTGGCCGTTTGTGGCCAGCGCAGCTTGATAGTTGGGCTCTGTTTGGCTCCGTTCCCGCGACCGCCTCACCTCAGCTCCTGGGACGTTGCCATAAGGCTCCTGGCCTGGCTCCACATGGCTCCTAGGCCACACTCCACTCAGCTCCTTGGACCAACTCAAATTGCTTCCCTGGGCCGCCTTGGCTTGCCTATTGGAGCCGGCTCAGCTTGACTACTTGGTCCAGTGCTGCTCTGCTCCTAGGCCTGCATCAGCTTCACTCCTGTGACAAACTTGCCTGGCTCTTTGTCACCAGTGCGGCTCGACCTAAGGCCTCTCTTTGGCTCACCTCTGGGACCGTCTCCACTCGGCTCATGGGAAACCTCTGTAAGGCTCCTGGCCTGGCTCCACATGCCTCCTAGGGAACTCTCAACTCAGCTCCGTGGACCAACTCAACGTGCTTCTATGTGTTGCCTCGGCTTGCCTTTTGGAACCAGGTCAGCTTGATTCCTTGGACTAACCTAGCTTGACTCCTGGTGGCAGCACACCTCGGAACCTGAGGCCAGTGAAGCTCAACTTTGGGGCTGCCTCCCCTCGTTTCCTGGGACCAACGCAGCTCAGCTCTGGGGGCTTGCTCGTCCCAGCATCTCTTGCATATCGGCCCGAATCCTTAGCTTACACAGCTCAGCCCTCGCCGCAACCTTGCCTGGTCTTATGGCACAAAGTCAGATGGGCTCCTGCGGCCAGCTCTGCCCAACTCCTTGGCCAGCTCATCTTGGCTCCTGGGACGGCTCATGAAGGCTCCTAACGTTGGCTCCGCAGGGTTCCTAGGGCCGGCTCAGCTCCTGGTGCTATCTCAGCCTCCTTCCGTTTGCCGGCTCGACACGGCTCCTTGGTACAGCTCTGCTTTGCTCCTGGGCCTGCATCAGCTTGGCTCCTGTGATGGACTCGCCTCGGCGTTTGTTGCCAGTGAGGCTCAACCTTGCCGCTCTATTTGGCTCACCTCCCGGGACAGCCTCAACTCAGCTCCTGGGATGCCGCCGCAAGGCTCCCGGCCTGGCTCCGCATGGCTCCTAGGCCACACTCCACTCAGCTCCTTGGACCAACTCAACTTGACCCCATGTGCCGCCTCAGCTTGCCTTTTGGAGCCCGCTCAGCTCGGCTCCTTGCACCAACGTACCTTGACTGCTGGTGGCAGCTCAGCTCGGATCCTGAACAGCAAAGCTCGATTTTTGGGGACGCCTCCACTCAGTTCTTGGGAACGACACAGCTCAGCTCCAGGGGCTGGCTGCCCTCAGCATGCTCAGCATCTCTGCCCGACTACTGAGCTGTCTCCGCTCGGCCCTCGCCAGAGACTTGCCTGGTCTTTTGACTCAATGTCAGAGGGACTCTTGTGGCCAGCTCTGCCCAACTCCTTGGCCAGCTCATCTTGGCTCCTGGGACGGCTCATGGAGGCTCCTACACTGCCTCCGCAGGGTTCCTAGGGCCAGCTCAGCTCCTGGCGCTATCTCCGCATCCTTCCTTGTCCCCGCTGAGCTCGACTCTTTGGTCCAGCTGTGCTCTGCTCTGCTCCTAGACCTGCATCAGCGTCACTCCTGTGACGGACTTGCCTGGCCGTTTGTGGCCAGCGCAGCTTGATAGTTGGGCTCTGTTTGGCTCCGTTCCCGCGACCGCATCACCTCGCCTCCTGGGACGTTGCCATAAGGCTCCTGGCCTGGCTCCGCATGGCTCCTAGGCCACACTCCACTCAGCTCCTTGGACCAACTCAACTTGACCCCATGTGCCGCCTCAGTTCAGCTTTGAGACCAGCTCAGATTGGCTCCTTGGACTAAAACACCATGACAACTGGTGGAAGCTCAGCTCCCATCCTGAGGACAGCGAAGCTTGACTTTTGGGGACGCCTCCACGCGGTTCCTGGGACCGACACAGCTCTGCTCCAGGGGCTTGCTGCGCTCAGCATGCTCGGTATCTCGGCCCATCTCCTGAGCTGACTCCGCTCGGCACTCGCAGCAGCCTTGCCTGGTCTTATGGCACAAAGTCAGATGGGCTCCTGCGGCCAGCTCTGCCCAACTCCTTCGCCGGCTCGTCAAGGCTCCTACCTTGGCTCCGCAGGCTTCCTAGGACTAGCACTGACACAGCTCAGCTCCAGGGGCTGGCTGCCCTCAGCATGCTCGGCATCTCGGCCCGACTCATGAACTGAATCCACTCGGCCCTCGCAGCAGCCTTGCCTGGTCTTTTGACACAAAGTCAGACAGACTCTTGTGGCCAGCTCTGCCCAACTCCTTGGCCAGCTCATCTTGGCTCCTGGGACGGCTCATGGAGGCTCCTACACTGCCTCCGCAGGGTTCCTAGGGCCAGCTCAGCTCCTGGCGCTATCTCCGCATCCTTCCTTGTCCCCGCTGAGCTCGACTCTTTGGTCCAGCTGTGCTCTGCTCTGCTCCTAGACCTGCATCAGCGTCACTCCTGTGACGGACTTGCCTGGCCGTTTGTGGCCAGCACAGCTTGATAGTTGGGCTCTGTTTGGCTCCGTTCCCGCGACCGCCTCCCCTCGGCTCCTCAGATGCCTCCAGAAGGCTCCTGGCCTGGCTCCGCATGGCTCCTAGGCCACACTCCACTCAGCCCCTTGGACCAACTCAAATTGCTTCCCTGGGCCGCCTTGGCTTGCCTATTGGAGCCGGCTCAGCTTGACTACTTGGTCCAGTGCTGCTCTGCTCCTAGGCCTGCATCAGCTTCACTCCTGTGACAAACTTGCCTGGCTCTTTGTCACCAGTGCGGCTCGACCTAAGGCCTCTCTTTGGCTCACCTCTGGGACCGTCTCCACTCGGCTCATGGGAAACCTCTGTAAGGCTCCTGGCCTGGCTCCACATGCCTCCTAGGGAACTCTCAACTCAGCTCCGTGGACCAACTCAACGTGCTTCTATGTGTTGCCTCGGCTTGCCTTTTGGAACCAGGTCAGCTTGATTCCTTGGACTAACCTAGCTTGACTCCTGGTGGCAGCACACCTCGGAACCTGAGGCCAGTGAAGCTCAACTTTGGGGCTGCCTCCCCTCGTTTCCTGGGACCAACGCAGCTCAGCTCTGGGGGCTTGCTCGTCCCAGCATCTCTTGCATATCGGCCCGAATCCTTAGCTTACACAGCTCAGCCCTCGCCGCAGCCTTGCCTGGTCTTATGGCACAAAGTCAGATGGGCTCCTGCGGCCAGCTCTGCCCAACTCCTTCGCCGGCTCGTCAAGGCTCCTACCTTGGCTCCGCAGGCTTCCTAGGACTAGGACTGACACAGCTCAGCTCCAGGGGCTGGCTGCCCTCAGCATGCTCGGCATCTCGGCCCGACTCATGAACTGAATCCACTCGGCCCTCGCAGCAGCCTTGCCTGGTCTTTTGACACAAAGTCAGACGGACTCTTGTGGCCAGCTCTGCCCAACTCCTTGGCCAGCTCATCTTGGCTCCTGGGACGGCTCATGGAGGCTCCTACACTGCCTCCGCAGGGTTCCTAGGGCCAGCTCAGCTCCTGGCGCTATCTCCGCATCCTTCCTTGTCCCCGCTGAGCTCGACTCTTTGGTCCAGCTGTGCTCTGCTCTGCTCCTAGACCTGCATCAGCGTCACTCCTGTGACGGACTTGCCTGGCCGTTTGTGGCCAGCGCAGCTTGATAGTTGGGCTCTGTTTGGCTCCGTTCCTGCGACCGCCTCACCTCGGCTCCTGGGACGTTGCCATAAGGCTCCTGGCCTGGCTCCGCATGGCTCCTAGGCCACACTCCACTCAGCTCCTTGGACCAACTCAACTTGACCCCATGTGCCGCCTCAGCTTGCCTTTTGGAGCCCGCTCAGCTCGGCTCCTTGCACCAACGTACTTTGACTGCTGGTGGCAGCTCAGCTCGGATCCTGAACAGCAAAGCTCGATTTTTGGGGACGCCTCCACTCAGTTCTTGGGAACGACACAGCTCAGCTCCAGGGGCTGGCTGCGCTCAGCATGCTCAGCATCTCTGCCCGACTACTGAGCTGTCTCCGCTCGGCGCTCGCCAGAGACTTGCCTGGTCTTTTGACACAAAGTCAGACGGACTCTTGTGGCCAGCTCTGCCCAACTCCTTGGCCAGCTCATCTTGGCTCCTGGGACGGCTCATGGAGGCTCCTACGTTGGCTCCGCAGGGTTCCTAGGGCCAGCTCAGCTCCTGGCGCTATCTCCGCATCCTTCCTTGTCCCCGCTGAGCTCGACTCTTTGGTCCAGCTGTGCTCTGCTCTGCTCCTAGACCTGCATCAGCGTCACTCCTGTGACGGACTTGCCTGGCCGTTTGTGGCCAGCGCAGCTTGATAGTTGGGCTCTGTTTGGCTCCGTTCCCGCGACCACCTCCCCTCGGCTCCTCAGATGCCTCCAGAAGGCTCCTGGCCTGGCTCCGCATGGCTCCTAGGCCACACTCCACTCAGCTCCTTGGACCAACTCAAATTGCTTCCATGGGCCGCCTTGGCTTGCCTATTGGAGCCGGCTCAGCTTGACTACTTGGTCCAGTGCTGCTCTGCTCCTAGGCCTGCATCAGCTTCACTCCTGTGACAAACTTGCCTGGCTCTTTGTCACCAGTGCGGCTCGACCTAAGGCCTCTCTTTGGCTCACCTCTGGGACCGTCTCCACTCGGCTCATGGGAAACCTCTGTAAGGCTCCTGGCCTGGCTCCACATGCCTCCTAGGGAACTCTCAACTCAGCTCCGTGGACCAACTCAACGTGCTTCTATGTGTTGCCTCGGCTTGCCTTTTGGAACCAGGTCAGCTTGATTCCTTGGACTAACCTAGCTTGACTCCTGGTGGCAGCACACCTCGGAACCTGAGGCCAGTGAAGCTCAACTTTGGGGCTGCCTCCCCTCGTTTCCTGGGACCAACGCAGCTCAGCTCTGGGGGCTTGCTCGTCCCAGCATCTCTTGCATATCGGCCCGAATCCTTAGCTTACACAGCTCAGCCCTCGCCGCAGCCTTGCCTGGTCTTATGGCACAAAGTCAGATGGGCTCCTGCGGCCAGCTCTGCCCAACTCCTTCGCCGGCTCGTCAAGGCTCCTACCTTGGCTCCGCAGGCTTCCTAGGACTAGGACTGACACAGCTCAGCTCCAGGGGCTGGCTGCCCTCAGCATGCTCGGCATCTCGGCCCGACTCATGAACTGAATCCACTCGGCCCTCGCAGCAGCCTTGCCTGGTCTTTTGACACAAAGTCAGACGGACTCTTGTGGCCAGCTCTGCCCAACTCCTTGGCCAGCTCATCTTGGCTCCTGGGACGGCTCATGGAGGCTCCTACACTGCCTCCGCAGGGTTCCTAGGGCCAGCTCAGCTCCTGGCGCTATCTCCGCATCCTTCCTTGTCCCCGCTGAGCTCGACTCTTTGGTCCAGCTGTGCTCTGCTCTGCTCCTAGACCTGCATCAGCGTCACTCCTGTGACGGACTTGCCTGGCCGTTTGTGGCCAGCGCAGCTTGATAGTTGGGCTCTGTTTGGCTCCGTTCCTGCGACCGCCTCACCTCGGCTCCTGGGACGTTGCCATAAGGCTCCTGGCCTGGCTCCGCATGGCTCCTAGGCCACACTCCACTCAGCTCCTTGGACCAACTCAACTTGACCCCATGTGCCGCCTCAGCTTGCCTTTTGGAGCCCGCTCAGCTCGGCTCCTTGCACCAACGTACTTTGACTGCTGGTGGCAGCTCAGCTCGGATCCTGAACAGCAAAGCTCGATTTTTGGGGACGCCTCCACTCAGTTCTTGGGAACGACACAGCTCAGCTCCAGGGGCTGGCTGCGCTCAGCATGCTCAGCATCTCTGCCCGACTACTGAGCTGTCTCCGCTCGGCGCTCGCCAGAGACTTGCCTGGTCTTTTGACACAAAGTCAGACGGACTCTTGTGGCCAGCTCTGCCCAACTCCTTGGCCAGCTCATCTTGGCTCCTGGGACGGCTCATGGAGGCTCCTACGTTGGCTCCGCAGGGTTCCTAGGGCCAGCTCAGCTCCTGGCGCTATCTCCGCATCCTTCCTTGTCCCCGCTGAGCTCGACTCTTTGGTCCAGCTGTGCTCTGCTCTGCTCCTAGACCTGCATCAGCGTCACTCCTGTGACGGACTTGCCTGGCCGTTTGTGGCCAGCGCAGCTTGATAGTTGGGCTCTGTTTGGCTCCGTTCCCGCGACCACCTCCCCTCGGCTCCTCAGATGCCTCCAGAAGGCTCCTGGCCTGGCTCCGCATGGCTCCTAGGCCACACTCCACTCAGCTCCTTGGACCAACTCAAATTGCTTCCATGGGCCGCCTTGGCTTGCCTATTGGAGCCGGCTCAGCTTGACTACTTGGTCCAGTGCTGCTCTGCTCCTAGGCCTGCATCAGCTTCACTCCTGTGACAAACTTGCCTGGCTCTTTGTCACCAGTGCGGCTCGACCTAAGGCCTCTCTTTGGCTCACCTCTGGGACCGTCTCCACTCGGCTCATGGGAAACCTCTGTAAGGCTCCTGGCCTGGCTCCACATGCCTCCTAGGGAACTCTCAACTCAGCTCCGTGGACCAACTCAACGTGCTTCTATGTGTTGCCTCGGCTTGCCTTTTGGAACCAGGTCAGCTTGATTCCTTGGACTAACCTAGCTTGACTCCTGGTGGCAGCACACCTCGGAACCTGAGGCCAGTGAAGCTCAACTTTGGGGCTGCCTCCCCTCGTTTCCTGGGACCAACGCAGCTCAGCTCTGGGGGCTTGCTCGTCCCAGCATCTCTTGCATATCGGCCCGAATCCTTAGCTTACACAGCTCAGCCCTCGCCGCAGCCTTGCCTGGTCTTATGGCACAAAGTCAGATGGGCTCCTGCGGCCAGCTCTGCCCAACTCCTTCGCCGGCTCGTCAAGGCTCCTACCTTGGCTCCGCAGGCTTCCTAGGACTAGGACTGACACAGCTCAGCTCCAGGGGCTGGCTGCCCTCAGCATGCTCGGCATCTCGGCCCGACTCATGAACTGAATCCACTCGGCCCTCGCAGCAGCCTTGCCTGGTCTTTTGACACAAAGTCAGACGGACTCTTGTGGCCAGCTCTGCCCAACTCCTTGGCCAGCTCATCTTGGCTCCTGGGACGGCTCATGGAGGCTCCTACACTGCCTCCGCAGGGTTCCTAGGGCCAGCTCAGCTCCTGGCGCTATCTCCGCATCCTTCCTTGTCCCCGCTGAGCTCGACTCTTTGGTCCAGCTGTGCTCTGCTCTGCTCCTAGACCTGCATCAGCGTCACTCCTGTGACGGACTTGCCTGGCCGTTTGTGGCCAGCGCAGCTTGATAGTTGGGCTCTGTTTGGCTCCGTTCCCGCGACCGCCTCACCTCGGCTCCTGGGACGTTGCCATAAGGCTCCTGGCCTGGCTCCGCATGGCTCCTAGGCCACACTCCACTCAGCTCCTTGGACCAACTCAACTTGACCCCATGTGCCGCCTCAGCTTGCCTTTTGGAGCCCGCTCAGCTCGGCTCCTTGCACCAACGTACTTTGACTGCTGGTGGCAGCTCAGCTCGGATCCTGAACAGCAAAGCTCGATTTTTGGGGACGCCTCCACTCAGTTCTTGGGAACGACACAGCTCAGCTCCAGGGGCTGGCTGCGCTCAGCATGCTCAGCATCTCTGCCCGACTACTGAGCTGTCTCCGCTCGGCGCTCGCCAGAGACTTGCCTGGTCTTTTGACACAAAGTCAGACGGACTCTTGTGGCCAGCTCTGCCCAACTCCTTGGCCAGCTCATCTTGGCTCCTGGGACGGCTCATGGAGGCTCCTACACTGCCTCCGCAGGGTTCCTAGGGCCAGCTCAGCTCCTGGCGCTATCTCCGCATCCTTCCTTGTCCCCGCTGAGCTCGACTCTTTGGTCCAGCTGTGCTCTGCTCTGCTCCTAGACCTGCATCAGCGTCACTCCTGTGACGGACTTGCCTGGCCGTTTGTGGCCAGCGCAGCTTGATAGTTGGGCTCTGTTTGGCTCCGTTCCCGCGACCACCTCCCCTCGGCTCCTCAGATGCCTCCAGAAGGCTCCTGGCCTGGCTCCGCATGGCTCCTAGGCCACACTCCACTCAGCTCCTTGGACCAACTCAAATTGCTTCCATGGGCCGCCTTGGCTTGCCTATTGGAGCCGGCTCAGCTTGACTACTTGGTCCAGTGCTGCTCTGCTCCTAGGCCTGCATCAGCTTCACTCCTGTGACAAACTTGCCTGGCTCTTTGTCACCAGTGCGGCTCGACCTAAGGCCTCTCTTTGGCTCACCTCTGGGACCGTCTCCACTCGGCTCATGGGAAACCTCTGTAAGGCTCCTGGCCTGGCTCCACATGCCTCCTAGGGAACTCTCAACTCAGCTCCGTGGACCAACTCAACGTGCTTCTATGTGTTGCCTCGGCTTGCCTTTTGGAACCAGGTCAGCTTGATTCCTTGGACTAACCTAGCTTGACTCCTGGTGGCAGCACACCTCGGAACCTGAGGCCAGTGAAGCTCAACTTTGGGGCTGCCTCCCCTCGTTTCCTGGGACCAACGCAGCTCAGCTCTGGGGGCTTGCTCGTCCCAGCATCTCTTGCATATCGGCCCGAATCCTTAGCTTACACAGCTCAGCCCTCGCCGCAGCCTTGCCTGGTCTTATGGCACAAAGTCAGATGGGCTCCTGCGGCCAGCTCTGCCCAACTCCTTCGCCGGCTCGTCAAGGCTCCTACCTTGGCTCCGCAGGCTTCCTAGGACTAGGACTGACACAGCTCAGCTCCAGGGGCTGGCTGCCCTCAGCATGCTCGGCATCTCGGCCCGACTCATGAACTGAATCCACTCGGCCCTCGCAGCAGCCTTGCCTGGTCTTTTGACACAAAGTCAGACGGACTCTTGTGGCCAGCTCTGCCCAACTCCTTGGCCAGCTCATCTTGGCTCCTGGGACGGCTCATGGAGGCTCCTACACTGCCTCCGCAGGGTTCCTAGGGCCAGCTCAGCTCCTGGCGCTATCTCCGCATCCTTCCTTGTCCCCGCTGAGCTCGACTCTTTGGTCCAGCTGTGCTCTGCTCTGCTCCTAGACCTGCATCAGCGTCACTCCTGTGATGGACTTGCCTGGCCGTTTGTGGCCAGCGCAGCTTGATATTTGGGCTCTGTTTGGCTCCGTTCCCGCGACCGCCTCACCTTGGCTCCTCAGATGCCTCCAGAAGGCTCCTGGCCTGGCTCCGCATGGCTCCTAGGCCACACTCCACTCAGCTCCTTGGACCAACTCAAATTGCTTCCATGGGCCGCCTTGGCTTGCCTATTGGAGCCGGCTCAGCTTGACTACTTGGTCCAGTGCTGCTCTGCTCCTAGGCCTGCATCAGCTTCACTCCTGTGACAAACTTGCCTGGCTCTTTGTCACCAGTGCGGCTCGATCTAAGGCCTCTCTTTGGCTCACCTCTGGGACCGTCTCCACTCGGCTCATGGGAAACCTCTGTAAGGCTCCTGGCCTGGCTCCACATGCCTCCTAGGGAACTCTCAACTCAGCTCCGTGGACCAACTCAACGTGCTTCTATGTGTTGCCTCGGCTTGCCTTTTGGAACCAGGTCAGCTTGATTCCTTGGACTAACCTAGCTTGACTCCTGGTGGCAGCACACCTCGGAACCTGAGGCCAGTGAAGCTCAACTTTGGGGCTGCCTCCCCTCGTTTCCTGGGACCAACGCAGCTCAGCTCTGGGGGCTTGCTCGTCCCAGCATCTCTTGCATATCGGCCCGAATCCTTAGCTTACACAGCTCAGCCCTCGCCGCAGCCTTGCCTGGTCTTATGGCACAAAGTCAGATGGGCTCCTGCGGCCAGCTCTGCCCAACTCCTTCGCCGGCTCGTCAAGGCTCCTACCTTGGCTCCGCAGGCTTCCTAGGACTAGCACTGACACAGCTCAGCTCCAGGGGCTGGCTGCCCTCAGCATGCCCGGCATCTCGGCCCGACTCATGAACTGAATCCACTCGGCCCTCGCAGCAGCCTTGCCTGGTCTTTTGACACAAAGTCAGACGGACTCTTGTGGCCAGCTCTGCCCAACTCCTTGGCCAGCTCATCTTGGCTCCTGGGACGGCTCATGGAGGCTCCTACACTGCCTCCGCAGGGTTCCTAGGGCCAGCTCAGCTCCTGGCGCTATCTCCGCATCCTTCCTTGTCCCCGCTGAGCTCGACTCTTTGGTCCAGCTGTGCTCTGCTCTGCTCCTAGACCTGCATCAGCGTCACTCCTGTGACGGACTTGCCTGGCCGTTTGTGGCCAGCGCAGCTTGATAGTTGGGCTCTGTTTGGCTCCGTTCCCGCGACCGCCTCACCTCGCCTCCTGGAACGTAGCCATAAGGCTCCTGGCACGTTGCCATAAGGCTCCTGGCCTGGCTCCGCATGGCTCCTAGGCCACACTCCACTCAACTCCTTGGACCAACTCAACTTGACCCCATGTGCCGCCTCAGTTCAGCTTTGCAACCAGCTCAGATTGGCTCCTTGGACTAAAACACCATGACAACTGGTGGAAGCTCAGCTCCCATCCTGAGGACAGCGAAGCTTGACTTTTGGGGACGCCTCCACGCGGTTCCTGGGACCGACACAGCTCTGCTCCAGGGGCTTGCTGCGCTCAGCATGCTCGGTATGTCGGCCCATCTCCTGAGCTGACTCCGCTCGGCCCTCGTCGCAGCCTTGCCTGGTCTTATGGCACAAAGTCAGATGGGCTCCTGCGGCCAGCTCTGCCCAACTCCTTCGCCGGCTCGTCAAGGCTCCTACCTTGGCTCCGCAGGCTTCCTAGGACTAGGACTGACACAGCTCAGCTCCAGGGGCTGGCTGCCCTCAGCATGCTCGGCATCTCGGCCCGACTCATGAACTGAATCCACTCGGCCCTCGCAGCAGCCTTGCCTGGTCTTTTGACACAAAGTCAGACGGACTCTTGTGGCCAGCTCTGCCCAACTCCTTGGCCAGCTCATCTTGGCTCCTGGGACGGCTCATGGAGGCTCCTACACTGCCTCCGCAGGGTTCCTAGGGCCAGCTCAGCTCCTGGCGCTCTCTCCGCATCCTTCCTTGTCCCCGCTGAGCTCGACTCTTTGGTCCAGCTGTGCTCTGCTCTGCTCCTAGACCTGCATCAGCGTCACTCCTGTGACGGACTTGCCTGGCCGTTTGTGGCCAGCGCAGCTTGATAGTTGGGCTCTGTTTGGCTCCGTTCCCGCGACCGCCTCACCTTGGCTCCTCAGATGCCTCCAGAAGGCTCCTGGCCTGGCTCCGCATGGCTCCTAGGCCACACTCCACTCAGCTCCTTGGACCAACTCAAATTGCTTCCCTGGGCCGCCTTGGCTTGCCTATTGGAGCCGGCTCAGCTTGACTACTTGGTCCAGTGCTGCTCTGCTCCTAGGCCTGCATCAGCTTCACTCCTGTGACAAACTTGCCTGGCTCTTTGTCACCAGTGCGGCTCGACCTAAGGCCTCTCTTTGGCTCACCTCTGGGACCGTCTCCACTCGGCTCATGGGAAACCTCTGTAAGGCTCCTGGCCTGGCTCCACATGCCTCCTAGGGAACTCTCAACTCAGCTCCATGGACCAACTCAACGTGCTTCTATGTGTTGCCTCGGCTTGCCTTTTGGAACCAGGTCAGCTTGATTCCTTGGACTAACCTAGCTTGACTCCTGGTGGCAGCACACCTCGGAACCTGAGGCCAGTGAAGCTCAACTTTGGGGCTGCCTCCCCTCGTTTCCTGGGACCAACGCAGCTCAGCTCCGGGGGCTTGCTCGTCCCAGCATCTCTTGCATATCGGCCCGAATCCTTAGCTTACACAGCTCAGCCCTCGCCGCAGCCTTGCCTGGTCTTATGGCACAAAGTCAGATGGGCTCCTGCGGCCAGCTCTGCCCAACTCCTTGGCCAGCTCATCTTGGCTCCTGGGACGGCTCATGGAGGCTCCTACGTTGGCTCCGCAGGGTTCCTAGGGCCGGCTCAGCTCCTGGCGCTATCTCAGCCTCCTTCCGTGTGCCGGCTCGACACGGCTCCTTGGTACAGCTCTGCTTTGCTCCTGGGCCTGCATCAGCTTGGCTCATGTGATGGACTCGCCTCGGCGTTTGTTGCCAGTGAGGCTCAACCTTGCCGCTCTATTTGGCTCACCTCCCGGGACAGCCTCAACTCAGCTCCTGGGATGCCTCCCGGCCTGGCTCCGCATGGCTCCTAGGCCACACTCCATTCAGCTCCTTGGACCAACTCAACTTGACCCCATGTGCCGCCTCAGCTTGCCTTTTGGAGCCCGCTCAGCTCGGCTCCTTGCACCAACGTACCTTGACTGCTGGTGGCAGCTCAGCTCGGATCCTGAACAGCAAAGCTCGATTTTTGGGGACGCCTCCACTCAGTTCTTGGGAACGACACAGCTCAGCTCCAGGGGCTGGCTGCGCTCAGCATGCTCAGCATCTCTGCCCGACTACTGAGCTGTCTCCGCTCGGCCCTCGCCAGAGACTTGCCTGGTCTTTTGACACAAAGTCAGATGGACTCTTGTGGCCAGCTCTGCCCAACTCCTTGGCCAGCTCATCTTGGCTCCTGGGACGGCTCATGGAGGCTCCTACACTGCCTCCGCAGGGTTCCTAGGGCCAGCTCAGCTCCTGGCGCTATCTCCGCATCCTTCCTTGTCCCCGCTGAGCTCAACTCTTTGGTCCAGCTGTGCTCTGCTCTGCTCCTAGACCTGCATCAGCGTCACTCCTGTGACGGACTTGCCTGGCCGTTTGTGGCCAGCGCAGCTTGATATTTGGGCTCTGTTTGGCTCCGTTCCCGCGACCGCCTCACCTCGGCTACTGGGACGTTGCCATAAGGCTCCTGGCCTGGCTCCGCATGGCTCCTAGGCCACACTCCACTCAGCTCCTTGGACCAACTCAAATTGCTTCCATGGGCCGCCTTGGCTTGCCTATTGGAGCCGGCTCAGCTTGACTACTTGGTCCAGTGCTGCTCTGCTCCTAGGCCTGCATCAGCTTCACTCCTGTGACAAACTTGCCTGGCTCTTTGTCACCAGTGCGGCTCGACCTAAGGCCTCTCTTTGGCTCACCTCTGGGACCGTCTCCACTCGGCTCATGGGAAACCTCTGTAAGGCTCCTGGCCTGGCTCCACATGCCTCCTAGGGAACTCTCAACTCAGCTCCGTGGACCAACTCAACGTGCTTCTATGTGTTGCCTCGGCTTGCCTTTTGGAACCAGGTCAGCTTGATTCCTTGGACTAACCTAGCTTGACTCCTGGTGGCAGCACACCTCGGAACCTGAGGCCAGTGAAGCTCAACTTTGGGGCTGCCTCCCCTCGTTTCCTGGGACCAACGCAGCTCAGCTCTGGGGGCTTGCTCGTCCCAGCATCTCTTGCATATCGGCCCGAATCCTTAGCTTACACAGCTCAGCCCTCGCCGCAGCCTTGCCTGGTCTTATGGCACAAAGTCAGATGGGCTCCTGCGGCCAGCTCTGCCCAACTCCTTGGCCAGCTCATCTTGGCTCCTGGGACGGCTCATGGAGGCTCCTACGTTGGCTCCGCAGGGTTCCTAGGGCCGGCTCAGCTCCTGGCGCTATCTCAGCCTCCTTCCGTGTGCCGGCTCGACACGGCTCCTTGGTACAGCTCTGCTTTGCTCCTGGGCCTGCATCAGCTTGGCTCCTGTGATGGACTCGCCTCGGCGTTTGTTGCCAGTGAGGCTCAACCTTGCCGCTCTATTTGGCTCACCTCCCGGGACAGCCTCAACTCAGCTCCTGGGATGCCTCCGCAAGGCTCCCGGCCTGGCTCCGCATGGCTCCTAGGCCACACTCCATTCAGCTCCTTGGACCAACTCAACTTGACCCCATGTGCCGCCTCAGCTTGCCTTTTGGAGCCCGCTCAGCTCGGCTCCTTGCACCAACGTACCTTGACTGCTGGTGGCAGCTCAGCTTGGATCCTGTACAGCAAAGCTCGATTTTTGGGGATGCCTCCACTCAGTTCTTGGGAACGACACAGCTCAGCTCCAGGGGCTGGCTGCCCTCAGCATGCTCGGCATCTCGGCCCGACTACTGAGCTGTCTCCGCTCGGCCCTCGCCAGAGACTTGCCTGGTCTTTTGACACAAAGTCAGACGGACTCTTGTGGCCAGCTCTGCCCAACTCCTTGGCCAGCTCATCTTGGCTCCTGGGACGGCTCATGGAGGCTCCTACACTGCCTCCGCAGGGTTCCTAGGGCCAGCTCAGCTCCTGGCGCTATCTCCGCATCCTTCCTTGTCCCCGCTGAGCTCGACTCTTTGGTCCAGCTGTGCTCTGCTCTGCTCCTAGACCTGCATCAGCGTCACTCCTGTGACGGACTTGCCTGGCCGTTTGTGGCCAGCGCAGCTTGATATTTGGGCTCTGTTTGGCTCCGTTCCCGCGACCGCCTCACCTCGGCTCCTCAGATGCCTCCAGAAGGCTCCTGGCCTGGCTCCGCATGGCTCCTAGGCCACACTCCACTCAGCCCCTTGGACCAACTCAAATTGCTTCCATGGGCCGCCTTGGCTTGCCTCTTGGAGCCGGCTCAGCTTGACTACTTGGTCCAGTGCTGCTCTGCTCCTAGGCCTGCATCAGCTTCACTCCTGTGACAAACTTGCCTGGCTCTTTGTCACCAGTGCGGCTCGACCTAAGGCCTCTCTTTGGCTCACCTCTGGGACCGTCTCCACTCGGCTCATGGGAAACCTCTGTAAGGCTCCTGGCCTGGCTCCACATGCCTCCTGGGGAACTCTCAACTCAGCTCCGTGGACCAACTCAACGTGCTTCTATGTGTTGCCTCGGCTTGCCTTTTGGAACCAGGTCAGCTTGATTCCTTGGACTAACCTAGCTTGACTCCTGGTGGCAGCACACCTCGGAACCTGAGGCCAGTGAAGCTCAACTTTGGGGCTGCCTCCCCTCATTTCCCGGTGTTATAGATTGAGGCCCAATAATTGACAGGAACCAGTCCAATTAATCAAATTAGTTTATTAAGCAAGCGGCAGCAAGCAAAACAGCGCTGGGCGGCCGGGGAGTCTTTGCTCCGCCAACGGCGCACCCCCACTTCCCGGAAGTAGTTGATTATATACTCTTCTGGTTCCCGTATATGTGTCAATCCTGGTATATTCCGTGTCTGAGCGAGGTGTTGCTAGGGGGTCGGTCTTGTCCCGCCTCCTGATGGTCGTGAGGCTGAAGGCTCCTCATCTTTATCAGTGTCCTTGGGGAGACTGTTTTCAGCTTATCTCACAACTTAGCTCTTCCCTTTGAAGTGTTAAAACACACCAGATGCCTGTGATTTAGGCCTTGAGGTATCAAAGTGCACCAGATAACACGCTGGATGCCTGCGATTTAAGTATGTGAAGAGTCGAAACAGTGTAAGTTTTCACCAGCCTTTAAGAAAGCCCGATCTGATTAACAAACATGATTCTATTTATTACAATCCCCCCCTTTTTTTTTTTTTTTTTCTTAATTACCATTTTGTTCATCAAATCTTTGGAGTTCAGCGTGACTTAAAGCTAATGTTTCTTCTATTGCTGGTTCCTGATCTAATGACTCGTATTTAGCCCTGAGAAGCATTAAATGGGCAGCTTCCAGTCTGCCCTTTACAATTTCAATTACTCTGTTCAATATACAAGGGCCAAATGTTAATCCCAAAATTAATAGTAGCATAGGTCCCGCAATGGTAGATAATAGCGTAGTCATCCATGGGGAATAACTGAACCAGGATTCATACCAACTTTGCTGTGCTTCTCTTTCTTTCTTTCTTTTTTCTAATCCTTCTCGTAGTTTTGTCATGGTGTCTCTAACTACTCCAGTGTGGTCTGCATATACGCAGCATTCCTCATCCAGAGCAACACACAACCCCCCTTGCTGTGCAAACAATAAGTCCAATCCTCGACGGTTTTGTAATGCTACTTCTGATAAGGATCTCAGGGAGGCCTCTAAAGCACTAATGGATTTCTCTACTTTTTCGAGGTCTTCATCTACAGCTGCTCTAAGGGAATTGAATTGTCGATTTTGTTGAATTAAGGAGGCTGTCCCTGTACCGACTCCAGCTACACCTAAAGCTACCAGCGTAGCCACTGTTAGGGCTGTAAAGGGTTCTCGTTTATTCAAATGACGTTTTGGGACTGTTTGATATTCATAGGCAAATTCCTCTGGGTGATATATAATCTTAGGAACTATTAACACTTGGATACAATAATCCTGGTTTTCATTGAATAATTTCAGCGATAAGCAAGGAGTTACTCCAATGGAGGAGCAGACCCATTTGGTATTCTTTGCTGGTAATAACCAGTCAGCTGGTGGTTTCCTATTTGAGGGGACCATGGTTTTACACAAGTGCTTCTTATTGTGGGGCACATTCCCAATGCACCTCCCCTGCCCGGTTACTTGAGCCAATGTAATTCCCTGGCTCTGACTGATTTCCTTTTTCCACAGACATTGTGAGGGGTTTGACCCATTGATTCGTTTAGAGGTATCAAAGTGCACCAGATAACACGCTGGATGCCTGCGATTTAAGTATGTGAAGAGTCGAAACAGTGTAAGTTTTCACCAGCCTTTAAGAAAGCCTGATTTGATTAACAAACATGATTCTATTTATTACACGAATCCTCCTGAAAAATCGCCTCATGGGCCACCATCCATCCCACTCCCCCAACCCCCTAAGTCCCCCCTCAACCCCATCCCCAGCCCCCACAAACCCTCGTGCAAATCTTTGTGCAAGCCCCCTCATGCCTCACCCCCACCCCTCCCCCACCCCCAAAGCCACCCCACCCCAATCCCCTCTAAACCCACGCTCCAACCCCTCCAGGCAGAGACACAGGGAATTATGCGGGGCCAATGCCGAGGATAATCCATAGGAATCAGTCCCAGGGGCATTCCCTGTGCTGGAAGTGCCTCTAGCCGAAGGAAACGTTGGCAAATGTTTTGAGGAGGGGA
The DNA here is from genome assembly GCF_028500815.1 of Rissa tridactyla. Lineage (NCBI taxonomy): Eukaryota > Metazoa > Chordata > Aves > Charadriiformes > Laridae > Rissa > Rissa tridactyla. Next base: position 128,036 of record NW_026529584.1, read on the forward strand.
GAACTCCCTACCACAAGCCCTCCTGGAAATCCTCATTCAAACCCTTGTGAAAAAAACCCTCACACGACATCTTTCCCCCTCTCCCAAATTCCCACTAAACCCCTCCCCCACCCCCCCCTACAAACGCGCATGTAAATCCTTGTGCAAACTCTTGTGCAAGTCTTCATGAAGGCCCTTCATGTGCCACCCCCTAAATCCCCCCTTTCCCACACCTCCAACCCCCTGGTCCCGTATGAACACTCCTGTGAATCCCCATGCAAATCCTCCACTCCCTCCCCAACACCTAAATCCCTCCCAACCCCTCCCCCACCCACCCCCCATCCCTCCCCAGCCCCCTACGAACCCTTGCACAAATCCTCGTGTGAGCCCCCTTGTTCCCAACCCCCAGCTCCCACACCGCTCCCCCACTCGAAATCCTGTTCCTATCCAACCTGCAACCTGCCTCCCCAACCCCTCCCGGGAATCCTTGTGTGAATCCTTGTGCACAGCACCGTGTGAAGCCTCATGCGAGACCCCTCATGCTCCATCATCCACCTCCCTGACCCCTCCCCCCTCCCTAAATCCCACCTCAACCCCTCCCCCACACCCCAATCTTTAACCCCTCCACAAAAACCTCATGCAAATCCTTATGCGAGCCCCCTCATGTGCCAACACCTGACCTCTCCCCCTCCCCACCACCAAATCCCCCATGAAACCCCTCCCCCACCCACCCAGCCCCCTGCGAACCCTCGTGCAAGGCGTCCTGTGAATCCTCCTGTGAATCTTTGTGCGAGCCCTCATGCGTAAATCGTAGTGCACCACACCCTATCTCCCTCTAAGATCACGCCCCCCCGAACCCCCCCAACTCCTCCCCAAAACCACCCCTCACCACGCACAACCCCCTCCCCCACCCCCCCACATGCCCTCTCCCCCCCTCCCCCCAGCCCTCTCCAACAAGTCATCATGGAAATCCTCCTGTGCAAAACCCCCTCGTATGACCCCCCGCCCCCACATTTCCCCTCAGACCCCTCCCCCACCACCCACAAGCCCAGCGAACCCTCACACAAACTTCCAGGTGAACCATTGTGCAAGGCCTTGTGTGAAATCCTCATGCAAATCCTCGTACAAGCCCCATCATGTGCTGCCACCCAACCCCCTCCCCCCTCCCCAATCTCTCTTCCCTTCCCAAACCCTTGTGTGAATCCTGGTGCAAGGCCTTGTGCAAATCCTCATGCAATTTCTTGTGTGAAACCCCTCGTGTGCCATAATCCAACCCCCTCCCTCCTCCCCCACCCCCAAATCCAGCACCAATCCCTCCCCCATGCCCCCAGCCCCGTGAAACCCACGTGCAAGGCCTTGTGTGAATCCTCGTGCAAATCTTCATACGAGCTGCCTCGCATGACCCCTCCCCCACCTCCCAAATCCCCCCTCAACCCCCCCATCCCTCCCTCGTGCCCCACAAACCTTCGTGCAAACCTTCATGTGACCCCTCGTGCGATCCCCCTCATGCGCTACTACCCAAATAAATCTCCGACACTCCACCTGAAATGCTGCAGCTCCTTATGGAGTACGCCTGCACCGGGACAGTGCTGGGCACGGCTGGCAATGTTTAGAGTCCGCTAATGGCGGCAGAGCATTTCAATGTCATGGGCAACATCAGACCGTGCAGCGAGTTCTTAAAATCCCAGTTGTGCTTGGAAAACTGCGTCGGCATCTGGAGACTCACAGATTATTATTAGTACTGCCCCGACCTGCAAGAAGCAGCCCAGGTGTTCACCCTCCATGGCTTCGAGGAGACGACCAGGGTGTCTGCAGAGTTTCTGGAGCGTTCCGATGGGTGAGCGTGACAGGAGGAGAGATCCCCCATGCACCCGGTGCTGGAACTAGACTCATGTCGGCTTTCTAAACTACAAACCTGGTTTGGAGAGTGATAATTTTGTTACGGACTTTGGTAGCATCATGAGGCCCCTGGTGCCTGCCCCGTGATGTCACAAAGGGGAGCTCTGACTGCACCGTGATATCACAAAGGGGTGCTCTGACTGCTCTGTGATGTCACAGGGGGGTGTACTATAAAAGGGGGCGCAGGCGCTGCGGGAGCTGTCAGTGGGTGCTGGGCACCACAGTCTGGCATCGTCTGGGCAGAGTGCAGCCTCGGCCTCTGCCACCCCAGCAGCATTGGGGGTCCCGTCACTGGGGACCCAGGAGGTCACTGGGGATCCACATCGCGGGACTGTGCTGGTGACTCGGAGCTGCTGCCAGGGGGCTCTCCAACGTCCCTCCCCGGCTCACCTGGCCTCACTCCTGATGCTCGTGACGGGGCTCAGCATGGTCTCTACCATCTCAGTGCGTCGTGGCACGGGTTGGGGTGGGATGGAGTGATGTGGCGTGGCGTGGGGGGATGCGGTGGGGGGCTGGGAGATGCTCCTGGCTCTGGCGCTGCTTGAAAGTTTGTAGGATGGTGTGCTAGCGAGGTCCTTCAGTCTGTTGTCCCAGGGGAGGTAGGGGATGGAGAGACACGCGATAGCAAAGACACAAGGGATAGTGATGGGCTAGAAATCACCAAAGCGCCTGGGAAAGGTCAGGTAGGAATTAGGCCTTCTCCCTCCAGAAAGGTGACAGGTTCAATAGCAAAGCTGAAGTGCATCTACACCAATGCACGCAGCATGGGCAATGAACAGGAGGAGCTGGAAGCCATTGTGCAGCAGTATAACTGATAGAGCTGCCATCACAGAACCGTGGTGGAGCATGACTGGAGTGCTGCATTGGATGGCTATAAACGCTTCAGAAGGGCTTCCGGGAGACCTTATAGCAGCCTTCCAGTACGTAAGTGGCTCCAGGAGAGATGGGGAGGGACTCTGGATCAGGGAGTGCAGTGACAGGATGGGGGGTAATGGTTTTACACAGGAAGAGGGGAGATTTAGATTAGATCTGAGGAAGAAATTCTTGGCTGTGAGGGCAGTGAGCCCCTGTCCCAGGTTGCCCAGAGAAGCTGTGGCTGCCCCATCCCTGGAGGGGTTCAAGGCCAGGTTGGACGGGGCTTGGAGCAACCTGGGCTGGTGGGAGGTGTCCCTGCCCAGGGCAGGGGGTGGCACTGGGTGGGCTGTAAGGTCCCTTCCAACCCAAACCATTCTGTGATTCTATGATTAATTCTATGATAGGCCAGGAAGGAGAGGCGGTAGAGCGGCCCTCTATGTTAGGGAGTGTTATGAATCTTTCTTTTACGTGCGCACAGACAAATATTTGGATCCAGTAAAGCATGAGAACACCCACTCTCGTAGGAGCTGATGTGTATAGAGAGAGGGGGATGAACGAGAGGCTTGCCTATAGTTAAAATTTCCCTCTTTGAGTTTAAATACTCGCAATACACTGGCATTCCTCAGTAGGTGATAACTGGGACTCGAGGGGGGTTGACTTGCGCTGGCTGCCCAGTCCTCGAGGTGTTTGTCTAAGCGGCTCCCGACTTGGGGGAGGTGCTGGCCACAGCCCACTGTAATCTGGGAGAGCTGAAAGGGTCTCGCTGGAATTGCTCCTTACAGGGTCCAAGATAATTGACTTTTGTCAGGTATTTTTCCACTCTGGCCCAACTCGGACACTGGGATATGCTGGTACTTTTCCACTCCTGACCCAGAGTCGATGACTCAGAGCAGTCAGGATCCTATAGGCCCGGAGGGGAGACACCACTTTAGATGGAGCCAATTCTGCCCTACTTGTGAAAGCAAGCTCAAAACCCCCCAAATTTTCTGTGATCCGAATTCTAGCACTGCCAGCTTCATTTCCGTTTCAGTGTAAATCCCTGAGCAGCTGAGAAGCGTGGCTGTTGATGCTCCAAGAAATAGAACCGAGATGGCGGGGTCTCTTTGTTCTGCTGGTCTCAAGCACTGGTGGCATTGGGTGAATGGTTTTTAGGTGACAGCTCTGAAAGCAGTGGCGCAGAGTGTTCATGCTTTAGCCAAGCATTTTCATAGAATCATAGAATCATAGGATTGGAAGGGACCTCTGGAGATCATGTAGTCCAACCCCCCTGCCAGAGCAGGGTCACCTACAGCAGGTTGCGCAGGAACGCGTCCAGGCGGGTTTTGAATGTCTCCAGAGTTGGAGACTCCACCAACTCTCTGTGCAGCCTGTGCCAGGGCTCTACCACTCTCAAAGTAAAGAAGTTCCTCCTCATGTTTAGGTGGAACTTCCTATGCTCAAGTTTGTGCCCATTACCTCTTGTCCTGTTACTGGGCACCACTGAAAAGAGCCTGGCCCCATCCTCCTGACACCCACCCTTTAAGTATTTATAAACGTTGATAAGATCCCCCCTCAGCCGTCTTTTTTCCAGACTGAAGAGACCCAAATCCCTCAGCCTTTCTTCATAAGAGAGGTGTTCCAGTCCCCTCAGCATCTTGGTAGCTCTCTACTGCACCCTCTCCAGCAGTTTCCTGTCCTTCTTGAACTGGGGAGCCCAGAACTGGACACAGCACTCCAGGTGCGGCCTCACCAAGGCAGAGTAGAGGGGGAGGATGACCTCCCTCCACCTGCTGGCCATACTCTTCTTGATGCACCCCAGGATGCCATTGGCCTTCTTGACCACAACGGCACATTGCTGGATCATGGTCATCCTGTTGTCCACCAGGACTCCCAGGTCTCTTTCCACAGAGCTGCTCTCCAGCAGGTCAGCCCCCAACCTGTCCTGGTGCATGGGGTTAGTCCTTCCCAGGTGCAGCACCCTACGCTTGCCCTGGTTGAATTTCCTAAGGTTTCTCTTTGCCCAACTCTCCAGCCTGTCCAGGTCTCTCTGGATGGCGGCACAGCCTTCTGGTGTGTCAGCCACCCCTCCCAGCTTTGTGTCATCGGCAAACTTGCTGAGGGTGCACTCTATCCCCTCATCCAAGTCATTGACGAATATATTGAAGAGGACTGGACCCAGTACTGACCTCTGAGGAACATCGCTTGTCACTGACCTCCAACTAGACCCTGTGCCCCTAATCAGGACCCTCTGAGCTCTGTCTTTCAACCAGTTATCTATCCACCTTACTGTCCATTCATCAAGCCCACTTTTCCTAAGCTTCCCTACAAGGATGCTGTGGAAGACTTTGTCGAACGCCTTGCTGAAGTCAAGGTAGACCACATCCACCGCCCTCCCCTCATCTATCCATCCAGTCATGCCGTCATAGAAGGCTATCAGATTAGTCAGACATGATTTCCCCTTGATGAATCCATGTTGAGTACTTCTGATAGCTTTCTTTTCCTCCACATGCCTTGAGATGACACCCAGAATGAGCTGTTCCCTCATTTTTACAAGGATGGAGGTGCGGCTGACCGGCCTGTAGTTCCCCGGCTCCTCCTTCTTGCCTTTTTTGAAGACTGGAGTGACATTGACTTTCCTCCAGTCCTCAGGCACCTCGCCTGTTCTCCAGGACCTTTCAAAGATGATGGAGAGCAGCCCAGCAATGACTTCTGCCAGCTCCCTCAGCACTCTCGGGTGCATCCCATCGGGTCCCATGGACTTGTGAGTATCTAATTGATCTAACTGGTCCGTCACTCGATCCTTCTCAACCCAGGGGAAGTCTTCTTCTTTCCCCATTACTTCCCCCAACGCCTGCGACTCCTGAGGGCTGGGCCGAGCAGTAAAGACCGAAGCAAAGAAGGCATTCAGTAACTCCGCCTTCTCCGCATCCTCTGTCCCCATGGCTCCTGTCTCATTCAACAGTGGGCCCACAACTTTTCTGGTCTTCCTTTTGCTTCCAATATACTTGTAGAAGCCCTTCCTGTTGAGCTTGACATCCCTAGCCAGGTTTAATTCTAAGGTGGCCTTGGCTTTCCTTGTTTCATCCCTGCACACTCTGGCAGCATTTCTGTAATCCTCCCAAGGGGTCAGTCCCTTCTTCCACGTATTGTAGACTTCCTTCTTCCACTTGAGCTTTTTCAGAAGCTCCCTGCTCAACCATGCAGGTCTCCTGTGTCCCTTGGCCCATTTCTTTCTCTTAGGGGTGCAGCGATCCTGTGCTTGGAGGAAGTGGTCTTTGAATACCATCCAGCTCTCATGAGCCCCTTTGCCTTCCAGAGCCCTAGCCCATGGGATCTCTCCAAGCAGTTTCTTGAAGAGGTCAAAGTTAGCCCTCCTGAAATCCGAGGCTGTAATTTTACTTCTTGTTGTTTTGTGCGTAGTACCCATGATCCTGAACTCTATCAATTCATGATCACTACAACCTAGGGTGCCCCCAACCTTAATGTCCCCCACCAGTCCCTCTGTGTTTGTCAGTACCAGGTCCAGGAGTGCTCTTCTCCTTGTTGCCTCCTGCACCACCTGTGTCAAGAAGTTGTCATCAATGCACTGGAGGAGCTTCCTGGACTGTGCGTGCCTGGCTGCGTGGTCTGCCCAGCAGATATCGGGGTGATCGAAGTCCCCCATGAGAACCAAGGCCTGCGATTGCGAGGTACCTTCAGCTGTCTGTAGAAAGCCTCATCAGCTTCCCCATCCTGATCAGGTGGCCTGTAATAAACACCCACAACAGTGTCCCTCATATTTGCCTGCCCCTTAATCCTTACCCATAAGCTCTCAACCCTCTCTTCATCCTCCCTAAGTGGGAGCTCGGTGCATTCCAGTTGCTCTCTCACATAGAGTGCAGCTCCACCACCACGCCTCGCTGGCCTGTCTTTCCTGAAAAGGACATAGCCACCCATGACAGCATTCCAGTCATGTGAGCTGTCCCACCATGTCTTAGTAATTGCAATGAGATCGTAGCCCTGAGACCGCACACAGATCTCCAGCTCTTCCTGTTTATTATTCATGCTCCATGCATTGGTATATAAGCATTTCAGAGAGGGAGTCATGTGCGTAGTTTTGACCCTTGAGATGTGGTGTGCCTTCTGGCTAGGTAGATGTTCTTCAAGGTAGATGGATGAAGAAACCATTGTATGGTAAGATTATCTTAAAGAAAATTCTGGCAATTAAGACCTTTTTTAGGAGGTCCCTGGACTCCTAAGTCACACAAAATCCTAGGAACGGTTTACAGGTGACATTGCTACTATTGTTTAGTAAATGTAGTTTTACTGCCAATTACTACTGCCAATACACAGTATTTTGGCACTTTCATGGCTAAGTGTGCTAGATATCTGAACACAGTGCTTGGGCTTCCACGAAGCAACACTGTTCTAAAGACTATGCTGCTGACATTTTTGTTATTTCTTTGTTAGAGGACTGACTTTATTCACTCCTGTAAACTTGCACTTTGAAGTGTCTAGACTATCACTGCTCTTTCTTAGAAACTAAAGTGCTCTATCTGGTACCTCTTTGTCATACTAGAGATAAACAGATTGGATAAAGTTACCTTCATGTTTTGATGGTTGATTAGTAAAGAACACAAAAGTAGTACAGACTTCGTATTATTGATACTTATATAACACAAACAAAGTATCTGATCATTTACACTTGTACTGCTGTGTTCTATGTCTGTAAGTCTCAATTTGTGACAAAGTAGAAATGTGACTTTGGGGGGTTTCTTTAGTTGCACTGAATGTACCAAGAAGGAGCAGTTCATGGATGCAAATAGATTTACAAACTAATTAGACTATTACAATATAACGATGTGAGATCCGGTTTTATGATTTGTATTCACTGATCCATGCTAGGTGATGATCCACAGATAAGCAAAGGTCGCTAAAAGTAGAGCTCAGATAGAACTAGGAAATAGAGTGAATAAGTACAAGGAGCTGAGTTGACCCCAGGAGCCATGCAGAGCAAGATGAGGAGCCTTACTGAGAAAGACTAGGAACTGAGGGGAGGCAGTCGAGCTTCGTTGGCCTGGGGATATGAGCTGAGCTGCCACCGGGAGTCAAGGTGGGTTGGCCCAAGGAGCCGAGACAAGCCAGTTGCAAAAGTGGTGCCGAGACGGCAGAAGCAGGCTTGTTGACTTGGTAAAGGGAGCTGAGTTGAGAGTGCCCTTGGAGCCATGAGGAGCCAGGCCAGAAGCCTTACGGAGGCGTCCAAGGACACGAGTTCAGGCGTTCCCAGGAGTGGAGTCGAACACAGCCCAAACGCCGAGCTGCGCTGGATACAAACATTCAGGCGAGTCCGTCACAAGAGCCAAGCTGATGCGGCCCCAGGTGCAGACCAGCGGTGGACCAAGGAGGCGAGCTCAGATTGTACGAGGAAGCAGGCTGAGATAGCGCAAGGAGTGGAGCTGCCCCTAGGAACCCTGCGGAGCCAGCGTAGGAGCCTCCACCAGGCATCCCAGGAGCCGCGATGAACTAGCCAGGATTTGGGCAGAGCTGGCCACAGGAGCCCATCTGACTTTGCGCCTAAAGACAAGGCAAAGCTGCGCCGAGGTCTGAGCGGAGTCAGCTCAGGAGCTGGTCCAAGATTCCCCACATGCCGTGTGCAGTGAGCCCCAGGAGGCGAGGGCGTGTGTCCCAGGAACCAAGGGGAGGTGTCCCAAAAGTGGAGCTTCGCTGGCCTCAGAATACGAGCTGAGCTGCCACCAGGAGTCGAGTTGGCCCAAGAAGCCAAGCTGAAGCGGTTTAAACACGAGAGGTGCGACGACAGAAGGAGGCATGTTGAGTTGGTGCAGGGAGCTGAGTTGAGTGTGCCCTAGGATCCATGCGGAGCCAGGCCAGGAGACTTCTGGAGGCGAGCTGAGGTGTTCCCAGTAGCCGAGTGGAAGACAGCCCAAACGCCGAGCTGCGCTGGATACAAACATTCAGGCGAGTCCGTCACAAGAGCCAAGCTGATGCGGCCCCAGGTGCAGAGCAGCGGTGGACCAAGGAGGCGAGCTCAGACCGCACGAGGAAGCAGGCTGAGATAGCGCAAGGAGCAGAGCTGGCCCTAGGAACCCTGCGGAGCCAGCGTTGGAGCCTCCACCCGGCATCCCAGGAGCTGCGATGTGCTGGCCAAGGAGTTGGGCAGAGCTGGCCACAGGAGCCCATCTGACTTGGCGCCAAAAGACAAGGCAAGGCTACGCCGAGGTCCGAACGGAGTCAGCTCAGGGGTTGGTCCAAGATGCCCCACAGGCTGGGTTCTTCAAGCCCCTGGAGCCGAGGGCGTGTGTCCCAGGAACCGATTGGAGGCGTCCCCAAAAGTGGAGCTTCACTGGCCTCAGGATCTGAGCTGAGCTGCCACCTGGAGTCAAGGTGGTTTGGCCCAAGGAGCCAAGTTGAGGCAGTTCAAACATGGGAGGTGCGGGGACAGAAGGAGGCATGTTGATTTGGTGCGGGAAGCTGAGTTGATTGTGCTGTAGGATCGATGCAGAGCCAGGCCAGGAGACTTCTGGAGGTGTCCCAGGAGGCGAGTCGAACACAGCCCGAACGCCGAGCTGCGCTGGATACATTCATTCAGGCGAGTCTGTCACAAGAGCCAAGCTGATGCAGCCCCAGGTGCAGAGCAGCGGTGGACCAAGGAGGCGAGCTCAGATTGTACGAGGAACCAGGCTAAAATAGCGCAAGGAGCGGAGCTGGCCCTAGGAACCCTGTGGAGCCAGCGTAGGAGCCTCCACCAGCCATCCCAGGAGCTGCGATGTGCTGGCCAATGAGTTGGGCAGAGCTGGCCACAGGAGCCCGTCTGACTTTGCGCCAAAAGACAAGGCAAAGCTGTGCCGAGGTCTGAGCGGAGTCAGCTCAGGAATTGGTCCAAGGTGCCCCACATGCCGTGTGCAGTGAGCCCCAGGAACTGAACGTGTGCGTCCCAGGAACCGAGTGGAGGCGTCCCCAGAAGTGGAGCTTCGCTGGCCTCAGAATGCGAGCTGAGCTGCCACCAGGAGCCAAGTTGAGCGGGCCAAGGAGCCAAGCTGAGGCGGTTCAAACAGGGGAGGTGCGGGGAGAGAAGGAGGCATGTTGAGTTGGTGCAGGGAGCTGAGTTGAGTGTGCCGTAGGATCGATGCAGAGCCAGGCCAGGAGCCTTACGGAGGTATCCCAGGAGGCGAGCTGAGGTGTTCCCAGTAGCCGAGTCGAACACAGCCCAAACGCTGAACTGCGCTGGATACAAACATTCAGACGAGTCCGTCCCAAGAGCCAAGCTGATGCGGCCCCAGGTGCAGAGCAGTGGTGGACCAAGGAGGCGAGCTCAGATTGTACGAGGAACCAGGCTGAGATTGCGCAAGGAGCAGAGCTGGCCCTAGGAAACCTGCGTAGCCAGCGTAGGAGCCTCCACCCGGCATCCCAGGAGCTGCGATGTGCTGGCCAAGGATTTGGGCAGAGCTGGCCACAGGAGCCCATCTGACTTTGCGCCAAAAGACAAGGCAAGGCTACGCCGAGGTCCGAACGGAGTCAGCTCAGGAGTTGGTCCAAGATGCCCCACAGGCTGGGTGCAGCAAGGCCCAGGAGCCAAGGGCGTGTGTCCCAGGAACCAAGGGGAGGCGTCCCCAAAAGTGGAGCTTCACTGGCCTCAGAATCTGAGCTGAGCTGCCACCTGGAGTCAAGGTGGATTGGCCCAAGGAGCCAAGTTGAGGCAGTTGAAACACGGGAGGTGCGGGGAGAGAAGGAGGCATGTTGAGTTGGTGCAGGGAGCTGAGTTGAGTGTGCCCTAGGATCGATGTAGAGCCAGGCTAGGAGACTTCTGGAGGTGTCCCAGGAGGCGAGTCGAACACAGCCCGAACGCCGAGCTGCGCTGGATACATTCATTCAGGCGAGTCCGTCAAAAGAGCCAAGCTGATGTGGCCCCAGGTGCAGAGCAGCGGTGGACCAAGGAGGCGAGCTCAGATTGTACGAGGAAGCAGGCTGAGATAGCGCAAGGAGCGGAGCTGGCCCTAGGAACCCTGTAGAGCCAGCGTAGGAGCCTCCACCAGCCATCCCAGGAGCTGCGATGAACCGGCCAAGGAGTTGGGCAGAGCTGGCCACACGCGCACATCTGACTTTGCGCCAAAAGACAAGGCAAAGCTTCGTTGAGCTCCGAGCAGAGTCAGCTCAGGAGTTGGTCCAAGGTGCCCCAGATGCTGAGCGCAGCGAGCCCCAGGGGTTGAGCTGCGACATTCCCAGAAACTGTAGTCGAGGCGTCCCCAAAAGTGGAGCTTCACTGGCCTCAGAATGCGAGCTGAGCTGCCACCAGGAGTCGAGGTGACTTGGTGCAAGCAGTCAAACAGAGGCGGTTCAAAGAAGGCTGCGCTGAGGTCCCAGCAGAGTCAGCTCAGGAGTTGGTGAAGATGCCCCACATGCTCTGTGAAGCGAGCCCCAGGAGCTGAGCGCGTGTGTCGGTGTAAGCGAGTGGAGGCGTCCCAAAAGTGGAGCTTCGCTGGCATCAGAATGCGAGCTGCGCTGCCACCAGGAGCCAAGTTGAGCTGGCCCAAGGAGCCAAGCTGAGGCGGTTCAAACAGGGGAGGTGCGGCGACAGAAGGAGGCATGTTGAGTTGGTGCAGGGAGCTGAGTTGAGTGTGCCCTAGCATCCATGCGGAGCCAGGCCAGGAGACTTCTGGAGGCGAGCTGAGGTGTTCCCAGTAGCCCAGTCGAACACAGCCCGAACGCCGAGCTGCGCTGGATACAAACATTCAGACGAGTCTGTCACAAGAGCCAAGCTGATGCGGCCCCAGGTGCAGAGCAGCGGTGGACCAAGGAGGCGAGCTCAGATTGTACGGGGAAGCAGGCTGAGATAGCGCAAGGAACAGAGCTGTATAGGAAACCTGTGGAGCCAGCGTAGGAGCCTCCACCAGCCATCCGAGGAGCTGTGATAAACCGGCCAAGGAGTTGGGCAGAGCTGGCCACAGGAGCCCATCTGACTTTGCGCCAAAAGACAAGGCAAGGCTACGCCGAGGTCCGAACGGAGTCAGCTCAGGAGTTGGTCCGAGATTCCCCACATGCCGTGTGCAGCGAGCCCCAGGAGCTGAGCGCATGTGTCCCAGGAACCGAGTGGAGGCATCCCCAAAAGTGGAGCTTCGCTGGCCTCAGAATGCGAGGTGAGCTGCCACCAGGAGCCAAGTTGAGCAGGCCCAAGGAGCCAAGTTGAGGCGGTTCAAACATGGCAGGTGCGGCGACAGAAGGAGGCATGTTGAGTTGGTGCAGGGAGCTGAGTTGAGTGTGCCGTAGGATCGATGCAGAGCCAGGCAAGGAGCCTTACGGAGGTGTCATGGGAGGCGAGCTGAGGTGTTTCCAGTAGCCCAGTCGAACACAGCCCGAACGCCGAGCTGCGCTGGATACATTCATTCAGGTGAGTCCGTCACAAGAGCCAAGCTGATACGGCCCCAGGTGCAGAGCAGCGGTGGACCAAGGAGGCGAGCTCAGATTGTATGAGGAAGAAGGCTGAGATTGCGCAAGGAGCGGAGCTGGCCCTAGGAACCCTGTAGAGCCAGCGTAGGAGCCTCCACCAGCCATCCCAGGAGCTGCGATGAACCAGCCAAGGAGTTGGGCAGAGCTGGCCACAGGAGCCCATATGACTTTGCACCAAAAGACAAGGCAAGGCTACGCCGAGGTCCGAACGGAGTCAGCTCAGGAGTTGGTCCGAGATGCCCCACATGCCGTGTGCAGCGAGCCCCAGGAGCTGAGCGTGTGTGTCCCAGGAACCGAGTGGAGGCGTCCCCAAAAGTGGAGCTTCACTGGCCTCAGAATGCAAGCTGAGCTGCCACCAGGAGCCAAGTTGAGATGGCCCAAGGAGCCAAGTTGAGGCGGTTCAAACATGGGAGGTGCGGCGACAGAAGGAGGCATGTTGAGTTGGTGCAGGGAGCTGAGTTGTTTATGCCCTAGGATCGATGCAGAGCCAGGCCAGGAGACTTCTGGAGGTGTCCCAGGAGTCGAGCTGAGGTGTTCCCAGTAGCCCAGTCGAACACAGCCCGAACGCCGAGCTGCGCTGGATACAAACATTCAGACGAGTCCGTCACAAGAGCCAAGCTGATGCGGCCCCAGGTGCAGAGCAGCGGTGGACCAAGGAGGCGAGCTCAGATTGTACGAGGAACCAGGCTGAGATTGCGCAAGGAGCAGAGCTGGCCCTAGGAACCCTGCGGAGCCAGCGTAGGAGCCTCCACCAGGCATCCCAGGAGCTGCGATGTGCCGGCCAAGGAGTTGGGCAGAGCTGGCCACAGGAGCCCGTCTGACTTTGCGCCAAAAGACAAGGAAAACTGCGCTGAGGTCTGAGCGGAGTCAGCTCAGGAGTTGGTCCAAGATTCCCCACAAGCTGTGTGCAGCGAGCCCCAGGAGCCGAGGGCGTGTGTCCCAGGAACCGAGTGGAGGCGTCCCCAAAAGTGGAGCTTCACTGGCCTCAGAATGCAAGCTGAGCTGCCACCAGGAGCCAAGTTGAGATGGCCCAAGGAGCCAAGCTGAAGCGGTTCAAACATGGGAGGTGCGGCGACAGAAGGAGGAATGTTGAGTTGGTGCAGGGAGCTGAATTGAGTGTGCCCTAGGATCGATGCAGAGCCAGGCAAGGAGCCTTCTGGAGGTATCCCAGGAGGCGAGCTGAGGTGTTCCCAGTAGGTGAGTCGAAGACAGCCCGAACGCCGAGCTGCGCTGGATACAAACATTCAGGTGAGTCCGTCACAAGAGCCAAGCTGATGCAGCCCCAGGTGCAGAGCAGTGTTGGACTAAGGAGGCGAGCTCAGATTGTACGAGGAAGCAGGCTGAGATTGCGCAAGGAGCGGAGCTGGCCCTAGGAACCCTGCGGAGCCAGCGTAGGAGCCTCCACCCGGCATCCCAGGAGCTGCGATGTGCTGGCCAAGGAGTTGGGCAGAGCTGGCCACAGGAGCCCGTCTGACTTTGCGCCAAAAGACAAGGCAAGGCTACGCCGAGGTCCGAACGGAGTCAGCTCAGGAGTTGGTCCAAGATGCTCCACAGGCTGGGTGCAGCAAGCCCCAGGTGCTGAGCATGTGTGTCCCAGGAACTGAGGGGAGGCATCCCCAAAAGTGGAGCTTCGCTGGCCTCAGAATGCAAGCTGAGCTGCCACCAGGAGCCAAGTTGAGATGGCCCAAGGAGCCAAGTTGAGACGGTTCAAACACGGGAGATGCGGGGAGAGAAGGAGGCATGTTGAGTTGGTGCAGGGAGCTGAGTTGAATGTGCCCTAGGATCAATGAGGAGCCAGGCCAGGAGACTTCTGGAGGTATCCCGGGAGGCGAGCTGAGGTGTTCCCAGTAGCCCAGTCGAAGACAGCCCCAATGCCGAGCTGCGCTGGATACAAACATTCAGACGAGTCCGTCACAAGAGCCAAGCTGATGCGGCCCCAGGTGCAGAGCAGTGTTGGACTAAGGAGGCGAGCTCAGATTGTACGAGGAAGCAGGCTGAGATTGCGCAAGGAGCAGAGCTGGCCCTAGGAACCCTGCGGAGCCAGCGTTGGAGCCTCCACCAGCTGTCCCAGAGCTTAGGTGAGCCGGCCAAGGAGTTGGGCAGAGCTGGCCACAGGCGCCCATCTGACTTTGCGCCAAAAGACAAGGGAAGGCTACGCCGAGGTCCGAGCGGAGTTAGCTCAGGAGTTGGTCCAAGATTCCCCAGATGCTGAGCGCAGCGACCCCCAGGAGCGGAGCTGTGGCACTCCCAGAAACTGAGTGGAGGCGTCCCCAAAAGTCGACCTTCGCTGGCCTCAGGATGCGAGCTTAGCTGCCACCAGGAGTCAGGGTGAGTTGGTCCAAGCAGTCAAACCGAGGCGGTTCAAAGAAGGCTGCGCTGAGGTCCCAGCAGAGTCAGCTCAGGAGTTGGTACAAGATGCCCCACAGGCTGGGTGCAGCAAGCCCCAGGAGCCGAGGGCGTGTGTCCCAAGACCTGAGTGGAGGCATCCCCAAAAGTCGAGCTTCACTGGCCTCAAGATCCGAACTGAGCTGTCACCAGGAGTCAAGGTTAGATGGTCCAAGGAGCCAAGTTGTGGCGGTTGAAACACGGGAGGTGCGGGGACAGAAGGAGGCATGTGGAGTTACTGTAAGGAGCTGAGTTGAGAGTGCCGTAGGATCCATGCGGAGCCAGTCCAGGAGCCTTTCGGATGTGTCCCAGGAGCCGAGTTGAACACAGCCCCAACGCCAAGCTGCGCTGGATAAAAGCATTCAGACGAGTCCGTCACAAGAGCCAAGCTGATGTGGCCCCAGGTGCAGAGCAGCGGTGGATCAAGGAGGCGAGCTCAGATTGTACGAGGAAGCAGGCTGAGATAGCGCAAGGAGCGGAGCTGGCCCTAGGAACCCTGCGGAGCCAGCGTAGGAGCCTCCACCAGCCATCCCAGGAACTGCGATGAACTGGCCAAGGAGTTGGGCAGAGCTGGCCACAGGAGCCCATCTGACTTTGCGCTAAAAGACAAGGTAAGGCTACGCCGAGGTCCGAACGGAGTCAGCTTAGGAGCTGGTCCAAGATGCCCCAGATGCTGAGCGCAGTGAGCCCCAGGAGGTGAGCTTTGTGTGTCCCAGGAACCGAGTGGAGTCCTCCCCAAAAGTCGAGTTTCTCTGGCCTCACGATCAGAGGTGAGCTGTCACTAGTAGTCAAGTTGAGTTTGCCCAAGGAGCCAAGACAAGCTGGTTGTAAAAGGAGAGCTGATCGGCAGAAGGAGGCATGTTGAGTTGGTGCAGGGAGCTGTGTTGAGTGTGCCCTAGGATCCATGCGGAGCCAGGCCAGGATCTTTACGGAGGCATCCCAGGAGTGAATTTGAGGCATTCCCGGGAGCCGAGTCGAACACAGCCCGAATGACGAGCTGCGCTGGATACTAACATTCAGACAAGTCCGTCACAAGAGCCAAGCTGATGCGGCCCCAGGTGCAGAGCAGCGGTGGACCAAGGAAGCGAGCTGGGACCGCATGAGGAACCGGGCTGAGATAGCGCAAGGAGCAGAGCTGGCCCTAGGAACCCTGCGGAGCCAGCGTTGGAGCCTCCACCAGCCATCCCTGGAGCTGCGATGTGCCGGCCAAGGAGTTGGGCAGAGCTGGCCACAGGAGCCCATCTGACTTTGCGCCAAAAGACAAGGCAAAGCTGCGCCGAGTTTGGAGCGGAGTCAGCTCAGGAGTCGGGCCAAGATGCCCCACATGCTGAGCACAGTGAGCCCCCGGAGCTGAGCTTTGTGTGTCCCATTCGCTGGCCCCAAGAGCTTAGCTGAGCTGCTACCAGGAGCCAAGGTAACTTCGTTCAAGCTGCCTAGATTAGTCTGTCCAACATCCCAGCTGAGTTGCCTTCAGGACTGAAGTTGCAATCAGAAATGGAGCTGAGGAAGACCCGGAAGCCAAACTGAACTGGCCCTAACAGTTGAGTGTCCTTTTTTGGGACGGACGGTCCACCTAAATTAAAGAGAGATGTTCTACCCAACTCTCTGAGGAGACTTGGAAGAGAGAGAAAGAGACGAGTTTAGAAGAACTAAACTAATTTAATGGAAGTTTTAGGAAAATAATAAAAATAAAAGAATGAAAAATATACAGTTCTTTCAAAACTGCATTTAGCTCCATCACCACAGACATTACTGTCACCACAAATCACCTTTCGCCCAGCCTCTTCTCTCAGGTACTTAATTACTTTTTTCTATGCTGGTCCGTTTGCTTGGATGGCATTCAATATCATCCCTGAAGGGATATCTGCCTTTTATGGCTGATACAGTTGCCTCCAGAGACTGAGAGTTTTTGTCTTTCTCCCAGTCACTTTATTGATAGCTCCGTCTCTGGCCAGGTTTCCCAGCTGCCTAGCTTCTTTACCTTCTAAGTCTATGGTATCAGCCCCATTGTCCCAGCATCAGAGCAACCAGCAGATAAGTATCTCACCTTCATGACAACTAAAGTCCTTCCTCATATTTCACAAATCCTTCATAGAGAAGGATTTAACAATTATCTCTGCATCTGAATCCTCCTCCTGCATTGACACTGCCTGAAAAGGACCTTCTCCCTGATCTGCTTTAGAAGGAATCTTTCCTTTGTCTGTTTTAGAAGGACTCTTTCCTTTGTTTACTTTAGAAGGACCCTCTCTTGGATCTTCATCAGAACTCCCATGCTGTCTGGCTTGTGCTGGTCTTTTTCATAAGGGGCAGGGGAATGAGCTGACCTCCTTTTCTGCTTCCTGGTCACTGGGGCAACTTGTACCAGTTCTGATGGAGTTTGAGTAGCAGTGGTACTTGTTGTTAAAGCAGCTGGAGTAGTGATGGTGCTCGTTGTTGAGGCTGGAGTAGCTTGTGGCAGTACAGGCTGCAGAGGGGCTTGTGCCAGTGCAGGCGGCAGAGTGGCTGGTGCCAGTACAGGTCAGGGAGTGGCTCGTTGTCTTTGAGTAGCAGCAGCACATGTTACACAACGCTCACTCCTGCACTGGTTTAATAAAAAACTACCCCTGCAACACATTCAGAAATACCAACAACTAAATCATGATTTTATGAAAGTAGCATTCATTTTTTAAACAGCCCAAAAGGTTTCCCCTAGCTCTGATGGTGTGACTTTGGGGTAAGTATTAAAGGGCGAAGTAAACTTTCCCCAGGTAAAATTGAAAGTGTAATTAGTAATAGAATACATCACTTGATGCCCAAGATATGCAGGAAGAACTGTTATCCAAGTAACCATATTATACATCTGAATTCCAAACTACAGCAAAATTGCACATTTAAACCACCGCAGTCAAACCCAAAGAGCAAATAAACCATGCAACACATTCAGCAGGTTAAGCAGCGTTGCAACAACTAACTTCAAACAGAGCTGTCTAAAGGCGTGATACAACATTTTGCTTAAGAATGATATGATGTCAGCTTTCTGTTTTAATCTCTGAGCAAGCTGGAATTCAAACTATTCAGGCAATCTATCAGAGCTCTGGTCAAGCCCCACTCAAGCCCCACATTGGGCATCTGTCACGGTTTGGGCCAGACTGGCCACCGAGATGAATGACAGATGCTCTCCCCCACCTCTCTCTCCAAGGAGAGGAGGGACAGAGAAAAAGAAACTTATGAGTTTAGGAAAAAAACTGAACTACTTTAATGAAATATTAATAATAAAATAAAAAGAAAAGAATGAAATATATAAAATATACACAAAACTGTAGTAAGCTCCCAGGATGATGATCACGTTACCAGCAGGCATTGGGAAAGTCCCAGACTGGACTCAGCAATGGATGGGAACTGGATTCTGGATCTGGATTCAGGAAGGCACAGATTGGGATCAAAGGCAGATGAACAGACAGAGTCCTCCTCGGACGCCAGCCATTGAAGAAAGAGGCTGACCCATTGATCCCTCAGCTTTTATTCTGAGCATGGGGCAGATGGGATGGAATACCCTCTTGGTTACTTTTGGGTCACCTATCCTGAACTCTCCTCACTGTGGGTGTGACCCCTTTATGCTTTCCCACTTTTGTCCCTCCAATGGGGCAAATAACAAAAGTTATCTGGCCTTGGTTGTTATAGTGGTAAGTATAAGCAAGAGCCTCTCTGCGTACCATCCCTTGGTCTTATCGCTCTGAGAATGAACAGTGTCTCCATAAGGCTTAGCTAAAAGGTAAAATTAATGAACAGAAAATTGGTTCACCTCAAACCAGGACAGTGACCTGGATCCCTCCAGATCCCTGCCTTTGGCCCTTCTGAACAACCTAGCATAACCTTTGTGTGTTCCTACAGTCCTCTTCATACATTCCCACAAACCCCATTCACTATCCCACAAGGAGTTTGCTCTTTACAGGAGACCAAGGATCATTTTATCCCTTTGTGATAGGGCCTTTCTTGAGCCTCTCCCAAGTTAAACCAAAGGAAGATCCTTCAGTGCCCATCCACCACTGACCCAAGAGCTCTGGTCTCTGTTAACTGCTGCTTGAGACTCTGGAAGCCAGGTTGCTATTGAGGGGCATCTTGAAATTTCTATGAAGCCGGATGGGATCCACCTAAGGGAGGATCCAACTGAGGGAGTTGGTGAATGTGCTCACGAAGCCACTTTCCATCATTTATCAGCAGTCCCGGCTAACCGGGGAGCTCCCAGTTGATTGGAGGTTAGCAAATGTGACGCCCATCTACAAGAAGGACTGCAAGAAGGATCCGGTGAATTACAGGCCTGTCAGTCTGACCTTGGTGGTGGGGAAGGTCATGGAGCAGATCATCTTCAGTGCCATCACGTGACGCGTACAGGACAACCAGCTGCTCAGGCGCAGTCAGCATGGGTTTACGAAAGGCAAGTCTTGCTTGACAAACCTGATCTCCTTCTATGAT
Source organism: Rissa tridactyla (assembly GCF_028500815.1). Classification (NCBI taxonomy): domain Eukaryota; kingdom Metazoa; phylum Chordata; class Aves; order Charadriiformes; family Laridae; genus Rissa; species Rissa tridactyla. Next base: position 147,026 of record NW_026529584.1, read on the forward strand.
AAGGTGACCCACTTAATGAATGATGGACAGGCTGTGGATGTTGTCTGCCTAGTCCTTAGTAAAGCCTTTGACACCATTTACCACAGCATTCTCCTGGAGAAACTGGCTGACCGTGGCTTGGATGTGAGTACACTTCACTGGATGAAAAACTGACTGGATGGCCCAGAGTTGTAGTGAACAGGGTTAAATCCAGTTGGCAGCTGGTCATAAGTGGTGTTCCCCAGGGCTCAGTATTGGGGCCGGTTCTCTTTAATATCGTTATCAACAGTCTGGACAAGGGGATTCAGTGCACCCTCAGTAAGTTTGCAGACGACACCAAGTTGGGAGGGATGTTGATCTGCTTGAGGTAGGAAGGCTCTACAGCCTTCCTGGATCGATGGACCCAGGCAATGGTATGAGGTTCAACAAGGCCAAGTGCCGGGTCCTGCACTTGGGTCACACCAACCCCATGAACGCCTCAGGCCAGGGGCAGAGTGGCTGGAGAGCTGCCCGGCGGAAAAGGACCTGCGGGTGTTGGTTGACAGTTGGATGAATATAAGCCAGCAGTGTGTCCAGGTGGCCAAGGTGGCCAATTGCATCTTGACTTGTATTAGAAATAGTGTGGCCAGCAGGACTAGGGCAGTGATGGTCCCCCTGGACTCGGCACTGGTGAGGCCGCGCCTCAAATATTGTGTGCAGTTTTGGGCGCCTCACCACAAGAAAGACATTGAGGTGCTGGAGCGTATCCAAAGAAGGGCAACGAAGCTGGTGAGGGGTCTAGAGCACAAGTCTTCTGAAAAGCATCTGAGCCAACTTGGGTTGTTCAGCCTGGAGAAAAAGAGCCTGAGGAGAGACCTTACTGCTCTCTACATCGACCTGAAAGGAGGTTGTCGCGAGGTGGGGGTTGGTCAGTAACAGGCGATAGGACAAGAGGGAACAGTCTCAAGTTGCACCAGGGGAGGTTTAGACTGGATATAAGGAAAAATGTCTTCACTGAAAGGGTTATCAAACATTGGAACAGGCTGCCCAGGGAAGTGGTTGAGTCGCCATCCCTGGAAGTATTTAAAAGACATGTAAATGTAGTGCTAAGGGACATGGTTTAGGGGTAACTTGGCAGTGCTAGGTTAGTGGTTGGACTTGATGATCTTAAAGGTCTCTTCCAACCAAAATGATTATATGATTCTATTATATGACATGCTGCAGAATGGGACTTTCAGGAGCATCCTGAAATCCAGCCAAGGCAGGGGCAGAGTCCTGCACATTGGGGTGCAGTAAACCCAAAAGCCCCGTGCAAAGCGTCAGCTAGGGGCCAAGTGATCAGAGAACAGCTTTGCAGAAGAGGCCACAGGGCTCTTGGTGAGGAAGCTGAAGAGGAGTCAGCTGTGTGTGCTGGTGGCAAAGGCTCCCATCCCAAAGGGGACTGAAGCAATCAAGATCTGTGGGAATCCAGACCCCAAGCCCACTCCTGTCCCTGGGCTCTGGAGGAAGGCTGAATCAGGGCTTTCCAGTGGAGAAATATGGCTGAGAAGGAAAGCCTGATCCTTCAAGGTGAAGAAGCTAGGATCAGGCTGTCCCTATTTCCCTACCAGAAAGGTGAAGAGAAAAGAACAAAGGTACAGCTGGAGCCAGAGGAGTGCAGCTGGGGCAGGGGCTTGTTGACCCCTCAGGGAACAGAGGAGGGAATGATATGCCCTCATGCTTGTCTGGATGATACTCGGATGTCGGCCCAAATTTGGTCTTCTACTTTCTCAGTAAAGGAGAACTGTCATTTAAGAAGTTCACACAAATAAGGTCACCAAACCATTTATCATGAAGGGAAAGGCCAACCCATTGCATTTTTCACAGTCTGTCCTCTACAAGAGTATTTATTTATGAGAACTCTCCTCTTTCATCCCTGCGCTAGTTTCAAGTAGGCGCAGTGGCACACACTTCTGGAGGTGTGCCCAGTATTCAGCACTTGCCCTTGTGAAAGACTTGCAAGTGGTTTGTTCCTACTGTCACCCTCACGCCAGGAGTTCTGGGTGCAGGCCTTTGCTTTCCTGAGCACCTTCCAGAGGGCCTCCCTGACCTCCCTGTTCCTCAAACTGGAGATGAGGGCGTTAATCAGGGGTGTGAGGACAGTGTAGAAAAAGGAGAATACTTTGTTGAGCTGCCTCGGTGGAGTTGTCTTGGGCAGCATGTAGACAATGATAAGAGTGCCATAGAAGAGAGTGACGACAGTAAGGTGAGAGGAACAGGTGGAGAAGGCTTTTTGCCTGCCCTGATGGGACAGGATCCTCAGGATGGCAGCTATGATAAACACATAGGAGGCCAGTGTGAACAGAAAAGGGAATACTGCATCCAAGAAGACAAAGATTAAAGCGGCCCCTGTAAGCACGTTGGTGTCACTGCAGGAGAGCTCCATCAACAGAGTAAAATCACAGAAGTGGTCAATTGCCTTGGGGCTGTAGAACTTCAACTGAAATAAGAGGAAGATGAGTACTGCAAATAGCAGCAATCCCCCCAGCCAAGACGCAGCTGCCAACTGGAGACTCACCTTCCAGGTCATGTGGCTTGCATAGAGTAAGGGCTGGCAGATGGCCAAGTACCGATCATAGGGCATGGCTGCCAGCAGGTAACACTCAGTACCAGCAGAACTGGAAAAAAAGTAGAACTGAGCCATACAGCCATGAGCAGAGATGGTCTTGTCCCCAGTCAGGAAGCCGGCCAGCAGCCGGGACAAGATGGTGGAGCTGTAGCAGATCTCCAAGGAGGACAGATTGTCCAGGAAGAAGTACATGGGGGTGCGCAGATGCTGATCTGCCATCACCAGCACAACAATGAGGATGTTCCCAAAGACAGTCACAGTGCAGATGACAAGTGAAAGGATGAAGGGCAGTGTCTGAAAAGAGGGATCATCACTCATTCCCAGCAGCAGGAACTCCACTGGTGATGTCCCATTGACCCATTGCCCTCCATCCATGCTGTGGTGTTTCTCTTTTATTTCTGCACTTCCCAAGAAGAGGAGCACCAAGAAGGAATGTGTATTTCTGTCTTTACTTTTAAAAAGATTTTTTTAAAGAAATCTCTTCACATTGACTCTGTGGACTCTGTGCCTAGAGACAGCAGCGAAACCGTTTCTTCCAGAGACCTCCTCATACCAAGGAGTTGAGCTGCCCTGTAGAGCTGCATGTTTCTCACTACAGAACAAAACCAAAACGTGCACTTGGTCTCTCTGAGAGAGCTTTCCTTCGTGTGCCCAAATTTGCTCTCAGGAAGACCCAGTTTAGGTATCAAGGACAGAGGTCCTTCTGCTCTCAGGAGAGAGAAAGGTATTGGATATAACACACTCCTTTCACTCTGAAAGTCCTTTGTGTGAACTATGCGACACCAGAGACCCTTCTCCCTCCGAAGAAGAGGATGGACGCTGCACAAAGCAAATGGTCCCAGCACTTCATGTAGGAGTCCCCCCAAAGCCACTTACTTCCCACACTGACCCAGAACAATCACTTCCACTGGCAAACTGAGTCTGGAATTCCTGCCTTGGAGAAACAGCAGGGTGGGGCTGTCGATGCTGTGGGACTCTCTGAGAGGATGCCTAAAATCACTTTGTGTATCAAACCATGGAGGAAAAACTGGTACAGAAGTTGAAAAACTAAACAGGAGGAAAACCATAACTGAGAGAATCGGGAAACAGGAGAGACTGTGCAGGAAGGAAGGGAAAGGGACAGGGAGGATCATTTCAGTCATGTCTTTCCCTCTTCGTTGGTGGTTTCTGAGGGCTTTGGGGCTGCCTCCCTACACATCCCAGACCAGTAGCAGGACCTCATGAGGTCATGCCAGCCATCTGTGCTCACAGGGCTCACTGCCCAGCATTGCTGGGCACTGGCAAGGGTGTCCCCAGGGTGCCTGGGGGTGAGGTGGCACAAGAGCAGGGTTGGGGGTGTGTAAAAGTGCACAGAACATGCCTGAGAGTGCAGCCAGGGGAAGTCCATGCCTGAGAAACATCCTTCTGCTCAGCACTCCCTGGAAGAGGGATCCCTTGAAATCCCATCTCCTGGTCTGGATGAATTGCTTCTGCAGGTGATGATGACAGACACCATTAGGAGAGGTTACTAGAGTCACTACAGAGTCACTAATGTCTCCAGCCCTCCTCACAGACTAGAAGTGAGAAACATGACCACTGTAGATCAAAACCTACATGATCATCATACAATCAGAGAAAAAGTAAAAAAAAAACAGAAACAAAGCAGCAATTTGCATGGCAAAATGAAGGTCACAGGCAGTCTGGCTGAAAACACCCTGCCCAGACACGTCTTCCATCCCAGCCAAGGCAGTGAGTGCCCAGGGATGGTCAAACACACCCCAGCCCAGCTGTAACCCAGCACCACCAGCTCCTCCCAAGCTTCTCTGGTCCATGGTGCCTGGACTCAGGGTCTCTGGGGGAAGGAGGGGGCTGGGGTTGGAAGACATACAGGAAAGGACAGGACCCTGTTCTCCCCTTACAAGTTTCTTCTTTTGAAAGATCCAGCAGTTTCATCAACAACACCCAGACTTTACTTAGAATCTAAGAATCATAGAATCATAGAATGATTCCACCCTTCCACCCTCAGCATCTTCAGCACCTACCTCAGCATGAAGGGGTGAATTCTGTGCTGACAGTGGCTGGAAATGAGGACTGAGGTCAGGGTCTCACTCTCTGCTTTTTCTCCACCATGCTGTTCCTTTCCCTGGGCTCTCTGCAAACCAGAGTGTCTCAGCCCTGTCAAAACCCTGTCTCTGCCCTTGCTGTCTTCCCCCAGCAGCTCCTGCAGTGACTTTTCAGCAGCACCCAAATGCTCCTGTTCTCCAGTGTGTCCTGGGGTTTAGAGCAGTGTTCAGTCTCCCACATGTTTTTTTTCTCTGTGTCTCAGCTCTCCCTAAGGATTACTCTTAATAAACAGAATATAATTGATTCCCTGGTGGAATGACAGCTCTGAGCTGGTAGGAACCGCATTCCCATCTCAAGAAAGGGCTGAGCTCCCCTAAAACCTCTAGGGTAGACTTGAAACCTGCTCTTTCAAAAAGGGAAAGTGAGGCAGAGCAGTGAGCACGGGCATGTCTGAACTTGGTTATCGGGAACACAAGACATGATGGGATCCCAGAAATGGTATTCAGCCCCTCTCCTCACAGATGACTGCGCTGTCATTGACTTTTAGACTAATACAGCCCTGGTGGCCTGAGCTGGTCCCTCCAGCTTGCTCCAGTGGCCAGTAGGGAGGAAGAGGCAGAGCCAGAGCCAGGAGCATTTTCTCCAGCCACAGAGACTTGCCCTGTTGGATGGGTTGAGTCCTCCTCAGGTGACAGGCTCTGTTCCCTGTTGGAAGAGGGCCTCCGAACCTCTCCCTGAGGTACAAGGGCCTGGAGCGTGATAGGATGAAGGGATGTTATGTTCTCTGAGGTGCTGACTGGAGAACAAGGATCATGTCTCGTCACCTCCAGGCCATGTTCCTCTTCATGCAGCCCTCAGTGCTGTGTGCATTCCTCGCTGCTTGAGCACACAAATGGCTAACAGCCACCTTGCTGTGCACCACAGCACCAAGGGCCTTTCCACAGAGCTGCTCCCAGTCCTGCTGATGTCAGGGCCCCAAGGGCAATAACAGGACCTGGGACCTGCCTTGTCCCTGTGGACCTGCCTGTTGAGTACTGGCCTCTCTCTGACCCTCATTACCCTCATTGAATCTAATCCTGATTTGCTCATCTGTGCTCCTGTCTTGATCTTGATCCTGCCGCATCACCACAAAGCCATCTGATGATCTGGACTCCCAGTTGACCCAGGCCGCCATCTCCAGGCCTGCCCCAGTCCTCTTGCTAGGTAGATCCCTGCCCTGGTGGCTGTGCTCCTGTGCTGGGTTCACAGTTCTCCATCCCTTAGAAGCTGGACCCCTCTGCTCCCCAAACATGGCATGACATATTTTCACTTAAGGATATTTCTGGAACTGAGATTTCTTTTTTCAACCTCTCAGCACAGGGAATAACTGAACATGGGAAATGAGGTCCTCTCACCCCAAGCTGTTGGACACTTTCCATTAAGGAAGAAGCATGAAAAAAATCCCTGAAAGGGCCTCCTTTACTCAGCTGGTGCCCCATAGAGTCCAGACTGCAAAGGGCCCTGAGGCAGATGCCTTTGTCCCACCTGGGGGCAGTGGGTTGTGTGGGCCCAGGGCCAGCCCCATAGAGAGGTCCCATAGAGAGGCCAATCCACACTCAGACACTTGCTTTTCAGCTCAGGTTTTCCCCTTGCCCTTTCCCTCTTGCAGGTACGGTCCCACCTGGTCTCATTCCTCACTGACTTGGCCCTGATCCCAACCTCCTGACTTGCCTTTCACAACCCACCTCAAACCTGTCCCATTATGACTGACCTACTGAGTACTGACTGGGCTCTCGGCTGACCCCTGCAGCCATCACCACAACTGGTCTGTACTTCTTGGTCCAGTGCTGTCCATCACCAGACCTTGTCCCCTCATTTGACTCACCAGAAGGAGGACAGATGTCCAGGCATCCTACCAGTTGCCCTTCCAACCTAGAGGAAATGTCAACCTTCCAGCCTCCTGGGCATGGCTGGAGAGAGGAGCCTGAAGTGCAGGAACAGCCTTCCAGTACCTAAATGAAGCCTACAGGAAAGATGGGGAGGGACTCTTTATCCGGGAATGGAGCGATAGGACGAAGGGTAACAGTTTTAAACTGAAAGAAGGGAGACTTAGATTAGGAAGAAATTCTTTGCTGTGAGGGTGGTAAGCCCCTAGCCCAGGTTGCCCAGAGAAGCTGTGGCTGCCCCATCCCTGGAGGTGTTCAAGGCCAGGTGGGACGGGGCTCTGAGCAACCTGGTCTAGTGGGAGGCGTCCCTGCCCAGGGCAGGGGGGCGGAACTAGATGATCTTTAAGGCCCCTTCTAACCCGAACCATTCTATGATTCTGTGAACAGGAGGGATTGAGTTCACTCAACTTTATGGTCAGAGGTGTACCCGTGCTTCTGTATTCTCCAGGTAATATAAGGCTCTCACAAGACTTTCCTGGAAACTCTTGAAAACATGTCCACTTGTGGCTCCCTGTATGCTTGCTCCCTGGACTGCAAGGAGAAGATACCCTGTCTAGAGGGAAGAACAACTTTCCCTTGAATTACAGGTTCACCCTCAGTGAGCAAGAGATTTTAGTCTCTGTCCATCTTGTCTCTCTGAATGCATCACCATGACTTCCAAGGAGCCTGATGGTTCCAACAGATGAGAAGAGCAGCCCAAGAGGGCAGGATGGTGGAACAGTGGCTCTGAGCAGCCCCAGTAAGCACAGAAGGCAGCACATCCACAGTCATGGCCACCAGCCAGATTTGCAAGGAAAGCAAAAGCTTTGTGGTTTAACCCCAGCCATCATCTAAGCACTACACATCCGCTCGCTCACACGCACCTCAGTGGCATGGGGGAGAGAGTCCAAAGAGTGAAAATGAGAAAACTTATGGATTGAGATAAAGATAGCTCAATAGGTAAAACAAAAGCCACACATGCAAGCAAAGCAAACCGAGAAATTCATTCACTACTTCCCATTGGCAGGCAGGTGTTCAGACATCTTCAAGAAAGCAGAGCTCCATCACATGCAATGGTTACTTGGGAAGACAAATGCCGTTAACTCCATACACCCCCGCTTCCTTCTCCTTACCCCAGCTTTATAGGCTGAGCATGACATCACATGGCATGGAATATGTCTTTGATCAGTAGGGGTAGGCTGGTCAGCTGTCCCAGCTGTGTCCTGTCCTGTCTTCTTGTGCACTCCCAGGCTCCTCGCTGGCAGGGCAGTATAAGAAGCTGAAAAGTCCTTGACTCTCTGTAAGCAGTGCTCAGCTTACACATGAGTGAAAACATCCCTGTATTATCAACACCGTTTTCAGCACAAATACAAAACATAGCCCCATAATAGCTACTGTCAAGAAAATTAAGTCTATCCCAGCCAAAACCAGCCCACTAAGGCACTCGAGCATGGTTGACACCTCCATGGGGATCCTTCCACCAAAGCTGAGGAGAAGAGGTGCTTCTTCTGTAACTATCTTTGCAAAGATGATCCTCAGCACCTCAAGTTGCTTTTCTTGGGTTCGCCCATCGTCCCATCTTGGATTTGGACTGAGGATTTGGCCTGAACGAGTGACTTCCAAACCTCCTACAATACCAAGACAAACAATGGCTCATAAATGAGTTCCCGCTGGAATGGGGCCTCTGGAGATCCTCTGTCCCAGCACACTGTTGTAAGCATGAACAGAGATTTGGTTGTCCAGGTCCCTGCCAGGCTTAGCCTTGAGCATTTCCAGCAGGAGGTGAGGATTCATTGTGATCCCAGTAACAAAGGCACCCAGACTCTGTTAGGTGTCATTCACAATCCTATTTCTCAGAGCTATCAGAAGAATAAGAGAACACAGATAATCTTACATTCCTTCAGGTGCTGGGAACCTGGAGTGGTGCAGTATCAAACATGACTCCAACTCACGTGCAGCACGCTGAGCAGACACTGTCCACAGAAGAGAGTGTCTCTCTTTGAGTCATTCAAGCTATTATAGAGCTTTCTTACAAGAAAACAACTCTATTTGTCATTTCTATTGTGGTGGACTGACTGGTTTGCCCCCAGGTGCCCACCAAGCCACCCTATCGCTCTCCCTCCTCCACAGGACAGGAGGAGAAAATATGACAAAAAGCTCCTCAGTTAAGTTAAGGACAGGGAGATCACTCACCAATTACCCTCATGGGCTGAAAAAACTTGACTTGGGGAAATTAATTTAATGTCTTGCTAATTAAACAGAGCAGGATAACGAGAAATAAGAACAAATCTAAAAACACTTTCCCCCTATCCCTCCCTTCTTCCCACGCTCAACTTCACTCCTGACTTCTCTACCTCCTTCCCAGTGCAGGGGGATGGGGAATGGGGTTGCCATCAGTTTATGACACTTCATCTGCTGCTCCTTCCTTTATAACACAATCTCTGCTGCTCCTTCCTCCTCACACTCTTCCCCTGCTCCAGCGTGGGGTCCCACCCATGGGAGACAGTCCTTCATGACTTTCTCCAATGTGGGTCCTTCCCACAGGCTGCAGTTCTTCATGAACTGCTCCAGCGTGGGTCCCCCATGGGGCCACAAGACCTACCAGGAGCCTACTCCAGCATGGGTTCTCCACAGACTGCAGCTTCCTTCAGGGCACATCCACCTGCTTCGATGTGGGGTCCTCCTAAATATAGGGGGTGTGAATAAAAGTAGGTGCGGGAAACAGGTTTTTGAAGTGACACTACAGTCAAAGGGGAGGTAGCCAGTGCGGATGCTGGAGACTGGCAGGAATTTGACCTCAGTGTGCGTTTCTGCTTTCACTGGAAGTCTCTGAAATACCTCCAAGGCGCAGGGGCTGGTAGATCTGCCCCAATAAAACCTGAGCCCTCCAGGAACAGAGACATGACATTCCAGAAGACACGTCTGGAAACAGAGAAATGTGGCTGTTCGGCTGCCTGTAAGAACCCTTCCGCCAGAACAGGAGCCTGGCATGGCTAAGTAAGGTGGAAAAGTTTGCCATGCAGACATCTCAGGGTGAGTGAGATCTGCTTGAGAATGTCCTAGACCAAAAATTGTGCAGAGGAATCATGTTCTAGTGCAGCCAGTGGCAGCCTGTATTTGGTTGACCCTGGCCAGCTGCCAGACACTAACCTAGCTGCTCTCTCACTATCCCTCCTCAAACAGGACAAGAAAATAAGATGGAAAAGATCTTATGGGTGGAGTTAAAAGGGAGATTACTTGCCAGTTATCATCATGGGCAAAATAGAATTGACTTGGTGAAAATTAATTTAATTTGTTGCCCACAGAAATAGAGTTGGGTGGTGAGAAACAAAGAGAAAACTAAAACACCTTGTCCCCACCCCTTTCTTTTCCCAAGACACAACCTCACTCTTCATTCCTGACTCCTCTACTTCCTCCCTGCTGAGCAGCGCAGTGGGATGGGGAATGGAGGGTTTCAGTCAGTCCATAACAGTTCCTCTCCGCCGCTTCTTCCTCCACATACTTTTCCCCTGGACCAGAGTGGGCTCTTCACAAGCCACAGAGAATAAGAAGAGCAAAAGTGACAAAACTTGTTAGCCAAGATAAAGAAACAGTGAACCACACATGGTGTCTTTGAGAAATAACCACGTAAATGTAAATTATTCACTTTGAGTGACTTAGTCCAGGCCTTATAGTTAGGGAGGCTGAATCCCAAACCCTTACAAATATCTAACACCTACTGAAGGGTCTCCCCTCCCAGCTGCCCAGCCGTGGCCCCTACGTGATGAGCACCGTCTGCTCTTGGCTGTAGAAGCACAGCAGCAACATGGCTGTGGCCTGGGCTCCTGTGTATCAGTTGGCATCCTGCTCACCCCAGGATGATTTGGCTGGCTCTCTCCCTTGTGTTTTTACACCACCTGGACCTGTCGCTTCACCTTTTATGTTTAAAAAACCAAAACAAACAACTCAGAGAATAAACCTGGCAATTCTGAGAGAAATGCTGTCAGGTGTAGACATTGTTTGATACCAAACAAATAATACCAAGAGAAAAGGCATTATTCTAAAAATCCCATGCAAGAAGCTAAATGTTGAAGTTACAGCGTTTATTTATTTATTTATTATTTTTAAGGTAAGAATGGCTGACAAGACTAAAATTAGATAACTTTGGTTATCTAATGAAGAAGATGTACATTCCACCATTACTGTTATTAGCGATAGCAGCACTAACTCTAAAACCTCCCTGAGAACTTTTTAATCTTTCCTCTGCTGCACAGGTCAGCCTGCTTAGGCCCGAAGTGGATGACCTCAACCCTTCCAATCACCGTTGCTCCCAGCACTTTTTCCATAGGAGATAGAGGTGTAAAATAACCAATGACACTGCTGGGACGAAGTTCCTCAGCCAGGCCACAGGGAGGACAAGTCCTCTCCTGAACCCTTTGCAGGGCTGGCAGCATCTGGGAGCCCCACAGGAGAAGGGAGCATGTGGAGGAGGTTCTGGGGCCCTGTAGAGCATTGTCATACCCATACGGGTCCTCAAACATGATCCCTGACTTCAAAGATCCAGCCCAGCTTCTTGTTGTTTGAACAGGCAAAGAGACTGCCCCGGACGCTCCTTCCAAACCCAAGCCCTTATATCAGCCATTTCCAGACCTGGCCATTGATCACAGAGCAGGTGAGGTCTGTTCTTTGAGATGTGATCAGCTTCATTCTCCTTCTGGGCTTCAGTGCCTGTATTAGGTGAATAGTCAATCCTGCCTGGTTCCTCTCCCAGTCCAGACCCTGGGAGACCCCAGAGCACGATAGAAGCAGTGCTGGCCACGGGCTGGGCACCGGGGGGAGCTCTTGTGCTCTGAAAAATGTCCTTCAAGAGCTGCCAGCGGCCGTTCACTTCCTTTGTCCCTGAGGGCAGTTTCCCAGGGGGTCCCATCTGCTGTCTTAAAATTCAGGGTCCTGACTCTACTCTTCACCAAGCCCATATCCCTCAAGACTGTGAATTCCACCAGGGTTTGATCACTGCAGTCCAGGCTGCCACCAGTCTTGACATCTCTAATTAGTTCATCTTTGTTGGTAAGCAACAGGTCCGGTAATGCTTCTGCTCTGATGGGACTGTCTGTCATCTAGATCAAGAAATTATCTTCAACTCTCTTCAAGACTGCTTATATCTTCTGTGCTGCTTTTCCAGCAGATGTCAGGATGAGTGGAGTCCCCCAGCAGGATCAGAGCCTGCAAGTGTGATGCTTCCTGTAGTTGAAGAATGCTTCATCTACTGGTTTCTCCTAGTCAGGGGACCTGTAGTAAACACCAACCACGAGGTTTCCTTTGTTATCTTGGTCCCTAGTTTTTACCCAGAAGCTCTCAACCTGTTCCTCGTTCTTTTCTCTGGCAGCTCTGGGCAGTCAATCCATTTTTTACAAAGAGGGTAATGCCCCCAACCCACCCTATCTTGACTGTCACTTCTGAATAATTTGCAATGCTCCAGTCGTGTGATTCATCCCACCATGTTTCACTGATTAGATTGTAGCTTTTTAGATGCACGGTGGCTTCCAGATTCTCCTGCATGTTATCCAGGCTGTGTGCAGGGTGCCTACAGAGGCACTTCTGCTGGCCTATTGACGATGACACCTTTTTAGAGGAACACACCCTAATTCCTTTGAGGCATTTCACAGGTGTTTCCCTGTTGGTTCCAAATACACCAGCAGTTCCTGGCTCTTCTCTGTTGCTCAAAGCCCCAACCCCTTATCCTTCTTGATTTTTTCATTTTTCTTGACATTTTCAAAACATTTCTGTTATAGTCAGGACTGCATCATTAAAAAAAAGAGCATTTTGCTTCTTGCAGAGACCTGTGCCCTAAAAACGCTCCCGTCCCAGCAGTGTGCATTCCACAACTCACTAAAGAGTGAGTCAGCCAGCTGGGTTCTTCACAGTATCTTTTACCTGATACTGGGAAGCAGGGCGACCAACTTCAGTGAAACATCATTTTTGTGTGGCCAGATTTGCACGCTCCCGTTGGCTTAATGATATGGGACTCCATTTTTGGTGAAGAAAGGGAGGAGACAGGTCTCCTCAAACACCAGATACCTCAGTGCAGATATCCATCTCTAATCAACTAGTCTAGACTTTGCTTTAATGGAGAGAAGGAAGTTGTCTCAAATGAGGTGTTTGGAAATACTTTAACTGGTGACCAGCTAATGCTTCAGAAGAGCTCCCATAGGTGCTGGGTCAGGTTTCCAAGCAGCATACTGATACTTCAGCTACCCCAGGGCATCTTGGACGCTAACAGCTGCTGGATGTAGGCAAAGGAATCAAACAAATGGTTTTGCTCCATCAGCTTCCAAGGGGCTGAGATAAGGCTGACCAGCCTGTCATTCCACGGCTGCTCCTTCTTGCCCTTTTTGAAAATGGGTGCAATGTCTTGAACAGGGTCTTGATTTGAGAAGCACCTGCAGTAGGATGAAGAGCCAAGTATCTGTCCAAGTAGGCTACTTGGATCTGGAACCTACTGGTCTCCAACTAAGCTCCAGACCCTGTTCAAGCCCCTACTCAGCTCTCGCCCCTGCTGGGGCTCCAGCTTGTCTCTGGCCCCTGTTTAGGCATCCACAGCACTACTGCACCTGCTCTAAATACAAGAGATAGAGCAGGTAATTGTCTCTGCATCTTCCTTGGGGAGCTATTACCTCCTTAGCTCCAGTTCCTGCTTTGATGGCCATTCAGAGCTGGCATCTGTTGTGGCATCCACTTGTCTCTGGACATTTCACCAGCTTTGCTCCAGCCCCTAAACTCTGGTAACAATCTTGAATGAGTACTGTCTGAGACAGATCAAAGACCAGTGGCTGACCAAATAGGGGCTGAAGGTTGTAGCAGCCAGAGCAGAGGCTGGCACAGAGTTGGAGCCCAAGGACTACAGAGCTGAGTGCACAGCAAGGAGTGGCAGCAGCTTGTGGGAGCCCAAGGAGGGACTTCAGTTGAGTGGCATCATGAACCAGTAGAGATGTCGAAGCCCAAGAAGGGGCCAGAGCATGGGCTGGAGCTGAGTAAGAGCTTGAGCAGGGGCTGCATTTGAGTTGAAGGTTGAGCAGGGCCGATAGCCGAGTTGGTGTCTGAGCATGGGCCAGAGGAGAGTAAGAGCTTGAGGAGGGGCTGGAATTGAATTGGAGCCTGTCATACTTTAACTCTGGTAAGCAGCTAAGCACCATGCAGCCACACACTCACTCCCTCCCCAGTGGGATGGGGGAGAGAACTGGAAGGGTGAAAGAGGCTCAGCTTTGGGCTCTGCTTGGCTCCTAACAGTGCTCCACTGACCCAAAGATCAGAGCTCCTTTCTTGGCCCCAGAAGCCCCCTCCCCATCCTGCCCTTGCCTTCTCCTCTCCACTCCTGGGCCCTTTTGTCCTGTCACCCTCATGCTCCCAGGCAGCCACTCACCTCGACCCCAGGCCCATGGGTAAGGGGAGGACAGACCCTTCCCTGTGGCCAAAGGGGCTCCTGGCTCCCTCTGCCACTACTCACAGATGCATGCAGAGCACCCCAACATCCAGTGATGCCCCCATGTTGGGGGCTTGCTCAGTTTTCACCCTCCTCCTTGGCGTTGAGGGCTTTATCTTCATGGTGGGTGCAGCCACGGACAATGGTGAGCGCTCCCAAAACCCTGTCCATGAGCACGGGGGTATCTCCTCTGGGTGCTGCTCCATTGGCTCTGAGGGGGAGCAGAATGAAGTGAGTCTCCAGCATGGGACCCCAGTCCCAGGATGCGGGGGCCACCCCTCCCTCAGCGCAGAGCCACCGCTGCCCTCCTGCCCACTGTGACACCACGGGGACACAGCCACCACTGCCCTCCTGCCTGCTGTGACACCACAGGGACAGAGCCACCACTGCCCTTCTGCCTGCTGTGACACCACAGGGACACAACCACCACTGCCTTCCTGCCTGCTGCGACACCACGGGGACACAAGCCACTGGTGCCCTCCTGCTCACTGTGACACCATGGGGACACAGGCACAACTGCCCTCCTGCTCACTGTGACATGGCCATCACAGCACCGAGGCTATAAAACAAACTCACAGCATTTAACTTATGTGTTTGATTTCTCCCCAGATCCCGGTAATCGCGCTGCAAATATTGAGCAATACTTTTACATATTGCCTGGCTGCAGGTTAAATTCGCCTGTTTGTACCCTGTTTATCTACCTATTTATCAATAACATGATGGCGAGCAAGCTCTCAATAAACATTACTGTTCTTCCTTCATCATTAAAAAGCTGTAGTTCAGCAGCTTGACTTGTCTGTTGCCTAGAAAAGAGCAAAAGTCCCCAAGCCCTCAAACAGTGTAAAATCAAGTCTCTGCAGCTTCCAGGCCGTCGGGCAGGAGAGTGCTACGGAGCTGCCTGGCTGAAGCCCCTGCAGCTCCTCGCAGTGCCGATGTCGTCCCTCTGTGGAAGATGCTGAGAGTGCTCTACAAAGGGAGAAACCTTCTAACAGTTTGGTTACAAGTATATCATTGCGGGCACATTAGCAAGGGATCAGTCCCCCATCACATAATCATTATAGACAAGTAACGAAGTAATCTCGGGAATGCTCACAGCTGGACCAGATCCTGCCAACTGTGAAACTGTTAAGGGATGTCAGGAGTGGCCGCCTCCTGCCTGGCCACTGTAGCCTGGTCGTCCCAGTGCCAAGGGACCCAGGGTCTCTGCCCAGGACGAGGGACAGGGCTGCTGCTTTCCCCTTTGCTGCTTCAACCAGCGGCGAAGCTGAGCATGTCTCCCAGAGACACACACGGACACAGGACACAGAGAGGACACAGACATGGCTGGTCACACAGCCTGACACAGCCAAGACACTGCCGCCAGCAGCACCCGCACACAGGACCCCCATCACACACCAGCACCTGCAGCCATGTCCCCTCCTCCTCCGGGGCCAGCACCGGCAGACGGTCGCTCCTGCAGGCACATGGGCACGCTCGGGACCCTGAGCACCAGCACGGCGCCTCTGCCACCCGGGACCCCTGCCTGGACCCCAGCCCTCTAACCCACCCCATGGGTCCCTGACCTACCCCATGGGTCCAGCTCGGTGCTGCTGCTCCGCACAGGCAGCATTCGCACCCCCGTCCCACGGGCACCCAACATCCACGGGTCCCCCCAGCTACCAGCACCGACTCCTGCCCACCTGAGACCCCAGCCCGGACCCGAGGCCCCCCTGCTCCTGAAGTTTGCTAGTGAATACACACACACACACCCAGCACATGTGGTTGGGGGGATACAGACCATTGGAACTGATTTCCCCAAACCACTTCCCTTTTTGCACTTTTTTACTCCTTCCTTGACAGAAGAGTTTTTTCTTCCTTCTTTTTCTTTATTTTCTTTTTTGTTGGTCTGAGCTTATCCAGGGTTGGACAGATGGCTGCATACGTCTCTCAAGAAATATTTATGTGCCAGGCAAGTGACAATTGCCCTGCTAGGTCTGTGGGTTCGGGGTATTTGCCTTAACCCTTCACCGTCTGGTGTTTTGAGACCCACCCCACACTGATGACGCAGTTGAGGGCGTGCACAAGTGCTGCGGATCAGAGGTTGCAGTGGATGAAGGTGGCCGTCCATGTGCTGGAAGGGAGACATGGTAGCTCACCTGAGGCAGAAGGAAGAAGAAGGTGAGGAAGCAGGAGGTTACTGACAGCTTTTCTTTCTTTTTCTCTGCCTGCTCCCTGGAAAAAGCATGAAGCTCCCTCCTCCTCAAAAGGCTGAGAGCAGATTTCAAGTCCTAGGGCAAGGGGAGAAGGAGAGGAGGCCAGTGCTCTCCTTGCTGGGGGGAAAGCTGCAGGGCCCCGCTCCTGCCAATGCCACCCTTGCCCATTTTGGGGACTGCTGCCACGATTGCTCTGGGGCTCTATGTGCCCTCTTGATGAGGTGGGGTGGGTTGTGGCCCGCAGCTCAGGTAATTGAGCCCCTGTGGGACCTGGGGCTCCCCGGGAGGAGAGGGGGCTCCTTCCCAATGTCAAGGCAGGTTGATTTGCAGAGGACAGGGAACGTTCACAGTGCTCGTGTGGCACTACCAGTAGCAGAACTCTGCCTTATCTGCTAGGATTTTGGGCAGGCTCATGAGGGATCCGCTGCCACTGAGTGTTGTCTCTGGGACTCTGCCACACCGCTATGGTAATACTCATGTTCATTTTGCAGTTTCAGCTCCCAGTCCCGGAACATCAGCTGACGGTATGTGACATTTCAGCAGAAGCTACTATGCTACACGCAGCTATCTCAGCCAGGAGATAACGGTGCAGAGCCATCTGTGCACGTAGGGAATACAAGGGACACGTCAGATCCTCCTTTTCTGTCAGAGTTTGAAGAAGAGAGGTGATTCAGTGGGTGTTCTCTAAGCAACCGACAGTATCACCCGCTTATTGCAGTGGAGGTTGGCTGGAGCTCTGCTCTCCGAGTCTGATTTGGGCCAGGGGACACACCATTAACCATGTGTCTTCCATTTGAGAAACGAAGGTGTAAGTCCTCTCCTGCTTTGGTAGAGAAGCCAGGGTGCTTTACGGAAAGAGGAGCATGCTTAGCAACTGTTTTCCAAGTAAATACTCACCAGTCTTTCCCACGAATGTGTTCTTCCTCCATTGGGTTCCTTCTGCCCTACTTGGTTAAACTTAATGGAGCCGTGTGAGGAGGAGCTGGTTCCCCCCACCTTCCCTAAATAAGAGGTAGATAGAATTGCTCAGGTGGTTACTCAGTGCAAGCCATTGTAAAGGTCTTTGGAAATCTAAAACTGTCGTGTAGAACAAGTGCTGCATACTGGGAATGTGTTGTGGGAATAATTTTGAGAGGCTAATGCGAAGTTTGCCTTTATTAGAAGGTGGTGCTCATGTTTCTCATTGGTGTAGATTACAGGCAGAAGTACAGAGACCATGCAGCAAGAGAGTTCTGCACTTCTAGAGAGGTGAACACTCGCCAGGCTGGGAACATGTCTCTAAGCAGCAGATATGCCAAGCTGATGAAGGTTGCAAAGACTCAGAACAGAACTGAACAAGACCACAAGGTCCTGTGTTCTTGACATGAGACATGAGGAGGCCAGTAGGGAAGGTGCTGACCCTACCATCACTGTGGA
Source organism: Rissa tridactyla (assembly GCF_028500815.1). Classification (NCBI taxonomy): domain Eukaryota; kingdom Metazoa; phylum Chordata; class Aves; order Charadriiformes; family Laridae; genus Rissa; species Rissa tridactyla. Next base: position 164,606 of record NW_026529584.1, read on the forward strand.
AACTCTTTTTCAGCCTGATAAAAGAGGGCAAATACCACAGATCTTTGTGCTAGTGGGAGCTGCAGGGATTGGAAAGACGGTGACATCAAGAAAGGTCATGTTAGACTGGGCAAACAGAGCCCTTTATGCGCAGTTTGACTATGCTTTCTACATAAGCTGTAGAGATCAACCTTTCCTAGCAGGAGGACATGCTGAGTCTGGGTGACTTGATGTCAGATTGCTGTCCTGATTGACAGGCACCACTTAGAGACATCCTGGCTAATCCCCAGAAGCTTCTGTTCATCGTTGATGGCTTTGATGAAATGAGGTTTTCCTTGGAACAACCAAAATGTAATTTATGCTCAAGTGCTGAGGAAAAGAAGCCCATGGAAATTATTCTGAGCAGCGTATTGGAGAAGACTCTCCTTTCAGAGTCCTCCTTACTCATCACCACAAGACCAACAGCTCTTCAAAGCCTGGAGCAGTGTTTAAAGACAGAGTGTTTTGCAGAGATACTGGGGTTTTAGGAAGCTGAGAGGGAGGAATATTTCCACAAGTTCTTCATGGATGAAGACAAAGCAAGGAAAGCCATTAGCTTTGTCAAAAGAAATGACATTGTTTTTACCATGTGCCTTGTACCCGTCGTGTGTTGGACCATCTGTGCTGTTCTTGAACAAGAACTTGATGAAGGGAAAGATCTTTCACAGGCTCCTACAACAATCACAGAGCTGTAGGTGTCCTACCTTTCCAGATTACTCAAGTGTGGGAAAGAAGATCTGAAGCAGGATCTGAAGAAGTTCCTGGGCAGACTTTGCTGCCTGGCTGCTGATTGAATCTGGAAGCAGGAGATGCTCTTTGAGGAAAAGGAGATTGAGGAACATGTCTTAAATCACCCAGTTCTCTCCTCCCTTTTTATGAATGAGAGTGTTCTGAGAAAAGATTGGGAGTGCGTGACTGTCTACAGCTTCATTCATCTGAGTTTTCAAGAGTTTTTTGCAGTGTTGTTCTATGCACTGGGGGATGATGGGGATGCAAGGGGACACTCAAGGACTCCTGAGAAGACAATAAAGGTAGTGCTTGAAAATGAGAGTGAATGTAAAACACGTTTGATAGTGGTGTGATTCCTGTTTGGCCTGTTCAACAAGGAACTAAAGAAGAAGCTGAAGGAAATAACTGGATGTGAAACTTCACCTCAAATTGAGGAAGATTTGCTGAGGTGGATTCAGATAAGCCAAGGAGTAGCTTCAGGTTCTGATAGAGTGATTTATGACTTGATTATATTTCACTGTTTGTTCGAGAGTCAAGACGAAACATTTGTGAGCCGTGCATTGGAGCCTTTCACGGGGATTGCTCTGAGAGACATCAGCCTGACCCTGATCAAAGGGTTTTCTCCTTCTGTGTCAAACACTGGAAGGGACTGGACTCCCTTCATCTTGAATGGTACTTCCTTACATGGGTAGACCATGAAAATGAGGTTATTCCAGGACCCCCAGAGAGACCTTGTTTGTAAGTATTGTATTGTTTGACCACCACAGTGACAAAGTTCCTTGAGCCACTAAGTTGGTCTTCTCTCCCCTTTTAATAACTAAAAATGCTAGAAAAATGGTAGTTTGCTTTCCCGTCAAACTAATGCTATTATAGCGAAGGGACTCTTCTCACGTTCCTATTAACAAAACTCTTCCCCCGACCCCTTCCTCATTTTATTCCAGATTGACTAAGGCTGTTGTGGAGACCATGCTGATGGAGTTGAGACCTGCTTATGTGAGCAGCTCCATAAAGGACCTGCGGAGCTGTGTAGCCATCCACTGTCTCTACAAAGCCTCTTCTAGGTCCAGGAAAGGACCAAGCCAGAGTGGTTTTTCCTCTGCAGGAAATACAGGTGCTTATCTCCACCACATTGCCCTAGTAGAGGGAGGCACTGCAAAGATATTTTTAAAAGCCTTTTCATTTGCACTTCCTGAAAATGCAAACCTGTTTTTTTTTTTCACTACCCCTTTCCCTGTAGCCCTTGGTCTGAAAGGCTGGAAGGTTTGACTTGGATTCAGACAGGGACCTAGCAGAGAAGCAGAGCAAAAAGCTTGGACCACCCTGTTTGAGTCTGGAAGGGGTTAAGCTGCAGGCTTCTCCCTTGATGCACTTGACTCTGTTGGCGTCGTGCAGGCTGGCAGTCTGTGGTGGAGATCTGCTCACAAGAGTGCTATGCTTGATTGGGAAAAGGACTCTGGTACCCAGCTAGGAGAGATCTGTTCACCTCTCAGCAGTATGGCAAGGCAAGTGCCCACGAGTCCTGAGTGAGCTGGAAGAGATGCTCAGCACAGCAGAAAACGAGCCCGGACTCCTGAGACGGGGCAAGAGATGTCTCATGTTGCAGAAGGCTTTTCAGGAGTTTGGTACTGGAAAAACCATAACCCCTGTAAAAGCATGTTTTTTGCCTCTATCCCCTCTCCTCTGTGGGGTGCAACCTCCTCATTGTGGTGAGGCTTTCTTGTGGCATTGGGCACTATCAAAGCACAGTCTTCTTTCACGGCACTGTAGGTGCACTTCTAAGGTCAGCAGTGGGACTGGCGAGGAGTTTGAGGAGGTGTGGTAGTATTAGGCACTACCCTGCACCTGTTTCCCCATCAGTGTCAGGAAGAGAGATCCCAGAGTTCCCTCCCCAACACCGAGGATGTGTGGTGAAGAATGCCTCAACAGCACAAACAAGTCAGATGCAAGCGCAGTGTGAGAAAACAGGTCTGTTGTCCTGCTCCACGTTGCAGCGATCGTGTGTGGGGCTGGTGAATGGGTACCCCCAAACAGCATGCCCACCTGGATTCTGGGCCAGCTGGGGCTCTGAGTGTCCACAGACCTGGTCAGATACAGCCCCTCACGGGCTGTATCCCATAGCCAGCCTTCCTGAGGTAGCTTCTTGCCCTTGTACTGGGGCTATTGCTCATGGCACCAGCTGTCAATACCAGGCTGGACTCAACCCCTGTGGTTTTTCCCTGTGAGAGGTGTGTCTGTTCCAGCAGCTCTGATAACCCCCGTCCCCTCTTTGGTGCGTCTCCCTGCAGCCTGTGGCAGTGCCAGCTCACCAGCCTCGTGTGCAGGGACCTGGCTGCAGCACTGAGCACCAGCTGGAGCCTGAAGAAGCTGGACGTGCAAGACAGGCAGATGGGAGACACTGGGCTGCGGCTGCTGTGCGAGGGGCTGAAGCATCCCTCCTGCTGCCTGGAGACACTGTGGTGGGAGACCCGGAGCTCCTCAGGGTATTTCCCTGGGCAGCACTCTGTGGGGCTGGGGCTGGGCAGCTGCTTCTGCCAGCTGGGATGTGGAGATGGAAGCGGTGTCTCCCAAATGGTGCTCATCAGAGAGGTGCGCTGAGAGAGGATATAACACCTAAGAGGGAAGGCAGCTCTTCCGCGATGATGGGGTGGGTGAAAGTGCTGCTGAGCTTGAGGTCCCCACTGTTGTACTGGGACAGGGGACATGGCTGAAGCTAGGGTGGTCGCATGGAGCTAATGTGGGAGGAAATGGATCCCAAAACACAGGCAGGTGGGCTGGACAACTAAAATGGTCTTGCTTGCCCTCTCTTCCATGCAGGAAAAGAACAGCTGGGCAGAAGAAGGATGTCCTGGAGAGGCCAGTGGAGGTCTTTACATCAGCCTTTGCATGGCGGGATTTTGCAACCCTGCCATGAATGAGCAAGCCCAGCAGTAAGGGTTGGGTTGGCAAAGGGGGAGTTAGTGTTGTCACGTTTTCGGTTGAAGGAGTGCATCCTTACATGTATGTCCTGAAGGCAGGCAGGGTCTGAAGGATTGTAGGAATAGGCCTGTTTTCCAGACTCTCCACAGCTCCAGCCATTTGCAGAAGGGCAGTTAACCAGCAGGGTCTTGCCCAGATCCAGAATCCTAAAGTACTTTAGGTAGGAGGGTCCTCCAGAGGTCATGTAGGACTTCTTCACATTCAAAGCTGGGCTGCCATAATGAGTTGTTCAGGGTCCTGTCCACTGGGTTAGGAATGTTTCCAAGGATGAGGATCCCACAGTCCCTCCGGGGTCTTGTTCCATTGTTTGACCACACTTATGGTGGAGGGACGGGGGACAGAGAGATCTGAAGTCTAATGAGTTTCCTGTGTTGCGACTCGTGGCTGTTGCTTCTTATCCTTCCATTAGGCAGCACTGAGAAGAGCCCTTTGTTCCCTTCTGGAAAGAAATGGGTTCAGAGGAGGCCAAGGGCTGGGCTTGGAGCAGGCGGTGGCTCCAGCGCCGAGCCCTTGGCCAAGCACTGGATCCCATGAGTGTGGGCAGGGTTTCTGGCCGTGGTGTGTGGGCATAGGCCCTTTGAGAGGCACGTGGGTGGTTACATCTCTCCGGGTGGCTGTGATGGTCTTGTGGCTCCTTTTCCTGCATCTCCCTTGCAGCCTGCGACATTGCCAGCTGACCAGCGCCGGCTGCGGGGACCTGGCTGCCATGCTCAGCACCAGCCCATGTCTGCGGGAGCTGCACCTGGGTGATAATTATTTTGGAGATGCTGGGGTGCGGCTGCCGTGAGAGGGGCTGAAGCAACCCACCTGCCGGCTGGAGATCATGGGGTGAGGGACCCAGGGCCCCCTGGGGCATTTCCTGGGCATTTCCCTTCATGGGGTCTGGGATGGCACTGGAGCTGGGACGCAGGGATGGGGAGAGGCTGCCATGGAGGTGAGCCTGCAGCGCTGGCTCCCTGCTCATCCCATGCTCCCCACCTGCCTGCACGGGGAATGAGAGGAGTGTGTGAAAGTGGTGCCCTTCCAGGTGCCTGTTTCCCCAGACCTGGTGTCTGCTGAGCCCGGGGTGTTCAGTCCCACGTGAGCAGGCACCAGAGGAGGGCAGAGGACACATCCTTGTGAGAAGTCCCTCTTCTGCCATGGGCAAGTCATCCTGGGCTGGGCCACAAGGCTCCCTCCCCGTCCTTGCCTTTACTCCCATCTCTACATTGGCTGCTGTGTTGAGCGTTGGGGCTCTTGTGCAGGCCCTGTGCCATCTCTGCCACCTCTGCCTGGGTGTTTGAGCCATTTTGGGCATCTCCTGTGGCTCTAGAGTGCTCTGCCAAGCCATGGGAATGAGCGGCACAATTACTGCTTCCCTGGTGGGATCTTAGTGGGTGCCCACTGAGAGGACTTTGTGAACAAAACAAAGTGCCCAGAAATTCTAAATTTGTTTTGTCTGTAGCCTTGGGGAGAGCCCAGTGACTGGGGAAGCTCAGGGTCGCGGACTAGTGGGACTGAACTGGGAAGGCTGGTGGGTGGGTGGGTATGGCTTGTCTCCTGGTGGCTGTGACAGTCCCACAGCTCCTGTGTCCCTCCCCTGCAGACTGCAGTGGTGCCAGATCACCAGCTTGGCTGCCGTGCTCAGCGCCAGCCCGAGTCTGTGGGAGACACTGGGGGGCAGTTGCTGTGCGAGGGGCTGAAGCATCCCTCCTGCTGGCTGGAGAGGCTGTAGTGAGGGACTCAGGGCTCCCTAGGGATTTTCACATGCTGTTAACACTCCCTCTCCCATCAGTCCTTTTTCCCCACAGCCTTCTTGGCCCTGGGGCTGCCATCACAAATTTCAGGGCTCAAGTACAGGCCTTGTACCATGATGGGCCCAAAGTAGTGGGAAGGATGGTTGGGGATAAGAACCAGCAGGAATTATTGAGAAGATGGGTCTGATGAAAGGTTGCATCCAAATTTGCAAGAAGAGAAGAGCTGGGACATTGGATACATGGGGAGTTTGGGGAGGAATAATGAGGAGAAATAACTGGACTCCAGACGATCCAATGTGAATCAACAGAAGCCGTTTATTAAGCACAGATCATCATCTTTTATACCCTGTGTTGTAGCTGTACATGCTACTTGCTTATTTCTGATTAGCTAGTTACACCGTCCACGCGCTGTCCATGAAGTTCATTCACAGATCAGATTGGTTACAAGAATTCACATAGTAAATTGCTTAGTCATTAGCACAACATGTTTTCTACCTTCTCAGTTCTCATTTTTCCCATGTACTAATTCCATCTTCTACCACCTGTTTTGCTCTTAATCTAATCTCTCATAGTAGGGAGGCTGGCTCACATGGCCATTTTCTCTCAGACACATTCCTACAGAATAACCCCATGCATCATGTTAGGGGCTGACCTGCTGGAGAGCAGCTCTGTGGAAAGAGACCTGGGACTCCCAGTGGACAACAGGATGACCATGAGCCAGCAATGGGACCTTGTGGCCAAAAAGACCAATGGCATCCTGGGGTGCATCAAGAAGAGTGTGGCCAGCAGGTGGAGGGAGGTCATCCTCCCTCTCTACTCTGCCCTGGGGAGGCCGCACCTGGAGTGCTGTGTCCAGTTCTGGGCTCCCCGGTTCAAGAAGGACAGGGAACTGCTGGAGAGGGGACAGCAAAGGGCTACCAAGATGATGAAGGGACTGGAACATCTCTGTTATGAAGAAAGGCTGAGGAACTTCTGTCTTTTCAGTCTGGAAAAAAGATGGCTGAGAGGGGATCTTATCAACACTTACAAATACTTAAAGGATGGGTGTTAGGAGGATGGGGCCAGGCTCTTTTCAGTGGTGCCCAGGGACAGGACAAGAGGTAACAGGCACAAACTTGAGCATAGGAAGTTCCATCTCAACATGAGGAGGAACTTCTTTCCTGTGAAGGTGGCAGAGCCCTGGCACAGGCTGCCCAGAGAGGTGGTGGAGTGTCCGTCTCTGAAGACATTCCAAACCCGCCTGGACGCATTCCTGTGCAGCCTGCTCTGGGTGACCCTGCTCTGGCAGGGGGTTTGGACTAGATGATCTCCAGAGGTCCCTTCCACGCCCCATCATTCTGTGATTTTGTGAACAAAACTGCTGATGTAGAGGGCCTGATGTTCACTCTTGGGATGTTTTGGGTTGCTTTCCTTTCGGCTTACCTTTGGGCTTGTGCTATGGACTGGAAGCCTACAGACAGCCGGAGCGCATTAGTTGTGCTCCCAGAGTAGAACTTCTGGGGCCAGCTCATCACAGAGGCACCCAGTTCCCACCCTCTGAGGCTGCTCCACAGGGTGAAACGAAGCACAACAACTGGGCCAATCCACAGGTGTATCTCAAAAACATGCCACTGACAGGAGTGAAAAGACTCATGGAAATGCTCAAAGAGAAAGTGCCCCTGCCATTTCCTTCCACTACTACCACAGTCCTCTGTCGGCTGATCTGTGTGACTCCTGGCTACCTGGGCATGGCTACAGTTATCGATCTCCAAACACATGCCTCAGTGTTTCCAGGCAGTTCCTCTTGCTGGGCTGTGTGCTCTCAGCCATGCTTCTCTGTCACAGTCACTGCTGGTGGGGACACTCTCTTGGGATACCTTTGCCCAGGGAAGCTTTAAAACCCAACCCAGAAGAAAAGGTTCTCTGAACGAGGTGCCCACCTGCCCGTCTCTGTTCCCCATAGGCTCTGCTGTGGGCAGCACAGACCCCATCGGTGCAGTTGTACCTGCGAGCCAAGGCCTGGGCTGTCAGCCACTCCTCTACTTTTGTGTCGCCTCCAAACTTGCTGAGGGTGCACTCGGTCCTGGTGTCTAATGAAGATGTTGAACAGTATTAGCCCCAGTGTTGATCGCTGGGGTATCCCACTGGTGACTGGCCTCCAGGTGGACCCAGTGCCACAAACCTTGAGTCAAGCCGTTCCGCCGGTTTAAAATGTTTTAAATCCATCTCATGTCTGCTTTCCTAGCCTTTCCTAGCCACTAGTGTGTCTAAGTGGGTGTTGCAGAAGACAGTGTCAAAATCCCTTCTGAAGTTCAGATAAATGACATCCAGTACTCTCTCCTCATCCACCAAGCCACTCATTTTAGCAAAGACAGCTGTCAAGTTGGTCAGACGTGATTTGCCCTTTGCAAATCCATGCAGTCCTTCCAGTCACCTTCCCGTCCTTCCTGTGATCAGAATTGGTTCCCGGGATTACTTGCTCCATCACCTTTCCTGGGATGGAGGTGACTGACCAGCCTAGAGTATTGTCCCAAAGTGGGGTCGTTTACCTGGTGTGCGACGCCAATATACGCACAGAGTAGAGGTATGAGCTATTTATTTAATGTCTGCAGAGATGAGTGCTGGGTGGTGATCCACAAAGCTAGCACACTGGCCTACAAACTCCTCCGAATATTTATATGGTCCAAAACACAGAAATACATGCCCTTAATTATAATAATTGGTTAGTACCTTATCATAACAATTTCTATTGGTTAGTACAGTCTCTCGCTTTCATTTGGAGTAACAAGGTGCTTTCATTGCTATGTGCATGCTCCAGCACCTTGGGGTCCAATCCAGTCTCCACTTGAGTTGGTGGTCGCGATCTCCCACTGCCACATTTACCTCTCCCCCCAGTTACTGCAAATTTTTGTTGACTTTATGCCTTATCCAGCAGCTGTCTGCTTTTCAGACGGTTTCGGCACCCCCTGTGATGGGATGTTCCTTATTATCAGCCTTCTGTTCTTCTTCAAAGGTATATACATTAGGAAGGCATTTATTGTTGATACCAAGCGTCTGGTTTCACAGGGCCTTTTTACAGCTCTTTATTCTTACTTACTTAATGGGAGATTCTACCTTCTAAAATATATTTTACCTTTTTAAAAGTGCATTCTACCTTCTTAAAGTACATCAGTGGTTCCCTGGATCCTCTTTCTTGTCTCTCTTGAAGACAGGGGCAATATTTGCATTCTCCAGACCTCAGGAACCTGCCCTGACCATCATGACCTTCCAGACATTATCAAGAGTGACCTCGCAGTGACACCAGTCAGCTCCCATGGCCCTCGTGGCTGCATCCCACCAGGTCCACGGACTTACCTGTGTCCCATTTGTTTAAACACCAAGGATAAGCCTGCCTTACCGTGGACTCTCCCATTGCTCTCAGGGACCTGGAATTGCTGAAGGCCAGTCTTACCAGTGAAGACTGAGGTGAAGAAGGCATTCAGTACTTTGGCCTTCTGCATGTCCTTTGTGACCAGGCCCCTGCTCCCGTTCAGCAGCAGGCCCACATCTTCTGTATTATTCATTCTGCTGGGGATGTACCTAGAGAAGCCTTTCTTGTCGCCCTTCACATCCCTCACCACATTCAACTCCAGTTGGGCTTTGGCTTTCCTAACCTGATCCCTGCCCTCGGACAGCATCTCTGTATTCTTCCCAAGACACCTTCCTGTGCTTCTACCTCCTGTATGCTTCCTTTTCGTGTTTGATGGATGGTCTGGTTGTTGAGCCTGGAGGAGGGGATCCTTGATTGTCAACTAGCTCTCCTTGACCCTTCTTCCCTGGAGGACAGTCTCTCATCAGATTCTTCCATGCAGGTCTTTGAAGAGGCCAGGGTCGGCTCCCCTGAAGTCCAGGGCTGTGATCTGCTGCTCTCTCATGTAAAGGGCAAGTCCCCCACCCTTCTTTCCCAGCATGTCCATCCAAAAAAAGCCTGTATCCACTCGTTTTGAGCTACCCCAGTATGACTCTGTGACCCCGATGAGCTACTAAAGCCCTGAGACTGCACGCAGACCTCCAGTTCCTCTTGTTTCTTCCCTGTCCTGCGTGGATCTGTGTAACAGCACTTCACAGAGGTGCCCAGCTGGGCCGACTTCCCAGGAAGGGGGGGGAGCTCTCCTCATGGCTGTGTCCAATGGGCACTTCTTCTTGTATGTGGATATTCTTGGGCTGCGCTGGGAGCAGGGGTTGTCTCCAGCGCTGGTCCCTCACTGGCCAAGGGACGTGCATTTTGGGGTTATAGGTGGGATTTGTGGCCATTCCTTTTGGGCAACGGCCTAGTGAGGTGTGTGCACGTCTGTCATCCCACCTGTGACGAGACCCGTTGTATTCCCCCAGGGAATACAACCCCGGGGGGGGCTGACGGCACCCCTGGCTCCTCTTTGGGGCATCTCTCCGCAGGCTGCGGTGCTGCCAGATCACTGGCACCGGCTGCAGGAACCTGGCCCAGGCGCTGGGCACCAACCGGAGCCTGTGGGAGCTGGACATCGGTTTCGATGAGCTGGGAGATGCTGGGGCGCTCCTGCTGTGAGAGGGGCTGAAGGATTCCACCTGGCAGCAGCAGAGCGTGGGGTGAGGGACCTGGGGCTTCCCAGGGCATTTCCCTGGCTGCCCCACAGGCAGCGCTCGATGGGGCTGGGGCTGGGCCGCAGGGATGGGGAGAGGCTGCCATGGAGATGAGCCTGCAGCAATGGCTCCCTGCTCATCCCATGCTCCCCGCCTGCCTGCCCCGGGGACAAGAGGAGTGTGTGAAAGTCTTCCTCCAGGCATCTTCTTCCCTTGCCCTGGGTCCTACACCCTTGGGGTGGCTTCCAGGTGTACCTTGTGTGGAGGAGTGGATGGATTTTCACTTAATGCCCACTGGTAGCTCTAATTTTGCTATTGCTTTGGTCCAGCCGCATCCAGTCAGTTCCTGGCCATGTTAGCCTCCTACCTGGAGAGTCGTATCCCATTTCTAGAATTGCCATTCAGATATTTACCTCTTTCTTAAGGTTGTTGAGAGGTTGAACTATATTGCTGTTTCATGGTGTAAGATCTGAGGTTGGATTTAGATGGTTGTCCTATCCCCAGCCAGCACGGAGCAAAGACTCCACGTCTCCAGCACTGGGAGATCTTTGCATTGCGAGCATGGGGAGGTTGTGTCTCTTCTCAGTCAAAGAAGGGTTCTGCTATGAAGGTCCTTATTCTGAAGGAAGGCCAGGGTCTGTTCAGAACAGGCTCATTCGTGGGGCTGCTGACGGAGTTTTTCCAAGACCACAAGGTCTTGTGCTGTGCTGTTTTGGCTGGAGGATCAATTAAGAGGGGCACCCTGCTGCACGAAAGGCGTGCTGATTGTGGTTTGCACGCTTTGAACAAAGAGGAATTGCCTTGGTGAAGGGTCTTCAGGGGAACAGAAATCCTCAGACCAGCTCAGCCTTTTAAGCTCCCCGCACCCCTCCCCATGACAGCTCCTGGGCAGGGGGAGCAGCAGTTGGGGAATGGGGATGACAGCAAGAGGGGGCTCTGGAAGGCACTTGGAGCAGGATGGGGTGAAGCAGAGGTCTTGCTGGTCCCTGCAGTGCACTGGGGTGTCAGGCAGTGGTCACTATCGGGCAGATTTAACAGTTGTTCTTCTCTGCTTCCCTCCAAAGGTTGATCAGATCTGGGTTAAATGAAAGAACACAGCAGAATTTGGCTCCCTGAAAGAGGAAAAGCCCAGGTGGAATAAATGTCGCACTTCTTGAGCAGGCTGGTCCGCAGGCAAGGTCTCTGGCCTCATGATGCTCTCACAGAGACGGGCTAAAAGTTAAAAGTGATTTGGGAATGAGGGGATGTTCCCTGCATTTATGGATATTTCCTTTAAAGCCAAAAGGGGGTAACCAATGTGTATGGTTGGGATGTCGCTGCAGTCTTGGCTGGCCGTCATAAGGAGGGTGGGAGATGCTGGCCTCTGCTCAGGCATAACTGCAGCTTTTCGGGTCCTGCCTGGATCTCCGTTAGGTTGGGAGGGGAGCAGAGGGCAGAGGGAGTGAGGGTAGGGATGTAGGGAACAGCACTGAGGGTTTGAGTAGGCCCTCCTTGAAGTCTCTGAGAGCTTTGCATGTGAGGATGGATGTTTAGCCTGTTCCCAGGAATTTTTGATTTTGATCGTTCTGATTTGACAGCTTCCAAGGAGGTTGCTACTCTCTCTTTTGTTTATGTATGCTTTTATCCAGGAGAATTTTTTCTGATTTTTGCATAAAGGGCCTGACTCGGGGATCTCCTCAGGTTGTGCCATTTTCCTCCCTTCCTGTAGTTGGTGGCAGTCTCTGGGCTCTCCTAGTTCCAGACAATCCCTAGGGATGGCACCCAGGAAATCCTTCCAGGGTCTGGTTTTCAGTCCACGACAAACAACATCGCAGTGGCAAAGTAGGAACTCCCTGAGCCGCAGAGACGTCCTCTTCTTTTCTCCAGTAAATCCCTGTAAATACGTGTCCAGGTACTTCCTCCTCCTGCCTTGCTGTTCTTCTGTGTGTGTAGTGACAGGATTAAGGATCGCTTGTGTCGCACGGGGACTTTGGCGTGAACAAGCAGCAGTTTGTACCTGTAACCATGTAGAGAAGCCAGGCGTGCCCGAAGGAGCCAGGGGGAGGATTCACAGAAGCACCAAATCACAGAACAGCTGCGCTGGGAAGGAACCAAACCCCTCGCGTCAGCTCGGGCAGGCTGCCTAGGTCACGTCCCATCAGGTTTTGAATACCTCCAAGTGCTACCTGAAATGAAAGCCCTCGAAACCAAAAGTAGTTCAGAGAGGAGATATTGCTTTATTCGCTGTCGGGTGCTAGGGGGAAAAACCCACAAACCTAGCACCCCTTACCGGGGATATTCACCCATTATTTATACACAAAATATTCTCATTATTCCGCCTACCTAATACATAACCCCACCTAGGCTTACATATTCATTAGGATGACTGAATAGTCTTTTTGTACACACATACCAAATTTTGCTACGTCAGCAAAACACTTCTGCGCAAGCATGAGTGTCTCGGTGGTCGTTTGGGTAAGGAGACCCTTCCTCACGTTATCCTTTTAAGGCATTGAGTCATCTCAGGACAGTAAAAGTTTGCTGTAAGTTTGCCAACTTCTTGAAGATAATAAGGATGTTCTTTGAAGTAGCTGTAACTCTATCCTAATTGGTACAGGCGTACATACTTGATGTACAGAAGAACCTTGAGGTGATTAACTACTTCTTGTGATCACACCCTTGGTGATGAGCTACTTCTGGCTGTCTCCTCATTATCGCTATCTGTAACATCAGCTCAGTGAATAACTGTTTTTTTGTATACAGTAAGAAGGTCAGTAATTAGCTACTTTCTCACACAATAAGAAGGTTAGTAAGAAACGATCATTTTAGAAACAAAGCAGAGGCCTGTCTTTGGTAACACAAGGACTGAGAATCCACAACTCCTCTGGGCGGCTAGCGTAGCTCACAGGAAAGAAAGTATTTTCTTATGTTTGCAAAGTCCTGAAGTGCAAAGTCCAGCACCTGGGGAGGTGTGACCCCCTGCACCAGCACATCCTGGGGGCAGGCCATTCGGAAAGCAGCATTAGATGGCTCCTGCGAGGCTGCAGGCTGGGATGGGGGAAGAGGGGGCTGTGTCTCAGCTGGGGACTGCTCCTGGCACAGGGCTGCACCACAGAGCGCAGCCCCTCCAGGCTCTCTGCCACCGCGGGGGGGTCAATGCAGAGGAGCACATCCCTCCTCCTTCACCGCCTCTGCCACCCCCGTGTGTGTCACATCTGTCCCCGACGGCAGCAGCGGGAGCAGGGAAGGGGACAGGCAAGTGCCCTCCCTTGCGTGAGGGCTCCGATGGCCGGGGGAGCTGTGGCGGGGACACGGGATGGGAAAGAGGGGCTCCAGGTGAGTACAACCGCCCCCAGCACACACAGCTGGGGAGATACAGACCCTCACGCCCCCCAGGCACAAGGGCTGTGACCCACGGTCCCGCTCCAGGGGCCGGCGCAGAGCCCCTCACTCATTCCACACCCGCCCAGTGTCTGGTTTTGGGGACACAGACCCGCCCTGCTGCAGTGGCTGGAGATTAAAGACTCCCATTTGCCCCCGCAGCTGCACCGGGAGCCCACTGGCTCCAGTACCTGCGCTGGGAGCCCACTGGCTCCGGTAGCTGACACCACAGCTCAGGGACACTCCACCCTTGGTCTGCCACCAGCAGCTGGCACCAAATTCCACTCACACACACAGGGGTGTCACCAGCAGCCGGCACTTGGTCCTTGCAGCACAGAATCACAGAATCATACAATGTGTTGGGTTGGAAGGGACCTCTAAAGGCCATCTAGTCCAACCCCCTGCAGTCAGCAGGGACATGTTCAACTAGATCAAGTTGCTCAGAGCCTCATCAAGCCTGGCCTTGGATGTCTCCAGGGATGGGGCATCTACCACCTCTCTGGGCAACCTGGGCCGGTGTCTCATCACCCTCATTGTAAAGAACTTCTTCCTAATGTCTAATCTAATCTAAACCCACCCTGCTCTAGTTTAAAACTGTATGTCTTTTAACAATTAACTCCTCTACGTTTCACGCAGGTGAAATACAAACTTAGATGGTTTCCTAAGTCCTTGTTCCTTAACGCAGTTAGTCCTGAAAAGCCCTACACCAAACTTCATCATATTTTGGAAAAGGTCAGGACCTTTCCTCCAGGGGACGAGGCAGAAGCTTTGTTCTGAGCCTTGCTCTGACCGTCCTTGTCTTCACAAAGCCAGACAAGCCAACATTACTACCAGACGCAACCAAATGGTATATCCAACCCTTCTTTTTCTTCATAGTTCATGTTAGATTGTCATAGAAATGTAACCCCGTACCTTCTTATGACATTAAAAAAAAAAATTCCATGTGTTTACATGCAGTAGTCAAATTAAAAGCCTCCAAGGCTAGGAGGAGATATGGATTTGTAATTAAAAATAAAAGACTGACAATTTGAAATGAAGTAATGTTTGTGATACTCAGGAATCGAACAAGCTAAAAACATACCTGAAAATATTTTAATTATATTTTAAAATGTTCTTTCATGGCAGTAGCTTCAGTAAATTGCACTACATCAGTCCCTGCATACCATTCAAATTGCGTTCCATTTCTAGAATAATGGTTCACTAGCAAATGACAGAATACAGTTTGTTCCTAATAATTTAAAAAAAAAAAACAACAACAAACAAACTGTAAAACATTTATAACTACTACTAAAAAAATAACACTTCAGCCTAGATTAGAATTGCTAGCTTTAAGGAATGAAATATATTTTGTGGTGTAATATTTTTACTATGTTTTCTTGCTAATTTATACATCTCAGCAACAAGCGTGAGGTATCCTGGTGGTTGGTATAAAAGAGGATTCCAGTCTAACAATGCACGGGACTGCGGAGGTTGTCATTTACACTGCAGTAAAAGTAAATGGCAGAGTAATAAGGAATATTAGAGTTCTTACAAAAGAGTTCAAGAAATAAAAAGGAAAGAGAGAGGCTGTTATTTCCTTCTTCTGTAAGAAAGGCTACAAACACTAGATGTGCCTAACAGAAACGTCTAGTGTCATTTCTTCACTAAACAACTCGGGAAGTCAAGGTTCGAGCGGTTCAGGCTCTGGCAGATATCCCTTTCTTCCCAAATACTTAGCAGCGTTGGGGATTTTTTTAATGTACCCCTTGAGGTGAGTTGAACATATCTGGGCTTAAATATATATTAAAAAAAAAAAAAATAATGAGCAACGCTTGGGGCAGAGTCCTACCACCACGAGCAGTTCTGTGAGGGGTCTGCAGAGAGGGGGCAGGAGCCGATTCCTTGTGGGCCCTGGGACCCTGCACCCACCCTGTGAGCATGGGGCCGGGGGTCCATCCCCAGCCCAGCGCTGCTGCCCGCAGGTGGTCCCTGGGCTGGCTCGTGCTCCACGGTGGCTGCAAGACCAGGCTGCTCCTTCCCTCACCACCAAGGGAAACCTCACCCGGGCATTCCTGCCTCCAGCCAGTTCAACCCCTGCCGCGGCTGGACCTTCTCGCCCTCTGTACCCCAAATTAAAGGAGCTTCTTTACTTGCCAAAGGGTTATGGATCCCAAGCTTGAAGACGCTTAGAAATAACAGTTCCAATCCTGGCTGTATCTAAATCCCTTCCAGCAACTAGTAAAGGTCCTTAGTGTATGGCAATCTTACAGGTGTTCCTGCAGTGCTGCCTCCAGCTCTGGGGCCACCAACAGCAGAAGGACATGGAGCTGTTGGAGCGGGACCAGAGGAGGCCACGGAGATTCTGGGAGGGCTGGAGCCCCTCTGCTGCGAGGACAAGCTGAGAGAGCTGGGGGGGTTCAGCCTGGAGAAGGCTCCGGGGAGACCTTCCAGCCCCTTCCAGTCCCTAAAGGGGCTCCAGGAAAGCTGGGGAGGGACTCTGGATCAGAGAGGGGCGCCATGGGACTTGGGGGAAGGGTTTTACACTGAAAGAGGGGAGACTGAGATGAGATCTCAGGAAGAAATTCATTCTGAGGGCGGTGAGCCCCTGGCCCAGGTTGCCTGGAGAAGCTGTGGCTGCCCCATCCCTGGAGGGGTTCAAGGCCAGGTTGGACGGGGCTTGGAGCAACCCGGTCGGGTGGGAGGTGTCCCTGCCCAGGGCAGGGGGTGGCACTGGGTGATCTTTAAGGTCCCTTCCAACCCAAACCATTCTGTGATTTTGTGATACTGACCCGCCTACCTGTCTCTAGAATTGCGTTGTGGGTGGAATCCTCGTTAGCGTACTCACAGTAAAAGCTGCACTGCTCATTAAAAAAAAAAACAAAACTGTTAAAACCTTTATTGGTAAAATGGGATGAGTATGTTTCTCTACATCACAGGGCTGTTGTGATGTTAAATGAACTGAGGAATACTGAGATATGAGGTATGCAACTATACAAATAAGAGATAAATAATACATGAATAAAAAGTGGTCTGCTCAGGAGTACCACACCATAGTCAGAAGAACGACCTATGGAGAACCACCATGTAAGATGCCACACAGAACGCAGGCTTGAGAGATGATATTTAAAAGCCCCAAAGCCACACAATTCCGTGCCCTTGAGACTCCATTTAAAGCTAGAAGAACACACGAAAATCTTCATGAAATATTTTAATAACAAAGTTACAAATCCCCTTTTACTCAACTGCTCTCAAAGTACAGGGAGAAAAAAAATCCACTGGTAATGGAGTGAAATATCAGTACTTACTACAGTCAGTAAATGCCCGGAGTCACGTCAGTACAAAGCCTGTACGAGATTACCATCAGCTTCTTTTTAATCTCCGGATAAGTGTGCCAAAAAATAACTCTTACATGGCCAGCTTCCTCCTAACGCCTTTCTGCTGCGGTAGGTACAAAATCAACAGTTACAGCCGTCGGCAACAAACCCAGCAACCCAGAACCCAACACACCCAGGCAACAACGCAACTAAAAATACTTGGCACACCTTACCTGGAACCGTCATGCAAAATTAAAACGCTGCCCCAAAACCCAGCTTTCAGAGAAAGGGGCTTCACGTCTCAGTAATTCGGTTAAAAATCTCGTACCAAAGGAGGTTGCTCATAGAGAAATCAAATTTCTCTCCAAAGCGTTATTTTAATAAAGCTTGAAGTAACACCGCTTTAATCCACTTAATTTTAATAATACAAAAAAAAAAAAAAGGACAGATAATTTGCAAGATTGATGATTTTGGGTGCAGCCGGAGCCGGGAGCGTTTTACAGCCCCGTCTCCCCCCCCCCGCACACCTCCCGGCGGTGCCTCAGACCGCCATGAAACCTCACGTTTTAAAACAAAAAAAAATAAAAATAAAGATGTTACCAGCGTGACCGGCTGCGGGCGGGGAAATGGAGGGCGCAAAGGCCCCTCGGGCCCGCGGGGTCCGGACCCGCCCGGGCCGGGGCGGGCAGGCCCGGCCCCCCTCGGCCCCGCCTCCGCGGCCCGGCACTGCCGCGAGCCCTCCCCAAGATGTCGGCGTTTGCAGCCAGCCGGGTGAGCGGCCCGAGGGAGGGGGGGAACGGGGAACGCTGGAGGGTGAAGAGCCGGGGGGGGAGCCGGGCGGGCGCTGCCAGCCCCATCGGCCCCGCGGGCTCCCAGTCCGCCATCGGCCTCGCGGGCACCCTGCCTCCCCTCACGGCCTCCGAGGCGTACTCGGCTGCGCCGCCGGTGGCATGCTTTGATACGCCGTCCGTGAAAGCTGTTTGCTGAAGTACTAACCCTCCCCCTAGGAATTAAGAGCGTTCCTGCCGTAAGAAGTTGTGGGTGACCTCCCCGCCCCGGGCAGCGGGGCGGCTCACGGCTCGGGCAGCCCCCGCTGCGCGCCCGCCCGCCCCCGGCTCCCCGCCCGGCTCCTGAACTGGGGGAAGGGTGAAGGGCGCTGGGACGGGGCGGCTGGGCAGCCGTCCCTCCTTCCCCCAGACAGCCGCGTCCGTCTCTCCTTCCCCGGGGCAGCCGTTTGCTCCCCTCAGACAGCCATGTCCCTCCTTTCCCCGGGCAGCCGTTTGCTCCCCTCAGACAGCCGTGTCCGTCCCTCCTTCCCTCAGACAGCCGTGTCCGTTCTTCCTTCCTTCAGGCAGCCATGTCCCTCCTTCCTTCCTTCAGGCAGCCGTGTCTCTCCCTCCGTCCCCCGGGTAGCCGTGTCCCTCCTTCCCTCTGGCAGACGCGTCCATCCTTCCCTCAGACAGCCATGTCCCTCCTTTCCCCGGGCAGCAGCTGTGTCCATCCTTCTCTCAAGCAGCTATTTTCTTCCCTCGGGCAGACATGTCCTTCCCTCGGGCAACCGTGTCCCTCCATCCCTCAGACAGCCATGTCCCTCCTTCCTTCAGACAGCCGTGTCCTTCCCTTGGGCAACCGTGTCCATCCTTCCCTCAGACAGCCGTGTCCCTCCTTCCCTCTTTCAACATGGTCTCCCACAGCATCCTCACAGGGAAGCTTAGAAAGTGTGGGTTAGGTGACTGGACACTGGGGTGGATTGAAAACTGGTTGAAAGACAGAGCTCAGAGGGTTGTGATTAGGGGCGCAGAGTCCAGTTGGAGGTCAGTGACGAGTGGTGTTCCCCAGGGGTCAGTTCAATACATTCATCAATGACCTGGATGAAGGGACAGACTCAGCAAGTTTGCCAATGACACAAAGCTGGGGGGGGTGGCGGCTGACACACCGGAAGGCTGTGCCGCCATCCAGAGAGACCTGGACAGGCTGGAGAGTTCGGCAGAGAGGAACCTTATGAAATTCAACCAGGGCAAGCATAGGGTGCTGCACCTGGGGAGGAATAACCCCATGCACCAGGACAGGTTGGGGCTGACCTGCTGGAGAGCAGCTCTGTGGAAAGAGACCTGGGACTCCCAGTGGACAACAGGATGACCATGAGCCGGCAATGGGACCTTGTGGCCAAAAAGACCAATGGCATCCTGGGGTGCATCAAGAAGAGTGTGGCCAGCAGGTGGAGGGAGGTCATCCTCCCCCTTTACTCTGCCTTGGTGAGGCCGCATCTGGAGCACTGTGTCCAGTTCTGGGCTCCCCAGCTCAAGAAGGACAGGGAACTGCTGGAGAGGGGACAGCAAAGGGCTACCAAGATGCTGAGGGTACTGGAACACCTCTCTTATGAAGAAAGGCTGAGGGATTTGGGTCTCTTCAGTCTGGAAAAAAGACGGCTGAGGGGGGATCTTATCAACGCTTATAAATACTTAAAGGGTGGGTGTCAGGAGGATGGGGCCAGGCTCTTTTCAGTGGTGCCCGGGGACAGGCACAAACTTAAGCATAGGAAGTTCCACCTAAACATGAGGAGGAACTTCTTGACTTTGAGGATGGCAGAGCCCTGGCACAGGCTGCCCAGGGAGGTGGTGGAGTCTCCGTCTCTGGAGACATTCCAAACCCGCCTGGACGCATTCCTGTGCGACCTGCTCTAAGGTGACCCTACTCTAGCAGGGGGGTAGGACTAGTTGATCTCCAGAGGGCCCTTCCAGCCCCTACAATTCTGTGATTCCCTCAGACAGCCGTGTCCCTCCTTCCCTCACGCAGCTGTGTCCTTCCCTTGGGAAACTGTGTCCATCCTTCCCCCGGGCAACCATGTCCATCCTTCCCTTGGGCAGTTGCGTCCTTCCCTTGGGCAACCGTGTCCATCCTTCCCTCAGGCAGCCATGTCCTTCCCTTGGGCAGCAGCTGTGTCCTTCAACGCGGCCAAGCGCTGGGTCCTGCACTTGGGTCACATCGACCCCATGAATGCCTCAGGCCGGGGGCAGAGTGGCTGGAGAGCTGCCCGGCAGAAAAGGACCTGGGGGTGTTGGTCGACAGCTGGCTGAGTATGAGCCAGCAGCGTGGCCAGGTGGCCAAGAAGGCCAGCAGCATCCTGGCCTGTGTCAGCAATAGTGTGGCCAGCAGGACTGGGGCAGTGATGGTCCCCTTGTACTAGGCACTGGTGAGGCCCCACCTCGAGGGCTGTGTCCAGTTTTGGCCCCTCACGACTAGAGAGACATTGAGGTGCTGGAGCGTGTCCAGAGAAGGGCAACGGAGCTGGTGAGGGATCTGGAGCACAAGTCTGGTGAGGAGTGGCTGAGGGAGCTGGGGGTGTTCAGCCTGGAGAAAAGGAGGCTGAGGGGAGACCTTCTCGCTCTCTACAGCTCCCTGAAAGGAGGGGGTAGCCAGGGGGGTCGGTCTCTTCTCCCAAGGAACAGGCCATGGGACAAGAGGAAACGGCCTCAAGTTGCACCAGGGGAGGTTTAGGATGGATATTGGGGAAAATTTCTCCACTGAAAGGATTATCAAGCATTGGAACAGGCTGCCCAGGGCAGTGGTGGAGTTGCCATCCCTGGAGGGATTTAAAATCTGGGCAGACGTGGTGGTGAGGGACATGGGTTAGTGGTGGTTTTGGCAGTGTTGGGTTAATGGTTGGACTCAATGATCTTAAAGGACCCTTCCAACCTAGACAATGCTATGATTCTAAGATTCCTTCCCTCGGACAGCCTTGCCATGTCCCCCGGTGGGACGCAGATGCTTCCCAAAGTGTCACAGTGATGCTGGAGGTCAGAGAAGGCAGCTCCACCTGACGGCAGCCGGTCCCTCACAGACCAAGGGTGATGCTTTGGGCATCAGTGGTTGGAGTTCAGCCCCCACCAACCATCGCGCCGCGGCCGCATTTCCAAGGGTGGCAGAGCTGGTGTAATGCGCGAGGAGTTGGCTTTGAGCATGGCCACCGGCGACATTGGCCACTGGGGACTTGTCGCTGAATCCACCCAACGACAGGGAGGTTGGCAGAGCGGGCAGGTCGTTGCCCAAATCCCTACATGTTGTGAACTGTGGTCCTTTGTCACCCCTTTGTGCCACCTCCAGGTATGAACCCCCCTCTCCAATCCGTATTTCTATTTGTTGGGGGCAGTGTTGGGTGTTTTCAGAGTAACCGTCAGTGTTGCCCACCACTCAGGTACGAAAACCATGATCGACTTGGGTTTTCTAGCATGAATTTGGCAGCTTCTTTCTTGTAGGGTGTCACCTTTAGCATTATATTCAATTTAGGACTTTTGCTAGTTTAGACAAAACTTTTTGGTGACAAAGTTATATGGGACTGGGTCATCCTTAATTAAAAAAAAAAAGTTATTACAATTACCTGGCTTTTCCTCAACCTTATCTTCTTGTCTGTTTCCAGGTAAAATAAGGTATGAAAAGTTGGGAGGACTGAGGTCTCTCTAGGTGTTTGTGGGTATTGTTTGATTGGTTTGGTTTTTTTTATGTAGTGGTGGTAACAGTTAGGTAAGAAAGCTGAGGCAAGAAGGTAAAACTTAGGTGAGAAAGCAACGTACCGTTTTGTAATGGCTGTGGCTTGGGAAAACTCCAGATGAGTAATACATTGCCTACTGGAAAATACAATCCTGAACCATTAATACACTCACTTACCTCTTCAGTATTCAGAGCTTCTACGCCTAGCAGTGGTCTTCCTGCATTTCTTCACCTTTTAGCTTTATAGATGTTTTCGGTATTTTCTGAAAATACTTCTTTTTCGCTGTGTTGATACTTGTCATTGCCCGTGTTCTTCATGCTTCGTTCTGCAGTTGTGCTGCAGCCGGGCTAGTGGCTTTAGGAGACTTGAGCTGCAAAGATCTTACACCTCATCTTTTCTTTCTCTTTAGCAGATGCTCCGAACCATTGCAGGCCACGGATGGAGAGCACGTTCTAGTAAACCTGCTCAAAACGTACACATAAGCAAACCTGGAGCTGGCTTTAGCTTTGGTAAGTACTGCAGTTTTTACAAGAAATACAATGCTTAAGGACAAATTGCAGTGTTAGGAAAAAACCAAAACAACTGTATTGCCGTTTGGTATGAATTTACAATGAAGGTGTTTATTCTGAATAGATTTCTATTCTTTTTTTTAAAAGTGTTCGCAAACCAAAATTATGTTTTTCTCCAGGTATGCGTGTGATATTTATGAGATTTTCTTCCTTTTTAAACTAACATCTGTCTTGAGCTTTTTTCATTGCCAAAGTTGCCTTAGCTTTGCATAATTATCTCATGCTGGCTTTTAAAACATTAAAATAACTGTATGTAGCCTTAGTTGAACTTGATTGTAAAGAATTCATCCTCATCTTGGTGTATTATGTATGTAAAAGTGAATTTAGTGGGTCAGCAGGTAGATGTTTGGAACTGGGTAGCCAGAATTGTCAAATAAGGAACATTTATCTGCCTCCGTCTCCTTCATTCAATTAGCACAGCCAGCTTCTCATTTCTGTTGGTACTGCATTTTATGGTACATGGTACGTCCTTCTGCATTTTCAGTATTTTGTGAATAATTGCGTCAGAAGTAACTAAGTGCACTGTACATGTTCGTTAGAGATGAGTGGAGGTTTTCTCCAGACGAAGGAGGAAGCTGAGCTTCTCTGGTTTCTGGAGAGGCCCAGGACGGTGGGTCCTCACAGTTTGAATTGTCCTGGAAGGACCTGAGACTTGTCGTGTTTTTTTTTCTTTTCTCACAGTCTGACAACTGGCAGAGAGTACAGAATTTGTGACTTTATTTTTTACTTTTCTTTTTTTAATAGAACTTACTGATGAACAGAAAGAGTTCCAAGCTACTGCTCGTAAATTTGCTTTGGAGGAAATTATTCCTGTTGCTGCACAGTATGACAAAACTGGAGAGGTAAATTTACCATAGAGTAGAGGAAAAATAGATTTTTATCTTAACCTGTGTAAAATTTAAAACATCAACTGCGATGAATCAGGCAGTGACATTCCCTCTCTATTTCAGTATCCTCTTCGGCTCATAAAACGGGCCTGGGAACTCGGTCTTATAAATTCACACATACCAGAAAGCTGTGGTAAGTAAACATTCTTTTTAATCTGTAAAATGAAACAAAGAAAAGGCCTTGGAGGATTTTTATATGTGTAATTATGCGTTCTGTATAAAATGAAGAGTTGCATGCTTGAGCACTGTAAATTTAATCAGTAGGCGGGTTGACACATACAAATGTTATTAGGGGTGGATGTAATCCGGCAACAAATTAGACAGATCACGATTTAGTAACTTACAACCAGTTTTTCTACCACAATTACAACTGACTGATGTTCCCCTGGTGCACCGCCTCAGCTGCGGAGGCAGAGAAATTGGAAAGTCGTATTTTGATCTAGTCTCTGACGCAGGCTGCAGCAATTTAAGAGTTTTTTCCAGAAGGACAGTTTTCCAGTTTCGGTGCCATGAGGTACAGCTGTGCTTTGGCAGTGCTTGGGTATGTGACTGACCAGGGTAAAAAATGTTAAAATTTTTAGATTTTCTTTATTGCATCTGTATTGTGTGAAAAAGAATTTGTGGAAATGTCCATAGCAGACCCTATTTTTTTTTTGAAGACTCATCAGAGTGTATAACTTGTATCAAAAATGTAATTAATGAGGCTAAGGCACAAAGAGACGAAAGGAGCAATTGTGATGATGACATTTACTCCATCACAAATTCTAGGGAAACTCACGGCTGAAATAGCTGGATTATTGCAATGTGTAATCGCTCCGTTATTAAATTAAAACTTAAAAGTGACAAATTGGACACCATTTACAGGCTCTCCCGAGGGAGAGCTGGGAAAATACCAATGAGCCTGATACGCCATGTAAATAACGAACACATAAGGTGAAGCACAGCTAGAGTGGACATACACAAACGAAGGGTTTTTGTAAAAGGAAGTCATGGCACAAAAAATAATTAGGGTTCTCTGAAGTAGCTAATAAGTGTGTGAACAGGAGCTGCCTGCTTGGTATAAAAATGCTGGAACTTCCAAAATGAATTTGAAAAATCATCAGGTTTCACAGCAGAAAAATCAGCGGCATGGTCTTGTTGGTGCTTGTGCTATTTGGAATATCTAGAAATAATCTGGAAAAGGACATCAATAGTGAGGCCACAGAGTTTACTGATGATCCTAAATTATTCAGTATAGGAAAGGTGAGGCTGGTGCAAAGAGCTGTAGAGAAGGTTGTGAAACCAGGTGACTGTTAAAACGGCAGATGGAAATTCAAAATAGGAAAAATGATGCACACAAGGAAGGAAAGAAGCAATCCAAACTTCCTAAATAAAACAGTGTCTTCTGAACAAGTTACTACC
The DNA here is from genome assembly GCF_028500815.1 of Rissa tridactyla. NCBI lineage: Eukaryota > Metazoa > Chordata > Aves > Charadriiformes > Laridae > Rissa > Rissa tridactyla. Next base: position 188,642 of record NW_026529584.1, read on the forward strand.
TCTAAAAAAAAAAAACCAAAAAAAAAGAAGATATTTTTGGGGTTATAATATATAGTTTGTTGAAGATGTCAGCATGATGCCCAGAAGTGGTCAAAACCGTAACTGTAAGGTCAGAAATTAAGGAGGGAATGACAAAAAAAAAGCAGAAGCCATAATTCTGCTGCTGCTTGAATCCAGACTGCTCTTGCCTCTTTAATGTGTTGATCCTTCCACCCCAAAAGGGTGTTGTGGGAGTGGAGAAGGTTCCTAAACGGATGACAAAGATGATAAAAGACAGAGAACAGCTTCTGTGTGAGAAACACCTGAAACGCCAGTGTCATGGAGTGCGTGAAGAGGGATCCATGGCTCGTTGTCCCCTTCACACAACCAGAAGGCAGCAAACGAAGGCAGCAGGCTCAGGATAAACGAAAGGAGATGGTTTTACGCTCAATGCAGGGTTAATTTGGGAAACTCATTACCCCTGGATGATACCGATGCTAAAATTGTACACAGGTTCAAAAAGAGACCGGGCAAATTCACAGAAGTGTCTATCAGGGGTTAGCTGACAAAGACACCGAAGATCCTTTTGGCTGAGGAAGTCACCTGAAGGCTGGGGAAAATATTTTGAGGGAGTATTGCTGTAGTGTTACTGTATTTTTATGCACTTCCCAAAGTGTTGGCTTGTGTCAGAAACAGACCACTGGGTTGGTTTTCTGACCAATACAGATGCTTTGGGTTTTTATTTCTAAGCGCTGTGGTAGCCCCTGTGGCCCTTTCTCTGCTTCATAAGAACTCTTAAAAAAATTCTCAGATGTAAAGTAGTCAAAAGATTCCAGTGGTACATTCTTGCCGTTCAGTGCAACGTGGCCCACAGCAAGAAGGCAAGCAGCCTGGCACGGCGAGCTGTCCTTCCAAAGTCACCTGTTAACTAATCTGACGAAACTTCATTTAGAAAGCTTGGATGGGAAGGCCTAATCGAACACCGTGCTCAATTAAATGGACGTGGGGGAATGTGTTTTTGATAAGTAAATTTTGTAAATCACTGATACCATAATGGTATCAGTGGGTTGGGGTGGGTTGAGAATGGTTTGGGTCGGAAGGGACCTTAAAGACCATCCAGTGCCACCCCCTGCCCTGGGCAGGGACACCTCCCACCAGACCAGGCTGCTCCAAGCCCCGTCCAACCTGGCCTTGAACCCCTCCAGGGATGGGGCAGCCACAGCTTCTCTGGGCAGCCTGAGCCAGGGGCCCAAGTTCCACTTTTAACTAATTTTAGTCAAATATTTCAACTGTAGGTGGCCTTGGCCTCGGCAGTTTTGAAGCCTGCCTTATTACGGAAGAGTTAGCCTATGGATGTACGGGCGTCCAAACGGCCATCGAGGCGAACTCCCTCGGGGTGAGTTCTGTCTTTTCTTACCTCCTCTAAACTAGAAGCAGTGCCCTTTGAAAAGGTGAATTAATGGTCCATTTTCTTGCAGCAAATGCCAGTAATCATTGCGGGAAATGAGCAGCAGCAGAAGAAATACTTAGGAAGAATGACAGAGGAGCCAATGATGTGTGTAAGTATAGCTTAGGAACACTGTGGAATGTTCCTAAATCATATTAATCAGGTTGGTTGGTTTGTTTGTTTAAAATACTGATACCTACTCACAACTTAGCCTGTTTTAGTTTGTAAATTAACAGTGGTGTTTACTGAAAGACAAGGAATATTGAACTAGATGTATTCAATAAGCAAATGGAAGATGTTACCTGGAAAACTATCCTAAGTCACTTACTGAAAATTAATACCTTTCATTTCCCTTTCAAGAGAAGGTGAAGGAGTTTAAGAAAAATGCAAGGCTTATATGAGCACACTCAACTCAGATGGGCGTTAAACTGCAGTTACGAACCTTAAATATTACCTAAGCAGTACTTGTTACACGGGAAGGAGTAAAGATTCACGTGCAATGGGTTAAAATCTGAACAACTAAGCCTCATAAAATGGAGCGCACAGTAACCATAGAATGTTACCCTGTGTTCTTATTTTCAGATTTTAGAGATCCTTAGCTTTTCTATCAGAGTTTGCGAAGCATGAGGAAGTGATGACTTGTTAAAAAGTACAGAATGGTCCTGTATATCATTAAAGTAAAAGACAATTTTAAGTATTATTATGGATTTATAAGGAAAATTAACCTTAGCGTGTTTGGATTCTTGCTCAGACAGCTGTTGGGGTTGTTTGCTGTCATATTTTGGTGTTCTCCGTGCAGTTAATTTAAAACCTTTGCAGGTCAGTTTGGTGCATGTAATTCTGCAATAATTTGTGGTTGCTTAAAATGAGAATTTTTATTCCTCCAGATTTTGTGTTTTGTTTTCTTTTAGGCTTACTGTGTAACAGAGCCCGGAGCAGGCTCTGATGTGGCTGGGATAAAAACAAAGGCTGAGAAGAAAGGAGATGAATACGTTATTAATGGCCAGAAGATGTGGATCACAAATGGTGGGAAAGCAAACTGGTGCGTTGACTTTTGACTCACCTTCCACTTTCTGTTATTCTGTTCTATACTGACATGTGTCATTCCCCCCCCACAACCCAAGGTAGATGCTGGTGTTTCTTTAAAGATCTGCTATAAATCCGAACGTTCGTTATGTTTCATCGCACTGCGCTTTAATCAGCGACCACTTTGTCAGGACAAGGTATGAGAAAGCAGTCCCAAGTGCTGTGCAGTGCCTAAAAAGGAAACTGAGCGATGACAAGACTCCCTTCAAAAATGCCTCTCAAATTTTGCTGCTATCAAACAAAATCAATTCCGCTTTCTCTTCAGGGAAGGGCAGCAGCAGTATGAGTTAACTCGCAAAGTGCTCGAGAGGCTCATGTTACCAGCGACCTTGCTTTGTGAGTGTGCTGACCCGGACCAGTTGCTTCTGATTCTACTGGAAACATCTCTCACTTTTAGTGAAGATAGGCAACACCACAGTCCGGGAGTTTGTCTTTCATTTTCTTAAGGAAAGATATTTTCCAAGTGTCAAAGAATCCAGATTTTGCTGTGGTGCCTATGGATCGTGCTTTACAATATCGACCTCTTTCATCATGTCTCACATAAGATCGTGCTCATCCCCAACACATATATTCTTTCGAATTCAAGAGGAAAAACTTTATACATTTATGGATAAAGCTGAATTTTCTCGTTATTTATTTCCTGGTTTAAGGCAGAACCATCAAAGAGAATCTACCAGCTATCTTTTCATCTTACTGAACACCATAAATGTGATTTACAACTGTTTAACTTCTAACAGAAAAAAACTTACTTAAAGCTTATACTGAGAAGAATAAAATTATGATGTTTGAAATCAAGAGGATAACATAACATTCTGTATGCAATACTGTATTTCCTAAATAACAATTTTCACATCTGTGCTGTGAATGCGTTTCTTTAGTACTATTTGTGAAGCTGATCGTATTATTAAGACTTGGATTACATGGAAAAGGTGCAGAACCTTTGCACGTTGATCTGAAGTAATTTTTTTAAATCTTGACTTTTGTGGTAAGAGGTGCACTGCCACTTCCTCTCCCTCGCTCCCTTTCGCTTTATTTTTGGAAGGTCCAAGAAAGAAGGGTTGTTAACTTACTGATAGATGTATTATATGGTACAAACGCACCTAAAAATATTTAACATACGAGCTAAAAAAGTATCTGCTTGTTAATTGTGAGGATAAACTGACTCCCTTCTTCTTTGTTTTCCACTAGGTATTTTTTGCTAGCTCGTACCGATCCAGACCCAAAAGCTCCTGCAAGCAAAGCCTTTACTGGATTCATTGTGGAAGCAAATACCCCTGGAATCCAAATTGGAAGAAAGGTGAGCAGCGATCTCTGATTTGACAAGCCAGGAATTACTATTCACTTCCAAATCCGTAATGCATCAAATTGCCATCAAAGAAAAAAGCCTGTTAAGCCACCGAACGTTTTCATGTGCTCAATGATCTTTCCATTTCCACAGCACACAGAAACTATTCATGAGATGTACTTAGTAATTATATTAGTTCAGATAAGGAATTACTCAGAGTGGTCTAAAGTAAGATGACTTTGCAGAGCTGCAAAAGAATCTTTGCCACCCACTTAATTGACAAGTGCCAATTAAAGTGAAGTAGCAAGCCTTGAAAGTGTAAGCAGCAAGGTGGACAACTAACCGTAAACATGGCGTGCTTTAATGTTAGCTTCTCCTGCTCAGGGAACGGGCCTCTGAGACACTGGGCGAGTTCTTGTTTGAGGGGGGAAAGAAAGAAAGAAAGGAAAGAAAGGAAAGAAAGAAAGAAAGAAAGGAAAGAAAGGAAAGAAAGAAAGAAAGAAAGGAAAGAAAAGAAAGAAAGGAAGGAAGGAAGGAAAGAAGGAAGGAAGGAAGAAAGAAAAGAAGGAGAAAGAAAGAAGAAAGTACTATTTTTGGTAGCAGGGAAAATTGGACATTGAACATTAGGAAAGGAGTCGGAAACCTTGAACATCTCATTTATTTATTTGTGTGTTTGTAGTACAGCTGCATTTTACTACTGCCTGCGTTTTAGGTTCTTTACTTTTTCCTCTCTCATCTCAAAAGGATATAATTGAACTAGAAAAACACAAACGAGTGATTACAGCTACAGAATTAATTTCACAAACGAAGAAAGTAAACTGCCCAGCTTTGAGAAATAAAGGGCATGCGGATCAGTAAATGCAGAACTAGTATTTGGTGTGTATGTGGTGATTTTTAGATAAAAATGTAGTGTTTGACGGGGGGGGGGGAGGGGGGAGCTTTCTTTATGCTTTGAGGAAACTAAGGAATGAAAACGTGTTGTACCTTGGAAGAATGTAATTTAGTTGCCCGTCTGTAAACTTCCCTTTTCAGGAAATGAACATGGGTCAGCGCTGCTCTGATACAAGGGGTATTGTCTTTGAAGACGTAAGAGTGCCAAAAGAAAACGTGTTAATAGCTGAAGGAGCTGGCTTCAAGATCGCAATGGGAGCTTTTGATAAGACCAGACCACCTGTAAGTATCAGAAATAAGTTACTTCATAAATATGATAGGAATTTCTGATTTTCACTCTGTACTGTGTTTAATTCAGGTAGCAGCTGGTGCTGTTGGGTTGGCAAAAAGAGCGCTCGATGAAGCTACTAAATATGCTTTGGAGAGAAAAACCTTTGGGAAACCAATTGTTGAAGTAAGTTAAATATATGAAAATGAATATATCGAAAAGCTCTGTTTTCATACCAGATGCACTACTAGTGAATTTTCAAGGTCATTCCTTGATATTTAGTATGTGTGATTTATTATCTCTGCCATTGCTTGTTTTCAAGTGCATAGGTCAGTGCTATCTAAGTAAATGTAGCTTTGCAGTAACTCCTGGGATTCTTCAATAATTTATTAATGACAATAGTAAAATCACAAAGCAAACTCTGCCCCAAACCCTGAAACTCGTGGACTGTCAGGCCATACTTAAGTTCTTCAACGCTAATGCACAGGGAAGTTCAGGGAAGGAAAAAACCTCCTTGAGGTACGTGAAACAAGACTCAACGGTATTAAGACTAATAGAATACATCGCTGGTCACGCTGCTTACCAGGCCGAAAGAAATACCAATAAACATCAAACTAAATACAGATCTCATAAAAAGTAAAGCACAACTTCATAATTCAGTACTTGATCTCTGTGACTACATGAATTTTAGAATTAAAAGTCTAATTCAACATACAGTTATGAGAGCCTGATCCAAATTTGGTACAACTCCTCAAGTCGAATCTCCCCAGCGTGTTAAATTTGCAAACTAAGAAATTGAGAAGACTGTATTCTTCTCGGATGCCGTGGAATTTTCAGCGGGCGGTGTTAACCCAGTGCATTCCATCACCCGCAGCACCAAGCAGTGTCTTTCATGCTTGCTGAAATGGCCATGAAGGTGGAGCTGGCTCGCATGGCTTACCAGCGAGCTGCCTGGGAGGTGGACGCTGGTCGCAGGAACACCTACTACGCCTCCATTGCAAAGGCCTTCGCTGGAGACGTCGCCAACCAAGTGGCTACAGACGCAGTGCAGATTTTTGGAGGGAATGGATTTAATACCGAATATCCTGTAGAAAAACTAATGAGAGATGCTAAAATCTACCAGGTAAGTAAACAAGAGAACGTCATCTTTATAGTAATGCATCCATGTTATATAAAACAAACTAATGGCTGCTTACTTGCAATCATGATATACGTATATAAAAAAAGTTTCATGGATGAGAGCAATAATCCATTTAAAGAAAGGGCGTTCAAGTCAGGCAAATTCTTTCATGCAAAACTCTTTGCGTTAGATCAATAACTTGACCCATGCAAGCTAAATAAAGTTTGTGGTGTGGGTTTGTTTTTCTGATGTGGTAACTCTTGGGAATTCTCGGACTCGAGAATTCTTGCACTCGATTCAAATTCTTGCACTCTTTGTTCCAAAGCTTTTGGACCCTTAGGAAACAACACTGCAGAGAACACTGATGAAAACAGCAATGCGTGCTGGAGGGTTCTGTAAGTGCAGGTGGTTTATGTACGTTCTCGTCATCGCTTCTTGCTGTGCTTTAACACTTCTGTCTGAAACTCTGGTGTCATAAGCCAGGCAGATTACTTCAGTGAAGATATCACCAGCGCTGTGTGTCATGGATTAATTATCTTGCACGTATTAGCAGAGGTGTGACACAGCCCGGAGCGCTGCGCCTTTTTTTTTAAAAAAAAAACAAAACAAACAACAAAACTCAACAGCAAAATGTGTTCATATTTACTGATGTTTAGCCCGTAGTCACCCATAATCCCCAAATCTTTTTCTGCAGTTTTATTACCAGGAAATTATTCGATGTCGTAATTCTGCTCTTAGCAAATACTAAGCTACAGTGCTTTATTCAGCAAACGCGATTTAATTATGTTCAGGAAACCCGGTAATTTTGTATCTTTTCACCTCTTTCTGACATTACTAGTGACCGGATAAAACATATAAAAATAGACGATATCAAGAAATGCATGTGGCCTGTGCTCTGTAATGTTGGTTGTAACCGCTGCCATCCGTGAGATTCTGGGTGGTTGAAGTTTCTCTTACAGCTGACTTTAAAATGAAAAGTATTCTCACTGGCCACGAATTTTTCTGTTCTAGGATAGAAAACTGCTGTTTTGGAATCAAAAGGTTCTTAGCCCTAATTGTGCTCCTGCAAGCGAGGAAATGAATGAGCAACTGAACTTTGTTATGATCGGGCTTTTTTTCCTGGGGGGTTCCATATGTTTCTAGAGAAAGAGGGTGGGAGGGTTAGAAGTTTTATTTGAAAGCTGAAACTCATTTTACAGGATCCCAGTTACTTAGAGTTTCCATTACACTGATCTGTCATGAATGCCTGGCTAGATAGACTTTTTTGGTTTTGATTGTTCAAATTAATCAGATTTAGTATTACTTTTTTTTTTTGGTGTTTTTCTGCTCCCCTTCATTCCCAAAAGAATACAGGAAAGGCTTTTGTCTTTACAATTATTTCATCCGTGTCTCTTGATTGCGCATCACTATATTTCTGCCCAGTTCCAGACGGTAAATGCTTTTGGCCGTATGTTTCCTGTAAAGAAACTTTGTTTTCCGCCTGTTCTTTTCTGCCGTATATTTGGTATTTCTCAGGGTGACACAGTTGTGCTGCAGCGCTTACTGGTAACACTCTTACACGTCCAGGCTGTGCTCTGGGCGTCTGTCTGGCCGCAGATCCAGGCTGCTGGGACAGGCCCTCGTGACTTAACTTCTCCAATTCAGAAAACTTCCCGTCTTTAATTGGCAGGGATTCTTGCAGCTACTCCCATCGCCTTACGAACCAAACCCCTTTGTAAAGCCTAAATTAGGTATTTTCTTCCCCGGATAAGACATTTTCCCCATTGTTCTTCACCCACTGTGTCTGTTAATTTCCTGAGAGCCTTCCTGAGCTTTGATGGGGGCGTGTGAGAGCATGACTGTCTCTCCATGTCTCCTCTGGGATTAGCCCACTGTCATTACTCAAGCCACGCTGGATTTTTTTTCGGTTTTCTCTGTCTTTCTGCACACACTAATCGACATCGGATTAGTGCTACAAAGGCTTACAAGCGTAGGAAGACCCGTTAAAATATTTTCTTAAAAAATGATCAGCTATCGTTACTTTAATTCCACTTTGCAGATTTATGAGGGAACTGCTCAGATCCAAAGGATGATCATTGCTCGTGAACACGTTGGCAAATACAAGGCTTAAAGATGTGTTTCAAGCACGGCTGGCGCCGCTGTAGTCCTGTGTTCTCATGGAAGAAGACTTTTGTGCAGTCCAATTAGAAAGGCCTGGAAAAACGCCTTTTCCTTCGAAATCTTTCTGTTGCGTATGCAATTAAGCAGCACTTCTGTACTCCCCGCCCCTTCCCTCACTTCGTGCCTCCTGACTAGCAAACTTGGTGTTTTCTAAACGTTTCTGAATTCCAAAGTGATTGGTGGTCGTCTTTCCCCACTCACTCTCTTTCACTCAGATCTTTGGCTTTTGGTGGGAGAAGAGGTAAACACCTTCCCTGGAAAATTTATACGATCAAAAAAGTGCACAAAATTCAGATTTTTTTTTTAATTTCTCTTTTTTTGGTCTGTGAAGGAATTGGATTTTAGGTGTTTCTGTATTGTTTATAATGATACAGTTTTGCTCCCCCTCCTTTAGCCCTGGAGTTTGGGTGGATTTCAAATTAATAAATCTCAGGGAAATCTAAAAAAGCAGTTCTGCTTCCTCGGGAATGCCATGCTGCAGCACACGGTCTCTACGTCACCACTTGCTAAAATAAATATGCTTACAGTGGGGGTTTGTGGCCTTTAGCAACTTGCGTCTTTTAAAAAAATTGGAAGTGACTATATACTGACTTATGGACCTTTCAGAAACGTACAGTCTCATAAATTACAACACAGATTGGTGTTATTTTTCTCAAACAGTGGTGTTATTACTACTTGCAGATTATCTGTATTTTTACCTGCATCCAGAAACTAGTTTTTGTTTTCAAAACATACAGTATAATAGGGCTGCTTTTCTGTGACTCAGCCATCTCAGTCCTCTGAATCCAGCAGACAGAAATTGTCCTTTAACGCATTTATCTCTGTGCCTCCAAGAAGGCTGTAGCGTTTATGAAGAAAACATCCGTTTGCTTGTGCCTTAAGCAAGATTTCTTCTTCGTGGATGAACGTTAAGGACAGCTCTTGAGAAATTCAGGTATGTGTTTTTATCAACGTAGGAAAAAAGAAGTATGATCGTTCAATTTTAAGTGTGTTTTCATTTTAACTGGTCCCATGTGGGAGAACCTGTAGGAAACTGCCTTATGTTCAGTTATAACGGCACTGTTCTAAGCTCGGGTATTACCCCAGATACAATAAGCGGCAAGAAATGAGAACCTCGCAACACAGTGCTTTTCCACTGTAAAATTAGATGATCAAAATGTTGTTTTCAACAGGCACCACTGCATTCTAATAAAAAAAAAAAAACACAACTACTTTTAAGCAGAGAGGTGCGGTTGCTTTTATTCACTTTGCTTGCCCCATCGTTTAAATTGTATTTCAGGTGAGTTGTACAGTGTCCGAGGCGCGTTCCGGCCCTGCTGCTCTCCACCACAGCCCTCCCAGCTCAGCGCCCCGAAGCCCTGCGCTGCCGCCCTCTCTCCTCAAGGATTTAGATGCTGCCCAGTAAGAGAATACTGGCTTCCCGGAGCGCGGCCCCTCTCACCACCTTGCTTCCTGAGCAAGGCAGTGCTCTGTCAGGGTGAGGCAAGTGGAAGTGCGTAGCTTTTCCTCAGGCATCGCGTTTATTTCAAATCCAGTATATTTAAACCTATTATTCCTTTCCATTAGTACATGTGTATTATAGTTTGAGAAACCCACAATTTAGACAATATATTTAGACAATTATTCTGTCACACGGTGACCCCTCCCCACCCAGGAAGGAGAACTGGGGAAAGAACAAGGAAACCCGAGGGCTGAAATATAAACAGATTTAATAGGCTAAGACTAGATAACTGACACTAAAGAACAGTATTGATCCTGATACCAACATAAAACACACAAGGTTTGTACCCAGCCTGTTCCATCATCAGGAAGCCGTGCACTCCCCGCAGGGGACAGCAAATGTTGGACACTGCCAGCGCTGCGGCTTTGGGAGGAAGGGAAGGGCTCTGGGCTCCGGCACCGGGGCGAGGAGTTCTCAGGATCGCAGCCATCAAGGAAAAGAGAACTCCTCAGCAAATTTCCTAATTTTTATTGAACGTGACGTTCACGGCATGAAATAACCCTGTTGGCAGCTTGGGTCAAGTGCCCGGGTCTCACTCCTCCTCATCCCCGCACCTAGTGAGCTCGAAAACACTGAGACCTTGAAACCTGCCCACCAGAGCTGGCTCTAAAGTAAATATTTTCAAAATTCAGACACTAGAGTCTTGTAAAAGTGCAGTTTTCCCAAGCGTTAGAAGAGAAATTAGACCTGTGTCCCTCAAACCAGGACAATGTATTTAACGACATCTGCAGCAAGAACAGCTGGGAAGGAGGAATTTTTCTGAGATTTTTTACCATGGATGGCCCTTCTTTCAGCGCTGGCAGAACGCACCTTCCCCAGACCTCCTGGAAATGGCTGGCTGCTGGTGAGTGCAGTGTCCGGCGCTGGGATCCCCGTGTCCAAGGCCTGGATGTACTGGAGAGAGTCCGTGGTGACGGCGGAGGGTCTGGAGCACGAGGCTGAGATCTGGGACGGTTCGGGCCATGGAGGCTCGGGGGGATCCTGTCAATGCACATCAACACCTGAGGGGATGGAAGGAAGCGGAGGGAGCCCACTCACAGCGCAAGAGGCAACAGGCATGAATTAAAACATGCAAAATCCCACTAGGAACACAAGGAAACATGCTTTTTTTTTTTTTTTTTTTTTTTTTTACTGCCAGGGTGGGTCAAAACCTGGCACAGGTTGCCCAGATGGGCTGTGGAGTCTCCATCCTTGGAGACAGTCAGAGCCCACCTGGACGTGGTCTGCTGGAGTAGGTGGCCTCCAGAGGTGCCTCCCCACCTGAACCCCTCTGTGATTTCCTCTGCAGCTGCTCACGAAAACGCCCTTGCTCCACCATGGTCCCTGTCACCCCCACTCTGGGCAGTAGACATCCTGTCACAGCTTGTGTTCCGCTTGCCTTACTGAACCACAGAATCATAGCACTGTCTCGGTTCAAAGGGACCTTTAAGATCATTGAGTCCAACCATTAACCCAACACTGCCAAAACCACCACTAACCCATGTCCCTCACCACCATGTCTGCCCAGATTTTAAATCCCTCCAGGGATGGCGACTCCACCACTGCCCTGGGCAGCCTGTTCCAATGCTTGATAACACTTCTGGTGAAGAAAATTTTCCTAATATCCAACCTAAACCTCCCCTGGTGCAACTTGAGGCCGTTTCCTCTTGTCCCATGGCCTGTTCCTTGGGAGAAGAGACCGACCCCCCTGGCTACCCCCTCCTTTCAGGGAGCTGTAGAGAGCGAGGTCTCCCCTCAGCCTCCTTTTCTCCAGGCTGAACACCCCCAGCTCCCTCAGCCACTCCTCACCAGACTTGTGCTCCAGATCCCTCACCAGCTCCGTTGCCCTTCTCTGGACACGCTTCAGCACCTCAATGTCTCTCTAGTCGTGAGGGGCCAAAACTGGACACAGCCCTCGAGGTGGGGCCTCACCAGTGCCTAGTACAAGGGGACCATCACTGCCCCAGTCCTGCTGGCCACACTATTGCTGACACAGGCCAGGATGCTGCTGGCCTTCTTGGCCACCTGGCCACGCTGCTGGCTCATACTCAGCCAGCTGTCGACCAACACCCCCAGGTCCTTTTCTGCCGGGCAGCTCTCCAGCCACTCTGCCCCCGGCCTGAGGCATTCATGGGGTCGGTGTCACCCAAGTGCAGGACCCGGTGCTTGGCTGTGTTGGCCCTCACACCATTGGCGTGGGCCCATCCGTCCAGCCTGGCCCGATCCTTCTGTGGAGCCTTCCTGCCCTCCATCCACATGCCCGCACAACTCCGTGTCCTCTGCAGACGTACTGAAGGCCAAGCGCTTAATGGCTGTAACCTGCCACCTCCTTTACCTGCGGGAAGATCAACACTGTGACAGGCTGGACAAGTATTTGCTCTAATTAAAAAAAAAAATAACACACACCACCCCACCCCCCCCCCCCCCAAAAAAAAACCCCACCACCACTCCATAACCCCTCACACCCATAACCCAGACCCCCCCAAAAAAACACCCACCCCGAACAAAACAAAACAAGAGACCTCATTTTCAACTGCTCTATGCCAGCCAGCATTACAGATATATAGACTATATATTACACATACATATATATATATACATAAATATTATATATTTATAGACTTCTTGTATAGTCTTGTAATAAGTAACTAAAGGTGATTTGCTGATCGAACAAGTTAAGCAAGAGGAACGAACCCATTGTGGCAGTCTTGAGAACTCCCTGTTTTACCAGAAGAGACATGTCCACAATGTTATCTTGCTACACCAACATGGGAACTCCTGTTTGACAAAAAGCTTAACCACAATGTTATCAGAATGTATTGTTTTGAGCTGATTCTGTGACCAACATTTTATCTAAACTACCTCAAGCAAGAAGCTACGGAGGGGCGTACCGAAGATGTCGAAACCCGACCTCCGTGAAGATAAAAAGAGCTGCTCAGCTTGCTTGAATTTGCGAGCCTTTGGTGGAGCTGCAACTCCCCGGCCGCCCAGCGCTGCTTTTGCTTTCCTACCTCAATAAATATTTATTGAATCTATTTCGGACTTGATTTATTTTAAATTCAACTATAACAAATTTGGTGCCGTGACTCGGATCCAGACAGCCGACTCGGAATTCAACTCTGGGAGGGCACCCCGTCTTCGGATGGTCCCGGAGGAGATTCCGACTTAGCTCACCTGGATTTTCCGAACTGAGATAGGAAAGCAAAAAGAAAAGAGAAAGGAGATACTGCAGTTCCCCGTAATTTTTGTGCACGAAGAGCCGGACGAAGACTCGGGAGTGAGTAAGTATATTGCGGTTCCGTTCGGTCGGGGATTGGGTACCCGGGTGCGAGTGACTGAGACGTCCACTGGGCTTAGTAGCCCACCGGACGAAGTGAGTGTGGACCTCCTAATAGTGCGGTTCCCATTGTCCGCGAGGGCGTGGGCCACGAACGGAGGGAAGTGAGTGAATTTTGAGTGAAAGAAGGCACTTTCGGAAGATGGGACAGAAGAAAAGTAGGACTTCTGGTTCCATGCAGGAGATACGGGGTGGGGGTGGGCTCCCCGATATACCCCAAGATAGCCCGTTAGGCCTAATGATTAGATATTGGGATAGTTCCCCTTCTCGAAAAGGGAAATCCAAGGAGAAATTGGTCTATTATTGTATGGAGGTATGGGGAAGAAAACAGATAAGAAAAGATTTATATTGGCCAATTCATGGATCCTTAGAGGATTGGATATGCCAACAATTAAACATATATGTTAACAACAAACGACTATTTAATAAGGAGGAGAGTGAATACGCCTTTTTATGGATCCTGGGCACGGCTCAGGCCGCTAATTTGTTTCCATTAAAAGAAAAGAAAAATGATAAAAAGAAAAGGTGGGATGTAGACGAACCTCCAGCGTCTCCCCCACCCTATGTCCCCCCCTCCGCAAGGTCCTGAGCAAGATCTCCCTCCAAAAGCCCCCACAGAACCTGGGGAAGAGGCTCCTCCTTCTAATCGAAGAATAACTAGAAGTCAAACTAGAGAAAGGAGGGAGGAAAACTTGTTGTATCCCTTAAGGGAGACTGCTATGGGGGGACCACAACCCGGAGTTGGATTTGTATCTGTACCCCTCAGCTCCGGGGATGTGAGGGAATTTAAGAAAGAAATGGGACACTTGTTAGAGGACCCATTAGGGGTAGCAGAACGTTTTGATCAATTCCTCGGGCCTAACATTTATACTTGGGACGAGATGGAATCTATTTTAAAGATCTTGTTCACAAACAAAGAACGAGGAATGATCAGAACGGCAGGCATGAGGCATTGGGATCAGAGGCATCAGCATGGTCCCGCCGGAGATGTAAAATGGCCCTTACAGCGGCCCAATTGGGACAATCAAGACCCCGCACATAGAAATAACATGATTGATCTCCGGGATATAATAATTCAGGGGATTAGAGATTCTGTACCCAGAGGGCAAAATATTAATAAGGCCTTTAATGAACAACAAAAGAAAGATGAAACCCCCAGTGAATGGCTGGAAAGATTGAGAAAAAGTTTACAGCTATATTCCGGGTTAGACCCCGATAGCCAAGTGGGTCAAGCCCTGCTGAAAACTCAATTTGTAGCTAAATCTTGGACAGATATAAGGAGAAAGTTAGAGAAAGTAGAAGACTGGCAGGGAAGGGGGTTAGATGAATTATTACGAGAAGCTCAGAAGGTGTATGTGAGAAGGGAGGAAGAAAATCAGAAGAAACAAGCCAGAATCCTGATGGCAGCTGTAAGGGAAGGACAAAATCAGGGCAGGAGAGGAGAAAGTCCCCGGAAGGGCCCAGTAGAACCGAGAAGAAGATTTAGTTCGCAGGACATAGAATGTTTTTATTGTCGCAAGAAGGGACATCTACAGAGAAATTGTCGGAAAAGAAGGCAGGATGAGGAGATTTTTAAGGAAGATTAGGGGGGTCAGGGGCTCTATTTGCTGGGGATCCCTAAGGTTACCGAGCCCTTGATAAAATTGAAATTGGGTCCTCAGCACGAAGTGTTCAAGTTCCTTGTGGACTCGGGTGCCGAAAGATCAACAGTCCAAAAGTTACCATCTGGATGTGTTGAATCAAAGGATAAACTCCAAGTAGTTGGTGCAAAGGGGGAACCTTTTAAGGTGCCCCTGATAAGGAATGTAACAATAGAAGCCCCAAATAAATATGGAGTGGGAACATTTTTATTGGTCCCAGAAGCTGAGTATAACCTCTTGGGACGAGACCTGATGGTGGAATTAGGAATCAATTTGGAAGTAGAGCAAGAGAAATTAAAAGTAAGATTATGCTTATTAACTGCAGAAGATGAAGCCAAGATTAATCCAGAAACTTGGTATAGCCCAGGGTCGGTGGGAAAATTAAATATCAAACCGATCACGGTCTCCATAAAAGACCCAGACCAGCCAATTAGGATAAAACAGTATCCCGTCTCTAGTGAGGGGAGAGAAAGGTTGCAGCCAGTAATTGAGAGACTTTTGGCCCAAGGGCTTTTGGAACCCTGTATGTCTCCCCACAATACTCCCATATTGCCTGTAAAGAAGCCGGATGGGTCCTATCGTTTAGTACAAGATCTGAGAGCCGTAAATGAACGAACCATTACCCGGTTCCCTGTGGTGGCTAACCCACACACTATACTTAATCAGTTAAGTCCAGATTATAAATGGTATAGTGTTATAGATTTAAAAGATGCTTTTTGGGCTTGTCCCTTAGAAGGAAAATGTAGGGACTATTTTGCTTTCGAGTGGGAGAACCCCAAGACCCATAGAAAACAACAATTACGGTGGACCGTTTTGCCCCAGGGATTTACAGAGTCTCCGAACTTGTTTGGACAAGCTCTGGAACAGTTACTGGAATCTTATGAATTAAGTCAGGGACTAATTCTAATACAATACGTGGATGATTTATTGATCGCTGGAAGAACTCAAGAAGAAGTCAGAAATGAGAGCATCAAATTATTGAACTTTTTAGGCCTCAAGGGATTAAAGGTTTCTAAGTCCAAATTACAGTTTACTGAAGAAGAGGTAAAATATTTGGGGCATTGGCTCATAAAGGGACACAAGAAATTAGATCCCGAAAGAGTAAAAGGAATTTTGTCTCTAACAGCGCCCACTAATAAAAGACAGATAAGACAGTTATTGGGATTATTAGGGTATTGTCGACAGTGGATAGAAAATTACAGCAGTAAAGTAAAATTCTTGTACGAAAAATTAACTAAAAACGGGTTGGTAAAATGGTCCCCTGAAGATGAGAATCGTTGGGAAAATATAAAAAGAGATCTGGTAGAAGCACCTGTCCTCAGTTTACGCGATATCCGTAAACCCTTTCAACTCTTTATCAATGTAGATAACAGGACAGCTTATGGGGTTCTGACCCAAGGATGGGCAGGGCAGAGAAAGCCTGTAGGATATTATTCTAAAATACTGGATCCTGTAAGCCGCGGGTGGCCCACCTGCTTGCAAGCAATAGTGGCCACTGCATTAGTAGTGGAAGAGGTTGGAAAAGTCACCTTGGGAGGTGAACTAAAAGTATACACCCCCCATAACATTCGAGGAGTATTGCAACAACGGGCTGATAAGTGGCTTACAGATAGTCGACTGCTAAAATATGAGGGAATTTTAATTAACTCCCCTCGACTAGAAATGGAAACCACTTCTATTCAGAATCCTGCCCAATTTTTATACGGAGAACCTAAAGAAGATTTGACACATGACTGCCTCCAACTAATAAATTTGCAGACTAAAATAAGGGAGGACTTAGAAGACAATGAATTAGACGAAGGAGAAAAATTATTTGTGGACGGCTCCTCACGAGTGGTTGAAGGACAACGGAAATCAGGTTATGCTATTGTGGATGGGTATACTTTTAAGACAAAAGAATCAGGACCATTAAGTAAAGCCTGGTCCGCACAAGCGTGTGAGTTATATGCTATGCTAAGGGCATTAAAGCTCTTAGAAAATAAAGTTGGAACTATTTATACAGATTCAAAGTATACCTTTGGGGTGGTACATACTTTTGGAAAAATTTGGGAAGAGAGAGGCTTAATTAACACCCAGGGAAAAGGATTAGTCCATGAAAAGCTAATCTTAGAAGTTTTAAAGGCATTAAGAGGTCCACTAAAGATAGCCATAGTCCATGTAAAAGGACATCAGAAGGGACTAACCCATACTGTAAGAGGAAACAATCTAGCCAACGCGGAGGCAAAACGGGCTGCATTATTAATGGTTCAGACCTTGAGAGAGGAACCTGAAAGGCTAAAATTAGATAAAACTTTCACTCTCCAAGAATTGGAGAAGCTAACACAAATTGGAGCAAAAAGAGATGGTGATAAATGGCTGCTACCAAACGGCAGGGAAATTCTTCCAAAAGGATTAGCTCGGGGAATACTGAATAAATTACACCATAAAACTCATTGGGGAATTCAAGCTTTAGTGGATCAGTTTGAGACAAACTATGCCTGTGTCGGAATATACGGTCTAGCTAAGAGGATTTTAGAGGGATGTTTAACCTGTCACAAAGTGAACAAACGACAACTTAGGGAAAAGGTTCAAGGAGGTCGTGAATTGGCTAAAAGACCCTTTGAGAAAATACAGGTGGATTTTACTGAATTGCCAAAGGTGGGGAGATATCAGTATTTATTGGTCTTCGTTGATCACCTTACGCACTTTGTAGAAGCCTTTCCAGTGGTAAGAGCTACTGCAAAGACAGTTATTAAGATTCTTTTGGAAGAAATTATTCCAAGATATGGGACTGTTGTGGTAATTGACTCAGACCGAGGTCCACATTTCACATCCAAAGTAATTAAAGAGACAACTGAATTGTTTGGTACAAAATGGGAATACCATACTCCCTGGCACCCACAGAGTTCTGGGAAAGTAGAAAGAATGAATGGGGAGATAAAGAAACACCTAACCAAACTTATGGTGGAAACAAAAATGAATTGGGTTAAATGTTTACCATTGGCTTTGCTTTACATTAGAACTCAGCCAAGAACAGATACTGGTATATCCCCCTTTGAAATGTTGTATGGAATGCCTTATGACTTTGGGTTATTAGTGGAACACCCAAAAGTTGAGGATAAACTTTTAACAGAATATATTTTAGAACTTACAAAAAGAAGACAGGAACTAAGAAAGAAGGGCTTGGTAGTACAAAGACCTCCCTTGGACATTTCCATACATCGAATCCAGCCCGGAGACCAGGTACTAATCAAAACCTGGAAAGAAACCTCCCTAACACCCCGTTGGGAAGGACCCTTTGTTGTTTTACTTACCACAGATACGGCTGTACGGACAGCAGAAAAAGGATGGACTCACGCTAGTAGGATTAAGGGACCTATCTTCCCAGAGAAGTGGACTGTGACGTCGGAACCAGGAGATCTTCGAGTAAAGATAAGGAAAAGCGAGACCGGTAAATGAACCACTCCAGAAGGGAAGTAAGAGATAGTTTATATCGATGGTTCCAAATACCACCAGGAAATACTCTATGAAAGGTATATTTTGCACCTTGGAGTGAAGAAAGGATACCGGACCAAACGGGGGGGGGTGGATTATACAAACTAACAGGAACTCCCCAGGTTTTTCCATTTTGTTGCGAAACAGAGACGGAGATACCCGAATCACCCGGAATAGATCTCTGGGGAATACCCTGCTTAAAACACCCTACTTCCGGACATTTATGTTGGGTTGTTTGCAGATGTCTAAATTGTAATAGAGATTGGTCCTGTGTTTCATTTAAGAGACAACCCTACTGTATGAAATGTCGCAATGATTTGATACGTGCCAGGGGACCAGAGGATCCAGTGGAAATTCGTAAATTATTTTGTGGGTGGGAACTGTCAGTACCTGAACTTTGGGAAGTATATGAAAGAGACTGGTATAGAGTTTTAAGACAGTGTGCTATAAGATTCACCTGGAAACGGGCACAACAACCACATAGGTGGAAATATATTTGAGAGATAACTAACTCTTTAGACGTTGGAAATTATTGACAGAATAACAGCAAAATTCCCCTGAAGACTATCTGCTGCTGCCGAGAAGATCTTGATATCCCGTTGCTCTCTGCAAAGGAGTAGACGAGGAAGGCAGAGAGGTACTAAACAGTGGGGAAATGAAAGCTGGTATCCTATTAATGGTATTGATTACCATGACTTTAGAAAATGAACATCAACCCTTCAATTGGACCTTAGGTCGATGGGAAGATTCAATGGAAGTTCGGTATAATGTGACAGCCGGACCCCCAGAATTCTAAGTTAAATTGGAAGATTTAGTCTTTTATGAACTAGACCCACCTGGCCGACGAGAAAGAGCAATAAAACCTTTTTATCTCTGCCCCAGTTCGAATCCAGGGAAAAGCTATTGCAATTTCCCTAATCACTATTACTGTGCATATTGGGGATGTGAAACCATAGCTTCAAACTGGGACGTAGCCATTAAAGATAGATTTTTAACTATAACATGGAGACCCAGAGGATGCAACCCGCCAGCTCCTAGCTGGGATGGACACATAGAGGGCCCCCACCTTGGCAACTGTAAGCATGTTATACTAGAAATCCTGCAGCCTAATGACCACGGATGGTTATTGGGACGAACCTGGGGAATGCGATATTGGGAATCTGGAACTGATAGAGGAGGACTAATATTCATTCAAAAACGGGAAGTTAAAATGCCACAAGCAGTAGGGCCCAATCGAGTCATCACAAAGCAAAAAGGGAAAAAGAAGAAGCCAAAGGTAGGAAACTCCACAGCCTCAGTCACCCCAGGGACATACCTAACCTCTACAAATAAAGTGGAGAAAATACCCAAAGACAATGAACCCTTATGGGCTGTAATGCAGGCAGCCTATCAAGCTTTAAATACAACAAATCCAAATTTTACCATTTCCTGTTGGTTATGTTATGACATAAAGCCCCCTTTTTATGAGGGGATAGCTGTGTCATCTCCTTTTAATACCTCTACCGAGGACAATCCCTCCAGATGTAATTGGAAGGAACGGAAGGCGGGGATTACTCTCCAACAGGTCAGAGGGAGTGGTTGGTGTATAGGGAAGGTAACGAACGAGAGAAGAACTCTATGTACCAACCAGACTCAAAACTTTACATCTAATACTAAATGGGTTCTGCCCAGTCCTGGGGCATGGTGGGTCTGCTCCATAACCGGATTAACACCGTGTTTGTCCACTGCTGTTCTCAAGAAAAGTATCTCAGAATTTTGTGTACAGGTTACTGTGGTACCTAGAATCCTCTTACATGGGGAAGAAATTATGTATTTACATTGGAGCAATTTAGGACATAAAATCAACAAACGAGAGCCAATATCTACAATTACTATAGCTACTCTACTTGGTTTAGGGGTCGCTGGGACCGCCACTGGCATAACCTCCTTGGTGCAACAACAGCAGAGTCTAACATCTCTAAGAGCTGCAGTAGACGAAGATTTGGCCCGAATAGAAAAATCTATTTCCTATTTAGAGAAGTCATTGACCTCATTGTCAGAAGTAGTTTTACAGAATCGAAGAGGATTGGACCTTTTGTTCTTGCAAAACGGAGGATTATGTGCTGCCCTAGGTGAAGAATGTTGCTTTTATGCTGACCATACAGGGGTAGTAAGAGATTCGTTAGCTAAACTGAGAGAGGGATTAGAGAAAAGAAAACAAGAGCGAGAGGCTCAGTCCTCCTGGTATGAATCTTGGTTTAATCAGTCACCATGGCTGAGTACCTTAATTTCTACTTTGGCGGGACCCCTCATGATGTTGCTATTGGCTCTGACTTTTGGACCCTGTGTCATTAACAAATTTGTAACCTTTGTTGAAAGCAGGTTAGAAAAAGTGCAGCTAATGGTGATGAAGCAATCAGAACTGGAAATGAAACTTATACCGAACGAAAATCCTGAATTAGATGCAGCTTGTGAGGTATTGTCTAGGTTTGATCAGCAAATCACTTATAAATAAAAGAAGGGGGGATTGTAATAAGTAACTAAAGGTGATTTGCTGATCGAACAAGTTAAGCAAGAGGAACGAACCCATTGTGGCAGTCTTGAGAACTCCCTGTTTTACCAGAAGAGACATGTACACAATGTTATCTTGCTACACCAACATGGGAACTCCTGTTTGACAAAAAGCTTAACCACAATGTTATCAGAATGTATTGTTTTGAGCTGATTCTGTGACCAACATTTTATCTAAACTACCTCAAGCAAGAAGCTACGGAGGGGCGTACCGAAGATGTCGAAACCCGACCTCCGTGAAGATAAAAAGAGCTGCTCAGCTTGCTTGAATTTGCGAGCCTTTGGTGGAGCTGCGACTCCCCGGCCGCCCAGCGCCGCTTTTGCTTTCCTACCTCAATAAATATTTATTGAATCTATTTCGGACTTGATTTATTTTAAATTCAACTATAACAGTCTCAAAATGGCGTTGCCGCCCGGCAAGGATCATGGCTGCCGGTGCCCCACGTTGGTAATTAACAGCGCAATCAGAGTAATCGCCTTTAATGAGGCACGAAAAGGGTCTGTTTCCCAGGGGAAGCTCCCGGGGCTGAGCTCCGCCACCGGCTCCCCCACAGGCCGCGGGGCGTCCCCCCGGAACGCCTGCTCCCGCCCGCCCGCGGCGCCGCCTCAGCCGGCCGGCGCCAGTCAGGCGAACGGCGCGGACAGCTATGACGGGGTCCTGCCGGGCAGGTACCCATAGCCCCGCCCCGGGACGGGACACTCTTTTCGGCGCGGGCGGCAGAGGTGGATGTTGTGCACCGCGTGGTGCGGACGAGCCTGGGACTGGTGGGGGCTCCAGGCCCTGGTGGCTCTAGGTCCAGCGGTGCGATGGGCCCGCCCGGGCCGGGCCTGGCGGCGAGGGGCGTCCGCCGGGGTGAGGAGTAGGGGAGCCCGTAAGAGGGGCACGGCCTCGGAGGGATGGGGGGGTGGGTAGCGGGGTAGCCGGGGGTGGGGGGGTGGCTCCGGAGGGGGAGCCCGTAAGGTGGGGGGGGGTGTCTTTGGGGGAGGGCGTCCGTAAAAGGAAGGGGGACTATTCAGCGGGGGGGGGAGGGATTGTCCATAATGGGGGAAGGAACGGCCTTGGCGGGGGGGGAGGTACGGTTCTCAGGGTGGTGGCGGGGGGGAGCCTCCGTGAGGCGGGGTAGACGGTCCCGGAGGTGAAGAAGGGGGGCGTCCGTAAGGAGGGGGGACACAGCTCCCGGGGTGGCGGTGGTAGGGCCTCCGTAAACGCGGGGGGTCGGCCCCGGAGGTGGGGGGAATAGGCGTCTATGTGGAGGGGGGGGCGGTCTCCCACTGGTAGGGCCTGCCGGCGGCGAGCTGGTGGTTCGCCTCGGCTCCTCGGGGGGGTTTCCAGCGCGAGCTCTCCCCGGGGAGGGTCCGGCCAGGCGGGGATGTGCCCGCGGTCAGCGCTGATTGGCGGCATTTGACCTCGTTTGTGTTTCAGCCTCACTCTTGGGATCATCACCAACTTCTCCTGAGCCCCACATTGGACCGAGACTTATCAACGGGTGGCCTGACAGAGGCAGGCAGGTAAGTAAATACCGACTGATCTCAGCGCAGCTGTGCTATTATGAAGAGTAACAAACCTCACTCAACTTGTTGAGAGTTAGGGGTTCTTTTTTCCTGACAATTACACTGGTCTGTTCAGTGACTATTTATTTAGTATGTCCTGTTCCCCACAAAAAAAAGACTTAATCTCAGTCTTATTTGTTTACTGTAGCTATTTCCATTGTAAGCTAAATTTCTCACCATCATGGTGAAAAACAATACCCGAAAGGCTCTAATGCTTCCAGCCAGTGGCTTGATGGCCTGTGTAATGTATCTCTTGTCCCATCTCAAGAAGAAAGAAATATATTGATGGTGTTACAAATAAAGCAGGTAGCGTCCTGTTTTAGGAAGAAAGTGTGTTGTGTTGGAAACCCTTGGGCAGAGCAGAAGGAGGTGTCCTGCCTGGGTCAGTGATGAGTGTTGGCATGTATTATCTGATCTAAAGTTGACGTCCATCACCACTTTAGCTCTAGAATTACTCTGAGACCCAGACAACTCCAGTTTTATGTAAAATCTCTGTAAGGAGAAGGGGGCACAAGTTTGAGTTCTCTCTCCTGGATGTGTTAGCAAGGTGTGGCTCTGGCTGTCACTCAGAGATGCTTCTGTGTGACCTGAGAGCAGCTCAGGTAGCCGGAGCTGAGCAGTGCCAGCAGATGCTGAGGGAGAGATTTGGGGGTAAGCTCAACCTGCCTGTTTTAGCGAGCGTGTTGTTGAGTTGCACCATTTCGTGCTACCTGCAGGATGCTTAAAGGGTGCTGTCCCATCTTCCTTTGGTCAGAATGAGCAGTCAGCTGTTTGGAGTTGCTTTTTAAAGAGAAAAAGCAATGATGATATTGTGTTTTCTGTTGGGGCTGTATGTTGCATTTTGCAGTTCTGTAAGACATAAATTTTAGCTAGCTGGCGATTAGAAGATTCCAGCTCTCTCCAGGCATGGAAAGCTAAAGTTGTTGAGGGTAGCCCCAGGAGTCTTCCTTAGTTTCATCTGTTCCTTCTATTATGCTTTGTATCATAAATTCTTAATTACTGTCTTTGCTCCCAACTTGTGTAATGTGTAAAGACACAAAGGCAGCTGGGGCTGAGGAGCAGCGCTGTTGTATTCACAGGACGTTTTGTCACAGGGATGTACTGGCTCCAGTCAGTGCTAGCTCAGAAATCTTTGTATTCCCTGCTCAGACCTTTCTTTTTCCTCCAGAGTATATTTCCTGTGCGGTTTGTGTCTGACCACATTGTTCGTGGGGTTTTGTTTTTGTGAAGTTTTTAGGCAGCAATAGATGAACTGCAGTTGAACAAGTTTTACTTTAACAGATCTTACCAAAGAGTATTCACAATCCATTTAATGAAGTCTTGTACAAATCTAGGGGTTTGATTTTCCTTTTTTAAATAACTAAATGTTAAAACCCTTGCCCCTCTGTGATTTTTTGCAGTGTTTTTTTTTTCCCCCAAGTTCCTTTCTGATGTCTCCGTGATGTAAATGAAATTGTTGAATCTATAAAGAAGTTAACCAAAGAAGGTGAGTTGCTTGCTGACCACAAATGGGTTACATTTAGATGTTTAAAACACAGTGACGAGGCTGAGGTGTGTAAGACTATGAACTGAAGTTTGCTTGGGTGGTCTCTTTGCTTACATATTATCTGTGAACGCTTGTTCTTTTGCAAAGGACAGAGTTGGGTCTCTCATTCCTTTCTGAAAGATTCTAAACTTCATGTCTCTTGCATGAAAAATAAATCGTCCTGCTCCTAAGGAAGGAATCCTTTGGGCACTTGCGAGTGCTGGCTGATGTACCAGTTATGCCAGTCCCTAGGGAATGTTTTGTGTTTGGTTATTAATGGCCATCAGTTGTGACTGTTGGCTGTGAAGGACACTGGTCTTGCTGTATGGGAATGAGAAAGAGAAGAACTTTCTGTGCTCGTCAAGTGTGGTTGCTGGTAATTTAGTTTGTGCCCATGACGAACTTCTGTGTGACCACAGGCAGTGTTTATCAGCTGTAGCATGAATATTTAGCAACTCGGTCTTTCCGTGGGGATAGGGTTTCTTCCAAATCTACTGTATTTCCCTCATGTTACTGTTCTAGCAGAATTCATCAGTCAAGACTCTGACAGTGGATGTTTGCGGCACTAAAGCTGGCTGTTTTGATGCTGAGTGTTGAAATGGCTCATTATTCGCAGCACCCTTTTTGTTAGTGCACTGAAACTGATGTGCCGAGCGCACAGTGGCTTTGTGTTGTTTCTGAAAAGCGATAAAAGCTCAACTGAAGGAGGGTGATACCTGATACCGCAGAGAAGAGTGTGTGTTTTGTTGCTTTCAGTTTGTGGATTTCTTAAGGAGAAAGGCCTTGCATCAGTTTTACCCCAAAATTGCATTGGTTCAAAGTTCGTCTCTGGGTTGAAGTCGAAATGCTGACTTGAAAATTAATTGCTGCCAGTGTGTGTCACGAGAGCTCCGTTGGTGCGGGTGTGCTGAGCAGTGGTTCGTCTGCGTGTGTGGTGTTTTGGGTTTAGCTTCCAGGTGTGAGGATGCCGAAGAAAACTTGCAACTGGAGTCAGTCTTGCTCTAAAACCAGGGATGGTTTCCACTTGTGCCCGGGCGTCTGAGGGAGCTGTGGCCATTTCAGGTGGGCCAAGAGTTGTGCCCCAGAGTTTCCCTGGGAGTCCCCAGCTCTGCAGTTAGCCAGTGGAGGCTAAGATGGCATAGCTGTTAGCAGCTTATGCTCGTTGAGTTGTGGGGAATGTGGGGGATGTGTGTCTGACTGTATCCCCAGCTGAATGGAATTGTTTGCTTTTATGTGCCCTAAACCCTCAGGTCACTTGTGTGTATGTGTCAGTTCTTGAGGAAGCTCTCTGGGGGCTGGAAAAGGAAATGGTGCAGGGAAACTGTTTATTTAGTTTTTGTGTTCAGTGTAAAACCTGGAGTTTAGCTTTTTGTCCCTTATTTTCAATGCTGATCTAAATGTCTTTTTATTGTTATTAAATAGTATGTATTTCATTCCCTGCTCTCTTATGTTTTAGGAGAAATAGCTACAAGGTTCTCCCTCTGCGCTGCAAGACAATGCTGCGAAAGGACCTGATAAGACAGCCTGCTGCCCCGAGCGTGTTGCTTTGGGGAAGCACGTGCCCTGTGTAGCTTTGTGAGGGAGAAGGAAAGGTGACTACATGAGTATTGACTTGTTTCAGCCCAGCCATGCTTTTCTCTAGAGGAATAAGCCTCAGGCCCTTGTTGGGAGTTGGGGGCTGGGTGTGGGTCCCCAGCTGCTCCTCTCTTGCCCTGCTGTCCCCTGTGACACACAAATGGGAGCTGCTGTGTTCGTTCCCCTGGGTCTGTGATGGCTGTTGGCATGTATTACCTGAGCAGACAGCTGAGGATGATCGGTTGGATCTAGAATGACTCTGAGACCTGGGGAGCAAGCTTCTTGGTGCTCCTTTACCTGCCAGGAGACTGCAGCTGTATTTCCTCCTGGCTCTTTTGGTAGGAGAAAGCTCTGAGTGTGGCCGCAGCGCTGCTCTGTGCTTGCTGGAGTTGAAAACCGCTGCCACTAGTGTTGGCTTTGAAGGTGTGGGGTACCAGATGTAACCACAACAACTGGATTGCAGTTCCGGGAGGCGGGAAGTGTGGATAGCTGCTTATGTCTGGGGGAGAGAAAGCTGCAGTTGTTCTTGGTGTCCCAGAAGAACTGGAGGCACTCTTGCTTATGGTTGTTGTTGCTGTGCTGAAAACATGCAGGTTTTAAGTACTGACTCAAGAAAGAATGCTTGTGGGTAGTTGTGGTGGTTTAATCCTATCCAGCAGCCAGGACCACACAGCCCCGCCCTCTTCCTGCAGAAGGGCAGGGAGAAAAGGAGGGGAAAGGAAAAGGGAAAAAACGGCTTGTGTGTTGAGACAAGGAGAGTTCAATAGAACAAAAACAGAAAAGGAAGTAGCACTAAGGATAATGATGTACTCGCCACCTGGTGAATTGGTCCCTTCCTGAGCAGTGATTGTGGGTTACAGCCCCCGGGCAGCCCCCATCTGGATACGAGCACGGGCAGCCCCCATCTGGATACGAGCACGATGTCTATGGAAGGGAATATTCCATTGTGCTGTCTGTGCTGCTTCTCAGCTTCTGTGGGAAGCTGAAAAGTGTCCTTGAAAAGTACATAAACATCTGCCTACCACCAATTAAAGCAACATGCATTCTTGACATTCCTTTCACAGCAATCACTGCAAAGAAAATTAACTCTTTCCCAGTTCAAACCGGGACAGTGTGTAGGTAGACAACAGGAGAGAGAGAGATCAGTGTATGAGTATTCCCTTCCTCGTGCCCCCTCCGACGGTGGGAGCAACCAGAGGGGAGGAAGGAAATGCGGTAGCGCGGGTGTCTGCATGCACGTGTGTGTGTATGTTTGTGTGCGTGCTGCAGGTCGTGTGTGAGTGCTCAGCACATCTGAGCTGTTGACGTGTTGGAAAATGTTGGAGGCACCGCGAACTTCGTAAATGTTAAGGAAGGGCTTTCCTTGTCTCTGTTTCACTGCTGTGCTTCTCTGATTCAGAGCTGAAGCCATGCCCTGCTCAGGGGCACAGTGTGTGGTGGTATTTGAGGAGGAGCTGTGTTTCCTGGGGGCAGGCGGCAATGGATCTCCTGGGACAGCTTCAGGGAAGGGAGACGGATGGAATTCTGGCCTTCATCCAATCCTGTCAGCACAAACGTGGTGCAGGAAGTGACAGCACAGGTCATGGCGCTCCTCCTGTGTCGACCCTCGTCATGCCCAGGTAAATGTAATGGGGTAACTGTAGAAATGACCGCTTTTGGTTAACGATCCTGATGATTGCAGAATAATGAACTGGGTGCTGTTGGACACCGATGGCCAAAACTCTGTCAGGACCTTATTGGAAAAAAGGAATCATGCAATGTGCAAAACTTTAAGATTCATCTAAAAAACATTGTCAGATTTGGGAACGCTGTGCTTTCAGTGTTGCTTTACTGGCAATTTTGTCTGCATTCTTCATGAATTTTGTAGTGGTCTTCCTGAAATACTTGTTAGCTACAGGTGTTTATATAAACAATTTGTTTATGCAGTACCTATAAATTGTGTTGTGTATTTATGCTTTAGTACTATACAAAAGTGTTGTGGTAGTCAGCTCTTAGGTTGTCTTCCTCAAATCCGCTTTTTTCCTGTAACTTAAGAATTATACCAGGCTTTTGTGCACTTGATTTATTTGGTGTGCTCTTCCCCTGGGGGGAAAAAAACCATGAACAACGAAACCAAACGAAGAAAAGGACTAAGTCTGAGCTTTATTGTTTTCACCAAAGCTGTCTCCATCTAGTCTGTCTTCAGTTTTCTTTCTCATGCAAACCATGGTGAAAAACAATACCGGAAAGGCTCCAGTGCTTCCAACCAGTGGCTTGATGGCCTGTGTAATGTATCTCTTGTCCCATCTCAAGAAGAAAGAAATATATTGATGGTGTTACAAATAAAGCAGGTAGCGTCTTGTTTTAGGAAGAAAGTGTGTTGTGTTGGAAACCCTTGGGTAGAGCAGAAGGAGGTGTGTCCTGCCTGGGTCAGTGATGAGTGTTGGCATGTATTATCTGATCTAAAGTTGATGTCCATCACCACTTTAGCTCTAGAATTACTCTGAGACACAGGCAACTCTAGTCAGCTTTTCAGATTTGATTTTTAGGGGGGAAAAAAAGCAATGATGATACTGTATTTTCTGTTGGGGTTGTACATTCCTTTTTGTGTTCGCAGTTGGTGTTTCCTGGAAGGGTTACATTTGTTGGGCATGTTCACATACCTCTTAGAATACTGTAAATGACAACTGCTTTGCCTGCACAGGAGTTCAAAAATGTAGGAATATTACATGTTCTTGCAGTGTTCTTGGATATGCACATCCCTGTTGGCGGTTGCTTTGGGTTTTGGGTTTTGCTTGGGTTTTTGGAGGGTGTTTTCTTATCAGGGGATTGTGAGCAGCCTTTGGTCAATACTGTGGTTTCTTGCAATTTGTGTTTTCTTAGTGACTGCCTGAAATGTGGCCAGAAGCACCACAAAGGTTGTCTCCCAGAGAAGATGGAGGGGTTTGTCGATGCCTAGGTATTATGTGACATGTTGTAAATGAGTCTGGTGGTTGATCTATGTGGGATTGCCAGGAATCAGAACATAGGAATCTAGAACATAGGAACATAGGAAGTTCCGTTCAAATACATGGAAAAACTTCTTTACAGTGAGGGTGACAGAACACTGGAACAGGCTGCCCAGGGAGGTTGTGGAGTCCCCTTCTCTGGAGATTTTCAAGACCCGCCTGGATGCAGCCCTGAGGGATGTGCTTTAGGCAATCGTGCTCTAGCAGGGGAGTTGGACTAGATGATCTCTAGAGGTCCCTTCCAACTCTGAAGATTCCGTGAATGTTAACAATTGGGGTTAACCTGTTTCTGCCAGAGAGCCCATTTGGCCTTCAGCTTGCCCTCCTCCGTAAACCTTAGGGTCAGAGGAATGGACAGGATCAAACCACAGGCTGGATGCAGAATCGTCTTAAGGCTGTATCCAGCCTCCAGGAAGCAGTTTAGTACTGCTGTGGGGATTTTTGAAGAAGAGAGTAGTGCTCTGCTTATCTCTTAGGATCTTTTTTCCAAACTTTCTACTAATGTAATATATTAGTTAAACATTACCATTCTATAATTGCATTGTGTAACTGGAACTTCCATACAAAAGCAACATTAATCCAGTGGAAAAATAAAACTAATTTGAAACTAAAAGGTGAGATGTGTGCTTGTTTTGCATCATGTGTGCAGGACTGCTTCTAGATCTTCCTGCATTTACTCTGCTAAATATACTTATTTTTTCAGTACAAGCTTACTTCTGTAATTTTGGATCCGGATAATAAGTGCAACATCCCACACTGGAGTCAGGTGCTGTTCCTTGTATAATTCTGGTTCCCAAAACACAAACCATGAAAATGGCTTCTCATGAGGCCACTTAAAAGATCTCTGTAAAAAATATTATTTTTAAAAAAAAAACCCAACAATTTGTAAGCTACTAGAGACCATGGTGGGTTAATTAGTCTTCAGCTCTTGGTGCTTTTGCCTGATCTAAATGAGTCAGAAATTGCTGTTAAGAATCCCTATGCCCCAGGGTCGGCTCCATGCCAGCCCACCCAGTGCAGAAATCCTCTCACTGCCATTTGTCTCGATGAAGGAGGAAGAAGATTTGGGGGTGACATGATGAAAAGGAAATGGAAGTCATTGAGATGGTCCAAGTAAAGTGGCGGATTAAGATCACATCTTTCAAGGGCGCTGGCCAGATAAAAGTGTTATGAGATCTCAGTGGCACTCCTATATAACACTTGGCGGTTTATTTGTCAAAGGTTGGGGGGAAATTGTAGCTGGTTTTATTACGGCTGTCCATGTCTTGTCCTTTCTCCACGTGAGTGTAAACAACTGATGCAGTTTTCTCTTCCTTTGTAAGCTGATACATTCCTCGCGCTGGTGGGGCAGGGGGTGTCTGTTCTGCACTGTCACTTCGGAAGGGTTTGGGGGGAGTTAAAAAATTGTGGGTGGGTTTTTTTTTTTTAAATTTCTGAGGACTCATAAAAAAAAACCCCAAACCCAACAAACATTTTCTCTTCAGAATGCCCTAAGAAAAGCTTAACATCTGAAGTCCTGATGCTTTTCTGGTCTTGGCATTAAACTTGAGCTATTTCTGTCTTGCTGGAAGACCAAGTTGGCTGAGTTCTTCCATACCTAATGCAGGCACCTTTGGGGGCTTTTGCATATTATATTTAGCAGGCGTTTTGTGCTATTTTTACTTGTCATATCTATTGTGGAAGTGGGCGCAGCCATAGAAACATCGGTGCTTACAGGTCTTCCCTTTCTTCCTGCACTAACCCATTCCTAACAGATCCTGTTAGGTTTTTGCTTGTTTTATTTTTTTTTTTTTAGATTAGTTTTAGATCATAGTCTTTTGACTTGACAATTGTGGCTGTATTTCAGGTTTTGAACCATTCGACTGTTAAGATTTCTGTCTTTTAAGTAGCTTGGAACCTAGTGTAGTAGTTGTGCCTATTAGCAGGTTTTTCCTTTTGTATTTGCTTTTAAACAAGAATTGCAGAGAGGAGGGGGACGTGATGCGGCTGTAGATGCATCTTCTCGGCATTCATGCTTCCCTGAAAACACATACAGCTCACCAGAGCCTGAGTCTGCAATTAGTAACTTCATTTGCCCACTTGCCAGTGGGGAACATACCCCTCTCTGAGCATCCCATCTGTACCAGGGAAGCTTGTCTTCTTGTTCCGGAAGTGTACTGACTTTAATTATTATGTTTTTATACTTCTCCTCTATAGCTACATATTGGTTCTGGGAAGGAACAAGTAAACATACACACCGTACCTGTGTTTGCCAGACCCCTGTGGGGCAGGACTTGCTGTGCCAGTGTAGTTTTAACCCTCTGTGATGAATGGTGGGGGCTCCTGTCTGGTTGTAACACGGTAATTCCCCTCGGCTTGCTGCGATTTACAGCCTTTGCGATGAGATCCAGCAGTTCCACTTGCACACGCAGGATGCACCCTGCAACCTGACCCCGTGGGGGATTTTGGAGAGGATTTTGTAGAATGACTGATGAACCCCACTGACGGGATGCTCAGCTCGTGAGCCTTTCAGTAGCCTCGTGCAGTTGTGTGGTGACAGTTGCTTCTGGGGAAGGTTCATGTGGTGAAGGAACACTGGGATGCCAGATAACTGCTGCCTCTTTGGGGTTGTTTTTTTCGTTCCTTGTATTTTTTTCCTTCCAGTTCTATAGCACAGTAGGCTGCTGCTCCCCTCGGGGGTTTCCAGGAAAGCTCTAGTCAGAGACCATCAAAGAACATTATGCTGTTGCTGAAGAGAAAACGGGAAATTTGGGGAAGAGGCACTTGGAGGTGATCAAATTTACCTTTTCAGCCTTGGTTATCTTTGCTTCTGCTGCTGATGCCATCAGGTGTGATTGGGGACACATCAGTGCTTCCTGCTGAAGGCAGAGTTGGAAGCTGTCTTACAGCAAATGATCTACAGGTGTCTCTGAGTATATCATAGGGCTGTAAATGCCACAGAAATTGCTCTGATGGGTGTTGACAGGCAAGACAAAAGTTTATTCAGTTGCAGCAGCATCTTCAGCCATGGAGGTTTGTGTTTCTCTTGCTGACAAAAGCTCCATCCTGTACAAATGACAGCTGGACGGCTTTTTGGAGATGAACCAAACTTTCTTTTCCCAGGTGGTTCCATTTCACAACCTGTTGGGAATTGCTGGACCATCTCTTTTCAGAAGAACAAATGAAGGCTGTCAGTCCTGTTTTTCGTATGCCAGAAGATGCCTTGCAAGAACAAAGGCACAGCGTGAGCTGTCTCACAGAGAGAAAAGGTGTCTGCCCTCTTGCCGTGGTTTGACTGCTAGAAGGTCATCTCCGAAACCATTACCGTATTCTCTTTTTAAATGTGTTTATGTTACTGTAGTAGAGCAAAACTTTGGCCTGGGCTTTGTCACTTTGTAAATTGTGTAGAACAGGCTTGTTCTAATCATCTGAGCGTAACGTGTTGTTTCGTTGTATACGAGGTTTAGAAACCTTTCTAATCTGTATCCAAATGTGGGGCTTTGGATGTTTTTCTGAATATTCAAGTCAAAGCAAGAGTGTGATTGGCTTAATTTTTGTATCCCTGTGATACCAACTGTATTAACCATCATCTGTCTTTATACAAAGGTGCTTTGATGATGGATTAGAGTGTACTTCAAAAGAATCTGAAAAAAGCCCTACCTAAGCTCTGCGTTAATGCCACACACTTGCGTATTCTTCCCATTCATGCTTGACATGGCTTTTACACGCTGAGACACAAGCTGTTTCTTCTGATGGTGTGAAACCAGCGAAAACAAAAATTATGGTTTCAATAAGTGTAGATAAATGTCTTCATTGATTGAAGTCCCTCAGACAAGATTTCCCTGATATTTTGAATAAAGCATACTTGAGTGTGTGTGTATGTAGTGAAACTAGCTAATGTTTAGCACTCCAGAGAAAGTGTCTATAGGAGAGTGGCTTGTTATATAGTGTTGATCCTAAATTTGCTGGGTTAAAATTCTGCTGTCATGGCATTTAAGACAACATCTAATAACATGTTGGCAATTAAGAATAAAACTAGCCATGGAAAACACTTGCTTTCTGAAGGTTGGAGTCCTCTTTGTCTTCAGGAGTCTTAAAATTGCCTCTTACTTTACATCTTGCACGTTGTTTTTTGAGACTGGGTGGTATTCCAGATGAAATATAAGGTAAAAGATAACTGCAAAGGGGAAGGAGTTGCTAATAATCTCTATACATCTACTCCCACCCCCTGCCCTGGGCGGGGACACCTCCCACCAGACCAGGTTGCTCCAAGCCCCGTCCAACCTGGCCTTGAACCCCTCCAGGGATGGGGCAGCCACAGCTTCTCTGGGCAACCTGGGCCAGGAGCTCACCACCCTCACAGCAAAGAATTTCTTCCTAATATCTCATCTAAATCAAGGCTTAAATAAAAAAATTTACAGTAGGCTTTGTGTGCATGGAATGAGAGCACTGGCCAGGTGTTCCCTAGACTTTAAACAGAAACTTTAATTTTTATTTTTTTTTTTTTGTAACTCCAAGTTACCTTTGCAAGTGCTGCTCCTCACAGTGCGTAAGAATTTGCCAGATTTTTTTCCATGTGTAGGAATAAAAAATCCTCTTCTGAGCCTCTGGTATAGAAGGAGAGACTGTGGGAATTAATATGTGGGTAACGCTACATGACAATGTAGACCATGGTAGGTTGAAATCCCATTAATATTACTGGAGGTTTTCTCTGGAGCAGGTCTGGTTAACTTCATTTCCTAAGTCAGCTGTGATTTTTTTAAAGGCCTCTGTATAAGATTTACAGGTTAAAGGAGAGTAAGTATGTCTACGAACAGAAAACTTAAGAATATTCATGCATTTTTTTACATCAGATCTTTAAAGAATACTGAATTTGTAAAGGGTCGTCACACCTTAAGTGAACAAAATCACTTTTTTTTTTTTTTTTTAAATGAACTGAGAAATAGTTGCCCAACGTGTGTGTGTGTCAGCCGCCACAGGCAGGGCGCAGGAACAACTACAAAACCAGGGATGAAATGCGAAGAGTAAATATAATCCTGATGCCTTGCGAACTGGGGGATCTTGGAAGCAGCCCCCAGGCGGAGGCACGCGAGCTGGAACACAGGCACTGTGGTGCTCGGTCCTTGTTAGAGAGTGATGGAATCTGCTGTTCTCCCCTGTATTTCAGGGACAGAAGCAGGCCCAGTTTTCCACTGTGCTTTGATCTTTCCCGCAGCAGGGCAGGAACCTCAGGCAGGTTCGATGAGGTGCCTCAGAGTCCTTCGCAGGCCGATGGTACCCAAGCACAGATGTTCTACTTGGTGAGCACACAAGGCTAAATGATCATCAGTGTGAGGTATGGGGTTTTTCGACACCTCAGCTGCAAGTCACTCGAGCATGTTAACACTCCTCCGCGCCGATCTCCCACTGTTTTCCCACCGTGTGTTAAAACACTTGTGTCATTGTGGTGCAGAACACATTGCTATTGCCTGCCTCTACTATTTTGTTAAATGTATTTCTTGGTATTTCTGAGCTTTCATATGTAGAAACCTTGCAGTAATTAATCTGCTGTTCTCAGTCTTCGGTTGTGTTTGAGAAGCGGAGAAGGTCTACTGCCAGCTTCAGGAGCCTGACTGCAGCTGGGAGTGTCGGTGTGGGACTCGGCAGGGGACCAGCACTGCTGTCTCCCATCCCGTGCTCCGCGGTGACACTGAAGTTCCCGATGCTGGAATTTTTAAAGCCGGGTCTGTCTGACCCGAGAGTCGGTTCCTCCGTGGGGGCTGGGAGGGAGCAGCACTGCTCAGGGCTCTGCTGAGGAGCTGCTACCCGTTGTCATCTCTGTAGGGCTTGTGTGGCGAAGCCAAGGAGGTGTCAACCCACCGCTGCCCACAAGGTGCTGTGTCCTGGTAAAGGCTGGCGGCAGCTTGGGGTGGCTTTTAATGCAGGGCTGCTAAGTTCAAGAGCCAAAACGTCTGGTTGAAATGTTTTGTTTCTTAATTGAAAGAGTTTTAGTGGTGGTAATACGTGCTAATACACGGAGCAGCGCACTCTAAAGCGTGGGTAGAAGCACATTGTGGTGGGCTGACCTTTGCTGGCTGCCAGCTGCCCTCAACATCGAGAGGTCAGACAGAGCACTGGCAGTTACCGACGTGGGCAAAACAGACTCCATGGGTGGGGAAGGCAGGGGGAACTAATTTAATTTATTGCTAATTAATTGTAGCAGTAGGATAGTGAGAAATAAGAGCAAGTCTTAAAACACCTTCCCCTCTTCTTCCCCTTCCCTTCTTCCCAGGCTCAACTTCACTCCCCATTTCTCCACCTCCTCCTCAATGGGGAATGGGGGTTGCGGTCAGTGCGTCACACGTTCTTTCTGCTGCTCCTTCCTCCTCACACTCTTTCCCTGCTCCAGCGAGGGGTCCCTCCCATGGGAGACCGTCCTCCATGACCTTCTCCAGTGTGAGACCTTCCCATGGGCTGCAGGTCTTCATGACCTGCTCCAGCGTGGGTCTTTTCCATGGGGTGCAGTCCTTCAGGAACAGACTGCTCCAGCGTGGCTCCCCCCATGGGGTCACAAGTCCTGCCATCAAACCTGCTCCATGGTGGACTCCTCCCTCTCCATGGGTCCACCAGTCCTGCCAGGAGCCTGCTCCAGCGTGGGCTTCCCATGGGGTCACAGCCCTCTTGGAGCGCATCTACCTGCTCTGGCGTGGGATCCTCCATGGGCTGCAGGTGGATATCTGCTCCACCACGGACCTCCATGGCCTGCAGGTGGATTTCTGCTCTCCACCACAACCTCCATGGGCTGCAGGGTGACAACCTGCCTCTCCGTGGTCTTCGCCAT
This sequence comes from Rissa tridactyla, assembly GCF_028500815.1. Classification (NCBI taxonomy): domain Eukaryota; kingdom Metazoa; phylum Chordata; class Aves; order Charadriiformes; family Laridae; genus Rissa; species Rissa tridactyla. Next base: position 223,796 of record NW_026529584.1, read on the forward strand.
GGGCTGCAGGGGAACCTCTGCTCTGTGACCTCCTCCTTCTCATTCTTCACGGACCTTGGTGCCTTTTTAGTTGTTTCTCTCACACATTCTCACTCCTCCCAGCTCCTGGGCAGCAGTTTTTACCCCTTCTTAAATACATTACCATGGAGGTGCCACCAGCTCGCTGATGGGCTCAGCCTTGGCCAGCAGCGGGTCCCCCTTGGAGCTGGCTGGAACTGTCTCTGTAGGACACGGGAGAGGCTTCTGGTGTCTTCTCACAGAAGCCACCCCTGCGCCCCCCACCCCCTACCTGCCACCAAAACCTTGCCATGTAAACCAAATGCACAGATTTATTTCAGACAACGTCTAGATCTTAACAAGCACCGTGGGTTTTACTGGGAGCTTCTGGTATCTACACTCACAAGGAGGGAGAGGGAGACAGTGTGTGACGTCCTGGCTAAAATAGTCCCTGCCTGCCGTGTCAGGTGAAGAAAAAAATGTGGCACAAGCCACGTGTAAATGCTCCACTGGTGTTCTGAAGAGCAGCAGCGTTGCCTTCTCTTTCTGGGTCTTTTTTCCCCTCTTTTTTCATCCTCCTGCCCTCTCCGCTGGGGCCGGGCTTCTAGAGTCCTGCTGTAAGCGGTGCTTGGGCTGAGCAGCGGCATCTCTACATCTCTTTTTTCCTTCCACCCCCTCAAAAAGAATGGAGGCGTCCTTCACTTGTCTTTAAATAAAACCTTATTATTTTCTTTGCCTAAACCTTTTTGATTGCACTACCTCAGTTCCCTGCTGGGGTCAATAAACTGGTTTGATTTGCAACACGATGTTTGCATTAACCGCCTGGATACAAGCTGGTTTTCAAAGCAGACTTATTTTCTATTTAATTTCGTACTGGGGCTACTTCAGGGAGCTTTTACAGAATGGTGGTGAAGTTTATTGCTTGGTTATCTCTACTCCTAGTACGAAAAATGAACTTTTCTGAGGCGTATTTTTACGTATTGCTTTCTGAATAAAAAAGCACTTATTTTTCCCCCCCCAGTTAGTGATCTACAATTTAATGTGTCTCTTCTGAAAGATTGATTCCCCCAGCCCCTCAGAACCGTATTTTGGGGACAGGCGTTGTTGTGTAGGCAATGCTGGCACTGCACGTGGAACTCCCCACATTCTGCTGCCCATGTCCCAGAGAGCAGGAGTACAGGGAAAATGCCGCTCTCCCCCAGGGGATCCGATTGCAGGAGCCATACCCCTCTTATTTGGGTAAAACTGGCAGTTCTTGCAGTAAATAGTCCAGCTTAGCATCCATTAATTTATTAAGCATCTTATTTTTTACCATGATGCAGTGAGATACTGAAATATAATCAAAACGCGCGTACCACTGAGGATGCCTGCCAACCAAAGATGCATCTGTAAGGGAAGATGCTGTTTTACGCGTAGATGTTTTGGCGTTGCAATCTCCTGTTACGTATTTTGTATTCATAAAATATTCATACAGCTAGAATTCAGATTTTTTTTTCTTTTTTTTTTCCCAAATTGTCCAACACTGTATCAGATTTGTGAATGTCTTGGTTTCTGCGGTGACTGAAGAGCCCAAGTCATATGCATGCACAACTTTTCTCGTCAGGGTCTCTTTTGATGCCCGTGACGCATCATACCACACGTATCATGATGTAACACTCACAGGTTTTTTGACCCAAGTTCTGTGCGTTTTTGTGTTGGCATCTTCAGAGGTGCCGAGCACGGGGGTCTTTAGAGGAGCACTCTATCAGACACAATTGGACAGGATTCAAAGTTGGTCTTTTCACGGTCTGACTTGGCATTTTCAGTTCAGTCTTTTGTGATCTTTAAGGTACTTATCGTTAGTTCTCTAACCAGTTAAACTTTAAAAAACATTTATTCCCGATAAGACTACAAATTGTCTCTCCACTTGCTACTGAATTTAATGAATTTGTTGCAAAATTTATGTAGCATGAAGCTTCTCATTTCCTACAGCCATTTGTGATCCTGTTTTCTTTGCGACTGCTCCAGGAACTGGAGATCGGAGCGGCTGCGACACTGAGAGCCGCAGGGCCGGCTTCTCAAGCCTTTACACAGCTCAACAACGAAACAAAACCACAGCAGCTGTCTCCTTCGATTTCATTAGTGTGTGCGTGTGTATGTACGCTCATGTGTGTGCGTCTGTGTGCTCGTTCACACCTGCTGCATTGCGTGGGACATCCTTGGGTCACCCTTCCATGGATCTGTGTTAGAGACGGCACATCCAGATCATCGCATTTGGAAGAACGGTGCTTGGTCACGGCATTTTTTTTTTCCTGTGTGGCACGAACAGAAAAACCGTCTTCAGGATAAAATTACCATACCGAATTTAAAATACTTCAAGGAAAGCACAGAAGGACTGTTCTTCCTTCTGCTGGCCTCTCCCTGCCTCCAGCAGCTGGAGGTTTTGGGGCTTGTGGCCTGAAGGCGGGTGTGTGTCATGGTGCTGAGGGGCCGGTGAACCTCTTGGATGCCAGTTTGGTTTACCCTCCTTGATCCCATTCGCACACTGACCACCGCCCAGGGTGGTGCAGAGGAGCAGCAGGGTTGTGTGAAGGAGGACTCGAGGGCACATGGCGGCACCAAGCCTTGTGGGACTTTGCTCATCGCCATTCCTCCTAGATGGTGGTTTCACCTCTCCAGAAGTGCCCCCAGTTGCTGCTGGCCTTGCTGGGAAGGGTCCCACTGAACCCGTGTCTTCACAGAATCACAGAATTATCGCAGAGTCATACAATCCCAGGTTGGAAGGCACTTCAAGGATCATCTGGTCCAACCTTTCTTGGCAAAAGCACGGTCTAGACAAGATGGTCCATCTGAATCTTAGAGGCATCCAATGATGGGGAATCCCCCGCTTCCCTGGGGAGATTATTCCAGTGAATGATTGTTCTCACAGTGAAAAATTTTCCTCTTGCGTCCAGTTGGAATCTCCCCAGGAGTAACTTGTACCCGTTACCCCTTGTCTTTTCCACGTGACTCCTTGTAAAAAGGGAGCCTCCATCTTCTCTGTGGCGATCCTTTAAATACTGGAACATGGTGGTAAGGTCTCCCCTGAGCCTCCTTTTCTCAAAGCTGAACAAACCCGGTTCTCTCAGCCTTTCTTCACATGCCAGGCTTCCCAGTCCTTGGATTATCTTGGTGGCCCTTCTCTGGACCCTCTCCAGCCTGTCCACATCCGTTTTGTATAGCGGGGACCAAAACTGAACACAGTGTTCCAGGTGAGGTCTGACAAGTGATGAGTAGAGTGGGACCAGGACCCCCGAGTCCCTGTCCACAGAGCTTCTCGCCAGCCAGGTAGATCCCAGCCTGTGCTGCACTCCTGGATTATGTTTTCCCTGGTGCAAGACCTTACACTTGTCCGTGTTGAACTTCATAAGGTTCTTGTTAACCCACTCTTCTCGGCCAATCCAGGGCTTCCTGCTGGGTGGCTCTCCCTTCCCAAGTGGCCACTTCCCCACTCTGGTATCATCAGCAAACTTCATCAGGGTACACCTGATCCCATCTTCCAGCTCACTTATGAAGATATTAAACAGCGTTGGCCCCAGTATCGATCCCTGGGGGACCTCACTTGTGACAGATTGCCAGTTCGAGAAGGAACTATTGACCACCACCGTAACGCATCAGTTTCTCTGGGAGGAGGCTGCAGGGAACCGTGTTGAAAGCCTTGGAGAAATCCAGGCAGACAATGTCCACCGCTCACGCCACATCAACCGAGCAGGTCACTTTGTTGTGGAAGGTGATCGGGTTTGTCAAGCACGATTTGCCCTTGGTGAATCTGTGGTGGCTTTTCCCAATCACGTGCTTCATTTGACTTGTGGTCACCCCCAGGAGCATTCATTCCATAACTTTCTGAGGGACTGAAGTAAGACTGATGGTCTATAACTTCCTGGATCCTCCTTTAAGCCCTTCCTGTAGAAGACATTAGCCTTCATCCAGTCTTCTGGGATGTCCCCCAGTCTCCACAACTTCTCAAGGATTATGGAGAGCGGCCTCACAGCGACATCAGCCAGCTCTCTTCATACCCTTGGATGGATGTTGTCAGGGCCCATCCATTGGCAGGGGTCAAGCTCCTGTAACAGTTCACCCACCAACTCTTCCTTCACTGGCAGTGGGTTTGGGTTTGCATCAACCCGAATTGTTGTTCCCAAGGCCCAAGTTCACACCAAGGTGAAAGTGCTGAGAACCTCTGCCTTTCCAGTGTTGGTGACTAATTCACCTCTGCTGTTTAACAGCGGGACAATATTTTCCTTCCATTTCAGCTTGTTGTTCGTGTACCCGAAGAACCCTTTCTTGTAGTTTTTGACATCTCTGGCCACTTTCAATTTGAGCTGAGCTTTTTGCTTTTCTAACTGCATCTCTGCACGCCCTGGCAACGCCCTTGTAGTTCTCAATGGGCATTTGTCCACTTTTGCATCTCTGGAACGCTTCTCTTTTGGTTTTGAGCAGACTCAGAAGCTCACAGTTAAGCCAAGGGGGTGTCTTGCTCCTCCTACTTCCCTTACCTTTAAAGGGGACATTCTTGTGCTTGCAGGAGTGTGTTCTTGCTCTTGATGGGAGCGTCTTCACTGTGAAGGTCTTCAGGAGCTATTTCATGGCTGTTGGCATAGGGCTCGTTAGCCCTGAGCCAAGCCCCAGGAGCTCTGAAACCTCTTGGGAGATGGCTGGGCAGGGCTGGTGGCTGCAGCAAGAGCCTGCATGGGGGGGTGTCCCATGTGGCTCGGGGGCAATGGGGTAGCCGGGATTCCTGGGTCTCCTGGCTCTGTGCCTGGCTGTGGGTCCTGGTGGGGGGTTTGTTTTGGAGCCATCTGGAACCGGCTCCACCTGATGTGTGGGCAGCCCCTGGTCTCTTCTGTCTGGGGCCACCCCTGCAGCGCCCCCCATCCAGACCTCCCCAGGTGAACCCCATACAACACGTCTAAGCCTCACTGCTGGATGGACATTGAGGCTGTGAAGCTGTGGCAGCCTTGCCTGTCCCAGGCTGCCATATTCGTATTGTCCTGGCCTCTTGAAGGACTCACAATGTCTCTTCAGAGCTCTGCCTCAGAGTGCCCTTTATGGTCTGCTGATTCTTTACCTATTTGAATAGTTATTGCATCTATTTAGATAGACGGGCATATGCAATCATGGGCACCGAGGAGACTGACCGATAGTCCAGCTTACACCTAGGTGCTGTAGACAACCCTGGTGACGCACATGCCGACCCCAAGCGCGATGCAGCCATGCCCACCTGCATCTCTTGCAGGTCAGGGCTGGCTGCCTGGAGGACGCCACACGTCGTCTTGTGGCAGGTGATACCAGGCTGAATGGCACTGGTGATTTGCCAGAGGGGCGGGATGCCGTTCAGAGGGACCTGGACACGCTCAAGAAGTCAGTGTGAACCTCACGAGGCTCAACCAGGCCAAGTGCAGGGTCCTGTCCTGCACCCGGGTCAGGGCAAGCTACAGTCTCAGCACAGGCTGGGGAGGGAGAGATGGAGAGCAGCCCTGAGGAGAAGGGCTTGGGGGTGCTGGGGGGTGAAAAGCTGGCCATGTGCTGGCACCGTGCGCTGGTATCTTGGGAAGCCCCCCGCATCCTGGGCTGCATCCAGAGCAGCGTGGGCAGCAGGGCGAGGGGGGGGATTCTGCCCTTCTGCTCCGCTCGGGGGAGACCCCACTGCAGGACACCAGCATCAGAAGGACATGGAGCTGTTGGAGCGGGGCCAGATGAGGCCCTGGAGATGCTGGGAGGGCTGGAGCCCCTCTGCTGCGAGGACAGGCTGAGAGAGCTGGGGGGGTTCAGTCTGGTGAAGAGAAGGCTCTGGGGAGACCTTCCAGCCTCTTCCTGTCCCTAAAGGGGCTCCAGGAAAGCTGGGGAGGGACTCTGGATCAGAGAGGGGAGCCATGGGACGAGGGGGAAGGGTTTTAAACTGAAAGAGGGGAGATTTAGATGAGATCTCAGGCAGAAATTCTTTGCTGTGAGGGCGGTGAGCCCCTGGCCCAGGTTGCCCAGAGAAGCTGTGGCCGCCCCATCCCTGGAGGGGTTCAAGGCCAGGTTGGACGGGGCTTGGAGCAGCCTGGTCTGGTGGGAGGTGTACCTGGGAGGAGAGAGGCTGGAAGTTACACCTGGAAGTTCCGGGGGGGTGTCAGCTGGTGTGATAAAACCTCTGCACACCCTCAATGGAGAACGGCAGGTGGAGGACCCTTCCCTTCCCCAAAAACTACCCCACGGCATCTTTGTGTCCCACCACAGGACTCATGGGCCCACGCATCTTCACAAGCCCAGAGGAGGGCAGAGGCAAGGGCACAGCAGCAGGAACCCAAAGGAAGGTGCAGCCCACCCAGGCTCCTGTCCTGGGAAGGGCCTCAGCCCCACGGTGCAGGTAGAAACCTGTCATGGTGAGTTAGGGCCAGCACACCCATGGGACACCTCGAGGGATGCTGGGGATAAACGTCTTGGCATCACGCAAGATGTTTCGCAGAGGATCCAAAGGAAGAATCCAGAGGATTTGGGGAAGAACAAGTAGTGGAAAAATGGACCAAAAGGGCCCACCACGCCTGCTGGTTGGTCACGCCGTGCCCTAGGTGTCACCAGCGCTGTCCGTCCCACCTGCTTGTTGAACCCCTTCCTAACAAGCGCAGCACCCGCAGCCAGCCCATGGGGTCGTGGGGGCTCCGTGGGGCGGCGACTGGGGAGAGCAGAGCAAGGACTGGGGAGAGCGGAGCAAGGGAAACCACGTGGGAGAGGAGCCAGAGGCTCACGTGGGCTCCCGGATCCGGCCTGACGCCTCTGTGGCAGCCCCCACACCCGTCATGGGCAAGTGTCCATCTTTGGACACTTGTCCCAGTTGCCATGATTGATCAAAGATTATCGAGTGTCCTCTTAATGACATCAGCCAGCTCCTTCAGCACTTGTAGTTACATCCCATTAGGGCTCATGGACCTATACATTTGTTTAGGTGTAGATGTACCAAGGGTACATCTTCTTTGCTCCAGACTCTCCCCCTGGTCTCTGGAGCCTGGGATCCCCAGTGTGACTTGTACTGAAGCCAAGGATATACCATGACACAAGAGTCCCTGCACCGTCACTTGCTTTCCAGGGCCCTACACGACCAACTCTATACCCAGCACCACTCTGCAACATGCCAAAAACACGTGAAGGACATGGGTCACATGCCAAGGACGCACCAGTCCCCACACCGTCAGCTGCTCCCTGGGGCTCAGCACCGCCCGTGCTGGGCCCAGCATCAGCCGGCCACAGACATGCCAAAGACACTGGTCACACGCCAAGGACACACCATGGCACAGGGGTCACAGCAACATCACCTGCACCTGGGTGCCCAGCACCCTCCTCGGTGTCCCCTCCATCCCCACGTCCTCCTCCCACGCCCCCCGTACATCCACTACATCCTCCATGCCCTGCCAACATCCCTCCTCCCCCGCACCCAGAACCACAGGTGCTCACTGTGCCCGCCGCTCCCGGTAGTCGTAGACCTGCATGGCAGCATTGTGGGGCACCTGGTAGGTGATGGTGCGGGTGCAGTCACGTTGGGGGACCCCAGCATCCGGGCTGGAGGAAGACTGGACCCCAATGTCCGTGCCGCGGATGTCTCCATGGGCTGCGGCCAGCAGCGCCTCCACCCCAGGGGGCAGCTCCTTCTCCCACAGCTCCTCGGACTCCGTCAGCATGTAGGTCTGGCCCATCACCACCCGCACCCGCAGCCAGAGCCACCTCAGGGTGCTGCCAGGCTCTGACAGCCGCTGCAGGGCTTGGGGGCACTGGAAGGGGATGTCTGGGTGGCTTGGGGGGCAACAGGAGCACTTGGATGGGGTTCAGGAGTACCGGGAAGGGGTGTGGGGGATACTGGGAGGGGTTATGGAGGGTGTGCGGAGGCACTGGGAGAGGGTGTAAGGGATACCAGGAGCACTGGGATGTGGTGGGGGGGTACTGGGGGCACATTGGGATGGGGTTTGGAGGCACTGGGAGCAGGTATATGGGGTACTGGGAAGACTGGGATGAAGTGGGGGGGTGCATCTGGGGGCACTGAGAAGGAGGCTGGGAGACTGGGACTGTGTTTGGGGGCACTGGGATGGCATACATGGAATACTGGGAGTGGTGGGAGGCAGCGAGTGGATATCGGGATGGGGTATACAGTTACTGAGAGCACTGGGAGTGGTCTGGGAGCACTGGGACGGGGTATGGGGAGCACTGGCAGGGATGTGGAATACTGGCATGGGAACTGGGGGCATGGGGAAGGGTATGGGGGGCTAAGGGGGGTTGCATGGTTATGGTGGGCTGTAGGGGTTATGGGGACTTATGGGGCACCATGGGGAGCTATGTGGCTTACGGGAAGCTACAAGGGGCTACAGTGGGATTCGGCAGCTCTAGGGGTTAGGGGGGAGCTCCCGGGGTCTATGGGGGGCTGTGGAGGAGCTGTAGGGGGGCTATGGAGGATGATGGGGGTCTACGAGGTGCTATAGGGGGTCTATAGAGAGCGTCTGGGGAGCTCTAGGGAACCGCAGGGGAGCTGCAGGGAGCAGGAACAGCGCTACAGGGAGCCGCCAAGGTGTCTGTAAAGGAGCTACAGGAAGCCACAAAGGCCAGGGGGGGCTATCGGGGGCTACGAGGAGCTGCAGGGGACCTACAGGGAGCCAGAGCGGGCACCTTGCCAGTGCGGATGTCGCGCACGTAGATGCCCTTGTTGTCAGCAAGGGCCACGGCCCGGCGGCGCTCCAGCACGGTCACCTCAGCCGGTGGCACGTACTCGAGGGGCCCCCAGGCCAGCCAGCAGTCACCTGCCTGCCGTGTCACCTCCTTCCCCTCCTAAGAACGCAGGGATAGCATCAGTGACCAGCCTGGGGATGCAGAGACCCCGCCACCCCCTGGATGGGGACACGGGGACATAGACATTCCCCCATGGCCCTCTGCCACCGGCTGGCCTGAAGACATGGTGACAGGGACACCCTCCCTGTGTGGGAGGGACTCCCCCCGTGGCCCTCTGCTACCCACCTGGCTTGGGGACACAGGGATGAGGACAGGAGTCCCCACAGGTGTCCTCTGGGGCCTCCATAATCCTCCAGGAGTCCTTCATGTACCCTAACTGTCCCCAGGTGCCCTAACTGTCCCCAATGACCCCAAATCACTCCTGGGTCCCATCCCCCTCCCGTCATCCCCATTGTCCCCCAACCACTTCTGGTTGCCCCAGTCATCCCAGGCTCACTGGGCCTCCCCCCCTAGTTTCTCCCAGGGGATCCTGAAACCCCAGGTGTCCCCTGGGCCACCTCATTGGTGTCCTTGATGGTCTGCAGCGCTTGGAGCAGCAGCCCCTCGTCCTCAGAGAGCACGTAGACATCCTGGATGCCAGCCTGGAGCCGTTCGCCCGGCTGCAGAAAGAAGGACTTCTCCCCCTGGGGACACCGGGACATGTCACAGGCAGGACAGAGATGTGGCAAACCTGTGGGGACATGGGGACACAGTGGAACATGAAGTAAGAGCACAGGCACACGGTGGCACAGGGGAGAAGGACATCAGGTCATGGCAGGACACAGGGCAGGGACATGAGAGCATTACAGTCCCTCAGGGATGTCTTAGGGTCCCTGTGGGCCACCTTCAAGACCTTTGGGGGTATGTCAGGGCCAGCTTCTTCTGGTTCCCGGTGTCCACCCATGGGTTCCTATGGAAGCTTAGGGTCCCTCAGCAAGACATCAGGGCTCACATAGGTGTTTTAGGGTACCTTAAGACCACCTTTGCGACCTTTGGGGATGCATTTGGGTACGTCAGGGCCACCTGTGGTCACTGGGGCCCTCAACGGTACGTTAGGATCCCTCAGGGATGCCCTAAGAACTTTTAGGGACACCTCAGGGGTACATTGGAGTCCCTTGGAGCCACCTTTGAGACTTTTGAGGACACCTAGGCATAGAGAAGGTTCCATCAGAGCCACCAGGTGTCCCTTAGAGCCACTCTCAGGTCCTGGGAGCCACATTTGGGTACCTCGGGGCACCTTAGGGTTCCCCGGTGACACAGTAGTGGTACATCGTATATCTTAAGCCCCTCGGGACGACCTTTGATACCTATGGGACCCTACATTAGGTCCCTTGGGACCAGCTGCAGGTCCCCAGGGGCCACCCTTGTGTGCCCACCTTGACAACAAGCTGCTGGCCCAGCTGGGGCTGCCCATTGGGCCCCACAGGGTTGAGCACCACGCAGTACTGCCGGGGCCCAGCGTTGTCACCGCCACCTCTGCCACCACCTCCTCGAACACCTCTGGGATGTAGGCCTTGCTCTCCGCCTGGGTCACCAGCCACTCCTCCCCCGTGCGCCGCACCCGACCTTCTTCATCCTCAAAGGTCCGCGTTGCCCGCAGGTGCAGGGCTTTCTGCAGGGAGGGAACACAGGGGGAGATGGTGGGTGATGGGACACCCAAAGGTGGCCCCAACTGGCCTCGTCACCCAGAGGTGCAGGGAGACGGGGTGATGGGACCCCCAAACCTAATCCTGAGGGACCTCATCGCCTGTGCATGCAGGGGGACAGGGATGGGGTGGGTGGAGAGAGCACAACCCCCTGGAGGGTCCTTGTCACCCATGAGCGCAGCAGAACTCATATGCCCATCCTGGGCATTCTTATCCCCCGGCGGGTGGAGGGGGCACAGGACCCCCAAACCTATCCCAGGGGGTCTTCATCACCCATGGGTGCAGCAGCAAAGGGGTCATGGCGGGCTGCCGGGAGGCTGGAGGCTTTTCATCATCCACTGAGGCAGGAGGAACAGGGACACCATGGGTGAAGGGGATGGGACCTCCTGGAGAATCCTCATCACTCATGGGCACAGGGGCCGCAGGAACACAGTGGCTTGGAGGGATCCCCAGGTCCCACTGGAGGGTCCTTGTCACCCATGGGTGCAAGGGGTCAGGGTCATGGTGGATCAGGGGGTGATGGGACCCTTCACCCATCCTGGAGGGCTCCTGTCACCCATGGGTGCACAGGACCCCCAAACCCAGCCCAGAGGGGCCTCATCACCCGTGGGCACCAAGGAGGCGAGGGTTAGGATGCCCGGTACCTTGTCGGGTGAGGATGTAGGCGTCCACAACATCCACTACCTCCTCGTAGACACCGGGCAGGTAGGCACCCACCTGCTTCACCAGCCACTCCTCACCTGGGAGCAGGGTGATGGGTGCTGGGGGAGCTGAGGACACTGGGGGGCTTGGGGAGGCAGGGGACCAGGAATCCCAGGGGTGCTGGGGTGGGATGTGGGTCATGAGGGTGCTGGGGAACAGGCAGCACGGGGTGCCACGGAGGTCCTAGGGGTGCTGAGGGTCCTATGGATCTCAAGTGTCCTTAGGGGCGCTGGGGGCAAGGGGTCCTACAGGTGGGATGGCAGCCCTGAGGGTGCTGGGGGGTCCAAAGGGTGGGATGGGAGGATGCTAAGGGTGCTGGGACCTGGAGGTTCTGGCGGTTCTGAGAGTCCTGTGGGTGCTGGGGGATAAGATGGGGTCCCAGGGGCACTGCAGGGCCGGATGGCATTTGTGGGGGATGAGATGGGTGAGCTGGGGATCCCAGGGATGTGGGGGGGGGTCCCATAGGGATCCTGGGGGTGCTGTGGGGTGGGATGGAGGCTTATGGGGGGGTGGGATGGGGGCACTAGGAATCCCAGGGATGCTGTGGGGTGGGAGCAGGTTTATGGGGGGTGGGTTGGGAATGTTGGGGATCCCAGGAGCACTGAGGGATGGGACAGGGCTCCTGGGAATGCTGTGGGGTAGGAAGGGGGTGCTGGGGGTCCCAGGAGATGGGATGGGGGTGCTGGAAGCCCCAGGGGTGCTGCTAGATGATGTCGAGCTCCCGTGGGTGCTGGAGGGTGACAGAGGGGTACGAGAGGTGTTGGAGGGTGAGAAAAGGGTCCCAGGGGTATGGGGTGGGGGTGTCCCAGGGTACGCCAGGGGTGCCTTCAGGCAACAGAGGGGTGCCATGGGTGCCCAGGGGTAGCACCAATGGTACAGGGTGATATCATGCCAGCTGACACCAAGGCCACTGAGCAAGGGCTGAACCCAGGAGGCCACCGGGCTGTCACCAGGTGCTACCTGTGATGTGGCGGGTGCCGTTGCGGTCGAGGCACTCCTTGCGTGCTCGCAGGCGGATGGCCTGGTTGTGCCCAATGACAGTGGCCTGCAGAGTCTCGGCCACCTCTACCTCCTTGCAGGAGATGTAGGTGTCTGTGGGAAGGTGGCACCATCAGCCCATGGGTCCCCCAGGTGTCCCCAAAAGGGAATATCCCCCCTGTGCTCACTGTGACCCTCGAAGAGCCACTCGTCTCCTGCCAAGAACTTCTTCCCGTCCTCGTCCGTGAAGTCAAGCAGGGCCCGCAGGCGCAGGGCAGTGTCAGCCAGCACCATCTGCAGTGGGGTGATGTCCTGGGGACACACAGACACGGGGTTGAGGGAGAATCCCCTGGGGACACAGGTGTCACAGCAGAGGTATGGCAGACATGGGGACAAAGGTGCATGGGGCACTTTGGAAGATGCCCTGGGGACACTCTGAGGACACAGGCGGCACGGTAGGAGACATGGGGGCCACAGGGGAGTCACAGCAGGGGACGTGGGGATGCATCTGGGGGGTCACCATGGGGGATGTGGGGACATGGGGGTCATGACAGGGTTGCGAGGGTAAGGGGGCACAGGGGTGACAGTGGGGGACACGGGGGGTGAAACCCTGGGGACTGGGAGACAGGTTTTTCGCTGCAGGGGATGTGGGGGACAGCCTGGGGATGGAGAAACAGAGAACACTCCAGGGACAACCTGGGGAGAGGTACATGGGTTCACAGCAGGGAGAGGGATGAGATGCTGGGGGCTATAGGGGGCCATGGGGGGAGGTTACAGGAGCAATGGGGGGGCAATGAGGAAACTATAGGAGCTATGGGGAGGGCATCAGGAGGTATATGGGCTATAGGAGCTCTGAAAGACAACAGACAGATCAGAGGAGCTACACGGGCTATGGGGGGCCATGGAAGGCTACGGCGGTGAGTTACAGCAAGGTTATGGAGCCTATAGGGGACCATGGAGGGGCTACAGAAGCTGTGGGGAGCCCTGGGGCTGCTATAGGGGCTACAGGTACCTGTTTGATCTCCTCGCCAGAGTATAGGGGGAAGGGCTCCTGGGCCAGGTGGATATCGAGGTCGGCGTGCCACAGACAGGCCTGTCCCGCTCCATTGATCACCACGGCCCCAGTGGGGCCCCGCACCATGGGGTTGAGCACCACGCAGTAGTGCCAGGGGAGCACCATCACCATGCGCCTGGGCACGAACACCACCCTGCTGGCAGCCCCCCGTTGGTCCCCTCAGCCCTATAGAGCCCCCAGGGCCCTACAGAGTCCACCAGCCCCTCGATCCCCCAAAGCCCTATAAAGCTCTATAGAGCCCAAGTCCCCAAGTCCTATAGAGCCCCAGAGCCCCCCTATGGCCCTCTACAGCATGATGGATTCCCCATGACCCTATAGAGCCTATAGGGTTGGGGCTATGGCCCTATGGCTATGGCCCTACGGAGCCCCCAAACACTGCCCACAGCCCTATACAACCCCAATGCTCCCCAGGGACCATAGAGTCCCCATAGTCCTAAAGAGCCCCCCAGCATCCCCCACAGCCCTAAAGGGCGCCAACAGTCCTACGGATCCCCTCAAGCCCCTCATGACCCTACAGAGCCCCCCAAACATCCCCCACAGCCCTACAGAGACCCCACACACCTATAAGTCTAGACTGCCCCACAGCCATGGAAATCCACCCCCTGCCCCGTAGCACCCACATCTTGTAGTCCTACCAGACACAGGGGTAGGACCCATCATCCCACAGATCCCCACCTGGCCCATAGCATCCACTCTTTGTGATCCTGCCAGAGGTGGGAACCGGACCCCCCCAACTCATAGGTGCCCCCCTGCCCCATAGCACCCACCTCTCGTGATCCTGCCTGATGTAGGTGTGGGGCCCAGCCTCCACACAGGTGACATTGCTGTCGAGGTCCAGCACATGGACATAGTGGTAGAGGGGTATGCGGATCACAGGGTCCTCCATGGGGCAGCAGACTTCACTGTGGGGCAGGAAACCTTCCCGGGGTGTAGATGAGTTTGCTGTGGGACAAAACAGCTTGTTGTGGCTCACAGACTTTGCCACAGGGTGGAAAAGTGTGCCGTGGGGCTGACGGAAGTTGCCGTGGGGTGGATGAGCTCATCAGGCGGGGGAGGACAAAGGACAGAAGACATCACCATGGGGCTTATGGTGGGATGGGAGACCTCGCCACAGGGTGGAAAAGCTTTCTGTGGGGCCGACCAGGTCGCTGTGGGGCAGAAGACCTTGCTGTGGGGCTCACGGTGGGGTGGAAGACCTCGCCACAAGATGGAGAAGCTTGCCGTGGGGCAGATGAGGCTGCTGCAGGGCAGATGGGGACGCTCGGGCAGGGCAGGAGACCTCACCATAGGGCTCACGGTAGGGCAGGAGGCTTTGGCACGGGGTGGGAAAAGCTTGCCATGCGGATGAGACTTCGCCATGCGGCAGAGGAGCCCCCCCGCAGGGTGGGATGCCCAGGGTCCCTGCCGTGGGGTGGGGAAGCTTGCTGTGGGGCAGGCAAGCTCGCCATGAGGCTGGGGGGAAATGGAGGCGGGGCGGGGGGGAAGGAGACCTCGCCGCGGGGCAGGACACCTCCCCGCCGGCGAGGAGAGCACGGAAAAGCCTTCGCCCGCGCCCAGCCCCGCCCGGCCCATCGGGGCTCGCCCCACAGGCCCGGATTCACAGCCCACACGGCGTCCCCGGGCAAGATCTACCCTCCCCGGGAGGATCTACCCCACCCAGGACACAACCTTTCCCCCCCCACCCCCCAGGGCTGTATTTGCCCCCGCCCGGGCTGCATTCACCCCTCCCGGGGGCACGGTTCGCCCCTGCTCGGCGCCGGGATTTTCCCAGCGGGGCCGGGCGAAGCGGGCGCGGCCACAGGGTGCGGCGGGGGCGGGCGGGGACAGAGGGGTCAGCGCCGCTCCCGGCCCCGGCCCCGGCCCCGACCTCGGTGCCGGTCCCAGTCCCGGCTCCAGCGGGGACCCGCCGGGCGCAGGCCCGAATCCACCGACCCGGGCCCGGCCCCGTTGCACGGCAACCGGCGCCTCCAGCTTGCCCGCCCGCAGTAGGCGTGCGCCGGTTCCCTCCCGCCCCCGCGGGGGAGAGGCCCGGGGAGGAGGGTCTGAGGGCACCGGGAGGAGTGTTGGGGGGGACAGGCCCGGGGAGGGGGGTTTGAGGGGACGGGAGGAGGGTTGGGGGGGGACAGGCCTGGGGAGGGGGGTCTGAGGGAATGGGGGGATGAAGGGGGTGAGCTCTGGGGGGACAGGCCTTGGGAAAAAGGGGACACAAGTCCCCCCGGATGAATCCAAGCGGGGGTGCGGGACACCCAGGGGGTGTGTTCCCGGCCCCCCCGGGTGATCTCTACTCCCGGCACCCCTCTCGCCCGCAGGTCCTGCCCAGCGCCTCGGTGGCACAGCCTGCAGCACCCGGGGCCACCGCCATCGCCCCTGGCCGCGGCTTCATGTGTCTGTTGTGCGCCTCGGTGCGCCCCCCGCTGCCGCGTCTCCTGGGGGGCTTGGGGAAGGGGACACAGTGGGGATGATTAAGGGGATGGGACCAGGGGGAACGGTGGGGGACATTAGGCGACGGGTAAGGGGAGGTGGGGAGCCCCTGGGACAAGGGAGGGGACATGGAGAGCTGTGGTGGGCATGTGGGAACCAGGAGGGGACAAGGTGAAGGTGGTGGTATGGGGATGTGAGTGGCCCCGGGGTGATGTGGGACAGAGCAGGAGATGTGGGCATGGGCGCGTGATTTGGGGTCTGGGGGAGATGGGGCACTGGGAATGCTGGGGGGGGGGGTTAGGGAAGAGTGCTGGGGGACACTGGGGGTGATGGTGGGGAGGGGTGAGGGGATGTCGGGTGCCCTGGGCACAAGGGAAGTGACATGAAGATTGGCTGGGGGGACATAGAAACTGGTGAAGGACGGAGGGGGCGTGACATGGGGATATGGGATGAGGATGGTGGGACCCAGGATCAGGGGAGAATGTGGCGGGACAGTGCGGGATGAGATGGGGACCCAGGGGGGTATTTTAGAGCTCCTCTCTGACACAGCACCTCACCCCCCATGTTACACTGCCACCAGTGCCACCCTGGAGCCTGGGCAGGGTCCGATAGGTGTGGGGGGTAGCAGGGGCCCCTGGCGTGTCCTCCAGGTGACAGATCCCCACCCCACCACCCCCAAGAAGGGGGATGTCCCAGTGTTCAGGGTGTTTCCAGGTAAAAGATGCCACCCTCCTCTCTACAGGCTAACCTGCCCAGCACCCTAGGGACACTGCTGTCACCTCCCGCCCCCTCCCAGGCCCAAGGCTGCCTGTCACTGGTGGCACCAACCTTCTCCTGTTCCTGCCTGAACATCTGTGTCCCTGGGACACGGGGAAGCAGGGCACCCCCATGCAACTGGGACCCTTGGAGGCCTGGGTCCTCCAGATGTGGGCAGAGGGGCTTGCAGGGATGGGTTCCCTGGACTCCTAGGTCCCCCAGACACAAGCTGAGAGGGTTTGGAGGGCAGGGGGCAGCTGGACACCTGGGTCCTTCAGAAACCGAGGGGTTCATGTTGGAGGTGGAGCGTGGGTGGCTGGGTCCCTCAGTCACCTGGGTAAATTGGACGTGAGGCACAGGATCGTTTAGGTTGGAAAGGATTTCTTAAGATCATGTGGTCCCACCTCCTGCTCAAGCAGGGCCACCTAGAGCTGGTTACCCGGCACCATGTCTAGGTGGCTTTTGATCATCTCCATGGATAGGGACTCCTCAGCTTCCCTGGGCAACCTGTGCTGGTGCTTACAGTGAAAGTGCTTCCTGATGTTCAGAGGGAACCTCTAGTTTGTGCCCGTTGCCTCCGGTCCTGTCACTGTCCTCTCTGCACCCAACCGTCAGGTATTTATATACATTGATAACATCCCCCGGAGCCTTCTCTTCTCCAGGCTGAGCAGTCCCAGCTCTCTCAGCCTTTCCTTGTAGAAGAGATGCTCCAGTCCCTTCACCATCTTTGCGAGCTTTCCTTGGTGTGTCCGTCTTGTACTGGGGAGCCCAGCACTGGACACAGCACTCCAGGTGGGGCCTCACCAGTGCTGAGGGGAAGGACCACCTCCCCCAACCAACACTCCTGACACAGCCCAGGCCATCCTTTGCCACCAGGGCATGCTGCCAGCTCGTGGTCAGCTTTGGTGTCCACCAGGATGCCCAGGGCACATACAAACACACGTACACGTAACACGCCCACACGTGTGACCGCAGCGCACAGACGCTCTCCCCACACTACGTGTCCTTCCTGTAGCATGAGTACAGCCACGTGCTTTTCATACCGATGGGACCCTAACCCAGTGTTGATGCCACATGTTCACTTTCCGCTGGGCTGAAAAGATAGCAGTCTTTACGAGATTTGTGGAGAAAAGAGGTGATGGTCATCAGCTGAAACAAGCGCAGGTCAGACAGGATGTGAAGGACAGAAGTCAGTAAGGATTATGAAGCATTTGAACGGCTCTGGAGAGGTTATGGACTCTGTTCTTCAAGGGTTTTAGGACTCTCTTGGACAAAGCCCTGAGACACTTGGGGTGGCTTCTGTGTTGATCCTCATGTGTGCACACGGTTGGGCTGGAGACCACCCAAGGTCCCTTCCCACCCTGATGGTTGAGTGATTCTGTGACCTCTGATGATCCCCAAATTCCTCCTCTGCATGTGGGTTAGCACCAGGTATCCCCAGAGCTACATCTTGGTGGTGGGTTCTTCCCTTTTGGGCCCGAAACATTTTAAGTTCACAGTTTAATTACGCGTGACTACTTGCTCAGAACCATCCCTCCTCACAGCCTGCGCCACCAGTGCATGTGGTGACAAACCAGAGTGATATCATGACAGGAGAATGACTACGTTTTAATGTAGGAGAGATGGAGGAGGAGATGAGGAGATGGAAGATGATCTCCAATGGCAATATGGAGGCTTTGGATTAGAATCAGCTTTCTCAGAGGAAAGACAGGCTGACGAGGAAGCTTTTGCCCCTCCCAGCACTGGAGGTCTTCCCTCAGCTTCCTAATGCAGCCCTCCAGGATCTGGCACATTCTGCTGCTTCTGCTTTGGGAAAGGATGGATGTTCACAGTAACTCCGAAGTGTCCTCGTGTCCCCAGTTAACACAAGGTGCAAAGGAAATGCGGTGCCATTCCTTCAGACTGGTGTTTTTTTCCCTCTTTCTGTGTGCAAGTTTGAGATGGCAGCTGGAAAGCCATTTGGGAGGCCTGTAGGACCTGTGAAGTCCACCTGGGAAGAGGAGCGGGGAAAAGATGGTGCCTGGGCAAGATAGGTAGTGGAAGAGCTGATGGCAGGCAGGGGTGTGTGCCTCCTTCTCCTCTTGTCCTCCTCGGCAGGGGACTGGAGCCAAGGCTGCGAGACACAAGATGTGACGCTGCTTCCCTCTGATGGGAAGTCCCCAGTGACTCTTGGTGGTAAGAAAGTCTCAGGGTGGTCCAACGCTCCCAGCTGCAGTTGGTGTTCCCAAATTCCACGTGCACTGCGAATGGCTCTTCGGCGGGAGGAGTTGCTCGGAAGGGAGTCGAGCTTGAGGACAGTCCCTCCCCTCCTTTGTGATGCCTTTGTGAGGCTGAGGGCTGTGCTGAAGTGGCTCTGCTGGTTCTCCAGCATCCCTGCCAGCGGTACCTGAGGCCACACCAGACGGAAGGGGCTGGTGGCAGCACAGCATCTTTAGGCACTGGCTGCCCTAGTGGTGCATGTTCAGGGAGCTTGGAAGCAGGGCTAAAATATGTCGAATTGCCGTGCAGGTTCAGTGAAGTACTGAAACCCAACCGCTTGCATTGGTCACTCATTTCTACCCCCAGCTGGGAAAGAAAAGACTGCTGAGAAGCTGCGTGAGGAAACGCCAACTGCTCAGGGGGTCCTTGAGTGCCACCAGGCATCAGATGAGGACTGTGACTGTGGAAGTTAAAACTTCCTTTGCACAAATGAGGAGGAGAAAAGAGCAACTGAGAGGATGGGGACATGGCAGACTGGTCCCGCCAGACTCGGTCTCAGGCTGCCATGGGACCCTGTCTGGACACGGGCCTATGTCCCATCACGGCAAGCATGGAAGGGCTGCTGGAGGCACATCCGAAAATGTGTGGCCTGAAGTAGTCCGCAGTATATCTCCACCTTTCTCCCCATGCCCTGCACTTTACATCTTTCTTCTTGCCCCTTAGCTGTGGGGAGAAGAGCCGAGTGAGGGGCTGGAAGGAGAGGCACAGGTGACTGCCAGCCAGGACGGCACGCACTGAGCTGCGTTCGGTTGAATTACACCAATCACTGGTGCAGCTCATTCCTTGGCATGATGGAAACACTGGAGGGGCTTGAAGATTACAGCTCAGGAGCTGGGGGTTTGGTGCTGGTCCCTGCATCCAGGGCATCTCTCCTCCGGTGTAAGGGCTCTGCCAGGACAAGTGTCCTTGCCCTGGGGGCCTCTTGGGAGAGGAGGGAAGAGCTGGTTGAGACCTGCCAGGGCAGAGAAAGTCTGAGTCTGGGCCTTGCTTCTTGGGGATGGTCCTGGCTGCATGACATGAGGTGACCCTCTGCTCTCATGGGTGGTTTTGGTGCTGGGGTTTTGGGGAAAAATGTGGATCCCAATGGCAAGAACGGGAATCTCATAACCAGGAGAACAGGGGCAAAGGCATTCAGTGTCTGCCTTGATTGTAGGAAACATGAAATAGTGGAGTTCAGTGGAGCACAAAAGGAGAGCAGCAGAGTAGAAACCCTGGATATCAGCCTGATTATGATAAGATTATCATATCTTCTTCAAGATCACTCAGTTCCTTCCAGAGTTGGTTTCAGAGTTGTGTGAAAGGAGATTTTGGATAAGGATTCTGAGTAGAGGCTGAGTTGAGTTGCGCTCTTTCATGGCCTCGGTTTCTTTGACAACATGGTTTTGATGAAGGAGTGGTTTCCTCTGACGAGACCTCAGATTTATTCCTTGAAGGAATATCAAAATGCGGGGTTTGTGAGGTTTCCCGCCCTCGTACTGAAGTGGAGGGAGGGCCACGATCATAATAAATTATAGTCTGAATGGGTTCAGAGGAGTTTCTCCCTTGCAACTGATCTGGTCTGCCACTGGTCCCAGCGTCCCGCAGCAGTGCAGCCACTCTGTGCAAACTGGTGGGAAATTCCTCCCGGCTGCTCTGGGGGGGGTGTCAAAAAGTCCTGAGCCTAACTTCGAGGAACTCAATCCTCCGTGAACAGAAGCCACAAATTCATTTCTATTAGATGTCGCAGCACAGAGAGGAACTTTACCAGAGCAGATGCCTAAAATCTTCTTTCTGGCTACGTAAGGTTCAGGATTTTCATTTGGCCTTTGAGTTCCCTAAACAGAGCGTTAAAACTCTTCCCCAGGAAAAACAGGGTTAAACCTCTTGCAGTCTCCTGTTGAAGTTTGTTGTCTGGGTTGGCTACAATTCTTAAATCTTCCCCAAACGTCTGCAGGTCTGTATCAGAGGGACTTGCGTGAGCCAGCTGGGTTCAGTGTTCTCAGTTGAAGCGTGGGTGTGCGCTTCATGCTCAAGTGCCCCAGGCCGCTCAAGCGCACCAGTCCGTCACAGCACTTCTATTTAAGGGACCTAACTGGTCTGCGATGGCATCAGCCTCATGGGGCTCCCACCAAGAGGTGCCCTTAACTGTTCTGAACACTTGCCGCTCCTGTCTCCACTGCCCTTTTGACCACTCAGGTTACTGTTGGGTCAACGGCGTGGAGTCCCTCCCATTAAAGATGGAAAGGAAACAGTGGTGGTGTGGCTTTGCAAGTTTCGGAACAACTTCTTGTGTGAGAAGGTTCAAGGTTTAGGAAAACATCAGGAATTTCCTCTGCCTGCACAGCAGCTGTTAACCCTTCAAGCAAGTTAAGTTTTTATATCTGCAACGATTGCACTCCCTCGACCCTGACTTATCTTGGTGGCTTTGTGTTGCTGTTCTGCTTTGAGGTGGGGGAGGGCATCTGGCATCTCGTCGTAGGCCAGTCCAGCCTAAACCACGACAGTTGCTCTGCCATTAGCTCTTTCTAAAATCGTCTGTTTCTGAATCTCGTACTTTCCCACTACACCAGTTGCGCAATTTGTCAGTTTGTAAACTGAGGCTCTGCCTGTGGTCCCCCAGATCTCCTCTCGTCTGACTGAAGTGGTGGTTTGTTCTCCTAATTTGGGGATTTCCTCCTCCTTTAGCCTCTGGGTTTCTTTTTTCCCCTTCTTTCCCTCCCCACCTTCCTCTGTTGGCAGACCCAGTGAGGCACAGCCCAAAGGGCACCAGCTGCCTTTTTACTGCCTTTCGATTTCACCCCTTGGCAGTGACTGGCAGAAGCCTCCCAGCCCGCAGAGGTGGGATCTGCTCCTTTAGAGCAGATCCTGCGGGGTCTTTTCCCTTGTTTAATCACCCACTTGAGGTGTTTAGTAACACCCTGTTGGTGAGGCGGCCTGGGCTCTTTGGCCTTGCGCACTTCCCATGCTGCCTTGATGCACACACACACAATCAGGAATTTTCTTGCTCCAACAGACCGACTTCAAAGGAGTTTTAAAGGATTTTTTTTTGGTAAGAACTAGTTCCAGATTTCCTTTCTTTCTGGGCTCAGTTGCTTCTGAGCCCCACAGAGCCAGAGGGTTGGATGCTTTTCTGGTCCTCACGGTGACCGCCCTCCCTCACAAGCTCCCACTTGTGCTGCAGGGCCTGTCTCCCGGCTTTGGGGCAGCAGAATGAGCCGGGTCAATGTGCCCCACAGCGCCTGCGGAGGAGCTGGGGCTGCCCTCAGCCCGACACGGCGCTGCTGGTGCAGATCCTGCTGGTGCGGGGCAGGGGAGTCCGCACCACGGAGTTACTGCGGTCAGCCCAGGCGCCAAAAACAGCCGCCGAGCCAGCACTGGGACAGCCCGTCGTAGAGGAGTACGGAATATCGGTGGTGCTGTTTTAAATAAGAGGAATGGCTTCGTCACTTGGTGTTGGGCTGCGTTGGTGTCCTGCTCACAGAGAGCTCAGGTGGCAGAAGTAGCTGACGTTGCCTTTGGGCCGCAGGCTGCGAACTTTCACCGAGATAAGTTGAACTTGTTTTGAACTTCTGCTTAGTTCCGTGAAGGAAGGCCCAGAGACCGGTACAGCCCGGGAGATAAGGAAGCTGCTGCTGTCAGCAGAGGCTGCAAACCGACCAGAATGGAACATGTCAGGGCCCTCCTGGCGACAGAGGGAGAATCCAGTGAGGAATAAGAAGACCCCAGACCATAAATTACCATTGGACCAAGGGGCCCATGCAAGGGGCCTGAAGAGCCCATGAAGGGCAGGAGCACAGATTGGGAGGGTGTAATTGCCCAGGAATTTCCTTGTTCTGGGTCCCCCTCGAGGGGCACCCAGCTTCAGCTGTCCTTGCTGCTGTACCACTTGAATCAATAGGTATTTTTGGGGGGCAGTGTTGCCTGAGACTGCTGCGGGAAACCTAGGATGAAGAAGCTTCTTTAAGACCCGCTGGCAGATGCCCCCAGGGCAGTGTGGGGCGGGTCTTAAAGACACCAGAGGGTGAAGAGTTAAGGCAAATACCCCGAACCCACAGACCTAGCGGGGCAATTGTCACTTTGCCTGCCACATAAATATTTCTTGAGAGACGTATCCAGCCATCTGGCCAACCCTGGATAAGCTCAGACCAACACAAAAGAAAAAAAAAAAAAAAAAAGAAGGAAGAAAAATCTCTTCTGTCAAGGAAGGAGTAAAAAAGTGCAAAAAGGGAAGTGGTTTGGGGAAATCAGTTCCAATGGTGTGCACACATTTGGGCTTGCAACGTGCAGGCTAAGGGCCAAGTTCCCAACAAGATGCACGCGCAGGTCGGGATATTCATAAATTCAGAGCCTTATTTGATGGAAATAAAACACAGGAGCGTGAGCGTACAAGCACAGGCATTTTGTTATAGGGTGCCTCAGAACCACCTGCTGGTGAAATGGGATTCCTACTGCAGACAAGGAATCCTGCCTTCGGTCAGTCTTTGCAAATCCGGCAACTCTCGGTCTCACCCAACAGGGTCCATCTCCCCAGGAACCACCAGAAACGGACCCCCCGGCATCTGGAAGATTTCCCAGTTACAGCCCGGGAGACCTTCCAGTGCGGATGAGTGGCTGAGGACAGGGAGCAGCTTTCTGGTGCCAGCAAAGGGACAATGAAACCTTCAGTCTGGGGTGAGCAGTGTCTGGGTTTCCGGTGCCACTTCGCTGGCTCACTTTGCTTTTCTTGCCCATCTGCTTTCTCCATTTATCCTTCCCTTTTTCCTTTTATTATTATTGATTCTTCCCTTGATTCTCCTTTATCCTTCCCTTTACTCTTCTTGGCTGCGAGTCGCTCCTGCATGACTCCCCCTTAGGTGCAGCTGGGGCAGCTCTTCGACCCTCGCAGCTTGGGATCTGGCCAGCGTGTGTGTGAGCTGGTGGGCTGGGGGCAAGCTGGGACCTCTGCGCTGCTTGCCCCCATGTCCCAGCTTCTCCCGCCATGTCACCCCCATGTCCCAGCTCCTGCCCCGGCTCCCAGCACCGCTGGAGCTATGGGGATGCTGAATCCTCCTGGCGCCCCCGAGCCAGGGGCAGCTCCAGCAGCCTCGGAGGGCAGCGCAAAGCCCCCCAGGAGCGGGCTGAGGTCTGGTGGTGAGGTGGGCTCGTGGCATGGCCAGCGTGGCGGGGGCGTGCAGGGAGAGGCCACCTCCCCTCTGCCTGGGCTGGGAACAGCTTGTCCCCAGGACGCTCCCTGAGCAGCGTGCCTCCTGCCTGCCAGCCTGTGTCCGGCGCTGATGCCCCTGGAGAACAACTGCGGCCACTGAGTCCTTTCACTGACTCCCGCTGCCCTCGCTCCGGAGACCGTCACAGGGACGGTGCCCAGGTGTGGTCTCAGGGAGGCTGAAGAGGCCCTTCCCTGACCCTGCGGCTCCTGCAGCCCAGGATGCTCTTGCCTGTCCCGGGCGGACTGAGGAATCCAGTTCAGGCCCTCGCTCGCAGGGACCCCAGGTCCTTTTCTGCAAAGCTGCTTCTGCAGCACAGTCGCCCTCCGCCTGTCCCGTGCCATGGGCTGTTCTGGCTCAGCTGATGTGTCCCCATGGGCCTGGCTCCTCCTCACCTCTCTCCAGGGGCTGCACTTTCCAGGTTCCTGCAGCTCTGCCCGAGTGGAAGGAGCCTTCCTTCTGTGCTGGGAGCCACCGATGTCCATCCACTCCCGCTGTGGGGGGGTTTGTCTTGGGTCCAGCGCTCCTCCAGGGGTGGTCTCTAGCTGTACCTGGCATCCTGCAGTGCAGGGGAGGTCCCCGCAGAGACCCTCCTGTCGCTCTCCTCTTTGTCCTCCCTGGTGGAGCGTGCAGGGGCACGGGCAAGGAGAGAGCGTCTGCTCCTCTCAGGGTGTCTGAGCCTCTTTCAGTGCAAAAGGACGTGGTAAGAGGAGGAGGAAGTCATAAACAGGAAAGCGCAGAGATGCTGACCCGACCAACAAGCGATAAGGGAGGCAGCCAGGAGGCCACAGCACGGCGGTGGCACTGACTGATGGGCTGGCAAGGCCAAGGGCTGTCGTGGCAACCCATCAGGATGCCAAACCGTAGAGTCCGGCATGGAGGAGGAGTTCCGGGGTGTGTTCAGGGTGTGTGTGTGGGGGTGTGTGTCTCTGTTCAGGGGGGTGTGTGTGTGTTCAGGGGGTGTGTGCCTGTTGCCAGGATTAAGCGCCAGCTGTTGCCGAGAGGTACTGGCATGAATGGATTTGGGGCCACAACAGGAGTCAGACCAGGGTCCATGGCGGTCTGGGCCTCCAAGCAGCGGGGCGGAAATGGTGTGTGTCCCCAAACCCAGCTGCCGGGGGGTTGACCGCTGCCGGGATTTTTTCTTGCACCCTTTGAGGTGAACTGAGCACGTGTTTGTGCTGCAGCAGAGAGACACAATGGGCCACGCGTGGGGCAGAGTCCCACCTCCACGAGGGCTTCTGCAGGGGTTTGCTGCGGTGGGGCAGGAGCCGGTTCTTTCCCCACGCCGGGGCCAGCACCGTCCCGTGAGCACGCCGAGTGCAGCCCCCTGGGCTCGCTCTGTCCCGGCTCCTGCCAGATCAGCCCCCGCCTGCCCTCCCTGCCAGGTCACTCCTCGGTCACCAGGTGCCATTGCTGGGCCAATTTGGGTTTCCCCTTCACAGGGTGAGTGAGGGGCTCCGCGCTGGCCCCTGGAGCAGGACCGTGGGTCACAGCCCCTGTGCCTGGGGGGGGTGAGGGTCTGTATCCCCCCAGCCATATGTGCTGGGGGGGGTGTACTCACCTGCAGCCCCTCTTTCCCATCCCGTGTCCCTGCCACCGCCGGGACAACCGTGTACGTTCTTGTCCTAGTTACAAGTACGGTGAGGTAGGACGATTAGGCACTCCCTAACCATACCTGGAACTCCTGTTGCCTGGATCGTAGCCCAGTCTGGAAGGTACCAGAATTACCTGACAAAACTTGTGGCCAAAAATGGAAAAATTCTGACCAAAGTCAATCATCTTGGGATGCTATAAATAGCGATTCTAAGTGAGACCCTCTGAGCTCTCTGGGATTGCAGCAGGCTGTGACCCCATGTCTCCCCCTGTGCTGGGATGCCTCTCAGGGTAGATTTCGCAAGGATTTCAAAGAGCAGATTTCATGAGGATTTCAAAGAGCAGATTTCATGAGGATTTCAAAGAGGAGATTTCATGAGGATTTCAGAGATGGTCTGCTGAAAAACGCCGACAAAGGAAAAGAGAGTAATTCTCTATTATTGGATTTCTCAAGGTTTTAAAGATCGTTTGTTACCAATAATTTACTACTTTTTGCAAAATGAGAAACATCTTAATTGTACAGGTTAACCTCTATCTCTGTTTGCGTGTGTGTGATTTGATTTAGTAAAGTGTTGTAAGTCCCATGTGAACCTGCTGTTTTCAAATCTTTAACTAAATTACTGTGTCGATCATAGCAAATTTTGTTAAATCACTTTGACAATTGATGAAGTATTGTTAAAAATCATACCACTTAATCCTGTGTTAATAAGTCTTAAATTCCTGCGACCTCAAAGTTGTGCAGGATCCTAAAATTTTCGGTCACAGCAGACTACAGTCAATCCGCTTTGCCAAATCCTAGAGCGGCAGTGCGGTTACCTCTTGCTTCTGTGTCATGAACGTGTGGCATGTTGCAGATCAGTGGGAAGGGTATTATTTGATAAGTTGTTTGGTGTAAGCATCACAAGTGACGCTACTTATATGCCATTTCACCTACGGAATCAGTGGATTGTATACATTTTACATGTTGGATTGACATAATTTGTTTCTTCTTTCACCAAACTTTGATATGCAGAATGGTTATAAGCAGTAAACGTAACAAGGTTGAAACTAACAAAACTACAACTGGATGCAGCACCAAATTCAAAATTCCCGTTGCTGTTGGTGACCATCCAAGAAGAGTTTCCCGCCAGTGACATCCTCCGTCTTTCCTCACTCTTTCTAGGGCACGGTGTGTCCTCTCTGCATCATGATGGGCGGTAATCAGGGTTCTTTGTTGTTCCAAATTCATTTTAGGAATTGACTCAGGTCACCATGTTGCAACAGTTTTCTTACCAGTGTGAGATTCTTTCCAATGGGGGTAGGCAATAAATCTTGAAACGATGTATCGTTAGATTGTAGCAATTCATGAGATGTGACAGGAGCTGAATAGTTAAAGTTGCATCCCATAACTTTGGTAATATTACAAATACAAATATTTGAGTTATTGTATGTCTCTAGGGTGGTGCTGTCTATAAATACAGCATCACAAAGGGTTCTCGTACGAGCACATCCACTTCCAACGTACACAGGGCTTTCATCAGGATGTATTTCAAAATGACAAACATTTTGTTCAGTGTCACGACCAGTGTCTTGGGCCTTGATGGTATTACTTTCACAAGTAAATCCCCGTTGTTCCCATACAACACATGCATCATCTATAGTTTGCCATTTGTTCCCATTTTGTTGGGCCCATACTGTGTGCTCTAACGGATAGAGCATGGTTCCGCTGTGATTTAATCCTGGTGCAATGAATGGGTACACGGTGTATTCCGAAGCATTGCGTATTGTCAAAACAAAAGTTGTGGCTTTACCGTCAGTGGGGTCATAAGTCAAATTAATTAGATGCCACCAAGATTGGAAATCCCTTTTGAACTGAATCGCATCATCTCAAATGACCTTCCGAAACTCAGTGAGCAAGGTGCTCTCATTGCCTTCCCTTATAATTGTTGTTACAGTAGGTTGCACCCAACTGAGAAACTTGTAGGATGCAGAATGTAATAAAGGTACGGTATTGATTAGCATAAATAAAAGAAGTGAAGGTCTCCAACCTGTGGGTCAGGTTTGTCAACATCTGGACCATATTTGGCTCATGGTGACGATAATCGGCTTGAGAGCAGCCTTGAGGAGAAGGACTTGGGCATGCTGGTGGATGAGAAGCTCAACATGAGCCAGCAAAGTGTGCTGGCAGCCCAGAAAGCCCCCGCATCCTGGGCTGCATCAAATGGCGCGTGGCCAGCAGAGCAAGACAGGGGATTCTGCCCCTCTGCTCCTCTCTGGTGAGACCCCACCAGGAGCACTGCGTCCAGCTCTGGAGTCCTCAGCACAAGAAGGACATGGAGCTGTTGGAACGGGGCCAGAGGAGGGCCATGAAGATGATCAGAGGGCTGGAGCCCCTCTGCTATGAAGACAGTCTGAGAGAGTTGGGGTTGTTCAGCCTGGAGAAGAGAAGGCTCTGGGGAGGTCTTATAGCGGCCTTCCAGTCCCTAAAGGGTGCCTACAGGAAGGATGGGGAGGGACTCTTTATCCAGGAATGGAGTGATAGGACGAGGGGTAACGGTTTTAAACTGAAAGAGGGGAGATTTACATTAGATACTAGGAATACATTCTTTATACTGACAGTGGTGAGCCCCTGGCCCAGGTTGCCCAGAGAAGCTGTGGCTGCCCCATCCCTGGAGGGGTTCAAGGCCAGTCTGGATGGGGCTTGGAGCAGCCTGGGCTGGTGGGAAGTGTCCCTGCCCAGGGCAGGGGGTGGCACTGGATGATCTTTAAGGTCCCTTCGAACCCGAACCATTCTATGATCTTATGATTCTGTAATTACTCCTGTGAGGAGGATAAGTGATCCTCCGTTGGTTAACCCAGCCTCCAGGGAGGTGTGCTGCTATTGTTCCTGGAAAGGAAAAGCAACACAAGTCTCAGCAGGGTTTTTCTGGAGGGGTGACCCCTTAGTGGTCCAACTGCTCGGACTGAAGAAAAAAGTCCTTTTGCCACTCACAATATATCTGTCCTGTCTGTTTAAATGTGGTTGAGTTAAAGGTTAAAGGACTTTTTAGCCTTTTTGGTCTGGTTTGGAATAGACTGCAACAAGTACCATGTTCTGCAAAACCCCATTCTGCTATAATAGAGCCACAGAGGTGTGCCGGCCCCAGTGACTGATGTGTCTTTAATTCCTGTATTAGAATTTTGCCCACCTCTTCGTGTTCTGGTTTCCATTTCCATGGTTTTCCCTTTCGTAAGAGTGAGTACAGTGGGCGAGTAATGATAAAAAATCCAGGTACATGTTTCCTCCAGTACTTAAAGTACCCATAAGCTGCTGTAATTCTTTCCCAGAATGGGGCATCTGCCATTATCATAGAATCATAGAATGGTTCGGGTTGGAAGAGACCATAAAGATCATCTAGTTCCAACCCCACTGCCATTGTTTTATTTTGCTTAGGGTGTCCAGTGGAATTGCTGCACTACCTGCAATCCACTAAGTACCTAAAGATTTTACTTCTCTACTTGGTCCCTGACATTTTTCAGGTGGAATCTCAACTTCTGCTTTATATAGTGCTTGCTGCACTGCTGCTGCCACTCCCCACACCTTTTCAAGGGAAGTGCCTCCAATTAGAATATCTTCTATATATTGGTACAGTTCACATCCTGAGGAAGTGAGACTGTCTGTAAAAGTTCATCAAGTGCATCATGAGCAATTGTGTGTGAATATTTATACCCCTGTGGGAGTCTGTTAGAGTCCCAGTCTGGACTGGGTCCAGTCCTGTTCAACATACCCATCAATGACCTGGATGAAGGGATAGGGTACACCCTCAGCAAGTTTGCAGATGACACAAAGCTGGGAGGGGTGGCTGACACCCCGGAAGGCTGTGCCACCATCCAGAGAGACCTGGACAGGCTGGAGAGTTGGGCAGAGAGGAACCTTATGAAATTCAACCAGGGCAAGTGTAGGGTGCTGCACCTGGGAAGGAATAACCCCATGCACCAGGACAGGTTGGGGGCTGACCTGCTGGAGAGCAGCTCTGTGGAAAGAGACCTGGGACTCCCAGTAGACAACAGGATGACCATGAGCCAGCAATGGGACCTTGTGGCCAAGAAGGCCAATGGCATCCTGGGGTGCATCAAGAAGAGTGTGGCCAGCAGGTGGAGGGAGGTCATCTTCCCCCTCTACTCTGCCCTGGGGAGGCTGCATCTGGAGCACTGTGTCCAGTTCTGGGCTCCCCAGCTCAAGAAGGACAGGGAACTGCTGGAGAGGGGACAGCAAAGGGCTACCAAGATGCTGAGGGGACTGGAACATCTCTCTTATGCAGAAAGACTGAAGGATTTGGGTCTCTTCAGTCTGGAAAAAAGACGGCTGAGGGGGGATCTTATCAACGCTTATAAATACTGAAAGGGTGGGTGTTAGGAGGATGGGGCCAGGCTCCTTTCAGTGGTGCCCAGTAACAGGACAAGAGGCAATGGGCACAAACTTGAGCATAGGAAATTGCGTCTCAACATGAGGAGGAACTTCTTGACTTTGAGGGTGGCAGAGCCCTGGCACAGGCTGCCCAGGGAGGTGGTGGAGTGTCTGTCTCTGGAGACATTCCAACCCCGCCTGGACGCGTTCCTGTGCAGCCTGCTCTGGGTGACCCTGCTCTGGCAGGGGGTTGGACGGGGTGATCTCCAGAGGTCCCTTCCACCCCCTATCATTCTGTGATTCTCTGATTCTGTGTACATTGCATACCTTCCCAAGTAAAAGCAAGTTTCTCTTTATCCTTCTGCTACAAGAGGACCACGAAGACCATATTTCTGACATCTAGCATTGCCATCCCTGAATGTGCAGCTGCTTGTAGTATAGCGGTTTAAGTTGCAATATTAAGTGCTGCAGCCATTAGCGGAGCTGTGTTGGCATTTAGGGGTTGATAATCAATTATCATATTCCATCTCCCGTCCGGCTTTCAGGCTGGCTAGATAGGTGAATTGTACGGGGAGTGGGTTCTGGAAACAGTGTGCCTTTTTTCCAAATCTGTTATTCCTTCAGAAATTCTGCTTTGTGCCACAGCAGAAATTAATTACTGTGGTACATTGTTAATTTTTGGACCAGGGAATGCACGGGCTGCACGGAACACACACACCATAGCCTCCCAATTTCTACCAAGGTTGGGGTTGGTACTTGTACCAAAGAACCACAGGCTGCCATCTGGAAAGTGACAGTTTCATCCTGACAAAACATGAAAACCCAAGTATTTTCATTGTGCTTTTTAATTGCAAACCGAGTAGACCACATGCACTTCTTGCCTGGGAGCTGTACATTAACACTTGTGGTTTAGCAAATAACACTTGCTCCGTTTACTTCTATGACTTTAACTCTCTGCTGCCCAGGTCGCACACCCAGCTTCTTGGTATCCTGGTGTGTTAGTACTGAAATTTGTGCTCCTGTATCCATTAGAAATTTTATCTGTTGTTCTTGAGGGCCAACTGGAATTAAAATGGAAGGGCCTCCTTCATTTAGCCATTGTTGCTTCCATTTGCTGGATGGACAGGCCCAATTGCTGTACTGGTGCTATTAGTTCTTTTACCTCAAGGTCTGCAATTCCCTCCTAAAAGGCATAAAAGGGTTTTGGCTTCCCTGTGGAGTCTGTGTCAGTGGTGGGACATTAGAGGTCCATTTAGTTTTCTCATTTCCACTCAATTTTTGAAGTGCTTGCATTAAGCTTTGTATTATACCTGTCAGTTGTCCCTGTATTGGCACCTTTGGAATACCTAGTGCTAATGCTTTTCTCCCTAAATCATTTCTTCTTTCTTGAGACTACTTGAGGGTCTTTGTTTTTATATTCCTGACAGCCTGACAGCCAATCCTTGTGGAAGCGTTTGTGTTAGGGGTCACGCTCAGTGGTTTTCCGCTCAGGGTCGTGGGTCTGATTTCTCGGTCGACAGATCGTCTCACCCCATTTCATGGCCATGGTTTACAATAGTGTGCATTAATTCTGCCAAGGTAGGGTGTTGTCTCTGGGGACCATCACAACCTAATTCCTCTTTGTGCTCTGTGTCTCTTTTAATCTCATCCTGTTTTGCAATTAAATAGGGTTGGAGAACTGCTGGGGCTCTCATAATTAGTGGCTTTAACACAGTATGAACTACAGTACCGGATATCGGGTTATCACCCGACTCTCCATGTTTGTGCATAGCTTGTACGCAGGCAGCTTTAGTGATGACAGTGGAGAGTTCGCTTAGGGAATGGAAGGGAATCATAGAAGGGTCACCGTAATCCAATGCATTTATTCCCCCAGCACCACAGGCTACCCTACTGGTCATAGAATGGGCTTCTTCTACCGGGTTGGGTCCCAGGTTTAAGAAAACTAGGGCAGAACTAAAGAAGACTATAAAGCCCTGGGCATGCAAGTGAAAAAAAAATGGTGCCCAAGTTATCTTTTCCTCCATTTTACCAGTTAGAGGAAAGGGAGCAGCCAGAAACGGATGGATAATGCATATCAACTCCTGGCTACGTGGCTGGTGCTGTTGTGAGAGTTTTGGCTTTCATGACAATGGGACATTCTTTGATGAATATGACCTGTTAGAGAGGGATGGGATACACCTGTGGCAAGGGAATCTTTGGCAGCAGGCTGGCCAACTTGATGAGGCAGGCTTTAAACTGAAGGACTCTTGGAACAAGATGATCTTTAAAGTCCCTTCCAACCCAAACAATTCTATGATTCTATGGTTCTATGATTCTATGACTTGGGGGGGGTGGCAATGCTCATGCCAACTTATCCAACTGGGCAATAGTCCAGACCAACCAGAGCAGTGACAAGTATTCCTTAGTTGGCTCCCAAGATGAGATCCAGAAAGCCAGCCACCTCAAGGGTGTGTATGGCTGTGATGGATCCTCTTGCTCCCCTCCAGGGAAACACACATGCTCGATTACCTCTCCGAAATGCCTGTACACCCACGCTTGCAGCATGGGGAATAAGCAGGAAGATCCAGAGATCTGTGTGCGGTCGCAGGGCCATGATCTTACTGCAATTAGAGACATGGTGGGATAGCTCACATGACTGGAATGCTGTCATGAAAGGCTATGTACGTTTTAGGAAAGAAAGGCCAGCAGGGTGAGGTGGTGGAGTTGCTATATCTATGTGAGAGAGCAACTGGAATGTATCGAGCTCTGCTTAGGGGTGGATGAAGAACAAGGTGAGAGCTTATGGGTAAGAATTAAGGGGCAGGCTAATATGGGAAACACTGTTTTGGGTGTTTACCAGACCAAGAAGAGGAAGTCAACAAGGCCTTCTACAGACAGCTGGAAATAGCCTCATGATCACAGGCCCTGGTTTTCATGGGGGACTTCAACTACCCTGACATTTTCTGGAAAGGCAACACAGCCCAGCACACAGAGTCCAGGAGGTTTCTGCAGAGCACTGGTGATAACTTTTTGCCACAGGTGGTGGAGGAACCAATGAGGAAAAGTGTGCTGCTGGAGCTTGTGCTGGCAAACAAAGAAGGTCTGGTTGGGGGCGTGAAGGTTGGGAGTAGCCTCGGCTGCAGTGACCATGAGACGGTGGAGTTCAGGATCCCGTGTGGAAGAAGCAGGACAAAAAGTTGAATTACAGCCCTGAGCTTCAGGAGGGCTGACTTTGGCCTCTTCAAAGAACGACTTGGGGAATCCCATGGGCTAAGGCTCTAGAAGGAAGCGGTTAATATTTAAGCATCACTTCGTCCAAGCTCAAGATTAGTGCATCCCTGGCAGCAAGAAATATGGCAAAGGAGGCAGGAAACCTGCACAGATAAGCAAGGATCTTCTGGAAAAATGCAGATGGAAGAAGGAAGTTTACAGAATGTGGAAAAAGGGACTGGACGCTTGGGAGAAATATAGGAACATTGTCCGTATACAGGGATGCAATGAGGAAGGTTAAGGTCCATTTGGAATTAAAGCTGGCAAGAGATGTCAAGGACAATAAGAAGGGCTTCTTCAAGTACATCAGTAGTAAAAGGAAGACCAGGGAAAACGTGGGCCAGCTGCTGAATGAGCTGGGTGCTCTGGTGATGGAGGATGCAGAGAAGGCGGAGTCACTGAAAGCCTTCTTTGCTTCAGTCTATACTGCTAAGGCCGGCCCTCAGGAACCCCAGACCCTGGAGGTAAGAGAAGAACTCTAGAGAAAGGAAAACTTTCCCTTGGTCAAGGAGGATCAGGTTAGAGATCATTTAGGCAAACCTGACACACACAAATCCACGAGCCCTGATGAGATGCGCCCCTGAGTTCTGAGGGAGTTGGTAGATCACAGAATCAGAGAATTGTAGGGCTTGGAAGGGACCTCTGGAGATCAACTAGTCCTACCCCCCTGCCAGAGCAGGGTCACCTAGAGCAGGTTGCACAGGAACGCGTCCAGGCGGGTTTGGAATGTCTCCAGAGACAGACACTCCACCACCTCCCTGGGCAGCCTGTGCCAGGGCTCTGCCACCCTCAAAGTCAAGAAGTTCCTCCTCATGTTGAGACGCAATTTCCTATGCTCAAGTTTGTGTCCATTACCTCTTGTCCTGTTGCTGGGCACCACTGAAAGGAGCCTGGCCCCATCCTCCTAACACCCACCCTTTCAGTATTTATAAGCGTTGATAAGATCCCCCCTCAGCCGTCTTTTTTCCAGACTGAAGAGACCCAAATCCCTCAGCCTTTCTTCATGAGAGAGATGTTCCAGTCCCCTCAGCATCTTGGTAGCCCTTTGCTGTCCCCTCTCCAGCAGTTCCCTGTCCTTCTTGAGCTGGGGAGCCCAGAACTGGACACAGTGCTCCAGATGCGGCCTCCCCAGGGCAGAGTAGAGAGGGAGGATGACCTCCCTCCACCTGCTGGCCACACTCTTCTTGATGCACCCCAGGATGCCATTGGCCTTCTTGACCACAAGGGCACGTTGCTGGCTCATGGTCATCCTGTTGTCTACTGGGAGTCCCAGGTCTCTTTCCACAGAGCTGCTCTCCAGCAGGTCAGCCCCCAACCTGTCCTGGTGCATGGGGTTATTCCTTCCCAGGTGCAGCACCCTACACTTGCCCTGGTTGAATTTCATAAGGTTTCTCTTTGCCCAACTCTCCAGCCTGTCCAGATCTCTCTGGATGGCGGCAAAGCCTTCTGGTGTGTCAGCCACCCCCCCCCAGCTTTGTGTCATCAGCAAACTTGCTGAGGGTGCCCTCTGTCCCTTCATCCGGGTCTTTGATGAAGATATTGAAGAGGACTGGACCCAGTGCTGACCTCTGGGGAATACCACCCCTCACTGACCTCCAACTATACTCTGTGCCCCAAAGAAGGAAGGGTCAGGCTGAGAGTGTGGCAAAGGGTCCATGTGGGAAGGAGGAGGAAGAGGCACAAGAAGCTGTTTCTACAGTGGCTGCTGGCAAGGCAGGAGGGAGGCTCCCCTCCGCAGCATTTCCCATCCTCCTGTTCCCACCAGCACCCGGCAAGCAGGGTTTTCCTGGCCACCCTCGTGGGATGGAGAGCAGCAGTGTCTGGAGTCATGGCCCTGCCGTGCTCTCCTCCCACCCAAGAATAGGACTGGCCCCTGCGAAACTGTTTCAAGATGGGATGTGACTGGCTGAAGAAGAAAGGCCTCCTCCAATGTTTGTCTCTCTCTTCAAATGCAAGAGACTCTCCTGCCTCTCACAGCGTGTCGACACCAAGACACTTTTCCCCAAGGTGCATGCTTGCTGGGGCCGCGGTCCGATTGCTGAGCCAGGCATGGCTGATCAGCAGCACTGGGGACATGCCACCGGCTTGGGCACAAGGGCAAGAGTCCCAGCACCGACGGCTCTGAATCTCCAGCAGCAGCACCTCCAAGAGCATAGGGCCTGAACAAGCCCTGTGGAATCTTCCCTTCCCTTCCCTGTGGACAACAATCAGCTTTGCAGACTGGTGTGGACTTCCCACGAGATGTTGTGAGCTCAGCCATGAGCAGCGTCAGGACTTTGGAGAGGCAGGAGAAGCACAGCCCAGAGACAAGGTCTGAGGTACAGCCCAGCTCCCACGGAGCCCTATCCCAGGGGGAGGACGTAACAATTCCATGACAGCATTTCCATCATGTGCCCCTGTCTTTCCCCAGTCCTCCTTCTGCCCTAAGAAGGTCTGGCCCTGTTGGCCACTTCCAGCCACCCAAAGCCCCAGCACTCCTCAGAGCAGGCCTCTGGGCTAGAAGGACCAGCGCCGCCTTTGGCTTTCTGTGGAGGTGCCAACTGCAGCTGGTGCTGAACTTCACTCTTAGACACCAGAGAAGACCCAGAGAGGCTTAGCACCAGGGAATCACATTCTCCCTCTCCCTTGCTGATGGAGCTGGGCCACACTTCCCCTGGGGGAATTCTCTGCAGTGGCCCCAGCCTGCTTTCCTGGCCTGTGTTGGGTGCCCCAGAGAAATGTATGGGCCAGGGGGTCCAGGGAGGCACACGGGCCCAGCATGGGGCTCTGAGATCGCCTGTGAACCCAGGAGTGCTGTGTCTGTGGGGCAGGGAACCACACTCCCCTGTGCCAGAGCAGGGAGAAGACCACAGGGGTGCGGGCTGTTTGCCCGTGCTCCTCTCCTGCCCCGACACGAAATGGTACTATTTGAGGGATGCTGCTCACTAGAGCCTCCGTAAGAACCTATTTGCCACTGTGCCTCCAAAGAACCGGGTGTCCCAAGAGGTGGCACCATCTGCCCTTCGCCTCTCCCAGCCTCATGGTGGGACAATCCAGTTTGCCCTGATCTGCCCTTATGTTGCTTTAAAAGGACTGTAGTTTCGATATTCATCTGTCAGAGTCCCAGGACTTTCACTGATTTTCTATCAGAGTGCCAGCAAAGGATTTTAACTAAGTCAGATTCACAAATCATCAAAATTAGTTAGTTTATTGAGAGTGAGAGAAACAGATTTGAGATTGCCATTGAGAAATTCACTAAGTACAATAGCGCTAATTAATTGAGGTTAATATTGCTGGCAAAAATAATGATAAAACAACAGCCTGGGAGTAGCATTCACCAGAGGATGAAAGGTGAAGCACTTACCCAGAAAGGTGCCCCTGCCTGGGTGGAGGGAGAGAACGCAGCCTCTGTTGCGTGAAAAGGGGCAAAGCGGTTTTGGCAGAAAATAAACCCCCTTGCGTTCTAACACTCCTCACCGAGGTGAGAGGCTAGGTGCGACTAGGTTTAAATTCTGAGCGATGCCCAATTCAGCACTATCAGTCCAATCGTGTTTAATATGTATTAAACTATTACGATTTGGACACACTAATAGTGGACTGCACCTTCATGCTCATGAAGTCATGCTCATGAAGTATCATGGCCACTCTCGAGCCTTTGGTTGCGTTCAGTGAGAAACCAAAATGACTAGCTGCTTAAACAGTGCAGTTTACTTAAACAACAGATATATAGGTTCTTAGGATTGACGGTGATAAATACATCGTCTGCAAAGCACATGCAAATGAAAGTATTGTTACATATACAAAACACGCACAAGGTTATAAAGATACAGCCTGGCTATAAATGTAGGAAAGAGAGTCTCTAGAGAGATTTCTAAGTTCCCCGAGGAAACACTCGGTATGATCTAAGTCTTACCCAAAGGCGTCCCTATGGGGGGGAAGAGAGGCTCAGCCCGTCGACTGATCCCAGAAGTCAGTGATGGAGTTCTCCTGACTTGTTTGCGATGGTGTCT
This sequence comes from Rissa tridactyla, assembly GCF_028500815.1. NCBI lineage: Eukaryota > Metazoa > Chordata > Aves > Charadriiformes > Laridae > Rissa > Rissa tridactyla. The sequence goes on from NW_026529584.1 coordinate 260,761, forward strand.
TCCCTGATGTCCTCCCTCTCTCAGGCTATTTTTATATTATTTTTTTATCTTCAAAGTGGAGTTTGAGTGACTTTAGTCATAAATACTTTTATTATGATTGGTGTGCTCAAGGAGGAGTGGTCGTGCCTTGGGGGTGGTAGCCTCTGGGACAGAGGTGTGTTTTGGTACATTGTAATGAGCAAAGTTCGCACAAAGGACAGCATTTAATCAACATTTGACAAAATGTTGGCTCGGGCAGCGAGTAGGGCCGCTTTTCTGTTTTGTAGTAAGCAAGTAGGCAGCTTATCTGTTCCGTGGTACCATCACATTCCCATATATGCTATTTGTCACAAGGGAAGGCCACGGAACAATCGCATTCCGTTCCATCCCTTGTGTAGTTTCGCAAACAACCCTCTACAGAGAATTGCAGATGTTGCATTCTTCATGCCAGCTGCAGCTGTATTCTACCTCAGAAACCTCTTGATTTTATGACTTTCCTTAATGTGTGAACAATGCTGTACTTTTGTATTCTTGGCCAATTTAGTAATTATTCCACATAATCCACCCCATGACTACAGTCACTGAAGCTCCACGATACTCAATACTGAATAGGGAATATCACATGTCCTCTTATGGTGAGGGATATCAAGTGCAAATACATTTTGTGGGGTGATCAAGCGAGTTAAGCTTTTCATCATAATCCAAAGTCTAACATAGAAAACAGCTGTCAAAGCAAAGCACAACACAGTGAGTACTAGTAAAACAACCACAGGATGGAGCATCTTGTTAAAAAGTCCTGTAGCTGTTGGCGACCATCCAAAGAGGGTGTCCCACCATTCGTGTCCCCCGTGTCTCTCTTGACTCTTTCCAGTACTCGGTGTATTTCTTCAACATCATGATGGACAGTAATCAGAGTTCTTTGTCCATTTTCTTGGGCCTCTTTCAACAGTCGCTTCAATTCATCGTGTTGTAGCAGCTTCTTCACCAGTGAGAGATTCATTCCGACAGGAGTAGGCAACAAATCTCGGATCAATGTGTAATTAGATTGTAGCAATTGTAAAGACGTAACAGGAGCTGAATATTTGAAGTCACATCCAATGATGTTAGTAAAGTTACAAACACAAAGATTTGAGTGATTACTTACATCTACTACTATGTCATCTACGAATACAAAAGTACAGGGAGACCTCATGCAAACGCACCCTTTCCCAATCTATACAAGCGCAGTTTCTGGGGTTTCATTGGGATGTATCTCAAAGTGACAAACATTCTGGTTGGTATCAAGACAAATGTCTTGCGCGTTGAGGGCGTTACTCTCACAAATGAATCCTTGTTGGTCTCATGAAATGCATGCTTCAACATCAACAGTTTGCCATTTAGTCTCATTTTGTTGTGCCCACACTCTATGCTCTATTGGATAGAGTATAGCTCCATGGTGATTCAACCCCAGCACGATGATTGGGTATATGGTGTATACCAAAGCATTGTGTATTGTTAAGACAAAAGCTGTGGCCTTGCTCTCGATGGGATCATAGGTGAAATTAACCAGATACCACCAGGACTGAAATTTTCTCTCAAACTCAATTGCGTTATCCCATATTACTTTTCGAATTTCGGTGGGCAAGTTGCCTTCTTCACCTTCCCTGATTGTGGCTGTCATAGATTGCATCGACAATTGCACTTGGATACAACTAAGAGCCAAGGAAACATTGTTTTGGGTTGTACCAAATGCATCTATGATCAGCTGATGGTCCTTTTCACCCGTTTCTTCCCACTGAGGCAATATATTCGATAAAAGCCATTGGTGGTTTCCCAATGCTGATAGAGAGGACTGTAGGGGATGTCTTAATTTGTCTGGATCACTAGTGGTGGTGACTACTTTGTTGGCAAGTATCTCAGCATCTATACTATTTAAGACTCCCAGGCCTGTTGCTAAGATACCAGTCACATCTCTCTTCAGTCGTTGTGAGGTAGCAAAAATTCGTCTGCGTAACCATGCTGACCGTCCTGCATAAGATGTACTCAGGAATGGTGGGCAGGTGGGCTTGATCGCAGAGATATTAATCTGCATTGACAATTCTACTCGTTTGAGAGAATATGTTGGGTTAAACAGTATCTGTTGTTGACCTGTGTGTTTAATAACATAAGGGCCAATGTTGAAGGTGTTTCTTGTTCCTGCCATCGCACTGTGTTTAACAAAAGCTTGAGACCATGGCCACTGTGGGTCTCTTTGACTACAAACAACAGGGAATAAAAAGGTAAAACTGAACAGCATCAATTCCATCTGCCAATTCATCATTTCATAATTTAGACCTCCATATAGCCATACATAATAAGGGTAATATTATTGCCAGGATCAATGTCAGGATACCCTGGAGACACTCAATGTTAGCGTAGGCAAATCTGTCTGTCCATGTACACTTCATCCAAGGTTCCTGTAAGACACAAAGGAAAAGAAAATCTGCTTGGTCTTATTTGACCGACAGGGTTAGAAAGAGGGCGAGATCCACCGGGTACTGATCCGGTGTATCTTCCCTGAACAGCCTTTGGCTTCCCATGCATGGGGATTTTTGGGAGTAGCTAGCACCATTGGTACCGTCCCCATTTGAGGGATTTTCACCAGCACAGGTTGCCCAGGGTGAAATCTTCCTGGGTATTTTCCCGGTTCATTGGGAACTTTTGGAGTGATGATATTACGGAATCACGGAATCACGGAATCTTCAGAGTTGGAAGGCACCTCTAGAGATCATCTAGTCCAACTCCCCTGCTAGAGCAGGATTAATAGGAGCAGGATATCCTGCCAGGAGCAGGATATTGGCAGATACACAGAAAGCTTTCATTTTAGGACAGCCATCTCCACTCCATCTGTTATTTAATTGATAGATGGCATCATCCAATCACAAATGCCAACCAGGTTCATGAGTTTTTGCAAAACGCTTAACCAATCCATTGGTGCATTCAACAATGCCATTAGTCTGGGGATAGTAGGGAATGTGAAATACCCACCAAATCCCTTCTTCTTTGGCCCAATCTTGTACCACCGTAGCAGTAAAGTGTGAACCGTTATCACTTTGGATTTCCTCAGGAAGGGGAAGCGTGCTGAACCACCCTTTTAGGCCTTTCACTGTGTTGTCCCCGGTAGCTGATTTGAAGCTGGTGGCCATAGTGAGACTGGAGATAATCTCTACTCCTACTAGGACGTGTCTTTTCTCATCTGATGATCTCAAGGGCCCAATATAATCAATTTGCCATGAATGCCACAATGTTTTCTTGTCCCGCATGTGTAAGGGAGGCGCCTTACTTGAATGATCTTTATTGAGTCGTAGGCGATATTGTGAACAGGCAGTCACTACTTGTTTGCACAGCTTAGCTGATACAGGCCACCCCCGCGCTAGTCCTTCCTGATATAGGTCAGCACGGCCTGTCTGGCCACGCTTGACATGTAACCATTCGAGTAAGCGTTCCCATTCCCGACCATCATCTACAATGTCAATTTGCTGCAGCCGCGTGAGGCTATCTACCGGTTGGTTGAACTGAGCAGTGATCGAGTTTGACCGATCATGGCCTTTTACCCAACCAATGTGCAATGCTCTCTGTCCTCCTATTTCTAACAGTTGCTTCCAAATGTCTGTCTCCCAAATTGGGACTCTGTTCACCTGCCAATCATTGGCTGACCTATCCATTCAGTAGCTCCTTTAAAAACAGCATATGAGTCAGTGTAAATGTAAGCAGAACCCAGTTGTGCCGCTATTAGGACAGCTCTGAGTTCCCCTACTTGTGCACTACCTTCTCCCGTTTCAATTGCTCTTTCTCCCGTTGCTACTTCCAGTGCTACGGCCTTGTATTTCCACTTATTATTCTCACAGTGAGATGATGCATTAGTAAACCACACTCCTGTAAGACCACTGCCTTCCTTCAGAGGAGGTGCTTCTTGGATCGGAGATGGCCTGTTTGGGGGGGATTGGAACAATAGGGCACCATCTATATCCTTCTGGAGCTTGGATACTTTAACACTGCCTTCAGAGATTGGCATGATTTCATTAATGCCTTCTAAATAAGCATACCACTTTCAAACTGTAGGTCTCTGGGCAATGCCAGCTGGTGGTGCTGTCCCTTTATGGACCACATCTAGGAGGCAGAAAGGTCCCCGAATGATCACACTCTGTTCTCTCCTTATCTGCTCTGCTCATTGCAACGCTCGCACCAGGGACAGTAAACCCTTCTCAAGGTCTGAATATCTGCTCTCAGTGTCAATAAAGGAGCGAGGGCTAAATTCTGATGGTCTCTCTGGTCCTGCTGGTCTCTTCTGACATAAGTTACAATGAGAACCATGTTCACTGAACACCCATTCTACATGGACAGGGTCAGTTGGATGTATAGGATCAAGCTGTTGGAATAACCTTAGCTCCTTTATTAGCAATTCCAGAGCATTAGTATGTTGTTTAGTCCACTCCCAGGATTTACCCTTTTTGAGCAAACAATAAAGGGGGCAAGCAATGATGGAAAAGACAGGGATGTGTTTACGCCAATAACTTGAAGTTCCCAGAACTTGCTGTAACTCTTTCACGCTGGATGGATTCTGTCCATGCTCTGTTTTTTCCAGGGTATCCTGAGGGACAGAAGCAGCTCCCTTAATCCACCAGACCCCCAGGAATTTAACTTCCTGTTCAGGTGCCTGACACTTTGAGTCTGGAATTTCCAATCCCAAATCCAGTAATGTTTTTCGGATGTTTTCCATCATGTCTTTTATACTTTCTTGGTTCTCTCCTCCTATTAGGGTATTGGTATACCGTTCATCCCTGTGAAACAGGAACCTCTGGTAGCACTTTAGCTAAAGCAGTATGAGCAATAGTGGGGGAATGTTTGTGTCCTTGTGGAAGTCGGTTAAAGGTATATTGGACTCCTTTCCATGTGAATGCAAACCGTTCTTTGTCCCACTCAAAGAGGGGAATCATAAAAAAACATGTCTTTAACATCCAAGGCAGCCATTCAAGGATGGGCAGCTCCTTGTATCATTGTCACAATTTCAGCGATACTCGGAACCGTGGCAGTCAGGAGTGCAGTGTTGGCGTTTAAGTTCATGAGCACGACTAGACTGAAGGTGCAGTCCACAATTAGTGTATCCAAATCATAATTCTGTTATGATTTGCCCTTTTTCTGTTACGATTTCTGTTACGATTGCCCCTTTTCACGCAACAGAATTTGGCGTAGTTGGCAGGATTGCCATGGATAAACTGCTGCAAAAATATGATTGTGCCCCTTCCCAGCCTGGGAAGGAGTGGGCCCAAAAATTTTGGAAGGATGAAGAAAAAGTGGTGGAACGTATTGAAGAGTGTCGGGCTTCACAAAAGCTCAGAGTGGAAAAAGGCACGGGTGTGATTTGTGCTGTGTTAGGCATCTGTTTATCCTGTGCACAACAAGAACCTAGGGAAACCCCTGCTCCTAATCTGATTTCAGCTGTTGAATGTGCAACACTGAAATCAGAGAATGAGGTGCTAAAGTCACCATTAGCTTTTCAAAAGGAGACAGGAGAAAAATTAAGAACTCAAGTTGATAAGCTTGGGAGTGAAAATCTCCAACTTAAAGGTGAAAATCTCCAAGTTAAAATGTTATAAGAAAGGGTGACTGGGCTCTTAGATAAAATGCAGCCCTCGACCCAGGTCCAACAAATACGTAAGTTAATGTGTTGTCCAAATTCTGGAACCCAGACTGGAGATTTTTGGTCTAATACTGAGGATGAGGAAGAAGATGAGGTGTTAGAACGCAAGGAGGTTTATCTTCTGCCAAAACCACTTTGCCCCTTTTCATACAACACCCCTCAACTGGTCTGTCAGGTATCGAGTTTCTTCTATCGCAGTTTAACAGCCATTTTGTCTGTCTTTTTATCCCCAAAATTACAAGGTCTCCCTCCCCTAGGTGACATGTAGTAGGATTTGGGTGGAGAGAACAGTGCTGCAGTCCTATAGGTTTAGCATGATCTCTAAAATCTTTGTTAGCATATACAAGGGTGGCAAGTTTAATATGCATTTCACAGGTAATGAGGCAAAGCTCAATTGTCCGGCACGGTAGCCTCTCGAGTAAAGGAAGAACTACACAGAGTCTCTGTTATCTTGAATTTACTGTCTTTGCTGAAGAAAAGCAGGGCTGTCCTGTCTCCACAAGACAGCTCCATTATCTTGTGATAGCCAGACAAGTCTTCAACCCCCTGGCTGGCCCAAGAGAGAGCAAAGCCAGCCTTAATTTCTCTTTGAGCACAGAGACTTCACCTCCTTATCCAAATGGCACCCCTTATCTGGGAGCACATGGTGGGTGGGAAGGGGATCGCCTTTACAGAGACACCCCAGGTGTCCGTGCTCCCTCCCTCCCTCTGCTCATCCTTGAGCTACAGCCAGAGAGGACCCAGGTGCCTGGGCACTGGCAGACCAGAGGGGACACGGACAGAGACACACACACAGAGCGTAGCTTTGCTGATGAGGTTTATTGATGATTAGAGGGAAATGGGCCAGGGCTTCCAGGGGATCAGGTGGGGTCATCCAGCGATGATCATCTCCTCATGCTGCTGGAGGGGGACAGGACATGGGTGTCACCATCAGTTCCAGGTCTGAAAGACAAAGCCCACAATAAGCCCCCCAGTGTTGGCCAAGACATGAGAGTGGCCTTGTCTGCAACGGTGACTCTTTGCAGAGGCATGGGGAAGGAGCAGGGAACTGGAGCCATCCATATATAGGAAGGACTGGATTTGGCTCTCCCAAGATCCATATGGCACCCAGAGGGCCTTGCCCAGTGTGCCATAAGCCTGAGAAGCCCCTAAATCTCCCAGATGCCTGCCCAGCCCTCACTGTGGTCCCTTGGGGTCTGTAGGGCACCAGAGGCTCTGCCTGGCCTGCATGGTGACCCTCTGGGTCCATAGAGCCCCACTGGGTGCAGGGAAAGGCATGGGGGGAGCTGCATCCAGCTCCCCCTGGGCCATGGATCATGTACAGTGCCCTCTCTTTCCCTCTCCCACACCCAAAGTCTGGCCATCCCAGTGGGCTCAGGGATCCCCCAGGGCCCAGCATCCTTTGTGGGGCTGGAGACTCCCTGATGCCGCTCACCTAGGCATGAAGGGATGCGGCCACACGTCTCTTGCGCAAAAGGTCCGCATCTACGTCAGGCAGAGGGGGCTGGGGAGAAATCAAGGGTTAGAGAAAGGTGTGGCTGCAGTGGGCTGTACTGGGAAGCAGTAGAGGGGAAAGCAAGGGGGTCCTTGGGGAAGGTGCCTCTGGGGAGAAATGGGGTACACGAGCTTGTGTGGTGGTGCACAGGAAGCAGCGGGGGTCCTGGGGAAGGGGCCCAGCTGGGTGCATGGCTGTGTAGTGGGGCATCGTGGGGTGTACTGGGTTGTAACGGGCTGGATGGGAATGGCATGGGGGCCCCGGGGAGGGGAGCCTGCCTGGGAAAAGAGTGGGGTGCGGGGGTGTTCTCTGGGGTTGCAGTGGGGTGCATTGGGGTGTACTGGGGCAGTCTGGGATGCGCTGGAGTGTGGTGGCCATGGAGGGGAGGGACTGGGGACAGCAGAACTCGTGGTACCCACCGCAGCCCTCTTTGATAGCAGACCTCTGACTAGTGCCTCCTGCAAAGAGAACATGAGACCTCACTGGTGGCTGGGGTGTTCCCGGTCCCAGCAAGGGACGGGAGGACCAAAGTGCCCACCTGTTCCCCAGTCTGGAGGCCCTCCAACTCCACCCAAGTACTTACATCCACGTCACTAAGTCCACTTCCTTCTAGGAGTGCCTAGGAAAGGAGAGCAAAGGGGTGGTCTGGATTGGGCTTGCTGGGGCTGTGGGTGTGACACAGGTGTCCCCAGTCCCCCCAGGCCCATGGCTTCCCCCTGGTGTGAGGGGGAAAATCCTTCCTGCCCCTCGCCGCTCCATGCCTCAAAGTTTCACCTGGGATACCTGTTCATGCAGGGAGCAGGGGTGGGGATGGAGACGAGGGTAGCGTGGGGAATTCAGGGCCTCCAGAGAGGATGGGGGTGGGGAGAACCCAAAGACGGGGCACTGGGGTGAATGAGGGGACCCCAAGGGAGTGGGCAGGGGGTGTTGAATGGACAGCACTGTGCGGGATGCAAGTTGAGGTAAAGGAATTCAAGTGGAGGGGATAGAGGGACTTCAAGCGAGGTGGTTGGTGGGTGCAGAAGGAAGAGGACTGCAGAGGACCAAACCAAGGGGACTGGGAGAGTGTTTGGGAGTGGGGGTTCAAGGAAGGTGATCTGGGGACAGTACTGCAGTGGAGAGGGTGAAAGGCAAAGGACTGAAGGGAAAGAGTGAAAGGCAGGCGTTGGGAACAATCAATGGAAGGTCATTTGGGGACGCTAGAAAGGACACGGAGGAGATCCCGGGGAGGTGAAGTCTGAGGGGACCAAAAGGATGGGCTGGGGAGGCCAGAAAGGGAGAGCTGTGGGGGCACCAAGACAAGAAATGGGTGGGCGCCCTCAGAGGAGTTTGTGGTGGACCCTCCCAGGGAGGCGACAGGTCTGACCGCTCACTGAGGAACTCGGGCTCTGGGCAGCAGAAGCTTAATGGTGGGGGAAGTGGAGGGAAGAGACAGAGTTGTGGGAGGGAGAAAGCTGCATTGCCCAGGGCTGGAGGTGCCTGGGAGCCTGGAGGAGCTCCTTGCTTGGGAAAGGGAGAGGCCAATTCAAGGGATTTTGTGCTCACCACTACGATTTCAATCTGCAGGAGAGCGGGTGCCCTGTTGCTAAGCCCCATCCTCAGCCTTGAGGCCCTCCCCATGGCGCTGGGGACTCACCTGAGCATCCTCCGGGGTGCACAGCAGGATGGTGAAGAGCAGGGCCACGCTGAGGACTGCGACCTTCATCTTCCTCTGCGGTGTGGTAAGTGCTGGGTGAAGCGTGAGAAGGTGAGGCGCCAATTTATTCCTCCCAGGACTCCTCCTTGTCCCTCCCCACCCCGAGAGCCCCCAGAGCAAAGCCAGGTCTGGCAGAGACACCAGCCCTGGCAACAAGCCCAGCCCTGGCACAGAGTCACCCCCCGCCTCTGGCACTGGCCCAGCCACCTTCCCTGGCATCAGTCCAGCTTCCTGCATGGGGCAGCTGCATGGGGAAGTGCCCAGGCATCTGCAGGTGGCGAGGGGGCGGGCAGTGCACCCCTGACAGCTGGACACGCTGCGATGATGACCCACTGCTCCAAGGAAAAGCCATCCTCCAACAGCCCCCCAAAGCCACATCCCCCCATCTCCCAGTGCCCCTCGCCTCCCAGCACTGCCATCCCCCAGTGCCACTCAGCTCCCAGGCCCGTTTTTCCCTCCGGGACTCCCCCAGAGATGGCGCCAGCCTCAAGCTAGGGGTCTCTCCCCTTGAGTAAACGGGGGGCTGGGACAGATCCCTCTTCTTGGGGCACCCTGGACTGCAGGATTGGGGAACACTGGGAGGTAGGAGGGAAACTCACGGCATGGGCAATGAGGACAGCCAGATGACTGGGATCTTCAGTCACTGAAGGCAATGGGGAGCACTGCTGCATGTTGGGCACCGGGAGATGTGGGCTGGGCTTTGGGGAAGTGCTGCAGTTGTCGCAGTTCCCTGCTCCAGCCCACCCCATTTCCCTTGCACTGCACATTATAATCTGGTCCAGTTCCCAGCCACGTCCTCCCCAGAGCAGAAAACAGAGGGGAATATCCCTTGTCCTGGCCCTCACCATGCCCCTCCCTGTGTCCACCGTGCCCTCCAGACAACAGGGGTCCTACTCTGCAGAGCTTCCCCTGGATGGTGGGTCCCAGTGACACCGTCCCCAAGAAGGCTCTGGCTCATTCTGGGAGTTCCTGGCTACTTGGCCACTGGGAGCACTTGGCCACAACCCACCAAAGGCCCTTGTCCCCACGGAGCGTCCCTCCAATGCCTTCATCCTTGGCCGAGGCCAGTGCTGCCCCTGCGCAGGATGTGGCCATTCAGAGGGACACAATGAAATGGTTGCTTGTCCGCAGGCAGCCACCCAGAAGTAATTGTGGGGAAAGAGCTCTGCTGTCAGGAGGAGGGATGTTTGTTCCCGCAGCATCTCTGATAAGCCCTGTTTGCCCAGGGCCCGTGGCACAATGGGCCTGTTGAGTAAGATTGATGCTTCACAAGAGTGCCCAAGTTGGGGGAGTCTGGTGTGGGTTCAAGCAGCCTGGATGGCTGGGCTCCCTCCAGCCCTGGCAGCGAGGAGATCCAAAGAGGAGGGAGAGTAGGGAGGAGCAGTCCTGGGGTACCCCGCACGCCTGGGGTTCCCTGGCTCCCCTGGGGACAGGCTGAAGCCCGGAGGCAGGGACAGTCCTGAGGGAGCAGCCTGACACCTGGAGTGTCGCCGTCCTTCAGGAAAGCCTGGTGGCAGGGGAGTCCTGAAGGAGTGAGCCTTAGAGCAGCCGGGGTGATGGAGCTGTCTCCCCAGGGGCACTGCATCCCTGTCCCGCCCTTCCCCTGCCTGCCCGGCAGCTTTGCCTAGGGCTTTCCAGGGTGTTTTCCTTCACAGCCCCCCTGGCTCAAACATCACCACCCTGGGGGCCCTTGACAGCATCCTCTGACCAGAGAGGGGCAGGGCCAGTGTGGGACTCAGAGAACCGTAGAATGGTCAGAGTTGTGAGGGACCTTAAAGATCATGTAGTTGCAACCCCTCTGCCATGGGCAGGGACACCTCCCGCTAGACCAGGTTGATCAAAGCCCCATCCAACCTGCCCTTGAACACTTCCATGGAAGGGGCATCCTCGGCTTCTCTGGGCAACCTGTCCCAGTGTCTCACCACCCTCACAGTAGAGAATTTCTTCCTAATATCTAATCTATATCTCCCCTCTTTCAGTTTAAAACCATTACCCTTTGTCCTATCGCTACACTCCCAGGCAAAGGGTCCCTCCCCAGCTTTCCCGTAGTCCCCCTGTAAGTACTGGAAAGCTGCTATAAGGCCTCCCCGAAGCCTTCTCTTCTCCAGGGTCAACAGCCCCAACTCTCTCAGCCTGTCCTCACAGCAGAGGGGCTTGGAGCCTCCAACCATCTTCCTGGCCCTCCTCTGGACTCACTCCAGGAGGTCCATGTCCCTCTTATGTGGGGTCTCTCCAGAGCAGATTAAAGAGGCAGAATCACCTCCCCCAGCTTGCTGGCCACGCTTCTTTTGATGCAGCCAGGATGCGGTTGGCTGCCATTAGTGCTCTCTTCAAGGATGGCAGCGCCCCAAACAGCAGAGGGTACCTCTGTTAGCAGGGACACGCTCCTAATGAAGATGGGCATAGTTTGGATCAACAAGCTCAGGCCCCCCTGTTTTGCCTCCTGTAGGTGCACACATCTTTCAGAAGAGATAGAGAAAAGGACCGATATTTATTGATTTCTGCCTAACGAGAAGACCAGCACTTTTACGAGTGGTGTGAGGTAGCGCTGGGAGGAGGTAGAGCCAGGAAGGTCTCAGTCAAGAGTTTCGATATGTGTTTACTTGTTTCTTTCGGTAGCTGATAGTCAGAAGTAACCCCATGGAATGACCAGCAAACCCTCTAGCTGCACTGAGCAAGAGCAGCATGGAATGCGTTGGACTCCACACCTGTCCTGAGTTCATGGGACATCAATCTTCTGAGAGCAGATCCATGGATACTTTGTAGGGCTGGCACATTCCTCTGTAAACGCATCCTCACTTTGTTAAGTGCCACAGTAATTGAAGCTACCACGCTGTGCTTCCCACTCACCGTTCACTCCTAAACCATCCAGCACTCCATGTCACATGTCTGAAAGTAAAAGAGAGCTCCATTTTAGTCCTCTGTCTCTGAGGCTAATTTATTGTGATGAGACACAAGCTGGGAATCCAAGGATGGCGACAAAGATCTGGTGTAGGTTTTGGAGTCACTGGGAGGTTTTCCTGAGTTTTAGTGGATGCAAGGTGTCACTGCTTTTGTTCCCTTGATGATACAGACTGCTGTCACGGCTTCAAAGAAATAAAAATACAGTGAGAAGTGGTTCACGAGAACTGGAAATGGCTCAGCTTCTTCAGTGACATTCTATGTCGTGTTCAAGGATTCTAGGTATGATTATATCTTTACGGGCCACTAGTTATAAACAAGAGAAGTGTTGTGGGTCATCTGTGAAAAGATTTAAGGCAACTGACTTGAATACTTGCTTTGGAAATTGCCCAAAGAGCAGGCAGTCACCTGGAAGATTTTCACGTTGAGTGCTTCTGCTCTGTGTGTTATTTATTAGATAGGAAAGTTACCCAGTGTTGAATTCTTGATCATCTTTAAACATGCTGTGAGGCTATTTGTATTCTGAAGTTATTCTGAAAAGACTTGGTGAATTGTGCGCACTGTCGTAATGGAGGAATATTGACTTAGGAGAGGTCAAGGCTGCCTTGGAGATAAGCGCAAATGAGGGACAAATGCATTTGATAGCCACTCAACATTCAAGGTGCTATCCAGGAAGATCCCGTCTGCTGCTTGAATGACATCTGAAAGGACTCATCTCTGTGGGGACAGACAGACAGTGTGGGCCCTTTTTTCCCCACAGTTACATTTTGCTTCCCATCTCCCAGCACCCTCCAGTCTCCAGTGAGCCTCAGTACCCACGGAAGGTGAGGGGAAGGACAGGACTCAGCAGGGGGTCTCTGTCCTGCTGCCCCACTTTTGGCTGGGATATAGAGTTTACAAGAGGTTTGAGCCGACCACGTTAGAGGGAACTTAGAACTGTTCTATCTGTTTAACAGTTGCTGGTCATGCTATTGACTTACCTGTTCCGGACATTAGTTTCTCTGCTCTGTGCCGTGCTCCCTTTTTTGTTGTAGAAAGGTGGCGAAAGCGAGAGCAGCGCTCAGGCAGTGGGGAACGCAGCGGTGGCAAGGGTAAGTTAAGTTCTGCGGCTGGGCGCTGGATAGAGGCGAAGGAGGGTGTTCCCGGAGCCAGGGAAAGCCAAGGAAGAGCTTTCCGTGGTGGCATGACTGGCTGGGTAGCTGAGGGGAGAGCAGTGGATGTTGTCTACCCTGACTTTAACAAGGCTTTTGACACTGTCTCCCATAACATCCTCATAGCAAGCTTAGGAAGTGTGGCTCAGAGGAGTGGACAGTGAGGTGGAGTGAGAACTGTCTGAATGGCAGAGCTCAGGGGGTTGTGACCAATGGCACAGAGTCCAGGTGGAGGCCTGTAACTAGCGGTGTTCCCCAGGGGTGTGTACTGGGTCCAGTCTTGTTCAACGTATTCATCGACGAGCTGACTGAACGACAGAGTGTGCCCTCGGCAGCTTTGGTGACAACACGAAGCTGGGAGGAGTGGCTGACACACCAGAAGGCTGTGATGCCATTCAGCGAGACCTGGACAGGCTGCAGAGTTGGGCGGGGATGGAGGAATCTCATGAAGTCATTTAGCCTCTCATATTTATGGGATGCAGTCGTTGGCTTGTAGTCAAAGTACATGTGATGGATACGGTGGGTCATCACTGCAGAGTGTCCAGCTTTCAGGAGTGCATTGCCCACCGCCTTGCCACCTGCAGAGCCAAATCCAGTCCTTTGTATATATGGAGGGCTCCAGTTCCCTGCTCCTTCCCCACGTCTCTGGTGTGTCAGCCACTCCTCCCAGCTTCGTGTTGTCACAAAACATGGAGAGTGGCCAAGCAATAACACCTGCCAGCTCTCTCAGCACTCACAGGTGCATCTTGTCAGGGCCCGTGGACTTATGGATGTCCAGTTTGGCCAAGTGGTCTCTAACCTGATCTCCCTCTACTGGGGAAAACTCTTCCTCTCTCCAGACCCTCGCCCTTGCCTCCAGGGCCTGGGATTCATGAGGGACAGCTTTAGCAGTAAAGCCTGAAGCAAAGAAGGCATTCAGTAGCTCTGCCTTCTCTGTGTCTTCCACCACTAGGGCGCCCATCTCATTCATTAGTGCGCCTACATTTTCCCTAGTCTTCCTTTTTCTATGATATACTAAAAGAACCTCTTCTTGTTATCTTTAACTGTGCTGGCCAAGATGAGTTCTGCTTGAGCTTTGGCCCTTCTAATTTTCACCCTGCATAGCTTCACTACATCCTGGTATTTTTCACAAGTAGCCAACCCCCTTTTCCAAAGATCATAAACTTTCCTTTTTTTCCTGAGGTCCAGCCAAAGCTCTCTATTTAACTAGGCTGGTCTACTTCCCTGTCTGCTCGTTTTGGGGGACTTCGGGATGGCCTTCTCCTGAGCTTTTAAGGGTTTCTCCTTGAAGTAAGACCAGCCTTCCTGAGCACCTTTGCCCTTCAGGACTGTCCCCCAAAGGACACTCTCAACCATGCTCCTAAGCAGGCCAAAGTTCACCTTTCGGAAATCTAAGGTGGCAGTTCTGCTGGCTCCCCGCCTTGCTTCACCAAGGATCACCTCCTCCAAGCTCACCTCCTTCATTCAAGGATCACCTCCTCCAAGCTCAGCAGTGATACATCCCAACAAAGAGGAAGTCGGGCAAAAACACCAGGAGGCCTGCATGGATGATCAAAGAACTCTTGGACAATCTCAAACAGAAAAAGGAAGCCTAAAGAGGGTGTGGGAGCAAGGACAGATAGTCTGCAAGGAATACAGAGAGGTTGTCCAAGCAGCAGGGGTCAGGTTAGGAAAGCTAAAGCCCAATAGAGGTAAATGTGGCCAGGGACAACAAGCATACCAAGAAAAGCATTTATAGGTATGTCAGTGACAAAAAGAAAGCCTAGGGAACATGTGGTCCCACTCAGGAAATGAACGGGAGCCTGGTCACCAAGGATACGGAGAAGGCTGAGGTACTGACTGACTTTTTTGCCTCAGCCTTCACCGGTAAGGGTTCTAACCACACTGCCCAAGTTGCAGAAGGCAAAGGCAGGGACCGGGACAATGAGGAACCACCCACTGTAGGAGAAGATCAGGTCCAAGACCAGCTGAGGAACCTGAAGCTGCACAAATCCATGGGACCTGAGGAGATTCTTCTGTGGGTCCTGAGGGAACTGGCGGATGAAGTTGCAAAGCCGCTATCCACCATATTTGAGAAGTCGTGGCAGGCCAGTGGAGTTCCTGATGACTGGAAAAGGGGAAATATAATGCCCATTTTTAAAAAGGGAAAAAAAGGAAGACCCGGGGAAGTACAGACTGCTCAGTCTCACCTCTGTGCCCAGCAAGATCATGCAGCAGATCCTCCTGCAAACTATGCCAAGGCACATGGGAAATGAGGAGGTCATTGGTGACAGCCAACATGGCTTCATTATGAGCAAATCATGCCTGGCAAATTTGGTGGCCTTCTACAGTGCTGTTACGGCATTGGTGGATAAGGGAAGAGCAACTGACATCATCTACCTAGACTTGTGCAAGGCATTTGACACTGTCCCGTGTGACATCCTGCTCTCAAAACTGGAGAGACACAGATCTGACCAATGGACCACTCGGTGGATAAGGAATTGGCTGGACGGTCCCACTCAAAGAGTTGCAGTCAACAGCTCCATGTCCAAGCAGCAACCACTGATGAGTGTTGTTCCTCAGGGCTCACTACTGGCACTGGTACTACTTAAGATCTTTGTTGGCCACGTGGATGTTGGGATTGAATGTACCCTTAGCAAGTTTGCCCATGACGCCAAGCTGTGTGGTGCGGTTGATATGTTGGAGGGAAGTGATATCATCCAGAGGGACCTGGGCAGGCTTGAGAGGTAGGTGTGTGCATACCTCATGGAGTTCAACAAGGCCAAGTGCAAGGTCCTGCATGTTGGTCGAGGCAATCCCAAGGACAAATCCAGGCTGGGCAAAGAATGGATTGAGAACAGCCCTGAAGAGAAGGACTTGGGGGTGTTGGTGGATGAGAAGCTCAACAAAAGCTAGCAATGTGCGCTGGCAGCCCAGAAAGCCACCCGCATCCTAGGCTGCATCAAAAGACGCGTGGCCAGCAGGTGGAGGGAGGTGATTCTGCCCCTCTACTCCACTCTGATGAGACCCCACATGGAGTACTGTGTCCAGCTTTGGAGACCACAAGCACAGGAAGGACATGGACCCGTTGGAGCAGAGACGGAGGAGGTCACGAAGATGAGCAGAGGGCTGGAGCCCCTCTCCTATGAAGACAGGCTGAGAGAGCTGGGGTTCTTCAGCCTGGAGATGAGAGGGCTCTGGGGAGACCTTATAGCAGCTTTCCAGTGCTTAAAGGGGCCTACGAGAAAGCTGGGGAGGGACTTTTTACAAGGGCGTGTAGTGATAAGACAAGGGGTAATGGCTTTCACCCTAGAAGATAGTAGATTTAGATTAGACATTAGAAAGAAATTCTTCAGTATGGGGGTGGTGAGACCCTGGCCCATGTTGCCCAGAGAAGCTGTGGCTGCCACATCCCTGGAGGTGTTCAAGGCCAGTCTGGACGGGGCTTGGAGCAACCTGGTCTGGTGGGAGGTGTACCTGCCCATGGGAGGGGGTTGGAACTAGATGATCTTTAGGTTCCCTTCCAACCCAAGCTATTCTATGATTCTTTGATTCAGCAGTGGGTTCACATTTTCGGTAGCCTCCCTTTTCTCAGTCTTTGTACTTAAAGATGTACCTCACTTTTGTGCTTATAGAAGCCCTTTGTGGTGTCTTTGACATCCCTGGTCAGAATTCTATCAGATTCATCTTTCCTAACCTCATCCCTGGATTCTCAGACAACATCTCTGTATTCCTCCTAGATTACCCGTCTTTGCTTTCACCCTCAGCTTCCTTTTTGCGTTTGAGTTTCACCAGGAGCTCCTTCTTCCTTCATGCACACCTCACGGCATTAACCTTTTCTTTTCTTCCTCCTTCTTTTCCCCATTCCAGATCATCCTCACACCTGTGATGGGTGCCCTCAAGGCCTTAAGCAAACTAGCCGTAGTTTGGTACAGGCTCCAAAGGAGGTAAAGGCCTAAGCCGTACCTGGGCCAAGAACTTCTCTAGTTCCAATCTGTTCTCTGAAAAGCCACAAAGGAGCACAGTGACACAGTGAGCATCGATGCACAGGAGCTTGGAACACCAATCATGACATTACTACATGACCAACAGGTGGCTTTTCCAAGACTCATTTATCAAGGAACAAAGAAAGTTGGGGTACAAGGGGTCTCATGCATGTTTTTTTCCATCACATGTACTTTGACTACAAGCCAACCACTGCATCCCATAAATATGAGAGGCTAAATGAGCCTTCTTTGAGCTCTGCCTGCCAGGCAGAATGGTTGCATGGCGGTGATCTCTTCTTGAGCTGGGACACCTCTCAAGGTTGCTCCTTGAGGCAGACAGGCCTTCCATCAGTGTTTCATCAATGTTCCAGGCCTCTGGCACCCTCAAAGTAAAAAACTTGTTCCTCAGGTTGAGATGGAATTCCCTGTGCTCCAGCTTGTGCCCGTTGCCCCTTGTCCTGTCACTGGGCACCACTGAAAACAGTCTGGGTCCATCCTCTTCACACTCACCCTCTAGATATTTATAGGCATTGATGAGATCCCCTCTCAGTCTTCTCTTCTGCAGGCTAAACAGACCAGGGTCTCTCAGCCTTTCCTCATCGGAGAGGTGCTCCAGGATCTTCATCATCTTTGTAGCCCTCCGCTGGACCCTCTCCAGTAGTTCCTTGTCTTTCTTCAACTGGGGAACCCAGAACTGGACACAGTACGCAGCATGTGACCTCACTAGGGCAGAGTAGAGGGGCACGATGATCTCTCTTGACTTCCTGGCCACACTTTTTTTCTTGCGCCCCAGCACACTATTGGCCACAAGGGCACATTGCTGCCTCATGGGCAACTTCTTGTCCACCAGGACTCACAGGTCCCTCTCTGCAGACATGCTTTCCAGCATGTCAGCCCCTAAATTCTACTGGTGCATGGCGTTATGCCTCCCTACTTGCAGGACCCTACACTTCCCACTGTTGAACTTCATGAGGTTCCTCCATCCCCGCCCAACTCTGCAGCCTGTCCAGGTCTCGCTGAATGGCATCACAGCCTTCTGGTGTGTCAGCCACTCCTCCCAGCTTCGTGTTGTCACCAAAGCTGCCGAGGGCACACTCTGTCGTTCAGTCAGCTCGTCGATGAATACGTTGAACAAGACTGGACCCAGTACACACCCCTGGGGAACACCGCTAGTTACAGGCCTCCACCTGGACTCTGTGCCATTGGTCACAACCCCCTGAGCTCTGCCATTCAGACAGTTCTCACTCCACCTCACTGTCCACTCCTCTGAGCCACACTTCCTAAGCTTGCTATGAGGATGTTATGGGAGACAGTGTCAAAAGCCTTGTTAAAGTCAGGGTAGACAACATCCACTGCTCTCCCCTCAGCTACCCAGCCAGTCATGCCACCACGGAAAGCTCTTCCTTGGCTTTCCCTGGCTCCGGGAACACCCTCCTTCGCCTCTATCCAGCGCCCAGCCGCAGAACTTAACTTACCCTTGCCACCGCTGCGTTCCCCACTGCCTGAGCGCTGCTCTCGCTTTCGCCACCTTTCTACAACAAAAAAGGGAGCACGGCACAGAGCAGAGAAACTAATGTCCGGAACAGGTAAGTCAATAGCATGACCAGCAACTGTTAAACAGATAGAACAGTTCTAAGTTCCCTCTAACGTGGTCGGCTCAAACCTCTTGTAAACTCTATATCCCAGCCAAAAGTGGGGCAGCAGGACAGAGACCCCCTGCTGAGTCCTGTCCTTCCCCTCACCTTCCGTGGGTACTGAGGCTCACTGGAGACTGGAGGGTGCTGGGAGATGGGAAGCAAAATGTAACTGTGGGGAAAAAAGGGCCCACACTGTCTGTCTGTCCCCACAGAGATGAGTCCTTTCAGATGTCATTCAAGCAGCAGACGGGATCTTCCTGGATAGCACCTTGAATGTTGAGTGGCTATCAAATGCATTTGTCCCTCATTTGCGCTTATCTCCAAGGCAGCCTTGACCTCTCCTAAGTCAATATTCCTCCATTACGACAGTGCGCACAATTCACCAAGTCTTTTCAGAATAACTTCAGAATACAAATAGCCTCACAGCATGTTTAAAGATGATCAAGAATTCAACACTGGGTAACTTTCCTATCTAATAAATAACACACAGAGCAGAAGCACTCAACGTGAAAATCTTCCAGGTGACTGCCTGCTCTTTGGGCAATTTCCAAAGCAAGTATTCAAGTCAGTTGCCTTAAATCTTTTCACAGATGACCCACAACACTTCTCTTGTTTATAACTAGTGGCCCGTAAAGATATAATCATACCTAGAATCCTTGAACACGACATAGAATGTCACTGAAGAAGCTGAGCCATTTCCAGTTCTCGTGAACCACTTCTCACTGTATTTTTATTTCTTTGAAGCCGTGACAGCAGTCTGTATCATCAAGGGAACAAAAGCAGTGACACCTTGCATCCACTAAAACTCAGGAAAACCTCCCAGTGACTCCAAAACCTACACCAGATCTTTGTCGCCATCCTTGGATTCCCAGCTTGTGTCTCATCACAATAAATTAGCCTCAGAGACAGAGGACTAAAATGGAGCTCTCTTTTACTTTCAGACATGTGACATGGAGTGCTGGATGGTTTAGGAGTGAACGGTGAGTGGGAAGCACAGCGTGGTAGCTTCAATTACTGTGGCACTTAACAAAGTGAGGATGCGTTTACAGAGGAATGTGCCAGCCCTACAAAGTATCCATGGATCTGCTCTCAGAAGATTGATGTCCCATGAACTCAGGACAGGTGTGGAGTCCAACGCATTCCATGCTGCTCTTGCTCAGTGCAGCTAGAGGGTTTGCTGGTCATTCCATGGGGTTACTTCTGACTATCAGCTACCGAAAGAAACAAGTAAACACATATCGAAACTCTTGACTGAGACCTTCCTGGCTCTACCTCCTCCCAGCGCTACCTCACACCACTCGTAAAAGTGCTGGTCTTCTCGTTAGGCAGAAATCAATAAATATCGGTCCTTTTCTCTATCTCTTCTGAAAGATGTGTGCACCTACAGGAGGCAAAACAGGGGGGCCTGAGCTTGTTGATCCAAACTATGCCCATCTTCATTAGGAGCGTGTCCCTGCTAACAGAGGTACCCTCTGCTGTTTGGGGCGCTGCCATCCTTGAAGAGAGCACTAATGGCAGCCAACCGCATCCTGGCTGCATCAAAAGAAGCGTGGCCAGCAAGCTGGGGGAGGTGATTCTGCCTCTTTAATCTGCTCTGGAGAGACCCCACATAAGAGGGACATGGACCTCCTGGAGTGAGTCCAGAGGAGGGCCAGGAAGATGGTTGGAGGCTCCAAGCCCCTCTGCTGTGAGGACAGGCTGAGAGAGTTGGGGCTGTTGACCCTGGAGAAGAGAAGGCTTCGGGGAGGCCTTATAGCAGCTTTCCAGTACTTACAGGGGGACTACGGGAAAGCTGGGGAGGGACCCTTTGCCTGGGAGTGTAGCGATAGGACAAAGGGTAATGGTTTTAAACTGAAAGAGGGGAGATATAGATTAGATATTAGGAAGAAATTCTCTACTGTGAGGGTGGTGAGACACTGGGACAGGTTGCCCAGAGAAGCCGAGGATGCCCCTTCCATGGAAGTGTTCAAGGGCAGGTTGGATGGGGCTTTGATCAACCTGGTCTAGCGGGAGGTGTCCCTGCCCATGGCAGAGGGGTTGCAACTACATGATCTTTAAGGTCCCTCACAACTCTGACCATTCTACGGTTCTCTGAGTCCCACACTGGCCCTGCCCCTCTCTGGTCAGAGGATGCTGTCAAGGGCCCCCAGGGTGGTGATGTTTGAGCCAGGGGGGCTGTGAAGGAAAACACCCTGGAAAGCCCTAGGCAAAGCTGCCGGGCAGGCAGGGGAAGGGCGGGACAGGGATGCAGTGCCCCTGGGGAGACAGCTCCATCACCCCGGCTGCTCTAAGGCTCACTCCTTCAGGACTCCCCTGCCACCAGGCTTTCCTGAAGGACGGCGACACTCCAGGTGTCAGGCTGCTCCCTCAGGACTGTCCCTGCCTCCGGGCTTCAGCCTGTCCCCAGGGGAGCCAGGGAACCCCAGGCGTGCGGGGTACCCCAGGACTGCTCCTCCCTACTCTCCCTCCTCTTTGGATCTCCTCGCTGCCAGGGCTGGAGGGAGCCCAGCCATCCAGGCTGCTTGAACCCACACCAGACTCCCCCAACTTGGGCACTCTTGTGAAGCATCAATCTTACTCAACAGGCCCATTGTGCCACGGGCCCTGGGCAAACAGGGCTTATCAGAGATGCTGCGGGAACAAACATCCCTCCTCCTGACAGCAGAGCTCTTTCCCCACAATTACTTCTGGGTGGCTGCCTGCGGACAAGCAACCATTTCATTGTGTCCCTCTGAATGGCCACATCCTGCGCAGGGGCAGCACTGGCCTCGGCCAAGGATGAAGGCATTGGAGGGACGCTCCGTGGGGACAAGGGCCTTTGGTGGGTTGTGGCCAAGTGCTCCCAGTGGCCAAGTAGCCAGGAACTCCCAGAATGAGCCAGAGCCTTCTTGGGGACGGTGTCACTGGGACCCACCATCCAGGGGAAGCTCTGCAGAGTAGGACCCCTGTTGTCTGGAGGGCACGGTGGACACAGGGAGGGGCATGGTGAGGGCCAGGACAAGGGATATTCCCCTCTGTTTTCTGCTCTGGGGAGGACGTGGCTGGGAACTGGACCAGATTATAATGTGCAGTGCAAGGGAAATGGGGTGGGCTGGAGCAGGGAACTGCGACAACTGCAGCACTTCCCCAAAGCCCAGCCCACATCTCCCGGTGCCCAACATGCAGCAGTGCTCCCCATTGCCTTCAGTGACTGAAGATCCCAGTCATCTGGCTGTCCTCATTGCCCATGCCGTGAGTTTCCCTCCTACCTCCCAGTGTTCCCCAATCCTGCAGTCCAGGGTGCCCCAAGAAGAGGGATCTGTCCCAGCCCCCCGTTTACTCAAGGGGAGAGACCCCTAGCTTGAGGCTGGCGCCATCTCTGGGGGAGTCCCGGAGGGAAAAACGGGCCTGGGAGCTGAGTGGCACTGGGGGATGGCAGTGCTGGGAGGCGAGGGGCACTGGGAGATGGGGGGATGTGGCTTTGGGGGGCTGTTGGAGGATGGCTTTTCCTTGGAGCAGTGGGTCATCATCGCAGCGTGTCCAGCTGTCAGGGGTGCACTGCCCGCCCCCTCGCCACCTGCAGATGCCTGGGCACTTCCCCATGCAGCTGCCCCATGCAGGAAGCTGGACTGATGCCAGGGAAGGTGGCTGGGCCAGTGCCAGAGGTGGGGGGTGACTCTGTGCCAGGGCTGGGCTTGTTGCCAGGGCTGGTGTCTCTGCCAGACCTGGCTTTGCTCTGGGGGCTCTCGGGGTGGGGAGGGACAAGGAGGAGTCCTGGGAGGAATAAATTGGCGCCTCACCTTCTCACGCTTCACCCAGCACTTACCACACCGCAGAGGAAGATGAAGGTCGCAGTCCTCAGCGTGGCCCTGCTCTTCACCATCCTGCTGTGCACCCCGGAGGATGCTCAGGTGAGTCCCCAGCGCCATGGGGAGGGCCTCAAGGCTGAGGATGGGGCTTAGCAACAGGGCACCCGCTCTCCTGCAGATTGAAATCGTAGTGGTGAGCACAAAATCCCTTGAATTGGCCTCTCCCTTTCCCAAGCAAGGAGCTCCTCCAGGCTCCCAGGCACCTCCAGCCCTGGGCAATGCAGCTTTCTCCCTCCCACAACTCTGTCTCTTCCCTCCACTTCCCCCACCATTAAGCTTCTGCTGCCCAGAGCCCGAGTTCCTCAGTGAGCGGTCAGACCTGTCGCCTCCCTGGGAGGGTCCACCACAAACTCCTCTGAGGGCGCCCACCCATTTCTTGTCTTGGTGCCCCCACAGCTCTCCCTTTCTGGCCTCCCCAGCCCATCCTTTTGGTCCCCTCAGACTTCACCTCCCCGGGATCTCCTCCGTGTCCTTTCTAGCGTCCCCAAATGACCTTCCATTGATTGTTCCCAACGCCTGCCTTTCACTCTTTCCCTTCAGTCCTTTGCCTTTCACCCTCTCCACTGCAGTACTGTCCCCAGATCACCTTCCTTGAACCCCCACTCCCAAACACTCTCCCAGTCCCCTTGGTTTGGTCCTCTGCAGTCCTCTTCCTTCTGCACCCACCAACCACCTCGCTTGAAGTCCCTCTATCCCCTCCACTTGAATTCCTTTACCTCAACTTGCATCCCGCACAGTGCTGTCCATTCAACACCCCCTGCCCACTCCCTTGGGGTCCCCTCATTCACCCCAGTGCCCCGTCTTTGGGTTCTCCCCACCCCCATCCTCTCTGGAGGCCCTGAATTCCCCACGCTACCCTCGTCTCCATCCCCACCCCTGCTCCCTGCATGAACAGGTATCCCAGGTGAAACTTTGAGGCATGGAGCGGCGAGGGGCAGGAAGGATTTTCCCCCTCACACCAGGGGGAAGCCATGGGCCTGGGGGGACTGGGGACACCTGTGTCACACCCACAGCCCCAGCAAGCCCAATCCAGACCACCCCTTTGCTCTCCTTTCCTAGGCACTCCTAGAAGGAAGTGGACTTAGTGACGTGGATGTAAGTACTTGGGTGGAGTTGGAGGGCCTCCAGACTGGGGAACAGGTGGGCACTTTGGTCCTCCCGTCCCTTGCTGGGACCGGGAACACCCCAGCCACCAGTGAGGTCTCATGTTCTCTTTGCAGGAGGCACTAGTCAGAGGTCTGCTATCAAAGAGGGCTGCGGTGGGTACCACGAGTTCTGCTGTCCCCAGTCCCTCCCCTCCATGGCCACCACACTCCAGCGCATCCCAGACTGCCCCAGTACACCCCAATGCACCCCACTGCAACCCCAGAGAACACCCCCGCACCCCACTCTTTTCCCAGGCAGGCTCCCCTCCCCGGGGCCCCCATGCCATTCCCATCCAGCCCGTTACAACCCAGTACACCCCACGATGCCCCACTACACAGCCATGCACCCAGCTGGGCCCCTTCCCCAGGACCCCCGCTGCTTCCTGTGCACCACCACACAAGCTCGTGTACCCCATTTCTCCCCAGAGGCACCTTCCCCAAGGACCCCCTTGCTTTCCCCTCTACTGCTTCCCAGTACAGCCCACTGCAGCCACACCTTTCTCTAACCCTTGATTTCTCCCCAGCCCCCTCTGCCTGACGTAGATGCGGACCTTTTGCGCAAGAGACGTGTGGCCGCATCCCTTCATGCCTAGGTGAGCGGCATCAGGGAGTCTCCAGCCCCACAAAGGATGCTGGGCCCTGGGGGATCCCTGAGCCCACTGGGATGGCCAGACTTTGGGTGTGGGAGAGGGAAAGAGAGGGCACTGTACATGATCCATGGCCCAGGGGGAGCTGGATGCAGCTCCCCCCATGCCTTTCCCTGCACCCAGTGGGGCTCTATGGACCCAGAGGGTCACCATGCAGGCCAGGCAGAGCCTCTGGTGCCCTACAGACCCCAAGGGACCACAGTGAGGGCTGGGCAGGCATCTGGGAGATTTAGGGGCTTCTCAGGCTTATGGCACACTGGGCAAGGCCCTCTGGGTGCCATATGGATCTTGGGAGAGCCAAATCCAGTCCTTCCTATATATGGATGGCTCCAGTTCCCTGCTCCTTCCCCATGCCTCTGCAAAGAGTCACCGTTGCAGACAAGGCCACTCTCATGTCTTGGCCAACACTGGGGGGCTTATTGTGGGCTTTGTCTTTCAGACCTGGAACTGATGGTGACACCCATGTCCTGTCCCCCTCCAGCAGCATGAGGAGATGATCATCGCTGGATGACCCCACCTGATCCCCTGGAAGCCCTGGCCCATTTCCCTCTAATCATCAATAAACCTCATCAGCAAAGCTACGCTCTGTGTGTGTGTCTCTGTCCGTGTCCCCTCTGGTCTGCCAGTGCCCAGGCACCTGGGTCCTCTCTGGCTGTAGCTCAAGGATGAGCAGAGGGAGGGAGGGAGCACGGACACCTGGGGTGTCTCTGTAAAGGCGATCCCCTTCCCACCCACCATGTGCTCCCAGATAAGGGGTGCCATTTGGATAAGGAGGTGAAGTCTCTGTGCTCAAAGAGAAATTAAGGCTGGCTTTGCTCTCTCTTGGGCCAGCCAGGGGGTTGAAGACTTGTCTGGCTATCACAAGATAATGGAGCTGTCTTGTGGAGACAGGACAGCCCTGCTTTTCTTCAGCAAAGACAGTAAATTCAAGATAACAGAGACTCTGTGTAGTTCTTCCTTTACTCGAGAGGCTACCGTGCCGGACAATTGAGCTTTGCCTCATTACCTGTGAAATGCATATTAAACTTGCCACCCTTGTATATGCTAACAAAGATTTTAGAGATCATGCTAAACCTATAGGACTGCAGCACTGTTCTCTCCACCCAAATCCTACTACATGTCACCTAGGGGAGGGAGACCTTGTAATTTTGGGGATAAAAAGACAGACAAAATGGCTGTTAAACTGCGATAGAAGAAACTCGATACCTGACAGACCAGTTGAGGGGTGTTGTGTGAAAAGGGGCAAAGTGGTTTTGGCAGAAGATAAACCTCCTTGCGTTCTAACACCTCATCTTCTTCCTCATCCTCAGTATTAGACCAAAAATCTCCAGTCTGGGTTCCAGAATTTGGACAACACATTAACTTACGTATTTGTTGGACCTGGGTCGAGGGCTGCATTTTATCTAAGAGCCCAGTCACCCTTTCTTATAACATTTTAACTTGGAGATTTTCACCTTTAAGTTGGAGATTTTCACTCCCAAGCTTATCAACTTGAGTTCTTAATTTTTCTCCTGTCTCCTTTTGAAAAGCTAATGGTGACTTTAGCACCTCATTCTCTGATTTCAGTGTTGCACATTCAACAGCTGAAATCAGATTAGGAGCAGGGGTTTCCCTAGGTTCTTGTTGTGCACAGGATAAACAGATGCCTAACACAGCACAAATCACACCCGTGCCTTTTTCCACTCTGAGCTTTTGTGAAGCCCGACACTCTTCAATACGTTCCACCACTTTTTCTTCATCCTTCCAAAATTTTTGGGCCCACTCCTTCCCAGGCTGGGAAGGGGCACAATCATATTTTTGCAGCAGTTTATCCATGGCAATCCTGCCAACTACGCCAAATTCTGTTGCGTGAAAAGGGGCAATCGTAACAGAAATCGTAACAGAAAAAGGGCAAATCATAACAGAATTATGATTTGGATACACTAATTGTGGACTGCACCTTCAGTCTAGTCGTGCTCATGAACTTAAACGCCAACACTGCACTCCTGACTGCCACGGTTCCGAGTATCGCTGAAATTGTGACAATGATACAAGGAGCTGCCCATCCTTGAATGGCTGCCTTGGATGTTAAAGACATGTTTTTTTATGATTCCCCTCTTTGAGTGGGACAAAGAACGGTTTGCATTCACATGGAAAGGAGTCCAATATACCTTTAACCGACTTCCACAAGGACACAAACATTCCCCCACTATTGCTCATACTGCTTTAGCTAAAGTGCTACCAGAGGTTCCTGTTTCACAGGGATGAACGGTATACCAATACCCTAATAGGAGGAGAGAACCAAGAAAGTATAAAAGACATGATGGAAAACATCCGAAAAACATTACTGGATTTGGGATTGGAAATTCCAGACTCAAAGTGTCAGGCACCTGAACAGGAAGTTAAATTCCTGGGGGTCTGGTGGATTAAGGGAGCTGCTTCTGTCCCTCAGGATACCCTGGAAAAAACAGAGCATGGACAGAATCCATCCAGCGTGAAAGAGTTACAGCAAGTTCTGGGAACTTCAAGTTATTGGCGTAAACACATCCCTGTCTTTTCCATCATTGCTTGCCCCCTTTATTGTTTGCTCAAAAAGGGTAAATCCTGGGAGTGGACTAAACAACATACTAATGCTCTGGAATTGCTAATAAAGGAGCTAAGGTTATTCCAACAGCTTGATCCTATACATCCAACTGACCCTGTCCATGTAGAATGGGTGTTCAGTGAACATGGTTCCCATTGTAACTTATGTCAGAAGAGACCAGCAGGACCGGAGAGACCATCAGAATTTAGCCCTCGCTCCTTTATTGACACTGAGAGCAGATATTCAGACCTGGAGAAGGGTTTACTGTCCCTGGTGCGAGCGTTGCAATGAGCAGAGCAGATAAGGAAAGAACAGAGTGTGATCATTCGGGGACCTTTCTGCCTCCTAGATGTGGTCCATAAAGGGACACCACCACCAGCTGGCATTGCCCAGAAACCTACAGTTCGAAAGTGGTATGCTTATTTAGGCATACCTAAATGGCCTTATGGCAAATACCTTATGCCACACTGGGAAGGCCCTCTGGGTGTTATATGGATCTCAGGAGAGCCAAGTCCTCTCCTAGGTGTATTGAGGGCTCCAGTTCCCTTCTCCATCCATTCTCCCTTCCCTTCTCCATCGTCAGGTCTCTGCAGAGAGACATGGTGTTTTAGGCCATTCTCTTTTTCACACTTAGTATTATTTTGACCATCTTAGGTATTATTTTGACCTCTGTCTTTCAGGACTGGAACTGGTGGTATCATCCTTGTCCTTTTCCCCACCAGCACATGAAATGTTCATCTCTGGATGATGCCACTTTTTCCCCTGGGAACCCTGGGCCATTTCCCTCTAAAGACCAATAAACCCCATCAGCAAAGCTACGCTCTGCATGTGTGTCCGTGTTTCCATGTCCATGTCCCCTCTCATCTGCCAGGGCCCAGGCACCTGCGTCCTCTCTGCCTGTACCACAGCAATGAACAGAGTGACTGAGGGAGCCTGGACACCTGGGGTGTCTCTGTAAAGGAGATTCCCTTCCCACCCAGTGTGTGCCCCCAGATAAGGGCAGATTAGGGCAAACTGGATTGTCCCCGCCATGAATCTGCAACATGAATCTAGCGAAGGGCTAGACTGTACTTTGGAGACATGGCAGGAAACAGATTCTTGCTGGGGTTCTGGTGAGCCCCATCCTCAAACAGCACCATTTGGTGTCGGGGCAGGAGAGGAGCACAGACAGGCAGCTCAGAGTCCTGGGTCCTCTGCCTCGCTCTTGGAGGAGTGGTGGTTCCCTGCCCCATGGAGCCAGCCCTCCTGGATTCACAGGCACTTTCAGAGCCACATGCTTTGGTTTTGTCTCTCCAGGCACACACTGAATTACCACCGACTTTTACATTAGGAATTTTTCCCTCACCCCACTGCCTGTCATGACCTTAAGGGTCTTTTCCAAACTAAATGATCTTATGATATTATGAGGGTGGAATTCAGATGGTTGTTGGCTGCAGTGCTTCAAGTGGAGTCTCACAAGAACCGAGTAGAGGGGAAGAATCACCTCCCTCAACCTGCTGGCCACGCTTCTTCTGATGCAGCCCAGGATATGATTGACTTTCTGGGCTGCAAGTGCACATTGCCTACTCATGTCCAATTTATCACCCATCGGTATCTGTAAGTCCTTCTCTGCAGGGCTGTTCTCATTATTCCTTTCATTCCCCAGCCTGTACTGATAGTGGGGATTGCACTTGGCCTTGTTGAACTTCATGAGGTTTGCATGGGCCACCTCCCCAAGGCTGGCAAGGTACCTCTCGAGGGCATCCCTTCCCTTCAGCAAATGAACTGCACCACTCAGCTTGGTGTCACCTGCAAACTTGCTCAGGGTGCACTCAATCCCACTGTCTGTGTCCCTGTAGAAGATATTAAATAGTATTTGTCCCAGCACAGACCCCTGATGGACACCATTCCTTACTGGTTTCTGCTTGGATATTGTGCCTTTGACTAGAATGCTATCTATAGATGCTATTGAGAATGCAGTTAGCGCTGCTGATGCCATAGCAGGTGCTGGCAGCATTGCAGATGTAGGTACCATTTCAGATGCAGATACCATTGCAAAGGGGATTGCAGACTCAAATACCATTGCAGAAACCTCTGCAGAAACCTTTTCAGATGGCCATGCCATTCCTCATAATGTTGCCATAGCAGATACCAGAGCATATACCACTGCAGATACAGATACCATTTCAGATGCTGATACCATTGTAGCAACCGCTGCAGATACCATTGCTGATGCAAAGTCAGATGCAGGTACAATAGGAGAAGCAGATGCCATTGCAGATATCACTGAAGATGCAGAGACTATTGCAAATGCCATTGCGGATGCATACACCATTGCCGATACTGATCCCATTGCAGGTATCCATAACATTACACATACCACAATGATACCGAAACCATCAGTGGTAGAGAGTCCATTAGAGATACTGTTGCTGATACTATTTCAGGTAGTGAGAGAATTCCTTCTGCACATACAAAATCCAAATACGCGTACGCATACAGAAACCATTGCAAGCCCATGTGCAGACACAGAGTGTGGCTGGGATGGAATTAACTCTCCCCACAGCGTGGCCGTCGTGGTGCTGTGCTTTGTTTTTGTATTTAGAACAGTGTTGATAACACACCAATGCTTTGGCTACTGCTGAGCAGTGTTCGCACAGCAGCCACACTGGAGGTTCTTTCCGACCACCACACTCAAAGACCAGTACGCTGTAGGTGGGCAAGAGGCTGGGAGGAGACATAGTCATGACAGCTGACCCAAACTGACCAAAGGGATATTCCATACCATATGACGTCATGGTCAGCATTCAAAGCTAAGAGAAAGGACAGGGTGGGGCATTCATTATTTAGGCATTTGTCTACTGAAATAACCACTATGTGTACTGGGCCCTTTCTTCCTGGGAAGTGGCTGGACATCCCCTGCTGCTGGGAAGTAGAGAATAATTTTTGTGTTTCCTTTGATTCCACTTGTGGCCTTTGCTTTTCTTTATTAGACTGCCTTTATGTTGACCCACAAGTTCTCCATCTTAATTCTCCCCCATCCTGCTTAGGAGGGGCAATGGTAGAGCAGCTTGGTGGGCAATTGGCAGCCACCCAAGGTCAACCAACCAATCTGGTGAATGATAGCTAATTTGGCTATTGTAGATTTTTCTACAGTTCAGTACTTGCTCTCACTAGAAGTTATGAACCTACGCTGCTTCCATAACTGTCCAGGGACATGGCATGCTCCAAAAGAATACTGAGACTCAGTATAAATATTTAGTCTTTTCTTTGGACAGATGGAAAGTCTTGGTTAATGCAATCCTCTTGGATTGCCTTTCTGGATGTCTGAAAGAGAAGGGGACCGAAGGAACTCAGGGCTGATCATGCCTGACCATCCTCATTGCTTCCTATGTTGACAGGACCACAACTGTGGGCGAAGGGAGAGGAGCGGGTGTCATTTACTGGGATACAAGAAAGTCTTGGTTAATGCAATCAATTCTGCTGCTTCCGCACTCAACTTTGGACTCAGCAATAAAGCCTCCGCTACTTTATTTTCAGTAAATAGTGAATAACCTGTAACCCTATTACGATTCAAATAATATTAGGACCCACCTACACATAGTTTAAGATTAGGATCTCGCAATGTCATGTCTTAGTTAATATATTATATTATATAATATATATATAAAATATATAAACACATATTAAATAGGTTTGAGTCTTTTTGGCGTCATGGGTTGTCACCACACAATCATGATGTGGGGTTTTGTTGTGGTTTGCGTCAGATTGGCCATTCAGAATGACAGATGCTCCCCCTCCACCTCTCTCTCCAAAGAGAGGAGGAAGAGAGATAAAGACATTTATGAGTTTAGAAAAAACTAAACTACTTACTTGAAAATATTAATAAATTAATAAAATAATAAATACAAGAAAATAATGACATTGATGCAATATATACAAAATCGTATCAAGCTCCCAGGATAATTTTTGTGTCACCAGCAGGCACAGGGAAAGTCCCAGGCTGGACTCAGTGGAGGACAGGAGCTGGATTCCAGATCTGGATTCAGGAATGCTGGGTTCGGGATCAACAGCAGACGAACTGATGGAGTCTTCCTTGGACCTTGGCCACTGAAAAAAGAGGACTGATCCTTTGATCCCTCAGCTTTTATACTGAGCGTGATGCAGATGGGATGGAATACCCTGTTGGTCAGTTTTGGGTCACCTGTCCTGTCTGCTCCTCCCTGCAAGTGTGACCCCTCTACGCTTTTCTGCTTCCAACCCTCCAACGGGGCAAATGACAAAGTGAACTGGCCTTGGTTGTTATAGCAATAAGTATAAGCAAGAGCCTCTCTGTGTACCATTCCTTGGCAGAAACTATAAACACAGGTCTTATCACTCTGGGAAGGACCAGTTTCTGCATAATATGCTGTTAATTTCAGAGCGAGTTAGAAGAGGCTTAGATGAAAGTAAAATTACTGAACAGAAAGTTGGTTCTGTTTTATCTCAAACCAGGATATTCCACCTTTATTCCATACCATTTGTGCCTTGCTCAGATCACTATTACTTTTATCTATCAAATCTGTACACACATATATATAGATAGATACATGCAGGTCACTCATTTATGATTTATCTTTATATACAAAAGTTCGCTAAGTCTATTTAGTTCATAACTACAGGATTTAATCTATCATAGCAGATTCTCAGGGTAGGAGAAAATGTGTGAAATTCACTGTAGTTCATGCCCATGGGTAGCACGTCCATCTCGAAGAGTTTTGCTCAACACCACTTGATGAAGTTAGCTCAGGTTTCATCACTGCTGTGCTATCTTGAAAAATACTTATTGTACATTGTTAGTATTATATAACAATTAACATCCTACATTTCAGGATTAAGTACTCTCACCAAGGGTTAAATTTCCTTGAGGTACACGTTGAAATTTTCCATTCTTCAGCATAAAGAACATAAAGACCCTTCAGCAAAAACAGTCTCATGAATTGGTTTGCCTTTGCCTGAAGCAGGAAAAACGCAGTTTTCCCTGACATATTCCTTTCATGCACCACAGGGACTTTATCCCCTTCTATAGTATGTAAAAGGTCTGACTGAGCAGGACCAGCTCAATTGATGGATCCCCTGGTGTTAACTAACCAGGTAGCTTGTGCTAAATGCTTGTCCCAATTTTTAAAGGTTGCACCACTCTCTGCTTTCAGGCTGGTTTTTAACAGTGTATTGTATCACTCAATTTTCCCAGAAGTTGGTGCATGACCTCCTTCTATGACAAGATGACCCGATTATTGGATGAGGGAAAGGCTGTGGATGTTGTCTACCTAGACTTTCGAAAAGCGTTTGACACTGTCCCCCATAGAATTCTCATGGAAAAACTGGCTGCTCATGGCCTGGATAAGCATATGATCTGCTGGATCAAGCACTGGCTGGCTGGATGGTCCCAAAGAGTGGTGGTCAATGGAGTTAACTCCAGCTGGCAGCCGGTCACACATGGTGTCCCTCAGGGCTTGGTGTTGGGACCACTTCTGTTTGACATCTTTATTGATGACCTTGACAAGGACATAGAGTGTATCATCAGCAAGTTTGCAGATGACACGAAGCTAAACGGGAGTGTTGATCTGCATGAGGATAGGGAGGCTCTACAGAGAGACTTGGATAGATTGGATCGATGGGCCAATGGTAATGGTATGAGCTTCAACAAGGCCAAGTGCCAGGTCCTGCACTTGCGCCACAACAACCCCATGCATTGCTACAGGCTTGGGGAAGTGTGGCTGGAGAGCTGCCTGGCAGAAAAGGACCTGGGGGTTCTAATTGACAAGCAACTGAACGTGAGCCAGCAGTGTGCCCAGATGGCCGAGAAAGCCAATGGCATCCTGGCTTGTATTAGAAATAGTGTGACCAGCAGAAGGAGGGAGGTGATTGTCCCCCTGTACTCAGCACTGGTGAGGCCACACCTTGAGTATTGTGTCCAGTTCTGGGCACCTCAATACGAGAGAGATATCGAGGTGCTGGAGCGAGTGCAGAGGAGGGCAACGAAGCTGGTGAAGGGCCTGGAGAATAAATCTTATGAGGAGCAATTGAAGGAGCTGGGACTGTTTAGTTTTAGGAAGAGGAGGCTGAGGGGAGACTTCCTCACTCTCTACAACTACTTGAAAGGACATTGTAGAGAGGTTGGTGCTGGTCTCTTCTCACAGGTAATTAGCGATAGAACAAGAGGGAATGGATTCAAGCTGCAACAGGGTAGGTTTAGGCTGGACATTAGGAAAAAATTCTTCCCAGAAAGAGTGGTCGGACACTGGAATAGGCTGCCCAGGGAGGCGGTGGAGTCACCGTCCCTGAATGTGTTTAAGACTCATTTAGATGTGGTGTTAGGAGATATGGTGTAGGGGAGAACTTTGTAGAGTGGGGTTGATGGTTGGACTCGATGATCCCAAGGGTCTTTTCCAACCTAAATGATTCTATGATTCTATAGGGGATACGATATGCCCTCCCAGGGCAGAGGTGAAGGATAACATCCCTGCACCAGCTGGCCATCCTCATCATAATGCTTTTGGTTACCAGCAGCTGAGGTTTCCCTCTAGTCACCATGAGGACAGAAGCATGCGGAGTGCCTACACACCCTTGCCTCTCAGACCTGTCACTGCCCACCTCACCCTAAACCTTTGCTTTTACCTTAACGCTAATACCTACCCTGGAGCTCTCATCTTTAGCCCTTCCCTGAACACTAATGCCAAAGCTGAAACCCTCATCAGATGCCTGAAGCCTAAACTCTAACCCAATTCCCTAATCCTGTCCCTCAACCTCCCTTCCTCTTCAACCCCTCTTCTAAGCCTAACTCACGTTTCCCAGGATGTAGGAGGGCAGGGCTTGTGAGGGGAGATGAGATGTTAGGGGCAGGCAAGAGGAAGATGAAGGCAAAGGTGACATTGCTTGGAGAGTAAGTTGGGATGTCATTTCTGCTGGAGGAAGATGGCTGGTGAGGAGCAGTATCGTGAAGTGCTCAAGATGACTGAGAGTTTCATGAAAGACAGAAGAGAGCGTGGGGAAGGTGAAAGGTGAGGCATGTGAGAGGGACGTCAGTTGGTTGAAGAATTCCAAACCCTCACCCTGAGCCCCACCACGATCCCTAGCCCTAAAAGGGAAACTCTTACCCCTTCCCCTAGCCTGATCATGAAGCAGAAACTCTCACCAGTTTCAAGTTTGCCTGAACCCAAACAGAAACCCCAACCCCTTAAGCCCTAGCACCCTCCCTTGAACCGCTAGCCTTCCACCTGTCCTCTAGCCCTCACCATAAGCTGCTTTTCTCCCAGCAGGCAGAATGAAAGCAGAGATTGTGAGGTCCCAGCGCAGTCGCATGACATTGTAAGATGAAATGTGACATGACATGTATCAGATCAGCTTGTAGCTGACAAGGTGGGTGATGGTGGGGAAGTTACTCTTATGTCAGCTCTGCATCAGAATCTCACAGGTAAAAGACAGGTGGCTTTGAAGGTGACTGTAGAGTAGAGTCATTTCTCTCTTCTGACCTTACAGGCCAGAAGTGGGAAAATGCATTGGCTGTTGATTGTGAGATCACATCTGTCTCTGTAGGTGACAGGCAAGAGAAGTCTCATGGCTGGGTCAAGCCCTGTGATAGGCTTGGCCCCAGCCATGGTCACCAGGCAGGCCAGCCAGGAGGGCAGGCCATGGAGACAAAAGGACTTTCTTTGGGTATTCTGGCACTCTAGCAATGCTGGAAATCTCCGTGAAGATCTCTCTAGCATTAGTGGTGGGTAGGCATTCCCCTGTAATGGGAAAACTTTGGCCAGACAATGTCCAGCACCACCAGTTTCTCTTCTTGTAGTCAGTCCTTGGCCTTTCTTCTCCTCATGTTATCTTGGACTTTGCTGGGAAACTCTCAGTATTGTTACAGTCCCCACAGAGTACCCTTCTCGGAGAGTGAACAGCCAACCCTGAACTGTGGGCAGTCTAGAGCCCTAAAGCCCACCAGGAAGGAGTTAAAACTTTAAGCGGAACAGGGCTTTAGCTCACCCAATCCCTTGGTTTTGAAGAAGAGCTGAGTGAGAAGGGAAGGCTGCTCATCCAAGGGATGAAGGTTCAACTGGTGACCCTCAAAGCTGTAATGTCTGCCGGTGAAAGGACATCTGGGGGAACCAGCTGCCAAGCTCATCCTTTTCTAGTCTCTGGAGCAGAGGCAGGTAAGAGCTTTCCATTAGGATAGAAGGGGTGAGACAGGAAGTTTGCTCATACAGGTGCTGAAGGTGTCAGGGCACATGGAGGCTTTCTCACATGTTGCACGCCAAGGTAAAGAGTGAGGGGCAGACCTGCACCTGGAGACAGACAAGCACAGCTGGAGTTAGGGCTTGCTGATTTGTCAGGGGATGGAGGCAGGGAATTGTATGTGAGAAGGATATCCATGACTCCTGTGAAGTCTGTCTCAGACCCCAGCCATAACAAGGGTCATTCTTGCTCACCCTGCTTGACTAAATTTCTTGTCTCTTCTTATAGCTCCTTGCCATTGCTAGATGGTTCTGAAGCCTGGGATTGTCACTGGGCCTGGCTGGAGGAGGGAGTACAGCTGAGGTTTTTTTCCTTTGGGTTCATCAGGGCAGAGAATAACATCCTTAGCTGCATCATAAGGGCAAACATGGAGAGAGGGAGGATTTGGGGCCAACAAGTTTGGAGAGGTTTTTCAGCACAAGATCTTCAAGCAAGATGAACAAGAACCCTGCCTCTGGTGACTCTGCTTCTGAGACCACCATGGGATGGAAAGGGGATCTCTGCAGAGGAGCTTTCATGGATCCATGCAATGGAAGTGATAAGAGAGCTCTTGGCGGGAGCCGGGCTTCAGGGATCGTTCCTCTGCCCAAAGGAATGCAACATCCAAGGAGCCTTCTCCAATTGCACTGGACAGACCATGGATGCACACCGATGTGGCATGTGTTAGCATCCATTGGAGATTGCACTGAGTGGCGGTGCGCCTGGCACTGAAGTCCCTGCATGCAGACATGCGTGCTGTTGACCGTACAGACTTTTCAGATGCCCTCACATTCCCCACTGCCAATATTTGTTCATTGTCCCCATGGAACTCCCCTTGATGTTCCCCTAGATGTATCTTCCCTAGCTTGGAGAAGAGAGGATGTGAGGTGAGAAGAGACTTCTGCACCGGAAATGTGCTCAACTGACAGAGATAAATATCATCACAGGAATCTACACTTAGATAAGGAGGCATCCTACACCTTGGGAAGAGCTCTCTTTTTAGCCCAAATTCCTGTTTTATCTCCTCAGGAACAACAGGATCCAACTGACAAGTACACAAGTTTACTTATACTTACTGATACAAGCAAGCAGGGATTTTTCCACATTCTCTTCTAAATAAGGCATAAAGATCACTAAGGAACTCGTTCCTCCCTCCTTCTTCCCACTTCACAAACGTCCACAAGGCAGACACTACTTGAGGGCACCTAGTGCAGAGCACATGCCTTCGCACAATTTATCCTCAGCAATTCACAGAAGAACCATTGCTACTTCATATTCTAAGAAGCCTACGAGATCTGGGTGCTAGCCAGGGATTTCCTGAGCCTCTTCCTCAGGGCCTCCCTGACCTCCCTGTTCCTCCAGGTGGAGATGAGGGCATTGACCAGGAGCATGAGGAGGGTGTACAAAAAGGAGAACATTTTGCTGAGCTGCCTCAGAGGGGCTGTTCTGGGCATCAGGAACAAAATTATGAGTTAGAGACAGAAAACAGTGATGATGGTGAGGTGAGAGGAGCAGGTGGACAAGGCCTTCTGCCTGCCCGTGCTGGGAGGGACCCTCAGGATGGCAGCTGTGATACACACATAGGAGGCCAGCATGAACACAAAGGGGAAGACTGCATCTGGAAAAAAGAGTGTGAAAGACTTGAGTTTGACAATGCTTGTAGGTAAGTATTAAGGAACACTTGTAAGTCAAGTACCAAGAGCTCAACCACTTCATTTGCTTTATCCAAAATGTTCACCCTATAAAGCATAATGACAAATGAAGAGTTAACAACATCCTTTGAAAGGAAAAGATGAAAAAAGAAGACAGTCAAAGTCTGTGTCTGGACTATAAAGATCATCTGTTCCATAAAAAGAAGAGCTGGAGTCAATGGTTACAGGGTTTGCTGAATAACTAACATTGAGGAGAGGTTTGTGGGCACTGGTTTGAGAAGAACAGCTGGCAAATTGGAACAGCTAGGCAACAGAATCCAGCCTAGTTGATTCTTAATCCATGAGGAATCAAATATTGGACAAAACCAATGTATTCTTAGCAAGACTCAAGCAGACTCAAGATGAGTCACCGTCTGCCTTGGCAGCCAAGAGGGCAAATTGCATTGTGGGTTGCATTATAAACAGTACAACCAACTGGCCAAAAGAGGTGATTATCCCACTGTATTCAGCGCTGGTGTGGCCTCACCTGGAGTACTGTGTGCAGATCTGGGGCCCACAATTTTGGAAGGATGTGAAGGTACTTGAATGTGTCCAGAGGAGGGCCACAAAGCTGGTGACAGGGCTGGAAGGAACGTCCTGTGAAGAGCGGCTAAGGATTCTGAGTTTGTCTAGTTTGGAGAAAAGGAGTCTGAGGAGTGACCTCATTGCTCCCTACACCTTCCCGAGGAGGGGAAGTGGAGAGGGAGGTGCTGATCTCTTCTCCTTGGGATCCAGTGACAGGGTGTATGGCAATAGTTCAAAGCTGTGTCAGGGGAGGTTCAGACTTGACCTTAGGAAGCATTACTTTACTAAGAGGGTGGTCAAACACTGGCACAGGCTTCCTAGAGACGTGATCGATGCCCCATGCCTGTCAGTGTTTAAGAAGCATTTAGTCAGCTCTGAAGCAATCAGGCAGTTGGACTAGATGATTATTGTAGGTCCCTTCCAACTGAGCTATTTAATTCTATACTTTGCTATTCTAGAAAAACCTGCAGGGGGCTGCAAAGAAGACGGACCCAGGCTCTTTTCAGTGGTGCTCAGTGACAGGACCAGAGGCAATGGGCACAATCTGAAACACAGCAGGTTCCCTCTGAACATCAGGAAACGTTTCTTTACCGTGAGGTTGACCAAACAGTGGTGGAGGTTTCCCAGAGAAATTGTGGAGTTTCCATTCTTGATGGTATTCAAAAGGCATCTGGACATGATCCTGCAAAACTGGCTGTAGGTGGCCTTGCTATAGCAGGGGAGTTGAACAGATGACTTTTAGAGGTCCCTTCCAACCTCAACCATTCTGTGATTCTGTGAAAAGGCAAGTAATCCTTGATCTGGCATCACGTATCAGGGGTGTGGGATTACTGAAGGCTCATCTAAGAAGCAAAGAATGGGGTTAAAAAGGTGTCAAATCCCCCAGCCTTTTCTCCGTCCTGTGACACCAGGACCCCTGCCCCATTCAGCGGTGGTCCCATGTTTTCCCTAGCCTTCTCTTTGCTGTTGATATAGTTGCAGAATTCTTTTCTTGTTGCATTTCATCTCCCTTCCCAGATTAAACTGCAGGTGGGAGGTGGCCAGGAGTCTGCCTTTCCTAACCTCCTGTCACAACACTTGGGAAATTATCATTCTATTTCTGCCCTCCAGAAGCCTTCTAGATAGCTTCTGTCCTTCTGTGTTTCCCCTCAGACAGATATCGGGGCTTTCATGATCCCTATGGGAGAATGGCCTGTGAATATCTGAAGAAAGTCTCTTCTGCATCTTCGTTAATCTTCCTGATTCCCAGAGAAGACACCCACTACATCAGCCTTGTTGCTCTTTGCACCAACTCATTTGTTCTCAGCTGAGTCATCACCTGTCCCCAGGCAGAGATCCACGCATTCCTGCTGCTCTCCCTCATGAAGGGCAATTCCTCCTCCTCCTTGCCATCTGCAAACCCCTGCACTATGGGTCCCTCCTGGGCAGTAGAGCTTGTGTCCACATGGCGGCAGCTGCCTGGGGCAGTGGCTTTCTCCATGCTCTCCTGCACACTGCCAATACATTTTCACTGCTACTCTGGCAAGGCAATGCCCTAGACCAGTTCTTTTGTGAAATCATCTAGACCCTCAAGCTCTCCTTCTCAGACTCAGATTACCTCAGGGAAGCTGGGCTTCTTGCTTTTTGAATCTTTTTTTCTTTTGCCTGTTTTGTTTTCATTGTGGTGTCCTATGTGCAGATCTTCAGCGCTGTGCTGAGGATCCCCTCTGAACAGGGACAGCACAATGCCTTTTCCACGTGCCTCCCTCACCTGGCCTTGGTCTCCCTCTTTATCTGCACTGTCACATTTGCCGACCTGAAGCCCCCCTCTATTTCCTCCCCCACTCTAGACCTAGCGATCTCAGTTCTGTACTCAGTGTACTGCTGTACTCCAGCAGTGAACCCCCTCATCTACAGCATGAGGAACCAGGAGCTCAGGGATGCCCTGAGGAAACTATTGCAATATACTGTATTTCAGCATCAATGAGGTAACTGTCTTTCTCCTATGACTCCCAGCATATTCACAGAAAATAGCAGGACGACCTTTTGTTCGTAACCTTTTTACATTCTTCCTTTGTTTGTTTGTTTGTTTGTTTCTTTCTTTCTTTCTTTATTCCTTCTTTACTCTTTCTTTCCTTTTTTCTTTGTCTTCCTTCCTTTCTTTCTTTCTTTCTCTTTTTCTTTCTTTCTTTCTTTCTTTCTTTCTTTCTTTCTTTCTTTCTTTCTTTCTTTCTTTCTTTCTTTCTTTCTCTCTTTCTCTCTTTCTCTCTTTCTCTCTTTCTTTCTTTCTCTCTTTCTTTCTTTCTCTCTTTCTCTCTTTCTCTCTTTCTTTCTTTCTCTCTTTCTTTCTTTCTCTCTTTCTTTCTCTCTTTCTCTCTTTCTCCCTTCCTTCCTTCCTTCCTTCCTTCCTTCCTTCCTTCCTTCCTTCCTTCCTTCCTTCCTTCTTTCTGTTCCATCTTCCTTCCTATCTTTGTTTCTTTTTTTTCTCTTTTGCTCTTTTTTTTAGTATTCTGATAATATTTTTCCTAATCTCACTTTTTAAGCATTCAGATGTTCTTTCTTTCCAATGACCTGATGTACATGAGAAGCCAGACTCCCTCCATACTTGAAACAAAATAAAGGCAGCAGCAGAAAATCAAGCAGTGAATGAATGCTTTATTTTGCTTTGCTTACACACGCAGCTTTGGCTTTGCCTGGGCTGAGCTGGGAAGTGCTCAGGAGAGGAAAACACCAGTGCAGAGCTCAGCTGTGTGAGTGTGAAGGCTGGGTGCACACAGCAGTGTTCTCACACAGCCAGGCCTTCTGGAGAGAAAGGAAGGACCAGCAGAGCAGGACCTGCTCTGTGCCACGGTCCCTGGACACCCCGGGGAACCTGCCCCAGGGTAATCGTCACCAACCAGCCCCTCACAGCTGCAGCAACAGCCACTCACCTCAGCTCAGAGAGCTGGTCTGTCCCTCCATGGAGGGACACAAAATGACTGCATCAGAAGTTTGTTCTTGCATCACAGACTTAGGAATACACATTTCATGTGTGTGATGAGATGAATTTGAGGGAGCACAAGTGCCAGCAGCTACTCCTAGGAGTGTCCTGTTGTGGGAAACTCACTTTCCTGAGATCACTTCAGGTTTGGAGTAACATCCGCTGGGTAACCACCACTGGCATGTGCTCCCTTGGGTGTAGGTCATAGAGACATCGAATCATAGAATCACAGCATGGTTTGGGGCTGCAAGCGCACATTGCCAGTACATGTTCAGTTACTCAAACCCCAGCATCCTCACGCCCGTCTCTGCAGGGCTGCCCTCAATCCCTTCGTCAACTCACTCCATGAGTCTCCTGCACTGCTTACAGCTTGCTGGGATGCTTTTCCAGCAGCTGTCAGGGTGACTGAAGCCCCCCGGTAGGATCCTTGGTCTACCTTGACTTAAGCAAGGCATTTGAAACGGTCTCCCACAGCATCCTCATAGGGAAGATTTGGAAGGTTGGGCTTGATGAATGGACGGTAAGGTGGATAGATAACTGGTTGAAAGACAGAGCTCAGAGGGTAGTGATTAGGGACACAGAACGTAGTTGGAGGTCAGTGACAAGTGGTATTCCCCAGGGGTCAGTACTTGGTCCAGTCTTCAATATATTCATCAGTGACCTGGATGAGGGGATAGAGTGCACCCTCAGCAAGTTTGCCAATGACACAAAGCTGGGAGGGGTGGCTGACACACCGGAAGGCTGTGCCGCCATCCAGAGAGACCTGGACAGGCTGGAGAGTTGGACAGAGAGGAACCTTATGAAATTCAACCAGGGCAAGTGTAGGGTGCTGCACCTGGGAAGGAATAACCCCATGCACCAGGACAGGTTGGGGGCTGACCTGCTGGAGAGCAGCTCTGTGGAAAGAGACCTGGGACTCCCGGTGGACAACAGGATGACCATGATCCAGCAACGTGCCCTTGTGGTCAAGAAGGCCAATGGCATCCTGGGGTGCATCAAGAAGAGTGTGGCCAGCAGGTGGAGGGAGGTCATCCTCCCCCTCTACTCTGCCTTGGTGAGGCCACCCCTGGAGTGCTGTGTCCAGCTCTGGGCTCCCCGGTTCAAGAAGGACAGGGAACTGCTGGAGAGGGTGCAGCAGAGAGCTACCAAGATGCTGAGGGGACTGGAACACCTCTCTTATGAAGAAAGGCTGAGGGATTTGGGTCTCTTCAGTCTGGAAAAAGACGGCTGAGGGGGGATCTTATCAACGCTTATAAATACTGAAAGGGTGGGTGTTAGGAGGATGGGGCCAGGCTCCTTTCAGTGGTGCCCAGCAACAGGACAAGAGGTAATGGGCACAAACTTGAGCATAGGAAATTGCGTCTCAACATGAGGAGG
Organism: Rissa tridactyla; assembly: GCF_028500815.1. Lineage (NCBI taxonomy): Eukaryota > Metazoa > Chordata > Aves > Charadriiformes > Laridae > Rissa > Rissa tridactyla. The sequence goes on from NW_026529584.1 coordinate 302,225, forward strand.
AACTTCTTGACTTTGAGGGTGGCAGAGCCCTGGCACAGGCTGCCCAGGGAGGTGGTGGAGTGTCTGTCTCTGGAGACATTCCAAACCCGCCTGGACGCGTTCCTGTGCAACCTGCTGTAGGTGACCCTGCTCTGGCAGGGGGTTTGGACTAGATGATCTCCAGAGGTCCCTTCCAACCGTATGATTCTATGATTCTATGATCCAAATCTCTGTGATGCTTCTTGTAGGTGAAGTAAGAACGCTTCATCAAAAGGCTCCTCTTGCTCAGGTGGCCTGTAGCAAACCCCAGCCATGAGGATTCCAGCTGCACAAGGGTGCTCAGCTCCTCCTCTTTGTTCCCCAGGCTGTGTGTGTTGGTACAGAGGCACTTCAGCTGGGCCACTGACCATGACAACTTCTTTAGAGGAACACACCCCAAATCCTATGAAGCATTTCACAGCTCTTTCCCTGTGGGTTCTGAATACACCAGCAGCCCCTGGCCCTTCTCTCTTCCTAAAAACTCCATCCCTTTCCCGGTCAATCCAGTCTGACATGCAACTGGCCTCTTTTATACCGTGTTCTGCCTCCCCCCTCTTGGTTCCTCCCTGCTCCCCCTTCCGCTGCATGTCCCTCAGGGCTTTGCACAGCTCTATTCATTCCCGCATCCCTCCCAGACCAGGCTCCCTCTGACTCACAACGTTCTCATTTCAAACGGCCACTGGATCTTCCTGGAGGTGCCACCTCTACTTTCTTGATGGCCCACCAGTTCCTGGGACTGGCAAAAGTTCTTTCTTGCCATGGACTCCATGGTTCTTTTCTCAAGTTTGTGGCTCAGTGCACTCTGCTTCTGCTTTCCCCCTTTTTCTCCCCGTTTCCCCATTAACAAGGTCCCCGCTCAGATGACCTTGCTGGAATAAACACTCCCCCTCTCACATGCCTCCATCCCTCAGCGTGACTGACCACCTTTGGTTCCCATCGCTGCCTCCCTGAGCCTTTGCCCTCAGGTTTGGGGCCCTGCACCTTCTTCTTGATGGCCACTCGGCCTGACAGCTGCCCCGCCCACCAGCTTCCAGCGGAAGTCCCACCCCCTCTCCTCTACCGGGCCTCTGCTCTCTTCTGATTGGCTGCCAGCACCGGCCACCCCAGCTGGATAGACCCAGAAGTGCATCGGACCCGGAAGGCCCTTCCCCTACACGCATGGGGGCCGCCATTGTGGTTTGTCTGCCATTTTATGCCGAGATGCCGCCATTCCCTGGCAGGGAGTTGCCATTTGGTTAAAGATCACACAGCTCCGTGATTGGCTAACGGCCATTTCCTGACACCGTCACACCCGCATGTTCTCAGGCACCCCTGGGATGGGCCGCCTGCCTCATTTGGATATAAAAATAGAATATTTATAGACAATATAATCATATGTTGTATATATCTATGAAAGGAAGTGTATAAATCTGGTAATGAAGTTATTTATGTATAAATAGATACACTATTTTTACATATATACTTCTATATATGTATGTACATTTTTATATAGATAAACATTCATAAAGATATAGAAATTAAATTAATAGTCATAAAATCATAGTTTTGAATTGAATAAATCCTTTTAAAATACAATTTAGTGTAGTGAAGAATTACAGTTTAAATATGAATAGAAGCAAAAGAAAAATGCCGGGTGGGGGTACTGTGAGGCTTGTGACATCACTGGTGTAGCTGATAGGTAAATGGAGTCAGGGTGCTTGAGTATGTACCCAGGATATCACTCATGGCTGGGTAGCTGTTAGGGCAGGACCAGGTGAACAGCTTGTGTAGGTGCCTGTGAGGTCACTGGTGCCTGCACAGATGACAGGCCAGGAGCTGTCACCTGGCTTGTGGATGTCTCTGCGATGTCGCTGGTGCCTGAGGAGCCCAGGAGAAACATGTATTGTGTTGGGTATTTTGAGGTCCCAGGTGCTTGAGAAGCTGGTAGGCCAGGACTAAGCCCCCATCTTGTGTAGGTGTTTGCAAGGTCACCTGTGACCACTCAGCTGATAGGCCAGGAAGAGGCCCATGGGTTGTGTAGGAGCTGGTGAAGTCACTGCTGCCTGTGTACCTGGTAGGGCAGGAGCAGGAACGTGGCTCGTGAATGTCGCTCTTGTTATTTCACCGCTGCCTGTGTAGCTTTTGGGAAAGGAGCAGGCATATGGCTTGTGTGGCTGCTGCTGATGCCATTAAAATAATATTTGGTCCCCACCCCAATATGGCTTTTTGGAAGAACCATCGTCATCAGAAGCCTGGACACCACACACGCACACACGTGTGACAGCGGGACTCCTGAGCACGCAGCAGCAGCAGCAGGAGGGTGTGAGGTCATGGCCACTGTAACCCCTGAGCACACGGTGGTGGCAGCAGGAGGGACGTGAGGTCACTGTCAGTACTACTCATGAGCACACGGCAGCAGAAGTAGGAGAGTGTGAGCTCACTGTCAGTATAACCAATGAACACACAGCTTGGGCAGTAGGAAGGGTGTGAGGTCACGTCACCGATGTCACCCCGTGCCCGTGGGGCTCGGTGCAGAGCAGCCATGTGCATGACAGGGGCATGACGGGGGATTGGAGCTGCCTGTCCCCGTGTCTGCGAGGCCGAAGGAGCAGCCCCTGCGGCCCTGGCTGGAGCAGTCGGGGTGGGGGTGGCTCGGGGGCACCCCAGGGATGTGCCTGGGCACGGCGCCAGGAGGAAACCACAGACTTCCTGCCCGGGTGCTGCGGGGGGAGCGGGGGGAGTACGGTGAGGCCACGTGGGCTGTGGTTTGTGCACCTGCAGGCTCCAGCTCCCGCTCCGCCTGCGGGGAATAACGGTCCCTGGGTGACACACTGAGAGTCAGGGACACGTCTGAGCCTCTGGGATGCCTGTCTGCTGCCAGGGCAGGGACTTGATTTAGCTCCAGCTCCTGCGGGGGTCTGCAGGGAGGGACGGACAAGCGAACCCTCCTGGGATGGAGCCGTTGCCCTGGATGAAGACCTCTGCCAGATGCTGCTCCCAGCACAGCGAGGTCCATGGCAGGGGCAGGGGCTGTTTCCTCCCCATCCTGACACAGACCCTGGTGCAGTCCCCGCTCCATGGTCACCACAGCTTGGGGGCAGCTGGACACTTGCCTTATGGCTTCTTGGATGAGCCCGGTGCAGGAGGTGCTCAGTGCTTCCAGGCCCACAGCAGGGTGCAAGGGGCGACTAACCAAATTCCCCTGCAGACCCAGCTTGTCCCATGATGATCCGCCACCACAGCGACCATGACGCCGGCAGTGGGACATATATGTCCCTCATATATGGTCATGAACGGCGCTGGAGAAGTTCATTGGCGAGCTGGGCTGTGTCGGAGGGGAGATAGCTCCCGATAACGTCTAAAAAGGTGCTGCTGCTTCGATTGGCTCCTTCCGCAGCTGGGTCGGCATCTGCAGAGATATACTACCCTCCCATCATCGTTGTCCCCATGAGTCTCCAGGGGCTGTGACAGGGAGTGGGGAAGAGCAGGGCTGTGCCAGCAGGGCAGGAGGCTCAGGATGGGAATGGAGGGACTCCTGTCCCCTCGGGTGCTGTGGCTGCTCCTCTGGGTGCAGCTCTGCAGAGGTAAGTGCCGGCTCCCTTTTCCCACAGCCCAGGGCCATCGGGTACCAGTGGGGTCATCAAGAGCCCTTTGGGAAGAGGGTTTCTTTCCAAGTGCCGCTGAGATGAGGGTCAGAAGGAGCTCAGGTCTATGGACCCAGTGCCTTTGCCTGTGTCCATCTGGGTGGGAGAGGGTGTCTCCATGATGCTGTTAAGGGGTGCTGGGCTGGGGAGGAGCAGGTGCCCTGCGCACGGCCTGGCGATACAGGTTTTGGGTGGGCATGGGCAGGAGCCCTTTGAGTTGGGAAGAGGTGCTGAGGGCTGTGGGACAGAAAATGGCCCAGCGGGTCTGGAGTTAGCACCCCCAGCCTGCACAGCCCATGGGGAGTGGGGGGATGCCCACACATCCCCAGGGAGAGCCTGGAGGGGAGAGGGCTCCCATCCTGGTGCCTGTGACAGGCAGGGGGTACCCCAGACCTGCACTCTGGGACTCGGCGCTCTCCTGACCAGTCCCATCTCGGTGGTTGAAGGGGCTGCGGAGGTGAGGCTGGAGAATGGCGGCGGACGCTGTGCTGGGAGAGTGGAGGTGAAACACCAGGGCCAGTGGGGGACCGTGTGTGATGACTCCTGGGACACGAATGATGCTGCAGTGGTTTGTAAGCAGCTGGGCTGTGGGTCCACTGTCAAAGCTCATGCTGAAGCACACTTTGGGGCAGGATCCGGCCCCATTTGGATGGATGATGTTAAGTGTCACGGCACAGAGTCGGCCCTGTCTGACTGTAGACACCGTGGATGGGGTCAAAGCTACTGTCATCATGGTGAGGATGCTGGGGTGACTTGCTCAGGTAAGGAGCCAATCTATTCCCCACCTTTGGGAGTGGGACAGGAGAAGGGACCTGGCTGTTCCCTCAGGGAGCAATGAACGGCTGCCAGGGCAGGGTCCTGTGTTGCTGGTCACACTGCCAAGCTGGGACTGTCATTGCCGGTGTCCCTGGTCCCTGAGGAAAGACCAGTGGGGTTCCACCCACCGCTGGGCCCCAAGATGGTTCATCCCACCCTCAGTTGGTGCCTGGGGCTGGGAGATGAATCCCCCTCAATGCCCCGCATTTTTTGTTGGTTCTCATCTTCCTTCTCCAATTCAGCCAGGACCTGTCTGGCATTGCTGAGGGCCAGGTTCCCCTGTGCCAGAGGCACCGAGAGCTGTTCACGCGGCCACCCACAGCCCCAGAGAAGGGTGCAGAGTGGCCAGTGGCTTTTGGGTTGTGCCTCCTGGCAGACACAAGTCCTTCAACCAAAGCAAAGGGGCCACTCAAAGGGAAAAAGCCCTGTTCTTGGGCAGAGGAGCAGGGTGTCCCTGTTATATCTGTGCCATCAGCACCCATTGGGAGCTGCTGGGAGGGTCGTGGGTCTCTTTGCCTGTGGCCACCTTGCAGGCCAGGTGGGACATGGGTATGTAACTGCCAGAGGGCTGTGGGAACTCACAGGGTTCTTTGGTTACTCCAGGATTTGTCCGGCTGGTTGGAGGGGACAATCCCTGCTCAGGACGAGTAGAGATTCATGATGGGAGCCAGTGGAAAACTGTCTGTGACTCTTACTTTGGTCCCAAAGCTGCCGACGTGGTCTGCAGAGAGTTGCAGTGTGGCACAGCCCTGTCTGTCCCCGGGGCAACTCACTTTGGAGAAGGGGCTGGTCCCATGTGGGACAGAGAGCTGCAGTGTGTGGGGAATGAATCCCTTCTCAGCTCCTGCCCCACGGGGTCCCCCAGGGAGCAGCCCTGCACCCACGCGAATGCTGCCGGTGTCACCTGCACACGTAAGGACTCAGGGCAGGGTGTTACCACCGGGGGTGTGCCGATGATGGGGGAGCAGGGACGGGACTGTGCTGTGCTGGGTGTGAGGACAGGAGGGGTGATCACAGAACCATAGGATGTTTTGGGTTGGAAGGGACCTTTCAATGTCATCTAGTCCAACTTGCCTGCAACCAGCAGGGACCTCTTCAACTAGATCAGGTTGCTCAGAGCCCCGTTAAACCTGACCTTGAATGTTTGTCTGCAGCCCTAAAATGGTGCAGAAGGAGGAGAAAGGCAGGGTGTCCATTTGGCCTCTACTCCACCACCCAAGGCAGCAAAAGCACAAGTCTGCCCTGTCTCATCCTTCTCTCTCCCGAGTTCACAGGGTTCAGGCTGGTGAACGGCAGCACGGCGTGTGAGGGGAGGGTGGAGGTCCACGTGCAGGGGACCTGGGGCACCCTCTGTGCCTCCCGCTGGGATCTCTTGGACGCCCACGTTCTCTGCCGTCACCTCAACTGCGGGTTTCCTGAGTCCATTCCTAAAGGAGGGCGTTTTGGGAGAGGAAGCGGCCCTGTCTGGAGAGACTCCTTCCACTGTGACGGGACTGAAGCCCACCTGGGAGAGTGCCCAGTGACTGCCCTGGGGGCCTTGCCGTGCTCCCATGAGAACGACGCTGCTGTCATATGCTCAGGTGAGTGCAGGAAAACACTCGGTTACTCTGTTTTCCTCTTAAATGCTCCCAAAGCAGGGGACCCTGTGGCAGTGCAAGGCTGTGGCTCAGAAGGTCCCCACAGAGGGCTGGCGGCAGGCAGGCGAGCTCCAAGGCCCTCCTGCAAGGGTGCCAGAGCCTGGAGACGTGCTGCAGGCTGCGGGGCTCCCCGATGCCGCCAAGGGCTGGGGCATGGCTGCTCTCCCCAGGCCCAGCTCGCTTCGCATCCCTGCAGCTGGTGGGTGGAGGAAGCCCGTGCGACGGGCGAGTGGAGATCTTCCAGCACGGGACGTGGGGCAGAGTCCTGGATGAGCAGTGGGACGTGCAGGAGGCCAGCGTGGTGTGCCGGCAGCTGCAGTGCGGAGAGGCAGAGGCAGCCTACAACCCCCCGAAGGCTCAGAGAGGGACAGGTCCTGTGGGGTTGCACGGGGTGCGGTGTGCAGGGCACGAGGCCAACCTGACCCTCTGCAACACCCCCCTGCCTGAGAGTGCGCTGGAAGCAGGGATTGCCGAGGACGTGGGGGTCGTTTGCTGGGGTGAGTGGCGCTGCACGGCCCCCCCAGGCTGTGGGCTGGATGGGCAGCCAGCCCTTGATGGCAGCCGGGGTTTCCTCCTGCTACAGAGAGCCGTCAGGTGTGGCTGATGAGCGGGCCTGGGCGCTGCGCTGGGAGAGTGGAGATCTACTACCAGGGCAGCTGGGGGAGCATCTGCGATGATGGCTGGGACCTGTCTGATGCTGCCGTCGTTTGCCACCAGCTGGGCTGCGGAGGGGCGCTGGAGGCGGTTGGCTCTGCTCGGTTCGGGGAAGGCTCCGCTCAGATCCGGCTGGAGAGCGTGAACTGCTCCAGGGCCGAAGCTGCTCTCTGGGACTGCCCGGCAGGGTCCTGGGGGCAGCACGACTGCGGGCACAAAGAGGACGCAGGAGTCGTCTGCTCAGGTGTGTGCCGGGAGCTGTGGTGGGAGCCCAGTGCCCAGGCAGGCCGGGACGAGGGGAGAGCCGGCAACGGCCGAGGCTGTTCCTGGCCAGCTCTGAGCCCCTGACAAAGGCCATCGTGGGGACACCCATGCACAGGTGCCCTCAGTCCCACCGGGGGTCCCTGGGGAGCTCTGCTGTCCCTGACAGTCCGCAGGGAGGGCAGGGGTGTCTGTCCATCAGGGACATTTCTCTGTCCGTGGGTGCAAGGGGGACTTGCTGGACGTGCCTTTGCCTGTCTGAGGGCCTGGCGGGTGCAGGGGTGTCCCTGCTCCCCCAGCCCCAGCCCAGCCTGTTCCCCCTCGCTGCCTTTCCTCCCAGAGTTCATGGCCCTGAGGCTGGAGAACGGCACCAACTGCTCCGGGCAATGGGACATGGGGGAGCGTTTGCTCCAACTCCATGACTCCTGAAACTGTGTCGCTGGCATGCAAGGAGCTGGGCTGCGGGGACAGAGGGTCCCTGGAAACACAACGGTCCCTTAGGAGCTGAGCAGTCAGGGTCCCCCACGTTGCTGTGTGTGTCCCCCGAAGGACCAGTGTTCAGCTGCTGCCATGGGTGGGTGGCACGAGCTGAGCTGAGCCCCGCTCTCTGCTGCACGCCACCCCTGCAGCAGCCCCTTCACCACAGCGTTTCCCTCTGCAGGGAGTCAGCCAGAAACGCCCCCGGCCCCAATGGCTGTGTGCCCCAGCACCCCGAGCTGCACAGGTAGCTGCTCCTCTGCATGCCCCTCTCGCCTGGCAGGGCTCTGCCTGCTGTCCCGCGGCCCTGGGAGCTCTCTGCCTTCTCCAGACAGGGAGAAGATTCATGCCGTGGGAGGGGAGAAGGGGTGCTCTGGCCGAGTGGAGGTGTGGCACCGCGGCTCCTGGGGGACGGTGTGTGACGACTCTTGGGACATGCGGGATGCTGAGGTGGCATGCAGGCAGCTGGGCTGTGGCCCTGCGGTGTCTGCCCTGGCCGAGGCTGCATTTGGGGAGGGGAGCGGCCCCATCTGGCTGGAGCAGGTGGAGTGCCGGGGGACAGAGCCATCTCTGCAGGACTGCTGGGCCTGGCCTGGGGACAGCGGTGCCTGCCGCCATGAGAAGGACGCGGCCGTGAACTGCTCAGGTGGGCGGCAGGGCTGGGACACCTCACAGGGAGCCCTTTTCCCCATTGGCTGCCATCATGGCTCCAGAGCTCCTGAGAGCAAGGCCATCCCTGCAGAGCAGGAGAGCCTTTTGCCGAGTGGGCAGCAGCTTCTGTGGGGCTGGGTGTCCTCCAGCTTCTGCCCGCAGGGCCCTGCAGCCCCCAGGGACATCTCCCGGGCTGCCGGCTCTGTCCCTGCTCTGGGCCCTGCGCTCCTTCCTGGCCATGCTCACCAGTCGTGCAGGAGGGGCGATTTGGGTGGGATGTGGCAGGGATGTCTGCACATGCACACGTGCGCACACACACACACACACGGTGTGTCAGAGAGGAGGCTCCCTGGTACCTGCACCCCCACCCTCTCAGCCCAGCTCTCCTTCTCCTCCTCTGCAGATGCACCCAGGACGGCAGCACCAACCCCTCCAGCAGGTAACCCATCCTCCCCACCAGCGCTGGGTCTTCTTGGGGCCAGGCTGTGACCCACAGCCGGAGGGAAGGGGCTCCTTGCTGGGCTGTGAAACTCCCAGGAGGAGGCAGCGGGGTAGCGGTGGGGCGGGAGGCTGGGGAGGGCTGTCATTCACCCAGCCAGGTGGGAGCTTCCCCATCCCTCATCCCCTGAAACCCGGTATGTTATGGGGGTCAGGACTGGGGTGTGCCGGCCCCTCACCTCTCCCAGGCCTGGTGCTGCCCTTTCTGTGTTCCTGCCATGCAGATCCCATGCGGGGCCGTCTGACCGGCAGCGGGAGAGTCTCATTGCCCGTCATCATGTGCATCATCCTGGGAGCCCTTGTCTGCCTGCTCCTGGCCCTCCTGGCCGGGCAAGTGCGAAGCGCCAGGGCTGGGCGCAGAGGTGGGTCCCTTCCCAGGGGAAGATGCCTGCTGGCAAGGCCAGGGGTGCCGTGGGCTGTCAGTGAGTGGGAGAGGCAGAGCTGGGGGGACAAGAGTGTGTGCTCTCTGCGGGATCCCATCCCCTCTCTGACCATCCCTGGGCCAGCCCTGCCTCTGTCCACAGGCTCTGAGAGAGCTCAGGAGCCCTTCCCTGAGGCCGTGTACGAGGAGATCGGTTCCAGCCCAGCATGGCAGAAGCAGGCAAGGTTCAGCGGCTCAGGTTGGTGTGCATCCCTCGTTGAGGACACATCTACAGTGCTCTTTCCCCTGGCTGCCACCCAGGGTTGAGCCCTGCAGCCCCCTAACCCATGGTTCGTGCGGTTGTGGGGCTGTTGGATCTGTGTGGGGAGCACCCATGTCCTGGGCCCAGGAGAGAAGCTTTCTCCCCACCTGCTCTGCGCATCCCATTTGGGGACAGCCCCTCTCTGCCTGCCCCTGCACCCTGGGGGACACCTGAGGGGTGAGGGAAGGGGCTGTCCCAGGGCAGCTCTGGCAGGCCTTTGGAGATGGGCTTTGTCTCAGGGCAGCAGGGTGAGTCCTGAGCCCTCGTCCCCGTGCAGCCATGGCTCTGTGGGTCCCACGTCCCCAGCAGCACTGAGCACAAGCTGGGTCAGCAGAGCACACTCCCCTAACACCCGCTGGGCCTCTCTCCAGGCTCCTATTCAGAGGGGTCCCTGAGCAAGCTGCAGCCCTACCCCGGGGACAGCGAGGAGGAGGATGGATCGGGGGCCAGCACCATGTAATGGGGGCAGGAAGGGGTGGATCTCTCCTCCCTGCAGACATGTGATGGACAGCAGTGTCACTGAGTGTCACTGTCGGTGCTGGGAGGACATGTGGGATCTCCTGTGGGGCTGCAAACACCGATGTCGGAGCCCCACGTCCCTGCACGTCCTCCCATCCTCTGCTCTGCAGAACACATCTTCTCACTGTCATCAGCTCCCCTCACCTTTTAGACGTCCCTGTCCTGCCTCGAGGTGACCCAGCTGATGGCTATGATGATGCCAGGGAGGTTTCTGACCCTGGGGAGGATCCTTCCCCTGGGCAGGAATACTGGGAAATGCCCAGCGTGCCAGAGGAAGGAGCTGGACCCACGGATACCCTTGGAGGTGAGAGGGAAAATAAAGAGCTGCCCGTTCCTGGCGTGGCATCCCTGGTGCTGGATGAATCGCTGTCACACTGAGACCCCAACGTGCTGGGATGGGAGAACCTGCCCCAGGAGTTTTTCCTTGGACCATGGGTGGAGAGGGAGCTGAACATCTCATGGCTGCTGAGGAGAAGGGAGGAAGGTGATGTACAGCCCAGGAGAGGCACCCCATGGGGTGAACATGCAATGGCCTGCCTTGCTTCTTGCAGGTCCGGAGAGGTTCTGGGGCCCCCGGAGCTAAGGGGGATGCCTGGTCCCTGTCCCCAGAGAGCACGGGCTATGACGATGCTGAAGAGGTGTCTGTGGCACATCCCCCTGAGGACACAGAGGCTGTGACACCGGAGCTCCGTGCACAACGGTCCCTGAGCCCTGGGCCAGGAGAGCCCATCCCTGCAGTGCAGCTGGGGGCAGCCAGGAGGGAGGAGAGGTCTGTGCAGCTGGGAGAGCTGTGAGCACCAGGGAACCCTCTCCCTTTTCCCACGGGCAGCAGAAACTGCCAGGGGTTTCCTCGATTTTGATTCCCCTGTTTTTACACAGGAGCCCCCATATTGGTTCTTATTAAAAGCCTTTGAGCCAGAGCTGTGCTTGCCTGCCCAGGTGCTTTAGTGTCTCCCTGAGGGTGGCTGGAGGAATCCAGAGCCCAAAGACATGGCGGTGGGGAAGGGGCATGTCTCGGGTGGGTGTGTGGTGCAGGGCAGTGAGCTGAGCTCAGGTCCAGCACAGCTGCCCACCTCTCTTCTGAGAGGCAGCTCCAAAGAGGCAGCGCACACAGCCCTCCTCACCCCACAGCCAGACCCTGGCTGGGCAGGGCAGGCCCACAGTGCCTGCAGAGGACCAGAGGCTCCAGCTCCAGCCTTTCCCTGAGGCTGGGCATTCAGGGAAGAATCCCCTTGGAGGTGCTGGGGATGGAAGCCAGGATCTCCCACATGCAAAGTGGGTACAGAGTGAGACATGCACTCCCTGGGATGAGGTGCCCCCAGGCTCTGATGGCGCCCCAGGGTGTGCAATGGGGCAACATGGGGGCAGAAAGCTCACACGCCCTCATCCATGTACTGGGCCTCCTCCTGCACCCCTCTGCCCCGCAGCACCCCTGGAGGCGGGGTGAGAGGCAAGTTTCCACCTCCATGGGGCTGATGCCCAGAGAGGAGCATATTGGTGTTTTATCAGTCATTGGAGCCTCTGTAGGCCTCCCTTTTGCTTTTGAGAGTGTCCAGGAGCTCCTTGTTAATCCAGGCAGCCCTCCTGGCTTTTTTGCCTGACCTCTTCTTTCTTGGCATGCACCGCTCCTGAGCTTGAAGGAGGTGATCCTTGACAAATAACCAGCTTCCTTGGGCCCCTCTTCCCTCCAGTACTTTTTTCCATGTTACCCTGCCAAGCAGGTCCCTCAAGGGACCAAAGTCTGCTCTCCAGAATTCCAGGGTAGTGAGCTTTCTGAGTACGCTCCTCGCTACCCGAAGGATCTTGAATTCTACCGGTTCAAGATCACTGCAGCCAAGGCTACCCTTGAGCTTGACATTCCCCACCAGCCCCTTCTTGTTGGTAAGGACAAGGTCCAGTGTAGTTCCTCTCCTCGTTGGCTCGTCTACCATTTGAAGAAGAAAGTTGTCATCGACACATTCCAAGAAGTTCCTGGATTTCTTGTCCCCGCTCTGTTGTCTTTCCAACGAATATTGGGGTGGTTGAAGTCCCCCATGATGACAGGGCCTGTGAATGTGATGCTGCTCTTACCTGTCTATGGAGGGCCTCATCCGCTCTATCATCCTAGTCAGGTGGCCAGTAGCAGACCCCTACTGTAATGTCACCTGCCCCTGTGTTCCCTTTAATCTTGACCCGTAAGCTCTCTGTTGAGTTTTCGTCCATCCCCAGGTGGAGCTCCATGCACTCCAGCTGTTCATTGACATAGAGGGCAATACCCCCTGCTCGTCTCCCCAGCCCGTCCTTCCTGAGGAGTCTGTATCCCTCCATTCCGGCCCTCCAATCATAAGAGCCATCCCACCACATCTCTGGAATGCCAACACTCTCTTCCCCCTTTCAGAAAGATGAGCCCCATCCGACGCCAACAAGCCTGGTGCCGTGTAGGCCATCCCATTGTCGAATAAACCCAAAACTGGTGGTGACACCAGCCATGGAGGCAAGTGTTGACAGATTGCACACAACCCGCCTCTTCTTCCTTGTGGAGGCGGTTTTTAAACTGCGGGTAGGCCTTACTGGTCTTGGCATCTCTTCTGGTGTAGCCAAACCATCTCCCATGCCATCCAGGGGTTGGCCTATCTCCTCAAGAGCCTCATACCTGTTTTGCAGATGCACCTGGTTAGGGGATGTGGGCAAGGAGGGAGTTCGCTTGCCCTCTCCATTCACTGGCCTCCTTTTGGCCACTGCCTTCAGTCTGGCAGAAGGGTACCAGATCTCCTTCAGCTTGGGGTTTTTTTGATGGCTCTTCTGTTTTTTTCCTCAGGGAGGTCAGAGCCTGATTCCACCAATCAGCTTCTTTCTCACACTCCCCGATGCTCTGCAGTCTTTCTTTTAGCTCTGCTGCCAGGCTGAGCAGATCATCCACCCGGTCGCACCTCACCCAGCTGTCATCTCTTCTACCATCCACTAGACCCAAGAGGTTAAGACACTCCCTGCAGCCAGAGACCTGGGTGGCTGTGTGCTTCTGCAGGAGCTCTGTTTGTATGGCCATGTCTGCTCTGGCAAGTGCAGAAGATGCAGGAAGCTGCATCTTTCGGGTAGAGACTATGGCTGAGCTTCCCTCCTGAGCTTTCTGCGCCCTTCCGCATGAACTGCCGCGCAGACTGCTGTGCCATGCCCTGGCTGACGTGCCATGTCCTGTTTGCCTGTCCTGGTCACCACGCTCCTGGTCACTTGTGCTCCCTAAGGCCTCCTTTTAAGGGGGTGGGGGCTGGCTGCTGCTGCTGCAGGCTCTGCCCTGCCTCGTCAGCTGCCCTTGCGCGAGCTGTGGGCTCCCTGTGGGTCCCTACCACTCTGCCTGGGCCCTCAGAAAAGCTTAGGTAAAGCTCCTTTTCACTGCAATCGCCCAGCTCTGCTGCTGACATGCCAGCACCAGAGCTGTTTGTCTCAGCGAGTGACTGATCTTTTTCCTCCATCCTCTAGAACCCCTTTTCTTCATCTCCCCAAGACCACTTCCCATCACCCCCACAATCTTTTTCCTCCATCCTGTAGGACTCCTTTCCTCCATCTCCCCAAACTCCCTTTCCTCTATCCTCTCAGGACCATTTTCCTCCGTTCCCCTGGGATTCCTTTCCTCCATCCCACCCAGCATCTTGTTTCACCACCCCCCCAGGACCCCTTTATCCCCTCAAGACCACTTCCCACCATCACCCCGGGACCTCTTTCCTCCATTCCCCCAAGATCCCTTTCATCCACCACCCAGGACCCCTTTCCTTCCATCTGCCCAAGACCATTTCCCACCTTCCCCCCACCCCTCCCTCAGGACATTATCTTCCATCCCCCAAGACCCCTTCCCACCACCCCCCCAAGACCCCATCCCACCATCCCCCAAGACCCCTTCCCACCATCCCTGAGGCACCTTCCCACCATCCCCCTCAAAACTTCGGAGATGACCCAGCCCTTTTCCTACCCTGCCCAGTAAAACCCATGCTGGGACCCCCAGGACAGTTCATGCCACCACTTGTGTCACCATCCCCACGCTCACTGTCCCCGGCAGGACCATGCAATTGATGGTCATCCAGCGTCTCTCTCCGCGACTGCCCACTAAGGTGATGGATTTGTGGGTCCCACCTTTGAGTGTGTTACCTGTGGCCACCTTCACCTTGTAGACAGCCACAGTGGGCTGCACTGAGGACACACAGTGATATATAAGATGTGCCTTCAAAAAGTGACCACAAAGTAGGTGTGACCTTTTTTTTTGGGTGGAAACCTGCTGTTTTGTGTGGTTTATGTATCAAAAGCCCTGTGGGCATTGCACAAGCCAGGTGGCCGGTCCTTCCTTCTCAAGGGGAGGTGTTTTCAGATGACCATTACCGGCCAGCATTTGCCATATCTAATCTCAGTGGATGTGGCCATGGGGACATTGTCCAAGCGATGGCCCTGGGGGTGGCTGAGGGCCTGAGGGAGGGAGCATTTGCTGTGGTCCAGGAGCTCCTCCTGCCTCCCTCATCCCCTGCTTCGTCCCTGCACACGTCACCACCCCAACGTCACCAGCTGCTGTGGAGAAGCAGTTGTGGGGCCAGCAGGGACTTCCCCCAGGAAGGTGGTGGAGCAACTAATCCTGGAAACCGTTTCCAGGCACGTGAAGGATGATAAAATCATCAGGAGGCATCATGTGGCCTCACCAAGGAGAAGTTACGCTTGACCAACTTGATAAACGTCTACAATGCAATGGCTGGTCTCATAGATGAGGTGAGAGCAGTGGCTGTTGTCTACCTGGTCTTCAGGAAGACTTTCAACACTGTCTCCCATAAGATCTTCCTAGAGAAGCTGTTTATGTATGAGTTGGATGAGCAGTGAGGTGGGTTGTCCACTGGCTGAACATCTGCAAATTTGCCAGTGCCACCAAACCGGGAGGAGCAGCTGAGACACCAAAGGGCCCTGCAGCCACCCAGAGGAACCTCAACAGGCTGGAGATATGGGCTGACAGGAGTCTCATGTGCTTCTACCAAAGGAAGCGCAAAGTCCTTCCCATGGGGAGGGACAACTGCCAGGATCAGGACAGGATAGAGACACCTGGCTGGAAAGGATCTCTGTAGAAAAGGTCCCAGTGGACACCAAGTTGCCCATGAACCAGGAGCCCTTGCCGCAAAGGTGGCTCATGGCGGAGGGAGGTGGTCCTTCCCCTCTTTTCTGCTGAGGCCACACCTGGAGGACTGAATCACAGTACGAGAAAGACATGAACATACTGGAGATACCCCAGGGAAGATAATGAAGAGCCTGGAGCATCTGGTTGTGTGGCTGGTTTGAGCTTCCATGATCATGGGTCTACCTTTGAGAAGCCCTTGGGAGCTGATGAGATTCACCTGACCAAGTGGGTCTTCACCAACAAGCTGGCCAGACTTCAAGAGAGCTTTAAACTCTCCTTCTCCTTTGGGAAGGGCCACCAAGATGATGATGTGACTGGACCATCTTCTCCTAGGGGGAGAGGCTGAGGGCACTGGGATGGTCCAGCTTGGAGAAGACACTGGGGGAGATCCCATCAATGTCTATAAATACCTGTAGGGTGTGGAGAGCATGGAGGCTTGGGCATGGACTTCCTTCCCCAGGAACATGGAGGGAAGGAGCTCACCACACAAGTCAAACCCTTGGGGACACTGGGACACACTGGGACCACTGGGGGCAGCTCCAGGCAGGGTGGCCTTTTTTGGCACTGGCCAGTTGTAGAGACCAGTGTGGGGAGGCTCAGGCTTCCAGCTCCTCCAACGCCGCCTCTCTGGAGGCCCCTTGAGCCCCATGGTGGCCCCTAGAAGGTCCAGTCACACCCATGACATGGGGTTGGTCCCCTCCACCACCATTTTGGGAACAACACGAAACCAAGATGGGTTCTTGAGCGTTTAATGATGCGGGAAGGGACAGGAGGGACAAGGCAGGATGAAGGCCACCAACGATGGGCACAGGACACATAGAAGCACCCCTTTGCCAGCACTGGGGAGGTAGCTGGCAGCACCATCACCTCGCACACCACTGGGGCTGCCAGGGGGCAGAGCTGGCTATCTGAGGACAGAGATAGTGGTGTTGGGAACGTGTACACAGGGATATTTTCCAGGTTCCTGCTGTGGTTTGGCAGGGTTGGTGGGGAGGGTATGCTCGGGGTTCTCATGGGGGCAGTGGTGGGTCCAGGTGAGAGCTTCTCACCCAAGTTCAGGCAGTGGGAGAGCAGGATTTGTGGGGTTCAGCGGCTCAAGCTGCTCCAGGAGAGCTGGGATTAGGGGACAGATGTTTCTTCTGTGACCATGGGGACAAGCCACCAGCAGGGTCATTGTGAGAAGGGGGCTAATGTCTGTCTTGGGCTGGCCTCTCCTGGCTGTGGGCAGGGACATTGATCTTGCTGGTCTTCGCAGCCGTCCTCCAGACGGAGAGGATGTTCTTGACAGGAATGTCTGGGTCCAGGGCATCTGTGATGGTGGCCACAGAGGTGGCAGGGACTTGGTTGTCTTCCAGGAAGAATTTAAAGGCCTCCTTCAGCCTGTGGGTGAGGTAGAGTGGGGGATGTGAGCGGGTGGAGGTGGGATGGATGTCCCACCACCCTCAGCCACCAGCCATGGCTGTCAACAATAAGGACTGTCTTAATCAAGGTTGCTGGTCAATGGTGGCTCTCAATGGTGGCCTAGATTGCTGGTTAACAATGGCCAACGCCTCCTGCAAGAGGTCACACCAATATGTCCAGCGGCATCAGGAATCAATGGGGGAGCTGCTGGTTGGGCATCAGCTCTCTTCCCATCAGGGGTGATGCCACCTTGGGACGAGCATCTCCAAAGACAGAGATCCACTAACACGCAACCAGACGAGGCCTTGAGCAACCTGCCTGGGGCAGGATTTGGACCAGAGACCTTCCGAGGTCCCTCCCCAACCAAACCCTTGCAGGAAGCTGCAACTTCTGCCACCGCTCTGGTTGTCCCAGGATATGACCTGGACTTACTCATATTCAGGCTCAAATCCGGACAGTGCCACCATAATCATCTCGTGAAGCTCAAGGAGGAAGACGTCGAGGTTGGTGTTGGACAGTGCAGAGGCCAGGGCTTTTGCTTCCCTTGCATCCAGCTCTTCTTGGAACTGCCTGGGTACCAGGCAGAAGGGATCCTGCAAAGATCACCACAACCCTCTCGTGTCTTTGAACCTCGTATCAGGGCCAGAGAGCTTCCAAGACATGAGCCAGTCTTGAAAGTGCCCAGGAGGAGTGGATTATCTTCAGGCTGGGCCAGAGACCTTGACTTTCCCCAGGGAAGGGAGAGGGATGTCAAAAGTGCTGCTTGGCTGCAGTGATGTGGGTTTCCTTTCTCCTCCCAGGGGAGCAAGACCTATCTACTCCCGCAACCTCCTCGCCCTCACCTGGTTCATTTGTACCAACAGCATGGACCTGCGAGCTGCCAGGACCTGCCACAGTGACAGGAGGTGCTTCAGACGAGTGTTGGGCACCACCTGAAGAAGGACAGAGGCACAGGCATTCAGCTCCTTGGAAAGGTCATATCCACACTCAACTTCAGCATGTCCTGCAGGACACATTGGGCCACCAAAATCCCCTGATGGCTGCACCTCGACTGCCCAGTTCAAGCATCCAGGCCGGCTCATCTACCAACCCTTGGCTCCCACATCACCGGTGTCCCCCACAGAGGTGCTCTGGGATGTCCACAGTGCCTAAGGTGTTCCCCAAGGTGTTGGTGGCCCCAGTATGAAGACCTGGCACCACTCAGCCAAGCTTTTAAACCCACATAGGTGCCCAGGACCTCTTTGCTCTGAGCAGGGAACCCCCAAACCTTCATGGACACCAGATCTGGGGACCTTAGAGCATGTGAAGGTGGTGGGAGCCACAGGGGACGTGAAGCCCTGCCCAGAGTGGCAGGCATGACCATCAAGGGGAGAACATGAGGGTCTCATTACCCACTTGCCCCTCACCCACCGGCACGTTGTGGAATTGTTTTGCATCAGCATCCATCCTTAGGTCCTGCTGGACGTACTCGGACAGCAGGCGCTCCGGGTCACCACCTGTCACTGCCAGGAATTCAGCAGCCACCTTCAGGGTGGCCAGGGCCTTGGAGAGGGCATTGACTGAGCGGGCCTCTTCCATGATGCGCTTCTGCTGGTTGACGCTGAGCGGCTCCTGGCAGCAAGAAGGGCATAGAAGTGACCCAGAGAGGGCTGGGACCACCACAACATGATGCCCTCCCAACCTGCTTGTCCCCCCCAGCGCAGGAGAACTGGGTCCTGCTAGGTGTCCAGCCTCCTGATTGAGGTGGCCATGGGTCTTCCCACATGTCTGCCCGCTCTCTGTACGCCCATTGTGTCATGGGACTTGAAAGGAGACCTCAGAGTCTGGATGGAGGAGAAGACCAGCAACCCATTTCCTACCTGGAACAGCTGGTTCCTGACTTTCATCTTGGTGGCCCGGAGGGTCCTAACATTGTTGAGGGCGATGGATGGAGCCGTCTGGAAAGGGTTCGGAACAGATGGTTAGGAACATGCCTGGTGTCACTTAATGGGGGCCAGCAGAGAAGCTCAGCTGGGCACATGTGAACCCATGGGATGTCCCCGAGGGTTCTGCAGGAGGTGATTGATGGCCTCCTGGGGCCACTGTGGGGTTGTGGAGATCAAGGGATGTCCAGATGGCTGGAGGAAGGCATGTCCGTGAAGGAGGACCTGGGGAACTTGCAGCCTCACCTCCGTCTCCAGCAAGGTGATAAAGTCCTCTTGGGAGCTATTCCCAAGGACCAAAAGGGTCCTGGGAACAGCCAGCATGGACTGATCTCCACCTTTAGGAGTGCACGCACACACCAGTTGCTGCAGGACAGCCTGGTTCTAGTGTCCTCAAGTCCTCTTTTCCCACCAGCTCCAGGCTTCATTTTCACAGAAGGGAGACCAACAACCCCAGCCAAAGATGTGCTCCTCCAAGGTGATTCAGAGTCCCACGTGGGACCATACGTAGCCCTGAAACATGCCTCTTGAAGTTCTTTGGACAGCTACCAACTCCTCCCTCATTCTCAAAGAAACCAGGGTGGCTTCCCCTTCCCAAAAGACAGGGCTGTAGGTCTTCACGCTACCTTTCAGGCCACCATTTCATGACCACAGAAGTGGTTTCTGGCCATGGCAGTCCTTCAAAACCCGAGGAACAGAGACAGATGCACAACAGGCATCTGCCAATGCCTTCAGTTGAGTCTGCTGACTCCCGAAAGGCACATAGAAGAGGCTGGGAAGAGACCCCAACCCTACCGTTGAACTGGGACAAGCCAACCTGGCCGCTGCTGAGCTCACCTGAGCCTTGATGATGGGCTTTCCGCTGATGAAGCGATGAACCACTTGCCGCTGCAGCATTTGGAAGTCGAAGTAGGTTGTCTTGGTGCCATCTTCATCTATCTCATACTGCAAGTTGGCGAGAGCCATGGTTACTAGATCACTCTTGGTTATGGCCAGTACCGAGGAGGGCTTCACCTCTTCTGCGGAGATGGATCTGGGAGAGAAAAGGTTGCTCTGTGTGGTTACAGAAACTCTGGCCTCGTCCTACCCTGCCATCAAGGACCCGCTTTGCTGAACACCAAGCCACCAGGACCTTGTAATGGCATTGCCTGGCCACCACAGCTCCCTGCAAACCCCACACCAGCCCTGAAAACCTTTCATGGAAACTTTATGGAGGCTGAAGGAGATGGAGAAGCCCTGGGGCAAGTGGATCCAGACCCACCGTTGCCTCTCCCTGGTCACCCGCGCGGCTGTGTCAATGCAGCTGTTTTGCAGCTGGATGAGGAACGTGGTCACCAGATGGCTGATAGATGGTTGGGTGGGGAGGAGATGAAGGACAGCGGTGTTGGTGTTGATGTTGTTCGGCGAGAGGTCCGGCAGGATGGTGATGCCTGTAAAAGAGTTGAATGGTCTTCCACTGGATCCCAGGGGAAATTCACCCTTTCATTGGAAGGGTTTTTTATTAGCTTTTGTATTTTCAGGAGGGTTTTTAATTTGTTTTTAGGTGGTGGAAATTGAGCAATCTCAGCACATTTGTGAGGAAGGGCAGCTGCAGAAGTAGCTCAGCTTCCGAGCATCTCTAGAAGAAATGACCAAGGAAAGAGGGACATGACATCCCTCTTTCTTCCCAGAAGAAGAGCACATACCTGAGCTGGATGGGTTCATTTTAATATTGCTCCAAACTTTCCGTATGGTCTCTATAGCTCTGCTGAAAGCCAAACGCTGGTCCTCTGTGGGCACAGAGAGAGGAGAAAACGGCCCTGTCAAAGCATCCTCCCAGGAGACATGTTATGTCAAAGGATGTCTCCAACCGACATATCATTGGACATGTCACAGCAAACCATGCTCTGTGCTGGCTCGAGCTGGGCTGTGTTGGACCACGTGTGACATCAATCAACCAGGCACCGTGACTTAGGAGCTGAAAAGCCTGTCTCACCCATCCTGCTTGCTCACGGTGGAAGAACTTCGCCAAGCCCCAAATGCCCCAGGAGAAAGGATCTGCCCTGGATCCATCTCGATTCCTCAGACCCCCACCCTCCCCTAAATGCCCTCCCCAAACTGCTCCCGCAGAGGCACACTCAGCCTTGATGGGCCGCTCTTGTGTTGGCCGAGTTGGCTCCATCACGCAAACTGTGGCAGCAGCTTCTCAGCGGAGCATCTGGGTGCTGAGGGGTGGCTAATGCCTGTGTCCTGGGCATGATGGAATTTCATATGGCACCTGAAAGTTCAGGCTGGTCCAGGAATTGCCGGACTGTGTAGTCTTCCCCTTTATGGCTGCTTTGGAAGAAGTGGATCAGGGCATTCTGCAGATGGAAAATGTCGGGCAGGTGTCGGACATGTTGGATGTTCTCAAGCTGGAAAAGAAAATTCAGCGTGATTCAAGGGACAGGAATCCCATCTGGCACCACAGGGTAACCTGGAGGAGGACTTGTCTTGCTTGGATGCTCCAAAGAAACATGGAGGGGGGAAAAATTACCCCAGTGCCCCACGGACACCAACCAGGCTGAATCTAATCCATTTGCTTTAGTAGTGAGGGGATGTTCCTAAAGCCAACCTTTGACAGGAGTTCCAGTAGAATGGGGTACGGGTTTCCAGTGCCCTCTCCAACTTCCTGCTGTAGGAAATGCATCAAGGTCTGGATGGTCATCTTCTGTTCAAATCTCCACATGCAGGGCTGGTTGATCAACCCCTGACTCGGCAGGTCTTGGAAAGGTAGTGTCTGGCCAGAAGCTATTTTCAGGAGAAGGCTGGAGCCATGAGGACCTTCACTCATCCTCTGCTCCTTGACAGAATTGAGGCTCTGCTCCAGTTCCTGCAAGAACCCAAGGGTCATTAGGAGCCACCCCTCCTTACCAAAGCAGCCTGAGGGGATTCATGGAGTCTTAGGGCAAAGAAAAGCAATGAGGACTCTGGAGATGTGGGGAGCATGGTGAGATCTTGCCACCAAAGAGACAAGAACAGAACTGTCCGGGGAGAAACCCACAGGTGATTTTCTCCAAGGGAAGAAACACAACTGGTTTCCAAGGAGGATCTAAATCGGCATATAAAAAGCATCCAAGAAGCCAGCTCTCTGCAGGACACCACACCAGGACTAGGTCCTGATCCAAAACTGAGGGGACAAATCTCTTTTCTTGGACGTGGGAATGCCCTGACCTCAGCAGATATGTCTGGGCATGGACATGACCACCAGCAAAGCAGCACTTTGGGTACATGATACCTGTGAGCAGCAGCTGGCCACAAGCATACCTAACAGATATGTTTGGACATGGACGCGACCACCAGCAAAGCAGCACTTTGGGTACATGATAGCTGCGAGCAGCAGCTGGCCATAAATGTACCTGGAAGAAGGGCTGAGCCAGGGCTTTGAAAGAGGTTTCCCATTCTTCTTGGTCCTTTTTCTCATGCAGGATGCTCAAGGCTACACTCTTGTCTGTAGAAGACACAATGGAATACGTGAGCTTTTACCCTGTAGACCCTGGGGAAGCCTGGAGTTCTGTTGTGTTCCTTGACGGCAAGGAGTAAGATGATGTAGAAATAAGAGGGACCAAGGGATGACACAGATGCCTACTTGGAGCAAACTATCTCCTAGTCTGCTCATGCCCTCAAGCTGGTCTGGGCTGAGTGCTTTGGGTGAGCTCACTGCCCTCATGGTCCTCCCTGTCCTTTCACCAGTTTCCTGGGATGGAGACTGTCC
Source organism: Rissa tridactyla (assembly GCF_028500815.1). NCBI lineage: Eukaryota > Metazoa > Chordata > Aves > Charadriiformes > Laridae > Rissa > Rissa tridactyla. Next base: position 324,240 of record NW_026529584.1, read on the forward strand.
CAGGAAGGAGGAACCAATGACACCGGTCCTGGATAAAACCCAACCACTGCAAGCCTGCTGGTGACCTCCCAGAGCTTCCCAGCATCCCCCTACCTGCTGGGTTGTCATTGCTCAGGTGCTGTAGAAACAGATGGACAGTCAACACAGCATCCTCCGTGTTCCTGCTGAGCGCCTCTGCCAGGCACGCCATGTCTTTCTGAAGGTGGCCCCAGAAGAACTCTTCCACATCCTCCGGTTCCTCTTTCATCAGGTCTAGAATTGCCTGTGAGACAGGGCAGGTTCCTCCGTTAGGCTCTCAAGAAGGTCTCCTCCTCCCAAGCTAGGCTGAGCCATCATGGCATGGTGGTTGCTCACCTTTTTGTCAGCATGGACCCCTAGAAGGAGGGATGAATGGAGCAGAGCTCTCGCAAGACTGACACAGGCGGGTGACAGGCACCTCTCCAGCTCATTCCTCTGTGAGAGAGGGCTCTCCAGGATGTACCCTTTCTCCGTTTTGTCCTTGGTGCTGCGTTCAGAAAGAGCAATTACCCACCACGTCTTTTGTTAGGTTCCATGGTGGGACCATGGGACGCAGAGACCTTTTCTTTGGCCAGCCACGGCATTTTCCCTGTGCCCATAGCTCTACGGGAGGGATGGGTGGACAGTTGAAGCCCTCCGGGACTGCAGAGCTGGGAGGGTGGACTTACATTTCCTTCCGCGTGAAGCCTGTCTCAGGTTTGTGGTTGATTCCCCCAACGGTGGCACCACACTTGCATTTCTTCACTTCCATGGGAAGTCCACACTGCATTGGGACAAGAAGGTTGGAAGCCCACCCAGGTACTGAAGGTATCTAGCAAAAGCTGAGGGCACCCAGGGGGTTTACATGTCCTCCTGGACTTTGGCTTTCTACACGGGAACATTGCAACAGCTAACGAGCAGCAGGAGGGGACATGTGTCTATGAGCAAACATCTCCAGGACGACCTGATTCTTCCTACCATTGGCAGGACACATCTAGGCATCAATTTGGGTAACCAAGAGAGTAACCAAGACCTGGAAGCACCCGCTTTGCTCCACTGCTCCCATGGGGAGATACAAGTCCCAGCTCCACTTAGCTTAGTGCCTCGCTGGGGGAAGACCCCAGCCAGCTTGGAGAAGAGCCAGCTGGCTTGGAGAAGAACCCAGCTGGCTTCTGAGCCTTGCAGCTAAAGGACCACTTGACACGGAGGTGACATTGGAGTCCACATTAGGAGGGGAACAGAGCAGCAGGAGGAGCACCTACACTTGCCACCCAGTAGAAACAGCTGGCCCAAGAGGCCAAGATGTATGATTCTATGTGTTTCAAGATGGTGCAAAGGTGACGGGCAACTCTGGGAGCCAGAAGAAGACCCGAGAAGCTCATCCCAAGCCTGTCTTTTTCCCATGCAGGTGACAGAGATGCAATGAGAAACGCAAGACAGAGCTGCAAAGACTACCAGCCAGAAGGGGACACTTACATCAGTGACAATCCAGTATGAGCCACACTGACAAGCTACGTGTGAAAGAGGAGATGGTTAGTCAGTCGTCTCCCACAACAACCTACATGATGGCCAGATGCTCACCAAGAGGGTGACAGGCCTGGCTTCCACCTCCCGGCATCCAGCCCCACCATGTGCCCCTCCCAGAGCCTGTCAAAAAGGGACCCAAAATTGCTCCACCAAGGTGGAGGTCAAGAAGGACTCAACAGAAGGACAGAGATGGCCTTCAGGAGTCTTTAATCCCTTCCCTCCACCCCCTGGCCGGTCTCAGGCGGCTCCTGGTGGGTCCCCCACATGCACGGGAGGAGAAACATTCCCCCAGTACTTACTCCAAATCTTCTCTCTTGCACCAATTTTCCAGTTCTCCACATCAAAAAGCAGGTCTCCAGGCATGGTGGGAAGGTAAGACCCCTTGGAAAGGAACCGCGATACAAAGTGAGATGTGGGGCAACCATCTTCCTGGCTCGCATCACACCTATCCAAGGAACAATTCTGCTTCTAAAGCAAACAGTGGGGAGGAAGGGTCCTCCTGCACAGCCACTGTCATTGGGGAGAAAGTTCTGGTGAGGGAATGGGGACTAAGTGAGGGAGCAAGGTACATCAGTCAGGGAGACGTGAGGCTGGAGTCACCAGACGTGAGGAAAGTCCCCAAAAGTCCTAATTATTTATGAGTTTTGATTCTGGAAACTGAATGCCCCATGGGCCAAACACGGCCTTGGTGGGAAGGGAGAGGATCTAGAGGTGGCTGTTGCTTTCACTTCCAAGAAAAGCAGCATGATGTCCTGGTTGCTTCCTGCAGCCCTCAAAGAAGAGGAACAACTCAGGCATGGACAGACCTGAGGGGAAGCCCAGCTGAGGAATGAGTGTCTTCATCATCATCTGAGTGATGGAAGACCTTTGGCAGAAGGAGGATGCTCGGGCTGGCCTTCAAATCACCTAATCTCCACCAATAAAGCTCTGCCAGGTCCTCAGCTCCCCTCGAGTCAGAAGACAGATGGGCTTTTCCCAAAGACCATACATCTATCTCATCCACGTTTGAAGAAGACCAGGCTGGATGGTCGCAGTTACTTCTCAGCCCAAGGAACAAGAAGGAAGAGGAACATTGATCTACAAAGCAACAATCTGACCGAAACAAAGCCTATCTGCCAGGAGACCTTGCGCTCGGACTGTGGGGTGGAGAGAGCTGTGCATCTCGGCCTCGTGACTCACCTTCACCACTTCAGGCTTGAAGCAGATGTTCTTGAGGAGCTGAGTGATGTGGCCTGGATACAAGGCCAGACTGAGCGCAGTGTGGAAGACCACCTCCATCAGGCCTGGGTCTTCACTGTCACCCAAAGCATCCATGATCTTCTTCAGTTTGTCTTCCAGCAGCTCATCTGGGATAGGTGGCAAGTGGAGGATGTTCTCCATTTGTCTCATGACAGACTACAAAAGTTGAACAAAACAGATGTAAGTGAAGGCAACTGGCATGGCACCTCCCTGTGAGGAGTCTTCTGGCTTCACCGCTGAGCTTCAGTGTTCATGCTAAGTCCCATTTGTGTCCCCTGACAGCAGGGAGCTGCCGCAGCTCTCCGTCAGCACAGACGGAAACCTCCTGTTTCCAAGAGGTTTCAGACCAAATAACAGTTCCAGACCAACCAACGATTCCAGACGAAAAACCATGGAAACCTTCTGTTATAGAGACGATGGATACTCACAGTCAAGCTCTGATTTTCAGTGGAATCTTTGGGTTTTATCTGCTTTTGTGCTTTGTCCAGCACTGAAAACATCAGTGTTGTATTTGACCAGGTACTTCTATCCTGAAAAACACAGATGGACATTGCTATCCTAAGAAGCAAGTGGAAGGGCATGAAGAGGAGGTTGACTACACCTTACGGGGGCCTGTTGTTCTCCTCAACTGGAAGGGAGCCGCATGAGTCAATTTTAGAAGGCTTGAGCTCGGCAAATCCTACCCCCCTCAACTCAGCTTTGGCACAAGGCTCTCAAGAAATAACCCACCTGCGAAATTTCTACTCCTTGGGGTAAAATCCACTTCTCCACCTGGAGGATCTTCCACATAGAGGCTAGCCCGTAGATGTCACAGAGGTTTCTGATGAGGAACACCTGAGGCCATGGAGTTGGAGCCTGCACCACCAGCTTCTTCATTGCGTTCACCAGGTCTTGCTCTTTCTCATTCCCCTCTGTGGCAGGCGCATTGGGATCTGCAGCTGGAAAGAAGGTTTTTCATTAGGCCAAGTCCCCAGTCGTGGAACGTCACATGTGTCCTTCACCAACACAGCTCCTACAGCTCTTTAGGTTGCAGTAGGATCTAGGTTGCAGGAGGATCTTCTCCCCACAGGCTGGAACATGGCTTCAAGCCATGTACAGAGGGTGCCTTAATACGTAGAGAAATACTTGGAGAACACAGTGCATTTGGGGACTGAAGACTTAGGAAATTTGTCCAAAACAACTTCCATTTTCCTAAAAACAGTCATTTTCCAGCCAATCCCTCCAAAACTAGACCTTCTGGGGGCTTGTTCTAGACCTCCTTAGGGGTAGGCACAGTTCTCCTGCTACACTAAGCAAAAGGACTCACCAGAAAGCATCCATCTGCCAAGCACGGTGGCCACGTGCCTGATGGAGAGCCGGAGCTGGGCAATGAACTGGAGGGTGTTAATTCTCGAGACCTCGGGCTTGCAGAAAGCAGCCAGGTCTGCGGTGGAGAGGCAGTTTTCAGCAAGCTGGCTGACGTCTTCTTCAGAAGGATACATAAAATCCTGCTCGAGAGAGGGGAACAATTTTTAAGAGTCTGAAGGTGGGTTATAACTGAGCAGCTCCTTGCGCCTTCTCGTCATCTTTCAGGTGAGCTCCTCCTTTGGTTCCTCACCCATAAAAAGATGTGGAGGGGGGATAATTAATGTGATTAATATGTTTTAGCTGGGGTGGTAGCTCCAAGTTATGGTGTTTGTTGGGATTCCCAGTGCATCCCAACAGGCACTCACCTCCAGACAGTGCACCACCATGAAGTAGAAGTGGTCCACGTGACTTTGGTTGGATAGTATCTTTTCCTCCATCTGGGACAGGTATTCTTCCAAGTGAACCTTGACGTTGTTGAACCTGTGGCAGAAAAGGACACAGACCATTGGCCTCCACGTGGCCGAGGGGTTCAGCAATGGGGTTTGGGAGCAACCTCGGGGCTGACCCGCATCGCAGCAGCAGCTTCAGGAGGGAGGACTGGATGGTAGGACTGCTGTCCATGCACTCTTCGAAGGGTGACAACTCACTTTTTGGCTTGTACACTAGGAAGGAAGGATGACACCCGTTATTTGACTTCCAAGAGTGCAAGGTCAGAGCCAGGTAGTGGAATCAGGCTCTTTTACCCCTTTTCCCTGCCTGATGCTCAGGGTTGGGTTTGCAAGCCACAAACTGTATCAGTCGCTGAATGATTTTGGCAGACGGTGCCTCTCTGTCTCCCAAAAAGTACATGGTGATGAACTCAATGAAGAAGGAATTGCATTTCCTCCTGAATTTGTTGTGACAGGCAACAGCTTCCCTGCAGGGAAGAAGAAAACCGAGACTCATGGTCAACCTCCAATCAAGGAAAGAAACAGCGTCCCTCTCTCTGCAGAGAACAGGACACAAACCAGGGAGATGATATGGCCATTTGATCAGGCACCACAGAATCATGGAATCATAGAATGGTTCGGGTTGGAAGGGACCTTAAAGATCTTCCAGTTCCAACCCCCCTGCCCTGGGCAGGAACACCTCCCACTAGACCTGGTTGATCAATGTCCCGTCCAACCTGCCCTTGAACACCTCCAGGGATGGGACAGCCACAGCTTCTCTGGGCAACCTGGGCCAGGGGCTCACCACCCTCACAGCAAAGAATTTCTTCCTAATATCTCATCTAAATCTCCATTCTTTCAGTTTAAAACCGTTCCCCCTCGTCCTATTGCTCCACTCCCTGATCCAGAGTCCCTCCCCAGCTTTCCTGGAGCCCCTTTAGGTACTGGAAGGGGCTCAAAGGTCTCCCCAGAGCCTTCTCTTCTCCAGGCTGAACCCCCTCCAACTCTCTCAGGCTGTCCTCACAGCAGAGGAGCTCCAGCCCAGCATCTTCTATCTCAATATTTAAAATGAAGGCACTTGAGACAGGCAGTTTTTTTGCCAGCACTGGGATACCTCGTGGCCTCTGAAGCTGTGGGTCTGTAATCCTCTGGGAATTCCTCTTTGCAGATCTTACACTGCTTGTTTTCCCACTCCAGGATGCAGGCAGTGCAGAAGATGTGGCCGCAGGGCAGCTCCGCCGGGTCAGTGATCTCCCGCAGGCAGCTCTTGCATTCCTTCACACCCTTCCTGAGGGACACCACCAAAAGAAGAGGCAGCTCAGTGTTGCTGCCAGATTTGAGGAAGGGGCGTGGGTGAGCTTCTGCCTAATGTCCACCTCAGGGTGGGGCTGAAGCTGGATGGGCACTTTTGCCTAGCCTTCCTGGTGAGGGTGACCCACCACTGCTTCAAGAATCAGCTTTCCCCTACCCTTTACAAACATCACATCGATGGAGAAGGACCCTGAACTCGACTGGTTTTCAGCTCGGACTTACACCAGATACACAACATCGGCATTCTCATTGCATTTCTTCAGCACTTTTGTCACCAAATCAAAAGTCTTCTCCGGCTCAAATCCTGGGGTTGCATAGAGGCGCTGCAAAAAAACAAACATACAGGGTAAGTTCAGCAGAAACATCTCTCTGGTACATGGAGGATGTCATCACTGCAGGGACACAGGGTTGGACAGCAGAATTAAGCAGATCCATGCATGGATGTCTCTGTGAGGACCTCTGAGGGCAAATGACCTGGATCAGCTCTTTAAATTCTCAAGGAAGCCTTCCTTGATCTCAAATCCTCATTTTGGATTCCGAATCCAAATACTGTTTGTCTCTTGGGTGGTGTTTCCAGCCTCTTCCCATCTCTAAGCCCTCCCTACAGCCGGGACCAGAGGTCTCCTGGAAGAGAAGAGCCCTCCCAAGCTTCACAGCCACGAGCTTCCCCAGGAAACACCTACGTTCCAGAGGAAGATGAACTGCTTCACCACAAGCCTCAGGAGTTTCTCCTCTATTTGTGTCTCGTTGTGCAGCAGGTGGTCAATCAACATGTAGACAATGTTGGTGCAGGTCCAGCGATGTCTGTAAAACACACACCCCGAAGGCTGCCACTTCGGTTGGGCCACAGACCTCCCGAGGTCCCTTCCCACCGGTATTTCTGTGACTCAACCCAGGTAGTGTGTGGTCACTTGAAGACACAAGACCTTCTGAGATAGCATTAGAGGGAGAAAGAGATGGCATGGTCCTGTCTGCGCTGCGTGTTTCAACGCACCTTGGGCCAAACAAACTGCCAACCTGTTTCTGGGTGTTCTCTCTGGAGGGACCAACTTCTCGCACTCCAGAAAGCATTTTTGCACCATCAAGCAGGCAAGGAGAAAGTCCACTGGAACTAAGCAATTTGATCACGGTGAAATATTCACTGCTTTTTTGGGTTTTTTTTTGGAGCCACTTTGCCACCGTGTTTGTGATAACAAGGAAGGACCAGGAGGGAGCGGATAGTTGGAGGACTTGTGACCTCCAGCTCCTCAAGAGGAGGGTGCCTTCAGCTCACCTGACCCTCAGACATCAAGAAGTTTGCTTGCGCTACTGTCAAAAGAGAGTGACTGAACTTACAACACGTTCTCCAGGAGCTGCTTCTTCTTCTGGTAGAACCGAAGCTGGTAGTTGTCCAGACTGATCCACTCTACCCAGGGCTTAATGGACTTGACACTTTTGAGCCATGCCACGCAGGCATCAAAAGGTAAAAGTCCATTTTCGGAGGGCTGCACTTTCTTCAGGAGAACGTTCAAGGCGTCAAGAGTGACAAACTGAAAAGACAGTTGCAAAGAGAGAGAAAAAGAGTCGAGTTAAAGAACTGAGCTCGCTGGCGGGTGGCACAGAGGGAAGGGCTATCACGCGACTAGATGCTGGTATAGCTTTTGGAGGAGTTGATAGGGCTAAGTCAAAATGAAATGGACTTTTACAGGTGAAGTTCTGGCATCTGTAAAGCAGGAAGGGCTTTAATGAACCTCCCTGCGCCTTGGAGAAAGAAGGATCTTGGAGTCAACATGGGGAGTTCTCGAGAAACCTCAGTGTGCTGCCCCAAGCAATAAGCATCTTAGCAGGGATGTGGACATCTCCACGTGGACGTGGCAAGCTAAGGAGCTGCAGCCCACCACAACAAATCCCACCCACCTCTCAGGCCAAAGTGTCCAAGAGGACTTCAACGTGATATCCAGAGTGACACAAACATAAGGATGTCTTACTAATTAACTAGTATGTAATTAAATGATGTAAGTTGTGAAGACCACCATGTTGAAATGCAGTAGAGGAAGGGTTAGAGGGCAAGCACGGCTCTCTGCTCACCATCTCTGGGGGGTTCTTCTCATACATTGTCTGCAGCTCACCGATGACAGTGTCATTGCTTTTTGCTATGTCGACAAGGAGCTGATAATCGTCTTGGAGGTAGAAATATTCTATGTGAAGCCAAATCGGGGAGAAGCCCATCTCCCCCCTGCCCACGGAGGAGCAGAGTTGTTCTGCACTGGCTAGGAAAACCCTTGAGAGAATCTACAGGTAAAACAAATGACATTATTTCTCCTTAAAGCAAACAGCAAGGGGACAAAGGTGGGACACTCAGCATTGCTGTGCTATCCCATATGAAGTTTGCCCATCAAAAAAGAGTTCTTAAATCAGAATTAAGACCAAACGTTCATAACATTTGAGGAGCAGCCACAGAGCAGTGCAAGGGAGGACTTATCAAGAACATCAGATTTGGCCAGGAAGGACAGAATTAGGGCCAAAGCCAACGCCAGTTGGAGATGGTGCTCTACCCAGCCCTGCCCACCTCATAGACAGGGAGATCTTGCCCGGGAAAAGCCATCCTGAGAAAGTCATTGGCGTAATAGCGCAGCACGTCTGGGTGGCTGCCATCTGGCATCAAGATGTTCTTGATGAAGCTTTGGTAGAACCTGGCCACTTCCTCCGTTGGCTTCTCAGGCTGATCTGGAAGGAACAGCGAAGAGAGTTATGGTGGCTTAGTGGAAAATGGGAGATCCTCGTTAAGACTGAGGTGGACGTGTAGCCAAGAGCATGGCTGAAGAGGCACAATGCCTCCATTGGAAGAGGAGATATAATGCAGCAGAGATGCACAGCGTAGTTCTGGGTCATTTGAATGAGGAACACAGCCCCCATGGTTCCTCCTCCTAAGGATATGGATTTTTGGCAGCTTTGCTGGATTAAAGCTGCCCCTGGAAAGTCTGATGTTACCTTTCATGTGATAGACTTTCTCCCATATGTCGTCCAGGTAGGCTTTCAAAACCCAACTGAAGGGGAACTGGCAGAAGAGGGAGGTGTTGGGGTCTTCCGTCATCGATAACACAGGAATCCTAGCATCTGCCACCCTTGAATTCAAACAGCACAGAGAGAAGCATGAAATTGTGCGATAGACCCTAGGTGTGGACCACCTCGGTTCCCAACTCCCACTGACGTGTATTCCCTTTTTAAAGGGGATGAATTTGGTGGGAAAGTCGGGGAAAACCAGGCAAGAGCAGGGAAGAAGCCAATTTTGCTGACAGCTTAAAACAACAGGGAAGTTATGGTGCCAGCAATTTGACACCCAAGACCTTCCATGGCTTGGTTATAAACGTCTTCACCTCAAGCGTGAGCTACCGCTACACTAGGAACGCTGGCTTTTACTCTCCGAAGGAAAACCACCTCACTGTACATTTAAGCCCTGCCTCTTACTTCCAGATGTATTTAATTTTTAGGAATGTTTCTTCTTGGAACATCTGGAGCCACAGTTCTGCCAGCGGAGAGCCTTGGGAGACATGATCCAGGTTGTTGTTGGCATCCACCACGGCGAGAATTTGGGCAAAGACATTCGCCACAATGTCTTCCAGGTGCACCCAGAGCGCTTGCCTGAAAAAGGAGATGACAGCTCATGGCATCACTTCCCTGCCTCCCACCAAGAAACACTCCGCTGCCCAGGGGACAGCATAGGTCCTGAAGAACCACAAGTCAACCAGAACAATTCAACTGCTTCTGAAGAAGGCTTGATGCTAACTGTCCTTGTCTATCTCACAGTCAACCAATGTTGTTTGCTCCCAGAAAAGCCCTTTCAGAAGAAGCTTCCTCAAAATCAACAGTGCTTTTAATTATTTTTTTTTTTTTTTGCCTTTGAGACTGACTATGACCTTTCACCAAGCCCCTGCCTTGTTCTAGGCTGGTAAAAAAAAAACACCACCATGTATTTAGACACTTCTTGGTTGGCACATCTTGGTCTTTTTGAGGCAAGGTGCCTCACACTTCACGCAGAGCAGTTTCAGGAACAGAAATACTTGGCATTAGGAAGGTAGCTCACAGCCAGCACTACCTGAATGATGTGTCTTCCAGGATGAATTCAGTACACAGCGCCCTGCGGAAAATCCATGCCCTTGGCTCTTGGATGGGTTTCTCTCGTTCTTGTAGGAGGTAACAAATTCTCTTCTTCAGGATGGTCATAAAGTGACTGGAAACTAATCAAAAAATAGCACGGGTTAAAAATCTCCTGGCACCTGTCTCCAAGCAGGAGACTCCATCAAAAACCTGCAAGGGATTTTGGTTTCCACAGTTTTCCACTCAAAAATCACACCACCTCTTTATTTTTTTATTAGTCCTATGCAGAAATCAACTTCCATTGGCAAGTGACATCTGTCTGGGATCGTCTACCAAGGTCTGCACCAAAGTTTTGTGGTTTAGTACAGATTCTGATCATGAACGTGAGGGGCTGTGCAGGGAGGTGAAGGAGGCCCCATGCCACCGCACCCTCTGTCTCTTGGGTCCTTCCTCACCCACCTGGGCTTTGAGGGACACCGGAACTGCCTGTTAACCTGTCTGTTGTCTTCTTCTTGCCATACAGTACAAGGAGCCACTTCTAGCTCTCTCTACTCACTCCTACCACTGCTCTGAGCGTGGAAAAGCAAGTTGTGAAGGATCTTGATTCTCTCCATTGGACGTTGGCTGTTGTCCTTTTTGTCCTCCAGCTGGATCACAGCCTTCTGGATGCTGCCTTTGATCATTGCGTCCACGTTGAGAAACTGTGGCTGGAAAAGACTGGAGGTCAGTTGGTTGCTTGGTGCTACTTTATTGTCATTTGCCTGGAGACGCTTATCCTGGGACATCATCTTCTCCAGAACTCAGCACAGTGGGATCCAAGGTCTGTACCCATCTGACCACCCCAACAAACCCTGGTTGAGTCAGTCCCCAGGGCGTGGAGAGCTCCTGCTCTCCCTGGTAAGGGACACTGCTTTGTTGATGGTGACAAAAGGCTCCTGGTCTTGTGCTAGTCGCTCACGGAGGCCTGGGAGACCACCACCCTACTTCAGTCTCACGATGGAAGACCTGCAGCTATTACGCACAACAAGGCACCAGCCCAAGCAAGGACTTTTAAAAGCAGATCCCACAGTGTCTGTTGAAACCCAAACCAGTTCTTGCGCTATGGCAAGCAACTAAAATGAGGAGAAAAAAGGAAAAAAAAAACACATACATTTTTCTCTGGGTAAAGACCCGCCTCGGTGAGTCTTCCCAGGGCAGCAGAGTCCTCCGGAGAACCTGAAATCACAATCAACCACATAACAGCTGTCAAAACCCCAACAAGAGACATTTTCATCCACAGGAGGTGGCGGCAGTGCCTTGACAACCAACAGGGAGAAATAAAGCAGCGCTTGGGGCGGAGGCCACCCAACCGCTGGGTGGCAGCTTCTTGATGACATGAGACCCTCAGGCTTGGAGAGAAATTTGCTGGCCACCTTTAAGCAAGAATATGGATTCAAGGAGCCACCCAGAGTTGGCTTGCAATGATGAATCAAGACATTTCTGCCCTGTTTGCCCAAGCATCTAGTCGAAGAACAGGGGTCAACAAGCGTGTGTTGACCCCGTATGAAAGTCTCCAGCGGCACAGCTCATTTGCCATTGCTAACTGCTGCTCCATGGTCGCAGTTGGCCCATCAGGAGGCAAAAGCTGCATTGCTATGAACTCAGAAGCAGTAAGTGCTCCTGGGACCCACAGCTTGGGACCTGCTGGATCCATCTGCATTCCCATCCACAGGTGGGACATCATAAGACGGGGCAGCAGGTTTGTGGAAGGGATAGCAGCGGGGAGATGGAGGGTTTATGGTGAGAGACTTCTTACCTGTTGGGAGCTGCTGCAGAGAGCTGCTGGTGAAAATCTCGGCAATGGTCATTTTGGAGAGCTGGCCAAGATTGGCCTTAAAGTTCTCTGGGGGTATCAGGTCATCCAAGTGGATGGACTTCCACTCGCCTGGAGAGGCAAGAGAATGGGTCAGTCCATCCGCTCTCTTTTGGTGCATTGGCCATTTGGAAAACCAGCGAGCTTGGCTACTCAGATTTACCAGCCAACCAGGGCAGGAAGACAGCGAGAGATGGAGGATCCATCACTTCACATGTCTTCTCTGCAGGTCATCTTCCCCTCCCACTCTTTTCTTGACACAAAGAAGTGAGTGGAACCTTACCACTGTCAAAAGCCAGGTAGCTGCAGCCCCCCAGCACGCGTGGGACTTTAGTGATCAGCACAAGATGCAGCAGATGGGGGCTGGCCGACCTCCGTCGCTCGTCTGTGATGCAGTACCTGGAAGCACCACCAGGAGGTCAGAGCTGGTGAACTCCAAACTCGTTTGAGTGATCTCTCCAAGCAACAACTGCACCTCCTCCTTCTACATGCCCTTCCAGGGCTCCATCTCCCTTCCCACCAAAGGTTGCAGTCATCTGAATTGGCTTACTTGGGTGGATGCCACCCTGAGAAGACATTCTTTCTGGCCATGGTTGGTAGAATCTGCTACCAGCACAGGGGCAAAGGAGAAAACAGAGTCCAGAGCACAGCCCAGGTCAGGTCTCAGAGGGTAAAAAACAGGACAAAAGGCAGCACAGGATTCTGGGAAGTACATTGTGCCTGGAGGAAGGAAGGAAGAAAGAAAGGAGGAGGAATAAAGAAAGGAAGAGGAAGAAAGAAAGGAGGAAGAAAGATGGGAGGAAGGAGGGAGGAAGAGGATGAAGAAGGTGGAGGAGGAGGAAGAAGGAGGAGGAAAAAGGAGGGGGAAGGACAACGAAGGATGACAAAGGAGAAGAAAGAAGGATGAAGGATGACAGAGGACAAAGGAAAGCTGCTTACTTGGCACATGCCAGCAGTCTTTTGCTGCTCTGTGGCTCATCGAAATGAAACTGAACGAGGAGCAATCTTGCTTCTTGTGGGTCTCTGAAGAAATTCCTACAATGAAACAGCCTCTTTAATGCTTTCTCCTAATAAGGTCTCACCCCACCCCACCCCAAAGCACTGTGAGAAGTGGAATTCACCTGCAGGGTTAAAGAAAAGAAATACCAGAGCCCACCTGAGGTCCTGGCGGAAAGCGTGTTCAGTGTCAAACTGGCTTAGGAAAAGGCAGTGGATTGTGTCCGGCAGACCGAATGTCTTCCTCAGCACTTCTAAATCCTTCTGGTTTAGTAGCCTGGTGTGAGTAGAAACCTGCAGGAAAAAGGGAAATCAAAACTGGTTTTCCTGCTGCCTCAAATGGGCGGGATCCTGCAGGGCATCTTCATCGGGGCTTGGGTTCATCTACAGGCAACTGGAAGGTGCTTTGAGTAGCTCAGCCTGAGCCAGAGAAGGTCAGATCCCATCTGCCTCCCGAGGAAGGGTAGAGTCTACCCTGGCTGCAGAAGACCATGGAGGCAAAGAAGGTGGCCATAAGCCCATCATTGTCCTGGCCTAACCAAGATGTTGGGGGCACCGCAGAATCATACAATGGTTTTGGTTGGAAGGGACCTTAAAGATCATCTAGGTCCAACCCCTTTGCCATGGGCAGGGACACGTTCCACTAGGCCGGGTTACTCAGAGCCCCATCCAACCTGGCCTTGCTCACTTGGAAAACAAACAGCACCCTTGGGTACTTTACAGCCAAGCATGAGTACCTGCAGGCACAGTCCACTGGTGCTCCCTTCCTTCTTCTGCTGGTTCATCATCTCACTCAAGAGGCTGGCCAGGCTGTTGTGCTTCTGCTGGATGAAATACAGGTCCTGGATCTGCGTAGCATCCTTCAGAGCGGAGTACCTGAGGCGTAGGATGGCATCAGGAGTGGCACACTCCACCAGTTTGCTTGTGGCAGTGGAGAAGACCTGTTCTCCATAGGGTTCATAGCCTCCCCAGTGGGTGTGTTGGGAGCACTCCAGCGCGATGGTGGCGGACGTGTCATTGCTGAAGCCGATGAAGACATCGTGTTCCTTGGGAGCAAGCGTGTGGGACCAGACCCTGAACAAATCAGGGTTCTCAATGTAGACAAACCGACTGGCCCACCTTTCCAGGTCCTGCTTCAGGTCTTGCTGTTGCCAGTTGAGGATAGTGTTCATGTCCAAGCAATGTTTCTCCAGACGGCTCAGCAGAGGGGTGGGGAACTGTGTGTAGACCACTTTCTTCTCCTCTATAACAATCAGCCGGAATTCCTCCTTCACGCGGCTCTTCACCCTATGAGTGCCAAGGCCCAGGTCAACGTAGTAATTGCCCCCCAGGCTGACGACACATTGGTTGAGAGCATCATAAAGGCTCTCATACAGGTTCTGTATGTTGAGGAGGACAACAGGCCTGCCTATCTCCATGCAAATTTTCACCCTGTTCACAGAGCGGCACACCTGGGAATAATCCTGGTCCCGTGGGAAACCAGAGCCGAATATAATGTCACAGTTGCTGGTGTCTATCAGACGCGTCATCTGGATGATCTGAAAGGCAGCATTGTTGGTTGTCAGCAACAGGAGGTAACGAGATGTGAATGCCGCTTGCTCTTTGTCCATGTTTTCCTCCAACAGACGGATGCAGCTGGTTTCCACCGCAGAGTTGAGACGTAGCTCACTGGTGCAGTTACGGAAGATTTCCAGAGGACGGATATCTCTGGAGCCTCCAAAGTTTCTCTGGATGGCCTTGATGAGGAGCTCATCTTGAGAACCGCGCTTCATATTCTGTGTGTAGGACACGATCATTTTGATTAAGCTGTAGAAGTCACGAAGCCCAAAAAACTCTGTTTTCTGTATTTTCAGCACATTGCAGTAGAAGTTTGCCAGAATGGGGAACAAATGCTTGATTTTTTCAAGGTGAGGTTGGTCAGCACAGATGCCTTCAGCAGTCTTCACCAGCTCTTTCTCACTAGGTTCGGTCCGAAAGACAAGGAGGCCCCTGTTCATTTTGGCAGGGTCCAAGGCCCAGTTGGAGATGCCCACAAAGCCAACTTTTTTGTAAGCCTCTGGCGTCTCGTCATCAACGCAGCCATCTTCCAGAAGAGGATGCAGCGTCTTCAACGGCATATCAAGTGAGTCTTCTGCAAGACCGATCTCATCCAGCAGGACCACGGATGCAAACTCATTCAGGTTCTTGCCCTTCTGGAACTGAGCGCATTGTCGGAAAGTAAAGATGATACCTTCTGGTTTCGAGTGGGGGCTGCACTGGAAGGAGACCAGCTGGATCTCTTTGCACCTTTTGAACAATGGGCTTCTGGACAATGTACCTTCCATGGCATCTACAGCAATGGTTTTGGATAGAGATTTGGAGCTTCCCGGCTTGCCAACCAGAAAGAGCGGCACCCGGAGGTCCATACAGACAACCATCATGAAGATGTTCTCCCTCAGAGCATCGTTGCAGGCTGTGGCCTTAGGAATGGAGAGGTTATCAAGAAATACCTCCTGGCACAACTCAATCTCTTGCTTTAGCCAGGACGCAGGGACCGAGAAGCATTTTGCAATCTCCTCCAGGTACTCTTGGCGGCTCTCCAGAGACACGTAATAGCAGGCCCCCACCGAAAGGACCAAAGCCCTTTGTGCATCATTTAAGGTTGGCTCCTCTTCCTCCTCATGCCGCCTCTTCTCATCAATCTCATGGAAAAGCAGGTCTCTCAACTCATAAAACCAGAGCACTATTTTCATGCAGCGGTCTATATCCCGGAGGCTGGCGACTCTGCATTCGTCCTTCCTCTCTCTCAGGAACTTCTGGGAGGCTGAAATGACGTTGGTGAAGACATCCAGGTTTCCCTCAGGGATCTGGGTCTCCATGGTGGACTTCACAATCTCCCTGATGTACAGGCTTTGCGTCTTCTCGTTCAGCTCCCCAAAATCCCAGACCAGAGGTAATAAACTGGGAGGAAGGGGCTGCACCCGATACACCAACTGCCGCAAAGGAATGTAACCCAGCTTCTCCAGGGTGTCTTCACTCCGGACTCGGTATCCCAAGCCAGCTTTCTCCAGTTTCTCAATGGCCTCCTTGCTGTGTCTTTTGTAAGGGTTGCAAGCGGCCACCACTTTTAAGCGGCCAGTGGAAATCGGCTTTCCGTTGACGCTGTGATCACACAGCACTTCTTTGATGGCGAAGATGGCCTCCGAGGTGTTGGCTTCGTCGAAGAAGAGCACCGTGTCTATGTTGTGCTCTTCTTCGTTGGTGCGTGCCAGCTCAATGGCCTGCCTTACCTTCTTCTGGATGGTCTTGGAGGTGGTGCCGCCGTGAACACGCACCACCATCATATTCTGAATGGTCTTGCCTGCGTTTTGCAGGTTGCACATGAACTGCACCAGCTTCGTCTTCCCACAGCCAGTTTCACCCATGATGATCACGGGGATGCCACACTGGAACCGCAGGTGAATAGCCAACATCTTCATGGTGTTGTCCAGAGTCAGCTGGTATGAAGCATCTGGATCTTCCTGGCATTTCACACCAAAGACTCTGCAGAGGGCCTCCAACTGCTCGGTTCTGGATAAGGTTTCAAATTTCTTATTGAAAGGAACATTTTGCAGTGCCAAGGTCCTGTATAAATTCCTGCTCATAACTGCCCTCTCCAAAACAGCCTCGGAATAAGCATCAATAGCGTCAAAGTTCTGGTTGATATGGAAACCCAAAAATTCCATGGAATCATCCTCAGCGTGGAAGACTATATAAGGGTGAGACTGTTGTTCCCACTTGTGTCTTAGTTGGTACTCTCTCAAAACATTGTCCATCTCCTTCCACTCCTCACTTGGCACACTTTCGTCGGACACATTGAGGGAAGGCATGGCAAAGTCCTTGGACATGGCGATCATGAATTTAATGACAAATGTTTTGAAGCCAGAGAACTCCCCTCCGACCACTGTACTGCAGAAGACCGACTTCTCACACTTTTTTAGCTGGAAATTCAAGAAGCGCGTGAAGTTGCTGAGCTCAGTCCAGGAGGGGTTGCTTCTCTGGCAGAACTCCATCAAGCAGGCCAGGCATTCTTTCTCTGTCCCTTCGATCCTCCCAGGGACAAAAGTGAAACGGTCAAGGTTTTCCTTCTGTTTGTATCTGCTGAGGTATTGGTAGGACCTTTGGAAAACTTCGCTATTTAGCTTGTCCCGGTCAAACTGTTCCTCCCTCAATCCCTCAGGAGGGACAGAGCTGGGATCTTCCAGCAAGTTGAGCACCCGCCGTGGTGATACGCACTTCACAGTAGGAAAAAGATCCAAAAAATTTTCTTCCATTTCAACAGACATCTAAAAGCAAGAGGACACAAAACCACCACAAGGAACGTTTCCCATCTTCCCACATTTGCCTAAAACCCATTTTTATTTCCCCCCTGGTCACAAATGGTTCAGCAAGCTGGGAAAAAATGCAGAAATGCCAAGACTTCTCCAAGCCTTTGTGGGGATTGAAATCCCTACAACCGTTAAGATCTGTCTTGCCCAGCGTCTTGTCTTGGGTTGGGTGATCTTGTTACCTTCTCCTACACTTTCTCCTGTTCCACTAAACCCTTTTGGAGATGGAGGGACCTGAACTCAGCCAATATCCAAGGTATGGTGAGGAACCATAGACAGAAGAATCTAGGGTGCATTTCACATGTTTGGTAACTCTAAAGCATGGCTTGGGTGCAAATTAGCTTTAAAAACATGTGCGAGGTTCAAGTTACAGGAAAACTGGGATGAAAAAACTCCCTTTTTCCCTCCAAAACTCAGTTCAGGGCCTGATGTTTCACTTTGAGGAGAGGCACATTTGCCCTGATTGCTTCTGCGTAGGTGAGACATTGCCTCACTGGAGAGACAGACCCTAAATTGTGCATCGCTTCTGGCGGAGACATCAGAGTTTAGCAGGTTCACTCATGCTCAGCCCGCGCGCAGACTCCCCAAAATACCTCTTGCTTCCTTGTAGTGCTAACACCTTTCCCTTTCACCAGGTACTCGATCAAGTAAAGATGAGAGGGTTTGCACTTCCAGACTAAGCCGTCAGGACTCTGGATGTGCCGCAGGATGCACAGGTCAATCAGCAGCCGGTAGAGACCCTTCGATACCTGTCAGGGAAAAAAAAAACACAACCCCCCCGCGAAATTAAAATTGATGGAGAAGTCTGTCACAACACACTCGCTGTTCTGACTGGGCTGGATTTGAGTTTCCACCTCCTTCTCTTCTTCCCTGTGTGTAGGGTCTTCTGTGTTTCCCCACCTCTTCCTCTCCACTTTTATATCCAGGCACTCACCACTGGAGACACATCAATGTGGAAGATGGTGGGCTGAATTTCAGTCAAGGATTCCTTGATGGAGAAGAGCTCCTCCACGAAGAACTGGAAATCGATCTCCGACTCCATCAGCCTAATGGTTTTGTGAAGTGGTAGCGTGCCACCCAGCTGGGCACGGATCTTTCTGATGGTATTGTCCACAAAGAGAGACTTCCCTAAGGAGTGGAAAAAAACAGCCATCAATCACCTACCCTTGCATGCGACCCAAACCAAGGAAATCTCTCCCCAAAAGCACGTTGTGCCACCTTGCCTCCTTGGTTTAAAGTCCAACTCAAAATACGACTCCCCAGAAACTTACCCATTCCCGCTCGCTCCGAAAAGACGAACTTCACGTTCTGCTGATAGGGCTCTTCAAAAGCTTGAGCGACGGGGGCTGTCCCGCTCGGCACTTTGAGGTGCATCTTCAGGTAGGTCTGGATCTCTGTCTTGGAGTAGCAGGGGAAAGTCATCTTGTAGGCATCAAAGGCTGTGATAACATAGGAATTGTGAGCTTTGGCATTGCAGAAGATGATGAATCTGTAGTTGGGAATGCTGGAAGAGTGCACCAGGTGGAAGAAGCGGGACTCGAGTTGTTTGGAAACTTTATAAACTAATCTATCAGCACCCAGCAAGCAGTAGATCTTCTGGTCTTGGGAACCTGGGAAAAGAGCTCTCCTGACAAGCAGCTCCACCTCCTCCTCCTCCGTGTTGGGTGTGCACACCAGGACCTCATCGTACGATGGGAGAGGCGCCATCTTAGTGTGTCGGTAGACAAATAACATGTTGGGTAACATTTCCTCTTCCTTACACATGATGAGAAGTGGTTTCCCCGCTTCAAAGCCTACGGGTAAACTTCTCTCGACACGCGTGCTTTCTAGAGCGGCCAAGTGCTTCAGCGTCTCCCCAAAAACATCCAAGCCTATGTATTTATCAGACACCAGGCCAGCGAATTTCTTACAGTAGGCGTCCCAGAGCAGATTCACCTTGTCGTAAATAGACGGCAAGCTCTCAAAGGCAGTGGCCAACTCATCGTGCGCCAGGGTGCTGAAGGAAACCTGGTCGACATCTCTGCTGCCAGTCTGGAATTTCCGTCTCTTCTGCAGGAAGGTTTCTCTCGTCTCATCGTACAACTTGCTGAGCTCTTCAACCACCTCCTTGTTATCACCTTGCTCAAAGGCGAAATCCATGAGCATTTGCTCTGTGATGGGGGAGTTGGATAGGCAGCTCTGCAAGGCTGCCTTTGCCACTGACTCATCATAGCCCGATTCGGCCAAGCTTTTGATGAGCTGGGGAAAACGAATGATGTAATCGTTCCAGGTAACTGATTCCTCTCCTCCTGCCGACACATTCACAGAGTCCAGGGGAGTCATCAGTGCATCCTCCAGGGCTTTTTTGATATCTTCATCATTGATGTCATGCTTGATGATGGAAAGCATGATGAGCACCTGCGGTTCTACAATGCCTTTCTGGGCTCGCGCCAGCTGGCTGCATAAATAGAAGAGCTGGTGTGCAGTGAACAGGTTGAGGTGATAGTAGGTGTCCCTTTGAGTCTCCAGGTACTTCTTCCACTCTACCAGGCAATGCTCCATCACTTTAGAGAGGCTATCCAGCTCCTCCAGGAGGGGTCTTGTGCTCTGAACAAGGATTCCGGCAATTCCAAACTCTGTGTAGACCTTCACATGTTGTTGGGGGTTGCAGTAGATATCAGCCTTCCAGTTGATGAAGAGGATATTGCCAATGCTGAGAAGCTCCAGGTACAACTTTCCAATTGTTTCAACTTTTTCCAGTATCTGTAACAGGCCAAAGACACAACAGGGAAATGGATCATGTACTGCAGCATGTTCTCAACAGCTTCCAAACACTGATGAGGTCACACTGTCCTCCTGAGATCTATACAGCTCTGCTGTGAGCTCCCCAGAACAAGCAAGACATGGAAGTACTGGAGAGAGTCCAAGGAAGATAATGAGGGGACTGGACCATGTGGCTGCAGGGCTGGTGCCATACTCAAGGTTTGGGCTTCTACGATCATGGACCCATCTTTGAGAAGTTGGATCTACCTTTGAGAAGCTGGATCTACCCTTGAGAATCTGGATCTACCCTTGAGAAGATGGATCTGCCCTTGAGAATCCAGGTCTACCCTTGAGAAGCTGAGTCTGTTGGGAGATGAAGAGATTCACCAGACCAACTGGGACAACTGTGTCTTCACCAAGAAGCTGGCCAGGCCTCTACAGGGAGCTTTAGGCTAGACCTAGGGAAGGGGATGGAGTTTTGAGCAACAGAGAAGAGCCAGGGGCTGCTGGTGTATTAGGAACTAACAGGGAAATACCTGTGGAATGTCTCAAGGGAATTAGGGCATGTTCCTCTAAAAAGGACAAGTTGGGAGCTTTGGGGTGAAATTAGAAGTCAAGCCAAGAAAAAAAACCTTGTGTTTGGTGTCATGGTTTGGGCCAGATTGGTCAATGAGAATGACAGATGCTCTCCCCTACCTCTCAGGTAGGAGAGGAGGAGGAGAGATAAAGAGATTTATGAGTTTAGAAGGAACTAAATTACTTTAAGTTCTTTAGGTATGCCCAGAGAGGTGGTGGAAGCTCCATCCCTGGAGACATTCAGGGCCAGGCTTGATGAGGCTCTGAGCAATCTGATCTAGTTAAAGATGTCCCTGCTTACTGCAAGGGGGTTGGACAAGGTGACCTTTAAAGGTCCCTTCCAACCCAACACATTCTATGATTCTATAACTCTATATGTAAGAAATCAGGCAAAGAAGGCAGGAGACCAGCATGGCTGAGTAAAGACCTCCTGGTCAAACTACAGTGTAAGAAGGGAATGCACAGCCAGTGGAAGCAGGGACGTGTATCCTGGGAAGACTACAGGGATGCTGCCCAGATGCATAGGGAGGGGATGAGGAAAGCTAAGGAACAGTTGGAGCTGAGTTTGGTAAGGGGTGTGAAGAATGAGAAGGGGCTTCTACAGGTACTTTGGCTAGGAAAAGAAGATTAATGAAAATGTAGCCCCTGGTATATAAGACAGGAGAGCTGGTGTCAACCAACATGGAAAAGACCGAGATATTCAATTTTTTGCATGTTTTCAGTGGTAATCTCTCTTCTTGCATCTCTCAAGCCCTTGAACATCATGGCAGAGGCTGGGGGAATGAAGTCCCATCGCAGGAGATCAGGTATGAAATCAACTGAAGAATTTGAATGTACTTAAGTCCATGGGATTCTACTCCGCTCTGGTGAGACCCCACCCGGAGCACTGCATCCAGCTCTGGGGTCCCCAGCACAAGAATATGAGCCAGCAGTGTGCCCAGGTGGCCACGAAGGCCAACAGCATCCTGGCCTGTATACGAGGGCAGTGACCATCTCATATATAAAGGGGGCTTATAAGAAAGATGGAGAGAGATCTTGATGCCCCATCCCTGGAAGTGTTCAAGGCCAGTTTGGATGGGGCTTTGAGCAACCTGAACTGGTGGAAGGTGTCCCTGCCCATGGCAGGGGGTTGGAACTAGATGATCTTTAAGGTCCTTTCCAACCCAAACCATTCTATGAGTCCCTCCATAATGAAGTACAAAGATCTCGGATGGTCTGTTGGGCACCACAAGTGAAGAACAATGCTTAGGCAAGCAAATCCCACCCCTGTAGCTTGGAAAGTGGGCATCATCCTAGAACAATGCCTCTGCTCCTGAAAGGCCAGAACTGTAGGTCATGGATGTGTCTCCTGGAAAGAATTCCAGCAAAATCCCAAGCTGTTTCTCAGGCAGATGATGATGCTATGCTGTGTCTTACCTCCAGGAAACGGTTTGCCTCCTCTCTGCCCTGCTCAACCTTGGTGGCAATCAACATAAGCTTGTTCTGGAGCTCCGTCAGCTGAGACAAACTGTATTTCTTGGCCTTCTGGTCTGCTGGAGATGTGCTCTCCTCGCTGTCATTCAGCAGTCGCAATGAGACACAGTCTTCGAGAGTAGCCTGGAAAGCAGAGAAGACAACCAACATCCCCACATGGCCTTTCACATAGCTTTGAGTTGAAAGGCTGCACATCAGGGCTTTACATGTGTTGTACCACGTCCTTTGGAGAAAAGAAAAGTCCGTTTTCCACTGAAAATACTCGAGATTCAGCACAAAATCGGTGGTACTAGTTGCAAACCCAACTGGAGATCTATTGGCAATCTGGCATGCGCATCGGAAGTTGATTTCAAGAAAGATCTTTTCCCCCAGTGGCACTAAAAAAAATACAACTGGACAAGAAAGCCTCTTGGAGACCCTTTACCTTGAATTTCAGAGGTGCTGAGATGGTAAAAATCCCATTGTTGTTGATGCTTCTGGCTTGAGAGATCGAAGAACGCTCCACAGAGCCATGAGAGTCATGAACCATCTGTATCCATTCTCGATTGTCACAGGAATCTTTCTGTGAAAGAAGAACCAAAGGAAAATCCTGTAACCAGATGGAAGGATGCTGAGCACCACCCTCCCACCCCAAATTTCATGCAGGTGGGGTTTCTATTAACATTTCTTCTGAGGATAGAGTTTCCCATGGCTTCTGAGGAGACACAGACCCAGAGCTGGACCTCTCTAACACCCCAGAGCATTGGCATGTGGTGAAGCTCTTGCTCGTTGCTCTGGTTTTGGTGGGGAGCAGAGCGTAAGGCTCAGCTACAGCCTGGGGCACCAACACCAGGGATTCTCTTAAAGCAAAGTTTTTCTATCAAATTCTGAAACAGGTTCTGGAGTCTTCCAGCCTTGGAGATGCTCAAAACCCGATTGGACACGGCCATGAGCTACCTGCCCTACCTGACCCTATTTAGACATGACAATCTCCAGAAGTCCCTTCCAACCTCAACTATTCCGTGATCCTAAATTGTAGACTCCTGAACTCATCTCCTCCTCTTCACAACACCTACTGGCTCCTCTCTGGTTGCCCACACACATGTGGAAGGTTATTTGACATGTTCCACCAGGTTTCCACTCCAAAAAGAGCACGGCCTTTGCCCAGGTCCTGCCAGGCCCACATGGATGTCCTGGGGAAACCATCTTAACTGGCGTCAGACACCTACATGTGAGCAATTCGGCCAGACAGCAAGCATGCAAGTGACTTTTGGACATGGGACTTGAGGACTCACCAGCTTCTTGGGAAGATTCTTGTCTTTCACGATGGCTTCTCTGATGAAAGACAGAGCTTCAGAGAATTCCTTGAACCCGGCTGTGGGACTAAGGTCTAACACGATGGGGGCAGAAGCAGCCATGGCATCACGGAAGAACCTCACTCTGTCGATATCCATGTCGTTTTCACCAGCAGAAATCGATGCCAGATCCACAAATACGGGGATTTCCGTCTTGTCTTGAGGGTGGGAAATAATGAAAAAAGACAAATAAGAGAAAAAGTTGAGGAGTTTCTCTCCTCTTGTTCATGTAACACTGTGCTGGACATGGGGCAGACTAAGTGGTCTCCCTCTGCTGCTATATCTGATGGCTTCCTTCCTTCCAGCCCACCTTTTATTATGGTCTTGATCCAGGAGGTAAAACCTTTCCTTGCACAGTCCAGAAGTACCCTCAAAAAGTCCAAGACTCCCTGGGGAATTTCACTCAAACTTTTTTTCACCTTCATCAAGTCTTGGGTCATAAAATCGAGGCGCTTATTCTTGAATTCCTGCTCTTCCTGGAAAAAAAAAATAATAAAAATCAGTATGTGTCTGTTGGGAAGAGAAGAAGCTCAGTTCTGCCTCCTCCTCCCTGGGTAAGATGAGATCTTGGCCTCAAACTGCTCTTAAGTCTGCTCTTAAATTCGTCCCCATGGGCCTCCAGGATGAGTAGGAAGAGGCAACTGGAATTCCTTCAGCTGATCCCTCAAGTTTAATTGAAGGGGAAGGAATCACACCTCATAGGACTTCATTATAAACTACCACATGGACCTGTCTACCTGGATTTTCAACCAATACAGATGGCCACGTGTCTCCTACGTACGTATTTCGTCAGGTCGCTGAGAATCTGGAAATCGCCCTCCAGCCGAAGCATCTGCTGCAGATCATCGATCATCTTGGCAGTGTTGACCACTTTTGAGAGGGTCAGGTAGTTTTCAATCCTCTCCACCGCATCTGCCATCCAGCCAGCTTTTCCATTCCTTGGCCCTTCACTGTCCTCCAGGATTTTAAACTCCTCCAGGAGCTGATCCTTCTTTCCCAGCAGGTTCTTGAACGAGCTCTCCACAGTGCCGAGGGTGATGGAGAAGTCTTTGAGGGACAGGTAGGTTTTCTGAAGGTCAGCAATGGCTGGCTTATAAATTTTTTCTTGAACATCTTCTATGGAGAAAATGTGATCTTCAGGTGTGGTGGCTTTGGTTTGCTCTGCTCTCATCTTCCACAGCCTACGGAAACATTGGCTTTTCTCCATGATGTCAAGTTTTTGCATCATGTTGCTATAAATGTCGAGGACATGCGGTTCCATTTGACTCATGCCATCGATGGAGAACTTCTTCACTGACATCTGATCTTTAAAACTCTCGTTGTCCATGATGCTTTTCTCCACGGTACTTCTATCCACTAAAAACCAGGTGGGAACAAGAAGGAAATCACATCGCTTGTCTCTTCACCTGATGTCAACAGGTTCCCTCATCGTGTTTTCCTCCCACCCACTGTGAGACTCTGTATTTTAGGAGACATCTCCCCACTCAACAGCCACAGAAGGAGCTCCATTAACCCAACCGGTACCTTTTATCATGTCCTCTATGGCACGGCACAGGCGGAGAAAGGAGCACCTTTGCTTCTTCAGCTCTTCCAGTTGCTCAAACTCCTGCTTCCTGACCTCCAGCACTTTTGTTATACACTGGGAGAAAGAGGAATCTGGAAAAAAAAAAGACCCAGACATGAAGGAGAACCTCTTAGAAAGAGAAGACCTGAAAGGAACAGAACCTCTGCCATCAAAAAAAAAAAAAAAAGTGTGTTTCAGTTTGCAGAAAGCCTGCAACCTTTTCCCAATGCTGTGTTGCCAAAACCACCAGAAATATCAATAAAGTCTATTCTCGGAGCGGAATTTGGAGGACTTGCCCCCCAAAACACCAAAAATATCAATAAAGTTTATTCTTGGAGCAGAATTTGGAGGATCTGCCTCCAAAAGTGCCAAAAATATCGATAAAGCGTATTCTCGGAACACAGTTTGGAGGACTTGCCCCCTTTTCCTCTGGGTTTGAATCGAATGGAGATGGAGTTTGCCATGGGCCTGAAGGCAAGGCCTGTAACCAGGAAGCTGCACCACTGCGATCCTTGAAATAAATTCCACAAACACCCCAAAACTTTAACTGCATTAAAATAATATCCCAGCGTTTTCACCCCTTCCTGCTTCTGAAATTGCTTAAAATCCCCTCAGTGACCAACTATTGCATTTTTGCTTTTGTTTTTTGGACTCCCATTGCGGATAATTTTCAGGGTTTTTTTGCATTTTATCCAGTAGATTTATCTCCTGTTGGCCACATAACTATGAAAACGTGAAACTCCGAAACCCCAAACTTACCACAGATGCACAGGATCTTCTTAAACTGCTCCCCATACTCTAAGATGTTAGAGAGGATACTGCAGGGAACATCTCCAGAGAGAACGCAGCGTCCCACGAAGCTGGAGAGCTTGTACACCTGGGAAAGGAGGTCTTGCGCACTGTCACTGAGCTGAACTGGAAACTTGCGCTTTGATTCTTCTGTAAAATAAATGAAGTTTGGTGAAAGACAGCCAGCAATTTCTCTCCTCTATTTCTTTTGAAGCCAGACCCTCGGGAAGAGCCAGCAGCTTCCAGTTTGCAGGGCTCCATCAACCCACCAGTGTGCAGGACAGATGTCTGGTTGCCTTCTAGCTCAACCATCAAAACCAGCACCTTGGTGAAATCCCAGATTTCCTTTGGGAATTCCAGGTATCTCCCTATGCCTGAAATAAACTGTGGGGACCACCTAGGAAACCACAGGCCACCTAGGAAACCATGGGGGCCATCTAGGAAACCATGGGCCTCCTAGGAGATTGCACCTGAGGTTGGGCAGCCAGTTCGGGTGGATGTGGAGGGCTTTCAAGAGGGCCTGGGTGACAGGAGAGGGTGCTGGGTGGCTTTGTTCTGGCCAAGGGGAGGTGAAGGGACAATCCCACCACAGCCAACAGCTACTATGGGAAGGGCAGCTGTGGAGACACCAAGCCCAGGGTCTTTTTAATGGTGCCAGGAAGTTGTAGCAGGGAAAAACATCCACCTCTGGAAAAGTTAGAAATCTGGTAATTTTTAAAAATGAGAGCAGGAAAAAATAAGAAGTAAAAGAATTGTTGACTATACCAATGAGAAGAATCGAGAAGGAAAATATAAAACACTTTTCAAAAGTTTAAAAATTCCAAATCATTATTTTTGCTTTCAGATTTTTGTATCATCTGAAATTAAACTTCAAATTTCCTTTCCTATTAAAAACCCCCAAACCTAAAGACCCAACCCAGCTAGCTCGTACTACACTGTTTGCTAGAATTCACTTCCCATTATTCTTTAGGAATACCCCAAAATAGGAAGCTTTCTAAAAGTTTGATGAATTGATGATAAAAATGAAGCCTGCAAGAGATACATCCAAATCTGAAGCTGGAAGGGGGTGAAGGGCCGAGAAATTAACCCAAGAAATAGAGCAAGCATATGCAGACAGAAAGTATCTAATTTTCACTAAATATGTTCCAGAGATCAGAAGTCATCATTTCCTACTTTTATTTGTTCTTAAATAAATCCACTTGATCAAGCTGTAACGCCTTTCCTGTCGTATTTTAAACTATTGGAGTTTTAGGCTTCCCTAAAAAAACAAACTTAATGATGGAGAGTTGTACAGAAATGCACTTTCCAGTGCTTTTACAAAACTCACAGCACAAACCTGCTCTTCGTCTCCTCACTTCAAGAAATAGCGACACATTCTGAACCACAATGAGAAACAGTTGGATGCAAAACCATCTCCCAGTCAAAGAAGGGCCAATACTGGCTTTGTCTAACCATGGAAACCCTCCAAGCGCGGTGATGCCACCACCTCACTCTTGTCCTAACGCTTAACCGTCTTTGCTCTGGACATGCTCTGGATCCATAATGTCCTTCCTCTCAACAACTCAACAACTTTGTTGAACGCGCAATGAAGCAGCATTGCAATGGGATAAAGAAATCAAGATGTTTCTCTATTCCTGGAATGAATCTCCATTTTTTCTAGCATGGAAGATTATGCTTTCCCCCCCCCCCCCCCATCTCATTTTGTGTTGTCAACAAGATCGGAAGGTCCCTGTGAAAAGACCTGGTCTTCCCATCTATCTTCACTTACAACCCTAGAGCTTCTCCCAAGAAAAGCCCTCAGGGGATACTCACGGACAGCAGAAATGAGATCACAGACCACGGGAGTGCTGAGCAGGTTTGCAAGAACGGGGCCAGTGCTCTCATCAAAGGTTTTGATGCTTCCCAGCCTATTCACCTCCCAACACATTTTCTCCACAAGAACGGAAAGCACTGTCACTGCAGATGGTTTGCTCATCTTGAGGAACACATGTATCCTGGATTTTAGAATGGATTCCTAGAAGGATGAGAAATTTCTCCTCTTTAGGGGCTTTGTGCACTCATGACTGTTTCCAAAAAACCCTTCCCTGCATCACAGAACTTCCCCAACCCAGGAGGTTTTCACTCCTCCTTGGAGCTTCCTGAGCAGAGACACACGTTGCCGGGAAGCAGTTGCTCAGCAAAACCTGTGAGCACAAAATTCACCCACACCAATTTAAATCTCAGAATCATAGAATAGTTTGGGTTGGAAGGGATCTTAAAGATCACCCAGTCCCAACCCCCCATGCCCTGGGCATGGACACCTCCCACTAGACCAGGTTGCTCAAAGCCCCGTCCAACCTGGCCTTGAACACCTCCAGGGATGGGTTGGATGGGTCCCGTTCTGGGTGCCGGGATTGGGCTTATAAAAAAGTTATGATGGCACAGAGTGGGGGCCAACAAGGGCTGCAGAAAATTTGCTCTTAAGTTGCGTTTTTGTTTTCCCCAGTCAATGGTTGAAGTGCTGCTGCTTAGTTATCTCTGCAGACAGCTAATGAGGTGCCTCCAGAGGGGGAATATGTAAGGCAGGGGATGTCAGGAGGATGAATCATAAAATCAACTAGGTTGGAAGAGACTTTTCAGAGGGATCCCTGCTGCTCCAACAGCATTAGAAGAGTTGGCAAAGCGGGACATAGAAACCTCCAGCAACCCAAGGAGGGGTGGTGGCTCTCCTACCTTGCTTTTATCAAGGGCTCTGATCCACTGGATGATGTAATTTGTAAAGCAGCTCTCCAGCTCTGCATCGTAGTTCTTCTCCATCATCAGGAAAGCCTCACAGAAGTCCATGAGGTGTTTGTCATTAACCTACGGCAAGGAAAAGCTGAAGAGGCAGCTGCTTTCTGGTTCCTTACCAGTCTGCTCGAGTTCCAACACCAAAATGGTGACTGAAGCAAAACCCAGGGTGGCAAAGACCAGGAGCATCATCCCCCACCAACTGGAGGGTCTCCATGACTCACTTTCTTCAGCCAATTCTCAAACATGTTGCAGATCAAGCTCCGCCACTCCTTGGTCCACTCTGTGCAGAGGATCTCAACTGAAAGCAGCTGCTGCCACATCTAACAGAGGAAGAGTAAAACCCACCAGCTGACCTTGAGGAACACCCAGATCACCCAAGGGTGGTGGCTCACATTGGTCTCTGGGTCTCATCACTCACCTCAACTTTCTTCAGGAAGGATTTCTTCTCTGTGGGTACCTTGTGAAAGCATCTCTTGAGCCATGGCATGGTGAAACGTGAAAAATCTTGAAACATTCCCGGTGAAGTAAACTGCTGGAATTCCTTGAGAAACCGAAGAAAAGAGTGAGCCAGAAGCTCTGGGCTCTCCTAGCCTACAAACAGGAGGCCAAGCCCTCGTGGCAGAAGCCACAGAGCTTGTTCTCACCTTGTTGGCTTGGAGCAAATCCTCTTTGCTCACAAACATCCCCAGTAGCTGCAGCATTATCATCATGGAGCTGAATGACACTGGTTTCGTTGGTTCCTCCAAGAAATGCTTCAGCAAGATATACACGAAATTCAGGCACTGCAAGATCTCGTCCTCATTTGTGGTCTTCAGTGGCTGCTTTGAAGACACCAACGGGCACCTATGGATGCGGGAAAGGACCAAACACTTGCAGTTGCTTTTCCAGTCACTACCTGACCACAGCCACCATCTGCAGCTGGGAGACTTGGGCAGGTACATAGGACACCACCCTTGTGAGTCTCCATGCTCTCCAGCCACGGTGGGGTTAAAGACATCAAAAATTAATGGGCAAATTGTGGCATCCACCCTTTTTCTGCTCAGCCAGGGCTCTATCCACCTCTCCCCAGACCTTTTCCAGAGGTGTCACAACACCTGTCCTCTCACAAAGCCCCCACTCACAAGTCTTTGAACCAGGAGACCATTCCAGTGGTGACACTTTCCAAAGCCACGTTCAAAGACTCTTCCTGAAAAAGAGGACAGAAACACATTAAGGACAAAAGTAAGAAGGCTTCTGCTCCCACACCTGAGGAGCTTCACCACTAAAACACTCAAGTGTGAAGTTTGCTGGCAAGATTAAAGGGATTTTTTTTCTCTGGTCAACAGGATTTCTACGCTTAAGTCCTTCAGTCCTGCTGAAAATCTCTGTAGGAATCAAGGACACCTTCTAACCCACGTTTAAACAGCCCCACCACTCCCTGCAGAGCAGAAGGTCTTCCACCAGTCAGTTGTCCTTACAGGCACTTGGGACAAGTCTCCACTGAAGTCCAGGATGCGCTCGTACAAGGTCTGCAAGAGCAGCTGGGGTGGAAGGTGAATGGCAGGCAAAGGGTCCCTGGTGAAGTTCCTCATGGCCACCATCTCCATCACCTTCTTTGCCAGTGGAGAACATCTTTTAATCAAGGTCTTGTGAGTGTCTATCATCCTCAGGACTTTCCTAGGAAAGCAGGTCAAGAACATCAGGTGGACTTTGAAGGACCAGGAGGCATGTTGGTGGTGTTTGAGATGGCCCCATGACTGGTAGACACAGTGGTGACCTACAGTCAGGGTGGCTGGGGGCTGGAAGGAGGAGCTGGTGTTTGTCAGTGAGTGACTCTACACATCAAAGCAGGATTTTTTTGGAAATTCATCTGCTTTAAGGTCATGAAGACAAAAATCAGGGTTTGGCTTGACCTTGACAGGCTGGAAGAGTGAACCTGAGCCAACCTCATGAAGTTTAACAAGGCCAAGTGCGAGGTCCTGCACCTGGGCCAGGGCAACAGTTTTGAACTAAAAGAGGGAGGTTTTGGATCAGACTTCAGGAAGAAAAGTTGCATGATGAGGGTGGTGAGACACTGGAATGGGCTGCCCAGAGAGGCTGTCTGTGCCTCATCATTGGAAGTGTTCAAGGTCAGGTCAGATGGGGTTTTGAGGGACGTGATCTAGTGGAAGATCCTAGAATGGGTTGGGTTGGAAGTGGCCTTCACAGACTGTCTAGTCCAATCCCCCTTCAAAGATCGTCTAGCCACGGACAGGGATGTTTTCCCCATCCTTGGAAGAGTTCAAGGTCAAGTTGGACAGGGTTTTGAGCAACCTGATCTACTGGAAGATCATAGAATGAGTTGGGTTGGGTTTGGGTTGGGAAGGACCTTCAAGGATCATCCCTGCTGTGGACAGGGACATATTCCCCATCGATGGCAGTGGTCAAGGACAGGTTGGATGGGGCTTTGAGTAACATGATCTACTGGAAAGTGTCCCTGCCCATGGCAGAGGGGTTGGACTGGATGATCTTTGAAGGTCCCTTCCAACCCATTCTCTCCTCAGAACTTCTCCCATCCAGCTCTCTGGATGAGACCACACGGCACCTGGTTACATCCTGCCCCTGAGGACCACCCACGCCCCCCAGGGCAGGGGACACAGCATGCCAAGGAGAAGGGGCAGCTCCTTGAGATGCCACCAAACAGAAGGAATGAAAAGTGTTTTGAAGAGCAGGACAGTTTGTTACCCTGATGCTATCTTGGCCTTTCAGACCCACCTTTGCTTGTCTTCATCATTCCACAGCTTTTTGAAGACTTCTGGAGGAGGTTCACATGGGACAAAGGGGTCCTTCTCCGTCTCCTTGATCGCGTAGAGCAGCGGGACCAGCCAGATCCACAAGGTGCCATCAGTGTTCATGAGACACACTTTCTTCAGAGTCAGGAAGTATTTGCTGCAAAAAAAAGTCCAAAAAAGTCAAACTTTACATAACCAAGCTCTGGGATGCCAGTGGGAGATATGTGCCAACATGAGATGGAGTCTTTTCCTACAACTGATGATAGGATCCATCCTGCCTGAAAAGAGCTCGGATTGAGACACCTCCAGGGGACTATCGGTATCAGAGATAACCGATGCTCTTTGATGTGCCCAGGGTCCCCAAGATGGACTCCACCAGGCTGGAAGCCACTACCCCAGGTTTATGCATCCTCAAAGACCCCTCAGGGTGGCACATGGCACCCAAAGTGATATGTGGGGACAACTGAGCTGAGCCTTGGACCTCCAAAGGCGCCATTGCTCTGAGCAAGCAGGTTGACAAATCGAAATTACCTTTTTCCTCTTAGTTTTTTGTATTTTTTTTCAAAGAACTTGATGTCCTCAAGGTGCTTCTCAACCTTGGCGAGGGACTTCTGGCTGAGGGAAATGTTGTAGCGAATCGAGATGTGAAAGGCAAACAGGAGCTTCAGAAGTTTCCGTTTCTCAGTCTTCAGGCACTCAATGATGTCTTTTATGAAGGCTCTGATATTGTCTCCCACCTGGACAACAAGAACAAGGAGAAGGTCTTTCACCGGCCTGGACAAGAGGTGTATTTTCTCCAAGAACAGCCTGGTCCAGGGAGGTGGAAGATGCTGCTGCCATGGGGCACCTTGTGGGGCACCTCCCTAGGGAGAACTTATTTATTCCTGGTTCCACGCTTCCATCCAGGAAGGTCCTAGATTCTAAATACACTGGGCATGAGAACGCTCTCAGCTTCACCCCAAGAAGCCATCACCCAAAATGAGGGACATCATTTTGCCAGCTCAAGAGGTTTTGGTGGATGCTTACCGCTTCCACATCTGAAGTACAGGGTATCTGAAAGTATTCTCCTTTCTCGGCATCCCCAAGAGAGATGTTGGTGCTCTCCTTGTACCTGTCCAGTTTTCTCTCTATATCGTCCACGGAATTCCAGGAGGTGGCGGAACCAAAGAAATTGCATTCCAGGTACTCCATCTGCGTCTTGCACCTGGACACCTTCTTCCCGGAAAATGGGTGGGACAAGGTTTTCCAGGTGTTGCTGCTGCTGTCGGGGAAACTGCATTCAACCTGTTCAAAGAAGGTCCACGTTCCTACGGCGGGGGGAAAAAGGAAGAGTTTGGGAACGAAAGTCGGTGACACAGCAGAAGGTTGTTCCACCATTCAGCAAGACCTGGACAAGCTAGAGAGGTGGGAAGAGAAGAACCTCATGAAATTCAAAAAAGGGTCCTACACCTGGGGAGGAATAACCCCATGCACTGTTACAGGTTGGGGGTTGACCTGCTGGAAAGCAGCTCTGCAGAGAAGGACCTGGGAGTCCTGGGGGACAACAAGTTGACCATGAGGCAGAAATGTGCCCTTGCGGCCAAGAAGACCAATGGTTTGCTGGGATGCATCAAAAAGAGCATGGCCAGCAGGTCGAGGGAGGTCATCCTCCCCCTCTACTCTGACCTGGTGAGGCCACATCCTGAGTAGCGTGTCCAGTTCTGGGCCATCCAGTTCAAGAAGGACAGGGAACTACTGTAGAGAGTCCAGCAGAGAACTACAAAGATGATCAAGGGACTAGCACAGCTCTTATGAGGAAAGGCTGAGAGACCTGGGTCTGCTTAGCCTGGAGAAGAGAAGACTGAGAGGGGACCTCATCAATGATGGCCATCACTATTGTGTCTGGTCATGACTTCGGGGTAAATAAGAACACTTACCGTCCGCTTTGATCTCCATTTTGGGTACATTCACCACACGATAGAATTGAGTGTTTCTGTACTTGAAGGTCTCCAGGATGTCGGAGTTCTCCAGAGAAATGTGCTCTAATTCACACTCTCTCTCTTGGCTGTAGGTGTTAATGAGGGCGTATTTATAAAAGATGAGGCCTTGTTGCAGGCGAGAAAGGGGGATCCTGGCGCTGCCCACGATCACTTTCTCTCTGGAAGAGGAAGAGAAGGAGCTTGTTGGCTTGGGGTTGACCTTGATGGCCAACAGTCAAGTTTTGATGGTCAGTGGTCAAGCCAACATTCAAGTTTTGGCCCATCCAACAAGACATTGTTGGTCTTTGAAAGGTCAGAGAGAAACCCACAGCCTGGTTCATCAGCCAGCGGACTAATTAAATCAACCAGCCCAGGTCAGATTCTCGCACGGGGCTGAAAGTTCCTGGCCCCAACAAAAATGGCACCTCCATCTCCATTTGGGAGTTCACCTCCACCCTCTGTGGGAACCTGCAAGCAAGGTCCTTCAGCCCAGAGCTGGATCTCCTGCAGGAGAACCATGGTGGAAGCACCTCCTCATTGGAAATTCAACCATTTTTTTTTTTTTTTTCACCTTTTCTCCATGTTGGCGAATTCTTCGCAGTGGCCGGGCTGTTTGTAGAAGACAACGCAGATCTTGGATCGTTCATCGAGTTTGGAATGTTCTGCCAGCACAGCAACAAACTCCAGGGTCATCATGTCTTGTGGGGGGTGATGTCCACCAAAGAGATAAGGGTTGGGCTCGCAGCTGTTGGAAAAGAGGTGGTGGGTCTCCACCGCGTCCTCCCGCCACCATCCCCCTTCCCCGTCTTCACCTGCCCCACCACTCACGTCCACTTCAGCTGGCTCCTGGATGGCATTCTTGGAGGTTGCGCGTCCCCTGCGTCGTCACCTCCTGCCCTGTTGAAGAACCCTTGGTTACTCTGAGGTCTTCCTCTGCAGGAAGAGGATGTGGAAAGACACCGTGGGTGTCCCCCTACACTGACCAACAGGTGGGATTTGAGGGGAAAAGGGACCTAATGATGCCCAAGCTGTATCTCCTCCTTCCCCTGGGGAGCTGCTGGACCTCTAGCACTCCAGATCCAACCTCAAACCCTTCAGTGATGACATCCCTCTCTGCAACAAACCTGCTGGAAGGTCCTGGGCCTTCTCTGATCTCCTGGATATCTGCAAGTGAGGAGAAAGCATCGATTAACACCTCCAAAGAAGGTGGCAAGCCAAGGAAAGGTAGAAACTGGGGTGTGCCAGGGAGAGGGGGGCTCCTCGCAGCTTGGCCATGGTCTTCTTGGAAGAAGAACTCCAAGCCACTCTAGGAGCGAGGTCTTCACCGTCCTCCTAAGCTCCACCAGCACTCGGGCACAGCCCTGTAGAGGACAGGGATGGGCAGAGAGGCTGGCAGGGTGAGGGTGGCTCATTACATCTTCTTCCCCATCCTCTTCCCTCAACAGTTCCCAAGAGAAGCCCAGGAGGCTTTTGGGTGCGGTGTCACCAAGAGCTTCCACCTCCCAACCAGCTCTTATCACCCAGGGCCGCTCCCGACACAACTTGGCACCTAGTTTGTCCTCAAGAGAACAGGACGTAACTAAGGAAACACCCTCAGTGGTACCTGGGCGGTTGAGGTTCCCCTGGGTTGTCATCTCCGCTCTCCTGACGTGACCTGGGACCTTCCCCTGGAGAAAAGAAAAATGGGAAGAGTTGAAGGAACAACAAAAAAAATGAAGTTCAAAAGCTGAGAGCTCAAAAGACTGGAGAGACAAAGAGCCGGGCAGGGGCTTCTTCTGCCTGTAGCACTTGTAGAACATTGAGCTCCAAAATCCAGGCCAATGATGCTGTCCTGGCATGGACAACTCAACCCTTGTCCTCCAAGAACTTTGGCCATGAGCTTCAAAAGCCACCGTGGACTCACTGGACTCCGGAGTTGCTCTCGCATTCCCAATGCTCCCTTTGGATGGACACCGGCATTCTGGTAGTTCTCCATCTCCACCGAGGTGTGGTGGTGATCTGGGATCTGCTGGAGCTCAATCTCATCTCCTGGTGGGACTGCGGGGGCCTGGGAAGGAGAAGAACGGAGTCCCTGCTCATCACAAGAGCTTTGGGAGGAACACTGGAGCCACCTCAGAGCACACCGTGGCCGTGGCTGGGGCTACGACTCCTTCAAGCCTAGAACCTGGCCAATGTGGGACCGCTTTGGCAAGGCCAAGCCCTCAGAGATGCCTGACCAACCCAAAGATTCCCCAGCAGGTCCCAAAACTCACATTCATACACATGCTTGGCTTAATAACCCCAACTTTTGGCTGAAATTGGGCCCTCTTTTTTAAAATTGACCTCCCCATTGGAGGACCAGGTGGAGGACTCCAACTTGGCCAACGATCTGCTCCACCTCCCCTCGTTCTCTACAACAAGAATGTAAAAATATGAGGAATCTGGGGGGGATTTAGGTTGTTTGTTTTTTTTAACTGAGGACCTGGTGCAGTGATTTCTGCCACGTCGTTTTGTTTTCTTGAATTTCTCTCACTTTTCACTTCATTTTTTTCTCTCGACCTAAAAGTTGCATTCCCTTTCATTTTTGCATAACAATGAATCCAGACAAAACCCGGAGTGGGAAGCGAAGCCAGTCGGCAGCCAGGCCGGAAACAAGAAGTTGCTCAGACCCCAAAATTGGACATTTTTGCTCCCAAAAATTAAAAAAAAAACCCCAAATTCCGAGTTCTGGAGGAGCTGGCCACGCCCACCTCATGTCCACTGAGGGCTTCAGGGGCCTGATCCTGCCCGGAACCTTCATCTCCTGCCAGCAGATCTGCTGGCTCTACAAAAGAATGAAGAAGAATGTGAGAGTGGATTTTCCTCGATTTTCCCAGATTTACACAGACTTACACAGATTTTCCCGGATTCCCATGAGGATCCCTACCTGGTTCGTCGCAGAGAAACTCCCAGGTGTCATCGTTGAGGTGGGATGCATGGTGGCCCGTCACATCCTCCAGGGTGGCACCTGCATCCTGGTGTCCCGCCATGGGAATGGCGGGGGGGACCCGGGGTGACATCACAGGTGGGAAAACGTCACCGTCGTCCCCTGCCTGGGGTCCCCCCTCGTCCCCCCGAGGGGAGGCGAAGTCAACACCAGGTTCCTGGGAAGGGTCCATGGTGGCAGGTGGGACCTGGGGGGGGGACGGGGGGGATGATGTAGGCAGCTTTTGGGCTCAGAAACAGGGATTTAGGGAGTTTTTGGGCTGAGAAACAGCAATTTAGGGACCTTTTGGGCCAAGAACCAGCGATTTAGGGAGCTTCAGGGCTCAGAAATGTCAATGTAGTGATCGTTTTGGGCTCAGAGAGAGTGATTTACGGAGCTTTTGGGCTGAGAAACACTGATTTAGGAACATTTTCGGCTCAGAAAAAATGACGTAGGGGTATTTGGGGCTCAGAAACAGCAAGTTGGGGAGCTTTGGAGCTCAGAAACAGTGACTCAAGGAGCTCTTGGGCCAAGAAACAGCCATTTAGAGAGCTTTTGGGCTCAGGAACACAGATTTGAGGCTCAGAAGCACCAATTTAGGGAGCTTTTGGGCTCAGAAACAGCAGTTTAGGGAGCTTTGGGCTCCAAAGCAGCGATTTAGGGGGCTTTCGGAGCTGAGAAACACCAATTTAGGGAGCTTTGGGGCTCAGAAAGAGCAGCTGTGGAGGTTTTGGGCTGAGAAACACCAATTTACAAAGCTTTTGGGCTAAGAGAAAGCAATTTAGGGAACTTTTGGGCTGAGAAACAGCTATGTAGGGAGCTTTGGAGCTCCAAAACAGTGATTTAGGGAGCTTTTGGGCTGAGAAACAGGGATTTAGGGAGCTTTGGGGCTGAGAAAGAGCAATTTGAGGAGCTTTTGGGCTCAGAAGCATTGATTTAAGGAGGTTTTGGGCTGAGAAGCAGCGATTCAGGGCCCTTTTGGGCTAAGAAAGCCGGATTTGGAGAGCAGTAGCAGCAGTAGCGGGGGGGGGGGGCAGTGAGAGCCAGGAGGTGCCACTTACCCGGCAGGAGGTGGCCGGCCCGGGGGTTACTTCACTCTGATCTTCCTCGCTGAGGTTTTCCTCACGGTGGGCTTCCTCGCTCTGCGCTCGCCCAGCCCCCACCCCCCGGCACCACTTCCTTTCTTATTTTTGTCATTATTTCTCGGAAAGGAAATGAAAAGTGAAAGCAGAAGGGCCGCGAGCGGGGTGGGAGTGGCCAAGAGGAGGTGGTGGCATGGACATAGCCCCGGTGAGGGGGGGAAGCGGCTGGCTGGCCTCCTGGCAGGGTTTGGTGGCCCACCCACCATCCGGTGGTGGCCATGGGGGTCAGTGGTGGCCATGGGGAAGTCAGTGGAGCCCCCAGCGAGGTGGTTGTGGCCATGGGGGGTCGGTGTAGCTGCTGGACAGGCAGTGGTGGCCATGGAGAGGTCAGCGGTGGCCACTGGGGGGTTGGTGGTGGCCATGGAGGGGGCAACAGTGGCCATGGGGGAGTTGGTGGTGGCTACGGGATGGTTGGTGGTGGCCATGGAGAGGTCACTGGTGGCCGTGGGGGAGTAAGTAGTGTCCACAGGGAAGTCAGTGGTGGCCACGGGGCAGTCGGTGGTGGCCATGGGGGGGTTGGTGGAGTCCCTGGAGAGGCGGTGGTGTCCATGGGTGGGTCGGTGGTGGCCATGGAGGGTCCGTGGAGCCGCCAGCAAGGCAGTAGTGTCCATGAAGGGGGCAGTGGTGGCCATGGGGGAGGCAGCGCTGGCCATGACGGAGTTGGTGGTGGCCATGGAGAGGGCAACGGTGGCCATGGAGGGGGCAACAGTGGCCATGGGGGAGTTGGTGGTGGCTACAGGGCGGTTGGTGGTGGCCATGGAAGGGGCACTGGTGGCCATGGAAGGGGTGGCGTGGTGGTCATGGGGAGGTCAGTGGTGGCCATGGGGGGGTTGGTGGTGGCCATGGGGGAGTTGGTGGTGTCCACGGGGTGGTATGTGGTAGCCATGTGCAAGTCGGTGGAGCCCCTGGAGAGGCAGTGGTGGCTAAGGGGGGCCAGTGGTAGCCACAGAGGGGATGGTGGAGCCCCTCCACCAATAGCCCTGCCCCTCATGGCCACACCCCTTTAATGCATGGCCACGACCCCTTCCCTCACAGCCACGCCCCTTCCCCACTGCACCCGATGGAGAGGAACTGGTCGCACTGGTGAAGAACTAGGAGCACAGGGACCATTCTGGGAGCATTGGGGGAGTGAGGGAGTCGTACTGGGAGCACTGGGAGAACACTGGGAGCACTGGGGGGAGTAAGGAAATCTTACTGGGAGCACTGGGACCGCACTGGGAGCACTGGGGCGAACCAGAGAGTCATATTGGGAGCACTGCGACCGCAATGGGAGCGCTGGGGGCAACCACTGAGTCGTACTGAGAGCAGTGGAACCATACTGGGAGCACTGTGGGGAACCAGAGAGTCATACTAGGGGCACTGGGACCGCACTGGGAGCACTGGGGGGAGTCAGGGAGTCATACTGGGAGCACT
This sequence comes from Rissa tridactyla, assembly GCF_028500815.1. NCBI lineage: Eukaryota > Metazoa > Chordata > Aves > Charadriiformes > Laridae > Rissa > Rissa tridactyla. The sequence continues at coordinate 362,817 of NW_026529584.1, forward strand.
AGGACCATACAAGGAGCACTGTGGGGAACCAGAGAGTCATACTAGGGGCACTGGGACCATACTGGGAGCACTTGGGGGGGAGTCAGGGAGTCATACTGGGAGCACTGGGATTATGCTGGGAACACTGGGGGAGTAAAGAAGTCATACTGGGAGCACTGGGACCACACTGGGAGCACTGGGGGGAGTCAGGGAGTCATACTGGGAGCACTGGGACCGCACTGGGAGCACTGGGGGGAGTCAGGAAGTCATACTGGGAGAACTGGGACAGAAACTGGGAGCACTGGGGGTAGTGAGGGAGTCATACTGGGAGCACTGGGACCGGAATTGGAGCACTGGGGGGCAGTAAGTGAGTCATACTGGGAGCACTGGGAGCACCGGGGGGAGTGAGGGAGTCATACTGGGAGCACTGGGACCACACTGGGAGCACTGGGGGGAGTCAGGAAGTCATACTGGGAGCACTGGGATCATACTGGGAGCACTAGGGGTAGGCAGAGAGTCATACTGGCAGCAATCTGACCGCACTGGGAGCACTGGGGGGAGTGAGGGAGTCATACTGGGAGCACTGGGACAGCACTGGGAGGACTCAGGGAGTCATACTGGGAGAATTGGGACAGCACTGGGAGCACTGGGGGGGGTCAGGGAGTCGTACTGGGAGCACTGGGGGGAACCAGAGAGTAATACTGTGAGCACTGGGACCGCACTGGGAGCACTGGGGGTAGACAGGGAGTCATACTGGGAGAACTGGGACCGCACTGGGAGCCCTGTGGGGAGTCAGGGAGTCATACTGGGAGCACTGTGATTGCACTGTGAGCACTGGGGGGAGACAGGGAGTCATACTGGGAGCACTCTATGCTGGTCCATACTGGGATTATTGGCCCGTACTGGGATGAGTCGTCCGCACAGGGCCGTACTCTATCTCCCATCATCCCCTGCGCCGGAAGTGGGCGCGGTTTCCGGCCGCAGTGGGCGTTGCCCTGTGACGCGCGGCAGCGTGGCGGAGCTGGGGTCGCCGCGGGAGGTCGCGCAGGTCGGTTGGCCCGGGGACACCTTGGGGACACCTTGGGGGGGGACGGGACACCGCTGAGACTCTTCCGGGACCCCCCCGGCCCCCACCCGCCCGTGGGCGGCCCCCGCTACCGGGTCGCGCTCATCGCTCGGTCCCCCCCCGCCATGTCAGCGTGATCCCGCACCCGCTTCCGGGTCCCGCCACGGTTCTGGGTCTCCCCCCCATCCGAGGGTGCCCCCCCACTTTCTGGCTGCGCCCCCCCGAATATCTGGGTGCCTCCCCCCATCTCTGTGTGCCCCCCGAGTCTCTGGGTACCCCCTCCCCATCTCTGGCGTCTCCCTCCAATTTCTGGGTGCCCCCCCATGGGTGACAGCCCCCCCAGTCTCTGGGCGACTCCTCCCATGCGTGCCCCCCCCAGTCTCTGGGTGCCCTCCTCAACCCATGGGTACTGTCCCCCCGCAATGTCCGGGTCCCCCCCCTTGTCCAGGTGTCCTTTCTCATCTGGGTTTCACCACCACCACCCTCCCCGCCGGGTGCCGCCACCCCTGGGTGCAGCCCCCCCACGCCCCCCCAGGAGGAGCTGCCACCCCACGCCCACCCCTGTCTCTGTCCTTCCTGGTGCCCGAACCCGAGGACCTGGAGGACCTTGACACCTGCCACAAGGTGGGTGCGGGCACAGGGGGGTGCAGGCAGGAGAGGGTCCAGGCAGGCGGGCGGCGGGCAGGAGGGGGTGCAGGCAGATGGTGGGGGCAGGTGGGACCTCCCCCCGACCTCCAGCTGTGGCAGGAGAAGCTGCAGCAGGAGCTGGAGTTCCTGGAGGTGCAGGAGGAGCACGTCAAGGAGGAGCAGAAGAACCTGAAGAAGGAGCTCCCGTCCCTCCTGCTGCCACCCCTGTGTGCGCAGGGGTTACAGTGACCGTGACCTCGCACCCTCCTGCTGCTGCTGCTGCGTGCTCAGGAGTCCCGCTGTCACACGTGTGTGTGTGCTGTGTCTGGGCTTCTGCTGACGATGGTTCTTCCAAAAACCCCATATTGGGGTGGGGGCCAAATACTATTTTAATGGCATCATCTACTCAGGCACCCGTGATACCACCCATGTTCCTGCTCCTGCCCTACCAGGTACGTGGGCAGCAGTGACTTCACCAGCTCCTACACAACCCATGGGCCTCTTCCTGGCCTGTCAGGTGAGTGGTCACAGGTGACATGCAAACACCTACACAAGATGGGGGCTTAGTCCTGGCCTACCAGCTTCTCAGGCACCTGGGACCTCAAAATACCCAACACAAGACATGTTTCTCCTGGGCTCCTCAGGCACCAGTGACATCGCAGAGACATCCACAAGCCAGGTGGCAGCTCCTGGCCTGTCGTCTGCGCAGGCACCAGTGAACTCCAGGCACCTACACAATCCCTAGGCCTGTTCCTGGCCCACTGGCTACTCAGGCGTGAGTGACCTCATAAGCACAGACACAGGGCATGGGCCTGCTTCTGGCCTGTCAGGTGTCCAGACATGAAGGATCTCACAAAACCTACACGAGCCGTGGGTCAGCTCATGGCCTGTCAGCTGAGCGGGACCTCACAGGTGCCTATCTGCCCGTTTGCCACGTACTTGCCAGTGAGGGACTCAGGCTGCAGTGACCTCACAGGCACCTACACGAGCTGTGCACCTGGGCCTGCCTTATCAGCTACTCAGCCAAGAGTGACATCACAAGGACAAGCCCGAGCCACGTGTCTCCTATCAGCTACACCAGCACCAGTGACCTCACCAGCCCCTACAGGAGCCCTGGTCTTGCTCCTGCTCTATCAGCTCCTCAGGCTCGTCTTTTGGGGGGACCCAAGCCAGTACTGACCCCCCTCTCCGTCACTTGCTCACCCCTTCTAGAAGGGGGCCGTAGCCCCTGGGCATGTTCCAGCGTGTCCGTGCCCCACCACCTTTCGGGCACCCCTCCGCCCTCTTGAATTCCCCCCAGCCCACCCTGTCAGGGCTTGTTCTGCAGCCTGGTGAAGTGGGGGACCCCCACCCGGCCTTTTCCTTCTGCTTCCGTTCACATTTAAACTCTAATTCTTCACTACACTAAATCTTATTGAAGAAGGGTTTATTCAATTCAAAACTATAGCTCCATTTCAAATTTACAGTTATGCAAACTTTAGAAACAAAGATTATTAATTTAATTTCTATATGTTTATTAATGTTTACCCATGTAGAAATCTATACATATATACATAAGTACATATATAAAAATAATGGGTGCATTATTAAAAAAAAAAATTCATTAGTAGAATTATACACTTCCTTTCATAGATATATACAATATATGATTATATTGTCTATAAATATTCTATTTTTATATCCAAACGAGGCAGGCGGCCCATCCCAGGGGCTGCCTGAGAACACACGGGTGTGACGGTGTCAGGAAATGGCTGTTAGCCAATCACGGAGCTGTGTGATCTTTAACCAAATGGCAGCTCCCTGCCAGGGAATGGCGGCATCTCGGCATAAAATGGCGGACAAACCACAATGGCGGCCCCCGTGCGTGTAGGGGAAGGGCCTTCCGGGTCCCATGCACTTCCGGGTCTATCCAGCCGGGGTGGCCGGTGCTGGCAGCCAATCAGAAGAGAGCAGAGGCCCGGTAGAGGAGAGGGGGCGGGACTTCTGCCAGAAGCTGGTGGGCGGGGCAGCTGTCAGGCCGAGTGGCCATCAAGAAGAAGGTGCAGGGCCCCAAACCTGAGGGCAAAGGCTCAGGGAGGCAGCGATGGGAACCAAAGGTGGTCAGTCACGCTGAGGGATGGAGGCGTGTGAGAGGGGGAGTGTTTATTCCAGCAAGGTCATCTGAGCGGGGACCTTGTTAATGGGGAAACGGGGAGAAAAAAGGGGAAAGCAGAAGCAGAGTGCACTGAGCCACAAACTTGAGAAAAGAACCATGGAGTCCATGGCAAGAAAGAGCTTTTGCCAGTCCCAGGAATTGGTGGGCCATCAAGAAAGTCCAGGTGGCACCTCCAGGAAGATCAAGTGGCCGTTTGAAATGAGAACGTTGTGAGTCAGAGGGAGCCTGGTCTGGGAGGGATGCGGGAATGAATAGAGCTGTGCAAAGCCCTGAGGGACATGCAGCGGAAGGGGGAGCAGGGAGGAACCAAGAGGGGGGAGGCAGAACACGGTGTAAAAGAGGCCAGTTGCATGTCAGACTGGATTGACCGGGAAAGGGATGGAGTTTTTAGGAAGAGAGAAGGGCCAGGGGCTGCTGGTGTGTTCGGAACCCACAGGGAAACGGCTGTGAAATGCTTCATAGGATTTGGGGTGTGTTCCTCTAAAGAAGTTGTCATGGTCAGTGGCCCAGCTGAAGTGCCTCTGTACCAACGCACGCAGCCTGGGGAACAAAGAGGAGGAGCTGAGTACCCTTGTGCAGCTGGAATCCTCACGGCTGGGGTTTGCTACAGGCCACCCGAGCAAGAGGAGCCTTTTGACGAAGCGTTCTTACTTCACCTCCAGGAAGCACCACACTCAGAGGCTGAGATCTACTGGGGGACTCCAGTCACCCTGGCAGCTGCTGGAAGAGCATCCCATGAAGCTGTGAGCAGTGCAGGAGACTCATGGAGGGTGTTGACGAAGGGATTGAGAGCAGCCCTGCAGAGAAGGGCGTGAGGATGCTGGGGCTGGAGTAACTGAACATGAGCTGGCAATGTGTGCTGGCAGCCCCAACCCATGCTGTGATTCTATGATTCGATGTCTCTATGACCTACACCCAAGGGAGCACATGCCAGTGGTGGTTACCCAGCGGATGTTACTCCAAACCTGAAGTGATCTCAATAAGCTGAGTTTACCACAACAAGACACTCCTAGGAGTAGCTGCTGGCACTTGTGCTCCCTCAAATTCATCTCATCACACACATGAAATGTGTATTCCTAAGTCTGTGATGCAAGAACAAACTTCTGATGCAGTCATTTTGTGTCCCTCCATGGAGGGACAGACCAGCTCTCTGAGCTGAGGTGAGTGGCTGCTGCTGCAGCTGTGAGGGGCTGGTTGGTGACGATTACCCTGGGGCAGGTTCCCCGGGGTGTCCAGGGACCGTGGCACAGAGCAGGTCCTGCTCTGCTGGTCCTTCCTGTCTCTCCAGAAGGCCTGGCTGTGTGAGAACACTGCTGTGTGCACCCAGCCTTCGCACTCACACAGCTGAGCTCTGCACTGGTGTTTTCCTCTCCCGAGCACTTCCTAGCTCAGCCCAGGTAAAGCCAAAGCTGCGTGTGTAAGCAAAGCAAAATAAAGCATTCATTCACGGCTTGATTTTCTGCTGCTGCCTTTATTTTGTTTCAAGTATGGAGGGAGTCTGGCTTCTCATGTACATCTCATCATTGGGATGCTAAAAATGTGAGCTTAGGAATAATATTATCACAAGCCTAAAATAAGAGGAAGAGAGAAAAAGAGAAACAGTGAAAGAGAGAAAGAGAGACAAGAAAACAAGTAATATCGGAAGGAAAAAGGAAGGAACAAAAGAAAGAAAGAAAGAAAAGAAAAAGAAAGAAAGAAAGAAAGAAAGAAAGAAAGAAAGAAAGAAAGAAAGAAAGAAAGAAAGAAAGAAAGAAAGAAAGAAAGAAAGAAAAAGAAAGAAAGAAAGAAGGAAAGAAAGAAAGAAAGAAAGAAAGAAAGAAAGAAAGAAAGAAAGAAAGAAAGAAAGAAAGAAAGAAAGAAAGAAGGAAAGAAAGAAAGAAAGAAAGAGAAAGAAAAAGAAAGAAAGAAAGAAAGAAAGAAAGAAAGAAAGAAAGAGAAAGAAAAAGAAAGAAAGAAAGAAAGAAAGAAAGAAAGAGAAAGAAAAAGAAAGAAAGAAAGAAAGAAAGAGAAAGAAAAAGAAAGAAAGAAAGAAAGAAAGAAAGAAAGAAAGAAAGAAAGAAAGAAAGAAAGAAAGAAAAAGAAAGAAAGAAAGAAAGAAAGAAAGAAAGAAAGAAAGAAAGAGAAAGAAAAAGAAAGAAAGAAAGAAAGAGAAAGAAAAAGAAAGAAAGAAAGAAAGAAAGAAAGAAAGAGAAAGAAAAAGAAAGAAAGAAAGAAAGAAAGAAAGAAAGAAAAAGAAAGAAAGAAAGAAAGAAAGAAAGAAAGAAAGAAAGAAAGAAAGAAAGAAAGAAAGAAAGAAAAAGAAAGAAAGAAACTACCAAAGAAAGCACGTAAAAAGGTTATGAACAAAAGGTCGTCCTGCTATTTTCTGTGAATATGCTGGTAGTCGTAGGAGAAAGACAGTTACCTCATTGGTGCTGAAATACAATATATTGCAATAGTTTCCTCAGGGCATCCCTGAGCTCCTGGTTCCTCATGCTGTAGATGAGGGGGTTCACTGCTAGAGGCACCACTGAGTACAGAAATGACACCACTAAGTCTAGATCTGTGGAGGAGATGGAGGTGGGCTTCAGGTAGGCAAACATGCCAAAACTGATAAAGAGAGAGACCACGGCCAAGTGAGGGGGGCACGTGGAAAATGCTTTGTGCCGTCCCTCCCCAGAGGGGATACACAGCATGGCCCTGAAGATCTGCACGTAGGACACCACAATGAAAACAAAACACGCAAAAGAAAAAAAGGCACCAAACACAATAAGCCCAACTTCCCCGAGGTAGTCTGATTGTGAGCAGGAGAGCTTGAGGATCTGGGGGATTTCACAGAAGAACTGGTCTAGGCCATTGCCTTGGCAGAGAGGTATTGAAAATGTATTGGCCATGTGCAGGAGAGCGTAGAGAAAGCCACTGCCCCAGGCAGCTGCTGCCATGTGGACACAAGCTCTGCTGCCCAGGAGGGACCCATAGTGCAGGGGTTTGCAGATGGCAACATACCGGTCGTAGGCCGTGACGGTGAGAAGACAAAAGTCTGCTGACATCAAGAAGGCAAAGAAAAAGACCTGGGAAACACATCCCGAGAAGGAGATGGCCCTGGTGTGCCAGAGGGAGTTGGCCATGGCTTTGGGCAGAGTGGTGGAGATGCAGCCCAGGTCGAGGAGGGCGAGGTTGAGGAGGAAGAAGTACATGGGGGTGTGGAGGCGGTGGTCACAGGCTACGGCAGTGATGATGAGGCCATTGCCCAGGAGGGCAGCCAGGTAGATTTAAAGGTCATGTAGGCCAATCCCTGTTTTTTAGAGACATCTGTGACTCGATCAGGATGCTCAAAGCCCTGCCCTACCTGACCCTGAAAATCGCCAACGATGGGGAATCCACAACTTCTCTGGGCAACCTTTTCCAGTGTCTGACCACCCTCATTGTAAAATTTCCTCCCTATGTCCAATCTAAATCTGCCCTCCTTCAGTGTAAAGCCATTGCCCCTTGTCCTGTCATTACTGGCCCTGGTGAAATCTCTCTCTCTCTCTTATAAGCCTGCCTCATAGGTTAAAAGGCCACAAGAAGGTCTCCTTGGACCTTTTTTGTTTCCAGGCTCAACAACTTCAACTCTCTCAGCTTTTCTTCCTCGGAGAGGTCTTCCAGCCTCCAATGATTTTTGGTGATCCTTCCCTTCACGCTCTCTAACAGGTCCACGTCTTTCTTGTGCTGGGGCCCCTAGAACTGGACACAGCATTCCAGATGAAATCGTATGAGATTGCAGTAGAGAGGGGGAATCCCCTCCCTCCACCTGCTGGCCACGCTTCTGTAGATGCAGCCCAGGCTATGATTGGCTTTCTGGGCTGCTGTCCTGGTTCTGGCAGGGATAGGGTTAATTCTCTCCAGGACACAGACTGTTCTAACAGATGGAGCCCAGAGCCATGGATGAAATGAACTCAACGGACACTTTGGAGGGATGGCCCATAGACTAAGGGCACTATATCTGCATGAATATATGTGTATATATACACGTGACAGGGGAAAGTGGTGGCAATTCATTGGAACCTGTAAGATGTGGGCATGGCATAGATGGTCTGGAATAAGGGGTGGATAATGTCCTGGTTGCGGCGGGGACAGGGTTAATTCTCCCCAGGACGCAGGTATTCCATGCCATGTGAGCCATGCCCACCCTGAGCTGCCGGGGTAGGGGGCAGGACTTCTCAGCTTGGAGCGGGCTGGGGGTACCGGTCCGATCGGGGATCGGCGGGGAGCGGCGGTTCCGTAATCGTGTTTGTACATTCCTCTGTCCGTGTGATTGTTGTTGTTCTCTTGTTCCCTTTGCTGTTCTGTGAAACTGACTTTGTCTCAACCCAAGAGTCTTGCCTTTTTTCTTCCGATTCTTCCCGTATTGGGAAGGCCCGAGCAAGCGGCACGTGGTTCTTTGTTGTCCTCTGAGGCTAAAACACACCATGGGAGCACTGGGACCGTACTGGGAGCACTGGGAGTAACCAGAGAGAGATACTGGGAGCACTGGGGGGAGGCAGGGAGTCATACTGGGAGCACTGGGACCACACTGGGAGCACTGGGGGGGGTCAGGGGGTCATCCTGGGAGCACTGGGACCTCACTGGGAGCACTGGGGGGAGTCAGAGGGTCATACTGGGAGCACTGGGAGCACCCTGGGAGCACTGGGGGAGTCAGGGGGTCATACTGGGAGCACTGGGACCAAACTGGGAGCACTGTGGGGAGTGAGGGGGTCATACTGGGAGCACTGGGGGAGTCAGGGGGTCATACTGGGAGCACTGGGACCAAACTGGGAGCACTGTGGGGAGTGAGGGGGTCATACTGGGAGCACTGGGACAGCACTGGGAGCACTGGGTGGAGTCAGCGAGTCAGACTGGGAGCACTGGGACCGCACTGGGAGCACTGCAGGGAGTCAGGGGGTCATACTGGGAGGACTGGGACCGCACTAGGAGCAGTGGGGGGAGTGAGGGAGTCATACTGGGAGCACTGGGAGCACCCTGGGAGCACTGGGGGGACTCAGGGGGTCATACTGGGAGCACTAGGACTGTACTGGAAGCTCTGGGAGGAACCAGGGAGTCATACTGGGAGCACTGGGACAGCACTGGGAGCACTGGGTGGATCCCTTGGGGTCATACTGTGAGCACTGGGAAAGTACTGGAAATACTGGGGGGAGTCAGGGAGTAATACTGGGAGGACTGGGAGCACCCTGGGAGCACTGGGTGGAGTCAGGGTGTCGTACTGGGAGCACCGGGACTGAACTGGGAGCTCTGGAGGGAACCAGGGAGTCATACTGGGAGCCCTGGGACCGCACTGGGAGCACCGGGGGGAATAACGGGGGTCATACTGGGAGCACTGGGGGGAGTCAGGGAGTCATACTGGGAGCACTGGTACTGCACTGTGAACACTGCAGGGAGTCAGGGGGTCATACTGGCAGCACTGGGACCGCACTGGGATCGCTCTATGCTGGTCCATACTGGGAGTATTGGCCCGTACTGGGATGACTGGTCCGCTCTGGCCCGTACTCCATCTCCCATCATCCCCTGCGCCGGAAGTGGGCGCAGTTTCCGGCCGCGGTGGGCGTTGCCCTGTGACGCGCGGCAGCATGGCGGAGCTGGGGTCGCCGCGGGAGGTCGCGCAGGTTGGTTTGCCCGGGGACACCCTGGGGACACCCTGGGGGGGGACGGGACACCGCTGAGACTCTCCCGGGACCCCCCGGCCCCCACCCGCCCGTGGGCGGCCGCCGCTACCGGGTCGCGCTCATCGCTCGGTCCCCCCCCGCCATGTCCGCGTGATCCCGCACCCGCTTCCGGGTCCCGCCACGGTTCTGGGTCTCCCCCCCATCCGAGGGTGCCCCCCCACTTTCTGGCTGCGCCCCCCCGAATATCTGGGTGCCTCCCCCCCATCTCTGGCGTCCCCCTCCCCGTATCTCTGTATGCCCCCCTCAGTCTCTGGCTACCCCCTCCCGATCTCTGGCGTCCCCCTCCAGTTTCTGGGTGCCCCGCCATGGGTGACAGCCCCCCAGTCTCTGGGTGACTCCTCCCCATGGGGGCCCCCCCCAGTGTCTTCGTGCCCTTCCCACCTCTTCTCCCCCCCTCCATGGGTGGTGCTCCCTCCCCCCCGAATCTCTGTGTGCCCCCAAGGGTGACACCCCCCCATACTCTGGGCACCCCCCACCACCACCTCTGGGTGCTCTCCCCAACCCATGGGTACTGTCCCCCTGCAATGTCCAGGTGCCCCCCCTTGCCCAGGTGTCCTCTCGCATCTGGGTTTCACCACCACCACCCTCCCCCCGGGTGCCGCCACCCCTGGGTGCAGCCCCCCCCACGCCCCCCCAGGAGGAGCTGCCGCCCCACACCCTGCCCCGTCTCTGTCCTTCCTGGTGCCCGAACCCGAGGACCTGGAGGACCTTGACACCCGCCACAAGGTGGGTGTGGGCACGGGGGGTGCAGGCAGGAGAGGGTCCAGGCAGGTGGGCGGCGGGCAGGAGGGGGTGCAGGCAGATGGTGGGGGCAGGCAGGACCTCCCCCGACCTCCAGCTGTGGCAGGAGAAGCTGCAGCAGTAGCTGGAGTTCCTGGAGGCGGGGGAGGAGCACGTCAAGGAGGAGCAGAAGAACCTGAAGAAGGAGCTCCCGTCCCTCCTGCCGCCACCCCTGTGTGCGCAGGGGTTACGGTGACCGTGACCTCGCACCCTCCTGCTGCTGCTGCGTGCTCAGGAGTCCCGCTGTCACACGTGTGTGTGTGCTGTGTCCGGGCTTCTGCTGACGATGGTTCTTCCAAAAACCCCATATTGGGGTGGGGACCAAATACTATTTTAGTGGCATCATCTACTCCGGCACCCGTGAGACCCCCCATGTTCCTGCTCCTGCCCTACCAGGTACGCGGGCAGCAGTGACTTCACCAGCTCCTACACAACCCATGGGCCTCTTCCTGGCCTGTCAGCTGAGCAGTCACAGGTGACCTTGCAAACACCTACACAAGATGGGGGCTTAGTCCTGGCCTACCAGCTTCTCAGGCACCTGGGACCTCAAAATACCCAGCACAAGACACGTTTCTCCCGGGCTCCTCAGGCACCAGTGACATCGCAGAGACATCCACAAGCCAGGTGACAGCTCCTGGCCTGTCGTCTGCGCAGGCACCAGTGACCTCACAGGCACCTACACAATCACTAGGCCTGTTCCTGGCCCACTGGCTACTCAGGCGTGAGCGACCTCATAAGCACAGACGCAGGGCGTGGGCCTGCTCCTGGCCTGTCAGGTGTCCAGACATGAAGGGTCTCACCAAACCTACACGAGCCGTGGGTCAGCTCATGGCCTGTCAGCCTGTCAGCTGACAGCATTTAGTTTTAGGACCATCCCTATCCCACCCCAGAGGAGACCCCCCTCAGACCCAGAGGGCCGCCCCATAGAGCTGCCCCAGCCCCACAGGGCCCCGCACCGTGATGGTGACCAGGATGGGTTTGGGGTTTGGGTGCAGGTTGGGGTCCAGGGAGAAGACGCAGAACTGCATTGGGGAGGTACGGGATTGTAGGAATGTGTCTGAGAGAAAATGGCCATGTGAGCCAGCCTCCCTGCTGTGAGAGATTAGATTAAGGGCAAAACAGGTGGTAGAAGATGGAATTAGTACATGGGAAAAACGGGACTGAGAAGGTAGAAAACATGTTGTGCTAGTGACTAAGCAATTTACGACGCGAATTCTTGTAACCAATCTGATGTGTGAATGAACTGCATGCACAGCGCGTGGACAGTGTAACTAGCTAATCAGAAATGAGCGAGTCACGTGTACGGCTACAACGCAGGGTATAAAAGATGATGATCTGTGCTTAATAAACAGCTTCTGTTGATTCACATTGGATCGTCTGGAGTCCAGTTATTTCTCCTCAGATGGTGACCCCGACGTGATCCCGATGGGCGCTTGGCTTGAGCAACGGAACGCGAGGGGCGGAAGACCCAGAAGGAGATCCACCGTCTGGAGGACGGCTCAGCTGGACTGAGACCGGGCGGATTGGGCGGCAATCCGGAATAAACAGACAACGTGGCCACGGACACCCGGAGAGAGGTGAGCAGCCGGGGCAGGAGATGGGGCAACAAGTAACAAAAGAAGAAGGGACAATATTAAGACTTCTCCTGCATATCCTCTCTAAGAGAGGGGTGAAATAAGATGAGCGTATGCTCCGAAGGTTGTTAATATGGTGCAGAGAGAACAGATTCGCAGCAGAGCCCCAGACAGCTTTTAAAGCAGAAATATGGGAGGCTGTTGGGAAAAAACTGTGGGAAGTGATAAGTAAAGGAGACAAAGAGGCATCACCGTTGGCGACGACATAGCGGTTGGTGTTATCGACCTTACAAGATATGAAGGCGGAGCGAGCCACAGCGGCCGGGGCTTTTGCAGCATTACAACCCACGGGAGGAGGATCGAACAGGCCAGGTCCGAAGGTTTGGGACGATCCCCTGCTGATCCCCTCTGCTCCACCTGAGGAAGTTCCAGAGAAAGAAGAACCGATGGAGGAGGACGTTCCCTGGCCAGCACCGCCACCCTCGGAAACAAGACCAACGGCACCTCCACCAGAGTGGTACAACCCCAGAACTGGGTTTTATGAAGGTCCACCTAAGCCTCCACGGCAACATGTTGATGTGCACCCCAGACCACCTTTTGATCCATCACTGTACCCACTGCTTCCACCGTCGCCTCCCTCTCCCGCTGAACAAGAATTGCCGCAAGGCGCATGCGCGGCAGCAAAAACACTGCAACAGAAATTGGAACAGTTAGAGAGAGAACAACAGAGACCATGGAAACAAGAGGAGGAGCAAGCGATATGAAATATGGAGAGGCGACAGCAGGGTGAAAGCGGGGGGGTATGGGGCGGCGGTAACAGGAACGCGGGAGGAGAGTTGGGTAACGGGAACGTGGGAGGAGAGTTGGGGGGTGCGACCGCGGGCTCAGGGGAGCCGCCGGATCCGCAAGTGCATTGGAAAGGAATCATTCAAAATGCCTTGGTAGAGGGTATAATGTTACCAACAGCATTTCCGGTGATACTGGGGGGAACTACGGGAGGTCGAAGGAATCCCAATAGATGGGAGGGTCTTCCTTGGCCGATGGTAAAAGAAGCGAGAAAATTAGTGTATGACTTTGGCCTTAATTCTCCCTACACTCAGTCGTTTCTTAACAATATTTTCACTACTAATATTATGACTCCTTTTGATAGCCGGACACTGATGTCCATTATCCCCACCCCAATGCAAGAACTAACGTGGAGATCAAGGTGGGAGGATGGTGTACAACGTGCAGTGATAGCGAATTTGAATAGAGTGGAGGGGGATCCGTTGCGGCTGGCAACCATGGAGATGTTATTAGGAACAGGTCCTTTCGCTGATGCTCAGCGACAAGCGTGGCTAGATGTCGCTATCTTACAACAGTCTGCAGAGTTGGCTCGCGAAGCACTGAGGACGTTGCCAGAGGATGGCAAGGTCACTCCCCCATATACGACGATAAAACAGGGCCCCAGCGAGGGATTCATGCAGTTTCTTGATAGACTAAGGAATGCGTTAGACCAGGGAGAACTGCCAGCGGCAGCCAAAGAGGCGGTATTTCAATCATTGGCCGTAGAGAACGCAAATCCAGCCTGTAAGCGTATCTTGCAAACTTTGCCTCGACACGCCACCGTTACCGACATGATAGAGGCATGCTGTAGGGTAGGGACACCTGAAGAACAGGCAGGATTTTTGGCCTCCGCTTTTGCTGCGGCTGTCAAGCCCTTGATTAATAATCGTAATTTGGGACCGAAATGCTTTAAGTGTGGGAAGGTCGGTCATTTGAAGATACAGTGTAGAGTAGAAAAGCAGAGGGGAGAGACAGATATGACGCCTGCTAGGAGCGGAGGAACGGGAGGATTTACGGGCACATGAAATCGGTGTCAGAAATTTGGACATAGAGCATCTGAATGCCGCTCAAAATTCCATAAGGATGGCACGCCATTGGGAAACGGGCTGATGAGCGCGGGGGGCCCGAGCGCGATGACACAAAACAGGCCTCAGGGTCAGGGTGCGTGGGTAGCGCAGCCTCTGCCACCACAGGGAGTGCCGGAGTGGACGTGGCAACAATAAAGGAGGTTACCCTTACAGACTCCCAAGTGCAGTGCATTCCTACTGATATGGAAGGGCCACTGGGGTATGGACTGAGTGCACTATTATTGGGACGATCTTCCATTACCAGACGGGGTTTGTTTGTGTTACCTGGGGTAATAGACGCTGATTATACAGGTCCAATTAAAATAATGGTATGGACACCCACTCCACCTGTGCATATCCCAGCGGGTACTCGCATTGGACAACTAGTGCCATTTAAGACCGCCGTTCCGACGGCCGGAAATCAGATAAGGGGGGATAAAGGTTTTGGCTCAACAGGTAATGCCGATATATATTTAGCCCTTGAAATCAGTAAAACAAAGCCCTTGCAGCGAGTTGCCCTAAGAGCACCAGGGGGTCAAAAGTGCGTACTTGATATGCTTGTAGACACCGGCGCTGATGTGACTATTATCAGTCAAGGTCGTTGGCCACCCTCTTGGCCCGTAGAAGACCCAGCTATACCCATAATGGGGGTCGGAGGAACTCAGACAACAAGAATAAGCAAAGAGGTGATCCAATGCCAAATGCCTGATGGTGGAGCTTGTTCAATACGACCGTATGTGCCAGTAGCGCCGGTGTGCCTGCTGGGCCGGGATGCTTTAAGTCAACTGGGTGCTTGCTTAACGACTGGGGGGACGGGTTTTCTGGGGCGGCCATTGGGGAAGGGCGACCTCTTTTGAAATTGAAGTGGAAAACGAACGACCCGGTATGGGTGGACCAATGGCCGCTCAATTCGGAAAAAATCGAGCAATTGAGCAATTAGTACAGCAACAGTTGGAGAAGGGACATATAGACCTAACAACCAGCCCCTGGAATACACCCATTTTTACCATCCCAAAACAGAGTGGCAAATGGCGGTTACTGCACGATTTACGAAAAATTAATGAGGCTATGGAGGACATGGGTGCTTTACAGCCAGGTTTGCCATCCCCTATCATGATCCCTAAAGGGTGGGAGATTCTGATAATAGATCTGAAGGACTGCTTTTTCACAATATCCTTGCACCCCGATGACTATCCGAAATTTGCTTTTTCCGTGCCAACAACACATAAGAATGGGCCTATGTGCAGGTATCATTGGGTAGTGTTGCCACAGGGAATGAAAAATTCACCCGCCTTGTGCCAGATGTACGTAGCATGGGCTTTGGCACCAGTGCGGAAAAAACACCCTGAGTGGATAATTTATCATTATATGGATGACATCTTGACAGCTGGACAACAATTAGAGTGTGACAAGGCTATTGAGGAGCTGCAGCAGGTACTAGGGAAAGCAGGGTTACAAATTGCACCAGAAAAAGTTCAAAAAGAACCACCCTGGAAATATTTAGGATGGGAAATATCTAAAACTACAGTTAGGCCACAGAAGTTGGAGATTAGAACACACATTTCGACGCTGAATGATGTTCAAAAACTCTTAGGAGATCTAAACTGGGTTCGTACATTGTGTACGAATGAAGACTTAGCACCTCTCATGCGCCTGTTGCGAGGAGGCAGTGGTGTTGATGCCCCCAGACAGTTATCTTTGGACGCGCAGAAGGCGATGCAGATGGTCAGTGATAAGGTCATCAACGCCTACGCGCATCGATGGGACCCTGATCATTCGATAGGTTCATTGATTATAAATCATGACGAACATCCTTTCACTTTAGTAATGCAGTGGGTACAGGAAAGGGACCCGCTACAAATTTTGGAGTGGATTTTCTTATCTGGCCAACCAAAGCGTACGGTTACCCCGAGGATAGAGGCGATGGCGCAACTTGTGATTAAGGGGTGTCAGAGGATCGTTGAGATATCCGGACAGGAACCTGAATATGTGGTAATTCGTTTAGTAGCTGAATACTTGCAGTGGGCCTTACGACACTCTATGGCGTTGCAGATTGCGCTTTTGAACTATGCTGGGACAGTTCAGGTACATTCGCCTCCGCACAAGTTTTTTAGTGTGCTACAAGTAGGACACATTGAGGAAATTCCCGCTTTGTCTCAACGACCTGTCCGAGGGCCGACAATCTTTACAGATGCCGGGGGGAAGACACAGAAAGCAGCAATAACATGGTACACGGACAATAAATGGCATGATATTGTGATCACGGACTGTAAAGGGTCCACACAAAAGCTAGAATTACGCGCTGTACTAGAAGGGTTTGCAGGTGGACAAAAGGAGGTATTAATATCATATGTGACTCCTTATATGTGGTTGGAATCGTTCAACGAATGGAGCGTGCTTTGCTGAAGGAGGTCAGTGATGAGCAGCTGTTCACCCTGCTCCATGAACTGTTGCTCCTACTCAGTGAACGGCACGATCCTTATTTCATCACCCATATTCGCAGCCATTCGGGGCTCCCAGAAGGTTTAGCTGAGGGCAATAGACGAGCTGATAAACTTGTGGCTCCTGCATGGGCGGCACCACCTCCAGATAAGTTTGTGCAAGCACGTGCCTCTCATACATTCTTCCATCAATCTGCACGAATGCTGCGCAGACAATTTGGGATCTCGGAGTCTGACGCCCGAGGTATAGTGCAAACTTGTGCTGATTGTCAACCATTTATACCTAACTTCAACCCAGGCGTCAGTCCCCGAGGGCATGGACCTTTGGAGTTCTGGCAGACTGATGTAACCCATGTGTCAGAATTTGGAAAACTGAAATTTATACACCTGAGTGTAGACTGTTATTCAACTGCAATTTGGGCAACTGCGCAGACTGGTGAATCCAGTAAACATGTACAAAGACATTTGCGATGTGCGTTCGCGGCCTTAGGCGTACCGCGTGTGATAAAGACTGATAATGGCCCAGGGTACGTAGCCCGTTCAACAGAGGTATTTCTACAGCTGTGGGGCATTACACATGTGACTGGCACACCACATTCTCCGACGGGTCAAGCCATAGTGGAACGCATGAACCAGTCTTTAAAAAATTTGCTTCAAAAACAGAAAGGGGGAGAGCAAGGGCTGAGCCCTTTAGATCGACTGAACAAAGCCATTTATGTCCTGAACTTCCTACGCCTCCCTCAACACTGCCTTGTACCTCCAATCGTGCGGCACGGCGCAGGCCTGCAGAGAGACCTGGGGGATTTTAGGCAGGAAAATGGCATGGTAGCAGTTAAAAACAGTGTGACGGGGAAGTGGGAAGGACCGTGTAGACTATTAACCTGGGGTCGAGGATATGCCTGTGTCGTTACAGATGCCGGAACCAGATGGGTACCAGCCAAGTGGATAAAGCCCTGGTTTGAGCAGACGGATTCAAATGAGTTACCCCACAACACCAACAACGATGGTGAGGGCTGAAGAAGTGCAGTGCCCTAGGTGTGGAACTGTGACCCATGGATCCTTGTGCCTTGTGAGGATTGTCGAGGCTGGTGGTGGTTTGAAAGACCACGTGCTGCGGCCCGGTGTGCTGTGTGTTTTTATAAGGAATTAGGTAAAGTGATAGGGTATGCTGTCTGTTTTTAATCCGGTGTGCTGTGTATTTTAATTCCGGTGTGCTGTGTGTTTTAATAAGGAGTTAAGTAAGGTGACAGGGTGTGCTATGTGTTTTAAATCCGGTGTGCTGTGTGTTTTAATAAGGAACTAAGTAAAGTGACGGGTTTAATTCGTTTAGCTATTGCAACAGGGCATATAGAGTCAGGTTCACCTCAACACGAGCTGGCTGAACGACAGGAGATTAGGGAAGCCCACCATTCACAAGGACTGGCCAGGGTGTGTGACATACAGTGCCGTTACACGGTGCTGCTGCCAGAGGTTTGGTCGGTTCCGGAGGACCAGTGGGAACAGGTGGTACGTCACTGTAGCAACAGGTTCGGTCATCTACAGCGCAGAAAGAAGGGCAAGGGTACTGATATTTGAAGATGCCACGGGGAATTAGTGTCGGGCTTATCCTCGTGATTGGAAGTTGCAGCTGAGCACAAAATTGAGAACCCTTGGTATTTCGGCTTCTTTTAATACAGCA
Source organism: Rissa tridactyla (assembly GCF_028500815.1). NCBI lineage: Eukaryota > Metazoa > Chordata > Aves > Charadriiformes > Laridae > Rissa > Rissa tridactyla. The sequence goes on from NW_026529584.1 coordinate 380,690, forward strand.
GGATTCAATTCAGTTTACCCAACATTTAACACGTCCCTAGTGAACTTTTGTGGAGACACCACAGGGGTGATGATTGATTTCTGCTGTTGGCTCAGGGTCATGGATGTGAAGATTTTGAAGGTATGTGTTGTATGAACCTTTCTGAACACTTATCATCCATTCATAAAAAGTTACGGGAGCTGAAGGATAACATGTCCAAATTAAAAGTGGTTAAAAATGGTTTTGATGATTGGTTAAGCTCATGGGGTATAACGGGATGGTTATCAGACTCACTAAAGCAAGGGCTCATGCTATTGTTGGTTATATTATTATTGATTATGGTAGCCTCGTGTGTTCTCCGCAAAGTGACTGACATGATAGAAAATGCCATGTATAAGGTCTGGCTGGCTCAAGAAGAAAAAGGGGGTATTGTAGGAGTGTATCTGAGAGAAAATGGCCATGTGAGCCAGCCTCCCTACTGTGAGAGATTGGATTAAGAGCAAAACAGGTGGTAGAAGATGGAATTAGTACATGGGAAAAATGAGAACCGAGAAAGTAGAAAACATGTTGTGCTAGTGACTAAGCAATTTACTATGTGAATTCTTGTAACCAATCTGACGTGTGAATGAACTGCATGCACAGCGCGTGGACAGTGTAACGAGCTAATCAGAAATAAGCGAGTCACGTGTACGGCTACAACGCAGGGTATAAAAGATGATGATCTGTGCTTAATAAACGGCTTCTGTTGATTCACATTGGATTGTCTGGAGTCCAGTTATTTCTCCTCAGCAACCTCTGCCATGTATCTGAGCTAGTAAGCTACATATGAAACTCCTGTCACTGCTAACGCCTCGAACTATCCAGTCCATCGAATGACCGAGGGGTGGAGCGGAACTCCTCCTGATTCTTCTAGACAATCTGCTTCTCCATTATGGACATGTCGAGCACTTACCTGGAAAATGAACGCCTGCGCTCCTTTTGCACCTTTTGTATTCCATCAACTCCTTAGCAAAAGCATTTGTTTGACCTTTATTACAATTAGAGTTTGACCTTTAGGACAAAACGACACCAAGAAACAAACCGTGCCCAACGTGAGAAAACGTATACTGCACGCAAGCGCAAAAGGTGCATGTCCTATTTAAGCAAAACCAGTTTGGAATTCCTGTAAGTTGAAGGGACAGTTTTAGAATTACGTTTGTCTTCTTTTAGTTTTGCACGTTTGCCATCTGCAAGAAAAAAGCCTGTTGAAAAAAATACTATGTCATTTTTGCTTATGTCAGATGCACTTCAGTGTAACTGCAGTCCAGTACGCTCTCAAAATACAAAAATGAAAAAGAACAAACACAACTTCCTTAAGCCAAGTACTTACTTCTCTTCCAGTCGCTGGTGTTCTCTGTAAAACTCCTCCCTAGATAAAGGAGGAGCTTGTGTCACTGGGATGGGATCGGAATGCGCCGTTGGTACTGCTGTTGGTACCCAGGCTGATGACGTGTTTGCAGGAGCTGGGGGATATCCTGGAGGGGAGTCAGTGTAGCTGGCAGATGGAGGCTGACCAGGTGGAAACTGGGGAGGAAACTGTGGTCGTAGTGCCCCCGGTAGAAGAGGAAGCGCTTGGGGTGGTGGAGGGTACACGGAAGGCGGAGGCGCTGGCACGAAGACTGCTGTTGATGCTGGTAGCGTTGGGGCTTGGGTCCTCTGGGTACGTTCACCACGCAGGCATCCTCGACTGGAACTTCTAAAGAAACCCAAGTACACGTGTCACCGTTTGTTACACTCTGCTCTGATTTCAGAGAGGAAAGCGAACGAAGCCGGAGCGTGGTGGTGAGCACTGCGTGTTCTCAGCCTAAGCATTTTTCTCCCTGCTTCCATTTGAGACTATGCTCATTTCTTGATCCTCACACTTGCCTCCCACATCCTCACCCCCGGCAGTTCCCTCAGTCTTCTCTCCCTATACGCAGCTTTGCGACTGTGGATGGAGGCTGCCCGTGCTTAGGAGAGACTCCCACGTGCCAAGTGCCCACCGCTCCTCTACCAATCCTTGATACACCTCATACTTCACACTTCTGACCTTCAAAGTACTGCACAAATAATAACTAATCTTCTCTCAAACGTCTTTGGACTTCTTCCACGTACGCTTCCTATGTTGCGGACTCATGATGATGTATTTGGCCTGTTCTCACCCACGAATTGTTATTTTCTTGCTTACTGAATTTGAGATTTTTAGATAATCTGTGGCATGGACCCTGGCTTTTGTTTTCATTTTTCCTCAAGATTTTACAAACACAATGCACCCTTACAATCTGTCTAGAACAAATATATACCAAAAGGAAGGACTCACTTGACGCGGCAGTAATAGATCAAACAGACTCTTCTCTCTCTCTCCAACTGAGAGAAAGCAGCTTGGCTATTTGAGATGACTAAATGGAAGGAATTCAAAATTGTCATCATATAAGAACGTTGACTTTTCCAATAATTTGCTCAATCAGTATCAACTAGGTTGTTAAAAAAAGAATGCTGGAGGCCGAATTCTATGGGGAAATCAATTTCTTCAGCCCGATTCAGCCAGTAATCAAGAGGGCATCTTTCCACCTGATTCTTTAATTGTATTTCATTTTTAGATGTACTTACTTACAGTTTCCTCAAAAAGTGTTAATTTTTCAGAGTCCTCTTTTCAATCGTGTACTGGAGTTTTACTTTAAATCATCTTAGTGCCATCACATATGCCCTTCGTCAAAGACAATTAAAATCAAGCCATTTCAAAACTAATTAGAATCACAGAATCATAGAATGTGTTGGGTTGGAAGGGACCTCTAAAGGCCATCTAGTGCAACCCCCCTGCAGTCAGCAGGGACATCTTCAACTGGATCAGGTTGCTCAGAGCCTCATCCAGCCTGGCCTTGAATGTCTCCAGGCATGGGGCCTCCACCACCTCTCTGGGCAACCTGGGCCAGTGTCTCACCACCCTCACTGTAAAGAACTTCTTCCTCATGTCTAATCTAAACCTGCTGTGCTCTAGTTTAAACCGGGGTCCTGGTAGACAGCAAATTATCCATGAGCCAGCAGTGTGCCCTTGTCGCCAAGAAGGCCAATGGCATCCTGGGCTGCATAGGGAAGACTGTGGCCAGTAGGTCGAGGGAGGTCATTCTCCCCCTCTAGTCTGCACTGGTGAGGCCACAACTGGAGTACTGTGTCCAGTTCTGGGCTCCCCAGTTCAAGAGGGACAGGGAACTACTGGAGCGAGTCCAGCGAAGGGCAACCAAGATGATTATGGGACTGGAGCACCTCCCTTATGAGGAAAGGCTGAAAGAGCTGGGACTCTTTAGCCTGGAGAAGAGAAGGTTGAGGGGGGACCTGATTAATGTTTACAAGTATCTAAAGGGTGGGTTTAAGGAGGACGGAGCCAGGCTCTTTTCAATGGTTCCCAGCGACAGGACAAGGGGCAATGGGCACAAGCTAGAACATAGGAAGTTCCGTTCAAATACACGGAAAAACTTCTTTATAGTGAGGGTGACAGAGCACTGGAACAGGCTGCCCAGGCAGGTGGTGGAGTCCCCTTCTCTGGAGATTTTCAAGACCCGCCTGGATGCAGCCCTGAGGGATGTGCTTTAGGCAATCCTGCTCTAGCAGGGGAGTTGGACTAGATGATCTCTAGAGGTCCCTTCCAACTCTGAAGATTCCGTGATTCCGTGATTCCGTGATTGCCCCTCATCGCTACATGCCCTTGCAAACAGCCCCTCCCCAGCTTCCCTGTAGGCCCCCTGCAGGTACTGGAAGGCCACACTAAGGTCTCCCAATTACCACTTGTATTCTCCACAGCTATCTGGGCACACTTACCTCATTATAAATCAGCTGTTATCTAAGTTACGTGCTACGGCCTCATTTAACAGGTTTCGAGCAGTAATATACTGAATTTCTGCAGAACACTTACAGGTCCCAGCCTGGTCTGCCACCCGCCGAGCGAGGTGTACTGGCTCTCGTTGGATGACCTTTCAGAGTGGGGAGAGGAAACAGAAAAAAATCCCGTTCAGTTTATCAGATGATAATTTCCGAAAAGAAATTCTAAAGTTTTAGTTACTTACCAGTCGTGGGCATTGATTGCCCTTGGGGGCCCAGAAGACTTGGTAATGCTGGTTGTCTTAGTACAGGAATCTGACAGCCCTTGTGAATAAACGCAAACAGTTGGAAAATGAGCTCTACTAAAATACAGGTCTCACTGCATATGTTGAAATAAAATTTACCTTCTCTTCCAACAAACTGCTGACTGACTGTCCTGGTTCCGGTGGGGATAGGGTTAACTTTTCCTGGTATTCCATGCCATGTGAGCCACGCCCACCCTGAGCTGCCGGGGGAGGGGGCAGGAAGTTGCCGCTTAAAAGCGGGCTGGGGTGGCCCGGTCCGGCCGGCGAGCGGCGGGGGAGCGGCGGTTCCGTAATCGCGTTTGTTTATTCCCCTATCCGTGTTGTTGTTGTTGTTGTTGTTGTTGTTGTTTGCCTGTTCCCTTTGCTGTTCTGTTAAACTGCCTTTGTCTCAACCCAAGAGTCTTGCCGTTTCTTACGATTCTTCCTGTGTTTGGAAGGCACGAGCGAGCGACACGTGGTTCTTTGTTGCCGTCTGAGGCTAAACCACGACAGTCCTTTTTGGCGCCCAACGTGGGGCTCGAAGGGTTGAGATAACGACAGAATCCAACTAGAACGTGGAAAAAACGGTTTTGGTTTTTTTTTTGTATGCATTTATTTTATTAGGTAAGTAGTCACTGGTCATCATGTTGCTTGGTTTGTTCTCATGGCTGTGTTACATAAATTCCTATATGGCTTATGTACTCCCTGCGATGCTGTTTACCATGTCTGGAAAAGGGATGAGGATTATCATTCTGCTGTCCTGTGCGATATCTGTTTATGATATGATAACATCACTGTTCAGGCGGCTATTTTGGGGTGTTTATGTGGTTTTGCTGTCCTGTCCGTACATTGGACACCGTCTCTCAGAATTTGTTAATAATTTCCCCAGCCCTTTTGCCTCCCTTTTCTCCTTCGGGTCAGGTATGACAGCTTTTGAGAATTTTGAATATCCTTGGGATACTCAAACTAGCGTGTTCCTAGTGCTATGTCTCCTAAATACGTTCCAGGTCTTGTTTAGGGTTACACGACTATTTAAGACTACCACCCGGAGATCCGCTCCGAGGCTGGATAGTCAGGGGTGGCACGGCATGTGGGAGAGCATGGGCAGGTACCTAGAGAACTACTCACCTCCAATGGTCTGGGACTTCACCCCTGAACAATTACAGGACCCTGATAAAGTGGTAGAATATTTGAAGGGAAAATGCTGTGGCTATTCTAGAGAGGCACAACTCACCGCGCTGTGCTGGGCCCTGGCCAGTATCTACCAGGCACTGCTCAGAATTATGCAGCACCCTCAAGGGGAAGAGATGGAAACCAGACCGGCGGCCCCTGCGGCGGCCCCTGCGGCGGCGCCTGCGGCTGCTGCAGCCCCTGCGGCGGCCCCTGCGGCGGCGCCTGCGGCTGCTGCAGCCCCTGCGGCGGCCCCTGCGGCTGCTGCAGCCCTTGCGACAGACACTGCGGCTACTGCAACCCCCGTGGTAGCCACTGCCACTGAACCAGGGAACCAACCCGTGCCGGTATCAGTTGCCCCCATACAAAAGAAGAAGTACACAAAGAAATCAGTTCGCTTAGTAAGAGATGATGATGAACCAGGGCCATCACGAGAGCAGGAGGAAGAGGCAGAACCAGAGATAATTACTCGATCCCTATCCTTGAGTGAGCTGCGGGATATGCGAAAAGATTTTAGCCGACTTTCAGGCGAGCACATTGTCACCTGGCTGCTCCGGTGCTGGGATAATGGGGCCAGTAGCCTGGAATTAGAGGGTAGGGAGGCCAGGCAGCTGGGATCCCTGTCTAGGGAAGGTGGCATTGACAAGGCGATCGGGAAAAAGACCCAAGCCCTCAGCCTCTGGAAACGACTCCTGTTAGGCGTGAGGGAGAGGTACCCCTTCAGCGAGGATGTTGTATGTCAGCCAAGCAAGTGGACTACCATGGAAAGAGGTATCCAGTACCTGAGAGAATTAGCCGTGCGGGAGATGATTTATTATGACTTGGACAATGCAGACTTACCCACAGACCCTGATGAGGTGCGATGCACAAGGCCCATGTGGCGGAAGTTTGTACGGAGCGCACCATCGTCATATGCCAACTCCCTGGCAGTAATGGAATGGAAAGGTGAAGAGGGACCAACGGTGGATGAGGTAGCTGGCCGGCTCCGGCGATATGAAGAAAGTCTCTCTTCCCCCCTTGTCTCAGCTGTGGAGAAACTGTCGCGGAAGGTCCAGCAACTTGAAGAGAATATGTTCTACTCCCCACCTGCACGGGCCAGCATCTCAGCTATTAGAAGCAGGCATTTCCCCACTCAAGAAAGAGAGTACGGAGGGTACACACCACGAGGCACCCTGTGGTTCTACCTGCGGGACCACGGAGAGGACATGAGGAAGTGGGATGGACAACCTACTTCGATCCTGCGGACACGGGTACAGGAGTTGCAAGGAAGGACAACCACAAAAGGGGATCCCTCCAGGAAAAGTGCCGCCCCAGTTTCCAGTGGGCCGTTCCCCAGACAAAGCAGAAGGCCTGATCTTGCTTCTGATCCTCTTGAAGGAACTTCCAAGTCATTTATGCAAGAAGTGAGTAATGGATACTATGACCAGTATTAGGGGGGCCCTGCCTCCGGCCAGGTGGAGGAAAGGGACAACCGGGTTTATTGGACGGTGTGGATTCGATGGCCTGGCACATCAGACCCACAGGAGTATAAGGCTCTAGTGGACACGGGTGCGCAGTGTACTTTAATACCATCAAGCTATAGAGGGGCAGAACCCATTTGTATTTCTGGGGTGACAGGGGGATCCCAAGAGTTGACTGTACTGGAGGCAGAAGTGAGCCTAACTGGGAATGAGTGGCAAAAGCATCCCATTGTGACTGGCCCAGAGGCTCCATGCATCCTTGGTATAGATTACCTCAGGAGAGGGTATTTTAAGGACCCAAAAGGGTACCGCTGGGCCTTTGGCATAGCTGCTTTGGAGACAGAGGAAGTTAAACAGTTGTCTGCCTTGCCTGGTCTCTCGGAGGATTCTTCTGTTGTGGGGTTGTTGAGGGTCAAAGAACAACAGGTGCCGATTGCTACCACAACGGTGCATCGGCGGCAGTATCGCACTAACCGAGACTCTCTGATTCCCATCCATGAGCTGATTCGTCAACTAGAGGTTCAAGGAGTGATCAGCAAGACTCGCTCCCCCTTTAACAGTCCCATATGGCCGGTGCGAAAATCTAATGGAGAGTGGAGGCTAACTGTAGACTATCGTGGTCTGAATGAAGTCACGCCACCGCTGAGTGCTGCTGTGCCGGACATGCTAGAACTCCAGTACGAACTGGAGTCCAAGGCAGCCAAGTGGTATGCCACGATTGATATAGCGAATGCATTCTTCTCGATCCCTTTGGCAGCAGAGTGCAGGCCACAGTTTGCTTTCACTTGGAGGGGCATCCAATACACCTGGAATCGACTGCCCCAGGGGTGGAAACACAGCCCCACCATTTGCCATGGACTGATCCAGACTGCACTGGAACAGGGTGAAGCTCCAGAACATCTGCAGTACATTGATGACATCATTGTATGGGGAAACACAGCAGAAGTTTTTGAGAAAGGGAGTAAAATAGTCCAAATCCTTCTAAACGCTGGTTTTGCTATAAAGCGAAGTAAGGTCAAGGGACCTGCGCAGGAGATCCAGTTTTTAGGAATAAAATGGCAAGATGGACGCCGTCAGATTCCAATGGATGTGATCAACAAAATAGCAGCTATGTCTCCACCAACTAGTAAAAAGGAAACACAGGCTTTCTTAGGTATTGTGGGTTTTTGGAGAATGCATATCCCAGATTACAGTCAAATTGTAAGCCCTCTGTATCAAGTAACCCGGAAGAAGAATGATTTTAAATGGGGTCCTGAGCAACGACAAGCTTTTGAACAAATCAAACAGGAAATAGTCCATGCAGTGGCCCTGGGGCCAGTCCGGGCAGGACAAGATGTTAAAAATGTGCTCTACACTGCAGCCGGGGAGAACGGCCCTACCTGGAGCCTCTGGCAGAAAGCACCAGGGGAGACTCGAGGTCGACCCCTAGGGTTTTGGAGTCGTGGATACAGAGGATCCGAAGCCCGCTACACTCCAACAGAAAAAGAGATATTGGCAGCATATGAAGGGGTTCGAGCTGCTTCGGAAGTAGCTGGTACAGAAGCACAGCTCCTCTTAGCACCTCGACTGCCGGTGCTGGGTTGGATGTTCAAAGAAAGGGTCCCCACCACACATCATGCAACCGATGCTACATGGAGTAAGTGGATTGCACTGATCATGCAGCGAACTCGAATGGGAAACCCCAGTCGCCCAGGAATTCTGGAAGTGATCATGGACTGGCCAGAGGGCAAGGATTTCAGAATGTCACCAGAGGAGGAGGTGACGCGTGCAGAAGAGGCCCCACCATATAATAAACTGCCAGAAAATGAGAAGAAATATGCCCTGTTCACTGATGGGTCCTGCCGTATTGTGGGAAAGCATCGAAAGTGGAAGGCTGCTGTGTGGAGTCCTACACGACGGGTAGCAGAAGCCAGTGAGGGACAGGGTGAATCGAGCCAGTTTGCAGAGGTGAAGGCTATTCAGCTGGCTTTGGACATTGCTGAGCGAGAAAAATGGCCAGTACTTTATCTCTACACTGACTCATGGATGGTGGCAAATGCTCTGTGGGGGTGGTTACAGCAGTGGAAGCAGGGCAACTGGCAGCGCAGAGGCAAACCCATCTGGGCTGCTGAGCTATGGCAAGATATTGCTGCCCGGATAGAGAATCTGGTTGTGAAAGTACGCCATGTAGATGCCCACGTACCGAAGAATCGGGCCACGGAGGAACATCAGAACAACCAGCAGGTGGATCGGGCCGCTAGGATTGAAGTGGCTCAGGTGGATCTGGACTGGCAACATAGGGGTGAACTATTCATAGCTCGGTGGGCCCATGACTCCTCAGGCCATCAAGGGAGAGATGCGACATATAGATGGGCTCGTGACCGAGGGGTGGACTTGACCATGGACACTATTGCACAGGTCATCCATGAATGTGAGACATGCGCTGCGATCAAACAAGCCAAGCGTTTGAAGCCTCTTTGGTATGGAGGGCGATGGCTGAAATACAAATCTGGGGAGGCCTGGCAGATTGATTACATCACACTGCCACAAACCCATCAAGGCAAGCGCTATGTGCTCACAATGGTGGAAGCAACCACTGGATGGCTGGAAACATACCCTGTGCCCCATGCCACTGCCCGGAACACTATCCTGGGCCTTGAAAAGCAAGTCCTGTGGCGACATGGTACCCCAGAGAGAATTGAGTCGGACAATGGGACTCATTTCCGAAACAGCCTCATAGACACCTGGGCCAAAGAGCATGGTATCGAGTGGGTGTATCACATCCCCTATCACGCCCCAGCCTCTGGGAAGATGGAACGATACAATGGACTGTTAAAAACTACACTGAGAGCAATGGGTGGTGGGACTTTCAAACACTGGGATACGCATTTAGCAAAAGCTACCTGGCTAGTTAACACCAGGGGATCTAACAATCGGGCTGGCCCTGCCCAATCAAAACTTCCACGTACTGTAGAAGGGGATAAAGTCCCCATAGTGCACATGAAGAATATGCTAGGGAAGACAGTCTGGGTTAGTCCTGCCTCAGGCAAAGGCAAACCCATCCGTGGGATTGCTTTTGCCCAAGGACCTGGGTGCACTTGGTGGGTGATGCGGAAGGATGGGGAAGTCCGATGTGTACCTCATGGCGATCTGATTTTGGGCGAGAATAGCCAATGAATCAGATTGTGTGCTGTTAATTGCTAAGTAACACTGTCACTGTATGTCCTCATTGCTATAATTGCTATCAGTTGTACTACAAGTAAGGCACAGGGATGATGGGATAAGAACTGATCTCAGCAGCCGGCGCCCAGCAGTTTCCTCAGGATCTACATCTTCAGCCCACGGACTGCGTGCATGAGCCACACCAGGTGCACCAGTCACAAGCTCCAAAAAAATACAGCATGCAACAGACCAGCACCACCCAGCATCTCACCTGCCCTGAGAGACTGTTCTAACAGATGGAGCCCAAAGCCGTGGATTAAAAGAACTCAACGGACACTTTGGAGGGATGACCCATAAACTAAGGGCATTATATGTGTGTGTATATATATATATATATAACAGGGGAAAGTGGTGGCAATTCATTGGAACCTGCTGGGCATGGCATAGATGGTATGGAATAAGGGGTGGATAATGTCCTGGTTCCGGTGGGGATAGGGTTAACTTTTCCTGGTATTCCATGCCATGTGAGCCACGCCCACCCTGAGCTGCCCGGGGAGGGGGCAGGAAGTTGCCGCTTAAAAGCGGGCTGGGGCGGCCCGGGTCCGGCCGGCGAGCGGCAAGCGGCGGGGGAGCGGCGGTTCCGTAATCGCGTTTGTATATTCCCCTATCCGTGTTGTTGTTGTTGTTGTTGTTGTTGTTGTTGTTGTTGTTGTTTGCCTGTTCCCTTTGCTGTTTTGTTAAACTGCCTTTGTCTCAACCCAAGAGTCTTGCCTTTTCTTACGATTCTTCCTGTGTTAGGAAGGCACGAGCGAGCGGCACGTGGTTCTTTGTTGCCGTCTGAGGCTAAACCACGACAGCCTGAAATTTTGATTTTCAGCTTACTAATGTACTGGGAATGTTGCGATCTGTGTGAGCATTTAGGTAAAGCCTGTAATTGCAGAAGTGAAGCTGTGGAGGCATTCTTTCAGAGCCTCAAGGAAGCTGTTCATGGTAGAAACCAGAACACGTAAAAGTCGCAGCAAAAGAACCCTGCACATAATAACCTTACAGCCTGTGAAAGACAAGGAATGCCACTACAAGTATTTCTCGGCTATCGGAACACAGTCACAAAATAAAATGTACTTTCACCAAAATTTGGAATAGATTTTAAAATTAAAAACATTTTAAAATGAAAAGTGTGCAATGAAATGTTATCTGAAATTTTCATACAGATTCTTTTCTACTAGAAGTTGAAAATTGCTTTTGACTCTTGAAAAATACAGAAAAATACTAAACACCACAGGAAAATGCAGACCGATGAAAATAGAAATGAAATAAATTGCTCGTTCATACCTTAAGTTCCTCAGTTTGCTGCTTCACTGTCTCCAGACCTGTTCCAACTGGGGACATAGATGCCAACCCGCTGCCAGCAATGTCCACCCAGTCAAACATTGCCTGAAAATCACAGTATGAAATTGAAGCATGAGCAGAGAAATAGTGTCAGATTTCAAAGTCGCATTAAGTAAAATACCAGAATTTTTTACTCCAGAGAACAAGATTGCTATGCGCTTTGAAAACAAAACAAAGCAAAACAAAACCAAACAGCTTTCTCCAGCGGAACCTAGGGGTTTTTGCCATACAAGGGATCCAGTATTAACTAAAGTATTCCACGTAATGGTTACGAGAATGTACATGCTGCAAGACTGAACCCCTATTAGCAGCAATATCCTGCCAGTACTATTCATGCGGACTAGTACTCTACTTCTGGAGTAAAATCAGCAATTTTTATGAATACCCCAAAAGGTAAATACAAGACAAACTCTGTTCTGCACTCCTTCGGAGCAAAGATGGAAGGTGGTAGCTGAATGATAACACACTTTAAATGATGATGACACAAGAACTTCTGTTGAAGGATAACGGTATCTGTATCAGGAAGATGGAACACGACCCATTCAGTACAGATTAGACAGTGATGGCCAATACCTGAGCTTGACTGAATCTCCTCAGGATAAGGCAGTTGGAACTTCAAAAAACAAATGAAGTCTCCCCAGATCTGAGGCTTTGTGGGTACTTCCCTTACTCCTGATATAATGCAGAACAACCTCAAGAACACTCCAGTTAAAGATTAAGAACACCTATAGCACTCTGGGCAATTAATTACATAGAGGAAAAAATACCTCTGCCAGGCCCTTTTTCCTCCTGCCTGTTATCTGTGATTCATTACGGAGAAGGGCTTAGGACGGCTTCTCAGAGCTGCCCACTGCTACACAACTCCTTGGGAAAAGGAGAACTAACCCCCCCAACACGCTCAACAGGGTGAGGCAGCCGTAGCTAACAATCTGCCCACAATACTTTTAATATTGTCTATTGAAATGAGCGTAAGGCGGCAGTTACATACAGTTCTTGTACAAAGTACCAAGCTTGTAGGATGTACAATGTGCAGCCCCAGGAAATACAAAGCTCTTAAAGCAACGGCAATGTTCCTAATGTAACCCTACAAGTCGACCTCTGGGCAGTATGAAAATAAGAGACCTTGGAGAAAAAAACATAGCCAGGGTGCACCGGAAAACAAGATGTTGCATTATTATTAAGATGTGTTCTGCTGCTCGATCTGCACCGAACACACAAGCAACTGCCCTCAGTGTCAGGTGAAACTCTGTTTTTAAAGATCCAATGAACCAAGACAGACAGTAATTCCACTGGGCAAAAAGACAGCTTTGCAAAATCTGACCATGAAAACCCTTCTACTGTTTCCATCTTCCAGCCATTCACTGACAAAAGACATGAGGCCTGCCACTCAGCCAAAACTTGCAAAGAATAGGCAAAAAAATGAAATAAAATACAGCGCATATAGAGAAAAGATATCTTAAAAAACTGCTGGAAGGTTTACCTACCGATTTTAAAAGTGAATCATCTTCCAAAGTGTTGTGATTGGATAAATTACACTAAGAATTAGTATGATGGTCCAGTATGTCTATATTCTTAGTATAATTACGCTAAGAATTCCTGGAATGGTCCAGTAACATTATGTTAATATTTTGGGCTTAAAATAGTCAAACTGAAATATTTCACTTATAAAAAAGGTGGAATAAAATTGAAGTTCTTTCACTGTCCTCCACTCAAAGAAAACAGCTGCAGGTGAGTATACGGACCTGTATTCTGTTCCTTTCGGATCATGGAAACGTGTCACACCTTCAACTCGCCTATTATGTTACGTACTGACTGCCACCAGGAAATGTGAGCAGGATTACTATAAACTTGTGTCTTACCAATAAAGGGGACATCAATTTCGAATCTATACATAGAGGAGTATATGAACAACTACATGCAGAAAACAACCCAAACAGACTTAGCCTTCAATGGACGAAAAACCTCCAACGCAACCAACCCCGAGAAAAAATATCTGCCTACTGAAGAAAACAGTCGCTAGAATCAGTGACACATGTCACCTTCCCAATCACGTAACATTTTTTACTACAACCACGTTAAATCCTATTGACTCAAGATTGGGTTAGATGTATCACACCATCTTACCTGCAGTCCATCTTGGTATGGAACAGCTGCCTGCAGAGCTTCAACAAGCGTATCTGCCCGGTCTTTCCTTGTTTTGCTTAAGGCATCCCAGGCAGAATTCAGCTGCAAGTAGGTGAAATTTACTCCAATGGACAAACGAATGTTACTGCTGCTGTATAATGTGCGTTCACTCATTATTCACTCATCAATAACACCAATAAACTAAGCATGAATAGTTCACATTAATTCCATGTTAAAACTCTTGTTCTCCTTATCACTGCATAGTTACTTTCCTTCAGAGTGCACTCGACGTTCTGGATGGCAAAAGCTGTAAAATTCAATACTGATTATTGAATAGTTTCATTAACCTACGGATTACAGTCAATATTGGAAATAGTATCATTAAATCATTTGGAACTGCATCCTTATCAAAAAGGTAGCTTAAAAGAAACATACACTGCTAAACACTGGAGAAATTGTCAGTACTCTGTAGTCATCCAAGCAGGACTGTCTCAGTCAAGATGCTGCACTTGGCATAAACCAGATACATTTCAAATTTATTCCAGCATTCCTATTGCAAAAAGTAGCCATCTATTGCATTCATCAGTGACTATTTCCACAAAAAACCTTTCTGTCTTTTACAGAACTTTTAACCCATAAATCAATACAATAAAATCGTCTATACATTCTAAACTAATACGAGCCAAGATCCATTTACTTGAAAAGCAAACCTTACGTTATCATAAAGGCTTCAGGGGTATCTTACATTTGCCGCAAAATGTCTATTTGCAAAATGTGTTGGGGGCAGGGAGGATATACCAATTTCAGCTGAACAAGCACCTGGCGTAGCAGATCCAAGCACCTGCATTTCCCGTACCTCACCTATGCTCTTGTGGACAATAGGTTTGTCAGGCTCTCCACAAGCAGCTCCAAGGTCAGAGCCAAGGCTCAGAACTGTTGCTAGTTCCTCTTGCAGTCCATCAATTTCGTCTTTAGCAGCCTACAAAGAGAAAAAAAATCAATGCCGCTCACACTAACTTTAATAATCTATGTACAGCTTGTTTTCAAGAGAGGACATGGCAGGATTCGGCCTGTGGTTTCTTTAAAGTCCCTTGGACTTACAATCTGACGCTTAAAACACAAGCATCCCTTTGCAGGGTCAGAGTGAAATCAACTGACACCAGTCTAAATTAGAACAATGGCTTATGATGTCACTTTGCCTGAGATGAAAAAAAATAAACAGGAAGTTTTCAATTAGATTTCTTTAATCAGAGTGTTTTCTTTTTCAGAGGTTGTCAGTCAACCCTCAAATCTTTAACTATCAGCATGAATAATTACAGCCTTAGAGCATAATACATAGAGCACGATACATGCGTACACCTTTCATTTAGATGTTCCCTATTACTCAGGGAATCTCAAGTATGTTATCACTTTCAAAAGTCTCAGTGACGTGCTTATTATATACGTGTTTATAAGCAGATATGCAAATATAAGGACAGGCACCTGTTGCATGCTCATTGCAATTCAGAACTGGTACATGTTATTTACCACAGACTCTCGAGATATCACTATAGTAAATTCCTACACAATTATCCCTCTTGGTCTCTAAAAAAATAGCCTCCTGTGGTATTTCACAGTAATTCTGTCTTTTCTCCGCATACCGTAAATAACATACTTTAAGTCAACAAAATACTTTCTACTGACCTCAGCATCTTCTTGCTGTTGCTTGACTATAGATGGGTCAACTCCAGGTCCCTCCAGTTCTCCAATGAGCTCCTGAGTATCTTTAATAGCAGCTGCAAGAGCCACGTGACTACACCACAACTTTGCGGCTAGTTTCATTACATCCAACAGTTTGGCCTCCCTCTCCTCAGTCAAGGTCCGGATGTCTTCCCAAATGAGGACCATTTGGTCTAGTTTATCTTGAACAGCTAAACAACAGAGGAACTAGATTCCTACCTTGGCAAACGATTCTTGGCCATAAATCTCTCTACAGTTCTACAGCAGAAACATATGGGTATCTTTTAAAATTTAGACTGTAAAGTTGTTTCTTTACAGGACGACTCATAACCTTAGGTGGAAACAACCACCACAACCTTAAAAAATAAAACAAAGGTCATATCCACGATGAATTATTTTAAACAAATACTTTGCTTTTATACATCTTCTCCAGCTTCTCCAGGAGAACACAATCCCCAGAGCAGTGGTCATCAGAAATGAAGATTTTTATATGCTGCAGCTTGCTGCATTTCCACTACATGAAACTTTCCTCCATCTATTACCTTTAGCAGATATATCCTTATCGGCTCCTTCTGAGCGAGCAATCATTTCCTTCCCTCTCTGTTTAAGCATCTCATACACTGGCTGAAGTTCTTCCAGATCCACTGACATGTTCTTATCTTCACTGATTTGCTCTTTAATCTTCTCAACCTCTGCTGAGATCGAAGGTGGCTGCCTCAGACGTTCAGCTGTGCCCTTCAGACTCTCAAGAGTCGAATCTATCTTGTCATGAAACTGGTAAAGTGGTAAAGGACAGAAAGAAGTGGCAGAGAAATTAGGAAAAAAAAACAACTGAAAAATGGCATTTGAAATTCTCTTGGAAAAAGGTACTTTAAAATTAACATATTTAACATCTCTAGCCAACAGAGGTATGTGCCACTTGCAAGACTGCCCTTCGTGGTTCTTCCCCTCTCTCAATATCTACATTACAAAAATGACCTTGCAAAATGGTACTTCCTCTCAGATTGAAGAATTTTACTGTGAAATCCGGTTTCAGTCCTGAGACGTTCCATCTGAAGATACTATACATAGAGCAGAATCTACTTGCCTTTACTCCTGTGTCATTCATACAGCAGGTTGGACCTTATTTTGGAGAGCCATGACTCGTTGGCTCTTTCATGAGCCGTTTCATCATTTTAGCAAGCTGTTTACCTGAGTAGTAAATACATACTTTTTCATATCAGGACCAATACACTGGCATATAACCACTGGTTAAGATTCGATATGTCTGGTCATTCAAAAAGATGTCTCTTAGTGCCCAGGTGATGCTTGTTACTGCAGTAAAGGAGCGTTACTTTCTGCAACTAAAAGCACACAACAGCGCGTGTTATGTTGACCCATAGTTGACTGAGCCCAGGGAGGTGTCCAGAAACTCAATTACAGCTCTGTAACATGGTTCACCCTTTGGTATAGGTCCAAAGATAGCCTTTACTACATGCATTTGGATCCCTAGAGACTCCTAAAAACATCTCACCACCGTGCCCCTTTCAGTTTACAGAAATTAGTAAACCTTGGGTGCATTTAACGATCCCTCCGGGATCTACAAAAAGCACTCTTGACTACACTTGGGAAAGGTGCCAGAAAGAGCACAGCAAAACAAGATTGCCTGATGGGAACAAATAGCTCCATCCTTTCTATTCAAAGGACTACAGGCAATGCGAATGTAATGACTTCTTCCCACCACACAACCCACTTCAAATCAGACACTGTGACCAACGTTATGGACTCAGTGTTTTTGTCAGAAGTGCGAATATCATACAAGCCAGCAAAATGTGTTCTGGAAGATAAGTAGCCTTCACACCTTCCGGACTTCTGGAAAACTGATTGCAGCAACAAAACCTTACAAAAGTGGTAAAGACGGAAATTAAATTGGCACTATTCAGGTCTAATTTTAGGAGATATATATATTAAATTTTAAAATTGTTGGTACATTCAGTGGGCTTCCTTGTACTCGTACTTCAGTGAATGAGACGAGGTGTTTTAGAACTTAAAAGGAAGAAAATGCAAGTCATTACAACCTCTCATTCTGGCTCCATAGGTTATGGGGTGCCTTTGATACGTAGTGCTGCCACATATTCCTCTTGGATAGAAAAACCTTCTCCTGGGCTCAGCTCCAGCAACTGAGGCCCAGGTTTGTCCATCTTACCTATATGAGGCTTGTGCTCAGCCATCAGCTCACGCAGTTGCTATAAAAAACAAAACGACTTATCAGTTTCTTATGCTTGCACCACCACATTACAGCTGCCCACACTTCTAACACATCCAGCTGGCGAGAAATGCCAAACACCCTTCATCCTAATGTCAAGCGCAAATACTATCAAACAAAGGTAGTGATTGCTCTGCCAGTGATGGCTCCCATTCCAACAGAGAGCTACCCAGGCTTTAAACACCACAATTAGAGACGCACTGGAAAGGTCCAGGCAATACCCTCGTAGGACGGATGATTGATTACAGGCAAAATATAAGATGCTAACTATGCATATGATCTTGGCAACAGACACTCCCCATATCTAGTACCTGTAACGACAGAAATGGCAGCAATATTCCAGGCATGTGCATAACACCACTGCATATATACTTTTCATGGTGGTATTTGTCACTTGCCTCAAACCCTTCCATTGAAGAACATCACAGAAAGAGGTACTGGCATTGCAAGAATATGAATTCAAATGATCCTTGCTTTAAGAAGAGGGAAGTAGCACAAGGAAGAGTCAAAGGAACCAGTGAAAAGGAGAAAAGGACAAGGAAGACCGATTAGGAGAGACTATCAACCTAGTTTAGCAGTCTCCTCTCTGGCCACAAGACCCCTCTGTCTTCACAACAGCGCTACTTCTTAATTGACACAAAGTTTAGCAAGTAATTAATAAGTAAATTAAATCTGATCTCAGCTGTCTACTCCCTCTCATCATCCACCCCCTAAGGAAGTCAAAACTGTGCATAAAACTTGTGGAAGTGAAAGGTCACAAGGTGCCTTCCAACTTGCCGAAGGATTTGGGTTTTGTTGACTTGCACCCGTAGATCTGACAAAAGGGAAAGGTTTCTTGTGGGAGTAGCCCCATCCTTCCCTCCACTTTTATTTATTTTCTCAGCTCATTCCTCCCTTTTCAGGACAATCCCACTCTCTTGTCAGGCACTGTCCCTCCCGGTGCTGTGAACTCCCCGCGTTTCTACCCTATAGCCCCTGTGCAGGAACATGAGAGGCACATGCTCTGTTCCGCTCAGCTCAGACTTTGTTTAAGTTAATGAAGGCACAGAAAAGGGCCTGTGTCAGTCTCAGTGTAAATACATCCTCTTGTCTTCAACTAAGCTTCTTCCCTTAAAAAGACATCCTGATACTGGCTCGCTTACTTGCTCCTCCCCAGAAGAGGAGAGGTTAAGATTGACAAGACACTGACCATGACTCTCAGCAGCCCTCTGAGGGCAAAACAGCAATGAAAACACAAATCCCCCTGACTCTAGCTCTTACCCAGAATGTAACTCCTTGTACACCCTGTAGCAAGAAAAACAATGTTGATTAGTGGAGAAGAGGCAAAGGTGAAACTAAGAGCAGCCTGAAATTTTTTAGAAAATTATTTTGTGTGTTTTATTTCTGTGCACAAATAGATGATTTGACACAAGGCCCACAAGAGTGCGCATTTCTGGGTCCAAACCTTACGCTAGTGCTCTGCCCACGGCTTAGTTCAAACCAAACTGACTGCGTGCTACTCACACAGAACCGACTCTATGAATTCCATGACTGGGAATAAAGACAGGCATCAGTAAATACATCAGAACAGAAAGGTAAGTGAATACAGAAAACGGTTTTCCATTCACATTAAGAACCATTTTTTTTTGATTACAACAATAAAATCATTTGTTCTTGTCCACTATCTACCATTGGGTAAACAATTCCAGTAAACAAGTATTCCAGATCAGATTACGTGTTAAAATTGCCTCACATTAATCTTCTACTTAACAAACAAATCCCAGCTAATGGCATAGCCCAGGGAAAATGCAAAAATAGAAGCTCGCTCATCTGAAGGGCCTCTCATGCAAGCAGAATGATTGGGGGGACAATCCTGTAAGCAAAGCAAGCATGATTTGGCTCACAGTGACTGATCAAGCTACTTTGTCAAGCTCATGTTATATAGCTACCCTTAATAGAGCCTGTTTGTTCATTGTGGACATAACAGGAAGACAAATGAGTGAACCCACTGTTTACCAGTACCTAATAGTGGCATATCTTCATTAACTGGTCACAGAGTAAAACTCTGAAGCCAGGGTTCATCCTATCTAACTGGAGTCGCTTAACTGAGGCAGCTAAAAAACCCCCAAACCCAGTTACTCTGTGCTCAGCAGGGAGAGAGAGGTCTGTCCAGTAGCCACATGGGTTTGACCTCACTGCACAGTGCGAGCTGCACACTCAGCCTGGGGCCTCTGTGCAGAAGAGAGAGAGAGAAACCAAGAGGCCCAGGGAGCAGGAAGGAAGGGCGACGCGGAAAGTAGAGGGAGAGGAAGGATGACAGAGAGAGAGAGGGACTTGGAGAGAAGAGAAAGGGCGACAGGGAGCCGAGCACAGCAGGAGAGAGGAAGGGAGGTACAGGGAGGCGAAAAACAGGACCCAGAGGGAAAGGGGAAGGGCAGGGAGGAACAGGGAGGCAGAAGAGGGCTGACTTGAGCCCAAGGGCCCAGGACTCACCGCAGCTCCCGGCTCTGCAGATCTGTCCTGTCGGCCTGTGCCAGCCTCCCCTCAGCCGACACAAGATGGCCGCCGGGAGCCCTGTGCCGGGTCCACAACTCCCAGCGTGCCCCGGGGCGCCCCCTCCTGCCCTCTGACCCCGCGGGAACCATGGCCGCCTCCCCGGGGCTGCCCTGGCCCAGGGCCAGGCCCTGGAGCACGGCTGGGGCCGGGAGGAGGAGGTCAGGGAGGGAGAGAAGGTTGGGAGAGGGCGGCGGGGTGGGGGGAGAGGGGCGGGAAGGGCCAGAGGGCCGGGGAGAGCAGGGGGGAGCTGGTCAGGGAGGGGAGGGAGGAGAAGTGCTGGTGAGGAGCGGGAAGAGATGGAGGGCAAGAGGTGCTGGTTAAGCTGGCAGAGCAGCGCGGAGAGCCGCCTGACAGCAAAGGTGCCCGGTGGCCGCAGAGGAGCCCAGGTGAGCTGATTCTTTTGGAGGCCACCAGGGCAGCCTTCCTCCGCCCCTGGTTTTGGTGAGCGATGGAGCAGTGCAGAGCCGTCCCTCAGGCATGCAGGCCTCAGGAGGGCTTCCCAGTGCCCCAGTGAGAGATCCTGCTCCCAGGAAGCGCCTCCCCATGGAGCAAAGGCCATATCCAGCCACCCGGCGCTGGGTACGGCTGCCCCAAGGGGTGTCTCAAGGAGGACGGGGTCGTCCGTCTGATGGCTCTGACACACAAATGGTGAGCTGAAGCCCCGTGGCCATGGCTGGCTGGGTCAAAGTCTCCGAGTTTAGTGACATTTGGTGAACTCCTGCACTAAGTATCGCATGACTTGAAACATCCCTGAAAAAATGGTGGAGGTTTGTCTGCGTGTTCTGCATGCTTCTGGCTGCTAGACTGTGGCTAGGAGGGAATGTGCTTAGTTATCTCTCAAAGGGAGACAAAAGAAGTGCCTAAGTAAGGGTCAGCGTACCTCTTCAGAGCTTTGGCTGTTTAAATGTTGACCTGAACTTCTACAGAAACGGTAAAACGCTTGCACTTCTCTTCTAGTTCCTGCGTGGGTACAGGGAAGAAGGCAGCAGACGTACACATTAGCTAAACCCCTTTCTTATTGCCAGCCGTAAAGGCGCCTCTCGGCTGGGAGCCCGAGAAGGACCCCGTGTTACAATTCTTGCTCCCTTATGTGCCACCCTAAGGCGATTCACATATGCATTGTCACAGTCTAGGAAACCTATTGGCTTTGGCCATGAGGTTGCCTGTTACCATTCACTTTGGAGGAGTTGTTGACGTGTCCCACTTTGCAAGCACGCTTAATTCATATTTAGTAGCTGAGTTTGCACTCTTTCATTGCACCTTGGCAGCTTTCAGCTCATTTCCGTCTGGTTTCTTGTAAAAATAGACCCACTTGCATAGATGAGCTCACTGCTGGTCAAGTTCTCTTGCGCGTGTCTCGGAAGCCATCTTTACCAAGGAGCTTCTTCTTTGTAGCCCAATGTGCTGGTCAGCTTTTTCAGCAGGGCTAGTTCAGAGCCTACGCGGCAGGACACAGCTGCTGCCTGAAAAGTTTGCCTTCTATCCCACAGGAGCTTGATGGTGAAAGCGCCATTTCTAGCTTTGCGAGGGAGACAGGGAGGACCAAAGCTCCCTGAGCTTTGTTGGGCTGAGCTGGCCTTCGGGATAACTTGGGTCCTTCCTTTGCCACTTGCTTGGCTACTTTTTTCCAACCATTGATGGTTTACTGCCCACTGCTCCTCAACGGCCATCCTCTTGCAAAGGTAATTACGATTTGAGCTTTAGGAGAGATGGTACAGTAGGTAGATACGGGATCAAAGTATAGGCTGGTCTCTACCTTGGGAAGGGTAGGATGAGCTATTACACCTTGATAGGCTGTCCAGATAGGCGCTATGGGTAGAGTTCCTATTTGCTAATTGTTGTTTCTTTAGCATGTGCTGGGGGCTCAGTCCGGAATGACAAGAAGCCCACCCTGACTGATGCGGTGGGAAGGGAGACAGCAGAGGAGCACAGCAAAGGCAGCTGTTAAAGCAGCGGCTGAAAGCCGGTCCCTCCTGCATCCAAGGAGGGAAAGTGTGGGCTGGAGAACCAGAGGGCTCTGCTGCTAAAGGCAGCCACAGGGAAGCAGCAGGTCCTCTCCAGTGAAGGTGGCGCACAGTGCAGTCTTCCAAAAGGGCCTTGGTAACTGCTGTCAGTGAGAGTCCTGTGACAGGGCCAGCAGGGCCATCAGCCTGCAGCTGGGCAGCGGTTGTAACTACCGCTGAAACGGTTGTAGAGGGGGATGCTGTGCTGTGGGTTTGGCTTGGGGTTCTTTTTTTAACTATTTTGTTAGTGTGCAACTATTTCTTTGCACTCAGGTGAGGGGATTGGCGCTGATCTTCTCTTTCTGGAGCGCGTCCTGGCGTCCTTTGTCACCCAGAGCTTTCCCCTCTGTTCTGTTCCTGACGAGGAGCCATGGCCGCAATGGGGAACGACTCCTGTGAGTAACGACTTCACCAGCAGGCTTGGGCTTTTGTGAATCCCCAAAGGCAAGGGATGTGGCTGGTGCTCCATCCCTGACTGTTGATTTGCTGACAATCTAGGGGCAATTCTGGGGCGTTTCCTGCCAGCAGCCGGACTTACCCAGGTGTTTTCAATTAGACACGGGAAAAGGTTTTTATCCCTCCTGTGCCATTATGTACAGGACCTTGAAAGATGTTGTTTCTCATAGAAAGATCTCGCCTCAGTAGGGTTACCTTTGGGGCTAGATCACTTGAGCTGGTAATGCACTGCAAGACTCCAGCGGGCAAGGAAGGTAGGCCGAGGCACAGAAATCCGAGCGTGGGTTTGTTGGACTGCTGGCAAATTGAGCCGGGGAACAGACTGTTTTCCAAACAGTCAATTTCCATGGCACTCCTGTACAGAACCCGACTTTTAAAATAGGCTTTCATGCACCAGTAGGGTCTCATCACTTCTCAAATGTCAGTTTAACATGATAGGCCTGCTGGTTAAGGACTCGTCTGCTGCGACATGGCTCAGGACCACACCAGGGCCAGCAGCGCTGCTTTCTGCATCCCGTGGGGGCGCTGGGCAGAGGGACGGGTTGGCAGGTCCCGGCACGAGGTACGTGTGTGGGACGTCAGGGTGACTCTCGCCTGGTTTTTCCCAGCAAAGCCCCAGCCGGTGCCAGCCCCGAGCTGCGGGGCTGTGCTCTCCGCACCCAGTTCATGGAATAAATTTGTTGTGTTTCATCAGATACTGGTTTTGTCTGCTGCCAGAGAGGGAGGGGAGGCCGAGCCAGGGCCATGGGGGCCGCTCCCCCTCGCCCACCCTCCGCCTGGGCTGCCGGGAGGAGCCGGGCTGGCCCCGCCGCCACAGCCCAGCGCCATTGCTGACAGCCCCAGGCTGGAGACCTTGTGGGGCTGGGAGGCGGGGCCTTCCTGAGGCCTCCCCCAGCCGAGTCTTCTCCCCCGACCATGTCTGCTGTGCATTATAAGTTCTTCTCCAAGCTGAAGTACGATATAGTCACCTTCGACGGCCTCCACATCTCCCTCCGCGACCTCAAGTGCCGGATCATGGGCCGTGAGAAGCTGAAGGCGGCCAACTGTGACCTGCAGATCAGCAACGCCCAGACCGACGAAGGTGCGTGGGGGCGCGGGGCCTCAGGGCAGTGAGGAAAAAGCATGTGCTTCACTAGGTTCCCTTAAACGTGGGGTTGCCGAAAGGGGCTTTGCCTAAAGGGCCGAAAGGGGCTAACTTTCCTGCTTCAAAGAGCATCAGTCGTGTGTGGCAGTGACACGATGCTCCTCTAGGTAGGTTGTGTTACAATTTGACCTTTGTAAAATGCGTGTAATCTTTTAAACTTGGTACACTAGTGGCACAGATACTTAGTGAAGGTAAGGGTGTTTTCCATGCGAAAACACCAAAATACCCCAGTGGTTTTCAGAGCACAGCTAGAGAATACGTTTTGGTGTAATATGTATGAATGCCAACTTTTTTGGTTTATACGCATAGCCGTTACTTCCACTTGTTATTCGTCAGATGTAGATGCTTAAACTCACCTTCAGGAAAAAAAGGGAAAAAAACCCCAGATTTTCTGCCTCAGTGGGATGTTTGGAATTCCTATATGCGGACATAGAGTATTGCATTTTATACCTTTGTCTGTGCAGCAGTCCTGACAAAATGTTGAAATGATCTTGGAAAGAACAAAGTGAAGCTTGAGTGAAGATGGCCTCCTTGTTCAGATTTTTCTGGGTACTCCAAGCTTTTACAGTTCAGTAACTGCTACTTTTCACAATGGAAATCTAGTAATAGAAGCAAAGCTAGTATGAGGTAAAAGTAAAGAGGATTTGAAAGCTCAGTGGAAAAATACGAGATGATGCTTTTAGAGATGCCGGGAAGGCAAAGGGATGGTTGGGACCTCTTTTACAGAGGGGGTGGGGGGATGTCCTCTTCCACGCTTACTCTAGAGGCGTGTTCTGTGAGGGCAGAATTCCCTTCAAAAAGCCCATACTCAAGAATAGCGCATTTAAACTTGCCTCCTTTTAATTTGATCTGAATTTCTTATCATAGATGTTCTCACAATACCGTGGTAGAACAGTAGACTCCAGAACTCAGGTTTCTTGAGTACTCTTTCCTGCCCTGTAACATTCTGTCTCAAACCCCTTGGAGAATGTGCTATTCTGCTTATCAGGAAAAGACAAAAAAGTATAAAACCAAAAATGGGACTCTGAACGCTCTTGGGTGATTAGTTTTAAGGAAGAAGAGTGCTCTTCTAAGACTGTCTCTGCAGCTCGGAACTTGCTCGAGTTCAGCGTTACAGCACGCACTTGACGGTTTTAGTAATGCTGTGATGCGATGTCTTCAAAACAAACTCCCGCTAACTCCAAAGGAAGTCATGCCCATAGGAAGAATATACTGAAAAATGATGCATAAATTGTGAACTATTCCTATTTTGGGTCTGATCCCTGAGCAAAATCTCCCTGACAGAGCTTGGCTTGCTATCCAGTATCTTTGGTTTTCAGGCCATCGTTCTGCAAAGGTAAGGGCTTTTAGCATTTGAAACTGTAGGCAGATGACGGGGAATGGCTGCTGGTAGTGCTTTAAAACAGTTAGTCATATCCAGCTGGTGTAAGTACAATAGACAACCATTCTCATGGGAAGGGCTTTGCATTTTAAGCTTGCTCAGTCCGAATGTCTCAGGTAGTAAGGGCAGGTTTTTTTGGGTCGTATGTAAAAGGTCAGAAGGCTTTCCTCCGTTTCAAAAGACTGACAGGGTGTAAGCCAAGGCAAAGCACGGGTAGCGTCAGGCACACACTGTTTTCTAAAGGCTTTTAGAGGCTGTCTTCGTATGTAGTTTTGTTTGAGTCTCTCTGCTCTGCAAGAAGGGAATTGAAAGAGTTCCCGTCCCTTCACGTTTAATTCAAAGGAGGTGATTAGCTTCAGAGGGGAGATACCACTTTAGTTTGAGCCAATTCTGCCCTACTTGTGAAAGCAAGCTCAAAAAATGCCAAAAGTTCTGTGATGCAAACTCTAGCACTGCCAGTTTGGGTTCCATTCAAATGTAAAGCACTGAGAGGCCGAGAAGTGTGGTTGTTGGTGGAAGATGCTCCAAGAAATAGACAGAGATGGCAGGGTCTCTTCTGCGTTCCGTCAGTCTTGAGCACTGGTGGCATTAGGTGAATCGTTTGAGTTAACAGCTATGGAAGCAATGGCGTTTTCATGCTTTAGCTCGGTGCCTGTTTTGTTGCAGGGCAAGCTAGACAGACTTTAGACTCTGGTTTATGCAGGTGAGACTTTGCTGTGGGTTGTTCTGCTCCGAAGATCTGTTGGCTTTGTAGCCTAACAGAAGCAAAAGCAACTTGAGTTAGATCAGGACAGAACCTCATGCATTAGCAGACTCTCTTTTAGTGACCATTGAGACCGTTTGGCTGTTGGCATTCCAACTTTTTTTAAAAAAGGAGACAAATTTTGCTGTATGTGTTTGGTTCTCAAACCTGAAGATTTCTTGCAATGTACTGTTAGTGTGTTGAGACGATAAAAGCGCGATGTGACATACAAAAGTTTGCTTTTCTATCTGTCAAGGGATTCTCTGAAGTGCTGTGTAATTACGTATTAATCCTTAATCCTTATGAATGGACTAGGGTTTTTTCCTGTGTTTCTCTTGTTTTCAGAATACACAGATGACAATGCCCTGATTCCTAAGAACTCATCGGTGATTGTCAGAAGAATCCCTGTTGGAGGAGTTAAAGCTACCAGCAAAACCTCTGTTAGGTAAGTATCCACGAACGATTGTATTCTTTCTAAGGGGTTTTGGTGTGATAGCTTTTTAAATTTATATTAGTTTACAGGGGCTTTCAGCTTGTATCTTTCTTGTTAAAGCTGCTGTTAATTTTTGTTGTCATGGGCTAGATTTTAATGTATCTGCCCCAAAGCAGGCTGACATTTTTAGTGCTGTTGGGACATGGGTTCACACTCCACCAATTGTAACTTTTCAGATGCCTCTACTGGGTTTGTTCTTGGGGCTGATTGTTCCGAGAGCCATGGTCTCTACATGGATCTCCAGATGGAGAAATTCCTTATTATATGTGTTTGCTTTTATTGCTTTTATAGTACAGGCAGATACACATTGTAGTGTCATCTTAGGATTTGTTCCCATCTCAGAAGAGCCTGCGTCTCAGTGTTTGACTATTTCTTGCATTTGGGCTGGAGGGTATTCTTACGGCCCAAATCTGGGTTTTTTGCGTACTAGCTATAGAGGAAAGACCCAGGTTGCCAGCTGGCGAACAATGCAAACAAGAAGTTTCATTCATAAAGGATTCCTAGTAGTTTCCTAAAGACAATGTCCGTTTAAGGCCAGAGAAAAAGAACAGTGTCCTAAAGCCTTTTGTGTGAGTACGATGAAGGAATAGTTAATCCTTTCCAAACTTGAAACTCAGTAAGCAGTTGAGCAGGTTACCAAATGTTACTGGTTATCTTTCTAAGTCTGTTTTTACCCTAAGCCGATGTCTGTGCTCCAGGTTTTAATTCTGTATTCCTAAGATTTACGGAGGACAGAGAATCGGGTGTATTGATTAAAATTACAGATGCTCAAATGCGCTCCCGACTACAGGATTATTGCTGTCATTTCTGCATTCATACAGACCCGTTCTATGTCAGGTACATTAGCGCTGTTTGAATGGTCATATTTTCCGGCCTTCTTAAAGATATCCCTCTCCCCCACCATTAAAAGATGTTATTAAATTGTGGTTTTGCCATGTCTTTCTAGTGTTGGTTCTCAACAGAGTAGAGTGATGAGTTACAGCGTGTCTCGCACTAACAGTACAGCAGCATCCTGGTACTCATGAAGTGTCTGCAAGCAAAACCCCCTGAATTTACGTGGCTCTGCTTGTCAGCTTTGGGCATGTTACTGCCGTAGTTGTTGCAGTGCTTTCAGGTACTCCCTAGTAATTCTGGAGGCCACAGAGTCGTGCTTCTAAACACTGGGGGTTAATTAAAAAGTGTATGCTTAGTGCTGCGTTGTCAGTGCATCCTCCGTTTCTGATTGGACGGCACCCTCTCCTGGTATTGTAATGCTGCCCCACAATGAGAGGATAGATGCTGCTAGCTTCAAAGATCAGGTAAATACCTGTACATGGGGATAAGGGAAGAATGGCACTGCTGTTCTAGCATTGACAATTCACCAGGCAGATGAGCTTTCTGCTCCTCCAGCTGGAAACATTGCAGAAGCCACTGGCAGAGTGGCTAAAGTTTGGGAATGATGAACGGATGCTGTAAGGGTGGAGAGGCCTTCAAAAATGTGTTACTCATCTTGTAATGTGTTCTTTGAGGTAAGTGGATGAAGAAACCATTGGGTGGTCATTGACAGTGTTTCCTTGTACTTGCTCCCCGTCGGGAGCTGTGTGGCTGTAATTGTGAGCCTGGTGGTGGTCTAGCAGTGGCAGGAAGCACGAGCCTTTCTCTTTGTACGTGAATTCCACAGCAGCCTTTGAATTGCCTCTGCGATACGGATCAATGAGTATGTGGAATCTCAGCAAGTTTTCAAACGTAATAAATGGTTCCTAAAATACTGTAGCATTTTCAAGATCATCTTAAAACAAATTCTGGCAATCGCGGCCGCTATTTCCTTTTGTCACGGGACTCCTCAATTGAACAAAATTCTAGAAACTGCTGTCAGGTGACATTTCTAGTACTATTTTGAATCCACATAGCATATGTAACACATTTAGTGGCTAAATATGGTAGCCGTCTGAGCACAGTGCTTGGGCTTCCACAAAGACACACTCTCGTAAAGACTCTGCTGCTGACATTTTTGTTATGTCTTTGTCGGATGACTGATTTCTGGTTCGCTTAAGGAAAGGTGCACTTTGAAGGGTCTAGACCATCACCGTTCTTGCTTAGAAACTAAAGTACTGTGTATGGCCCTATTTGTGATACTAGGGATATACAGACTGGCTAACGTTACCTTCCTGTTTTGATGGTTGATTATTTAAGAACACAAAATATAGGACAGACATCATGGGTTTGATACTTAGGTAGCAGAGACAAAATACCTGAGGACTTCCTCTTGTGCTGTTGTGTTCTGTATCTGTAAGTCTTGGAGGAATTTGTGACAAAGGTGAAATGTGATTTGGGTTTTGTTTTTCTTTGCACTGAGTGTACAAGAGAGAACAGTTTATGTATACGGATAAATTTCCACATTCAGTAGACTATCAGAACATAATGTTTTGACAATCCGTTTTTATAATCTGTTTTTGCTGCTTGATGCTGGGCACAAATGCTTTATTTTAAATTCTGATCACCTTTCTTTCTTCTTCTAGAAGTCGAACTGAGCCAGTGAGTGGAACATCAAAAGCGGTATGTAAAATCACAGTCTCACTTTTTTACATTTGGAAAAGGCGCAGCATTTTTCTTCAGGTTTGAAAACACTGGCATTCGGCTTCTGAAATATAATTAAGTAACACATGGAAATACTTGACTGGTAATCTTGATTTGCCACTTGGGTTGAATGCTATGCGTAACTACACATTTCAAAATAGTCCCTACAGTATAAAAATCACTATTTGGTGGGTTTTATTTTTCATCTTTATTTTAAGTACTTCACTGCTGTGGTGTGAGGCATTACACTAGCCCTGGACCGCTGGATCTGATGCCTTGATAAGCTGTTAGGATCACCTAAATCTAGAAAGAGATGAACTCTGGCTCTGTGTTCTGCGAAGAATGCAGCCTCTGATGCTCATGGAATAGTATCCAATCAACTTAAAATTGTAAGCTTTTTGTATGTAGGTCTAAAACCACTACATCTTAATCTGACACCTGTAATTCTGTCACCGAGTGGTTCGAATTCCTTTTTGGCCATGAATGCATGAATGGCTCGCATTGTGAGTTTGAGTTAGTTTACTGGCCCAGTGACCCAAGTAGTTAATTTTATGCATTTATGTAAACCACATTTATAGTATTTCATCTAATTCAGACGAGTTTTTATTTCTTGAAAAGGGTTATTTTTCTTGTTTACTAGCATGTGCATAAACACAAATCACATGTTCCAAAAGAAGGTTAACGTTCTTTTCGCCTCGCGTCTTCCCTGGCGTGTCTGTGTCACGTTTCTGAGTCGCATCTCGCCATCAGCTAGCACAGATGTCTCCAAGAAAAGGAAAAATCCTGGAGTGGGAGGGAAGCCTCAGCGTTAGCTAGAACTACTTAAAGTAAATGAAAGACGAAGCAGAAACATTCCCTTCTAGTTTGCTCTGCCTGGACCTGATTTGGGTTGTGGGTAGCCGTGGGGAGGGTGGAAGCCTTGCATCGCTCTTTACAAATCCTCTCTCTCTCTCCCTGTAAAAGCACTGCAGCCTCGGGTGCTTCTGGTGTTGGAGACACAATTAACTTTATTCTTAAAGCTAACTCACTCTTGGTTCAAAGCGTGGGCTTTTTGTTTCGGTTTGGTTTTTTAAATACCTGTATTTCTGCATGTATTTCAAAGACGAACCTGGATCTTAGTGTGGGAGGAAGAAATCACCAAAAAGCTTGCCAATCACTGTTGAACAGTAAAGCAGCAAAATTAAAATTAGTCATGATTTTTCTGAACAGGATGCACAAAAGGTTTTACTTTCAGTATTTCTTCCTTGTCTCGCTCTTATATCAGCTGTCATTCTATACGTCCAAATTTGCGCTGCTGTCCTACTGTTACTACAGCCAAAGCAAGAAAGTGCCTCCGTTTTGGTTTGGTATTACTGTTGCGGTAACTGCGAGGATTTCTAGTTAGGGCTTGTCCTTAAAGGCTGCAGAAACACAGCGCCAGGCCCATTGTTTTAGCACCGTCAGGCACAACCGTGATCCTTCCTGGCTGAAAGTTTAGTTCAGCCAAGCAATCGGATTTTAGGAAACCGCTGTAATTTACATGTAACATTCCAGCAGTGAGACTAGCCTTTTCCTCCTGTTTTTGGTGCCCTTTCCCACGTGCTTCATGTGAGTTTCTGTCTAGTCTTGTGTTTGAAATGGGAGTTAATAAATTCACTGTCGGTTCTTGGTTTTTGAGGGTTGCGTTGGCTGGTTGGGTTTGGATTTTTTCCCCCCAGTTCTTCTGCAGTATTACCTTAGGGCTGTGTACAAGTTTCATGGAGGTGTTGTTTCTGCTTGATTGATTTGGGGTACTGGCAGGAAATACTTTCTAAATGCAGGAAATATTTTCTGAATGCTCTTTAGCTGGAAATTGACAGCTTCCTTACCCCTTTGACTTTTAAGCAGTCGT
Source organism: Rissa tridactyla (assembly GCF_028500815.1). Taxonomy (NCBI): domain Eukaryota; kingdom Metazoa; phylum Chordata; class Aves; order Charadriiformes; family Laridae; genus Rissa; species Rissa tridactyla. The sequence continues at coordinate 411,215 of NW_026529584.1, forward strand.
GAGCATTTGAGAAGGGTCCCTCTCTGAGATATTCTGGAGCAGTAAGCTGATCTCAAATGGGTTTGGTAATTGTAGTTTCTTCTCATTAACCTCATTAACCACACTCTTAAGCTGTCGTAGGTCTGGGCTTTGCTTTGAACAAATACAAGTTCCAGTGGGTTGGAAATGCCGCTTTCAGTGACAGTCAGAGGCTATAGTGCAGGCTTTGGGACCACAGTAGAGGTTAGCTATTGCCGTGTTTCGATTGTAGAACTCGACTGTGTGTTTCTTTTCTTGTGAACAGATTGGTGACTCTCCTGCATCTATTTCTGTGGCCCAGCTTACTAAGGTATATGAAAATTCTCGTCAGATACTTAAAAAATAAAAAAGCATTTTCTTTGTACTGTTAAATCTTATACTGTCATCTGTATCTGGCTAGCACTTGTAATTTGAACAAGACTTTAATAAAATTTCTACTAATTTAAAGTATTTACTTTAACTTTAAAATGTGTGTATATTTTGATACCATCCTGTAAAGAGTAGTTCCCATTTTGGAAGATAAAAGCAGATACCTTATCAGCCTCAAGGTGATGTTGTAGTATTGGTCTTCTTCAGGACCCAGAGAAGCAGCACTTCAGCTGTCTACCATTTTTGATAAGTTTTGTTAATTTTGCGTTGGAAACAAACACAATTTTTATGGAAGACTTGATTTGTCTGTAAGCTGTGGACATTTAAGGGGGGTTTTGAACAGTCAAAATAGAAGCGTTTCTGTAACGTGGACAATTGCATCCCTATTTTTGAATTTCTAGTGATGGTAGTCACAGAACCATTCTTTGAATGCTGCACAATTTCATAAATTGTAGTATATGTACAGTGGGGAACGCAATCTAATTTGTTTGAACGCAAACTGTGAATTGTGAAAATGTGCCCAGTTGTTTCTAAGATGATACCAATGTGTCTGTGTGGCATAATAGCAGATGTGGCCCTCTGAAACTGTTGTAATGCCATGTTTGGCTATGGAATCGCTTGCATTTTTGGCTCAATAACGTGTGACTTTGGCCGGGAGAGCACTAGTGATGGCCCTTGGTGCACAGACGTAGTGCTGTGCAATGAAATTACTCGTCTTGAAAGAGTACAAAGATTAGAGGAGGCAGGGCCTAATGCAGAGGAGACAGTTCTTTCTTCTGAAAATAAAGGCCGGAATTCATTTCCAAGAAGGAGAGATCTCTTCCTGCTGGTAACGTCTTCCCTCTCTCACTGCAGAAATTTAATTGTGAACAATTGAGAAAAAAAAATAGTTTGGAAAGCAGCCAACAAAAGAAATTGGTCTCTGTTAGTGCTGTCCTTAAACGTGTCCTTGGTTCTGTAAACTCCTGTGAAGTTTTGCTCGAAAAAGTGAAAAACCGTCCAAGCGGTGTACACATTTAAGCTTTTGAGAGAATTTAACTATTTCAGAGAAATGCAGGAACATACCATAAAGCAGGTCAAAGCCGTTACTTACTCTAACCTCTTCGGTGCAGGCTGGCTTAGCATGGAGGCAAGGTGTTCAGAGTTCTCTGTTTTTTTATTACTGTGCATTAAACGCCATAATTGAATGTTGGTGTATTGCCAGTAATGTTTTGTGGGTTTTGGACGTGTTTTGTAAACCGTTTGGGTTCAAACAAATTAGTCAATGATCTCTAAAGTTTTCTGGAAATGTAAATGGCAGTGATTTCATAGATGTCGATCTGGATTATGTTACCGTTGAGCAAAAGCTGTGTATGTGAAACAAGCATTTAAGAAAATGTTGAAACTAGTTGGCTGCTTTTGTGCATGAATGCCATTAAAACCAAAACCATGAGTGGCTGATCTGACCGATAGGTGCTTGAAGGTCCAGATCACTGAGAGTCACTCCCTTAGACCCTGCTCGTATCTGGACTGGCGTGTAATTTGAACATTTGAACTAATACGTCTCTACTAATCAGATGGCTTCAATAATTTGAAAATCTGATTCTGCATAAGGTCGATATGACAATCTGTGTGAGCTTAACTGTGTTTCTAATGTGCCTGTCAAATAATTCCCTGACGCCATCTGTTGAATATTTGCATGTTTTAATTACACGAGCCTCTGGTTGCGTATTCATGCCATTTAACGTTAGTCACTGAACGTATGTGCGTGAGGTATGAACTCGGCCTTCCTACAGAGATGGTGAATCTAAGTTTCCCCAGTGACTGGCTCAGAGCCCTGAACTGAGATCTCCCTCTGAACTGTGCTTTGGAGGAGGAGCGGATTTGTGTCTCTTCTCGGAGTGGATGGTGAGCTAAGGGATATTTCACCCTTAAGGAACCTGAAGTTAAGGCAAAGGGTGTCAGATGAGTTCAAACCACTGCTCAAGCCTTTGGAACATCCTGGCTATCTTCATTTAGGAACATAAGTATTTGAGTCAAGCAACCCTTCTGCTGGGTAAAAGGAGAGGATGAAAGGCTTTTGCCGCTTAACAGAATCACTGACAGATCACTTTAAGTGTGGGTCTTGAGATGAGACGTGCCTGCATTTCTTTTCTTAGCAGGACAAAAGTTTGGAGCCTGTTCCCAGAATTAAAAAGAGCACAGGAATTCCAAGGAGTTTCACGATGGAGGTGAAAGATCCCAAAACAAAGGGTGCTATGCTGACAAACACTGGAAAATACGCCATACCAACTATTAATGCGTAAGTATGGAATTAATTGGACTGACCAGAAACTGAAGGAGAGAAACCACGAGTGAATGTCTGAGTGGCAATGCAGCCAAGTTGGCCGGCATCTGTAATTGCAGGGGAGGAAGCATTGTCACCGTATCTTAACCTTAAGATCTGCCATACTTTCTAATATGAAAACAGGGTGGTCCTACCGTTCGTGCCCCTGGAAGTTGGTTAAACGTGTGGTAGGCTGAGAATCTATTTCTGCAAAACATTTCCGTAGTGTTTACAGTTGGAGTCGTTCTCTCAGAAAGCTCGTTTTGCATCTGGTTTGTGTTTCAAAGGCTTCTTGCAAAATTTATCAAATTGGACTACTGGGCTGAGATTTCTTTCCCCTCTGCCTTTTATCAAATCTCACGTGTGAAACAGACTGAAGTTTTCCTGTTTCTCCAAACTAAAAATGCTACTGTGTGCTGATAAGAGTGGTTCTCTTAAAAAGGAATCGGTAGCACTTCTGTTTTTCTGTCACGGATCTCCTTTGGTAGGAACTGTAACATAGACTTCGTTCACTTATAAAATGCAATTACTCGAAGGCCAACTCTATCCTGAGCCTGCAATTTATATTTACCATCTGGCAAAGGAGGGCTGGGATTCATTTCCCCTGATTTCTAGCCGTCAAAAAATGATTTTTCTAAGTCTGAGCTAATTTCTTAGTTGATCCAATGAATGGTAGAGTTCTGCAGAAGGAAAATTGTCCCCCCCTCCCTTCTCTGGCAGTTGAAACTAAATGCCTGTGTTTTATAAGGCTAATGCGGAGTGAGAATAATTCCATCTGTTATCTTCCTTTGATAAAATTAAAAGCTTGGAACAGTTTTCATATCCACATCTTTAACTTTTTTCTTTTTCCTTCCCCACCCCACCCTCCAGGGAAGCTTCTGCTAGAGGAAAGAAGGAAAAGCCGCCCTTTTTACCCTCATCCTCTGATGATCCGATTCCAGATGAGTTGCTGTGTCCCATTTGTAGAGATACGATAACCGATGCAGTTGTTATTGCCTGCTGCGGAAACAGTTTTTGTGGCGAATGTAGGTGTTACTCCCCTGTTTGTTGATTCAAAACCTGATCTTCTGAAAGCAGAAATAGGAGAGAACTAAATGATTGTGTTACCACTTCTATTTACTACTTAAGTATCCCCTGAGTAGGAAAAGAATTTTCTCACATAAAGGAAAGAAAAATAAGGCAGAAAGCTTTTTTTGCTTTTTATGCATGTAGTTAAATCCTCTTTACACGTGGAGGGATGATTATGAGAAGAGTGCGTAATTGTGCACGTGATTACAGGATTAGATAGTGAATGCATTTAGTGTCTTTCTCTCACACAAAATTATGTGGCCAACTCTGGTGACTTGCTGTGGTCTGCAACAAGCGGATAGTTAGGCATTTAATCCACATTCTTCTCCACAGGAGAGTTGGTTAAAGCCGGCAGAACTCAACCCTACTACCGTTTTTTTGAGATGAGTTTTTTTCAAGAACCTTGAGGTTGGTGACTTGTCACCGTAGAGCCTGGAAAAAAAGAGGAGTTGAACCATCAAGACGCAGCCTACCCTACATCTTCAAATGTTCAATAGTGAAGTACCAAAACTGCGTAGCTATTTACTGCATACTAGGAATTTTTTACACTCTGGAACGTTTATAGCTTGATGCTCTCAGGGCAAGAGCAGATTCACCCATTAAGCATATACGTCTTTTTATAAATGATTAGAACCCTCAACATTTCCTTCGTTTGGCTAAAAACTATTTTGATGATTCTAATGATTCGCAGGTATTAGAACAGCATTACTGGAATCGGAGGAACATACGTGCCCAGCATGTCATCAGGCAGATGTTTCTCCTGATGCTTTAGTTGCCAACAAGTGCCTACGCCAGGTAACGTGATGACTTTGATGTAAACTGTTTGCATGAAAAGTCTATTTGTAAAAAGCTGAAAGGGAAGAAAAGAATAATTTACGTCTCCTTAAGAAAGGCTAAATTGAATGAGGCTAAATTTACTTTTCAAATGCTTCATCTGTTATTACAGAAGCTTACACCTTTAGAGACAGTCTGGCAAATTCGGGTCACATTTTGTTTAACGTGATTGCCTCCCTTTCCAATTCGATGTTAACACAGAATTACTTTAAGTGCAGATACTCTGAGGTGCCAATCATTACTGACACTGTTTAACGTCCTGTGTTTGTGTATCCGCACGTTGATTTATTTCAGGGTTGGTGGCATTTCCAGGAATACACCAGTAAATTTACTCTGTGGAGGTTTTTGTTCGCCTATCTACTGACGTTTCGTAGTACGTTTTTGTAAATGTTTTTCTGCCTCTAGGCTGTGAACAACTTCAAAAGTGGAACTGGCTACAGAAAGCGGATTCAGCAGCAACAGCAGCGGCAGCCGCCACCGCCACCACCTTCACCACCACTCGTGAGACAAGCAATAACCCGCAACCTGCAGCCTCTGCTCCGGCCAAAAATGTCCAGACAGCAGGCGCCACTAATGATTTCGTTAGCTTCTCTGGCTTCTCCTTCTGCTTTGGCATTGTTGGCCCCTGGTCCATCACCTGTGGCAGCCTGGCTGCCAGTAAGTCCCTCTTCTGTCATTGTCCCTGATCTCCCTCCAGCAGTGCCCCTACCTCTCCGTGCTGAAAAGCCAGATAGACCTTCTCGGTAAGTAAAGTTATAGAGCAACATGAATATGAAACGCTGAAGTTAGATTCTTCTTCTTGCACTCCTCTCTAGCAAGTGACATTTAGTGACATTCATTAGTGACATCAGTGACAGTTCCAGCTATTTTTTTTTACTTTGAGTGAGGACACTTTGATAAGTTGGAAGTACACCTCATGCAAGAAGCTTCTCAGAAGTATTTGTTGTGTGGTTCCCCTATCAGTCGTTCAGTCCAGGTTTACCCCGAGAGAGGAACCTTTCTTCCCCAGGAGCCCTCTGATTTGAAGTGGCTAGGAATTCCTAAAGTAACCATTCGGTTATGCCAGACCTTCTTGAGTGCATTCATTTCTGTGTAGTACTGAGGATCTCATGTTCCCATGAAAAGTGTAAAACCAGCTGGAGGTAACATTGATCAGGTGTTTTCATGTTACTTTTTCCTACAGTATTTCTGCCATCAATGGGACGATAAGTCAGAGCCATCCTCAGTAGTCACAGGGTAGTCAGTGATGCATGCAGATTGGATAACAAACATTGAAACACTACATTTGAAGTATTTACAAACATGACAGTCTAACTTTGCAACCCAGTGAATTAATATGAAAACACGTGAAAAATCTGAACTCTAGTTTAGGGTTTATCTTCTTTCAGCTCGATGCCTTGAATGCAAACAGCCACTCTGTCCAGAAGGCTGTCAGGCTCCGCCGTACCGTTGAATACAGGGGCTCACAATTCAAAAGAACCTCTCAGGCAGCCTCCGAACTAGAACACAGCCGATTCCTAATAGAATTTCCGTTCTTGCATCATCCAAAACTGAGGTTCAGCATGTGGGTTATACGTACTCTAATCCTCCCATGTGCAGCCAGCTTAACAAATTCTGTTTCCAGTGAGCTGTTTCTTTGAATGCCAGTATTCCACGTAGACTTCTCTTCAGGGCTTCATGTGGAATCGCCCAACTTCCGATTGGTAGATCTGGTGAAGATTACTTTTTCTTTATTTGTTTCCATTTACAGTAGTCAGCCTTTTCTCACCTTGGACTTTATACTTCCAGTAGCACATCAAAACACTGTTTGAATAACAAAAATTCATGTTTTTTGTAGCGGTGCTGATACTGTTATACTTCCTGGTGCTCTGGTGACTGCTGCTGAGCTTTCTAGATCTTCCTCTCTGTCAGCCAGCAGTTTGTTGGAAGAGAAGGTAAATTTTATTTCAACATATGCAGTGAGTCCTGTAGTTTAGTAGAGCTCATTTTCCAACTGTTTGCGTTTTTTCACAAGGGCTGTCAGATTCCTGTACTAAGACAACCAGCATTACCAAGTCTTCTGGGCCCCCAAGGGCAATCAATGCCCACGACTGGTAAGTAACTAAAACTTTAGAATTTCTTTTCAGAAATTATCATCAGATAAAGTGAACGGGATTTTTTTCTGTTTCCTCTCCCCACTCTGAAAGGTCATCGAATGAGAGCCAGTACACCTCGCTCAGCGGGTGGCAGACCAGGCTGGGACCTGTAAGTGTTCTGCAGAAATTCAGTATATTACTGCTCGAAACCTGTTAAATGAGGCCGTAGCACGTAACTTAGATAACAGCTGATTTATAATGAGGTAAGTGTGCCCAGATAGCTGTGGAGAATACAAGTGGTAATTGGGAGACCTTATTGTGGCCTTCCAGTACCTGCAGGGGGCCTACAGGGAAGCTGGGGAGGGGCTGTTTGCAAGGGCATGTAGCGATGAGGGGCAATGGTTTAAACTAGAGCAGAGCGGGTTTAGATTAGACATGGGGAAGAAGTTCTTTACAGTGAGGGTGGTGAGACAGTGGCCCAGGTTGCCCAGAGAGGGGGTGGAGGCCCCATGCCTGTAGACATTCAAGGCCAGGCTGGATGAGGCTCTGAGGAACGTGATCCAGTTGAAGATGTCCCTGCTGACTGCAGGGGGGTTGGACTAGATGGCCTTTAGAGGTCCCTTCCAACCCAACACATTCTATGATTCTGTGATTCCAATTAGTTTTGAAATGGTTTGATTTTAATTGTCTTTGACAAAGGGCATATGTGATGGCACTAAGATGATTTAAAGTAAAACTCCAGTACACGATTGAAAAGAGGACTCTGAAAAATTAACACTTTTTGAGGAAACCGTAAGTACATCTACAAATGAAATACAATTAAAGAATCAGGTGGAAAGATGCCCTCTTGATTACTGGCTGAATCGGGCTGAAGAAATTGATTTCCCCATAGAATTCAGCCTCCAGCATTCTTTTTTTAACAACCTAGTTGATACGGATTGAGCAAATTATTGGAAAAGTCAACGTTCTTATATGATGACAATTTTGAATTCCTTCCATTTAGTCATCTCAAATAGCCAAGCTGCTTTCTCTCAGTTGGAGAGAGAGAGAAGAGTCTGTTTGATCTATTACTGCCGTGTCAAGTGAGTCCTCCCTTTTGGTATATATTTGTTCTAGACAGATTGTAAGGGTGCATTGTGTTTGTAAAATCTTGAGGAAAAATGAAAAAAAAAGCCAGGGTCCATGCCACAGATTATCTAAAAATCTCAAATTCAGTAAGCAAGAAAATAACAATTTGGGGGTGAGAACAGGCCAAACACATCATCATGAGTCCGCAACATAGGAAGCGTACGTGGAAGAAGTCCAAAGATGTTTGAGAGAAGATTAGTTATTATTTGTGCAGTACTTTGAAGGTCAGAAGTGTGAAGTATGAGGTGTATCAAGGATTGGTAGAGGAGCGGTGGGCACTTGGCACGTGGGAGTCTCTCCTAAGCACGGGCAGCCTCCATCCACAGTCGCAAAGCTGCGTATAGGGAGAGAAGACTGAGGGAACTGCTGGGGGTGAGGATGTGGGAGGCAAGTGTGAGGAACAAGAAATGAGCGTAGTCTCAAATGGAAGCAGGGAGAAAAATGCTTAGGCTGAGAACACGCAGTGCTCGCCACCACGCTCCGGCTTCGTTCGCTTTCCTCTCTGAAATCAGAGCAGAGTGTAACAAACGGTGACACGTGTATTTGGGTTTCTTTAGAAGTTCCAGTCGAGGACGCCTGCGTGGTGAACGTACCCAGAGGACTCCAGCCCCAACGCTACCAGCATCAACAGCAGTCTTCGTGCCAGCGCCTCCGCCTTCCTTGTACCCTCCACCACCCCAAGCACTTCCTCTTCTACCGGGGACACTACGACCACAGTTTCCTCCCCAGTTTCCACCTGGTCAGCCTCCATCTGCCAGCTACACTGACTCCCCTCCAGGATATCCCCCAGCTCCTGCAAACACGTCATCAGCCTGGGTACCAACAGCAGTACCAACGGCGCATTCCGATCCCATCCCAGTGACACAAGCTCCTCCTTTATCTAGGGAGGAGTTTTACAGAGAACACCAGCGACTGGAAGAGGAGTAAGTACTTGGCTCAAGGAAGTTGTGTTTGTTCTTTTTCATTTTTGTATTTTGAGAGCGTACTGGACTGCAGTTACGCTGAAGTGCATCTGGCATAAGCAAAAATGACATAGTATTTTTTTCAACAGGCTTTTTTCTTGCAGATGGCAAACGTGCAAAACCAAAAGAAGACAAACGTAATTCTAAAACTGTCCCTTCAACTTACAGGAATTCTAAACTGGTTTTGCTTAAATAGGACATGCACCTTTTGCGCTTGCATGCAGTATACGTTTTCTCACGTTGGGCACGGTTTGTTTCTTGGTGTCGTTTTGTCCTAAAGGTCAAACTCTAATTGTAATAAAGGTCAAACGAATGCTTTTGCTAAGGAGTTGATGGAATACAAAAGGTGCAAAAGGAGCGCAGGCGTTCATTTTCCAGGTAAGTGCTCGACATGTCCATAATGGAGAAGCAGATTGTCTAGAAGAATCAGGAGGAGTTCCGCTCCACCCCTCGGTCTTTCGATGGACTGGATGGTTCGAGGCGTTAGCAGTGACAGGAGTTTCATATGTAGCTTACTAGCTCAGATACATGGCAGAGGTTGCAGTTGGCTGACAGTTACAATTTGGCAGTTGTTGTTCAGGAACAAGGGTCCCTTTTAGTAGAGTTTAGCTGCAGTGACATCCCTCACCTCCTGGCACCCTGAGAGGGCTCGAGACCGAATAGGAGCAGTTGCTGGATTTTCTGCGTCTCCCTGGTCTGATTGCAACCATTACCTCAAAGCACTTTGGAGGAGATACATGAGGGAAATTGTCTTCGTTTCCTCTTTTGTCTGTCTCATGTGGTGTCCTGGTTCCGGTGGGGATAGGGTTAACTTTTCCTGGTATTCCATGCCATGTGAGCCACGCCCACCCTGAGCTGCCGGGGGAGGGGGCAGGAAGTTGCTGCTTAAAAGCGGGCTGGGGCGGCCCCGGTCCGGCCGGCGAGCGGCGAGCGGCGGGGGGAGCGGCGGTTCCGTAATCGCGTTTGTATATTCCCCTATCCGTGTTGTTGTTGTTGTTGTTGTTTGCCTGTTCCCTTTGCTGTTCTGTTAAACTGCCTTTGTCTCAACCCAAGAGTCTTGCCTTTTCTTACGATTCTTCCTGTGTTTGGAAGGCACGAGCGAGCGACACGTGGTTCTTTGTTGCCATCTGAGGCTAAACCACGGCAGTCCTTTTGGCGCCCAACGTGGGGCTCGAAGGGTTGAGATAACGACAGAATCCAACTAGAACGTGGAAAAAACGGTTTTGGGTTTTTTTTTGTATGCATTTATTTTATTAGGTAAGTAGTCACTGGTCATCATGTTGCTTGGTTTGTTCTCATGGCTGTGTTACATAAATTCCTATATGGCTTATGTACTCCCTGCAATGCTGTTTACCATGTCTGGAACAGGGATGAGGATTATCATTCTGCTGTCCTGTGCGATATCTGTTTATGATATGATAACATCACTGTTCAGACGGCTATTTTGGGGTGTTTATGCGGTTTTGCTGTCCTGTCCGTACATTGGACACCGTCTCTCAGAATTTGTTAATAATTTCCCCAGCCCTTTTGCCTCCCTTTTCTCCTTCGGGTCAGGTATGACAGCTTTTGAGAATTTTGAATATCCTTGGGATACTCAAACTAGCGTGTTCGTAGTGCTATGTCTCCTGAATACGTTCCAGGTCTTGTTTTGGGTTAAGCGACTATTTAAGACTACCACCCGGAGATCTGCTCCGAGGCTGGATAGTCAGGGGTGGCATGGCATGTGGGAGAGCATGGGCAGGTACCTAGAGAACTACTCACCTCCAATGGTCTGGGACTTCACCCCTGAACAATTACAGGACCCTGATAAAGTGGTAGAATATTTGAAGGGAAAATGCTGCGGCTATTCTAGAGAGGCACAACTCACCGCGCTGTGCTGGGCCCTGGCCAGTATCTACCAGGCACTGCTCAGAATTATGCAGCACCCTCAAGGGGAAGAGATGGAAACCAGACCTGCGGCGGCCCCTGCGGCTGCTGCAGCCCCTGCTGCAGCCCCTGCGGCGGCCCCTGCGGCTGCGGCAGCCCCTGCGGCAGCCCCTGCGGCGGCCCCTGCGGCTGCTGCAGCCCCTGCGGCGGCCCCTGCGGCGGCCCCTGCGGCTGCTGCAGCCCCTGCGGCGGCCCCTGCGGCTACTGCAATCCTTGCGACAGACACTGCGGCTACTGCAATCCTTGCGACAGACACTGCGGCTACTGCAACCCCCGTGGTAGCCACTGCCACTGAACCAGGGAACCAACCCATGCCAGTATCAGTTGCCCCCATACAGAAGAAGAAGTACACAAAGAAATCAGTTCGCTTAGTAAGAGATGATGATGAACCAGGGCCATCACGAGAGCAGGAGGAAGAGGCAGAACCAGAGATAATTACTCGATCCCTATCCTTGAGTGAGCTGCGGGATATGCGAAAAGATTTTAGCCGACTTTCAGGCGAGCACATTGTCACCTGGCTGCTCCGGTGCTGGGATAATGGGGCCAGTAGCCTGGAATTAGAGGGTAGGGAGGCCAGGCAGCTGGGATCCCTGTCTAGGGAAGGCGGCATTGACAAGGCGATCGGGAAAAAGACCCAAGCCCTCAGCCTCTGGAAACGACTCCTGTTAGGCGTGAGGGAGAGGTACCCCTTCAGCGAGGATGTTGTATGTCAGCCAAGCAAGTGGACTACCATGGAAAGAGGTATCCAGTACCTGAGAGAATTAGCCGTGCGGGAGATGATTTATTATGACTTGGACAATGCAGACTTACCCACAGACCCTGATGAGGTGCGATGCACAAGGCCCATGTGGCGGAAGTTTGTACGGAGCGCACCATCATCATATGCCAACTCCCTGGCAGTAATGGAATGGAAAGGTGAAGAGGGACCAACGGTGGATGAGGTAGCTGGCCGGCTCCGGCGATATGAAGAAAGTCTCTCTTCCCCCCTTGTCTCAGCTGTGGAGAAACTGTCGCGGAAGGTCCAGCAACTTGAAGAGAATATGTCCTACTCCCCACCTGCACGGGCCAGCATCTCAGCTATTAGAAGCAGGCATTTCCCCACTCAAGAGAGAGAGTACAGAGGGTACACACCACGAGGCACCCTGTGGTTCTACCTGCGGGACCACGGAGAGGATATGAGGAAGTGGGACGGACAACCTACTTCGATCCTGCGGACACGGGTACAGGAGTTGCAAGGAAGGACAACCACAAAAGGGGATCCCTCCAGGAAAAGTGCCGCCCCAGTTTCCAGTGGGCCGTTCCCCAGACAAAGCAGAAGGCTTGATCTTGCTTCTGATCCTCTTGAAGGAACTTCCAAGTCATTTATGCAAGAAGTGAGTAATGGATACTATGACCAGTATTAGGGGGGCCCTGCCTCCGGCCAGGTGGAGGAAAGGGATAACCGGGTTTATTGGACGGTGTGGATTCGATGGCCTGGCACATCAGACCCACAGGAGTATAAGGCTCTAGTGGACACGGGTGCGCAGTGTACTTTAATACCATCAAGCTATAGAGGGGCAGAACCCATTTGTATTTCTGGGGTGACAGGGGGATCCCAAGAGTTGACTGTACTGGAGGCAGAAGTGAGCCTAACTGGGAATGAGTGGCAAAAGCATCCCATTGTGACTGGCCCAGAGGCTCCATGCATCCTTGGTATAGATTACCTCAGGAGAGGGTATTTTAAGGACCCAAAAGGGTACCGCTGGGCCTTTGGCATAGCTGCTTTGGAGACAGAGGAAGTTAAACAGTTGTCTGCCTTGCCTGGTCTCTCAGAGGATTCTTCTGTTGTGGGGTTGTTGAGGGTCAAAGAACAACAGGTGCCGATTGCTACCACAACGGTGCATCGGCGGCAGTATCGCACTAACCGAGACTCTCTGATTCCCATCCATGAGCTGATTCGTCAACTAGAGGTTCAAGGAGTGATCAGCAAGACTCGCTCACCCTTTAACAGTCCCATATGGCCGGTGCGAAAATCTAATGGAGAGTGGAGGCTAACTGTAGACTATCGTGGTCTGAATGAAGTCACGCCACCGCTGAGTGCTGCTGTGCCGGACATGCTAGAACTCCAGTACGAACTGGAGTCCAAGGCAGCCAAGTGGTATGCCACGATTGATATAGCGAATGCATTTTTCTCAATCCCTTTGGCAGCAGAGTGCAGGCCACAGTTTGCTTTCACTTGGAGGGGCATCCAATACACCTGGAATCGACTGCCCCAGGGGTGGAAACACAGCCCCACCATTTGCCATGGACTGATCCAGACTGCACTGGAACAGGGTGAAGCTCCAGAACATCTGCAGTACATTGATGACATCATTGTATGGGGAAACACAGCAGAAGAAGTTTTTGAGAAAGGGAGTAAAATAGTCCAAATCCTTCTGAACGCTGGTTTTGCTATAAAGCGAAGTAAGGTCAAGGGACCTGCGCAGGAGATCCAGTTTTTAGGAATAAAATGGCAAGATGGACGCCGTCAGATTCCAATGGATGTGATCAACAAAATAGCAGCTATGTCTCCACCAACTAGTAAAAAGGAAACACAGGCTTTCTTAGGTATTGTGGGTTTTTGGAGAATGCATATCCCAGATTACAGTCAAATTGTAAGCCCTCTGTATCAAGTAACCCGGAAGAAGAATGATTTTAAATGGGGTCCTGAGCAACGACAAGCTTTTGAACAAATCAAACAGGAAATAGTCCATGCAGTGGCCCTGGGGCCAGTCCGGGCAGGACAAGATGTTAAAAATGTGCTCTACACTGCAGCCGGGGAGAATGGCCCTACCTGGAGCCTCTGGCAGAAAGCACCAGGGGAGACTCGAGGTCGACCCCTAGGGTTTTGGAGTCGTGGATACAGAGGATCCGAAGCCCGCTACACTCCAACAGAAAAAGAGATATTGGCAGCATATGAAGGGGTTCGAGCTGCTTCGGAAGTGGTTGGTACAGAAGCACAGCTCCTCTTAGCACCTCGACTGCCGGTGCTGGGTTGGATGTTCAAAGAAAGGGTCCCCACCACACATCATGCAACCGATGCTACATGGAGTAAGTGGATTGCACTGATCACGCAGCGAACTCGAATGGGAAACCCCAGTCGCCCGGGAATTCTGGAAGTGATCATGGACTGGCCAGAAGGCAAGGATTTCGGAATGTCACCAGAGGAGGAGGTGACGCGTGCAGAAGAGGCCCCACCATATAATAAACTGCCAGAAAATGAGAAGAAATATGCCCTGTTCACTGATGGGTCCTGCCGTATTGTGGGAAAGCATCGAAAGTGGAAGGCTGCTGTGTGGAGTCCTACACGACGGGTTGCAGAAGCCAGTGAGGGACAGGGTGAATCGAGCCAGTTTGCAGAGGTGAAGGCTATTCAGCTGGCTTTGGACATTGCTGAGCGAGAAAAATGGCCAGTACTTTATCTCTACACTGACTCATGGATGGTGGCAAATGCTCTGTGGGGATGGTTACAGCAGTGGAAGCAGGGCAACTGGCAGCGCAGAGGCAAACCCATCTGGGCTGCTGACCTATGGCAAGATATTGCTGCCCGGATAGAGAATCTGGTTGTGAAAGTACGCCATGTAGATGCCCACGTACCAAAGAATCGGGCCACGGAGGAACATCAGAACAACCAGCAGGTGGATCGGGCCGCTAGGATTGAAGTGGCTCAGGTGGATCTGGACTGGCAACATAAGGGTGAACTATTCATAGCTCGGTGGGCCCATGACTCCTCAGGCCATCAAGGGAGAGATGCGACATATAGATGGGCTCGTGACCGAGGGGTGGACTTGACCATGGACACTATTGCACAGGTCATCCATGAATGTGAGACATGCGCTGCGATCAAACAAGCCAAGCGTTTGAAGCCTCTTTGGTATGGAGGGCGATGGCTGAAATACAAATATGGGGAGGCCTGGCAGATTGATTATATCACGCTGCCACAAACCCGTCAAGGCAAGCGCTATGTGCTCACAATGGTGGAAGCAACCACTGGATGGCTGGAAACATACCCTGTGCCCCATGCCACTGCCCGGAACACTATCCTGGGCCTTGAAAAGCAAGTCCTGTGGCGACATGGTACCCCAGAGAGAATTGAGTCGGACAATGGGACTCATTTCCGAAACAGCCTCATAGACACCTGGGCCAAAGAGCATGGTATCGAGTGGGTGTATCACATCCCCTATCACGCCCCAGCCTCTGGGAAGATAGAACGATACAATGGACTGTTAAAAACTACACTGAGAGCAATGGGTGGTGGGACTTTCAAACACTGGGATACGCATTTAGCAAAAGCTACCTGGCTAGTTAACACCAGGGGATCTAACAATCGGGCTGGCCCTGCCCAATCAAAACTTCCACGTACTGTAGAAGGGGATAAAGTCCCCGTAGTGCACATGAAGAATATGCTAGGGAAGACAGTCTGGGTTAGTCCTGCCTCAGGCAAAGGCAAACCCATCCGTGGGATTGCTTTTGCCCAAGGACCTGGGTGCACTTGGTGGGTGATGCGGAAGGATGGGGAAGTCCGATGTGTACCTCATGGAGATCTGATTTTGGGCGAGAATAGCCAATGAATCAGATTGTGTGCTGTTATAGCAGTTTCCTCAAGATCTACATCTTCAGCCTACAGACTGCGTGCATGAGCCACACCAGGTGCACCAGTCACAAGCTCCGAAAAATACAGCATGCAACAGACCAGCACCACCCAGCATCTCACCTGCCCTGAGAGACTGTTCTAACAGATGGAGCCCAAAGCCGTGGATTAAAAGAACTCAACGGACACTTTGGAGGGATGACCCATAAACTAAGGGTATTATATGTGTGTATATATATATATATAACAGGGGAAAGTGGTGGCAATTCATTGGAACCTGCTGGGCATGGCATAGATGGTATGGAATAAGGGGTGGATAATGTCCTGGTTCCGGTGGGGATAGGGTTAACTTTTCCTGGTATTCCATGCCATGTGAGCCACGCCCACCCTGAGCTGCCGGGGGAGGGGGCAGGAAGTTGCTGCTTAAAAGCGGGCTGGGGCGGCCCCGGTCCGGCCGGCGAGCGGCGAGCGGCGGGGGGGAGCGGCGGTTCCGTAATCGCGTTTGTATATTCCCCTATCCGTGTTGTTGTTGTTGTTGTTGTTTGCCTGTTCCCTTTGCTGTTCTGTTAAACTGCCTTTGTCTCAACCCAAGAGTCTTGCCTTTTCTTACGATTCTTCCTGTGTTTGGAAGGCACGAGCGAGCGACACGTGGTTCTTTGTTGCCATCTGAGGCTAAACCACGGCATGTGGATACACGGAGAGTTTGTAACCTGGATCGCAAACTGGTGGCTTTCGCTAGTATTTTGTTGACACTGTTAAATTTTCCTTAGGAATTAAAAGATCAGGCTTGTTCGTAAGGAAATCTAGAATTTGTGAGGGACGTTGAGAGGAGGAATGATGCTGATGAACATATGCGGGATAATGTGAAACGCTTCTTTAAAAAATAAGAAAAGCTTGTGAAGAAAAGCCTCAGGGTAGCTGATGGTTTCTGTCCCAAAAGATGACTTGGGCAGGTGTCTGAATAGCTCTTTAGTAGCAATGCGGTCAGTCTCTTTCCTGGAGGAATGGCATTGAGTTGTACTACTAGAGGCTGAGTTTAGAAGCTTTTAGGTATGATTTTTCTTGAAATGTGGTCACTACCCTTGGTCAGAGCTAGAGGCGTGTGCAAAATTTTGCCGGGACTCTCGTCCGTCTCGAGGTGTTGATTGAATAGTCCTGTATGTAAGATTGCAGTACGAGCATTTTGGCATCCTTGCCAAATAAGCAGTGAGGTTAAATCGACTAAGCTGGTATTTTAAAATTAAGCTTTCCTGGCATCAGGCTAAATCATGTTTTCTTGATGTTTGATGCTGCACTGTAGCCATAAAGACTTGCACTTTTTGCATCTTGCTGCAACAAAAGTGATTTGCGCTGCACGTGGTTGCTGGGTAGTGAAAAGCGTGTGTGCTCACCTACCAGTATAGGCCAGTATACATCGCCTTACGTCAGTCAATAGCTACGGTAGCTCACGTGGTAGAAGTGAGCGGAAATAGACTTCCCCTTCCGGTATGTTTTTACACTAACAAGGCAGCAGGTGTTCTGTCTTGTAAGCAGAAACTTCTACATGTTATCAAGTTCTTCAATTCACAGTAGCGTTATGTCAGCAGATGAAAAAAGCTTTGCCGTAAGCATATGGAGAGGGGGAAAAAAAATAAATCAAATTTGGGAGGAAAAAAAACTGGGGAGAGTGACGGTTTTGAATTAACTTCTTTTTTTTTTTTTTTGGTGTTATGTTTTAAGGTCCAAGTCTCCCTGTGGTGCTTCATCCTACTCCAGAAGTTCACATACCTACTCCAAGTCAAGATGGGGTTTTTCCCACTGCTGCTCCTACTCTCGATCATTTAGACGTTCCCATTGTCGTTCCTACTCGCGATCGCCACCCTGTCCAAGAAGAGGCAAAGGGAAGAGTCGTAACTATCGTTCTAGATCAAGGTCCCGTAGTTATCACTGTTCACAGTCAAGGTCACCCCCATACCCAAGATACTATTCTGATGCAAAACCTGAAAAAAGGAAAAGAAAAGTAGATTAAAAGGTTGATAAAGATCATGAAGCCACCTACATAAAGGCCTCTAAACCAGAAACTGCTGAATCGAAAACATGGCCGAAGGGGAAGACTGAGCCTGATGGTGAAAAAGGAGAGCGACCTCCAGAAGGGGATAAATCTGCTTTTCTTAACAACCCTGCAAAAAAGATTGAACTTAACCAAGAAACTGGCAAAACGATGGTGAGTGGAGAAAATGTGCCACCTGCAAAAGAACCTGCTGAGAAACCTGAGCCGAGCAGCAGCAAAGTTAAACAAAAGAGCAAAGGGAGAAGTGAGAAGAAAAGTAACAGCAGCTGATGGATGTAGTTCAGCTCTTGTAAATTACACCAGGTACCTCATCATTTCTTTTCCTATTCTTTCTTTCCTCCTCCCCCCACCCCAAAAATGTCAAATTATTTGTGGTGACTAATGAAAGGAACAGCCAAATCCATGCTACGTGAGTGAATAATCCGTGACTTTTCCTGTTAAACGGTCCTTGGGTCAGAATCAAATTTTGTTAAAGAAAACAAACAGTCTGTACTGCGCAGAAAGCTCATGAGGTTAATTCATTGCTGACGTGTTTGACCCTTCCTCTGGGACTTTTTCCCCCTCTTCTTATTCATTACATGGTGACTCTGAGGAGTCCTCCCCATGTCTTCCTTCCCATCCAGCTGACTGCTAAAGGCAAGGATAACAGACACGTCTATACCGTGCAATACTTTGACATTAACAATTGCAGGGTGCTGTAATGATCTGCCTTTGTCAGTGTGACATGAAATCGATCCTTGCAGAAATAGCAGCTTGGTCGCCAACACACTGCACTGATTTTAGCTTTGAGCACAGTGCCACGGCGACACAGCTGCACTGCTTCCAGCTCAGTGCTGACTCTTTTGGCTCTGACCTTGGAGATGAGTCTTCTATATTCCATTGTGCGACATGTGAAAAACAGGAAAGTGATCTGGTGTGGGGCTGCTGTTCCTTACAGTCCAGCACCTAAAGAAGCACAACAAAGCAAACTCAAAACGTTGAAGACATCGCTGTAGGCTTAAGACAGTGTCTTGATAGTCTAAAAAGTTTCCAAAACGTAATTTTTTCTAAAGAAGAACATGGGACTTGAGGATAAAATTTGGGTTGTGTGTACCTCTCTGTAGTTGCTTGCTTCCACGTTGAAACGGGAACGTGTATCTAATTCATCTACCATTGGTAGAAGTGGGATGTGGAGGAATTAGCAGCTCAGACAGACCCCAATCCGATAATCCTGTGTCTTTGTTAATGAAATGTGGAGTAGGAAGACACTAAATTAATTGATTGCTCCTCATGTTAGCTAGTGGACTCGTTCTGTCTCTTGCCTGTTCCCCTAATTGAACATCCTTTGAAGAAATGCTGCAGACAGAGAATTGAAAGAAAAGCTCTTTTATAAAATGTTACAAAAGATCGTGTATCCCAGCCATTATTGAGGTACGCTTTTTTCCTCTCAGCAGTAGTTCTACTGGAGGAAGTGCCGTTAGAAAGACCGAAGAAGAGCCAGATACAAAAGGAGGCGTCGTTGAGGCAATGGAGGAGCACAGTAATGATATCCCAGCCCCAGCTGAAGACGTCGTGAAGCTGAAGCCTGAAGCAAGGGGAAGTCACAGTCTAAGCAGTCCCCGTGTTAGCCGCAGCCGCGGTCAAAGCCCTTCTGAGAGTCGGACTCGAAGGCACAGGGGCAGTGCCAGCTCAGCAGCGAATCACGGCAGCAAGAAAAAGAAAAAGAAAAAAGAGAAGCAGCAGCACAAGAAGCACAAGAAACACATTGGAAACAACACGGAATTGGGAAAGAGGCAAAAACACCAGCACAAGAAGAAAACAATGAAGATGAGCAAAGAGAAAGAAAGAGGACCAAAAAGTGAAATCCGTCACTACACAGAATGACAGATAATTTAAAAAAGACTGAATTCCCAAGGGATCTGTACTAATGTTTCCTAAAATGTAAACAAATTTGGGCATTGCAAATAATGACACGGAAAGAGCCTGTGCTGCAGTTCCAATTTTGCTGCTTGATTATTTCATTTTTACATCAGAGCTTTGTAAAAGTGAGTATTTTGTACGGAGTTGTTAGTTGTGACCATGTAACACGGAAGGTTTACTGGGGCATCTTATTTTTAGCCACCATTAAATAGTTCAGGTGGAGTTTTCTGTACTGTGAAAATTTTCCTAGTTGAAGGTTTGTTTAGTTGCCTGGCAGAAGCAGCTGGTATCAGCTATAAAATACCAGCAGAATGATTTGCAGAGACATTACAGCCCTCTTATGTCACTTTTTGATGAGAATAAAACGTTTTTGGTAAACTGTCCAATGTGAGATTTCCAGAGATAGCTGAACATTAGCAAAGGTCAGTGACTTTTAGCAAAGGTCAGCCTTCTTTGCTTCGGTCTTTACTGCTCAGGCCAGCCCTCAGGAGCCCCAGACTTTGGAAGTGACAGCGAAAGTCTAGACGAAGGAGGACTTCCCCTTGGTTGAGGAGAATTAAGTCAGAGATCAGGGAAGTAAGCTGGATATCCACAAGTCCATGGGTCCTGATGGGATGCACCTGAGAGTGCTGAGGGAGCTGGCGGAAGTTGTTGATGGGCCGCTCTCCATCATCTTTGAAAGGTCCCGGAGAACAGGCGAGGTGCCTGAGGGCTGGAGGAAAGCCAATGTCCCTCCAGTCTTCAAAAAAGGGCAAGAAGGAGGAGCCGGGGAACTACAGGCCAGTCAGCCTCACCTCCATCCCTGGAAAGATGATGGAACAGGTCGTTGTGGGCGTCATCTCAAGGCATGTGGAGGAAAAGAATGCTATGGGCAGTAGTCAACACGGATTCACCAAGGGGAAATCCTGTGTGACTAACCCGATAGCCTTCTGTGATGGCGTGACTGGATGGATAGATGAGGGGAGGGCAGTGGATGGTGTCTACCTTGACTTCAGCGAGGCTTTCGACACCGTCTCCCACAGCATCCTCATAGGGAAGCTTAGGAAATGTGGGTTAGATGAGTAGACATTGGGGTGGATTGAAAACTGGTTGAAAGACAGAGCTCAGAGGGTTGTGATTAGGGGCACAGAGTATAGTTGGAGGTCAGTGAGGAGTGGTGTTCCCCAGGGGTCAGTGCTGGGTCCAGTCCTCTTCAATATCTTCATCAGTGACCTGGATGAAGGGACAAAGTGCACCCTCAGCAAGTTCACTGATGACACAAACCTGGGGGGGTGGCTGACACACCAGAAGGCTGTGCCGCCATCCAGAGAGACCTGGGCAGGCTGGAGAGTTGGGCAGAGAGGAGCCTCATGAAATTCAACCAGGGCAAGTGTCGGGTGCTGCACCTGGGGAGGACTAACCCCATGCACCAGGGCAGGTTGGGGCTGACCTGCTGGAGAGCAGCTCTGTGGAAAGAGACCTGGGAGTCCTGGTGGACAACAGGATGACCATGAGCCAGCAATGGGACCTTGTGGCCAAGAAGGCCAATGGCATCCTGGGGTGCATCAAGAAGAGCGTGGCCAGCAGGTGGAGGGAGGTCATCCTCCCCCTCTACTCTGCCCTTGTGAGGCCGCATCTGGAGGGCTGTGTCCAGTTCTGGGTTCAAGAAGGACAGGGAACTGCTGGAGAGGGGACAGCAAAGGGCTACCAAGATGCTGAGGGGACTGGAAGACCTCTCTTATGAAGAAAGGCTGAAGGATTTGGGTCTCTTCAGCCTGGAAAAAAGACGACTGAGGGGGGATCTTATCAACACTTATAAATAGTTAAAGGGTGGGTGTCAGGAGGATGGGGCCAGGCTCTTGTCAGTGGTGCCCGGGGACAGGACAAGGGGCAATGGGAACAAACCGGAACATGGGAAGTTCCATCTGAACATAAGGAAAAACTTTACCTTGATGGTGACAGCGCTGGAACAGGTTGCCCAGAGAGGTGGTGGAGTCTCCTTCTCTGGAGATCTTCCAAACCCACCTGGACACGATCCTGTGCAACCTCCTGCAGGTGAACCTACTTTGTCAGGGAGGTTGGACTAGAGATGATCTCTAGCGGCCCCCTCCAACCGCTACCATTCTGTGATAGTGTGGTTCAGCTCCAGCAAAACGCTTTGCATGATCTCCCTCAATATTCTTTTACCACTGGTGACACCACTGGTCACCGGCTGCCAAGAGGATTTCACCCCATTAATCACAACTCTCTGGGCACGGCCATCCAGCCAGTTTTTAACCCAGCAAAGAGTACACTTGTCTATGCCATCATTCACCATCTTCTCCAGGAGAATGCTGTGGGGGACGGTGTCAAAGGCCTTGCCAGCCAGCAAGCTGTTCCAAGTTCCAGCCAGCTCCAAAATAAACCCACCGCTGGCCAAAACTGAGCCCGTCAACGAGGATGGTGGAACCTCTGTGAGAGTGTATTTAAGAAAGGACACAAGGGCTCGAGTGGGAGAGGAGTGAGGGAAAAACCCGTGTGAGAAACAGCCCTGAAAACACCAGGGTGAGTGAAGAAGGAGGGAGAGGAGGTGCTCCAGGTGCCAGAGCAGATGGTCTCCTGCAGCCTGTGGAGAATATCACAGTAGAGCAGGTATTTCCCTGCAGCCTAAGGAGAGGAGCACAGCGGAGGAGGTAATCCCTGCACTTGGTGGAGGACCCAACACTGGAGAGGCTGGATATTTCCTGAAAGAATTTCAGCTTGAGGAGAGCCCATGCTGTAGCAGGTTTATCTCGAAAGACTGTAGCCTGTAAGAGGGACCCCATGGGAAAAGTGGTAGAAGGAAGGGGCAGCTGAGAGTAATTGGTATGGACTGACCAGGACCCCCATTCCCCATCGCCCTGCACTGCTCAGGGGGAAGGAGGGAGAGGAGCTGGGAAGGAAGCAGCAAAGTTCAGCAGGGAAAAAAGGTGTGGGAGGAGGCTTTCCAGGTGATAAGGTCTTCCATCGGTCCTATGCTTCTTTGACCCTCAGCCTTTGCAGCTGCACATGCCTGGCCTGCCCACTTACCTTCACTCCTGTCCCCTTTGTACGAGGCCCACACACATCTTGGCACGCCCAGCATAACGTGGCCTCCACCAAAGCTGGGCCCACCTGGCCTTGGAGGCAGGGAGGGGCCCGGTCCCCTCTGTCCGGGGCTGGGCACAGCTTTTCCCTGGGAACCTCCCTGAGGAGCACTCCTCCTCTGTGTCAGCCTGGGGCCCGGCAGGGGTGGCCCAGGGACAAGGGCTGCTGGGGCAGGGCTGAAGAAGCTCAGCTGGGACAGCATTAGACTGAAGATCTAAAGGTGCCTGGTTCAGCCCTGGGCTTCAGCAGTGATTTTTCTCCCTCTGCTTTTTGCAGAGCCCGTCTGCCGCCTTCCAGCCTGCCCCAGCCCTGCTTGCGCCTTCACCTCTTGCCAGAGCACTGTCCCTGCCCTGGACCTGCACATCTGTGGCTTAGAAGGAGCCTTCCTCCAGCCCCACAAGTCCCCAGCCTGCCCCTGGGCAGGACTCTCCACTCAGGGCTGCTGTGGGGTGGTCTCCAGCTGTGCCTCCTTCCCTGCTCCACAGGATCGGGATGTGTCCTCTGCGGGGTCTCTGCACGACCCAATTCCTCTCCTCTTTGTCATGCTCAAGGGTGCAGAGTCTGTTCCCCTCCTCAGGTGCCTCCTGCACCTTGTCTCCATTCCCAGAGCAGAGGCCACTGGACCCATAGTCCCAGGGAGAGGCACTCCCTGGAGCTGCGGCCTGAATGGCAGCATCCTTCCCCTGGGGGGGTGTTGCAGTGAGACCTCTGATGTGCCCGGGACAGCTGACAAAGCCACGCTGAGGATCACCCACCGGAGTGCATGGCCATCAGTATTGTTTAGTCACACGCTGTCGTGAGCAGAATTTCTTGGCCCCCTTTGCCCCCCTTGCTCCAATGACTGCTAACACACCAATATGCTCCTCTCTGGGCATCAGCCCCATGGAGATGGACACCTGCCCTTCACCCCACCTCCAGGGATGCCGCGGGGCAGAGGGGTGCAGGAGGAGGCCCGCTACATGGATGAGGGCATGTGAGCTTTCTGCCCCCATGTTGCCCCATCGCACACCCTGGGGTGCCATCAGAGCCTGGGGGCACCTCACCCCAGGGAGGGCATGTCCCTCACCCTGTTGTACTTCTCCTCCTGTGCCGCTGCGCACAGATGTGGCACACAGGGGGGTTGCCCTTGCCCTGGGGGGCAGAGGAGGCTCAGGAGTTTTCTCCTCTCCGTTGGCCCTGGAGGGGGCCAGAGCGTGGGAGCAGCACCTGCAGCCAGAGCCTCCTTCTGCCCCATCGCTCTTCAGAGACGCTGGAGGGGCAGTGCTCTGCCGTGCAGCCCTGTGCCAGGATCAGGCCCCAGGGGAGAGGCAGTCCGCACTTCCCCCATCTCAGGATGGATCAAGTGCTGTTTCCTGCAGAGGGTCCCTGGGCACCCAGGGGACAACGGGGCTGTGCCTGTCACAGACCCGTCATGGGAGGAGAGTGTCTCCTGCTGGGAAGGCTCCAGAGGGTGTAGCTCAGTGGCAGAGCGCCCACTTTGCATGTGGGAGATCCTGGCTTCCATCCCCAGCACCTCCAAGGGGGTTCTTCCCTGAATGCCCAGCCTCAGGGAAAGGCTGGAGCTGGAGCCTCTGGTCCTCTGCAGGCACTGTGGGCCTGCCCTGCCCAGCCAGGGTCTGGCTGTGGGGTGAGGAGGGCTGTGTGCGCTGCCTCGTTGGAGCCCCCTCTCAGGAGAGAGGCGGGCAGCTGTGCTGGACCTGAGCTCAGCTCACTGCCCTGCACCACACACCCACCCGAGACATGCCCCTTCCCCACCGCCATGTCTTTGGGCTCTGGATTCCTCCAGCCACCCTCAGGGAGACACTAAAGCACCTGGGCAGGCAAGCACAGCTCTGGCTCAAAGGCTTTTAATAAGAACCAATATGGGGGCTCCTGTGTAAAAACAGGGGAATCAAAATCGAGGAAACCCCTGGCAGTTTCTGCTGCCCGTGGGAAAAGGGAGAGGGTTCCCTGGTGCTCACGGCTCTCCCAGCTGCACAGACCTCTCCTCCCTCCTGGCTGCCCCCAGCTGCACTGCAGGGACGGGCTCTCCTGGCCCGGGGCTCAGGGACCGTTGTGCACTGAGCTCCGGTGTCACAGCCTCTGTGTCCTCAGGGGGATGTGCCACAGACACCTCTTCAGCATCGTCATAGCCCGTGCTCTCTGGGGACAGGGACCAGCCATCCCCCTCAGCTCCGGGGGCACCAGCACCTCTCTGGGAGAGCAGGTTTGGCCCTGCAAGAAGCAAGGCAGGCCATTGCATGTTCACCCCATGGGGTGCCTCTCCTGGGCTGTACATCACCTTCCTCCCTTCTCCTCACCAGTCCTGAGACGTTCAGCTCCCTCTCCCACCCATGGAGCCCCCAAGGAAAAACTCCTGGGGCAGGTTGCCCCATCCCAGCACGTTGGGCTCTCAGCGTGACAGCGATTCATCCATCACCGGGGATGCCACCCCAGGAACCAGCAGCTCTTTCTTTCCCTCTCACCTCCAGGGGTATCCGTGGGTCCAGATCCTTCCTCTGCCACCCTGGGCATTTCCCAGTCTTCCTGCCCAGGGGAAGGATCCTCCCCAGGGTCAGAAACCTCCCTGGCATCATCATAGCCATCAGCTGGGTCACCTCGAGGCAGGACAGGGACATCTGAAAGGAGAGGAGAGCTGGTGACAGTGAGAAGATGCGTTCTGCAGAGCAGAGGATGGGAGGATGCGCAGGGACGTGGGGCTCCGACATTGGTGTTTGCAGCCCCACAGGAGATCCCGCCCGATCTCCCAGCTCCGAGGGTGACACTCAGTGACACTGCTGTCCATCACATGTCTGCAGGGAGGAGACATCCACCCCTTCCTGCCCCCCATTACCTGGTGCTGGCCATGGACCATCCTCCTCCTCGCTGTCCCCGGGGTAGGGCTGCAGCTTGCTCAGGGACCCCTCTGAATAGGAGCCTGGAGAGAGGCCCAGCGGGTGTCAGGGGAGTGCACTCTGCTGACCCAGCTTGTGCTCAGTGCTGCTGGGGACATGGGACCCACAGAGCCACGGCTGCACGGGGACGAGGGCTCAGGACTCACCCTGCTGCCCTGGGACAAAGCCCATCTCCAAGGGCCTGCCAGAGCTGCCCTGGGACAGCCCCTTCCCTCACCCCTCAGGTGTCCCCCAGGGTGCAGGGGCAGGCAGAGAGGGGCTGTCCCCAAATGGGACGCGCAGAGCAGGTGGGGAGAAAGCTTCTCTCCTGGGCCCAGGACATGGGTGCTCCCCACACAGATCCAACAGCCCCACAACCGCACGAACCATGGGTTAGGGGGCTGCAGGGCTCAACCCTGGGTGGCAGCCAGGGGAAAGAGCGCTGTAGATGTGTCCTCAATGAGGGACGCACACCAACCTGAGCCGCTGAACCTTGCCTGCTTCTGCCATGCTGGGCTGGAACCGATCTCCTCGTACACGGCCTCAGGGAAGGGCTCCTGAGCTCTCTCAGAGCCTGTGGACAGAGGCAGGGCTGGCCCAGGGATGGTCAGAGAGGGGATGGGATCCCGCAGAGAGCACACACTCTTGTCCCCCCAGCTCTGCCTCTCCCACTCACTGACACCCCACGGCACCCCTGGCCTTGCCAGCAGGCATCTTCCCCTGGGAAGGGACCCACCTCTGCGCCCAGCCCTGGAGCTTCGCACTTGCCCGGCCAGGAGGGCCAGGAGCAGGCAGACAAGGGCTCCCAGGATGATGCACATGATGACGGGCAATGAGACTCTCCCGCTGCCGGTCAGACGGCCCCACGTGGGATCTGCATGGCAGGAACACAGAAAGGGCAGCACCAGGCCTGGGAGAGGTGAGGGGCCGGCACACCCCAGTCCTGACCCCCATTACGTACCGGGTTTCAGGGGATGAGGGATGGGGAAGCTCCCACCTGGCTGGGTGAATGACAGCCCTCCCCAGCCTCCCGCCCCACCGCTACCCCAGTGCCTCCTCCTGGGAGTTTCACAGCCCAGCAAGGAGCCCCTTCCCTCCGGCTGTGGGTCACAGCCTGGCCCCAAGAAGACCCAGCGCTGGTGGGGAGGACGGGTTACCTGCTGGAGGGGTTGGTGCTGCCGTCCTGGGTGCATCTGCAGAGGAGGAGAAGGAGAGCTGGGCTGAGAGGGTGGGGGTGCAGGTACCAGGGAGCCTCCTCTCTGACACACCGTGTGTGTGTGTGTGTGTGCCCACGTGTGCATGTGCAGACATCCCTGCCACATCCCACCCAAATCGCCCCTCCTGCACGACTGGTGAGCATGGCCAGGAAGGAGCGCAGGGCCCAGAGCAGGGACAGAGCCGGCAGCCCGGGAGATGCCCCTGAGGGCTGCAGGGCCCTGCGGGCAGAAGCTGGAGGACACCCAGCCCCACAGAAGCTGCTGCCCACTCGGCAAAAGGCTCTCCTGCTCTGCAGGGTTGGCCTTGCTCTCAGGAGCTCTGGAGCCATGATGGCACCCAATGGGGAAAAGGGCTCCCTGTGAGGTGTCCCAGCCCTGCCGCTCACCTGAGCAGTTCACGGCCGCGTCCTCCTTATGGCGGCAGGCACCGCTGTCCCCAGGCCGGGCCCAGCAGTCCTGCAGAGATGGCTCTGTCCCCCGGCACTCCACCTGCTCCAGCCAGATGGGGCCGCTCCCCTCCCCAAATGCAGCCTCGGCCAGGGCAGACACCGCAGGGCCACAGCCCAGCTGCCTGCATGCCACCTCGGCATCCCGCATGTCCCAAGAGTCATCACACACCGTCCCCCAGGAGCCGCGGTGCCACACCTCCACTCGGCCAGAGCACCCCTTCTCCCCTCCCACGGCACGAATCTTCTCCCTGTCTGGAGAAGGCAGAGAGCTCCCAGGGCCGCGGGACAGCAGGCAGAGCCCTGCCAGGCGAGAGGGGCATGCAGAGGAGCAGCTACCTGTGCAGCTCGGGGTGCTGGGGCACGCAGCCATTGGGGCCGGGGGCGTTTCTGGCTGACTCCCTGCAGAGGGAAACACTGTGGTGAAGGGGCTGCTGCAGGAGGCCGTGCAGCAGAGAGCGGGGCTCAGCTCAGCTCGTGCCACCCACCCATGGCAGCAGCTGAACCCCGGTCCTTTGGGGGACACACACTCGGCAACGTGGGGGACCCTGACTGCTCAGCCCCAAAGGGACCCTGGGTCACAGAGCAGCAGGAGGGTGTCCATGGAAGGGACACTCCTCAGAGCCCTGGCTGTTCCCTTCTGGGACCTTGCCTCGAGAAACCTCTGCCTCAACCAGGCGAAGCTGGGAGCCCGGCTGGCAACCGCTGGTGAATGTGTGGGGCTCCGGGAGAGGAAGTCCCATTTTTGGTACCAGCAGCAGCAGCGTCTGCCTTGGAAACGAAAGGCCCCCGCAGGCCCCGGAATTTGACCATGCCCAGCCAGGAGCAGGAACGCAGGGGATGCTGGTGCCCGGCTAGCTCAGAATTACCCTTGCAGGTGATGTGGGTCTCATCTCGCAGGTCGTCGCATGACTGCGGGTGCCAGGGAGCGGAGGGACACTGCCAGAAGGAGCTGTTTCTCTCCCCACACTCCACACGATCCAGCCAGGCCGTGCCAGACAGCCTGCCGTAGGGCCGTTGTGTTTCCAGGGACCCTCTGTCCCCGCAGCCCAGCTCCTTGCATGCCAGCGACACAGTTTCAGGAGTCATGGAGTTGGAGCAAACGCTCCCCCACGTCCCATTGTAGAAAACCTGCAGGCGCCCGGAGCAGTTGGTGCCGTTCTCCAGCCTCAGGGCCATGAACTCTGGGAGGAAAGGCAGCGAGGGGGAACAGGCTGGGCTGGGGCTGGGGGAGCAGGGACACCCCTGCACCCGCCAGGCCCTCAGACAGGCAAAGGCACGTCCAGCAAGTCCCCCTTGCACCCACGGACAGAGAAATGTCCCTGATGGACAGACACCCCTGCCCTCCCTGCTGCCCGTCAGGGACAGCTGAGCTCCCCAGGGACCCCCGGTGGGACTGAGGGCACCTGTGCATGGGTGTCCCCACGATGGCCTTTGTCAGGGGCTCAGAGCTGGCCAGGAACAGCCTCGGCCGTGTCCGGCTCTCCCCTCGTCCCGGCCTGCCTGGGCACTGGGCTCCCACCACAGCTCCCGGCACACACCTGAGCAGACGACTCCTGTGTCCTCTTTGTGCCCGCAGTCGTGCTGCCCCCAGGACCCTGCCGGGCAGTCCCAGAGAGCAGCTTCGGCCCCGGAGCAGTTCACGCTCTCCAGCCAGATCTGAGCGGAGCCTTCCCCGAACCGAGCGGAGCCAACCGCCTCCAGCGCCCCTCCGCAGCCCAGCTGGCGGCAAACGACGGCAGCATCAGACAGGTCCCAGCCGTCATCGCAGACGCTCCCCCAGCTGCCCTGGTAGTAGATCTCCACTCTCCCAGCGCAGCGCCCAGGCCCGTTCACCAGCCGCACCTGACGGCTCCCTGTAGGAGGAGGAAACGCCAGCTGCCATCAAGGGCCGGCTGCCCACCCAGCCCAGAGCCTGGGGGGGCCGTGCAGCACCACTCACCCCAGCAAACGACCCCCACGTCCTCGGCAATCCCTGCTTCCAGCGCACTCTCAGGCAGGGAGGTGTTGCAGAGGGTCAGGTTGGCCTCGTGCCCTGCACACCGCACCCCGCGCAGCCCCACGGGACCCGTCCCTCTCTGAGCCTTCGGGGGGTTGTAGGCTGCCTCTGCCTCTCCGCACTGCAGCTGCCGGCACACCACGCTGGCCTCCTGCACCTCCCACTGCTCATCCAGGACTCTGCCCCACGTCCCGTGCTGGAAGATCTCCACTCGCCCGTCGCACGGGCTTCCTCCACCCACCAGCCGCAGGGATGCGAAGTGAGCTGGGCCTGGGGAGAGCAGCCATGCCCCAGCCCTTGGCGGCATCGGGGAGCCCGGCAGCCTGCAGCACATCTCCAGGCTCTGGCACCCTTGCAGGAGGGCCTTGGAGCTCGCCTGCCTGCCGCCAGCCCTCTGTGGGGACCTTCTGAGCCAGAGCCTTGCACTGCCACAGGGTCCCCTGCTTTGGGAGCATTTAAGAGGAAAACAGAGTAACCGAGTGTTTTCCTGCACTCACCTGAGCATATGACAGCAGCGTCGTTCTCATGGGAGCACGGCGAGGCCCCCAGGGCAGTCACTGGGCACTCTCCCAGGTGGGCTTCAGTCCCGTCACAGTGGAAGGAGTCTCTCCAGACAGGGCCGCTTCCTCTCCCAAAATGCCCTCCTTTAGGATTGGACTCAGCAAACCCGCAGTTGAGGTGACGGCAGAGAACGTGGGCGTCCAAGAGGTCCCAGCGGGAGGCACAGAGGGTGCCCCAGGTCCCCTGCACGTGGACCTCCACCCTCCCCTCACACGCCGTGCTGCCGTTCACCAGCCTGAACCCTGTGAACTCTGGACAGAGAAGGATGAGACAGGGCAGACTTGTGCTTTTGCTGCCTTGGGTGGTGGAGTAGAGGCCAAGTGGACACCCTGCCTTTCTCCTCCTTCTGCACCATTTTAGGGCTGCAGACAAACATTCAAGGTCAGGTCTAATGGGGCTCTGAGCAACCTGATCTAGTTGAAGAGGTCCCTGCTGGTTGCAGGCAAGTTGGACTAGATGACATTGAAAGGTCCCTTCCAACCCAAACCATCCTATGGTTCTGTGATCACCCCTTCTGTCCTCACACCCAGCACAGCACAGTCCCGTCCCTGCTCCCCCATCATCGGCACACCCCCGGTGGTAACACCCTGCCCTGAGTCCTTACGTGTGCAGGTGACACCGGCAGCATTCGCGTGGGTGCAGGGCTGCTCCCTGGGGGACCCCGTGGGGCAGGAGCTGAGAAGGGATTCATTCCCCACACACTGCAGCTCTCTGTCCCACATGGGACCAGCCCCTTCTCCAAAGTGAGCTGCCCCGGGGACAGACAGGGCTGTGCCACACTGCAACTCTCTGCAGACCACGTCGGCAGCTTTGAGACCAAAGGCGGAGTCACAGACAGTTTTCCACTTGTTCCTATCATGGATCTCCACTCGTCCTGAGCAGGGATTGTCCCCTCCAACCAGCCGGACAAATCCTGGAGTAACCAAAGAACCCTGTGAGTTCCCACAGCCCTCTGGCAGTTACATACCCATGTCCCACCTGGCCTGCAAGGTGGCCACAGGCAAAGAGACCCACGGCCCTCCCAGCAGCTCCCAATGGGTGCTGATGGCACAGATATACCAGGGACACCCTGATCCTCTGCCCAAGGACAGGGCTTTTTCCCTTGGAGCGACCCCTTTGCTTTGGTTGAGGGACTTGTGTCTGCCAGGAGGCACAACCCAAAAGCCACTGGCCACTCTGCACCCTTCTCTGGGGCTGTGGGTGGCCGCGTGAGCAGCTCTCGGTGCCTCTGGCACAGGGGAACCTGGCCCTCAGCAATGCCAGACAGGTCCTGGCTGAATTGGAGAAGAAAGGTGAGGACCAACAAAAAATGCGGGGCATTGAGGGGGATTCATCTCCCAGACCCAGGCACCAAATGAGGGTGGGATGAACCATCTTGGGGCCCAGTGGTGGGTGAACCCCACTGGTCTTTCCTCAGGGACCAGGGACACCAGTAATGACAGTCCCAGCTTGGCAGTGTGACCAGCAACACAGGACCCTGCCCTGGCAGCCGTTCATTGCTCCCTGAGGGCACAGCCAGGTCCCTTCTCCTGTCCCAGTCCCAAAGGTGGGGAAGAGATTGGCTCCTTACCTGAGCATGTCACTCCAGCATCCTCAGAATGATAACAGTTGCTTTGGCCCCATCCATTGTGTCTACAGTCAGACAGGGCCGACTCTGTGCCGTGACAATTAACATCATCCATCCAAATGGGGCCGGATCCTGCCCCAAAGTATGCTTCAGCATGAGCTTTGACAGCGGACCCACAGCCCAGCTGCTTACAAACCACTGCAGCATCATTCGTGTCCCAGGAGTCATCACACACGGTCCCCCACTGGCCCTGGTGTTTCACCTCCACTCTCCCAGCACAGCGTCCGCCGCCATTCTCCAGCCTCACCTCCGCAGCCCCTTCAACCACCGAGATGGGACTGGTCAGGAGAGCGCCGAGTCCCAGAGTGCAGGTCTGGGGTCCCCCCTGCCTGTCACAGGCACCAGGATGGGAGCCCTCTCCCCTCCAGGCTCTCCCTGGGGATGTGTGGGCGTCCCCCCACTCCCCATGGGCTGTGCAGGCTGGGGGTGCTAACTCCAGACCCGCTGGGCCATTTTCTGTCCTACAGCCCTCAGCACCTCCTCCCACCTCAAAGGGCCCCTGCCCATGCCCACCCAAAACCTGTATCGCCAGGCCGTGCGCAGGGCACCTGCTCCTCCCCAGCCCAGCACCCCTTAACAGCATCATGGAGACACCCGCTCCCACCCAGATGGACACAGGCAAAGGCACAGGGTCCATAGACCTGAGCTCCTTCTGACCCTCATCTCAGCGGCACTTGGAAAGAAACCCTCTTCCCAAAGGGCTCTTGATGACCCCACTGGTACCCGATGGCCCTGGGCTGTGGGAAAAGGGAGCCGGCACTTACCTCTGCAGAGCTGCACCCAGAGGAGCAGCCACAGCACCCGAGGGGACAGGAGTCCCTCCATTCCCATCCTGAGCCTCCTGCCCTGCTGGCACAGCCCTGCTCTTCCCCACTCCCTGTCACAGCTCCTGGGGACTCACGGGGACAACGATGATGGGAGGGTGATATATCTCTGCAGATGCCGACCCAGCTGCGGAAGGAGCCAATCGAAGCAGCAGCACCTTTTTAGACGTTATCGGGAGCTATCTCCCCTCCGACACAGCCCAGCCCGCCAATGAACTTCTCCAGCGCCGTTCATGACCATATATGAGGGACATATATGTCCCGCTGCCAGTGTCATGGTCGATGTGGTGGCGGATCATCATGGGACAAGCTGGGTGTGCAGGGGAATTGGGTCGGTCACCCCTTGCACCCTGCTGTGGTCCTGGAAGCACTGAGCATCTCCTGCACTGGGCTCATCCAAGAAGCCATGAGGCAAATGTCCAACTGCCCCCAAGCTGCGGTGACCATGGAGCGGGGACTGCACCAGGGTCTGTGTCAGGATGGGGAGGAAACAGCCCCTGCCCCTGACATGGACCTCACTGTGCTGGGAGCAGCAGCTGGGAGAGGTCTTCATCCAGGGCAAGGGCTCCATCCCAGGAGTGTTGGCTTGTCCGTCCATCCCTGCAGACCCCCACAGTGAGTCCCTCGCAGGAGCCGCAGCTGGATCATGTCCCTGCCCTGGCAGCAGACAGACAGCCCAGAGGCTCAGACGTGTCCCTGACTCTCAGTGTGTCACCCAGGGGCCGTTATTCCCCGCGGGCAGAGCGGGAGCTGGAGCCTGCAGGTGCACAAACCACAGCCCACGTGGCCTCGCCGCGCTCCCCCCGCTCCCCCTGCAGCGCCCAGGCAGGAAGTCTGTGGTTTCCTCCTGGCGCCGTGCCCAGGCACATCCCTGGGGTGCCCCCGAGCCACCCCCACCCCGACTGCTCCAGCCAGGGCCGCAGGGGCTGCTCCTTCGGCCTCACAGACACAGGGACGGGCAGCTCCCAGCCCCCGTCATGCCCCTGTCATGCACATGGCCGCTCTGCACCGAGCCCCACGGGCACGGGGTGACATCGGTGACGTGACCTCACATCCTTCCTACTGCCCAAGCTGTGTGTTCGTGGGTTATACTGTCGGTGACCTCACACTCTCCTACTTCTGCTGCCGTGTGCTCATGAGTGGTACCGACAGTGACCTCACGTCCCTCCTGCTGCCACCACCGTGTGCTCAGGGGTTACAGTGACCATGACCTCACACCCTCCTGCTGCTGCTGCTGCGTGCTCAGGAGTCCCGCTGTCACACGTGTGTGCGTGTTGTGTACAGGCTTCTGATGACGACGGTTCTTCCAAAAAGCCATATTGGGGTGAGGTCCAAGTATTATTGTAATGGCATCAGATGCAGCCACACAAACCATATGCCTGCTCCTTGCCCAAAAGCTACACAGGCAGCGGTGAAATCACAAGAGCGACATTCACAAGCCACATTCCTGCTCCTGGCCTATCAGGTATTCAGACACCAATGACCTCACAAACACCTCCATAAACTACTGCTTGGCTCCCAACCTGTCATCTACTCGGGCACCCTTGACACCACAACACCCTACACCCTCCATGTTCCTGCTCCTGCCCTACCAGGTACGCGGGCAGCAGTGACTTCACCAGCTCCTACACAACCCATGGGCCTCTTCCTGGCCTGTCAGCTGAGCAGTCACAGGTGACCTTGCAAACACCTACACAAGATGGGGGCTTAGTCCTGGCCTGCCAGCTTCTCAGGCACCTGGGACCTCAAAACACCCAGCACAAGACACGTTTCTCCCGGGCTCCTCAGGCACCAGTGACATCGCAGAGACATCCACAAGCCAGGTGATGGCTCCTGGCCTGTCGTCTGCACAGGCACCAGTGACCTCACAGGCACCTACACAATCCCTAGGCCTGTTCCTGGCCCACTGGCTACTCAGGCATGAGTGACCTCATAAGCACAGATGCAGGGCGTGGGCCTGCTCCTGGCCTGTCAGGTGTCCAGACATGAAGGATCTCACCAAACCTACACGAGCCGTGGGTCAGCTCGTGGCCTGTCAGCTGAGCAGGACCTCACAAGTGCGTATCTGCCCGTTTGCCACGTACTTGCCGGTGAGGGACTCAGGCTGCAGTGACCTCACAGGCACCTACACGAGCTGTGCACCTGGGCCTGCCTTATCAGCTACTCAGCCAAGAGTGACATCACAAGGACAAGCCCGAGCCACGTGTCTCCTATCAGCTACACCAGCACCAGGGACCTCACCAGCCCCTACAGGAGCCCTGGCCTTGCTCCTGCTCTATCAGCTACTCAGGCACCACAGACCTGACCCCCACATCTCCCCCTGCTTGCTGTCTGCACACCTCTGAGATACGACTCCTCACAAGCTCCTGCACAGACCAGAAGCCTCCTCTTGGCCTGTTGGCTACTCAGGCAGCAGCTTCTCACAAGCACAGACCAACCTATTTGCTGCGTGCTCGTCTTTTGGGGGGACCCAAGCCAGTACTGACCCCCCTCTCCGTCACTTGCTCACCCCTCCTAGAAGGGGGCCGTAGCCCCTGGGCATGTTCCAGCGTGTCCGTGCCCCACCACCTTTCGGGCACCCCTCCGCCCTCTTGAATTCCCCCCAGCCCACCCTGTCAGGGCTTGTTCTGCAGCCTGGTAAAGTGGGGGACCCCCACCCGGCCTTTGCCTTCTGCTTCCGTTCACATTTAAACTCTAATTCTTCACTACACTAAATCTTATTGAAGAAGGGTTTATTCAATTCAAAACTATAGCTCCATTTCAAATTTATAGTTATGCAAACTTTAGAAACAAAAATTATT
Source organism: Rissa tridactyla (assembly GCF_028500815.1). Classification (NCBI taxonomy): domain Eukaryota; kingdom Metazoa; phylum Chordata; class Aves; order Charadriiformes; family Laridae; genus Rissa; species Rissa tridactyla. Next base: position 445,890 of record NW_026529584.1, read on the forward strand.
AATTTAATTTCTATATGTTTATTAATGTTTACCTATGTAGAAATCTATACACATATACATAAGTATATATATAAAAAGAATGTGTGTATTATTAAAAAAACTAAATTCATTAGTAGAATTATACACTTCCTTTCATAGATATATACAATATATGATTATATTGTCTATAAATATTCTATTTTTATATCCAAACGAGGCAGGCGGCCCATCCCAGGGGCTGCCTGAGAACACACGGGTGTGACGGTGTCAAGAAATGGCCGTTAGCCAATCTCGGAGCTGTGTGATCTTTAACCAAATGGCAGCTCCCTGCCAGGGAATGGCGGCATCTCGGCATAAAATGGCGGACAAACCACAATGGCGGCCCCCGTGCATGGAGGGGAAGGGCCTTCTGGGTCCGATGCACTTCCGGGTCAATCCAGCCAGGGTGGCCGGTGCTGGCAGCCAATCAGAAGAGAGCAGAGGCCTGGTAGAGGAGAGGGGGCGGGACTTCCCCCGGAAGCTGGTGGGCGGGGCAGCTGTCAGGCCGAGTGGCCATCAAGAAGAAGGTGCAGGGCCCCAAACCTGAGGGCAAAGGCTCAGGGAGGCAGCGACGGGAACCAAAGGTGGTCAGTCACGCTGAGGGATAGAGGCGTGTGAGAGGGGGAGTGTTTATTCCAGCAAGGTCATCTGAGCGGGGACCTTGTTAATGGGGAAACGGGGAGAAAAAAGGGGAAAGCAGAAGCAGAGTGCACTGAGCCACAAACTTGAGAAAAGAACCATGGAGTCCATGGCAAGAAGGAGCTTTTGCTAGTCCCAGGAATTGGTGGGCCATCAAGAAAGTCCAGGTGGCACCTCCAGGAAGATCCAGTGGCCGTTTGAAATGAGAACGTTGTGAGTCAGAGGGAGCCTGGTCTGGGAGGGATGCGGGAATGAATAGAGCTGTGCAAAGCCCTGAGGGACATGCAGCGGAAGGGGGAGCAGGGAGGAACCAAGAGGGGGGAGGCAGAACACGGTGTAAAAGAGGTCAGTTGCATGTCAGACTGGATTGACCGGGAAAGGGATGGAGTTTTTAGGAAGAGAGAAGGGCCAGGGGCTGCTGGTGTGTTCGGAACCCACAGGGAAACGGCTGTGAAATGCTTCATAGGATTTGGGGTGTGTTCCTCTAAAGAAGTTGTCATGGTCAGTGGCCCAGCTGAAGTGCCTCTGTACCAACGCACGCAGCCTGGGGAACAAAGAGGAGGAGCTGAGCACCCTTGTGCAGCTGGAATCCTCACGGCTGGGGTTTGCTACAGGCCACCCGAGCAAGAGGAGCCTTTTGACGAAGCGTTCTTACTTCACCTCCAGGAAGCACCACACTCAGAGGCTGAGATCTACTGGGGGACTCCAGTCACCCTGGCAGCTGCTGGAAGAGCATCCCATGAAGCTGTGAGCAGTGCAGGAGACTCATGGAGTGTGTTGACGAAGGGATTGAGGGCAGCCCTGCAGAGACGGGCGTGAGGATGCTGGGGCTGGAGTAACTGAACATGAACTGGCAATGTGCGCTGGCAGCCCCGAACCATGCTGTGATTCTATGATTCGATGTCTCTATGACCTACACCCAAGGGAGCACATGCCAGTGGTGGTTACCCAGCAGATGTTACTCCAAACCTGAAGTGATCTCGGGAAACTGAGTTTACCACAACAAGACACTCCTAGGAGTAGCTGCTGGCACTTGTGCTCCCTCAAATTCATCTCATCACACACATGAAATGTGTATTCCTAAGTCTGTGATGCAAGAACAAACTTCTGATGCAGTCATTTTGTGTCCCTCCATGGAGGGACAGAGCAGCTCTCTGAGCTGAGGTGAGTGGCTGCTGCTGCAGCTGTGAGGGGCTGGTTGGTGACGATTACCCTGGGGCAGGTTCCCCGGGGTGTCCAGGGACCGTGGCACAGAGCAGGTCCTGCTCTGCTGGTCCTTCCTGTCTCTCCAGAAGGCCTGGCTGTGTGAGAACACTGCTGTGTGCACCCAGCCTTCGCACTCACACAGCTGAGCTCTGCACTGGTGTTTTCCTCTCCCGAGCACTTCCCAGCTCAGCCCAGGTAAAGCCAAAGCTGCGTGTGTAAGCAAAGCAAAATAAAGCATTCATTCACGGCTTGATTTTCTGCTGCTGCCTTTATTTTGTTTCAAGTATGGAGGGAGTCTGGCTTCTCATGTACATCTCATCATTGGGATGCTAAAAATGTGAGCTTAGGAATAATATTATCACAAGCCTAAAATAAGAGGAAGAGAGAAAAAGAGAAACAGTGAAATAGAGAAAGAGAGACAAGAAAACAAGTAATATCGGAAGGAAAAAGGAAGGAACAAAAGAAAGAAAGAAAGAAAAGAAAAAGAAAGAAAAAGAAAGAAAGAAAAAGAAAGAAAGAAGGAAAGAAGGAAAGAAGGAAAGAAGGAAGAAAGAAAGAAAGAAAGAAAGAAAGAAAGAAAGAAAGAAAGAAAGAAAGAAAGAAAGAAAGAAAGAAAGAAAGAAAGAAAGAAAGAAAAAAGGAAGGAAGGAAGGAAGGAAGAAAGAAAGAAAGAAAGAAAGAAAGAGAAAGAAAAAGAAAGAAAGAAAGAAAGAAAGAAAGAAAGAAAGAAAGAAAGAAAGAAAGAAGGAAAGAAGGAAAGAAGGAAAGAAGGAAAGAAGGAAAGAAAGAAAGAAAGAAAGAAAGAAAGAAAGAAAGAGAAAGAAAGAAAGAAACTACCAAAGAAAGCACGTAAAAAGGTTATGAACAAAAGGTCGTCCTGCTATTTTCTGTGAATATGCTGGTAGTCGTAGGAGAAAGACAGTTACCTCATTGGTGCTGAAATACAATATATTGCAATAGTTTCCTCAGGGCATCCCTGAGCTCCTGGTTCCTCATGCTGTAGATGAGGGGGTTCACTGCTAGAGGCACCACCGAGTACAGAAATGACACCACTAAGTCTAGATCTGTGGAGGAGATGGAGGTGGGCTTCAGGTAGGCAAACATGCCAAAACTGATAAAGAGAGAGACCACGGCCAAGTGAGGGGGGCACGTGGAAAACGCTTTGTGCCGTCCCTCCCCAGAGGGGATACACAGCATGGCCCTGAAGATCTGCACGTAGGACACCACAATGAAAACAAAACACGCAAAAGAAAAAAAGGCACCAAACACAATAAGCCCAACTTCCCCGAGGTAGTCTGAGTCTGAGCAGGAGAGCTTGAGGATCTGGGGGATTTCACAGAAGAACTGGTCTAGGCCATTGCCTTGGCAGAGAGGTATTGAAAATGTATTGGCAGTGTGCAGGAGAGCGTAGAGAAAGCCACTGCCCCAGGCAGCTGCTGCCATGTGGACACAAGCTCTGCTGCCCAGGAGGGACCCATAGTGCAGGGGTTTGCAGATGGCAACATAGCGGTCGTAGGCCATGATGGTGAGAAGACAAAAGTCTGCTGACATCAAGAAGGCAAAGAAAAAGACCTGGGAAACACATCCCGAGAAGGAGATGGCCCTGGTGTCCCAGAGGGAGTTGGCCATGGCTTTGGGCAGAGTGGTGGAGATGCAGCCCAGGTCGAGGAGGGCGAGGTTGAGGAGGAAGAAGTACATGGGGGTGTGGAGGCGGTGGTCACAGGCTACGGCAGTGATGATGAGGCCATTGCCCAGGAGGGCAGCCAGGTAGATTTAAAGGTCATGTAGGCCAATCCCTGTTTTTTAGAGACATCTGTGACTCGATCAGGATGCTCAAAGCCCTGCCCTACCTGACCCTGAAAATCGCCAACGATGGGGAATCCACAACTTCTCTGGGCAACCTTTTCCAGTGTCTGACCACCCTCATTGTAAAATTTCCTCCCTATGTCCAATCTAAATCTACCCTCCTTCAGTGTAAAGCCATTGCCCCTTGTCCTGTCATTACTGGCCCTGGTGAAATCTCTCTCTCTCTCTTATAAGCCTGCCTCATAGGTTAAAAGGCCACAAGAAGGTCTCCTTGGACCTTTTTTGTTTCCAGGCTCAACAACTTCAACTCTCTCAGCTTTTCTTCCTCGGAGAGGTCTTCCAGCCTCCAATGATTTTTGGTGATCCTTCCCTTGACGCTCTCTAACAGGTCCACGTCTTTCTTGTGCTGGGGCCCCTAGAACTGGACACAGCATTCCAGATGAAATCGTATGAGATTGCAGTAGAGAGGGGGAATCCCCTCCCTCCACCTGCTGGCCAGGCTTCTGTAGATGCAGCCCAGGCTATGATTGGCTTTCTGGGCTGCTGTCCTGGTTCCGGCAGGGATAGGGTTAATTCTCTCCAGGACACAGACTGTTCTAACAGATGGAGCCCAGAGCCATGGATGAAATGAACTCAACGGACACTTTGGAGGGATGGCCCATAGACTAAGGGCACTATATCTGCATGAATATATGTGTATATATATACGTGACAGGGGAAAGTGGTGGCAATTCATTGGAACCTGTAAGATGTGGGCATGGCATAGATGGTCTGGAATAAGGGGTGGACAATGTCCTGGTTGCGGCGGGGACAGGGTTCATTCTCCCCAGGACGCAGGTATTCCATGCCATGTGAGCCATGCCCACCCTGAGCTGCCGGGGGAGGGGGCAGGACTTCTCAGCTTGGAGCGGGCTGGGGGTACCGGTCCGATCGGGGATCTGCGGGGAGCGGCGGTTCCGTAATCGTGTTTGTACATTCCTCTGTCCGTGTGATTGTTGTTGTTTTCTCGTTCCCTTTGCTGTTCTGTGAAACTGCCTTTGTCTCAACCCAAGAGTCTTGCCTTTTTTCTTCCGATTCTTCCCGTATTGGGAAGGCCCGAGCGAGCGGCACGTGGTTCTTTGTTGTCCTCTGAGGCTAAAACACACCATGGGAGCACTGGGACCATACTGGGAGCACTGGGAGTAACCAGAGAGAGATACTGGGAGCACTGGGGGGAGGCAGGGAGTCATACTGGGAGCACTGGGACCACACTGGGAGCACTGGGGGGGGTCAGGGGGTCATCCTGGGAGCACTGGGACCTCACTGGGAGCACTGGGGGGAGTCAGAGGGTCATACTGGGAGCACTGGGGGAGTCAGGGTGTCGTACTGGGAGCACTGGGACCAAACTGGGAGCACTGTGGGGAGTGAGGGGGTCATACTGGGAGCACTGGGGGAGTCAGGGGGTCATACTGGGAGCACTGGGACCAAACTGGGAGCACTGTGGGGAGTGAGGGGGTCATACTGGGAGCACTGGGACAGCACTGGGAGCACTGGGTGGAGTCAGCGAGTCAGACTGGGAGCACTGGGACCGCACTGGGAGCACTACAGGGAGTCAGGGGGTCATACTGGGAGGACTGGGACCGCACTAGGAGCAGTGGGGGGAGTGAGGGAGTCATACCGGGAGCACTGGGAGCACCCTGGGAGCACTGGGGGGAGTCAGGGGGTCATACTGGGAGCACTAGGACTGTACTGGAAGCTCTGGGAGGAACCAGGGAGTCATACTGGGAGCACTGGGACAGCACTGGGAGCACTGGGTGGATCCCTTGGGGTCATACTGTGAGCACTGGGAAAGTACTGGAAATACTGGGGGGAGTCAGGGAGTAATACTGGGAGGACTGGGAGCACCCTGGGAGCACTGGGTGGAGTCAGGGTGTCGTACTGGGAGCACCGGGACTGAACTGGGAGCTCTGGAGGGAACCAGGGAGTCATACTGGGAGCCCTGGGACCGCACAGTGAGCACCGGGGGGAATAACGGGGGTCATACTGGGAGCACTGGGGGGAGTGAGGGATTCATACCGGGAGCACTGGGACCGCACTGGGAGCACTGGGGGGAGTCAGGGAGTCATACTGGGAGCACTGGGACCGCACTGGGATCGCTCTATGCTGGTCCATACTGGGAGTATTGGCCCGTACTGGGATGACTGGTCCGCTCTGGCCCGTACTCCATCTCCCATCATCCCCTGCGCCGGAAGTGGGCGCAGTTTCCGGCCGCTGTGGGCGTTGCCCTGTGACGCGCGGCAGCATGGCGGAGCTGGGGTCGCCGCGGGAGGTCGCGCAGGTCGGTTGGCCCGGGGACACCCTGGGGACACCCTGGGGGGGGACGGGACACCGCTGAGACTCTCCCGGGACCCCCCGGCCCCCACCCGCCCGTGGGCGGCCGCCGCTACCGGGTCGCGCTCATCGCTCGGTCCCCCCCCGCCATGTCCGCGTGATCCCGCACCCGCTTCCGGGTCCCGCCACGGTTCTGGGTCTCCCCCCCATCCGAGGGTGCCCCCCCACTTTCTGGCTGCGCCCCCCCGAATATCTGGGTGCCTCCCCCCCATCTCTGGCGTCCCCCTCCCCGTATCTCTGTATGCCCCCCTCAGTCTCTGGCTACCCCCTCCCCATCTCTGGCGTCCCCCTCCAGTTTCTGGGTGCCCCCCCATGGGTGACAGCCCCCCAGTCTCTGGGTGACTCCTCCCCATGGGTGCCCCCCCCAGTGTCTTCGTGCCCTTCCCACCTCTTCTCCCCCCCTCCATGGGTGGTGCTCCCTCCCCCCCGAATCTCTGTGTGCCCCCAAGGGTGACACCCCCCCCATACTCTGGGCACCCCCCACCACCACCTCTGGGTGCTCTCCCCAACCCATGGGTACTGTCCCCCTGCAATGTCCGGGTGCCCCCCCTTGCCCAGGTGTCCTCTCGCATCTGGGTTTCACCACCACCACCCTCCCCCCGGGTGCCGCCACCCCTGGGTGTAGCCCCCCCCACGCCCCCCCAGGAGGAGCTGCCGCCCCACACCCTGCCCCGTCTCTGTCCTTCCTGGTGCCCGAACCCGAGGACCTGGAGGACCTTGACACCCGCCACAAGGTGGGTGTGGGCACAGGGGGTGCAGACAGGAGAGGGTCCAGGCAGGCGGGCGGCGGGCAGGAGGGGGTGCAGGCAGATGGTGGGGGCAGGCAGGACCTCCCCCGACCTCCAGCTGTGGCAGGAGAAGCTGCAGCAGGAGCTGGAGTTCCTGGAGGTGGGGGAGGAGCACGTCAAGGAGGAGCAGAAGAACCTGAAGAAGGAGCTCCTGTCCCTCCTGCCGCCACCCCTGTGTGCGCAGGGGTTATGGTGACCGTGACCTCGCACCCTCCTGCTGCTGCTGCGTGCTCAGGAGTCCCGCTGTCACACGCGTGTGTGTGCTGTGTCCGGGCTTCTGCTGACGATGGTTCTTCCAAAAAGCCATATTGGGGTGGGGACCAAATACTATTTTAGTGGCATCATCTACTCAGGCACCTGTGACACCCCCCATGTTCCTGCTCCTGCCCTACCAGGTACGCGGGCAGCAGTGACTTCACCAGCTCCTACACAACCCATGGGCCTCTTCCTGGCCTGTCAGCTGAGCAGTCACAGGTGACCTTGCAAACACCTACACAAGATGGGGGCTTAGTCCTGGCCTACCAGCTTCTCAGGCACCTGGGACCTCAAAATACCCAGCACAAGACACGTTTCTCCTGGGCTCCTCAGGCACCAGTGACATCGCAGAGACATCCACAAGCCAGGTGACAGCTCCTGGCCTGTCGTCTGCGCAGGCACCAGTGACCTCACAGGCACCTACACAATCCCTAGGCCTGTTCCTGGCCCACTGGCTACTCAGGCGTGAGCGACCTCATAAGCACAGCCGCAGGGCGTGGGCCTGCTCCTGGCCTGTCAGGTGTCCAGACATGAAGGATCTCACCAAACCTACACGAGCCGTGGGTCAGCTCATGGCCTGTCAGCCTGTCAGCTGACAGCATTTAGTTTTAGGACCATCCCTATCCCACCCCAGAGGAGACCCCCCTCAGACCCATAGGGCCGCCCCATAGAGCTGCCCCAGCCCCACAGGGCCCCGCACCGTGATGGTGACCAGGATGGGTTTGGGGTTTGGGTGCAGGTTGGGGTCCAGGGAGAAGACGCAGAACTGCACTGGGGAGGTACGGGATTGTAGGAATGTGTCTGAGAGAAAATGGCCATGTGAGCCAGCCTCCCTGCTGTGAGAGATTAGATTAAGGGCAAAACAGGTGGTAGAAGATGGAATTAGTACATGGGAAAAATGAGAACTGAGAAGGCAGAAAACATGTTGTGCTAGTGACTAAGCAATTTACGACGCGAATTCTTGTAACCAATCTGATGTGTGAATGAACTGCATGCACAGCGCGTGGACAGTGTAACGAGCTAATCAGAAATGAGCGAGTCACGTGTACGGCTACAACGCAGGGTATAAAAGATGATGATCTGTGCTTAATAAACGGCTTCTGTTGATTCACATTGGATCGTCTGGAGTCCAGTTATTTCTCCTCAGATGGTGACCCCGACGTGATCCCGATGGGCGCTTGGCTTGAGCAACGGAACGCGAGGGGCGGAAGACCCAGAAGGAGATCCACCGTCTGGAGGACGGCTCAGCTGGACTGAGACCGGGCGGATTGGGCGGCAATCCGGAATAAACAGACAACGTGGCCACGGACACCCGGAGAGAGGTGAGCAGCCGGGGCAGGAGATGGGGCAACAAGTAACAAAAGAAGAAGGGACAATATTAAGACTTCTCCTGCATATCCTCTCTAAGAGAGGGGTGAAATACGATGAGCGTATGCTCCGAAGGTTGTTAATATGGTGCAGAGAGAACAGATTCGCACCAGAGCCCCAGACAGCTTTTAAAGCAGAAATATGGGAGGCTGTTGGGAAAAAACTGTGGGAAGTGATAAGTAAAGGAGACAAAGAGGCATCACCGTTGGCGACGACATAGCGGTTGGTGTTATCGACCTTACAAGATATGAAGGCGGAGTGAGCCACAGCAGCCGGGGCTTTTGCAGCATTACAACCCACGGGAGGAGGATCGAACAGGCCAGGTCCGAAGGTTTGGGACGATCCCCTGCTGATCCCCTCTGCTCCACCTGAGGAAGTTCCAGAGAAAGAAGAACCGATGGAGGAGGACGTTCCCTGGCCAGCACCGCCACCCTCGGAAGCAAGACCAACGGCACCTCCACCAGAGTGGTACAACCCCAGAACTGGGTTTTATGAAGGTCCACCTAAGCCTCCACGGCAACATGTTGATGTGCACCCCAGACCACCTTTTGATCCATCACTGTACCCACCGCTTCCACCGTCGCCTCCCTCTCCCGCTGAACAAGAATTGCCGCAAGGCGCATGCGCGGCAGCAAAAACACTGCAACAGAAATTGGAACAGTTAGAGAGAGAACAACAGAGACCATGGAAACAAGAGGAGGAGCAAGCGATATGAAATATGGAGAGGCGACAGCAGGGTGAAAGCGGGGGGGTATGGGGCGGCGGTAACAGGAATGCGGGAGGAGAGTTGGGTAACGGGAACGTGGGAGGAGAGTTGGGGGGTGCGACCGCGGGCTCAGGGGAGCCGCCGGATCCGCAAGTGCATTGGAAAGGAATCATTCAAAATGCCTTGGTAGAGGGTATAATGTTACCAACAGCGTTTCCGGTGATACTGGGGGGAACTACGGGAGGTCGAAGGAATCCCAATAGGTGGGAGGGTCTTCCTTGGCCGATGGTAAAAGAAGCGAGAAAATTAGTGTATGACTTTGGCCTTAATTCTCCCTACACTCAGTCGTTTCTTAACAATATTTTCACTACTAATATTATGACTCCTTTTGATAGCCGGACACTGATGTCCATTATCCTCACCCCAATGCAAGAACTAACGTGGAGATCAAGGTGGGAGGATGGTGTACAACGTGCAGTGATAGCGAATTTGAATAGAGTGGAGGGGGATCCGTTGCGGCTGGCAACCATGGAGATGTTATTAGGAACAGGTCCTTTCGCTGATGCTCAGCGACAAGCGCGGCTAGATGTCGCTATCTTACAACAGTCTGCAGAGTTGGCTCGCGAAGCACTGAGGACGTTGCCAGAGGATGGCAAGGTCACTCCCCCATATACGACGATAAAACAGGGCCCCAGCGAGGGATTCATGCAGTTTCTTGATAGACTAAGGAATGCGTTAGACCGGGGAGAACTGCCAGCGGCAGCCAAAGAGGCGGTATTTCAATCATTGGCCGTAGAGAACGCAAATCCAGCCTGTAAGCGTATCTTGCAAACTTTGCCTCGACACGCCACCGTTACCGACATGATAGAGGCATGCTGTAGGGTAGGGACACCTGAAGAACAGGCAGGATTTTTGGCCTCCGCTTTTGCTGCGGCTGTCAAGCCCTTGATTAATAATCGTAATTTGGGACCGAAATGCTTTAAGTGTGGGAAGGTCGGTCATTTGAAGATACAGTGTAGAGTAGGAAAGCAGAGGGGAGAGACAGATATGACGCCTGCTAGGAGCGGAGGAACGGGAGGATTTACAGGCACATGAAATCGGTGTCAGAAATTTGGACATAGAGCATCTGAATGCCACTCAAAATTCCATAAGGATGGCACGCCATTGGGAAACGGGCTGATGAGCGCGGGGGGCCCGAGCGCGATGACACAAAACAGGCCTCAGGGTCAGGGTGCGTGGGTAGCGCAGCCTCTGCCACCACAGGGAGTGCCGGAGCGGACGTGGCAACAATAAAGGAGGTTACCCTTACAGACTCCCAAGTGCAGTGCATTCCTACTGATATGGAAGGGCCACTGGGGTATGGACTGAGTGCACTATTATTGGGACGATCTTCCATTACCAGACGGGGTTTGTTTGTATTACCTGGGGTAATAGACGCTGATTATACAGGTCCAATTAAAATGATGGTATGGACACCCACTCCACCTGTGCATATCCCAGCGGGTACTCGCATTGGACAACTAGTGCCATTTAAGGCCGCCGTTCCGACGGCCGGAAATCAGATAAGGGGGGATAAAGGTTTTGGCTCAACAGGTAATGCCGATATATATTTAGCCCTTGAAATCAGTAAAACAAAGCCCTTGCAGCGAGTTGCCCTAAGAGCACCAGGGGGTCAAAAGTGCGTACTTGATATGCTTGTAGACACCGGCGCTGATGTGACTGTTATCAGTCAAGGTCGTTGGCCACCCTCTTGGCCCGTAGAAGACCCAGCTATACCCATAATGGGGGTCGGAGGAACTCAGACAACAAGAATAAGCAAAGAGGTGATCCAATGCCAAATGCCTGATGGTGGAGCTTGTTCAATACGACCGTATGTGACAGTAGCGCCGGTGTGCCTGCTGGGCCGGGATGCTTTAAGTCAACTGGGTGCTTGCTTAACGACTGGGGGGACGGGTTTTCTGGGGCGGCCATTGGGGAAGGGCGACCTCTTTTGAAATTGAAGTGGAAAACGAACGACCCGGTATGGGTGGACCAATGGCCGCTCAATTCGGAAAAAATCGAGCAATTGAGCAATTAGTACAGCAACAGTTGGAGAAGGGACATATAGACCTAACAACCAGCCCCTGGAATACACCCATTTTTACCATCCCAAAACAGAGTGGCAAATGGCGGTTACTGCACGATTTACGAAAAATTAATGAGGCTATGGAGGACATGGGTGCTTTACAGCCAGGTTTGCCATCCCCTGCCATGATCCCTAAAGGGTGGGAGATTCTGAAAATAGATCTGAAGGACTGCTTTTTCACAATATCCTTGCACCCCGATGACTATCCGAAATTTGCTTTTTCCGTGCCAACAACAAATAAGAACGGGCCTATGTGCAGGTATCATTGGGTAGTGTTGCCACAGGGAATGAAAAATTCGCCCGCCTTGTGCCAGATGTACGTAGCATGGGCTTTGGCACCAGTGCGGAAAAAACACCCTGAGTGGATAATTTATCATTATATGGATGACATCTTGACAGCTGGACAACAATTAGAGTGTGACAAGGCTATTGAGGAGCTGCAGCAGGTACTAGGGAAAGCAGGGTTACAAATTGCACCAGAAAAAGTTCAAAAAGAACCACGCTGGAAATATTTAGGATGGGAAATATCTAAAACTACAGTTAGGCCACAGAAGTTGGAGATTAGAACACACATTTCGACGCTGAATGATGTTCAAAAACTCTTAGGAGATCTAAACTGGGTTTGTACATTGTGTGGTCTTACGAGCGAAGACTTAGCACCTCTTATGCGCCTGTTGCGAGGAGGCGGTGGCGTTGATGCCCCCAGACAGTTATCCTTAGACGTGCAGAAGGCGATGCAGATGGTCAGTGATAGGGTCGTCTATGCCTACGCACATCAATGGGACCCTGATCATTCGATAGGTTTATTGGTTATAAATCATGACGAACATCCTTTCACTTTAGTAATGCAATGGGTACAGGAAAGGGACCCGCTACAAATTTTGGAGTGGATTTTCTTATCTGGCCAACCAAAGCGTACGGTTACCCCGAGGATAGAGGCGATGGCGCAACTCATGATTAAAGGGCGTCAGAGGATCGTTGAGATATCCGGTCAGGAACCTGAATATATGGTAATTCCTTTAGTAGCTGAATACTTGCAGTGGGCCTTACGACACTCTATGGCGTTGCAGATTGCGCTTTTGAACTATGCTGGGACAGTTAAGGTACATTCGCCTCCGCACAAGTTTTTTAGTGTGCTACAAGTAGGACACATTGAGGAAATTCCCGCGTTGTCTCAACGACCTGTCCAAGGGCCGACAATCTTTACAGATGCCGGGGGGAAGACACAGAAAGCAGCAATAACATGGTACACGGACAATAAATGGCATGATATTGTGATCACGGACTGTAAAGGGTCCACACAAAAGCTAGAATTACGCGCTGTACTAGTAGGGTTTGCAGGTGGACAAAAGGAGGTATTAATATCGTATGTGACTCCTTATATGTGGTTGGAATCGTTCAACGAATGGAGCGTGCTTTGCTGAAGGAGGTCAGTGATGAGCAGCTGCTCACCCTGCTCCATGAACTGTTGCTCCTACTCAGTGAACGGCACGATCCTTATTTCATCACCCATATTCGCAGCCATTCGGGGCTCCCAGAAGGTTTAGCTGAGGGCAATAGATGAGCTGATAAACTTGTGGCTCCTGCATGGGCCGCACCACCTCCAGATAAGTTTGTGCAAGCACGTGCCTCTCATACATTCTTCCATCAATCTGCACGAATGCTGCGCAGACAATTTGGGATCTCGGAGTCTGACGCCCGAGGTATAGTGCAAACTTGTGCTGATTGTCAACCATTTATACCTAACTTCAACCCAGGCGTCAGTCCCCGAGGGCATGGACCTTTGGAGTTCTGGCAGACTGATGTAACCCATGTGTCAGAATTTGGAAAACTGAAATTTATACACCTGAGTGTAGACTGTTACTCAACTGCAATTTGGGCAACTGCGCAGACTGGTGAATCCAGTAAACATGTACAAAGACATTTGCGATGCGCGTTCGCGGCCTTAGGCGTACCGCGTGTGATAAAGACTGATAATGGCCCAGGGTACGTAGCCCGTTCAACAGAGGTATTTCTACAGCTGTGGGGCATTACACATGTGACTGGCACACCACATTCTCCGACGGATCAAGCCATAGTGGAACGCATGAACCAGTCTTTAAAAAATTTGCTTCAAAAACAGAAAGGGGGAGAGCAAGGGCTGAGCCCTTTAGATCGACTGAACAAAGCCATTTACGTCCTGAACTTCCTACGCCTCCCTCAACACTGCTTTGTACCTCCAATCGTGCGGCACGGTGCAGGTCTACAGAGAGACCTGGGGGATTTTAGGCAGGAAAATGGCATGGTAGCAGTTAAAAACAGTGTGACGGGGAAGTGGGAAGGACCGTGTAGACTATTAACCTGGGGTCGAGGATATGCCTGCGTCGTTACAGATGCCGGAACCAGATGGGTACCAGCCAAGTGGATAAAGCCCTGGTTTGAGCAGACGGATTCAAATGAGTTACCCCACAACACCAACAACGATGGTGAGGGCTGAAGAAGTGCAGTGCCCTAGGTGTGGAACTGTGACCCATGGATCCTTGTGCCTTGTGAGGATTGTCGAGGCTGGTGGTGGTTTGAAAGACCACGTGCTGCGGCCCGGTGTGCTGTGTGTTTTAATTCTAGTGTGCTGTGTGTTTTTATAAGGAATTAGGTAAAGTGATAGGGTATGCTGTCTGTTTTTAATCCAGTGTGCTGTGTATTTTAATTCCGGTGTGCTGTGTGTTTTAATAAGGAGTTAAGTAAGGTGACAGGGTGTGCTATGTGTTTCAAATCCGGTGTGCTGTGTATTTTAATTCCGGTGTGCTGTGTGTTTTAATAAGGAACTAAGTAAGGTGACGGGTTTAATTCGTTTAGCTATTGCAACAGGGCATATAGAGTCAGGTTCACCTCAACACGAGCTGGCTGAACGACAGGAGATTAGGGAAGCCTACCATTCACAAGGACTGGCCAGGGTGTGTGACATACAGTGCCGTTACACGGTGCTGCTGCCAGAGGTTTGGTCGGTTCCGGAGGACCAGTGGGAACAGGTGGTACGTCACTGTAGCAACAGGTTCGGTCATCTACAGCGCAGAAAGAAGGGCAAGGGTACTGATATTTGAAGATGCCACTGGGAATTAGTGTCGGGCTTATCCTCGTGATTGGAAGTTGCAGCTGAGCACAAAATTGAGAACCCTTGGTATTTCGGCTTCTTTTAATACAGCAGGATTCAATTCAGTTTACCCAACATTTAACACGTCCCTAGTGAACTTTTGTGGAGACACCACAGGGGTGATGATTGATTTCTGCTGTTGGCTCAGGGTCATGGATGTGAAGATTTTGAAGGTATGTGTTGTATGAACCTTTCCGACCACTCATCATCCATTCATAAGCAGTTACGGGAGCTGAAGGATAACATGTCCAAATTAAAAGTGGTTAAAAATGGTTTTGATGATTGGTTAAGCTCATGGGGTATAACGGGATGGTTCTCAGACTCACTAAAGCAAGGGCTCATGCTATTGTTGGTTATATTATTATTGATTATGGTAGCCTCGTGTGTTCTCCGCAAAGTGACTGACATGATAGAAAATGCCATGCATAAGGTCTGGCTGGCTCAAGAAGAAAAAGGGGGTATTGTAGGAGTGTATCTGAGAGAAAATGGCCATGTGAGCCAGCCTCCCTACTGTGAGAGATTGGATTAAGAGCAAAACAGGTGGTAGAAGATGGAATTAGTACATGGGAAAAATGAGAACCGAGAAAGTAGAAAACATGTTGTGCTAGTGACTAAGCAATTTACTATGTGAATTCTTGTAACCAATCTGATGTGTGAATTAACTGCATGCACAGCGTGTGGACAGTGTAACTGGCTAATCAGAAATGAGCAAGTGGCGTGTACGGCTACAACACAGGGTATAAAAGATGATGATCTGTGCTTAATAAACGGCTTCTGTTGATTCACATTGGATCGTCTGGAGTCCAGTTATTTCTCCTCAGCAACCTCTGCCATGTATCTGAGCTAGTAAGCTACATATGAAACTCCTGTCACTGCTATCGCCTCGAACCATCCAGTCCATCGAATGACCGAGGGGTGGAGCGGAACTCCTCCGGATTCTTCTAGACAATCTGCTTCTCCGTTATGGACATGTCAAACACTTACCTGGAAAATGAACGCCTGCGCTCCTTTTGCACCTTTTGTATTCCATCAACTCCTTAGCAAAAGCATTTGTTTGACCTTTATTACAATTAGAGTTTGACCTTTAGGACAAAACGACACCAAGAAACAAACCGTGCCCAACGTGAGAAAACGTATACTGCACGCAAGCGCAAAAGGTGCATGTCCTATTTAAGCAAAACCAGTTTAGAATTCCTGTAAGTTGAAGGGACAGTTTTAGAATTACGTTTGTCTTCTTTTAGTTTTGCACGTTTGCCATCTGCAAGAAAAAAGCCTGTTGAAAAAAATACTATGTCATTTTTGCTTATGTCAGATGCACTTCAGTGTAACTGCAGTCCAGTACGCTCTCAAAATACAAAAATGAAAAAGAACAAACACAACTTCCTTGAGCCAAGTACTTACTCCTCTTCCAGTCGCTGGTGTTCTCTGTAAAACTCCTCCCTAGATAAAGGAGGAGCTTGTGTCACTGGGATGGGATCGGAATGCGCCGTTGGTACTGCTGTTGGTACCCAGGTTGATGACGTGTTTGCAGGAGCTGGGGGATATCCTGGAGGGGAGTCAGTGTAGCTGGCAGATGGCGGCTGACCAGGTGGAAACTGGGGAGGAAACTGTGGTCGTAGTGCCCCCGGTAGAAGAGGAAGTGCTTGGGGTGGTGGAGGGTCCAAGGAAGGCGGAGGCGCTGGCACGAAGACTGCTGTTGATGCTGGTAGCGTTGGGGCTTGGGACCTCTGGGTACGTTCACCACGCAGGCGTCCTTGACTGGAACTTCTAAAGAAACCCAAATACACGTGTCACCGTTTGTTACACTCTGCTCTGATTTCAGAGAGGAAAGCGAACGAAGCCGGAGCGTGGTGGCGAGCACTGCGTGTTCTCAGCCTAAGCATTTTTCTCCCTGCTTCCATTTGAGACTACGCTCATTTCTTGTTCCTCACACTTGCCTCCCACATCCTCACCCCCAGCAGTTCCCTCAGTCTTCTCTCCCTATACAGAATTACAGAATCACAGAACCTTAGTGGTTGGAAGGGACCTCTGAGATCATCGAGTGCAACCACAGAAAAAAAAAAAAAAAAAAAAAAAACCACCCACCTACTAAACTCCACACCCACAACCCCACACACAACACCCCACCACAAACAATAATCTTGGGCACTAGAGCATGCCCTGAAGAGCCATGTCTACACGTTTCTTAAATACCTCCAGGGATGGTGACTCCACCACCTCCCTGGGCAGGTTGTTCCAGTGCCTGACCACTCTTTCAGTAAAGTCATTCTTCCTAATATCTAATCTAAATCTCCCTTGCCGCAGCTTCATACCATTTCCTCTGGTCCTGTCGTTATTCCCTTGGGAGAAGAGGCCAACCCCTGCCTCTCTACAGTTTCCTTTCAGGTAGTTGTAGAGGGCAATGAGGTCTCCCCTCAGCCTCCTCTTCTCCAAACTAAATATGCCCAGCTCCCTCAGCCTCTCCTCGTAGGACTTGCTCTCCAGACCCCTCACCAGCTTGGTGGCTCTCCTCTGGACACGCTCCAGCACTTCAATGTCTTTCCTGTAGTGAGGGGCCCAAAACTGAACACAGCACTCGAGGTGAGGCCTCACCAGTGCCGAGTACAGAGGCACGATGACTTCCCTACTCCTGCTGGCCACGCTATTCCTGATACAAGCCAGGATGCCATTGGCCTTCTTGGCCACCTGGGCACACTGCTGGCTCATGTTAAGCTGGCTGTCCACTAACACTCCCAGGTCCTTTTCTGCCAGGCAGCTTTGCGACTGTGGATGGAGGCTGCCCGTGCTTAGGAGAGACTCCCACGTGCCAAGTGCCCACCGCTCCTCTACCAATCCTTGATACACCTCATACTTCACACTTCTGACCTTCAAAGTACTGCACAAATAATAACTAATCTTCTCTCAAACGTCTTTGGACTTCTTCCACGTACACTTCCTATGTTGCGGACTCACGATGATGTATTTGGCCTGTTCTCACCCACGAATTGTTATTTTCTTGCCTACTGAATTTGAGATTTTTAGATAATCTGTGGCATGGACCCTGGCTTTTGTTTTCATTTTTCCTCAAGATTTTACAAACACAATGCACCCTTAAAATCTGTCTAGAACAAATATATACCAAAAGGGAGGACTCACTTGACGCGGCAGTAATAGATCAAACAGACTCTTCTCTCTCCCTCCAACTGAGAGAAAGCAGATTGGCTATTTGAGATGACTAAATGGAAGGAATTCAAAATTGTCATCATATAAGAACGTTGACTTTTCCAATAATTTGCTCAATCAGTATCAACTAGGTTGTTAAAAAAAGAATGCTGGAGGCCGAATTCTATGGGGAAATCAATTTCTTCAGCCCGATTCAGCCAGTAATCAAGAGGGCATCTTTCCACCTGATTCTTCAATTGTATTTCATTTGTAGATGTACTTACGGTTTCCTCAAAAAGTGTTAATTTTTCCGAGTCCTCTTTTCAATCGTGTACTGGAGTTTTACTTTAAATCATCTTAGTGCCATCACATATGCCCTTTGTCAAAGACAATTAAAATCAAGCCATTTCAAAACTAATTAGAATCACAGCATCATAGAATGTGTTGGGTCGGAAGGGACCTCTAAAGGCCACCTAGTGCAACCCCCCTGCAGTCAGCAGGGACATCCACAACTAGATCAGGTTGCTCAGAGCCTCATCCAGCCTGGCCTCGAATGTCTCCAGGGATGGGGCCTCCACCACCTCTCTGGGCAACCTGGGCCAGTGTCTCACCACCCTCACTGTAAAGAACTTCTTCCTCATGTCTAATCTAAACCCGCTCTGCTCTCGTTTAAACCATTGCCCCTCATCGCTACATGCCCTTGCAAACAGCCCCTCCCCAGCTTCCCTGTAGGCCCCCTGCAGGTACTGGAAGGCCACAATAAGGTCTCCCAATTACCACTTGTATTCTCCACAGCTATCTGGGCACACTTACCTCATTATAAATCAGCTGTTATCTAAGTTACGTGCTACGGCCTCATTTAACAGGTTACGAGCAGTAATATACTGAATTTCTGCAGAACACTTACAAGTCCCAGCCTGGTCTGCCACCCGCTGAGCGAGGTGTACTGGCTCTCGTTGGATGACCTTTCAGAGTGGGGAGAGGAAACAGAAAAAAATCCCGTTCAGTTTATCAGATGATAATTTCCGAAAAGAAATTCTAAAGTTTTAGTTACTTACCAGTCGTGGGCATTGATTGCCCTTGGGGGCCCAGAAGACTTGGTAATGCTGGTTGTCTTAGTACAGGAATCTGACAGCCCTTGTGAATAAACGCAAACAGTTGGAAAATGTTTGGAGCTCTACTAAAATACAGGACTCACTGCATATGTTGAAATAAAATTTACCTTCTCTTCCAACAAACTGCTGACTGACAGAGAGGAAGATCTAGAAAGCTCAGCAGCAGTCACCAGAGCACCAGGAGGTATAACAGTATCAGCACCGCTACAAAAAACATGAATTTTTGTTATTCAAACAGTGTTTTGATGTGCTACTGGAAGTATAAAGTCCAAGGTGAGAAAAGGCTGACTACTGTAAATGGAAACAAATAAAGAAAAAGTAATCTTCACCAGATCTACCAATCGGAAGTTGGGTGATTCCACATGAAGCCCTGAAGAGAAGTCTACGTGGAATACCGGCATTCAAAGAGACAGCTCACTGGAAACAGAATTTGTTAAGCTGGCTGCACACGGGAGGATTAGAGTACGTATAACCCACATGCTGAACCTCAGTTTTGGATGATGCAAGAACGGAAATTCTATTAGGAATCGGCTGTGTTCTAGTTCGGAGGCTGCCTGAGAGGTTCTTTTGAATTGTGAGCCCCTGTATTCAACGGTACGGCGGAGCCTGACAGCCTTCTGGACAGAGTGGCTGTTTGCATTCAAGGCATCGAGCTGAAAGAAGATAAACCCTAAACTAGAGTTCAGATTTTTCACGTGTTTTCATATTAATTCACTGGGTTGCAAAGTTAGACTGTCATGTTTGTAAATACTTCAAATGTAGTGTTTCAATGTTTGTTATCCAATCTGCATGCATCACTGACTACCCTGTGACTACTGAGGATGGCTCTGACTTATCGTCCCATTGATGGCAGAAATACTGTAGGAAAAAGTAACATGAAAACACCTGATCAATGTTACCTCCAGCTGGTTTTACACTTTTCGTGAGAACATGAGATCCTCAGTACTACACAGAAATGAATGCACTCAAGAAGGTCTGGCATAACCGAATGGTTACTTTAGGAATTCCTAGCCACTTCAAATCAGAGGGCTCCTGGGGAAGAAAGGTTCCTCTCTCGGGGTAAACCTGGACTGAACGACTGATAGGGGAACCAAACAACAAATACTTCTGAGAAGCTTCTTGCATGAGGTGTACTTCCAACTTATCAAAGTGTCCTCACTCAAAGTAAAAAAAAATAGCTGGAACTGTCACTGATGTCACTAATGAATGTCACGAAATGTCACTCGCTAGCAGAGGAGTGCAAGAAGAAGAATCTAACTTCAGCGTTTCATATTCATGTTGCTCTATAGCTTTACTTACCGAGAAGGTCTATCTGGCTTTTCAGCACGGAGAGGTAGGGGCACTGCTGGAGGGAGATCAGGGACAATCACAGAAGAGGGACTTACTGGCAGCCAGGCTGCCACAGGTGACAGACCAGGGGCCAACGATGCCAAAGCAGAAGGAGAAGCCAGAGAAGCTAACGAAATCATTAGTGGCGCCTGCTGTCTGGACATTTTTGGCCGGAGCAGAGGCTGCAGGTTGCGGGTTATTGCTTGTCTCACGAGTGGTGGTGAAGGTGGTGGCGGTGGCGGCTGCCGCTGCTGTTGCTGCTGAATCCGCTTTCTGTAGCCAGTTCCACTTTTGAAGTTGTTCACAGCCTAGAGGCAGAAAAACATTTACAAAAACGTACTACGAAACGTCAGTAGATAGGCGAACAAAAACCTCCACAGAGTAAATTTACTGGTGTATTCCTGGAAATGCCACCAACCCTGAAATAAATCAACGTGCGGATACACAAACACAGGACGTTAAACAGTGTCAGTAACAATTGGCACCTCAGAGTATCTGCACTTAAAGTAATTCTGTGTTAACATCGAATTGGAAAGGGAGGCAATCACGTTAAACAAAAGTGTGACCCGAATTTGCCAGACTGTCTCTAAAGGTGTAAGCTTCTGTAATAACAGATGAAGCATTTGAAAAGTAAATTTAGCCTCATTCAATTTAGCCTTTCTTAAGGAGATGTAAAGTACTATTTTCTTCCCTTTCAGCTTTTTACAAACAGACTTTTCATGCAAACAGTTTACATCAAAGTCATCACGTTACCTGGCGTAGGCACTTGTTGGCAACTAAAGCATCAGGAGAACCATCTGCCTGATGACATGCTGGGCACGTATGTTCCTCCGATTGCAGTAATGCTGTTCTAATACCTGCGAATCATTAGAATCACCAAAATAGTTTTTAGCCAAACGAAGGAAATGTTGAGTGTTCTAATCATTTATAAAAAGACATATATGCTTAATGGGTGAATCTGCTCTTGCCCTGAGAGCATCAAGCTATAAACGTTCCAGAGTGTAAAAAATTCCTAGTATGCAGTAAATAGCTACGCAGTTTTGGTACTTCACTATTGAACATTTGAAGATGTAGGGCAGGCTGCGTCTTGATGGTTCAACTCCTCTTTTTTTCCAGGCTCTACGGTGACAAGTCACCAACCTCAAGGTTCTTGAAAAAAACTCATCTCAAAAAAACGATAGTAGGGTTGAGTTCTGCCGGCTTTAACCAGCTCTCCTGTGGAGAAGAATGTGGATTAAATGCCTAACTATCCGCTTGTTGCAGACCACAGCAAGTCACCAGAGTTGGCCACATAATTTTGTGTGAGAGAAAGACACTAAATGCATTCCCTATCTAATCCTGTAATCACCTGCACAATTACGCACTCTTCTCATAATCATTCCTCCGCGTGTAAAGAGGATTTAACTACATGCATAAAAAGCAAAAAAAGCTTTCTGCCTTATTTTTCTTTCCTTTATGTGAGAAAATTCTTTTCCTACTCAGGGGATACTTAAGTAGTAAATACAAGTGGTAACACAATCATTCAGTTCTCTCCTATTTCTGCTTTCAGAAGATCAGGTTTTGAATCAACAATCAGGGGAGTAACACTTACATTCGCCACAAAAACTGTTTCCGCAGCAGGCAATAACAACTGCATCGGTTATCGTATCTCTACAAATGGGACACAGCAACTCATCTGGAATCGGATCATCAGAGGATGAGGGTAAAAAGGGCGGCTTTTCCTTCTTTCCTCTAGCAGAAGCTTCCCTGGAGGGTGGGGTGGGGAAGGAAAAAGAAAAAAGTTAAAGATGTGGATATGAAAACTGTTCCAAGCTTTTAATTTTATCAAAGGAAGATAACGGATGGAATTATTCTCACTCCGCATTAGCCTTCTAAAACACAGGCATTTAGTTTCAACTGCCAGAGAGGGGAGGGGGGGACAATTTTCCTTCTGCAGAACTCTACCATTCATTGGATCAACTAAGAAATTAGCTCAGACTTAGAAAAATCATTTTATGACGGCTAGAAATCAGGGGAAATGAATCCCAGCCCTCCTTTGCCAGAGGGTAAATCTAAATTGCAGGCTCAGGATAGAGTTGGCCTTCAAGTAATTGCATTTTATAAGTGAACGAAGTCTATGTTACAGCTCCTACCAAAGGAGATCCGTGACAGAAAAACAGAAGTGCTACCGATTCCTTTTTAAGAGAACCACTCTTGTCAGCACACAGTAGCATTTTTAGTTTGGAGCAACAGGAAAACTTCAGTCTGTTTCACACGTGAGATTTGATAAAAGGCAGAGGGGAAGGAAACCTCAGCCCAATAGTCCAATTTGATAAATTTTGCAAGAAGCCTTTGAAACATAAACCAGATGCAAAACGAGCTTTCTGATAGAATGACTCCAAGTGTAAACACTACGGAAATGTTTTGCAGAAATAGATTCTCAGCCTACCACACGTTTAACCAACTTCCAGGGGCACAAACAGTAGGACCACCCTGTTTTCATATTAGAAAGTATGGCAGATTTTAAGGTTAAGATACGGTGACAATGCTTCCTCCCCTGCAATTACAGATGCCGGCCAACTCGGCTGCATTGCCACTCAGACATTCACTCGTGGTTTCTCTCCTTCGGTTTCTGGTCAGTCCAATTAATTCCATACTTACGCATTAATAGTTGGTATGGCGTATTTTCCAGTGTTTGTCAGCATAGCACCCTTTGTTTTGGGATCTTTCACCTCCATCGTGAAACTCCTTGGAATTCCTGTGCTCTTTTTAATTCTGGGAGCAGACTCCAAACTTTTGTCCTGCTAAGAAAAGAAATGCAGGCACGTCTCATCTCAAGACCCACACTTAAAGTGATCTGTCAGTGATTCTGTTAAGCGGCAAAAGCCTTTCATCCTCTCCTTTTACCCAGCAGAAGGGTTGCTTGACTCAAATACTTATGTTCCTAAATGAAGATAGCCAGGATGTTCCAAAGGCTTGAGCAGTGGTTTGAACTCATTTGACATCCTTTGCCTTAACTTCAGGTTCCTTAAGGGTGAAATATCCCTTAGCTCACCATCCACTCCGAGAAGAGACACAAATCCGCTCCTCCTCCAAAGCACAGTTCAGAGGGAGATCTCAATTCAGGGCTCTGAGCCAGTCACTGGGGAAACTTAGATTCACCATCTCTGTAGGAAGGCCGAGTTCATACCTCACGCACATACGTTCAGTGACTAACGTTAAATGGCATGAATACGCAACCAGAGGCTCGTGTAATTAAAACATGCAAATATTCAACAGATGACGTCAGGGAATTATTTGACAGGCACATTAGAAACACAGTTAAGCTCACACAGATTGTCATATCGACCTTATGCAGAATCAGATTTTCAAATTATTGAAGCCATCTGATTAGTAGAGACGTATTAGTTCAAATGTTCAAATTACACGCCAGTCCAGATACGAGCAGGGTCTAAGGGAGTGACTCTCAGTGATCCGGACCTTCAAGCACCTATCGGTCAGATCAGCCACTCATGGTTTTGGTTTTAATGGCATTCATGCACAAAAGCAGCCAACTAGTTTCAACATTTTCTTAAATGCCTGTTTCACATACACAGCTTTTTCTCAACAGTAACATAATCCAGATCGACATCTATGAAATCACTGCCATTTACATTTCCAGAAAACTTTAGAGATCATTGACTAATTTGTTTGAACCCAAACGGTTTACAAAACATGTCCAAAACCCACAAAACATTACTGGCAATACACCAACATTCAATTATGGCGTTTAATGCACAGTAATAAAAAACCAGAGAACTCTGAACACCTTGCCTCCATGCTAAGCCAGCCTGCACCGAAGAGGTTAGAGTAAGTAATGGCTTTGACCTGCTTTATGGTATGTTCCTGCATTTTTCTGAAATAGTTAAATTCTCTCAAAAGCTTAAATGTGTACACCGCTTGGACGGTTTTTCACTTTTTCGAGCAAAACTTCACAGGAGTTTACAGAACCAAGGACACGTTTAAGGACAGCACTAACAGAGACCAATTTCTTTTGATGGCTGCTTTCCAAACTATTTTTTTTTCTCAATTGTACACAATTGAATTTCTGCAGTGAGAGAGGGAAGAAGTTACCAGCAGGAAGAGACCTCTCCTTCTTGGAAATGAATGCCGGTCTTTATTTTCAGAAGAAAGAACTGTCTCCTCTGCATTAGGCCCTGCCTCCTCTAATCTTTGTACTCTTTCAAGACGAGTAATTTCATTGCACAGCACTATGTCTGTGCACCAAGGGCCATCACTAGTGCTCTCCCGGCCAAAGTCACACGTTATTGAGCCAAAAATGCAAGCGATTCCATAGCCAAACATGGCATTACAACAGTTTCAGAGGGACACATCTGCTCTTATGCCACACCGACACATTGGTATAATCTTAGAAACAACTGGGCACATTTTCACAATTCACAGTTTGTGTTCAACCAAATTAGATTGCGCTCTCCACTGCACATATACTGCAATTTATGAAATTGTGCAGCATTCAAAGAATGGTTCCATGACTACCATCACTAGAAATTCAAAAATAGGGATGCAATTGTCCACGTTACAGAAACGCTTCTATTTTGGCTGTTCAAAACCCCCCTTAAATGTCCACAGCTTACAGACAAATCAAGTCTTCCATAAAAATTGTGTTTGTTTCCAACGCAAAATTAACAAAACTTATCAAAAACGGTAGACAGCTGAAGTGCTGCTCCTCTGGGTCCTGAAGAAGACCAATACTACAACATCACCTTGAGGCTGATAAGGTACTCTGCTTTTATCTTCCAAAATGGGAACTACTCTTTACAGGATGGTATCAAAACATACACACATTTTAAAGTTAAAATAAATACTTTAAATTAGTAGAAATTTTATTAAAGTCTTGTTCAAATTACAAGTGCTAGCCAGATACAGATGACAGTATAAGATTTAAAAGTACAAAGAAAATGCTTTTTTATTTTTTAAGTATTTGACGAGAATATGCATATACCTTAGTAAGCTGGGCCACAGAAATAGATGCAGGAGAGTCACCAATCTGTTCACGAGAAAAGAAACACGTAGTTGAGTTCTACAATCGAAACACGGCAATAGCTAACCTCTACTGTAGTCCCAAAGCCTGCACTATCGCCTCTGACTGTCACTGAAAGCGGCATTTCCAACCCACTGGAACTTGTATTTGTTCAAAGCAAAGCCCAGACCTACGACAGCTTAAGAGTGTGGTTAATGAGGTTAATGAGAAGAAACTACAATTACCAAACCCGTTTGAGATCAGCTTACTGCTCCAGAATATCTCAGAGAGGGACCCTTCTCAAATGCTCACGACTGCTTAAAAGTCAAAGGGGTAAGGAAGCTGTCAATTTCCAGCTAAAGAGCATTTAGAAAATAAATTCAAGTTTATTCAAGAAGGAAGCAGCACTACAGGAAACTTATCTTCAGTGTAGTTTTTTGAAAATTAATCAGTTCATGTCTCATCATTTATAAATGCACACGGTTACACTTGGATGAAGACAGCAGGTGCCTGTCAAAATAAAGCACCGGCATATCAGCCCCGAAACGTGAACTCTGCCTCTCCTGTCACTATGTTTAAAAATGCCAAACTCACCATACCCCACGAAACCCAAATAAAAACACCAGTCCAAAACATCAGCCATAAAAGTAACACACCACCTAGTCTAGAAAAAAATTTACTGCTCCAATTATTGAAATAAAGGTGTTTACCAGGACAGAGCAGACACTGAGAAAACTGATTCCTTGTATTTTATTAGACCACAAGCCATACTACCCAAATCAGTTTGGGAAGTGTGAGAAATTAGTCTAGTCTGCCAATGAGTCGCTTTTTGTAAAATATGAAAGCTTACAACGTGTAAGCCAAGGTGTGCTAGCTTTGTGGAGCTCCCCCCAGCCCCCACCTCTGCGCAGACATGAAATAAACACCCGTCTCCACTCCGTGTGTGGCTCAGCTCTTCGCACACCCAGATTTGGGCCAACAGCTTCATGCTCCGTCTGCCACTCTCTTTCCCATGCACAAAACAGGCCCGTGCTCTCTCACGGCAGGCACAATCACCACCGTTTTGCAGTTTTTCAGAGAGTGGGAAGGTGCTCTCTTGGAGTCTGGCATTAAACAGTCCTGTACTGACCAGGAACTGAAACATAACCGTTCATAAACTATTAAGTAGTTCCGGTATTTTTTTAGGGAGCAGTTATTATATGGCCTGCAGGCAAGAGTCTGATTTCTTAAAGGTGGCGATAGCACTCCTTTCTACTAAACAGTTATCAAACGCAGGCGATAGATAATTCGTGTACTAGTTAGTACATCTGCCCAACAGCCATCTTCCTCTTCCAATGATCCTACATTCTCGTGACTTTTTTTTTCCCTCTAAATTTCTACTGAAGTATTTCCTGCCAGTCCCTCAAATCAATCAAGCAGAAACAACACCTCCATGAAACTTGTACACAGCCCTAAGGTAATACTGCAGAAGAACTGGGGGGAAAAAATCCAAACCCAACCAGCCAACGCAACCCTCAAAAACCAAGAACCGACAGTGAATTTATTAACTCCCATTTCAAACACAAGCCTAGACAGAAACTCACACGAAGCACGTGGGAAAGGGCACCAAAAATAGGAGGAAAAGGCTAGTCTCACTGCTGGAACGTTACGTGTAAATTACAGCGGTTTCCTAAAATCCGATTGCTTGGCTGAACTAAACATTCAGCCAGGAAGGATCACGGTTGTGCCTGACGGTGCTAAAACAATGGGCCTGGCGCTGCGTTTCTGCAGCCTTTAAGGACAAGCCCTAACTAGAAATCCTCGCAGTTACCAAAACAGTAATACTAAACAAAAACGGAGGCACTTTCTTGCTTTGGCTGTAGTAACAGTAGGACAGCAGCACAAATTTGGACGTATAGAATGACAGCTGATATAAGAGCGAGACAAGGAAGAAATACTCAAAGTAAAACCTTTTGTGCATCCTGTTCAGAAAAATCATGACTACTTTTAATTTTGCTGCTTTACTGTTCAACAGTGATTGGCAAGCTTTTTGGTGATTTCTTCCTCCCACACTAAGATCCAGGTTCGTCTTTGAAATACATGCAGAAATACAGGTATTTAAAAAAACAAACCGAAACAAAAAGCCCACGCTTTGAACCAAGAGTGAGTTAGCTTTAAGAATAAAGTTAATTGTGTCTCCAACACCAGAAGCACCCGAGGCTGCAGTGCTTTTACAGGGAGAGAGAGAGAGAGGATTTGTAAAGAGCGATGCAAGGCTTCCACCCTCCCCACGGCTACCCACAACCCAAATCAGGTCCAGGCAGAGCAAACTAGAAGGGAACGTTTCTGCTTCGTCTTTCATTTACTTTAAGTAGTTCTAGCTAACACTGAGGCTTCCCTCCCACTCCAGGATTTTTCCTTTTCTTGGAGACATCTGTGCTAGCGGATGGCGAGATGCGACTCAGAAACGTGACACAGACACGCCAGGGAAGACGCGAGGCGAAAAGAACATTAACCTTCTTTTGGAACGTGTGATTTGTGTTTATGCACATGCTAGTAAACAACAAGAAAAATAACCCTTTTCAAGAAATAAAAACTCGTCTGAATTAGATGAAATACTATAAATGTGGTTTACATAAATGCATAAAATTAACTACTTGGGTCACTGGGCCAGTAAACTAACTCAAACTCACAATGCGAGCCATTCATGCATTCATGGCCAAAAAGGAATTCGAACCACTCGGTGACAGAATTACAGGTGTCAGATTAAGACGTAGTGGTTTTAGACCTACATACAAAAAGCTTACAATTTTAAGTTGATTGGATACTGTTCCATGAGCATCAGAGGCTGCATTCTTCACAGAACACAGAGCCAGAGTTCATCTCTTTCTAGATTTAGGTGATCCTAACAGCTTATCAAGGCATCAGATCCAGCGGTCCAGGGTTAGTGTAATGCCTCACACCACAGCAGTGAAGTACTTAAAATAAAGATGAAAAATGAAAACCACCAAATAGTGATTTTTATACTGTAGGGACTATTTTGAAATGTGTAGTTACGCATAGCATTCAACCCAAGTGGCAAATCAAGATTACCAGTCAAGTATTTCCTTGTGTTACTTAATTATATTTCAGCAGCCGAATGACAGTGTTTTCAAACCTGAAGGAAAATGCTGCTCCTTTTCCAAACGTAAAAAAGTGAGATTGTGATTTTACATACCGCTTTTGATGTTCCACTCACTGGCTCAGTTCGACTTCTAGAAGAAGAAAGAAAGGTGATCAGAATTTAAAATAAAGCACTTGTGCCCAGCATCAAGCAGCAAAACCAGATTATGAAAACGGATTGTCAAAACATTATGTTCTGATAGTCTACTGAATGTGGAAATTTGTCCGTATACATAAACTGTTCTCTCTTGTACACTCAGTGCAAAGAAAAACAAAACCCAAATCACATTTCACCTTTGTCACAAATTACTCCAAGACTTACAGATACAGAACACAACAGCACAAGAGGAAGTCCTCAGGTATTTTGTCTCTGCTACCTAAGTATCAAACCCATGATGTCTGTCCTATATTTTGTGTTCTTAAATAATCAACCATCAAAACAGGAAGGTAACGTTAGCCAGTCTGTATATCCCTAGTATCACAAATAGGGCCATACACAGTACTTTAGTTTCTAAGCAAGAACAGTGATGGTCTAGACCCTTCAAGGTGCACCTTTCCTTAAGCGAACCAGAAATCAGTCATCCGACAAAGACATAACAAAAATGTCAGCAGCAGAGTCTTTACGAGAGCGTGTCTTTGTGGAAGCCCAAGCACTGTGCTCAGACGGCTACCATATTTAGCCACTAAATGTGTTACATATGCTATGTGGATTCAAAATAGTACTAGAAATGTCACCTGACAGCAGTTTCTAGAATTTTGTTCAATTGAGGAGTCCCGTGACAAAAGGAAATAGCGGCCTCGATTGCCAGAATTTGTTTTAAGATGATCTTGAAAATGCTACAGTATTTTAGGAACCATTTATTACGTTTGAAAACTTGCTGAGATTCCACATACTCATTGATCCGTATCGCAGAGGCAATTCAAAGGCTGCTGTGGAATTCACGTACAAAGAGAAAGGCTCGTGCTTCCTGCCACTGCTAGACCACCACCAGGCTCACAATTACAGCCACACAGCTCCCGAAGGGGAGCAAGTACAAGGAAACACTGTCAATGACCACCCAATGGTTTCTTCATCCACTTACCTCAAAGAACACATTACAAGATGAGTAACACATTTTTGAAGGCCTCTCCACCCTTACAGCATCCGTTCATCATTCCCAAACTTTAGCCACTCTGCCAGTGGCTTCTGCAATGTTTCCAGCTGGAGGAGCAGAAAGCTCATCTGCCTGGTGAATTGTCAATGCTAGAACAGCAGTGCCATCCTTCCCTTATCCCCACATACAGGTATTTACCTGATCTTTGAAGCTAGCAGCATCTATCCTCTCATTGTGGGGCAGCATTACAATACCAGGAGAGGGTGCCGTCCAATCAGAAACGGAGGATGCACTGACAACGCAGCACTAAGCATACACGTTTTAATTAACCCCCAGTGTTTAGAAGCACAACTCTGTGGCCTCCAGAATTACTAGGGAGTACCTGAAAGCACTGCAACAACTACGGCAGTAACATGCCCAAAGCTGACATGCAGAGCCACATAAATTCAGGGGGTTTTGCTTGCAGACACTTCATGAGTACCAGGATGCTGCTGTACTGTTGGTGCGAGACACGCTGTAACTCATCACTCTACTCTGTTGAGAACCAACACTAGAAAGACATGGCAAAACCACAATTTAATAACATCTTTTAATTGTGAGGGAGAGGCATATCTTTAAGAAGGCCGGAAAATATGACCATTCAAACAGCGCTAATGTAGCTGACATAGAACGGGTCTGTATGAATGCAGAAATGACAGCAATAATCCTGTAGTCGGGAGCGCATTTGAGCATCTGTAATTTTAATCAATACACCCGATTCTCTGTCCTCCGTAAATCTTAGGAATACAGAATTAAAACCTGGAGCACAGACATCGGCTTAGGGTAAAAACAGACTTAGAAAGATAACCAGTAACATTTGGTAACCTGCTCAACTGCTTACTGAGTTTCAAGTTTGGAAAGGATTAACTATTCCTTCATCGTACTCACACAAAAGGCTTTAGGACACTGTTCTTTTTCTCTGGCCTTAAACGGACATTGTCTTTAGGAAACTACTAGGAATCCTTTATGAATGAAACTTCTTGTTTGCATTGTTCGCCAGCTGGCAACCTGGGTCTTTCCTCTATAGCTAGTACACAAAAAACCCAGATTTGGGCCGTAAGAATACCCTCCAGCCCAAATGCAAGAAATAGTCAAACACTGAGACGCAGGCTCTTCTGAGATGGGAACAAATCCTAAGATGACACTACAATGTGTATCTGCCTGTACTATAAAAGCAATAAAAGCAAACACATATAATAAGGAATTTCTCCATCTGGAGATCCATGTAGAGACCATGGCTCTCAGAACAATCAGCCCCAAGAACAAACACAGTAGAGGCATCTGAAAAGTTACAATTGGTGGAGTGTGAACCCCGTGTCCCAACAGCACTAAAAATGTCAGCCTGCTTTGGGGCAGACACATTAAAATCTAGCCCATGACAACAAAAATTAACAGCAGCTTTAACAAGAAAGATACAAGCTGAAAGCCCCTGTACACTAATATAAATTTAAAAAGCTATCACACCAAAACCCCTTAGAAAGAATACAATGGTTCGTGGATACTTACCTAACAGAGGTTTTGCTGGCAGCTTTAACTCCTCCAACAGGGATTCTTCTGACAATCACCGATGAGTTCTTAGGAATCAGGGCATTGTCATCTGTGTATTCTGAAAACAAGAGAAACACAGGAAAAAACCCTAGTCCATTCATAAGGATTAAGAATTAATACGTAATTACACAGCACTTCAGAGAATCCCTTGACAGATAGAAAAGCAAACTTTTGTATGTCACATCGCGCTTTTATCGTCTCAACACACTAACAGTACATTGCAAGAAATCTTCAGGTTTGAGAACCAAACACATACAGCAAAATTTGTCTCCTTTTTTAAAAAAAGTTGGAATGCCAACAGCCAAACGGTCTCAATGGTCACTAAAGGAGAGTCTGCTAATGCATGAGGTTCTGTCCTGATCTAACTCAAGTTGCTCTTGCTTCTGTTAGGCTACAAAGCCAACAGATCTTCGGAGCAGAACAACCCACAGCAAAGTCTCACCTGCATAAACCAGAGTCTAAAGTCTGTCTAGCTTGCCCTGCAACAAAACAGGCACCGAGCTAAAGCATGAAAACGCCATTGCTTCCATAGCTGTTAACTCAAACGATTCACCTAATGCCACCAGTGCTCAAGACTGACGGAACGCAGAAGAGACCCTGCCATCTCTGTCTATTTCTTGGAGCATCTTCCACCAACAACCACACTTCTCACCCTCTCAGTGCTTTACATTTGAATGGAACCCAAACTGGCAGTGCTAGAATTTGCATCACAGAACTTTTGGCCTTTTTTGAGCTTGCTTTCACAAGTAGGGCAGAATTGGCTCAAACTAAAGTGGTATCTCCCCTCTGAAGCTAATCATCTCCTTTGAATTAAACGTGAAGGGACGTGAACTCTTTCAATTCCCTTCTTGCAGAGCAGAGAGACTCAAACAAAACTACATACGAAGACAGCCTCTAAAAGCCTTTAGAAAACAGTGTGTGCCTGACGCTACCCGTGCTTTGCCTTGGCTTACACCCTGTCAGTCTTTTGAAACGGAGGAAAGCCTTCTGACCTTTTACATACGACCCAAAAAAACCTGCCCTTACTACCTGAGACACTTGGACTGAGCAAGCTTAAAATGCAAAGCCCTTCCCATGAGAATGGTTGTCTATTGTACTTACACCAGCTGGATATGACTAACTGTTTTAAAGCACTACCAGCAGCCATTCCCCGTAATCTGCCTACAGTTTCAAATGCTAAAAGCCCTTACCTTTGCAGAACGATGGCCTGAAAACCAAAGATACTGGATATGAAGCCAAGCTCTGTCAGGGAGATTTTGCTCAGGGATCAGACCCAAAATAGGAATAGTTCACAATTTATGCATCATTTTTCAGTATATTCTTCCTATGGGCATGACTTCCTTTGGAGTTAGCGGGAGTTTGTTTTGAAGACATCGCATCACAGCATTACTAAAACCGTCAAGTGCGTGCTGTAACGCTGAACTCGAGCAAGTTCCGAGCTGCAGAGACAGTCTTAGAAGAGCACTCTTCTTCCTTAAAACTAATCACCCAAGAGCGTTCAGAGTCCCATTTTTGGTTTTATACTTTTTTGTCTTTTCCTGATAAGCAGAATAGCACATTCTCCAAGGGGTTTGAGACAGAATGTTACAGGGCAGGAAAGAGTACTCAAGAAACCTGAGTTCTGGAGTCTACTGTTCTACCACGGTATTGTGAGAACATCTATGATAAGAAATTCAGATCAAATTAAAAGGAGGCAAGTTTAAATGCGCTATTCTTGAGTATGGGCTTTTTGAAGGGAATTCTGCCCTCACAGAACACGCCTCTAGAGTAAGCGTGGAAGAGGACATCCCCCCACCCCCTCTGTAAAAGAGGTCCCAACCATCCCTTTGCCTTCCCGGCATCTCTAAAAGCATCATCTCGTATTTTTCCACTGAGCTTTAAAATCCTGTTTACTTTTACCTCATACTAGCTTTGCTTCTATTACTAGATTTCCATTGTGAAAAGTAGCAGTTACTGAACTGTAAAAGCTTGGAGTACCCAGAAAAATCTGAACAAGGAGGCCATCTTCACTCAAGCTTCACTTTGTTCTTTCCAAGAGCATTTCAACATTTTGTCAGGACTGCGGCACAGACAAAGGTATAAAATGCAATACTGTATGTCCGCATATAGGAATTCCAAACATCCCACTGAGGCAGAAAATCTGGGGTTTTTTTCCCTTTTTTTCCTGAAGGTGAGTTTAAGCATCTACATCTGACGAATAACAACTGGAAGTAACGGTTATGCGTATAAACCAAAAAAGTTGGCATTCATACATATTACACCAAAACGTATTCTCTAGCTGTGCTCTGAAAACCACTGGGGTATTTTGGTGTTTTCGCATGGAAAACACCCTTACCTTCACTAAGTATCTGTGCCACTAGTGTACCAAGTTTAAAAGATTACACTCATTTTACAAAGGTCAAAGTGCAACACAACCTACCTAGAGGAGGATCGTGTCACTGCCACACACGACTGATGCTCTTTGAAGCAGGAAAGTTAGCCCCTTTCGGCCCTTTAGGCAAAGCCCCTTTCGGCAACCCCACGTTTAAGGGAACCTAGTGAAGCACATGCTTTTTCCTCACTGCCCTGAGGCCCCGCGCCCCCACGCACCTTCGTCGGTCTGGGCGTTGCTGATCTGCAGGTCACAGTTGGCCGCCTTCAGCTTCTCACGGCCCATGATCCGGCACTTGAGGTCGCGGAGGGAGATGTGGAGGCCGTCGAAGGTGACTATATCGTACTTCAGCTTGGAGAAGAACTTATAATGCACAGCAGACATGGTCGGGGGAGAAGACTCGGCTGGGGGAGGCCTCAGGAAGGCCCCGCCTCCCAGCCCCACAAGGTCTCCAGCCTGGGGCTGTCAGCAATGGCGCTGGGCTGTGGCGGCGGGGCCAGCCCGGCTCCTCCCGGCAGCCCAGGCGGAGGGTGGGCGAGGGGGAGCGGCCCCCGTGGCCCTGGCTCGGCCTCCCCTCCCTCTCTGGCAGCAGACAAAACCAGTATCTGATGAAACACAACAAATTTATTCCATGAACTGGGTGCGGAGAGCACAGCCCCGCAGCTCGGGGCTGGCACCGGCTGGGGCTTTGCTGGGAAAAACCAGGCGAGAGTCACCCTGACGTCCCACACACGTACCTCGTGCCGGGACCTGCCAACCCGTCCCTCTGCCCAGCGCCCCCACGGGATGCAGAAAGCAGCGCTGCTGGCCCTGGTGTGGTCCTGAGCCATGTCGCAGCAGACGAGTCCTTAACCAGCAGGCCTATCATGTTAAACTGACATTTGAGAAGTGATGAGACCCTAGTGGTGCACGAAAGCCTATTTTAAAAGTCGGGTTCTGTACAGGACTGCCATGGAAATTGACTGTTTGGAAAACAGTCTGTTCCCCTGCTCAATTTGCCAGCAGTTCAACAAACCCACGCTCGGATTTCTGTGCCTCGGCCTACCTTCCTTGCCCGCTGGAGTCTTGCAGTGCATTACCAGCTCAAGTGATCTAGCCCCAAAGGTAACCCTACTGAGGCGAGATCTTTCTATGAGAAACAACATCTTTCAAGGTCTTGTACATAATGGCACAGGAGGGATAAAAACCTTTTCCCGTGTCTAATTGAAAACACCTGGGTAAGTCCGGCTGCTGGCAGGAAACGCCCCAGAATTGCCCCTAGATTGTCAGCAAATCAACAGTCAGGGATGGAGCACCAGCCACATCCCTTGCCTTTGGGGATTCACAAAAGCCCAAGCCTGCTGGTGAAGTCGTTACTCACAGGAGTCGTTCCCCATTGCGGCCATGGCTCCTCGTCAGGAACAGAACAGAGGGGAAAGCTCTGGGTGACAAAGGATGCCAGGACGCGCTCCAGAAAGAGAAGATCAGCGCCAATCCCCTCACCTGAGTGCAAAGAAATAGTTGCACACTAACAAAATAGTTAAAAAAAGAACCCCAAGCCAAACCCACAGCACAGCATCCCCCTCTACAACCGTTTCAGCGGTAGTTACAACCGCTGCCCAGCTGCAGGCTGATGGCCCTGCTGGCCCTGTCACAGGACTCTCACTGACAGCAGTTACCAAGGCCCTTTTGGAAGACTGCACTGTGCGCCACCTTCACTGGAGAGGACCTGCTGCTTCCCTGTGGCTGCCTTTAGCAGCAGAGCCCTCTGGTTCTCCAGCCCACACTTTCCCTCCTTGGATGCAGGAGGGACCGGCTTTCAGCCGCTGCTTTAACAGCTGCCTTTGCTGTGCTCCTCTGCTGTCTCCCTTCCTGCCGCATCAGTCAGGGTGGGCTTCTTGTCATTCCGGACTGAGCCCCCAGCACATGCTAAAGAAACAACAATTAGCAAATAGGAACTCTACCCATAGCGCCTATCTGGACAGCCTATCAAGGTGTAATAGCTCATCCTACCCTTCCCAAGGTAGAGACCAGCCTATACTTTGATCCCGTATCTACCTACTGTACCATCTCTCCTAAAGCTCAAATCGTAATTACCTTTGCAAGAGGATGGCCGTTGAGGAGCAGTGGGCAGTAAACCATCAATGGTTGGAAAAAAGTAGCCAAGCAAGTGGCAAAGGAAGGACCCAAGTTATCCCGAAGGCCAGCTCAGCCCAACAAAGCTCAGGGAGCTTTGGTCCTCCCTGTCTCCCTCGCAAAGCTAGAAATGGCGCTTTCACCATCAAGCTCCTGTGGGATAGAAGGCAAACTTTTCAGGCAGCAGCTGTGTCCTGCCGCGTAGGCTCTGAACTAGCCCTGCTGAAAAAGCTGACCAGCACATTGGGCTACAAAGAAGAAGCTCCTTGGTAAAGATGGCTTCCGAGACACGCGCAAGAGAACTTGACCAGCAGTGAGCTCATCTATGCAAGTGGGTCTATTTTTACAAGAAACCAGACGGAAATGAGCTGAAAGCTGCCAAGGTGCAATGAAAGAGTGCAAACTCAGCTACTAAATATGAATTAAGCGTGCTTGCAAAGTGGGACACGTCAACAACTCCTCCAAAGTGAATGGTAACAGGCAACCTCATGGCCAAAGCCAATAGGTTTCCTAGACTGTGACAATGCATATGTGAATCGCCTTAGGGTGGCACATAAGGGAGCAAGAATTGTAACACGGGGTCCTTCTCGGGCTCCCAGCCGAGAGGCGCCTTTACGGCTGGCAATAAGAAAGGGGTTTAGCTAATGTGTACGTCTGCTGCCTTCTTCCCTGTACCCACGCAGGAACTAGAAGAGAAGTGCAAGCGTTTTACCGTTTCTGTAGAAGTTCAGGTCAACATTTAAACAGCCAAAGCTCTGAAGAGGTACGCTGACCCTTACTTAGGCACTTCTTTTGTCTCCCTTTGAGAGATAACTAAGCACATTCCCTCCTAGCCACAGTCTAGCAGCCAGAAGCATGCAGAACACGCAGACAAACCTCCACCATTTTTTCAGGGATGTTTCAAGTCATGCCATACTTAGTGCAGGAGTTCACCAAATGTCACTAAACTCGGAGACTTTGACCCAGCCAGCCATGGCCACGGGGCTTCAGCTCACCATTTGTGTGTCAGAGCCATCAGACGGACGACCCCGTCCTCCTTGAGACACCCCTTGGGGCAGCCGTACCCAGCGCCGGGTGGCTGGATATGGCCTTTGCTCCATGGGGAGGCGCTTCCTGGGAGCAGGATCTCTCACTGGGGCACTGGGAAGCCCTCCTGAGGCCTGCATGCCTGAGGGACGGCTCTGCACTGCTCCATCGCTCACCAAAACCAGGGGCGGAGGAAGGCTGCCCTGGTGGCCTCCAAAAGAATCAGCTCACCTGGGCTCCTCTGCGGCCACCGGGCACCTTTGCTGTCAGGCGGCTCTCCGCGCTGCTCTGCCAGCTTAACCAGCATCTCTTGCCCTCCATCTCTTCCCGCTCCTCACCAGCACTTCTCCTCCCTCCCCTCCCTGACCAGCTCCCCCCTGCTCTCCCCGGCCCTCTGGCCCTTCCCGCCCCTCTCCCCCCACCCCGCCGCCCTCTCCCAACCTTCTCTCCCTCCCTGACCTCCTCCTGCCGGCCCCAGCCGTGCTCCAGGGCCTGGCCCTGGGCCAGGGCAGCCCCGGGGAGGCGGCCATGGTTCCCGCGGGGTCAGAGGGCAGGAGGGGGCGCCCCGGGGCACGCTGGGAGTTGTGGACCCGGCACAGGGCTCCCGGCGGCCATCTTGTGTCGGCTGAGGGGAGGCTGGCACAGGCCGACAGGACAGATCTGCAGAGCCGGGAGCTGCGGTGAGTCCTGGGCCCTTGGGCTCCTGTCAGCCCTCTTCTGCCTCCCTGTTCCTCCCTGCCCTTCCCCTTTCCCTCTGGGTCCTGTTTTTCGCCTCCCTGTACCTCCCTTCCTCTCTCCTGCTGTGCTCGGCTCCCTGTCGCCCTTTCTCTTTTCTCCAAGTCCCTCTCTCTCTCTGTCATCCTTCCTCTCCCTCTACTTTCCCCGTCGCCCTTCTTTCCTGCTCCCTGGGCCTCTTGGTTTCTCTCTCTCTCTTCTGCACAGAGGCCCCAGGCTGAGTGTGCAGCTCGCACTGTGCAGTGAGGTCAAACCCATGTGGCTACTGGACAGACCTCTCTCCCTGCTGAGCACAGAGTAACTAGGTTTGGGGGTTTTTTAGCTGCCTCAGTTAAGCGACTCCAGTTAGATAGGATGAACCCTGGCTTCAAAGTTTTACTCTGTTTTTTTTTTTTTTGTTTACTCTGGGACCAGTTAATGAAGATATGCCACTATTATGTACTGGTAAACAGTGGGTTCACTCATTTGTCTTCCTGTTATGTCCACAATGAACAAACAGGCTCTATTAAGACTAGCTATATAACATGAGCTTGACAAACTAGCTTGATCAGTCACTGTGAGCCAAATCATGCTTGCTTTACTTACAGGATTGTCCCCCCAATCATTCTGCTTGCATGAGAGGCCCTTCAGATGAGCTTCTATTTTTGCATTTTCCCTGGGCTATGCCATTAGCTGGGATTTGTTTGTTAAGTAGAAGATTAATGTCAGGCAATTTTAACACGTAATCTGATCTGGAATACTTGTTTACTGGAATTGTTTACCCAATGGTAGATAGTGGACAAGATCAAATGATTTTTTGTTCTATTAAAAAAAAAATGGTTTTTAATGTGAATGGAAAACCGTTTTCTGTATTCACTTACCTTTCTGTTCTGATGTATTTACTGATGCCTGTCTTTATTCCCAGTCATGGAATTCATAGAGTCGGTTCTGTGTGAGTAGCACGCAGTCAGTTTGGTTTGAACTAAGCCGTGGGCAGAGCACTAGCGTAAGGTTTGGACCCAGAAATGTGCACTCTTGTGGGCCTTGTGTCACTTTCCCAAGTGTAGTCAAGAGTGCTTTTTGTAGATCCCGGAGGGATCATTAAATGCACCCAAGGTTTACTAATTTCTGTAAATTGAAAGGGGCACGGTGGTGAGGTGTTTTTAGGAGTCTCTAGGGATCCAAAAGCATATAGTAAAGGCTATCTTAGGACCTATACCAAAGGTTGAACCATGTTACAGAGCTGTAATTGAGTTTCTGGACACCTCCCTGGGCTCAGTCAACTGTGGGTCAAGATAACACGCGCTGTTGTGTGCTTTTAGTTGCAGAAAGTAACGTTCCTTTACTGCAGTAACAAGCATCACCTGGGCACTAAGAGACGTCTTTTTGAATGACCAGACATATCGAATCTTAACCAGTGGTTATATGCCAGTGTATTGGTCCTGATATGAAAAAGTATGTATTTACTACTCAGGTAAACAGCTTGCTAAAATGATGAAATGGCTCATGAAAGAGCCAACGAGTCATGGCTCTCCAAAATAAGGTACAACCTGCTGTATGAATGACACAGGAGTAAAGGCAAGTAGATTCTGCTCTATGTATAGTATCTTCAGATGGAACGTCTCAGGACTGAAACCGGACTTCATAGTAAAATTCTTCAATCTGAGAGGAAGTACCATTTTGCAAGGTCATTTTTGTAATGTAGATATTGAAAGAGGGGAAGAACCACGAAGGGCACTATTGCAAGTGGCACATACGTCTGTTGGCTAGAGATGTTAAATATGTTAATTTTGAAGTACCTTTTTCCAAGAGAATTTCAAATGCCATTTTTCAGTTGGTTTTTTTTCCTAATTTCTCTGACACTTCTTTCTGTCCTTTACCACCCCACTAGTTTCATGACAAGATAGATTCGACTCTTGAGAGTCTGAAAGGCACAGCTGAATGTCTGAGGCAGCCACCTTCAATCTCAGCAGAGGCTGAGAAGATTAAAGAGCAAATCAGTGAAAATAAGAACGTGTCAGTGGATCTGGAAAGACTTCAGCCGGTGTAGGAGACGCTTAAACAGAGAGGGAAGGAAATGATTGCTCGCTCAGAAGGAGCCGATAAGGATATATCTGCTAAAGGTAATAGATGGAGGAAAGTTTCATGTAGTGGAAATGCAGCAAGCTGCAGCATATAAAAATCTTCATTTCTGATGACCACTGCTCTGGGGATTGTGTTCTCCTGGAGAAGCTGGAGAAGATGTATAAAAGCAAAGTATTTGTTTAAAATAATTCATCGTGGATATGACCTTTGTTTTATTTTTTAAGGTTGTGGTGGTTGTTTCCACTTAAGGTTATGAGTCGTCCTGTAAAGAAACAATTTTACAGTCTAAATTTTAAAAGATACCCATATGTTTCTGCTGTAGAACTGTAGAGAGATTTATGGCCAAGAATCGTTTGCCAAGGTAGTAATCTAGTTCCTCTGTTGTTTAGCTGTTCAAGATAAACTAGACCAAATGGTCCTCGTTTGGGAAGACATCCAGACCTTGACTGAGGAGAGGGAGGCCAAATTGTTGGATGTAATGAAACTAGCCGCAAAGTTGTGGTGTAGTCACGTGGCTCTTGCAGCTGCTATTAAAGATACTCAGGAGCTCATTGGAGAAGTGGAGGGACCTGGAGTTGACCCATCTGTAGTCAAGCAACAGCAAGAAGATGCTGAGGTCAGTAGAAAGTATTTTGTTGACTTAAAGTATGTTATTTACGGTATGCGGAGAAAAGAGAGACTTACTATGAAATACCACAGGAGGCTATTTTTTTAGAGACCAAGAGGGATAATTGTGTAGGAATTTACTATAGTGATATCTCGAGAGTCTGTGGTAAATAACATGTACCAGTTCTGAATTGCAATGAGCATGCAACAGGTGCCTGTCCTTATATTTGCATATCTGCTTATAAACACATATATAATAAGCACGTCACTGAGACTTTTGAAAGTGATACGTACTTGAGATTCCCTGAGTAATAGGTAACATCTAAATGAAAGGTGTGCGCATGTATCGTGCTCTATGTATTATGCTCTAAGCCTGTAATTATTCATGCTGATAGTTAAAGATTTGAGGGTTGACTGACAACCTCTGAAAAAGAAAACACTCTGATTAAAGAAATCTAATTGAAAACTTCCTGTTTATTTTTTTTCATCTCATGCAAAGTGACATCATAAGCCATTGTTCTAATTTAGACTGGTGTCAGGTGATTTCACTCTGACCCTGCAAAGGGATGCTTGTGTTTTAAGCGTCAGATTGTAAGTCCAAGGGACTTTAAAGAAACCACAGGCCGAATCCTGCCATGTCCTATCTTGAAAACAAGCTGTACATAGATTATTAAAGTTAGTGTGAGCGGCATTGATTTTTTTTCTCTTTGTAGGCTGCTAAAGACGAAATTGATGGACTGCAAGAGGAACTAGCAACAGTTCTGAGCCTTGGCTCTGACCTTGGAGCTGCTTGTGGAGAGCCTGACAAACCTATTGTCCACAAGAGCATAGATGAGGTATGGGAAATGCAGGTGCTTGGATCTGCTACGCCAGGTGCTTGTTCAGCTGAAATTGGTATATCCTCCCTGCCCCCAACACATTTTGCAAATAGACATTTTGCGGCAAATGTAAGATACCCCTGAAGCCTTTATGATAACATAAGGGTTGCTTTTCAAGTAAATGGATCTTGGCTCGTATTAGTTCAGAATGTATAGACGATTTTATTGTATTGATTTATGGGTTAGAAGTTCTGTAAAAGACAGAAAGGTTTTTTGTGGAAATAGTCACTGATTACTGCAATAGATGGCTACTTTTTGCAATAGGAATGCTGGAATAAATTTGAAACGTATCTGGTTTATGCCAAGTGCAGCACCTTAACTGAGACAGTCCTGCTTGGATGATTACAGAGTACTGACAATTTCTCCAGTGTTCAGCAGTGTATGTTTCTTTTAAGCTACCTTTTTGATAAGGATGCAGTTCCAAATGATTTAATGATACTATTTCCGATATTGACTGTAATCCGTAGGTTAAGAAAACTATTCAATAATCGGTATTGAATTTTACAGCTTTTGCCATCCAGAACATCGAGTGCACTCTGAAGGAAAGTAACTATGCAGTGATAAGGAGAACAAGAGTTTTAACATGGAATTAATGTGAACTATTCATGCTTAGTTTATTGGTGTTATTGATGAGTGAATAATGAGTGAACGCACATTATACAGCAGCAGTAACATTCTTTTGTCCATTGGAGTAAATTTCACCTACTTGCAGCTGAATTCTGCCTGGGATGCCTTAAGCAACACAAGGAAAGACCGGGCAGATAAGCTTGTTGAAGCTCTGCAGGCATCTGTTCCATACCAAGATGGACTGCAGGTAAGATGGTGTGATACACCTAACCCAATCTTGAGTCTATAGGATTTAACGTGGTTGTAGTAAAAAATGTTACGTGATTGGGAAGGTGACATGTGTCACTGATTCTAGCGACTGTTTTCTTCAGTAGGCAGATATTTTTCCTCGGGGTTGGTTGGGTTGGAGGTTTTTCTTCCATTAAAGACTAAAGCTGTTTGGGTTGTTTTCTGCATGTAGTTGTTCATATACTCCTCTATGTATAGATTCGAAATTGATGTCCCCTTTATTGGTAAGACACAAGTTTAGAGTAATCCTGCTCACATTTCCTGGTGGCAGTCAGTACGTAACATAATAGGCGAGTTGAGGGTGTGACATGTTTACATGATCTGAAAGGAACAGAATACAGGTCCGTATACTCACCTGCAGCTGTTTTCTTTGAGTGGAGGACAGTGAAAGAACTTCAGTTTTATTCCACCTTTTTTATAAGTGAAATATTTCAGTTTGACTATTTTAAGCCCAAAATATTAACATAATGTTACTGGACCATTCCAGGAATTCTTCGCGTAATTATACTAAGAATATAGACATACTGGACCATCATACTAATTCTTAGCGTAATTTATCCAATCACAATACTTTGGAAGATGATTCACTTTTAAAATCGGTAGGTAAACTTTCCAGTGGTTTTTTAAGATATCTTTTCTCTATATGCGCTGTATTTTATTTCATTTTTTTGCCTATTCTTTGCAAGTTTTGGCTGAGTGGCAGGCCTCATGTCTTTTGTCAGTGAACAGCTGGAAGATGGAAACAGCAGAAGGGTTTTCATGGTCAGATTTTGCAAAGCTGTCTTTTTGCCCAGTGGAATTACTGTCTGTCTTGGTTCATTGGATCTTTAAAAATAGAGTTTCACCTGACACTGAGGGCAGTTGCTTGTGTGTTCGGTGCAGATCAAGCAGCAGAACACATCTTAATAACAATGCAACATCTTGTTTTCCATGTTTTTTTCTCCAAGGTCTCTTATTTTCATACTGCCCAGAGATTGACTTGTAGGGTTACATTAGGAACATTGCCGTTGCTTTAAGAGCTTTGTATTTCCTGGGGCTGCACGTTGTGCATCCTACAAGCTTGGTACTTTGTACAAGAACTGTATTTAACTGCCGCCTTACGCTCATTTCAATAGACACTATTAAAAGTATTGTGGGCAGATTGTTAGCTACGGCTGCCTCACCCTGTTGAGCGTGTTGGGGGGGTTAGTTCTCCTTTTGCCAAGGAGTTGTGTAGCAGTGGGCAGCTCTGAGAAGCCGTCCTAAGCCCTTCTCCGTCATGAATCACAGATGACAGGCAGGAGGAAAAAGGGCCTGGCAGAGGTATTTTTTCCTCTATGTAATGAATTGCCCAGAGTGCTATAGGTGTTCTTAATCTTTAACTGGAGTGTTCGTGAGGCTGTTCTGCATTATATCAGGAGTAAGGGAAGTACCCACAAAGCCTCAGATCTGGGGAGACTTCATTTGTTTTTTGAAGTTCCAGCTGCCTTATCCTGAGGAGATTCAGTCAAGCTCAGGTATTGGCCATCACTGTCTAATCTGTACTGAATGGGTCGTGTTCCATCTTCCTGATACAGATACCGTTATCCTTCAACAGAAGTTCTTGTGTCATCATCATTTAAAGTGTTATCATTCAGCTACCACCTTCCATCTTTGCTCCGAAGGAGTGCGGAACAGAGTTTGTCTTGTATTTACCTTTCGGGGTATTCATAAAAATTGCTGATTTTACTCCAGAAGTAGAGTACTAGTCCGCATGAATAGTACTGGCAGGATATTGCTGCTAATAGGGGTTCAGTCTTGCAGCATGTACATTCTCGTAACCATTATGTGGAATACTTTAGTTAATACTGGATCCCTTGTATTGCAAAAACCCCTAGGTTCCGCTGGAGAACGCTGTTTGGTTTTGTTTTGCTTTGTTTTGTTTTCAAAGCGCACAGCAATCTTGTTCTCTGGAGTAAAAAATTCTGGTATTTTTCTTAATGCAACTTTGACACTATTTCTCTGCTCATGCTTCAGTTTGATACTGTGATTTTCAGGCAATGTTTGACTGGGTGGACATTGCTGGCAGCGGGTTGGCATCTATGTCCCCAGTTGGAACAGGTCTGGAGACAGTGAAGCAGCAAACTGAGGAACTTAAGGTATGAACGAGCAATTTATTTCATTTCTATTTTCATTGGTCTGCATTTTCCTGTGGTGTTTAGTATTTTTCTGTATTTTTCAAGATCAAAAGCAATTTTCAACTTCTAGTAGAAACAAATCTGTATGAAAATTTCAGATAACATTTCATTGCACACTTTTCATTGTAAAATGTGTTTAATTTTAAAATCTA
Source organism: Rissa tridactyla (assembly GCF_028500815.1). Classification (NCBI taxonomy): domain Eukaryota; kingdom Metazoa; phylum Chordata; class Aves; order Charadriiformes; family Laridae; genus Rissa; species Rissa tridactyla. The sequence goes on from NW_026529584.1 coordinate 489,665, forward strand.
TTCCAAATTTTGGTGAAAGTACATTTTATTTTTTGACTATGTTCCGACAGCTGAGAAATATTTCTAGTGGCATTCCTTGTCTTTCACAGGCTGTAAGGTTATTATGTGCAGGGTTCTTTTGCTGTGACTTTTACGTGTTCTGGTTTCTACCGTGAACAGCTTCCTTGGGGCTCTGAAAGAATGCCTCCACAGCTTCACTTCTGCAATTACAGGCTTTACCTAAATGCTCACACAGATCACAACATTCCCAGTACATTAGTAAGCTGAAAATCAAAATTTCAGGCTAACTTAGACCTTCAGAAACCTGTCTTTGTGGATCTGTGACTTGAGTATATGCTCCTGACGTCGGTAGGCTGTTATGCGATATATAAAAACCAGGGATGTAAAACAATCAGGTAACGTCCTTGGTTTCATGGCTCGCTTGTACTTTTTTTGGCTGTGGGCAGGTTGTTTAGTCTATCTATTTTATGATGTAACTTCAAATGACCCATAATCTTACGTACTTCAGAAGAACACACCTAGGCGAGTTGTTCAGAGTGCTGTCCCAGTTGCATGTACCAGAGAGGGTGTTCTGCTGAAGAAAATTTGCTTTCAGGTCTTCTGAAAAACAATTCTATCCGAAGTTTCAAGGATGGTGTTATCACAACCCCCAGAGCTAGAAGTGACTCCAGATGCGTTCTGCCTTTTGTACAGACCAGAGAGATCATTGGAGAATACTTTCCTATTAGCCATCTTTGCCATTCTGTGGTCACAGTTAGCAATACCTGCTAGACCATTAAGACACTGCTGCAGATTCTCAGTTTGCTGCGACCGTTGGGGTGATCGGTGTCTTACAAGCATTTTTACCCTGGATGACAATCCCCCAAACGTACGAAAGCTGAGAGGGATGCATTGGTATTGTAAATACTGCTGTACTGTGCTGTATTCCAGAAGGTCACTACTTGTGATAAGTTTACGTGTATTCTTTTTCTATTTACCGTAGCAATTTAAGACAGAAGCTTGTCAGCAGCAGATGGAAATAGAAGGACTGAGCCGTCAGGCAGAGCTGTTGCTGCAGAGGGTAACAGAGGAGAGTGACAAGCAGCAGTTCAAGACCATCTCTCAGAGCTCAAACTAATGTGGGACAGCCTAGAAGAAAAAGTCATCAATAGACAGGTAAATAAACTTGACGGTGGGGGCTTTCTTCATGACTTAGATTTTTGAGAAAAGCTTCTTAGTGTGTATCATGTTTGCATCAATTTACACATTTATTCCTTTTGGTTTGGAAATTACAGAACTATAATCCAAAGGGAAATGGTGAGGGACCTGCTTCAGCACCTGGAGGTGCACAAATCTATGGGGCCGGATGGGATCCACCCAAGGGTACTGAAGGAGCTGGCGGAAGTACTCGCCAGGCCACTTTGCATCATTTATGAACAGTTCTGGACAACCGGGGAGGTCCCAGCTGACTGGAGGTTGGCAAATGTGACACCCATCCACAAGAAGGGCCGGAAGGAGGATCCGGGGAACTACAGGCCAGTCAGCCTGACCGCGGTGCCTGGGAAGGGCATGGAACAGATCATCCTCGGTGCCATTGCACGGCACATGCAGGAGAACAGGGTGATCAGGCCCAGTCAGCATGGGTTTGTGAAGGGCAGGTCATGCCTGTCAAACCTGATCTCCTTCTATGATAAGGTGACCCACTTAGTGGATGAGGGAAAGGCTGTGGATGTTGTCTACTTGGATTTTTGCAAAGCTTTTGACACCGTTTCCCACAGCATTCTGCTGGAGAAACTGTCTGCTCACGGCCTGGACAGGTGTACTCTTCGCTGGCTAAAAAACTGGGTGGACGGCCGTGCCCAGAGAGTGGTGGTAAATGGAGTTAAATGCAGTTGGTGTCCAGTCACAAGTGGTGTCCCCCAGGGCTCGGTGCTCGGGCTGGTTCTCTTTAATATCTTTATCAATGATCTGGATGAGGGGATCGAATGCACCCTCAGTAAGTTCGCAGATGACACTAAACTGGGCGGGCGTGTTGATCTGCTTGAGGGTAGGTTGGCTCTGCAGGGGGATCTGGACAGGCTGGACCGATGGGCTGAGGCCAACGGTATGAGGTTCAACAAGGCCAAGTGCCAGGTCCTGCACTCGGGTCACACCAACCCCATGCAGCGCTACAGGGTTGGGGCGGAATGGCTCGAAAGTTGCCTGGCAGAAAAGGACCTGGGTTTGTTGGTGGACAGCCGGCTGAATATGAGCCAGCAGTGTGCCCAGGTGGCCAAGAAGGCCAACAGCATCCTTGCCTGTATCAGGAATAGTGTGGTGAGCCGGACTAGGGAAGTGATCATCCCCCTGTACTCGGCACTGGTGAGGCCCCATCTCGAGTACTGCCTTCAGTTTTGGGCCCCTCACTACAAGAAGGACAGTGAGGTGTTGGAGCGTGTCCAGAGAAGGGCTACAAAGCTGGTGAGGGGTCTGGAGGACAAACCTTATGAGGAACGACTGAGGGAGCTGGGGTTGTTTAGCCTGGAGAAGAGGAGGCTGAGGGGAGACCTTATCACCCTCTACAACTCCCTGAAAGGAGGTTGTAGAGAGATGGGGGCTGACCTCTTCTCCCTGGTGACAAGTGATAGGACGAGAGGAAACCAGTTCAAGTTATGTCAGGGGAGGTTTAGATTGGATATTAGGAAACATTTTTTCACTGAAAGGGTTATTAAACATTGGAACAGGCTGCCCAGGGAGGTGGTGGATTCACCATCCCTGGAGGTGTTTAAAAAAAGGGTAGATGTGGTGCTTAGGGACATGGTTTAGAAGTGGTTTTTGTCAGGGTGGGTTAATGGTTGGACTTGATGATCTTAAAGGTCCCTTCCAACCTCAGCGATTCTAGGATTCTATGATTCTATATATAATATAATTTGAATTTTACGATTTATTGAGTTGCTTTTGTGGTTTTTAAACCCTAAGCAGTATTTTTTGTCACTTCCTCTGTCAGCAGTGCCATCTTGAATCATTATTATTTCATTTTGATTAGTTGATGATATCTTAAGTGGCGGTTGAAAACATGTTTATATGTGCAAAAGTAATATTAGCTGCTGAACTGAGCAGTTTAAAAAAAAAAAAAAGACACAACTTAATCCTTAACTGTTTCAGTGCTCTTTCCTTAAATTATCAAAGTGAAAGAGGGATTTAAAGACGCTGTGCTTTGAAGTGTATTTTTTTTCCTAAATTGAATCATTTCACAAGAAAGAAAAGGTTTTAAAGATCATGCAGCAAATGGCATTTCTATTGAAATTCTGTTGTAAGTGATAAAAAACTACTGTCGTATCTCCGACGAGAGAACCTTCCAGCTTAACTCTGCTCTGGCTACATGGGGTCTCTGAAGGTTCGGGATTTAAGCCTGGCGTGTGAGGCTTTACAGGGGAATGGCAGCCTCGGCTCTGAGTACGAAGCTGTTGCTTGTCTTGGATGACTGTTTCTCCCTGGGTTTATGATATCAGATGCACGGACGCTGCTCTGGATTGTGGTGACTAATGCTAACATAAGCCAATTCAATAGCATTGTGAAACCATTTCCTTGTTAATTTTATTTTTACTCTAGCGCAAGCTGGAAGGTGCCTTGTTCGCCTTGGGGCAGTTCCAGCGCGCCCTGGATGAGTTGCTGACGTGGCTGACGCATACAGAAGACTTGCTGAATGAACAGAAACCTCTGGGTGGAGACCCCAGGGCTATTGAAATTGAACTTGCCAAACATCATGTGTGTAATTATGATGAGCGTTAACTGAAATGTTCCTTTGATGTTTATCTGAGTGATGAGTCTTGTAGTAAAACTTAGCACTCCGTAAATAATTCTCTAGAGATTTTCAAGATGCAGAGTATAGCTGAAACGCAGGCTTGGAATAACTAATATTTTTGCTCTTACTCCTCCATATTCTTTCCTTCCTTTGCGTGTGCCATGCAAGTGACATAGGTTTTAGCTAAACGGAGCAACTCACCCTAGTCTCCACTTTTATTCACCTTAATTTGACCCAGGGAACTTCAAAGTTATTGAACCTGCTGCTGTCCCTGAAGCAGTAACCTCCTTGATTAGTTCTGTTTAAGCCAGGTCTCACAAAATGTATGCGGCCATTACGCATCTTTCGTTCTTGTTTCTTCCTTCTCAGAAAATAGCCATTTGCTGTTTTGAATTCTGCAGAATTTTATCCCAATTGGATCCAATTAACAAGAAGAATGGAATGCTTCTCTGAAAATCTCAGCCAACTTTAGGAAGGTGTCCATGCCCCCATCTTCTTCTCTTGTTACATACAATTTAAGGGGTTTTTTAAATATTTTTTTTTAGTATTTTTACTGATTATTGTGCCTGTGGAGCCCATGGAAGAATGCTTCTGTTGTGCCTTTTATTTTGAAGAGTGCCTCCCAGGAGCAAGAGGTCTTCTCTGCCTCCTCGTGTGACTTGGTGTGCTGTCCATGATGATGTGTTGTTTCTAGGCCTGAAGATTTCAAACTAACCTCCTAAATCCCCTCCTTTCCTTTCAATCTGCCATTTAATTTTTGGCCTGCAGATGATGTCAGAAGTATTCAGAGCCCATTTTGGATCTAGAGAGAACTGATTGAAATTGACGGGACACGGATAATTAAGGCATTTTCCTTGTTTGTGGTAATGCAGCTCTGCAGCTGCTGAAGCCTTTTGTGTGGTCAGTTGGAACTTGAGCAGAGAAAATACCTACGTGCCCTGTGCAACTACTGTTAGAAACAGGCCCTCAAAAAAAATAAAGTCACAAATCCAGCGTCCGCTCCATGAACCTTTTATATTCTTATCTAACGGAAGCGGTTTACTCTGAAGAAGCGTCCAGACGTCGTTTGTGGCTTCATCTGCCTTCAGTGCTGAAGGAGTTCAGCAAACACATGAATGAATCTGCCTCCTTTTTGTAAAACGGAGTTTATAGGTTAGGAAGTTCCCACAGATGGAAAAACATCCATCTCTGGAATAACTTTGGCAAGAATAGACCTTGTTCCTAGTGAGCCTCATCAGGAAGGACGGGAAAAGATGCATCTGCTTCTGTGAATATCCCTCTTTTTCGCCCTGTTAGGAAAATAAAATAACGAATACCTTCCAGTGCTTAGCTTAGAAGAACTAAATCAAATGAGCTGCGCATTTATCCATTTACATGGATCCAATTCGGAAGTGTGTTCAGTGAAGTCGAATGGAAAGTGAATCACCAAGTGAGGAAATTGCTTTTTGCGTTTTTAGATATGCTTACCCGTTGTACTTTATACTTACCCGTCCGTGGAACCTGCTTCCAAAATCAGGTTGTTTACCTTTCAGCTCTCTGGGAGGTCTGCAAAGATTCGATTTAACCTCTGTGGCTTCACTAGTGCAGCCACTACACAAAAAATACTTCAAGCACCACGTGGTCCTTCCTTCCCCAGCGATGGTAAAATAATACAAACAAAAAATCCCACCCGATGCAATCCGATCAGGGTATGGGCTCGTTATCTGGGACAGGAAGGAGTAGTTTGAGGAAGGTCAAGTACCCTTCCTGTGAATGTTTGTTTTGTTTGAACGGAGTGAGACTTAACCCATTTTGTCATGTTTTAACAGGAAAGCGTTCCCCAGCCCCAGGCACGTATCTGTCAGCAGCCCAGGCGCAAATGGAAACCCAGAATCCACGGGCAAACCTTCTAGTCAGCAAATGGCAGCAAGTCTGGCTTCTGGCCTTGGAAAGAAGAAGAAAACTGGAGGATGCTTTGGGCAGACTTGAAGAGGTCAGAAAAGGAATATATTTACTTTATGCATAATTTTGTTTACCCTGGGTTAAATGGTAAATACTGTCAACGACTTCCACATTTGTTGCATTCTATTGTATGATGCAGCTAACTGAAAACATTGCGATACACAGGGTCCCACCCGCAGGGAGGAGCAGAGGGGACAGGTGACCCCAGACTGACCAACAGGGTATTCCATCCCGTCTGCATCACGCTCAGTGTAAAAGCTGAGGGATCAAAGGGGCAAAGGGGGCTCTGGCTCGTTTTTTCTTCAATGGCCGACGTCTGAGGAGGACCCTGTCTGTTCATCTGCCTTTGATCCCGATCCGAGCACTCCTGACTCTAGGTCCGGAATTCAGCTCCTGTCCATCACCGACTCCAGTCTGGGACTTTCCCTGTGTCTGCTGCTGACGCCATCGTCATCCTGGGGGCTGGATACGGTTTTGTATATATTGTATGCTTTTTTCCTTTAATTTTTATTATTCTATTACTATTTACTATTTTCTTATTTATTATTATTTTCATCAAAGTAGTTTAGTTCTTTTTCTAAACTCGTAAATCTCCTTATCTCTTCCTCTCCTCCCTGAGGAGAGGGTGGGGGGAGGGCCATCTGTCGTTCTGATCGGCCAATCTGGCCAAAACCACGGCACATTTTTACAGAACTATTTTTACAGTCAACGCAGAGTACTACAGCGGTAGCTGAAAACATAAAACAAGTGTTTTTGCTGATCAAATGTGCAAGAACATGTCCCATTGAACGGGTGACTATGTCAGTTCTCTTGAGGGAAGCGTCCCATTTATTATCGGCACATTTTTTAGTAAGACTGTGGTTAGGAATAAGATCCGTCCTGTAAGGTAGCAAGTACCTTCCCCTTCACGCTGGAGTGCGTGAGTCTGTCGTGGCTGTTTCCTCAGCTGTGCCTGTTAAACGTTTCCGTGTGCTCAGGATGCAGTCATTGGTGCTTGGTTGAGGATTTCTGCTGATTTGCAGGATTGAACTTTGGTGAAAGTTTATCGTGTGGCTGTTGGTTTTCTTTCTGTTTTGAGTAGGGATGCACATCCGCTGTTATTAAAGCCATCGCCAAGAGATTCTGCATCAGCCAAGTGACGTGTTCCCAGAGCTTCTCTGCGGGGTGCCGCTACTGGGAAGTAATTGCCCAGGCCAGCGATGGGTGGGCTGTTGGAGTTGCTCGTGAACTTCTTGGAAAAAGGGACAAATTAGGAAGAGTGGAGCATTCCTGGTGCGTAGAATGGCTAGGTCCCAAACAGCAGCTGTCAGCACGGCACAGAGATCAAGAAACATTATTCTGCAAGGATAAACCATTGAAGGTTGGAGTTTTGCTGGAGCTACAAAAGAAGACCGTGTCCTTTTATTCCATCGCTGACAAAGAAACGCAGCAATTTGTTGCGCTTTGATCATAAATCACGGTGCCATGTAAAAGGGAGTGTGTTGTGTCGCTCCTGGTGTTCCTGTGCGTCGGAGGCGCTCACTTGGCAGGCGCAGCACTGCAGCCAGCGCCGTTCCATGACAGCGCTTGAAATCTGCATCGTGGCTCCCAATGGCAGAAAGCTGCGTCACCATCCCAGGGAAGCCCAGAGCAGAACTCCCGCGCAGAGGCGACAGGAGCCCACAAGCCCACTGCCTGCTGTATTTCCCACTGGGCTCTGAGGGGGGAGAGCGGAACTGAGGGCTGTGATTTATCAAGGGGATGCCCCTCCGTCCCTGTGACCGCCGTTCATGGCCCAAAAAAAGGGAACAAAGGCCAACAAAAAATAAGGTCAAGGGCTTTTTATTAGTTAAATAAGAAATCACTTTCTGGAGAGCAGCTGTCCCTGCCCAGCTGCCCGGCTCCTGGGTCTGTCCCGCGGGGGCCTTGGTGCGTGAGGGAGGTGGCAGTCGGACGAGTCGCTCTTGCTCTCCGCTGCCTTGTGCAGCCCGGGCTGGTGCTGTGCTGGCCCTGTCAGGCAGCAGGGGTGGCAGGAGAGAGCAGCGTGAGCTGGGGTGGGGGCAGTGGGGGGGACACGGGTGGGGAAAACCCAGCACCTCGTGGGTGCCCTGCCCTCCCCGCTGTCCCCTTCACACCCATGGGATCCTCTCCCCACGCCAGCCCCGGCCGTACCCTCTTTGTGAGCACGGGACTGTCCAGCTGCTCCCTGGACATGCAGCCGTCCTTTGCCAACAGGTCCACCACGTTGCACTGGGAATGAGAGAGCGGGCTGGCTGAGCCACGGGGCCGAACTCGGCATCCCTTGGCAACCCTCCCACAGCCAGCTCTCCCTGGGGAAACCGAGGCACAGATGCCCCCCCCGCCCCCGCAGAGGCTCGGCCTCAGTCGCCCCCGCCGTATCCCTACCTTTGTCATCCCTACCTTGTTGGGGAGCAGGAGCGGCTGGAGGCGCCGGGGGAGCTGGAGGCCCTGGCGGCGCTGCAGCGGGGTGGTGAGAGTGTGGCGGCCCCCGCAGCTCCGCGGCACAGTGGGGTACTTTCCCTCGGCTGGCGGCTGCCTGTGGGACGGGGTACGCGGATGCTCAGTGCCCGGCACCGTGGCAGCCCGTGCTTCAGCCTGCTACGGCAGGGAGGGGGCCAGGGGCTGCTCCCCGGTGGGGTCTGTCCCTCCCGGCTCCCCTCCGCCTGCTGCAGGAGACCCCCCGGCCGTCCTGCTGGATCTGCTCTTTCCCCACAGCCCCCGGGAGCTGGCCGTGGCAGTGGCAGGTCCCTGCACCCCACGCCAAGGACAGCAGGAGGCAGGAGCTGGGCTGTCCCGGCTGCAGCGCTTGATTTCAGCAACTTGTTTGGGAGAAGGAACCTGACCTCCCTAAGCCCGAGGTCAGGCTGAGACCAGACACAACTCATCGCACGTGGCTTCAGCGCCCTTGAGACAGAGACTTGGGCCAGACGGGCAGCGAGGGGGGGCTGTAAAACCCCCCAGAGGCGGGGTAAGCACAGCTGACCCTCTGCAGCACAGCTCTGCTCCCCTGCCCTGCCCAGGTCCGCCCGAACCCCTGCGCCCCCACCTGGGGAAGAGCTCTCCCTCGCCGGGGCCAGGCCACCCTGCACCCCAGTGGGACAGGGATGGGTCCCCGTGTCCCCTACCTGTGCTCGTGCTGCTGTTGCTGCTCTGGCTTGAGAATGGGACGGGGGTGCTCGGCGAGGCGGGGGGACAGCGGCGGCAGGGATGGGATGGTCACGATGTGCCTGGGGAGGGCAGGAGCCGTAGATGGGTGACGGGGCAGTGCCCTGAAACCCATGGGCTTGTAGCCCACGGCACCCCCTGCTCCCCGGGGAGGGCTCTGCGTCCCCCTGCTGCCAGGCAGGGCCGCGAGGGGGCTGGGCAGGGTCAGACCCCCCAGGCAGAGCCCAGAACCCCTGTGCCTGGCACAGCGGGGCACTGCCAGCACCCATCGCCCCCCCCGTCCCGCCCACAGCGCCAGGTGCTACTCACGGGCCAGGCACCGACATGTCGAGGGGCCGGTCGCAGGACAGGCAGTGGAAATGGGTCAGCAGCGGGCTGGAGTGGGGAGAAAAGGGCTGGGTGAGCTCCTGGGGGGGACACAGGCAGGCAGCTCGCAGGCAGCAGCGAGGTGTCCCTGAAGGCGCCGCTCTCCCCATTGCACTCACTTCTTAATCCCAGCTGCATCATCAGCCCCTGCCTGTGAGCCCTTCTGGAGCTGCTTGAGGTTGCTCTCCCAGTGCCCCTCCAGCTGCTTCTGCAGAGCCCCCAGCTCCTGGCGGTCCAGCTGTGGACAGGTGCCCCCCCTCAGCCAGCTGCCCCGGGATGGGACACGGTGGTCCCCGGCTGGGACAGCTGGCAGAGGGATCCTCGGAGGGATGCCAAGCCCTGAAGGAGCAGGTTTTGCGTGGCAGAGACGAGACACCCCTCACCTTGGAGGCCACCTCTTCACTAAGCTGTTGCTGGACCTTCTCCTGGCCCGTCTGCCGGCTCAGCACCTCCTCGAGCATCTCAGTCAGCCGCTCCATCCTTGTGTCGAACTCGCTGCGGTTGACTTTGCCAGCCAGGCTGGTTTTGTCTGCTTTCTAGCAAGAGGGAAAGGCAGGAGAGCGGTGGGGAGAGGACGAAGGTAGCCTAGGCAGGGCCAGCTCGTGTTGGGAGGAGAGGGAGAAGTGGCTACGTGGCCCTGCTTGCCCCATCACCCCCATGGGGTTGGTGCCAGCAGCCAAAGGGACCCGTGGGGAGACAGAGGGACCTGGCGAGGGACGCGCAGCCAGTCTGGAAATCTTCCCTCCCCCCGGCAGGTGCTGCCACCAAGCACCCAAGGGACAAGGGGTGATTGTCACCCTGCCTGGGACCCCCTTGGCTGGTGCTGGGCACCCTCGAGGCCATACCACATCGAGTGCCAGCATCAGGTCATTCTTGTCCGCTTTGCCCTTCACCAGCTTCTCCAGGGACTGGAACAGAGCCTGCCAACACAGAAAGCAGCCCATGATGCCACGGCAGCGTCGGAGCTGCCTCCCGGCCAGCTCAGCACCCCCCGTCCATCTCCCACCCCCCTTAAAAACCTGCGGGAAAGGGACAAATCCCTGCTGGTGCCCAGGCTCTGCCTGGAGGATGCTCTGACCCCGTGGGGCTTTCAGCCACCCACCTTGGTATCTTGCTGCTGCCGCTGACTGTCACGCAGGAGGTTCCCCACGACGGAGCTGAGCTTTTCGTAGCTGCCTTGCACCTGCACAAGGGTGGCCTGGACGCGCTTCAGCACCTCCTCATCCTGCTGCCGGGAGGAAGATGACAGGGCGGTGCTGTGCAAGGGGGGACTGGCTGCCCCGTGGGGACAGAGCCAGGTTACTTGGCCGCTGGCCAAAGGCTCTCGGTGCCAGCAGGACATTTGCACCGAGGCTTTCATTTCCTTCCGTGCTGCTGACTTGTACAAGGCAATGTGGGGAGCAGCGAGGGGCTCCCCCATGTTACAGCAAAGCACGACCAGCCAGGGGAGTCCCGGCAGCCCCCTCCCAAGCCCCCCATGCCGCCATCTCCCTACCTGGCTCTTCCTCGGCAGCTGCCTTGGCACCTTGCCCACCGCCCGCCGGGACATTAGGGAGTCCACCACCTCCTGGAGCTTCTCGTAGCGCTGCAGGAGCTGCCCCACCTGCGCTCCGGTGTCCCCACAGCAGGCAGGGCATGCTGCCTGCGCCTCTGCCTGCTCCTGCCCTGCGCTCTCCATCGCCTTCAGCTTGTCCTGCTGCAGGAAGGGGAGAAGGGATCGGCTCTCAGATGGAATGGATGCAGCCAACAAGCCAAGGTGCTGTGGAGGCTCGATGGCTGCAGCCGGCCAGGGGCCGTGGCCGGGAACCCTGCCAGGACCCCCCCACCCAGCCGGCGGGCAGTGGGAGCACTCCCCCTAGACCTCACCTGAGCCTGCATCAGCTCGGCCACCTCTGTCACCAGCTGCTTCAGCGTGGCCTCGGTCATGTCCTGGTGTTCTCCCAGCTCCTTCAGCTCACGCTTTATCTTCTGTAACTCCAGCTCCTTCAGCTCCAACACCTCTTCCTTTATCTCCTGCAGTCCCAGGTCCTCCAGCTCCAGCACCTCTTGCTTTAACTCCTGCAGTCCCAGCTCCTTCAGCTCCAGCACCTCTTCCTTTAACTCCTGCAGTCCCAGGTCCTTCAGCTCCAGCACCTCTTCCTTTAACTCCTGCAGTCCCAGGTCCTTCAGCTCCAGCACCTCTTGCTTTAACTCCTGCAGTCCCAGGTCCTTCAGCTCCAACACCTCTCGCTTTAACTCCTGCAGTCCCAGGTCCTTCAGCTCCAGCACCTCTTGCTTTAACTCTTCCAGTCCCAGGTCCTTCAGCTCCAACGCCTCTTGCTTTGTCTCCTGCAGCATGGACCTGGCCAGCAAGATGGGCGCACAGGCAGGCTTAGCCTCATCGGGGCCACTCAGGGGGGGTGTCCCTCGCCCCCCAAACTGGGATGCTCCCAGCCACTGCGCTCCCTTGCAGCCCCATGGGGTAGCAAACCCTCTCCCATCCTTTTACCCCAGTTGCAGGGCGATCTGGTCACTGCCATCTGCTCTCCAGTCTGCTCCAGCCACCCACAGCTTTCCAAGGGCATCCTCCAGCTGCCTGATCTGGGAACGGCGGTGGTGGCAGAGTCAGGGCATGGCACCCCGTGCTGTCCCTTTGCAGGGGGGGCCCTTTGGCTGCCCCCTCCATCTCCAAATCCCCCCTGACATCCCTGCAGCCCCCTCGGGCACTGCCACCGGCTCACCTTCTCCTTCACCTCCTGCAGCTCGCTGGCGAGGCTCTGCAGGGAGGACACCTGACCCCGGAGGGCGATGCTGTTGTCATCTAGAGGGACATGGTCCAAGGGGACATGCTGTCAGTGAGGGGGTCTCGCCCTTGGGGCCAGGCTCTGAGCACGATGAGCCCCCAGCCCAGGGTGTTCCCACGCTAAACACCCCCCACCAGCCCCCTCAGGGTTCCTACCTCCCTCCGGTAAGAGCAGGTGCGTCTGCTCATGCTCGGCGTGGTCTGACTTGGTGGCTTCCAGGTGGGCCACCTGCTCCTTCGGGTGGCCAAGCTGCCCAGACTGGCCGAGAGCCTCCACTGTCTCCATGCCATGGCCAGAGGCACTGCTGAAGGCTGAAGACCCCCAGGGCATTGCTGGCTCTTGCAAATGGGACGTGCCGGGGGATCCTAGCTGCACCCCTGGGGTGGCGGTGCAGGTGCCAGGGGACCCTGGCTTCTCTCCTGGACTGGTGGTCTTGATGCCAGGGAACGTTGGCTGCATGCCCGGGGTGGTGATTTGGGTGCTGGAGGGTCCTGCCTGCATCCCTGGGGTGGCGGTCCAGGTGCCAGGGGACCCTGGCTGCTTTGCTGGGCTGGTGGTCTTGATGCCAGGGAACGCTGGCTGCATGCCCGGGGTGGTGATTTGGGTGCTGGGGGATCCTGGCTCCATCCCCTGTGTGGTGCTCTGAGTGCCAGGGGACCCTGGCTGCATCCTGGGGGCTGTGGCGCTGGCATCAGACATGCTCTTCCCATCTGAAGGAGCGCCTGCCGCCTTCTCAGGGCTCACTGGTGCTCTGTGTGTCCCTGCTTGCGTCTCCTCGGAGCCAGGCTGTGTCCCGGGAGCCCCCTTGCTTGTGCTGGGCACAGGCTGTGCCCCTGGTTCCTCCGTCCCCGGCACGGAGCTTGCCCGTGACACGTGGGTGTCCACGTCCGCCTGGGGGGACTCGGTGGGGGAAGAAAGGCTGCCACTGCCCTCCTGGGAAGAGGAGGCCAAGGGGAGCAGGGTTACAGGCAGCCATGCAGCGGCAAGGACAGAGCCCAGGCCCCCCCGCCATGTCCCCACTGCCTGTCTCCAAGGCACCGCCTCCCGGGGCCAAACCCAAGGACACCACGAGAGCCCCAAGGCAAAGGCTGCCCCCCCCGCACAGAGCCCCGGGGCCCACGGCCACAGCCTCCCGCAACCTCCCCAGCCCCCTTAGTGCTTTGCTGGCCTCTGGGCCGGCAGCGTCTGAGCAGTCGAGCCTGGGGAGCGGCAAACCCTCCCTGACTCCCCGGGCCACGGCAGCGAGGCCTTTTGCTCTCCAGCAAGGGCATTCGGTGCTCCAGGCCTGCTGCCCAGACCCGCTTCCCAGCCCAAGGGGCTGCACTGGTGTTTCCGGAGCAGCAGCCCCCGGCGGGACTTGGAAACCATCTCACAGTGCCAAATGCTGGGATCTGCCCCCTCCTCCTCCCGCTTCTGCTTCGCTGCCCACCAGGCGAGCCACCCCCCAGCACCTCCCAGCCCACCATGCTGCGCACCTCCTCCGGGACTGGGCTGAGGCTCCGCATTTCCTTCAGGCTTTTCTGGGGAAGGAAGGCATCAAGGGCTCAGCCCGGCCACGTAGCTGGCAGGGACGGCCCCCTCGGGGACAGGACCCCCCAGCATCACTGCCCAGCACCCACCACCCATGGACCATGCCCCAGCACAGGAGGGATGGTCCCCCCAGGGGAGCTGGGGACACAGCTACCTCCTGTCTCAGTGCAGGATCCAGGACCCCCCGCGGCCATACTTCACCACGACACTTCTTGTGACGGGGGCCTGGCAGCTGGCTGGCGGCGTCCTGGAGTTTCCCCTGGAGCAGGGAGAGGACAGGGACACCAGTCTGGCTGTGGGAGCGCATTGCAAAGGAGCATCCCCACATTGCCTTGGGCACAAGAGAGAGGGGCGCTGGGAAGGGCTGTGCCCGGGGGCTGTGGCTGTGGTGCCCGGGGGCAGAGCTTTCTCTCCCTCCTTCCCAGCCCCCAGGTGTCTTTTTTGATGGCTCTTTGGTTCCAAAGCACCTGAGCATCCCTTTGGGTGATGGCCACAGTTCCTTCTAGCCCCAGCCTGAGCTGCAGGCAGCGGTGCCCGTTTGTACCCTCCCTGGGGCCGTGCTGGCGGGCAGAGGGTGGGGAGCTCTGGGTGGGGGTGGCTGAGCTGCCCTGCTGCCCTCCTTGGGACATCCTTCCCACTCTGCCCTCCTGGTGCCCTTCCTGCTGGGGGACAGGGAGGGCTGATGGCCGCGGGGCAGGGGCTGGGGTGGTGATGGGGAGAGGGGCAGGGAGGGGGCGAGGGTCCAGCTCCCTGTCGTGGTTTAGCCTCAGACGGCAACAAAGAACCACGTGCCGCTCGTTCGTGCCTTCCAAACACAGGAAGAATCGTAAGAAAAGGCAAGACTCTTGGGTTGAGACAAAGGCAGTTTAATAGAACAGCAAAGGGAACAGGCAAACAACAACAACAACAACAACACGGATAGGGGAATATACAAACGCGATTACGGAACCGCCGCTCCCCCCGCCGCTCGCCGCTTACCGGCCGGACCCGGGCCACCCCAGCCCGCTTTTAAGCAGCAACTTCCTGCCCCCTCCCCCGGCAGCTCAGGGTGGGCGTGGCTCACATGGCATGGAATACCAGGAAAAGTTAACCCTATCCCCACCGGAACCAGGACATTATCCACCCCTTATTCCATACCATCTATGCCATGCCCAGCAGGTTCCAATGAATTGCCACCACTTTCCCCTGTTATATATATATATATATATACACACATATAATACCCTTAGTTTATGGGTCATCCCTCCAAAGTGTCCGTTGAGTTCTTTTAATCCACGGCTTTGGGCTCCATCTGTTAGAACAGTCTCTCAGGGCAGGTGAGATGCTGGGTGGTGCTGGTCTGTTGCATGCTGTATTTTTCGGAGCTTGTGACTGGTGCACCTGGTGTGGCTCATGCACGCAGTCTGTAGGCTGAAGATGTAGATCTTGAGGAAACTGCTGGGCGCCGGCTGCTGAGATCAGTTCTTATCCCATCACCCCTGTGCCTTACTTGTAGTACAACTGATAGCAATGAGGACATACAGTGACAGTGTTACTTAGCAATTAACAGCACACAATCTGATTCATTGGCTATTCTCGCCCAAAATCAGATCTCCATGAGGTACACATCGGACTTCCCCATCCTTCCGCATCACCCACCAAGTGCACCCAGGTCCTTGGGCAAAAGCAATCCCACGGATGGGTTTGCCTTTGCCTGAGGCAGGACTAACCCAGACTGTCTTCCCTAGCATATTCTTCATGTGCACTACGGGGACTTTATCCCCTTCTACAGTACGTGGAAGTTTTGATTGGGCAGGGCCAGCCCGATTGTTAGATCCCCTGGTGTTAACTAGCCAGGTAGCTTTTGCTAAATGCGTATCCCAGTGTTTGAAAGTCCCACCACCCATTGCTCTCAGTGTAGTTTTTAGCAGTCCATTGTATCGTTCTATCTTCCCAGAGGCTGGGGCGTGATAGGGGATGTGATACACCCACTCGATACCATGCTCTTTGGCCCAGGTGTCTATGAGGCTGTTTCGGAAATGAGTCCCATTGTCCGACTCAATTCTCTCTGGGGTACCATGTCGCCACAGGACTTGCTTTTCAAGGCCCAGGATAGTGTTCCGGGCAGTGGCATGGGGCACAGGGTATGTTTCCAGCCATCCAGTGGTTGCTTCCACCATTGTGAGCACATAGCGCTTGCCTTGACGGGTTTGTGGCAGCGTGATATAATCAATCTGCCAGGCCTCCCCATATTTGTATTTCAGCCATCGCCCTCCATACCAAAGAGGCTTCAAACGCTTGGCTTGTTTGATCGCAGCGCATGTCTCACATTCATGGATGACCTGTGCAATAGTGTCCATGGTCAAGTCCACCCCTCGGTCACGAGCCCATCTATATGTCGCATCTCTCCCTTGATGGCCTGAGGAGTCATGGGCCCACCGAGCTATGAATAGTTCACCCTTATGTTGCCAGTCCAGATCCACCTGAGCCACTTCAATCCTAGCGGCCCGATCCACCTGCTGGTTGTTCTGATGTTCCTCCGTGGCCCGATTCTTTGGTACGTGGGCATCTACATGGCGTACTTTCACAACCAGATTCTCTATCCGGGCAGCAATATCTTGCCATAGGTCAGCAGCCCAGATGGGTTTGCCTCTGCGCTGCCAGTTGCCCTGCTTCCACTGCTGTAACCATCCCCACAGAGCATTTGCCACCATCCATGAGTCAGTGTAGAGATAAAGTACTGGCCATTTTTCTCGCTCAGCAATGTCCAAAGCCAGCTGAATAGCCTTCACCTCTGCAAACTGGCTCGATTCACCCTGTCCCTCACTGGCTTCTGCAACCCGTCGTGTAGGACTCCACACAGCAGCCTTCCACTTTCGATGCTTTCCCACAATACGGCAGGACCCATCAGTGAACAGGGCATATTTCTTCTCATTTTCTGGCAGTTTATTATATGGTGGGGCCTCTTCTGCACGCGTCACCTCCTCCTCTGGTGACATTCCGAAATCCTTGCCTTCTGGCCAGTCCATGATCACTTCCAGAATTCCCGGGCGACTGGGGTTTCCCATTCGAGTTCGCTGCGTGATCAGTGCAATCCACTTACTCCATGTAGCATCGGTTGCATGATGTGTGGTGGGGACCCTTTCTTTGAACATCCAACCCAGCACCGGCAGTCGAGGTGCTAAGAGGAGCTGTGCTTCTGTACCAACCACTTCCGAAGCAGCTCGAACCCCTTCATATGCTGCCAATATCTCTTTTTCTGTTGGAGTGTAGCGGGCTTCGGATCCTCTGTATCCACGACTCCAAAACCCTAGGGGTCGACCTCGAGTCTCCCCTGGTGCTTTCTGCCAGAGGCTCCAGGTAGGGCCATTCTCCCCGGCTGCAGTGTAGAGCACATTTTTAACATCTTGTCCTGCCCGGACTGGCCCCAGGGCCACTGCATGGACTATTTCCTGTTTGATTTGTTCAAAAGCTTGTCGTTGCTCAGGACCCCATTTAAAATCATTCTTCTTCCGGGTTACTTGATACAGAGGGCTTACAATTTGACTGTAATCTGGGATATGCATTCTCCAAAAACCCACAATACCTAAGAAAGCCTGTGTTTCCTTTTTACTAGTTGGTGGAGACATAGCTGCTATTTTGTTGATCACATCCATTGGAATCTGACGGCGTCCATCTTGCCATTTTATTCCTAAAAACTGGATCTCCTGCGCAGGTCCCTTGACCTTACTTCGCTTTATAGCAAAACCAGCGTTCAGAAGGATTTGGACTATTTTACTCCCTTTCTCAAAAACTTCTTCTGCTGTGTTTCCCCATACAATGATGTCATCAATGTACTGCAGATGTTCTGGAGCTTCACCCTGTTCCAGTGCAGTCTGGATCAGTCCATGGCAAATGGTGGGGCTGTGTTTCCACCCCTGGGGCAGTCGATTCCAGGTGTATTGGATGCCCCTCCAAGTGAAAGCAAACTGTGGCCTGCACTCTGCTGCCAAAGGGATTGAGAAAAATGCATTCGCTATATCAATCGTGGCATACCACTTGGCTGCCTTGGACTCCAGTTCGTACTGGAGTTCTAGCATGTCCGGCACAGCAGCACTCAGCGGTGGCGTGACTTCATTCAGACCACGATAGTCTACAGTTAGCCTCCACTCTCCATTAGATTTTCGCACCGGCCATATGGGACTGTTAAAGGGTGAGTGAGTCTTGCTGATCACTCCTTGAACCTCTAGTTGACGAATCAGCTCATGGATGGGAATCAGAGAGTCTCGGTTAGTGCGATACTGCCGCCGATGCACCGTTGTGGTAGCAATCGGCACCTGTTGTTCTTTGACCCTCAACAACCCCACAACAGAAGAATCCTCTGAGAGACCAGGCAAGGCAGACAACTGTTTAACTTCCTCTGTCTCCAAAGCAGCTATGCCAAAGGCCCAGCGGTACCCTTTTGGGTCCTTAAAATACCCTCTCCTGAGGTAATCTATACCAAGGATGCATGGAGCCTCTGGGCCAGTCACAATGGGATGCTTTTGCCACTCATTCCCAGTTAGGCTCACTTCTGCCTCCAGTACAGTCAACTCTTGGGATCCCCCTGTCACCCCAGAAATACAAATGGGTTCTGCCCCTCTATAGCTTGATGGTATTAAAGTACACTGCGCACCCGTGTCCACTAGAGCCTTATACTCCTGTGGGTCTGATGTGCCAGGCCATCGAATCCACACTGTCCAATAAACCCGGTTATCCCTTTCCTCCACCTGGCCGGAGGCAGGGCCCCCCTAATACTGGTCATAGTATCCATTACTCACTTCTTGCATAAATGACTTGGAAGTTCCTTCAAGAGGATCAGAAGCAAGATCAAGCCTTCTGCTTTGTCTAGGGAACGGCCCACTGGAAACTGGGGCGGCACTTTTCCTGGAGGGATCCCCTTTTGTGGTTGTCCTTCCTTGCAACTCCTGTACCCGTGTCCGCAGGATCGAAGTAGGTTGTCCGTCCCACTTCCTCATGTCCTCTCCGTGGTCCCGCAGGTAGAACCACAGGGTGCCTCGTGGTGTGTACCCTCTGTACTCTCTCTCTTGAGTGGGGAAATGCCTGCTTCTAATAGCTGAGATGCTGGCCCGTGCAGGTGGGGAGTAGGACATATTCTCTTCAAGTTGCTGGACCTTCCGCGACAGTTTCTCCACAGCTGAGACAAGGGGGGAAGAGAGACTTTCTTCATATCGCCGGAGCCGGCCAGCTACCTCATCCACCGTTGGTCCCTCTTCACCTTTCCATTCCATTACTGCCAGGGAGTTGGCATATGACGATGGTGCGCTCCGTACAAACTTCCGCCACATGGGCCTTGTGCATCGCACCTCATCAGGGTCTGTGGGTAAGTCTGCATTGTCCAAGTCATAATAAATCATCTCCCGCACGGCTAATTCTCTCAGGTACTGGATACCTCTTTCCATGGTAGTCCACTTGCTTGGCTGACATACAACATCCTCGCTGAAGGGGTACCTCTCCCTCACGCCTAACAGGAGTCGTTTCCAGAGGCTGAGGGCTTGGGTCTTTTTCCCGATCGCCTTGTCAATGCCGCCTTCCCTAGACAGGGATCCCAGCTGCCTGGCCTCCCTACCCTCTAATTCCAGGCTACTGGCCCCATTATCCCAGCACCGGAGCAGCCAGGTGACAATGTGCTCGCCTGAAAGTCGGCTAAAATCTTTTCGCATATCCCGCAGCTCACTCAAGGATAGGGATCGAGTAATTATCTCTGGTTCTGCCTCTTCCTCCTGCTCTCGTGATGGCCCTGGTTCATCATCATCTCTTACTAAGCGAACTGATTTCTTTGTGTACTTCTTCTTCTGTATGGGGGCAACTGATACTGGCATGGGTTGGTTCCCTGGTTCAGTGGCAGTGGCTACCACGGGGGTTGCAGTAGCCGCAGTGTCTGTCGCAAGG
This sequence comes from Rissa tridactyla, assembly GCF_028500815.1. Classification (NCBI taxonomy): domain Eukaryota; kingdom Metazoa; phylum Chordata; class Aves; order Charadriiformes; family Laridae; genus Rissa; species Rissa tridactyla. Next base: position 509,123 of record NW_026529584.1, read on the forward strand.
ATTGCAGTAGCCGCAGTGTCCGTTGCAAGGATTGCAGTAGCCGCAGGGGCCGCCGCAGGGGCCGCCGCAGGGGCTGCAGCAGCCGCAGGGGCCGCTGCAGGGGCTGCAGCAGGCGCAGGGGCCGCCGCAGGTCTGGTTTCCATCTCTTCCCCTTGAGGGTGCTGCATAATTCTGAGCAGTGCCTGGTAGATACTGGCCAGGGCCCAGCACAGCGCGGTGAGTTGTGCCTCTCTAGAATAGCCACAGCATTTTCCCTTCAAATATTCTACCACTTTATCAGGGTCCTGTAATTGTTCAGGGGTGAAGTCCCAGACCATTGGAGGTGAGTAGTTCTCTAGGTACCTGCCCATGCTCTCCCACATGCCATGCCACCCCTGACTATCCAGCCTCGGAGCAGATCTCCGGGTGGTAGTCTTAAATAGTCGCTTAACCCTAAACAAGACCTGGAACGTATTCAGGAGACATAGCACTACGAACACGCTAGTTTGAGTATCCCAAGGATATTCAAAATTCTCAAAAGCTGTCATACCTGACCCGAAGGAGAAAAGGGAGGCAAAAGGGCTGGGGAAATTATTAACAAATTCTGAGAGACGGTGTCCAATGTACGGACAGGACAGCAAAACCGGATAAACACCCCAAAATAGCCGTCTGAACAGTGATGTTATCATATCATAAACAGATATCGCACAGGACAGCAGAATGATAATCCTCATCCCTGTTCCAGACATGGTAAACAGCATCGCAGGGAGTACATAAGCCATATAGGAATTTATGTAACACAGCCATGAGAACAAACCAAGCAACATGATGACCAGTGACTACTTACCTAATAAAATAAATGCATACAAAAAAAAAAACCAAAACCGTTTTTTCCACGTTCTAGTTGGATTCTGTCGTTATCTCAACCCTTCGAGCCCCACGTTGGGCGCCAAAAAGGACTGTCGTGGTTTAGCCTCAGACGGCAACAAAGAACCACGTGCCGCTCGTTCGTGCCTTCCAAACACAGGAAGAATCGTAAGAAAAGGCAAGACTCTTGGGTTGAGACAAAGGCAGTTTAATAGAACAGCAAAGGGAACAGGCAAACAACAACAACAACAACAACAACACGGATAGGGGAATATACAAACGCGATTACGGAACCGCCGCTCCCCCCGCCGCTCGCCGCTTACCGGCCGGACCCGGGCCACCCCAGCCCGCTTTTAAGCAGCAACTTCCTGCCCCCTCCCCCGGCAGCTCAGGGTGGGCGTGGCTCACATGGCATGGAATACCAGGAAAAGTTAACCCTATCCCCACCGGAACCAGGACACTCCCTCTCGGGGCACTGGCAGCAGCTCACCAAGCCGAGTGCCTCCTGCATGGCCCGGAGCTCCTCTTCCAGGTGGGACTGCGCCTCCTTCATCGCACCCATCTCCTGGAGGAGCTCCTCGGAGAGAGCTGTGGCCTGGCAGAAAGGGGTGGTGGGGGTGAGCCCCAGGAGAGGGTCCCTGGGGACCAGGACCATTGCCGCCGCTGTGGCCTGCCCAGAGCCGGGGGGCAGTGCCAGGCTGGCAGGGCAGCGCGGGCAGCACGTCCCATCCATCACATCTTCAAGAGCTGAGATGGGGCAGCAGCTCCCCAGAGACCCCCACCCCTGCCCCGGGGGGGCCCATTGCACGGCCCGGCTCAGCAGGGACGCCCCCAGCCCTGCTGCCCCTGCCAGGCTCCCAGTGAGATCCCTGCAGCCCATCCAAAGGGCAAAGAGCCGCTGCAGCCCCCTCGAGCACAGCCTGGCCAGGGCAGCAGCAGCCACTGCTAACAAAGTGGCCACCATCATCTCCAGCTGCGCGGGGAACCCTCCCTGCCGCCATCTCCCGCGGTGTCCCAGCCCTGGCAGGACCTGGCCCGGCAGTGCTGATGGTGGCTCTTTCCTTCAGCCCGAGCTTAGTTCTCCCCACAGGGGACGCTCTGGCGATGCATGGTCACCAGTGGCTCAGCACCATGCAGGGTGAGGCCCCTCTCCGGTCCCCACCAGTGCCGGCTTTAGCCCCTGGGCAAGCGGTGGGAGATGAGGCCCAGGAGGTGCTGGTGGAGCCTCTCAGCTGCCCCAGGAGTGGATGCGGCACTGGCTGAAGGTGAGGAGCGGGGAAGAGAGGGCTGGAGAGGGTGGTGGGGCCGGACCTCCAGGGTGCCGAGCCTCCATCCAAGGGAGCCAAGGGCACCAGGGACTCGCTGGGTATCGGCCCCACCAGGACCGGCTGACGGCAACGTGGGGAAGACCCAGAGCAAGCGGAGCAGCATTTCAGCCCCAGCTTTTCCTCCCCAAGACTTCACCCCTTTCCTTCACTGAAGCCCCACGTGCCACCCTCAGCTCAGGCTTATACCAGCCCTTGGTCTAAGGGCAGCACAACGGCGGCTGGACCCCGGAGGATGGGGTGTCGTGCAGGGGAGCAGCCAGGGGATGGGCAAGAGCCTCTACCTTGGAGATGCCGCTCTCATTGGCTTTGATCTTGTCCTTCATCCAGCCCACGTCGGTGGCCACGGAGGCCAGCGGGGGGCTGCTCGTGCTCTCCTGGAGCAAGTCCTTCCCAGGCAGCCACTGCCCCGGTTCCTGGGGCTGCTGCCCCCTGTCCTGGGCCCTGTCGCCCTCCTTCTCCAGCACAGGGGGTGCCTCTGCAGGCTGGTCCCCCTCCCAGAGCAGGGTCAGGCTGTCCCCCTGCTTCTGGGCAGGCAGGTCCCGCAGGCCCAGGTGCCCGAGCATGGTGAGCAGCAGGCTGCGCAGCGCCATGAAGTTGACTGCCCCGAGCTCGGGCGTCCCGATGGCCTCGTCCAGCAGCTGGTACAGGCTGAGCTGGGCCATGGCTGCTGCCCTGCCCAAAGCCATGGAGGCACCTGAGGGGGATGGGAACCTTTCTGCCTGAGGGGGGGCCCAGGATGGCTGGAAGGGATGGGCACTTGAAGCCTTCCTCTTCCTCTTCCTCTTCCTCCTCTTCTTCCTCCTCCTCCTCCTCTGCTGGCTCCTCGCAGCAGAGTGGTCGCACCAGCGAGACAGGTGACAAGGGACAAGGCAGCGTCCCCTGTTGCTAGGCGATGCCCCGCCCCCCGCAGCCACCTACCAACGGGGACGCTGCATTGTCCATTGTCACCCGTCCCACCGCCGAGTGGACGCCCTCATGGCGAAGGTGGAAGCAGACAAGAACAACCTGATGCTGGGACTCGATGTGGTGGGACCAGCCCCATGGGGGTGATGGGGCGAGCAGGGCGACGTAGCCACTTCTCCCTCTCCTCCCAACACGAGAATGTTTCTTCATCTCTGTGCCGTGCTGACAGCTGCTCTTTGGGACCTAGCCATTCTGCACACCAGGAATGCTCCGCTCTTCCTAATTTGTCCCTTTTTCCAAGAAGTTCATGAGCAACTCCAACAGCCCACTGTCGTGCTTTAGCCTCAGACGGCAACAAAGAACCACGTGCCGCTTGCTCGGGCCTTCCTAATACAGGAAGAATCGGAAGAAAAAACGCAAGATTCTTGGGTTGAGACAAAGGCAGTTTCACAGAACAGCAAAGGGAACAAGAAAACAACAACAATCACACGGACAGAGGAATGTACAAACACGATTACTGAACCGCCGCTCCCCCCCGCTCCCCGATCGGACCCGGTACGCCCCAGCCCGCTCCAAGCAGAGATGTCCTGCCCCCTCCCCCGGCAGCTCAGGGTGGGCATGGCTCACATGGCATGGAATACCTGTGTCCTGGGGAGAATTAACCCTGTCCCCGCCGCAACCAGGACATTATCCACCCCTTATTCCAGACCATCTATGCCATGCCCACATCTTACAGGTTCCAATGAATTGCCATCACTTTCCCCTGTCATGTATATACATACGTATATATTCATGCAGATATAGTGCCCTTAGTCTATGGGCCATCCCTCCAAAGTGTCCATTGAGTTCATTTCATCCATGGCTCTGGGCTCCATCTGTTAGAACAGTCTCTCAGGGCAGGTGAGATGCTGGGTGGTGCTGGCCTCTTGCATGCTGTATTGTCGGAGCTTGTGACTGGTGCACCCGCTGTGGCTCATGCACACAGTCCGTGGGCTGAAGATGTAGATCTTGAGGACAGTTGCTGGGCGCCACCTGCTGAGGTCAGTTCTGATCCCATCACCCCTGTGCCTTACTCATAGTACAGCTGAGAGCAATTATAGTAATGAGGACACACAGTGACAGTGTTACTTAGCAATTAACACACACAATTTGATTCATTGGCTATTCTCACCCAAAATCAGGTCCCCATGATGTACACATCAGAGCTCCCCATCCTTCCGCATCACCCACCAAGTGCACCCAGGCCCTTGGGCAGATGCAATCCCACGGATGGGTTTCCCTTTGCCTGAGGCAGGACTGACCCCGACTGTCTTCCCTGGCATATTCTTCATGTGCACTACGGGGACTTTATCCCCTTCTATGGTACGTGGAAGTGTTGATTGGGCAGGGCCAGCCCCATTGGTAGATCCCCTGGGGTTAACTAGCCAGGTAGCCTTTGCTAAATGTGCATCCCAATGTTTTAAAGTCCCACCACCCATTGCTCTCAGTGTAGTTTTTAACAGCCCATTGTATCGTTCCATCTTCCCAGGGGCTGGTGCGTGACAGGGGATGTGATACACCCACTCGATACCATGCTCTTTGGCCCAGGTGTCTATGAGGCTGTTTCGGAAATGAGTCCCGTTGTCCAACTCAGTTCTCTCTGGGGTGCCATGTCACCACAGAACTTGTTTTTCAAGGCCCAGGATAGTGTTCCGGGCAGTGGCATGGGGCACAGGGTATGTTTCCAGCCATCCAGTGGTTGCTTCCACCACTGTGAGCACATGGCGCTTGCCTTGACAGGTTTGTGGCAGTGTGATGTAATCCATCTGCCAGGCCTCCCCAGATTTGTATTTCAGCCATTGCCCTCCATACCAAAGAGGCTTCAAACGCTTGGCTTGCTTGATTGCAGCGCATGTCTCACATTCATGGATGACCTGTGCAACAGTGTCCATGGTCAAGTCCACCCCTTGGTCATGAGCCCATCTATATGTTGCATCTCTTCCTTGATTGCTGCTGTAGCCACCCCCACAGAGCATTTGCCACCATCCATGAGTCAGTGTAGAGATAAGGTACTGGCCATTTTTCTCCCTCGGCAATGGCCAAAGCCAGCTGAATGGCTTTCACCTCTGCAAACTGGCTCGATTCACCTTGTCCTTCACTGGCCTCTGCAACTTGTCGTGTAGGACTCCACACAGCAGCCTTCCACTTTCCATGCTTTCCCACAATCTGGCAGGACCCATCAGTGAACAGGGCATCTTTCTTCCCATTTTCTGGCAGTTTATTATATGGTGGGGCCTCTTCCGCACGTGTCACCTCCTCCTCTGGTGACATTCCGAAATCCTTGCCTTCTGGCCAGTCCATGATCACTTCCAGAATTCCTGGGCGACTGAAGTTTCCCATTCGAGTTCGCTGTGTGACCAGTGCAATCCACTTACTCCATGTGGCATCAGTTGCATGATGTGTGGTGGGGACCCTTTCTTTGAGCATCCAGCCCAGCACCGGCAGTCGAGGTGCTGGGAGGAGCTGTGCTTTTGCAAAAGAAAAACAAATCTTTTTCCCCATCAGGGCAGACAAACATTGCAGCAGGTTGCCCAGAGGGGCAGTACTGCCTTCATCCTTTAATATTTTTAATTCCTTTCTGGATAAATTTCTTAGCAACCTGGTCTGCTCCCATAGCTCATCCTGTTGTGCGCAGCAGCTACAAGCAGAGACCTCCTGAGGTGCCTAAATGCTGAATAATGCTGATTTCTTCCCCTCTCTCTCTCCCCTTGATGATGGTGGGGGAAGCGCTTGGGTTCCCTGTGACCATGGAAGTGAATGAGATGCCAGTACAGTCAGATCAACGGCCGCTTCCTTGTCCTGCTGCAGGCAGTGTTGCTCAGATGCAGGGCTGCCCCACAGGCACCCCCTAACAGCCCTCATCCTATCCATTGCTTCACCTTTCGTTCCCTTTTCCACTCTTTTCCCCCTCTTGAGTTCTCTTGGACCATCCTCATCCCCTCCAATACAAACAGCCAAGTCCTTTTCACTGCTTCCTTTCTTTGTCCTTCCCATGGTGTTTCTGAGATGGTGACAGTGACACTTTCCACCTTTGACATGACTTGATTACACCAGGAACCCCTTTTCTTACCTCTGCTGTCCTACAGCTACTCAAGTTGGGAGAGGAACCAGGACTCAGGATGAACCATAAATAATGAACCTTAAATACTGACGTGCTGAAGCTTCAGTGCGCAGGGACCTTGAGACACCTGGGGACGTGGCCAACGGAAACTTCTTCAAGTTTTTCAAGGAGAAGGGGCAAAGTGGGGGAGGACCAGGTGAGGAGTGAGTCTGAGGAGAGGGGCCTGGGCATTTTGAGGGATGCCATATGAGCCTCTGGTAAAGGCTCAGCACCATTAAGGCCAGCTGCATATGGGGTGGTGTTAGAAGGACCGTGGCCACCCAGACAAGGGCAGTTATTGTCCCCCTTGACTCAGCACTGGTGTGGCCACATCTGCTCTCATAGTTTCCCAGAATGGTTTGAGTTTGAAGGGACCTTTAAAGATCATCTAGTCCAACCCCTTCTTTTCAGGGAAGTCTTCCACAAGATCAGGATGCTCAAAGCTCCGTCCAACCTGTCCTTTGTCACTTCCAGTGATGGGGCACCCACAGCTTCTCGGAGCAACCTTTTCCAGTGCCTCACCTCCCTCACTGTGAAACATTTCTTCCTTATATCCAATACAAATCTTCCCTCATTCAGTTTAAAACCATTGCCCCTTGTCCTGGCATTACTGATGCTGGTAAAATGTCTCTCTCCCTTCCTTTTAAGCCTTCTTTAGGTATGGAAAGGCCACAGGAAGATTTCCTCTGAGCTTTTTGTTTCCAGGCTGAATAACCCCAACTCTCAGCCTTTCTTCATAGGTGATTTTTGGTGATCCTTCTCTTGACCCTCTTCTACAGGTCCATGTCTTTCTTGTGCTGCGGAAGAACTGCACATCGTCTTCCAGGTGAAGTAGCATGGGATCACCGTAAAGAGGGAGAGTCCCCTTCTTCAACACTTCTTTTGATGCCACCCAGGGTATGATTGGCTTTTCAAGCACACATTGCCAGCTCACGTCCATTTGCTCACCCACCAGTATCCCCAAGTCCTTCTTCACAGGGCTGCTCTCAATCCATTCATCCCCCAGTCCATCTTGATACTGGGGATTGCCCCGACCCAGGTGCAGAACTTTGCACTTGGCCTTGATAAAATTCCAGAGGTTCACATGTGTCCTGTTTAGCAGTTACTAAAAATCCTGAAGGTTTCCTTCCCAAGGTTTAGATTCTTGGCTTTACTTTTCACCTGGCATATATCCTTTCAGGTCATGAATTCCACCAGGGCATGAACACTGCAGCCCAGGTTGCCACCAATCGTGGTCTTGCCATAAGTTGCTTTGAGTTGGTGAGCAACAGGTCTCATAATGCTTCTTTCTCTGGTCTTTCTTTTCTTTCACATGACCTGTGTGGAGAGGCCGAGGGACATGGACCTCTCTAGCCTGGTGATGGCAGTTCATGACAGTAAAAGAGTAGCCTGAAAGTAGCAGTTTCAGGTGGTTTCAAGGTGGCTTCAGAGATGACAGAGCTTTCCTTGGCATTGGGAAACCACCTGAGAAAGGAAAACCATCACAAAGTGCAGCTTGGGAAGTCGAGATTGACCATAAGGAGAAGGAAATGTCCCTTGAAGGGCAGTGCTGTGGTAGAACAGGTCACCCTGAGGAGCCTGGATCAGCGCAATGCCAGGTGTTTCAAGGCAACAGCAGGGAGGAAGAAGAGATACCAGTAAAGGCAGAGAGATGTCACGGTGGGAGCACGGTGGAGAAATAGGTCCTGTGTCCCCAGCCTGCAGGGAAACGGGGTCAGGTGTAGGACAGTGTAGGGCAGCCTGCGATGGACACAGGCAAGGGCAGTGGCAGGGCAGGAAGGCCCCAGCAGAAGTGAGGTCTTTGTCCCCTTAGCTGTGCCAGTTGTCACTGCCACCAAAGCCTGAAAGGAGACACATTCATCTCATGGAACTGGGGCATTGGTGCTTCCTTGCACCCCCCACAGGGTGGCTGGGAGGTGTGGTACTACACTCTGCATCGCACACGCCACGTGACACTGCCCCAGGAAGAGCCCCAGGTCATTTGCCTCTGAGAGAGAAGATCCTTGGGAAGGACTCAACTCTCCCGGCTCTACCATTACTCAGTCTGGCTGGGATGGAGTTCATTTTCTTCATATCGGCCTGTATGCTGCTGTGTTTTGGATGTGTGACTGAAACATGGCTGATAACTCACTGAAGTTTTAGCTGCTTCTCAACCGGGCTCTGCACAGCATCAAGGCCACCTTCCTGTTTCTCAGTTTGCCTTGGACTGCCGTGTGCCGTTAGGGACCAAGCAGACCAAAGGGAGAAGTCATGCCCTATAATGTCATGCTCAGTATTGAAGTTGGGAGGTAGTCTTTGCAAGGTTGCTGTTGCTCAAAGATTGGCTGGGCATTGGGCTGCTTGTGGGAGGTGGTGACTGATTGCCTTTGCATCATTGTGTTAGGTTTTTCTTTTCTTCTTCCCTCTTCTTCCTTCATTTATTAAACTCTTTATCTCAACCCACGAGTTTGTCTTGCTTTGGCTCTCAGGATTCTCTCCTCTGTCCCTCTGTGCTGGGGCTGGAGTGAGCGAGTGGCTGGTGTGTGCTTAGTTGCTGGCCAGGGTCACCCACCACAACCCTCTTGAACAATAAAGTCTGTGGCTGAAGCTCTTGTCACTCAGACAAGATCAGTCTGCTGATCACCTTACACCTGTAGTGATGGTAACAGGAGCAGCCAGGGGGTGGGCTTGTGAGGGGCAATGGGATTATCAGTACATCACCTCCTGCACCCATCAGGTGGAAAGGTTCTTCAGCATCTTCCCACCATGTTTTCTCCTGGGCTAGAGAAGAGGAGCTCAGTGATAGAGGGTGAGTCCCCTGCAGGGGCAGAAACTGGCACTGGCCCTTCCTGCGTTTCCTGAGGTTCTTGCCGACACATGCTCTCCTCCTCCTTGAACCCCTTCCCTGGTCACAAAGGACTGGAGAGCTTTTCAGTGAAGACTCAGGCAAAGAAGCCTTTGAGTCCCTCAGCCGCACCTGTGTCTGCTCTTATGAAATCCCCCTCCCCATTCTGCAGCCGCCCTGCATTTTCCATGTTCAGCCTTGGTCTCTCATGAGCGACCAAAGCTCCTCTTCTTACTCTTCACTCTTCTTACAGCCACCAACTCCAGGCGAGCTTTGCTGTTCCCTAAAGCATACCTCCACAACAAAGGCAATTTATAAATTCCTTCTGTGTAACCTGTCCTTGCTGTCACCTCTGAGCAGCTGCTTCATGGTCCCTCTCAATGACCTGTCCCTACCCCAGGAGCCCAATGCACGGCCCCACAGCCCTGCTGTGAAGGCACACCACACAGTAGTGTGCATTCAGGGGTGGGTAAAAGCCCCCCAGCACCATCACCTGGGCAGTCGTCTTTGTCCCAGCTCCCCATGAGCATCATATTTTGGAAGCTCCCCCAGCACCCGACGCCTCCCGAGTGCCAGCCATGTCCCACATGGGGCTGTGCAGACAGCCCTGCTCCAGGTCTGGGCCAGGAGAGAGCCCGGGCAGGGCTGGACGTTCCCCTGATCCAGGTACTGAGCCCAGCAGGAGGATGGAGATGGCCTCACAGTCGCAGTCACCCGTAAACCTGGGGTGAGCAACCAGTGCTGGAAACGGTCGGTGAGACAGACCGGTGGGTAAGAAAGGCTGTCCATGCCACCAGGGGCACAGACCAGCCTCCTCTCTCCTGCACCTGCCTGGCTTTAATCCTTTCCACAAGCCCTGGCTCTGCACCACAAACACTCTGGTGTGAGTCCTCCCCCCGCATGGTCACACGGTACAAGCCATACTCCGAGGATTTTTCCTCCTGGGCACTTTCCAGCCCAGCCCAGCTCCCTCCAAGCTCTGCCACCTCCCCTGCCCTCTCTCCATCCCAGCCCAGTCTGCGCTGGCCCAACAGCAGAGCCTGCCCCAGGGTGCTGCAGAGCTCTGGGCACTCACTCCACAGCCACAGCCCCTCTGAAGGGCACCGCAGCTGCTGGGGGGCAGAGGAGGGTCAGCCCCAGAGATGGGGGGCATTTGGGCACAAGGCAAAGGCAGTCAGTGGGCCCCTGTGTCCTCCTCCCCAGGATGTTCTGAGGGGTCTGCAGCCCCTCTGTGCCATCCCCTCTCCCCAGCCCAGTACAAGAGCCCTGGCCCTGGGGACCCTCAGGCAGTTCCTGCCGCCCCAGTGACAGAGTGGCACTGGGACAGCCTGCCCCAGGCTGCTGCAGCCAGAAAGGTCTTCTCATCTCCCGTTTATTCAGCCCTGCTGCTGATGGGTCTCAGAAGAAGAAGTGTTAGCCAGTTCGTGTATTTTATTTAAACACACAGAGAGACTGACTCTTCGTTTATATAAATTTTTTGTGTCACAGGCGACAGGTGAAAAGTTAAGGAGGAGGGGAGGAATAGTGAGTGCTTGTCACAAAGTTACAGGGAATCATTTCCAGAATAAGGTACACAGTTTATGGCTGATGAAAAAATGTCCAATCAGTTTCCTCAGGGCATCCTTGAGCTCCTGGTTCCTCATGCTGTAGATGAGGGGGTTCACTGCTGGAGGCACCACCGAGTACAGAAATGACAGCACCAGATCTAAGGATGGGGACGAGATGGAGGAGGGCTTCAGGTAGGCAACTACAGCAGTACTGATAAACAGGGAGACAATGACCAGGTGAGGGAGGCACGTGGAAAAGGCTTTGTGCCGTCCCTGCTGTGAGGGGATTCTCAGCACAGTCCGGAAGATCTGCACATAGGACACCACAATGAAAACAAAACATGCAAAGAATAAACAGGCACCAAACACAATAAGCCCAACTTCCCTGAGGTAGTCCGAGTCTGTGCAGGAGAGCTTGAGGATCTGGGGGATTTCACAGAAGAACTGGTCCACAGCATTGCCTTGGCAGAGAGGTATTGAAAATGTATTGGTCGTGTGCAGCAGAGCATAGAGAAAGCCACTGCCCCAGGCAGCTACTGCCATGTGGACACAAGCTCTGCTGCCCAGGAGGGACCCATAGTGCAGGGGTTTGCAGATGGCAACGTAGCGGTCGTAGGCCATGACTGTCAGAAGATAAAACTCTGCTGACATCAAGCTGACAAACAGGAAGACCTGGGCAGCACATCCCGAGAAGGAGATGGCCCTGGTGTCCCAGAGGGAGTTGGCCATGGCTTTGGGCAGAGTGGTGGAGATGCAGCCCAGGTCGAGGAGGGCGAGGTTGAGGAGGAAGAAGTACATGGGGGTGTGGAGGCGGTGGTCACAGGCTACGGCAGTGATGATGAGGCCATTGCCCAGGAGGGCAGCCAGGTAGATGCCCAGGAAGAGCCAGAAGTGCAAGAGCTGCAGCTCCCGCGTGTCTGCGAATGCCAGGAGGAGGAAGTGGGTGATGGAGCTGCTGTTGGACATCGGATCCCTTTGTTCCCGAGGTACTGCCAAAGGAGGAAAGCACACTCACAAGTCAGGACAGCTCTGAGCAAATCTCTTCCCATTGCCTGCCCTTCCAAACCCAAGCCCCGGAAACACACTTTGCCCGTGTCCTTTTTTGCGGGAGCTTTCTGCATTGCCCTTGTTGGAACTCTCATTGTTGCTGGCCAAGTGTGCCGTGAGGAGCAGAGCTCTGCTTGTGGGCTCCCAAGGAGTCATCCCTGCTCCACAGCAGCGGGGATTGGGGAAAGGGGTTACAGCTTCTGCCATTCACTAGTTACCTCATCTGTGATCCACTTGTAACGCAGAGGAGCTGCTCAGCATATTCCTGCAGGAAAACCTCAAGGAAACTCCTGGTTGTTCTAAAGCTGCAGTGACATGAGCAGAGCCAGCTCACTCCTCAGCCTTGTCGGGGGGGAAAGACCACCAGCTCTTCACTCACTGTCCCCCGACCCCCTGCAGAGGGATAGGGAGAAGAGGGAGAAAAAGGAATAAAAATCTCATGGTTTGAGATACAGACAGTTTGATAGACCAGTAACGGGAAAGAAAATAACAATCATTGCAAAAGAATATAGGAAACCAGGAGTGATGCAGTACAATTGCTTACCCCCCGATGCCCATCCCGAGCAGCAAACACGGATTCCTGCCACCCGGCCAACCCCCATTTCTGTACTGAGCAGGACCAGCCCAAGGCATTTTATTGACCTCTCTGGTGGTTTTGGTGCTGAGCCCATGAAGCTCAGACACAGGGGAAGCTGATGAAACCTCTCCAGAAGTCAATGTCAGATGCAAACTCCAAAGTTTCTTGGAGCGTTAATGGGTCCCACTGAGGGCCATTACTGCCAAGGGCTCCTGGGGGCTCGTTCGAGGGAAAACTGGAGGCAGTGAGGGCAGGTAGGCAAAGGCAATGGAGAGGTGTCTCTGACGCTGGCTAATGCTGAATGTGTGAGAGGAAGGTAAAGGGCCAAGCCCTGGCCTCCAGCCCCTGGGAAGGGAGATCCTGCCCCACAAGCACAGCTCAGGGCTCTTCCTGGGGCATTGTGATGGGAGGACGTGCAATGCCAAGGGCAGAAAGACAGAATGACGGCTCCCGGGTGGGGAAGAGGAGGCGCTAAGGCCCTAGTGCTGTAAGGATAAGGTGTCTTCTGGTAGCCTTGGTGGCACAGACGACAGCCACAGCCAAGAGGAGAAAGACATAAGCACTGTTGGGGGCTTTCAGCCTTGCCAACTCCCTTGATCGTCTCCACCACAGGCTGTGCTATGGTGTCCCACATCTGCTCCTCTTCCCCTGCAGGCTGCAGGCATCCCCCCTGCTTCCCCGTCTTGCTCTCCCCTCAGCATCTCACTGCCTTTACTCATCTCTCTCCATCGTCCTTGGCTGTTCCTGAAACACAACGCCTTGGGCTGATCCCGACTCCCTCTGGGTGATCTGTTGCAGCACAGCACTGCCCTTGCAGTGGCATTTCTTTCTCCTGGTGTCCAGTCTCCACCTCCCAAGCTGCCCTTTGTTGCATAATTTCTTTCTCCTGCTGTTTCCCACCAAAGAAAAGATCCACTGTCTCTGAAACAACCCTTCAACCAGGTTCAGGCCATTCCAATAGTGCCCAGAGCCTCCCTGCCACTGGGCCAGAGAAGCCCAGGTCCCTCAGCCTCTCCACCAAGCACACGTGCACTGGGCCCTAAAGCCCATCTTGGCAAACCTCCTCTGGACACTCTCCAGGTCCTCTCCACTTCTCCAAAATGGGGAGCTGCACACTGGGACACAGCTGTGTGCGTTGGGCCACAGCAGTGCTGAGTCAAAGGGGAAGGTGACTCAAGTCGCCTGGGGGGCACACGCTCCTCCTCCTGCAGCTCCGTAGGCAGCCGGCCTTGTTCATAGTGAGCGTGCACCACTGGCTCATGAGGCGTCCCTCAGGGTGCCCAGCCCCACCTCTGCAGGGTCACTGCTCAGCACATCAGGTCCCAGCCTGTCCTGCTGCATTGGGGTTATTCTTCCCCGGGATGCAGGACTGGACACTTCTCCTTGAAACACCGTAAGACATTTCTGTTGGCCAAATCCCAGCGTCTCTCCAGCTGCCCCTGGACTCAAGCTCCATTTGGTCAGCTGTTAATGTTTGTGTGCAGATGGTCACCCTGATGCTTGTTCCCCAGGGCTTGGTATTGGGGCCAGTTCACTTTAAGATTTTTATCAATGATCTGGACGAGGGGATCGAGTGCACCCTCAGTAAGTTTGCAGATGACACCAAGTTGGGTGGGAATGTCGACCTGCTTGATGGTAGAGAGGTTTTCCAGAGGGATCTGCAGAGGCTGGATTGATGGTCCACAGCCAGTGGTGTGAGGTTCAACAAGGCCACCTGCTGGGTCCTGCACTTGGGTCACACCAACCCCATGCAGCGTTACAGGCCTGGGGAGGAGTGGCTGTAGAGCTGCCCTGCAGGAAAGGACCTGGGGGTGTTGGTCAGCTGCCATCTGAATATGAGCCAGCAGCGTGCCCAGGTGGCCAAGAAGGCCAACAGCATCCTGGCCTGTATCAGGAACAGTGTGGTGAGCCGGAGTAGGGAAGTGATTGTCCCCCTGTACTCGGCACTGGTGAGGCCCCACCTGGAGTACTGTGTCCAGTTTTGGGCCCCTCACCACAAAAAAGACATTGAGGTGCTGGAGCAGGACCAGAGAAGGGCACCGGAGCTGGTGAGGGATCTGGACAATCATTTTATGTGGAGCAGCTGAGGGACATGGAATTGTTTAGCCTGGAGAAAAGGAGGCTGAGGGGAGACTTCTGACTCTCTACGGCTCCCAGAAAGGAGGTTGTAGAGAGGTAGGGATCAGTCTCTTCTCCCAAGTAAGAGGCGATAGGACAAGAGGAAATGGCCTGAATTAGCACCAGGGGTGGTTTAGGCAGGATATTAGGAAAACGTTTTACACTGAGGGGGTTATTAAGCATTGGAACAGGCCGCCCAGGGAAGTGGTTGAGGCCCCATCCCTGGAGGTATTTAAAAGACGGACAGACATAGTGCTTAGAGCTATGGTTTAGTGATGGCTTTTGTCAGAGTTAGGTTGATGGTTGGACTAGGTGATCTGAAAGGTCCCTCCCAACCAAGACAATTCTATGTTTCTATTCACCTTTCATGCGCTTTTCCATTCTTTTTCCACTCTCAAGTTCTTCTCTTGGATCATCCTCATCTCCTCCCATACAAAGAACCAACTCTTTTTCACCATTTCCTTGTTGGCCCTTCCCTTGGTGTTTCTGAGATGGTGACAGTGGCACTTTCCAACTTCATCATGGTATCCATTAGGCCATTAGGATGTACAAAAGCTGCAAGAACGTCTCCTTGGAGCTTTTTTGTTTCCAGGCTCAATAACTTTACCTCTCTCAGCTTTTCTTCCTAGGAGAGGTCTTCCAGCCCTCCAATGGTTGTTGGTGATCCTTCTCTTGACCCGCTCTAAGAGGTCCATGTCTTTCTTTTGCTGGGGCCCACAGAACTGGACACAGTGTTCCAGATGAAGTCGTATGAGATTGGAGTAGAGAGGGGGAATCCCCTCCCTCCACCTGCTGGCCACGCTTCTGTAGATGCAGCCCAGGCTATGATTGGCTTTCTGGGCTGCAAGTGCACGTTGAAGGCTCCTGTCCAATGTTTCACACACCAGCGTCCCGAAGTCCTCCTCTACAGGGTTGCTTTCAATCCATTCATCAGTCCGTCTGTATTGATACTGGGGATTGCCCCGACCCAGGTGCAGGACCTTGCACGTGGCCTTGTTGCACTTCCAGAGGGTCACACATGTCCCATTTACCAGTGACCAAAACAGCTGAGAGTTCCTTTCCCAAGGTTTAGGGTCTTGACTATAGTTTTCAGCTGGCATATATCCCTTCAGATCATGAATTCCACGAGGGGCTGAACACTGCAGCCCAGGCGGCCACCAGTCTTGGCCTCTCCAATAAGTACCTCTGAGTTGGTGACAGAACGAGGGAGCTGGGTTTGGGTTTGGGCATGAGGCATGTGGTGAGGGTTTCAGCTTTGGCGTTAGTGTTCAGGGAAGGGCTACAGATGAGAGCTGCAGGTGAGGGATTAGGGTTAGGGTCCAGGCAAAGGCTTAGGGGGAGCTGCGTCGTGCCGAGTCTGAGGGGCAGGAGTGTGGAAGGCACCCAGCGTGTATGGGCCCTCGTGGTGGGGGCCCCGTATGGGCTCATGTGGTGATGACCAAAAGCATCCCCATTGCAATGAGCTGGGGATTAGCACTGGACCCCTTGGCTTGGCAGGGCACATCCAGGGGGCTACAGCACACAGGATGTCTCTGCCTCCTTTCTTTGTCACCCTGAAATCACTGCCTCTGGTTTTCTGCTCCAATCAGCCCCCAGGGAGGCACGCTTCCATTTCCTGAAGCAGCTTCATCACCCACAGCCCTCAGCAGACCCTGCTGAACCTCCAAGGCTCTTTATTCCTGCCAGGGCCCTCCACACTGCGTGACTTTCCCCCGGGAGCTCGTTAACGTGAAGGAACTGTAATGAGTTTATTCTTGCATCTCAATTCACCGTATGGTTGCAAGGGGACTTTGAGGAGAGACTGTCTCCAAGGAAGAGTTTTGCTAGAGTTTGCTGGAGAAGAAAAGTTTTGTTTAACAAGCACATAATGTAACATGGGCAGGGACATCACTAGAGACATGAGTTGGTGACAAGGCTCTGGGATGGAAATTTGGCCAAGAATAAGGCAAAGTTTACTTAATCTGCCACACTCTCTCTTTAGCCAACTCACTAACTGTGCGTATATTTAGAATTTCCTATCAATCTCTCCAACGTATTTCTTTTATATTGGTCTTTTGAGGCAGGTGGAGCTTATTGGAGGCTTGGACTTGGCATATAGTGGAGGAAAGCATTGGGTTTCTTTAATTAATTGGTATCATTTTGTCCTTCTGGCTGTTCAAATTGAATAAGAATCCCTTGTCTATTTACAGCCAAGTCTGCGGGGGAACCGGGCAGGAATTGGTGCAAAGGAGCTGTGAACATTCAGCTGCAGACTCAGCGCACAAGTCTGATGTAGGAAAAGAATGCAAGTCCCAGGCAGCCCCAAGAGAAACGGTGGGGAGGAGGAGGTGGGGGGGCAAGTTGTCTGTACAGTGGGGGACCTCGAGGAGATGGCAGTTGCTACCTCTCCGGTCCTCCTTAGGAGACCCTCTGGTTCAGTATCAGCTGGAGAAAGCTGCAAGCATTTCCTCTGGAAAAATAAAAAGACTAATGAAAAGCCCTTTCCAAATGAAAAATTACCTTTTTATTAAGTGCTTCTTGAAACCTTCCACTTTAAGTAGACTCCTGAGACCTCTCCACTGAGCTGTACCAGGCTAGAAGCCCTGAAGAAAATCATGGCAGAGCTGTGGCTCCTTAGGGCTTTCTGCACTTTAACGAGCCCCATGGGGCATTTGCTGCTGAGCCCAGGAATGCCAGATACTGAGAGGAGCTTGAACAGCCTGTGCAGGAATTCAAGTCCGAAGCAAACGCCAAAGTGTCTTGGAGCATTAATTGTCCCCACTGAGGGCCATGACAGACCAAGCCTCCCCATGGATTTGTTTGAGCAGGCAACTGGAGGCTGTGATTACAGGGAGGCAAAGGCACTGTGCAGGTGGAGCTGATGCTGAGTAAAGCCGTGATGTATTTTATCTCGCCAAGCGGCCAGCCCTGGGAAGGGGGATCCTGTCCCTCACACTGGCTCAGGGCTCCTCCCGGGGCAGTGAGGTGTGGGGTAGGCAATGCCGAGTGAAGGACAACGGCACCACAGCTCCCGGCCTCCCTGGGGGGTGCGAGGAAGCAGTGAGGCCCCGGTTCCATGAGATTAAGGTGTCTCCTTTCAGGCCTTGGTAGCAAAGACAACAGCCACAGCCCAGGGGACAAAGACCTGCAGGCTGTGGACACCCAACCTCTTTCCTCCCCTTGCTCCCACTGGGGCATCTCCTCGCCTTTCCTGACAGATCTTCTTCCTCCCTGCCTGTTCCTTGGAGCACCCAGCGTTGCGCTGATCCAGGCTCCCTCTGGGTGACCTCAGGAGTCACAGCACTGTCCTTCATGGGACATTTCTTTCTCCTCATGTCCAGTCTCGTTGTGAATGTTAATTTGGGATCCTGCCCAACTTTGAGGTGGCAGCAATTTCAGATTTATTAACACAGGGTTAAGTTGTATGTATGTAATCGTGGCCCTCAAACCCCTTTCATCTTCAACCCCTTCCCTAAGTCTTACTCATGTTTCCCAGGATGCAGAAGGAGGGCAGGGATTGTGAAGTTCTGGAGGGAAAGGCCAGGGAGATGATGAGATGTTAGGGGCAGGCAAGAGGAAGATGAAGGCAAAGGTGCCATTGCTGGCGAGTAGATTGTGATGCCATTATTGCTGGAGGAAGCTGCGTGTGAGGAGCAGCATTGTGAAGTGCTCGACATGCCTGAGAGTTTCATCAAAGAGAGAAGGGAGCATGGGATAGGTGAAGGGAGAAGCGTGTGGGAGGGACAGCACTTGGTGAGGTTTCTGCTCTTGAAAAGCCTTAACTCTGGCCTAACCCTAAGCCTCTAGCCCTAACCCAACCCCCTAACCCACAAAGCTGAGCAGGACTCAGATCAATTACAAGAAGCCCTAAGAAGAATCATCCTGAGCCTCACCATGACCCCTAGCCCTAAAAGGGGAGCTCTTAGCCCCAGTCCTACCCTGATCATGAAGCAGAAACTCTGACCAGAGTTTTTGGTTCGCATGGAAGAAAACTGGTAACAGAAACCCCTAACCCAAAAGCCCTAGCGGCCTCCCTTGGAACCCCTAACCTTCCCTTGCCCTCCAAACCTCTCTCTAAGCTGTTTTTCCCCCAGAGGCAGAGTGAATGCATAGCCTGTGAGGTCCTGGAGCAGTCGCCTGACATTGGAAGACGAAATGTGAGATGACGTGTATCAGATCAGCTTGTAGGTGACAAGGTGGGTGATGGTGGGGAAGCTACTCTTATGTCAGCTGTGCCTCAGAACCTCACAGGTGAGTAAGAGGTAGGTGTCTGTGAAGGTGCCTGAAGTCAATTCTGTCTGAGAACCTCACAGGCCAGAAGTAGGAAAATGGCTTGGCTGTTGATTGTGCTTTGGCACGGGGTTGGACTAGATGATCTCGGAAGGACCCTTCCAACCCCTTCCATTCTGTCATCTGTCTCTGCTGGTGATAGGCAAGGGAAGTCTCATGGCTGGGTCAAGCACTGGGATAAGCTTGGCCTCAGCCTCGGTGACCAGGCAGGCCAGGCAGGAGGGCAGGGCATGGGCACAAAAGGACTTTCTTTGGGTATTTTGGCCCTCTAGCAATGCGGGAAATCTCCATGGAGATCCCTCCAGTGGTAGTGGTGGGAAGGGATTCCGCCGTCATGGGGAATCTTTGGCCAGATTATCTCCAGCACCTCCAGTTTCTCTTCATGGAGTCAGAGCTTGGGCTTTCTCCTTCTCTTGTTATCTTGGACTTTGCTGGGAAACCCTCTCAGTATTGCTGCAGTCTCCACAGAGTGCCCTTCCTGGAGAGCGAACAGCCGAGCCTGAACTGGGGGCCATCTAGAGCCCTAACGCCCACCTGGGAGAAGGAGTTAACATTAAGGGGAACAGGCCATTCACCACAAACCACAATGAGGTCACCTGCCTAGTGGATGAAGGGAAGGTGGTGGATGTAGTTTTGCTGGATTTTAGTAAAGCTTTTGACAGTGTCCCTCAAAGTATCCTTCCGGACAAGTTGCCCAGCTTGGAGATGAGCAGGTGGAGGGTGCGGTGTGTGAAGAACTGGCTGAACGGTAGGGCTCGACCCATGCGTAGAGTTGCAGAGTAAGAAATCAAGGGCTGTGTGAGCCTCACAGGAGGGCAGGAGATGCTCTCTTCTGGAAGGGTCATTTGTGCTATTGGTGATAGAGCCACGCAAGGCTGCCTCGGTCAGACACACTCATCCATTGTTCGTGTCACGTTAAACTGTACAAACATAGACATCTGCAGTGCAGTGACAGGACACAGGCCTTCTAACCTTCCCATGAACCTCCAACCTGAGCTTTCTCTCTCCACCACCTTTGGAGGTGAACCTGAGCACAGAGCATGAGCCATTGGAGTTTAACCACTCAAGACCGTCTCCACCTTGGAGCTAATACGAGGCACAGCCAAGGTGGAGGCCCAGGGAGGAGGTGTTGCGGAGCAGCCTTTTCTGTTGCTGCAAACTAACCTTGGTAGCTCTCTGCTGCACCCTCTCCAGCAGTTCCCTGTCCTTCTTGATCTGGGAAGCCCAGAACTGGACACAGTGCTCCAGGTGTGGCCTCAGCAGGGCAGAGTAGAGGGGGAGGATGACCTCCCTCCACCTGCTAGTCACACTCTTCTTGATGCACCCCAGGATGCCATTGGCCTTCTTGGCCACAAGGTCCCATTGCTGGCTCGTGGTCATCCTGTTGTCCACCAGGACTCCCAGGTCTCTTTCCACCGAGCTGCTCTCCAGCAGGTCAGCCCCCAACCTGTCCTGGTGCACGGGGTTAGTCCTCCCCAGGTGCAGCACCCGACACTTGCCCTGTTTGAATGTCATAAGGTTCCACTCCTCACTGGGAGCACAGGGGGAGTCAGGTGGTTGCACTGGGAGCACTGGGACTGTACTGGGAGGACTGGGGGGAGTCAGGGGTCATACTGGGAGCACTGGGAAGGCACTGGGAGAACTGGGGGGAACCAGGGAGTCATACTGGGAGCATTGGGACAGCACTGGGAGGACTGGGGAGAGTCAGGAGGTCATACTGGGAGCACTGGGAGTGCACTGGGAGTACTGAGGGGAACCAGGGAGTCATACTGGGAGCACTGGGAGGGCACTGGGGGTACTGGGGGGGAATCAGGGAGTCATACTGGGAGCACAGGGACCGCACTGTGAGCAGTGGGGGGAGTCAAGGAGTCATACTGGGAGCACTGGGAGCACACTGGGAGCACTGGGGGGAGTCAGGGGGTTGCACTGGGAGCACTGGTGGGAGTCAGGGAGTCATACTGGGAGCACTGTGACCGCACTGGGAGCTCTGGGGGGAATCAGGGAGTCGTACGGGGAACAGTGGGACCGCACTGGGAGGACTGCGGGGAGTCAGGGAGTCATACCGGGAGCACAGGGAGCGCACTGGGAGCACTGGGGGGAGTCAGGGAGTCATACTGGGAGCACTGGGACTGCACTGGGAGCACTGGGGGGAGTCAGGGGGTTCCACTGGGAGCAATAGGACCACACTGGGAGCACTGGGGGGAGTCAGGGGGTCATACTGGGAGCACTGGGACCGCACTGGGAGAACTGGGGGGAGTCAGGGTATCATAATGGGAGCACTGGGACTGCACTGGGGGGAGTCAGGGAGTCATAATGGGAGCACTGGGACAGCACTGGGAGAACTGGGGGGAACCAGGGAGTCATACTGGGAGCACTGGGACAGCACTGGGAGCACTGGGGGGAGTCAGGAGGTCATACTGGGAGCACTGGGAGTGCACTGGGAGTACTGGGGGGAACCAGGGAGTCATACTGGGAGCACAGGGACCGCACTGTGAGCAGTTGGGGGAGTCAGGGAGTCATACTGGGAGCACTGGGAGCACACTGGGAGCACTGGGGGGAGTCAGGGGGTTTCACTGGGAGCACTGGTGGGAGTCAGGGAGTCATACTGGGAGCACTGGGACCGCACTGGGAGCACTGGGGGGAATCAGGGAGTCGTACGGGGAACACTGGGACCGCACTGGGAGGACTGCGGGGAGTCAGGGAGTCATACTGGGAGCACAGGGACCGCACTGGGAGCACCGCGGGGAGTCAGGAGGTAAAACTGGGAGCACTGGGACAGCACTGGGAGCACTGGGGGGAGTCAGGGAGTCATACTGAGAGCACTGGGACGACACTGGGAGCACTGGGGGCAACCAGGGAGTCATACTGGGAGCACTGGGACGGCATTGGGAGCACAGGGGTGCGTCAGGGGTTCATACTGGGAGTACTGGGACAGCACTGGGAGCACTGGGGGGAATCAGGGAGTCCTACTGGGAGCACTGGGATTAAAATGGGAGCACTGGGGGGAGTCATGGGGTCATACTGCGAGCACTGGGACAGCACTGGGAGCACTGGGGGGAACCAGGGAGTCATACTGGGAGCACTGGGACAGTACTGGGAGCACTGGGGGGACTCAGGGGGACTTACTGGGAGCACTGGGGGGAGTCACGGTGTCATCCTGGGAGCACTGGGAGTGCACTGGGAGCACTGGGGGGAGTCAGGGGGTCATACTGGGAGCACTGGGACCGCAGTGGGAGCACTGGGGGGAGTCAGGGGGTCATACTGGGAGCCCTGGGACCTCACTGGGAGCACTGGGGGGAACCAGGGAGTCATACTGGGAGCACTGGGACGGCATTGGGAGCACAGGGGTGCGTCAGGGGTTCATACCGGGAGTACTGGGACAGCACTGGGAGCGCTGGGGGGAATCAGGGAGTCATACTGGGAGCACTGGGATTAAAATGGGAGCACTGGGGGGAGTCATGGGGTCATAGTGCGAGCACTGGGACAGCACTGGGAGCACTGGGGGGAACCAGGGAGTCATACTGGGAGCACTGGGACAGTACTGGGAGCACTGGGGGGACTCAGGGGGACTTACTGGGAGCACTGGGGGGAGTCACGGTGTCATCCTGGGAGCACTGGGAGTGCACTGGGAGCACTGGGGGGAGTCAGGGGGTCATACTGGGAGCACTGGGACCACACTGGGAGCACTGGGGGGAGTCAGGAGGTCATAGTGGGAGCCCTGGGACCTCACTGGGAGCACTGGGGGGAACCAGGGAGTCATACTGGGAGCACTGGGACGTCACTGGGAGCACTGGGGGGAGTCAGGGAGTCATACTGGGAGCACTGGGACAGCACTGGGAGCACTGGGGGGCGTCAGGGGGTCATACTGGGATCACTGGGACCACACTGGGAGCCCTGGGGGGAGTCAGGGGGTCATACTGGGAGCACTGGGACAGCACTGGGAGCACTGGGGGGAGTCAGGGAGTCATACTGGGAGCACTGGAATAGCACTGGGAGCACTGGGGGGAGTCAGGGGATCATACTGGGAGCACTGGGACCGCACTGGGAGCACTGGGGGGAGTCAGGGAGTCATACTGGGAGCACTGGGACTGCACTGGGAACGGGCCATGCTGGTCCATACTGGGATTACTGGTTCATACTGCGGTCACTGGCCCGTACTTGGATGCCTCGTGCGCAGTGGCCTGTAATCCATCCTCCATCATCCCCTGCGCCGGAAGTGGGTCCGGTTTCCGGCTTGAGTGGTCGTTGCCCCACCGCCCGCTGGCATCATGGCGGAGCTGGGGTTGCCGGGGGAGGAGGCGCAGGTCGGGTGGGACGGGGACACCCTGGGGACACACCTTAAAGCCCTGGTCCTCGTCCTGTCACTGCAGGCCTTGGTACACAGTCTCTCCTCGACTGTCCCATGAGCCTCCTTTTTATGTTGGATCCCTGCAATAAGGTCTCCCTGGAGCCTTCCCTCCTCTGTGCTGAACACCCCCAACTCTCTCAGCTTTTCTCCATGAGAGGTGTTCCAGCTTTCACAGCATGTTTGTGGCCCTCCTCTACACGCACGCTAACAGGTCCGTGTCTGTCTTGTGCTTGGCACCCCTGAGCTGGACGCTGTTCTCCAGCTGGGGTCTCACCACAGCAGCGTAGAGGAGGAGAATCCCCTCCCTCCACCTGCTGGCCACGCTTCTTCTCATGCAGCCCAGGATGCACTTGGCTTTCTGGGCTGCCAGCGCACGTGTCCAGCTCTTGTTCAGTTACTCCAGCCCCAGCATCCTCACGCCCTTCTCTGCAGGGCTGCTCTCAATCCCTTCGTCAACACACTCCATGAGTCTCCTGCACTGCTCACAGCTTCATGGGATGCTCTTCCAGCAGCTGCCAGGGTGACTGGAGTCCCCCAGTAGATCTCAGCCTCCGAGTGTGGTGCTGCCTGGAGGTGAAGTAAGAACGCTTCGTCAAAAGGCTCCTCTTGCTCGGGTGGCCTGTAGCAAACCCCAGCCGTGAGGATTCCAGCTGCACAAGGGTGCTCAGCTCCTCCTCTTTGTTCCCCAGGCTGCGTGCGTTGGTACAGAGGCACTTCAGCTGGGCCACTGACCACGACAACTTCTTTAGAGGAACACACCCCAAATCCTATGAAGCATTTCACAGCCGTTTCCCTGTGGGTTCCGAACACACCAGCAGCCCCTGGCCCTTCTCTCTTCCTAAAAACTCCATCCCTTTCCCGGTCAATCCAGTCTGACATGCAACTGGCCTCTTTTACACCGTGTTCTGCCTCCCCCCTCTTGGTTCCTCCCTGCTCCCCCTTCCGCTGCATGTCCCTCAGGGCTTTGCACAGCTCTATTCATTCCCACATCCCTCCCAGACCAGGCTCCCTCTGACTCACAACGTTCTCATTTCAAACGGCCACTGGATCTTCCTGGAGGTGCCACCTGGACTTTCTTGATGGCCCACCAGTTCCTGGGACTGGCAAAAGCTCTTTCTTGCCATGGACTCCATGGTTCTTTTCTCAAGTTTGTGGCTCAGTGCACTCTGCTTCTGCTTTCCCCTTTTTTCTCCCCGTTTCCCCATTAACAAGGTCCCCGCGCAGATGACCTTGCTGGAATAAACACTCCCCCTCTCACACGCCTCCATCCCTCAGCGTGACTGACCACCTTTGGCTCCCATCGCTGCCTCCCTGAGCCTTTGCCCTCAGGTTTGGGGCCCTGCACCTTCTTCTTGATGGCCACTCGGCCTGACAGCTGCCCCGCCCACCAGCTTCCGGGGGAAGTCCCGCCCCCTCTCCTCTACTGGGCCTCTGCTCTCTTCTGATTGGCTGCCAGCACCGGCCACCCCGGCTGGATGGACCTGGAAGTGCGTCGGACCCGGAAGGCCCTTCACCTACACGCACGGGGCCGCCATTGTGGTTTGTCCACCATTGTGGTTTGTCCGCCATTTTCTGCCGAGATGCCGCCATTCCCTGGCAGGGAGCTGCCATTTGGTTAAAGATCACACAGCTCCGAGATTGGCTAACGGCCATTTCTTGACACCGTCACACCCGCGTGTTCTCAGGCAGCCCCTGGGATGGGCCGCCTGCCTCGTTTGGATATAAAAATAGAATATTTCTAGACAATATAATCATATATTGTATATATCTATGAAAGGAAGTGTATAATTCTAGTCATGAATTTAGGTTTTTTAATAATACACACATTCTTTTTATATATATACTTATGTATATATGTATAGATTTCTACATAGGTAAACATTAATAAACATATAGAAATTAAATTAATAATCTTTGTTTCTAAAGTTTGCATAACTGTAAATTTGAAATGGAGCTATAGTTTTGAATTGAATAAACCCTTCTTCAGTATGATTTAGTGTAGTGAAGAATTAGAGTTTAAATGTGAACGGAAGCAGAAGGCAAAGGCCGGGTGGGGGTCCCCCACTTTACCAGGCTGCAGAACAAGCCCTGACAGGGTGGGCTGGGGGGAATTCAAGAGGGCGGAGGGGTGCCCGAAAGGTGGTGGGGCACGGACACGCTGGAACATGCCCAGGGGCTACGGCCCCCTTCTAGGAGGGGTGAGCAAGTGACGGAGAGGGGGGTCAGTACTGGCTTGGGTCCCCCCAAAAGACGAGCACGCAGCAAATAGGTTGGTCTGTGCTTGTGAGGAGCTGCTGCCTGAGTAGCCAACAGGCCAAGAGGAGGCTTCTGGTCTGTGTAGGAGCTTGTGAGGAGTCGTATCTCAGAGGTGAGCAGACAGCAAGCAGGGGGAGATATGGGGGTCAGGTCTCTGGTGCCTGAGTAGCTGATAGAGCAGGAGCAAGGCCAGGGCTCCTGTAGGGGCTGGTGAGGTCCCTGGTGCTGGTGTAGCTGATAGGAGACACATGGCTCGGGCTTGTCCTCGTGATGTCACTCTTGGCTGAGCAGCTGATAAGGCAGGCCCAGGTGCACAGCTCGTGTAGGTGCCTGTGAGGTCACTGGTGCATGCACAGATGACAGGCCAGGAGCTGTCACCTGGCTTGTGGATGTCTCTGCGATGTCACTGGTGCCTGAGGAGCCCAGGAGAAACATGTCTTGTGTTGGGTGTTTTGAGGTCCCAGGTGCCTGAGAAGCTGGCAGGCCAGGACTAAGCCCCCATCTTGTGTAGGTGTTTGCAAGGTCACCTGTGACCGCTCAGCTGACAGGCCAGGAAGAGGCCCATGGGTTGTGTAGGAGCTGGTGAAGTCACTGCTGCCCGCGTACCTGGTAGGGCAGGAGCAGGAACATGGGTGGTGTAGGGTGTTGTGGTGTCGCAGGTGCCCGAGTAGATGACAGGTTGGGAGCCAAGCAGTAGTTTATGTAGGTGTTTGTGAGGTCATTGGTGTCTGAATACCTGATAGGCCAGGAGCAGGAACGTGGCTTGTGAATGTCGCTCTTGTGATTTCACCGCTGCCTGTGTAGCTTTTGGGCAAGGAGCAGGCATATGGCTTGTGTGGCCGCTTCTGATGCCATTAAAATAATACTTGGACCCCACCCCAATATGGCTTTTTGGAAGAACCATCGTCATCAGAAGCCTGTACACAACACACACACACATGTGACAGCGGGACTCCTGAGCACGCAGCAGCAGCAGCAGCAGGAGGGTGTGAGGTCATGGTCACTGTAACCCCTGAGCACACAGTGGTGGCAGCAGGAGGGACGTGAGGTCACTGTCGGTACCACTCATGAGCACACGGCAGCAGAAGTAGGAGAGTGTGAGGTCACCGTCAGTATAACCCACAAACACACAGCTTTGGCAGTAGGAAGGACGTGAGGTCACGTCACCGATGTCACCCCGTGCCCGTGGGGCTCGGTGCAGAGCGGCCATGTGCATGACAGGGGCATGACGGGGGCTGGGAGCTGCCCGTCCCCGTGTCTGCGAGGCCGAAGGAGCAGCCCCTGCGGCCCTGGCTGGAGCAGTCGGGGTGGGGGTGGCTCGGGGGTACCCCAGGGATGTGCCTGGGCATGGCGCCAGGAGGAAACCACAGACTTCCTGCCCGGGCGCTGCGGGGGGAGCGGGGGGAGCGCGGCGAGGCCACGTGGGCTGTGGTTTGTGCACCTGCAGGCTCCAGCTCCCACTCCGCCCGCGGGGAATAACGGCCCCTGGGTGACACACTGAGAGTCAGGGACACGTCTGAGCCTCTGGGCTTCCCGTCTCCTGCTAGAGCAGGGACATGATCCAGCACCAGCTCCTGCGAGGGACTCACTGTGGGGGTCTGCAGGGAGGGACTGACAAGCCAACACTCCTGGGAAGGAGCCCTTGCCCTGGATGAAGACCTCTCCCAGCTGCTGCTCCCAGCACAGTGAGGTCCATGGTAGGGGCAGGGGCTGTTTCCTCCCCATCCTGACACAGACCCTGGTGCAGTCCCCACTCCATGGTCACTGCAGCTTGGTGGCAGCTGGACACTTGCCTCATGGCTTCTTGGATGAGCCCAGCGCAGGAGATGCTCACTGCTTCCAGGCCCACAGCAGGGTGCAAGGGGCGACTAACCAAATTCCCCTGCAGACCCAGCTTGTCCCATGATGATCCGCCACCACAGCGACCATGACACCGGCAGTGGGACATATATGTCCCTCATATATGGTCATGAACGGCGCTGGAGAAGTTCATTGGCGGGCTGGGCTGTGTCGGAGGGGAGATAGCTCCCGATAACGTCTAAAAAGGTGCTGCTGCTTCGATTGGCTCCTTCCGCAGCTGGGTCGGCATCTGCAGAGATATACTACCCTCCCATCATCGTTGTCCCCGTGAGTCTCCAGGGCCTGTGACAGGGAGTGGGGAAGAGCAGGGCTGTGCCAGCAGGGCAGGAGGCTCAGGATGGGAATGGAGGGACTCCTGTCCCCTCGGGTGCTGTGGCTGCTCCTCTGGGTGCAGCTCTGCAGAGGTAAGTGCCGGCTCCCTTTTCCCACAGCCCAGGGCCATCGGGTACCAGTGGGGTCATCAAGAGCCCTTTGGGAAGAGGGTTTCTTTCCAAGTGCCGCTGAGATGAGGGTCAGAAGGAGCTCAGGTCTATGGACCCTGTGCCTTTGCCTGTGTCCATCTGGGTGGGAGAGGGTGTCTCCATGATGCTGTTAAGGGGTGCTGGGCTGGGGAGGAGCAGGTGCCCTGTGCACGGCCTGGCGATACAGGTTTTGGGTGGGCATGGGCAGGGGCCCTTTGAGTTGGGAGGAGGTGCTGAGGGCTGTGGGACAGAAAATGGCCCAGCGGGTCTGGAGTTAGCACCCCCAGCCTGCACAGCCCATGGGGAGTGGGGGGACGCCCACACATCCCCAGGGAGAGCCTGGAGGGGAGAGAGCTCCCATCCTGGTGCCTGTGACAGGCAGGGGATACCCCAGACCTGCACTCTGGGGCTTGGTGCTCACCTGACCAGTCCCATCTCGGTGGTTGAAGGGGCTGCGGAGGTGAGACTGGAGAATGGCAGTGGACGCTGTGCTGGGAGAGTGGAGGTAAAACACCAGGGCCAGTGGGGGACCGTGTGTGATTACTCCTGGGACATGAATGATGCTGCAGTGGTTTGTAAGCAGCTGCGCTGTGGGTCCGCTGTCAAAGCTCATGCTAAAGCACACTTTGGGGCAGGATCCGGCCCCATTTGGATGGGTAATGTTAAGTGTCACGGCAGAGAGTCGGCCCTGTCTGACTGTAGACACAATGGATGGGGTAATACCTACTGTTATCATTCTGACGCTGCTGGAGTGACATGCTCAGGTAAGGAGCCAATCTATTCCCCACCTTTGGGAGTGGGACAGGAGAAGTGACCTGGCTGTTCCCTCAGGGAGCAATGAACGGCTGCCAGGGCAGGGTCCTGTGTTGCTGGTCACGCTGCCAAGCTGGGACTGTCATTGCCGGTGTCCCTGGTCCCTGAGGAAAGACCAGTGGGGTTCCACCCACCGCTGGGCCCCAAGATGGTTCATCCCACCCTCAGTTGGTGCCTGGGGCTGGGAGATGAATCCCCCTCAATGCCCCGCATTTTTTGTTGGTTCTCATCTTTCTTCTCCAATTCAGCCAGCACCTGTCTGGCATTGCTGAGGGCCAGGTTCCCCTGTGCCAGAGGCACCGAGAGCTGCTCACGCGGCCACCCACAGCCCCAGAGAAGGATGCAGAGTGGCCAGTGGCTTTTGGGTTGTGCCTCCTGGCAGACACAAGTCCCTCAACCAAAGCAAAGGGGCCGCTTAAGGGGAAAAAGCCCTGTCCTTGGGCAGAGGAGCAGGGTGTCCCTGGTATATCTGTGCCATCAGCACCCATTGGGAGCTGCTGGGAGGGTCGTGGGTCTCTTTGCCTGTGGCCACCTTGCAGGCCAGGTGGGACATGGGTACGTAACTGCCAGAGGGCTGTGGGAACTCACAGGGTTCTTTGGTTACTCCAGGATTTGTCCGGCTGGTTGGAGGGGACAATCCCTGCTCAGGACGAGTGGAGATCCGTGATAGGAACGAGTGGAAAACTGTCTGTGACTCCGACTTTGGTCTCAAAGCTGCCGACGTGGTCTGCAGAGAGTTGCAGTGTGGCACAGCCCTGTCTGTCCCCGGGGCAGCTCACTTTGGAGAAGGGGCTGGTCCCATGTGGGACAGAGAGCTGCAGTGCGTGGGGAATGAATCCCTTCTCAGCTCCTGCCCCACGGGGTCCCCCAGGGAGCAGCCCTGCACCCACGCGAATGCTGCCGGTGTCACCTGCACACGTAAGGACTCAGGGCAGGGTGTTACCACCGGGGGTGTGCCGATGATGGGGGAGCAGGGACGGGACTGTGCTGTGCTGGGTGTGAGGACAGAAGGGGTGATCACAGAACCATAGGATGGTTTGGGTTGGAAGGGACCTTTCAATGTCATCTAGTCCAACTTGCCTGCAACCAGCAGGGACCTCTTCAACTAGATCAGGTTGCTCAGAGCCCCGTTAAACCTGACCTTGAATGTTTGTCTGCAGCCCTAAAATGGTGCATAAGAAGGAGGAGAAAGGCAGGGTGTCCATTTGGCCTCTACTCCACCACCCAAGGGAGAAAAGCACAAGTCTGCCCTGTCTCATCCTTTTCTGTCCCGAGTTCACAGGGTTCAGGCTGGTGAACGGCAGCACGGCGTGTGAGGGGAGGGTGGAGGTCCATGTGCAGGGGACCTGGGGCACCCTCTGTGCCTCCCGCTGGGACCTCCTGGACGCCCACGTTCTCTGCCGTCACCTCAACTGCGGGTTTGCTGAGTCCATTCCTAAAGGAGGGCATTTTGGGAGAGGAAGCGGCCCTGTCTGGAGAGACTCCTTCCACTGTGACGGGACTGAAGCCCACCTGGGAGAGTGCCCAGTGACTGCCCTGGGGGCCTCGCCATGCTCCCATGAGAACGACGCTGCTGTCATATGCTCAGGTGAGTGCAGGAAAACACTCGGTTACTCTGTTTTCCTCTTAAATGCTCCCAAAGCTGGGGATCCTGTGGCAGTGCAAGGCTCTGGCTCAGAAGGTCCCCACAGAGGGCTGGCGGCAGGCAGGCGAGCTCCAAGGCCCTCCTGCAAGGGTCCAGAGCCTGGAGACGTGCTGTAGGCTGCGGGGCTCCCCGATGCCGCCAAGGGCTGGGGCATGGCTGCTCTCCCCAGGCCCAGCTCGCTTCGCATCCCTGCGGCTGGTGGGTGGAGGAAGCCCGTGCGACGGGCGAGTGGAGATCTTCCAGCACGGGACGTGGGGCAGAGTCCTGGATGAGCAGTGGGACGTGCAGGAGGCCAGCATGGTGTGCCGGCAGCTGCAGTGTGGAGAGGCAGAGGCAGCCTACAACCCCCCAAAGGCTCAGAGAGGGACGGGTCCCGTGGGGCTGCGCGGGGTGCGGTGTGCAGGGCACGAGGCCAACCTGACCCTCTGCAACACCTCCCTGTCTGAGAGTGCGCTGGAAGCAGGGATTGCCGAGGACGTGGGGGTCATTTGCTGGGGTGAGTGGCACTGCACGGCCCCCCCAGGCTCTGGGCTGGGTGGGCAGCCGGCCCTTGATGGCAGCCGGGGTTTCCTCCTGCTACAGGGAGCCGTCAGGTGCGGCTGGTGAACGGGCCTGGGCGCTGCGCTGGGAGAGTGGAGATCTACTACCAGGGCAGCTGGGGGAGCGTCTGCGATGACGGCTGGGACCTGTCTGATGCTGCCATCGTTTGCCACCAGCTGGGCTGCGGAGGGGCGCTGGAGGCGGTTGGCTCTGCTCGGTTCGGGGAAGGCTCCGCTCAGATCTGGCTGGAGAGCGTGAACTGCTCCGGGGCCGAAGCTGCTCTCTGGGACTGCCCGGCAGGGTCCTGGGGGCAGCACGACTGCGGGCACAAAGAGGACGCAGGAGTCGTCTGCTCAGGTGTGTGCCGGGAGCTGTGGTGGGAGCCCAGTGCCCAGGCAGGCCGGGACGAGGGGAGAGCCGGACACGGCCGAGGCTGTTCCTGGCCAGCTCTGAGCCCCTGACAAAGGCCATCGTGGGGACACCCATGCACAGGTGCCCTCAGTCCCACCGGGGGTCCCTGGGGAGCTCCGCTGTCCCTGACGGGCAGCAGGGAGGGCAGGGGTGTCTGTCCATCAGGGACATTTCTCTGTCCGTGGGTGCAAGGGGGACTTGCTGGACGTGCCTTTGCCTGTCTGAGGGCCTGGCGGGTGCAGGGGTGTCCCTGCTCCCCCAGCCCCAGCCCAGCCTCTTCCCCCTCACTGCCTTTCCTCCCAGAGTTCATGGCCCTGAGGCTGGAGAACGGCACCAACTGCTCCGGGCGCCTGCAGGTTTTCTACAATGGGACGTGGGGGAGCATTTGCTCCAACTCCATGACTCCTGAAACTGTGTCGCTGGCATGCAAGGAGCTGGGCTGCGGGGACAGAGGGTCCCTAGAAACACAACGGCCCTATGGCAGGCTGTCTGGCACGGCCTGGCTGGATCGTGTGGAGTGTGGGGAGAGAAACAGCTCCTTCTGGCAGTGTCCCTCCGCTCCCTGGCACCCGCAGTCATGCGACGACCTGCGAGAGGAGACCCACATCACCTGCAAGGGTAATTCTGAGCTAGCCGGGCACCAGCATCCCCTGCGTTCCTGCTCCTGGCTGGGCATGGTCAAATTCCTGGGCCTGCAGGGGCCTTTCGTTTCCAAGGCAGACACTGCTGCTGCTGGTACCAAAAATGGGACTTCCTCTCCCGGAGCCCCACACATTCACCAGCGGTTTCCAGCCGGGCTCCCAGCTTCGCCTGGTTGAGGCAGAGGTTTCTCGAGGCGAGGTCCCAGAAGGGAACAGCCAGGGCTCTGAGGAGTGTCCCTTCCATGGACACCCTCCTGCTGCTCTGTGACCCAGGGTCCCTTTGGGGCTGAGCAGTCAGGGTCTCCCACGTTGCCGAGTGTGTGTCCCCCGAAGGACCAGGGTTCAGCTGCTGCCATGGGTGGGTGGCACCATGGCTCTCTGCTGCGCAGCCCCCCTGCAGCAGCCCCTTCACCACAGTGTTTCCCTCTGCAGGGAGTCAGCCAGAAACGCCCCCGGCCCCAATGGCTGCGTGCCCCAGCACCCCGAGCTGCACAGGTAGCTGCTCCTCTGCATGCCCCTCTCGCCTGGCAGGGCTCTGCCTGCTGTCCCGCGGCCCTGGGAGCTCTCTGCCTTCTCCAGACAGGGAGAAGATTCGTGCCGTGGGAGGGGAGAAGGGGTGCTCTGGCCGAGTGGAGGTGTGGCACCGCGGCTCCTGGGGGACGGTGTGTGACGACTCTTGGGACATGCGGGATGCCGAGGTGGCATGCAGGCAGCTGGGCTGTGGCCCTGCGGTGTCTGCCCTGGCCGAGGCTGCATTTGGGGAGGGGAGCGGCCCCATCTGGCTGGAGCAGGTGGAGTGCCGGGGGACAGAGCCATCTCTGCAGGACTGCTGGGCCCGGCCTGGGGACAGCGGTGCCTGCCGCCATAAGGAGGACGCGGCCGTGAACTGCTCAGGTGAGCGGCAGGGCTGGGACACCTCACAGGGAGCCCTTTTCCCCATTGGCTGCCATCATGGCTCCAGAGCTCCTGAGAGCAAGGCCATCCCTGCAGAGCAGGAGAGCCTTTTGCCGAGTGGGCAGCAGCGTCTGTGGGGCTGGGTGTCCTCCAGCTTCTGCCCGCAGGGCCCTGCAGCCCCCAGGGGCATCTCCCGGGCTGCCGGCTCTGTCCCTGCTCTGAGCCCTGCGCTCCTTCCTGGCCATGCTCACCAGTCGTGCAGGAGGGGCGATTTGGGTGGGATGTGGCAGGGATGTCTGCACATGCACACGTGCGCACACACACACACACACGGTGTGTCAGAGAGGAGGCTCCCTGGCACCTGCACCCCCACCCTCTCAGCCCAGCTCTCCTTCTCCTCCTCTGCAGATGCACCCAGGACGGCAGCACCAACCCCTCCAGCAGGTAACCCGTCCTCCCCACCAGCGCTGGGTCTTCTTGGGGCCAGGCTGTGACCCACAGCCGGAGGGAAGGGGCTCCGTGCTGGGCTGTGAAACTCCCAGGAGGAGGCACCGGGGTAGCGGTGGGGTGGGAGGCTGGGGAGGGCTGTCATTCACCCACTCAGGTGGGAGCTTCCCCATCCCTCGTCCCCTGAAACCCGGTATGTAATGGGGGTCAGGACTGGGGTGTGCCGGCCCCTCACCTCTCCCAGGCCTGGTGCTGCCCTTTCTGTGTTCCTGCCATGCAGATCCCATGCGGGGCCGTCTGACCGGCAGCGGGAGAGTCTCATTGCCCGTCATCATGTGCATCATCCTGGGAGCCCTTGTCTGCCTGCTCCTGGCCCTCCTGGCCGGGCAAGTGCGAAGCGCCAGGGCTGGGCGCAGAGGTGGGTCCCCTCCCAGGGGAAGATGCCTGCTGGCAAGGCCAGGGGTGCCGTGGGCTGTCAGTGAGTGGGAGAGGCAGAGCTGGGGGGACAAGAGTGTGTGCTCTCTGCGGGATCCCATCCCCTCTCTGACCATCCCTGGGCCAGCCCTGCCTCTGTCCACAGGCTCTGAGAGAGCTCCGGAGCCCTTCCCTGAGGCCGTGTACGAGGAGATCGGTTCCAGCCCAGCATGGCAGAAGCAGGCAAGGTTCAGCGGCTCAGGTTGGTGTGCATCCCTCGTTGAGGACACATCTACAGTGCTCTTTCCCCTGGCTGCCACCCAGGGTTGAGCCCTGCAGCCCCCTAACCCATGGTTCGTGCGGTTGTGGGGCTGTTGGATCTGTGTGGGGAGCACCCATGTCCTGGGCCCAGGAGAGAAGCTTTCTCCCCACCTGCTCTGCGCGTCCCATTTGGGGACAGCCCCTCTCTGCCTGCCCCTGCACCCTGGGGGACACCTGAGGGGTGAGGGAAGGGGCTGTCCCAGGGCAGCTCTGGCAGGCCTTTGGAGATGGGCTTTGTCCCAGGGCAGCAGGGTGAGTCCTGAGCCCTCGTCCCCGTGCAGCCATGGCTCTGTGGGTCCCACGTCCCCAGCAGCACTGAGCACAAGCTGGGTCAGCAGAGCACACTCCCCTGACACCCGCTGGGCCTCTCTCCAGGCTCCTATTCAGAGGGGTCCCTGAGCAAGCTGCAGCCCTACCCCGGGGACAGCGAGGAGGAGGATGGTCCATGGCCAGCACCAGGTAATGGGGGGCAGGAAGGGGTGGATGTCTCCTCCCTGCAGACATGTGATGGACAGCAGTGTCACTGAGCATCACCCTTGGAGCTGGGAGGTCGGGCGGGATCTCCTGTGGGGCTGCAAACACTGATGTCGGAGCCCCACGTCCCTGCGCATCCTCCCATCCTCTGCTCTGCAGAACGCATCTTCTCACTGTCACCAGCTCTCCTCTCCTTTCAGACGTCCCTGTCCTGCCTGGAGGTGACCCAGCTGATGGCTATGATGATGCCAGGGAGGTTTCTGACCCTGGGGAGGATCCTTCCCCTGGGCAGGAAGACTGGGAAATGCCCAGGGTGGCAGAGGAAGGATCTGGACCCACGGATACCCTTGGAGGTGAGAGGGAAAGAAAGTGCTGCTGGTTCCTGGGGTGGCATCCCTGGTGTTGGATGAATCACTGTCACACTGAGAGCCCAACGTGCTGGGGTGGGGGAACCTGCCCCTGGAGTTTCTTCTGGGGTGCCGTGGGTGGGAGAGGGAGCTGAACGTCTCAGGACTGCTGAGGAGAAGGGAGGAAGGTGATGTACAGCCCAGGAGAGGCACCCCATGGGGTGAACATGCAATGGCCTGCCTTGCTTCTTGCAGGGCCAAACCTGCTCTCCCAGAGAGGTGCTGGTGCCCCCGGAGCTGAGGGGGATGGCTGGTCCCTGTCCCCAGAGAGCACGGGCTATGACGATGCTGAAGAGGTGTCTGTGGCACATCCCCCTGAGGACACAGAGGCTGCGACACCGGAGCTCAGTGCACAACGGTCCCTGAGCCCCGGGCCAGCAGAGCCCGTCCCTGCAGTGCAGCTGGGGGCAGCCAGGAGGGAGGAGAGGTCTGTGCAGCTGGGAGAGCCGTGAGCACCAGGGAACCCTCTCCCTTTTCCCACGGGCAGTAGAATCTGCCAGGGGTTTCCTCGATTTTGATTCCCCTGTTTTTACACAGGGGCCCCCATATCGGTTCCTATTAAAAGCCTTTGAGCCAGAGCTGTGCTTGCCTGCCCAGGTGCTTTAGTGTCTCCCCGAGGGTGGCTGGAGGAAACAAGAGCCCAAAGACATGGCGGTGGGGAAGGGGCATGTCTCGGGTGGGTGTGTGGTGCAGGGCAGTGAGCTGAGCTCAGGTCCAGCACAGCTGCCCTTCTCTCTCCTGAGAGGGGGCTCCAAAGAGGCAGCGCACACAGCCCTCCTCACCCCACAGCCAGATCCTGGCTGGGCAGGGCAGGCCCACAGTGCCTGCAGAGGACCAGAGGCTCCAACTCCAGCCTTTCCATCATTTATCAACAATCTTGGTCAACAGGGGAGGTACCAGACGACTGGAGGGTGGCTAATGTGACGCCCATCTACAAGAAGGGTCAGAAGGAGGATCCGGGGAACTACAGGCCTGTCAGCCTGACCTCGGTACCAGGAAAGATCATGGAGAGGATCACCTTGAGTGAGCTCTCACGGCAAGCGCAGGGCAGCCAAGGGACCAGGACCAGCCAGCAGGGGTTTAGGAAGGGGAGGTCCTGCTTAAGAAACCTGATCTCTTTCTATGACCATGTGACCCTCCTTCTGGATGGGGGAAAGGCTGTGGACGTTGTCTATCTGGACTTTGGCAAGGCCTTTGACACCGTCCCCCACAGCATTCTCCTGGAGAAGCTGGTGAATCATGGCATAGACAAGTGTACTCTTTGCTGGGTTAAAAACTGGCTGGATGGCTGTGCTCAGAGAGTTGTGATTAATGGGGTGAAATCCTCTTGGCGGCCGGTCACCAATGGTGTCCCTTGGGGCTCAGTTTTGGGGGCAGTTTTGTTTAATATCTTTATCAATGATGTGGATGAGGTGATTGAGTGCACCCTCAGTAAGTTTGCAGATGACACCAAACTAGGTGGGAGAGTTGATCTGCTGGAGGGTAGGAAGGCTCTGCAGAGGGACTTGGACAGGCTGGATCGATGGGCCAAGGCCAACTGTGTGAGGTTTAATAAGGCCAAGTGCCGGGTCCTGCATTTCGGTCACAACAACCCCAAGTAACGCTACAGGCTTGGGGAAGAGTGGCTGGAAAACTGCCCATCAGAATAGGACCTGGGGGTCCTGGTGTACGGCCAGCTTCACATAAGCCAGCAGTGTGCCCAGGTGGCCAAGAAGGCCAACAGCATTCTGGCTTGTATCAGGAATAGCATGGCCAGCAGGAGCAGGGAAGTGGTGGTGCCTCTGTACTGGGCACTGGTGAGGCCTCACCTCAAGTGCTGTGTTCAGTTCTCGGCCCCTCTGTCCAAGAGGGACATTGAGGTGCTGGAGCGAGTCCAGAGGAGAGCTACCAGGCTGGTGAGGGCTCTGGAGACCAGGGCATATGAGGAGAGGCTGAGGGAGCTGGGCATGTTTAGCTTGGAGAAGAGGAGGCTGAGGGGAGACCTCATTGCCCTCTACAACTCCCTGAAAGGAGGGTGTAGAGAGGTGGGTGTTGGCCTCTTCTCCCAGGGGAATAATGACAGGACCAGAGGAAATGGTCTGAAGCTGCGGCAGGGGAGGTTTAGGTTAGATATTAGGAAGAATGACTTTACTGAAAGAGTGGTCAGGCACTGGAACAGCCTGCCCAGGGAGGGGGCTGAGTCACCATCCCTAGAGGTATTTAAGGAACGTCTAGATTTGGCACTTCAGAGCATTCTCTGAATGACAGAGATTTCAGGTTGTTGGGGTTTTTTTCTGTTTTTTTTTGTTTTTTGTGTGTGTGTGTGTGTATGTTTGGACTCGATGATCTCAAAGGTCCTTTCCAACCATGAAGATTCTCTTATTCTATGGTTCTATGATTCCCTGAGGCTGGGCATTCAGGGAAGAACCCCCTTGGAGATGCTGGGCATGAAAGCCAGGATCTCCCACATGCAAAGTGGGCGCTCTGCCACTGAGCTACACCCTCTGGAGCCTTCCCAGCAGGAGACACTCTCCTCCCATGACGGGTCTGTGACAGGCACAGCCCCGTTGTCCCCTGGGTGCCCAGGGACCCTCTGCAGGAAACAGCACTTGAGCCCTCCTGAGATGGGGGAAGTCCGCACTGCCTCTCCCCTGGGGCCTGATCCTGGCACAGGGCTGCA
Source organism: Rissa tridactyla (assembly GCF_028500815.1). Lineage (NCBI taxonomy): Eukaryota > Metazoa > Chordata > Aves > Charadriiformes > Laridae > Rissa > Rissa tridactyla. Next base: position 546,312 of record NW_026529584.1, read on the forward strand.
CGGCAGAGCACTGCCCCTCCAGCGTCTCTGAAGAGCGATGGGGCAGAAGGAGGCTCTGGCTGCAGGTGCTGCTCCCACGCTCTGGCCCCCTCCAGGGCCAACGGAGAGGAGAAAACTCCTGAGCCTCCTCTGCCCCCCAGGGCAAGGGCAACACCCCTGTGTGCCACATCTGTGCGCAGCGGCACAGGAGGAGAAATACAACAGGGTGAGGGACATGCCCTCCCTGGGGTGAGGTGCTCACAGGCTCTGATGGCACCCCAGGGTGTGCGATGAAGCAACATGGGGGCAGAAAGCTCACACGCTCTCATCCATGTAGCGGGCCTCCTCCTGCACCCCTCTGCCCCGCAGCATCCCTGGAGGTGGGGTGAAGGGCAGGTGTCCATCTCCATGGGGCTGATGCCCAGAGAGGCGCATATTGGTGTGTTAGCAGTCATTGGAGCAGGGGGGCAAAGGGGGACAAGAAATTCTGCTCAGGACAGCGTGTGACTAAACAGTACCGATGGCCATGCACTCCGGTGGGTGATCCTCAGCGTGGCTTTGTCAGCTGTCCTGGGCACATCAGAGGTCTCACTGCAACACCCCCCTGGGGGAAGGATGCTGCCATTCAGGCCGCAGCTCCAGGGAGTGCCTCTCCCTGGGACTATGGGTCCAGTGGCCTCTGCTCTGGGAACTGCAGACAAGGTGCAGGAGGCGCCTGAGGAGGGGAACAGACTCTGCACCCTTGAGCATGACAAAGAGGAGAGGAATTGGGTCGTGCAGAGACCCCGCAGAGGACACATCCCGATCCTGTGGAGCAGGGAAGGAGGCACAGCTGGAGACCACCCCAAAGCAGCCCTGAGTGGAGAGTCCTGCCCAGGGGGAGGCTGGGGACCTGTGGGGCTGGAGGAAGGCTCCTTCTAAGCCGCAGATGTGCAGGTCCAGGGCAGGGACAGTGCTCTGGCAAGAGGTGAAGGAGCAAGCAGGGCTGGGGCAGGCTGGAAGGCGGCAGACGGGCTCTGCAAAAAGCAGAGGGAGAAAAATCACTGCTGAAGCCCAGGGCTGAACCAGGCACCTTTAGATCTTCAGTCTAACGCTGTCCCAGCTGAGCTCCTTCAGCCCTGCCCCAGCAGCCCTTGTCCCTGGGCCACCCCTGCCGGGCCCCAGGCTGACACAGAGGAGGAGTGCTCCTCAGGGAGGTTCCCAGGGAAAAGCTGTGCCCAGCCCCGGACAGAGGGGACTGGGCCCCTCCCTGCCTCCAAGGCCAGGTGGGCTCCAGCTTTGGTGGAGGCCACGTTACGCTGAGTGTGCCAAGATGTGTGTGGGCCTCGTACAAAGGGGACAGGAGTGAAGGTAAGTGGGCAGGCCAGGCATGTGCAACTGCAAAGGCTGAGGGTCAAAGAAGCATAGGACCGATGGAAGACCTTATCACCTGGAAAGCCTCCTCCCACACATTTTTTCCTTGCTGAACTTTCCTGCTTCCTTCCCAGCTCCTCTCCCTCCTTCCCCCTGAGCAGTGCAGGGAGATGGGGAATGGGGGTCCTGGTCAGTCCATAACAATTCCTCTCTGCTGCTCCTTCCTTCTACCACTTTTCCCATGGGGTCCCTCTTACTGGCTACAGTCTTTTGAGATAAACCTGCTACAGCATGGGCTCTCCTCAAGCTGAAATTCTTTCAGGAAATATCCAACCTCTCCAGTGTTGGGTCCTCCACCAAGTGCAGGGATTACCTCCTCCGCTGTGCTCCTCTCCTTAGGCTGCAGGGAAATACCTGCTCTACTGTGGTATTCTCCACAGGCTGCAGGAGACCATCTGCTCTGGCACCTGGAGCACCTCCTCTCCCTCCTTCTTCACTCACCCTGGTGTTTGCAGGGCTGTTTCTGACACTGGTTTTTCCCTCACCACTCTCCCACTCGAGCCCTTGTGTCCTTTCTTAAATACACTCTCACAGAGGTTCCACCATCCTCGTTGATGGGCTCAGTTTTGGCCAGCGTGGGTTTCTTTTGGAGCCGTCTGGAACCAGCTCTGTCTGGCACGGAAGCAGCCCCTGGTCTCTTCTCACAGAGGCCCATGCCTTCAGCCCCACCACTACCAAACCCTGGAGACGGACACTAATTCCACAAGCCCTGGCCCTGCACCACAAACACTCTGGTGTGAGTCCTCCCCCCGCATGGTCACACGGTACAAGCTGTACTCCGAGGATTTTTCCTCCTGGGCACTTTCCAGCCCAGCCCAGCTCCCTCCAAGCTCTGCCACTTCCCCTGCCCTCTCTCCATCCCAGCCCAGTCTGCGCTGGCCCAACAGCAGAGCCTGCCCCAGGGTGCTGCAGAGCTCTGGGCACTCACTCCACAGCCACAGCCCCTCTGAAGGGCACCGCAGCTGCTGGGGGGCAGAGGAGGGTCAGCCCCAGAGACGGGGGGCATTTGGGCACAAGGCAAAGGCAGTCAGTGGGCCCCTGTGTCCTCCTCCCCAGGATATTCTGAGGGGTCTGCAGCCCCTCTGTGCCATCCCCTCTCCCCAGCCCAGTACAAGAGCCCTGGCCCTGGGGACCCTCAGGCAGCTCCTGCCGCCCCAGTGACAGAGTGGCACTGGGACAGCCTGCCCCAGGCTGCTGGAGCCAGAAAGGTCTTCTCATCTCCCGTTTATTCAGCCCTGCTGCTGATGGGTCTCAGAAAAAGTAGTTCTAGCTGGTTCATTTTTTTTATTTAAACACACAGAGAGACTGAGTCTTTATTTACACAACTTTTTTCTGTCACACAAGACAGGTGGATACTTTATGAGGAGGGGATGAATAAGGAAAGCTTACTTGTCACACCAGGTGCGGGGAATCATTTCCAGAATAAGGTACACAGTCCATGGCTGCTGAAAAATGTCCAATCAGTTTCCTCAGGGCATCCTTGAGCTCCTGGTTCCTCATGCTATAGATGAGGGGGTTCACTGCTGGAGGCACCACCAAGTACAGAAATGACACCACTAGATTCAGGAACGAAGAGGAGACGGAGGGGGGCTTCAGGTAGGAAAACACCCCAGTGGTGATAAACAGGGAAACCACGGCGAGGTGAGGGAGGCACGTGGAAAAGGCTTTGTGTCTTCCCTGCTATGAGGGGACCCTCATCACAGCCCTGAAGATCTGCACATAGGACACCACAATGAAAACAAAACATCCCAAAAAACCAAAAGCACTAACCACCAGAAGGCCAGCTTCCCTGAAGTAGTCTGAGTCTGAGCAGGAGAGCTTGAGGATGTGGGGGACTTCACAGAAGAACTGGTCCACAGCATTTCCTTGGCAGAGAGGTATTGGAAATGTATTGGCAGTGTGCAGCAGAGCATGGAGAAAGCCACTGCCCCAGGCAGCTGCTGCCATGTGGACACCAGCTCTGCTGCCCAGGAGGGACCCATAGTGCAGGGGTTTGCAGATGGCAACATAGCGATCATAGGCCATGACTGTCAGAAGATAAAACTCTGCTGAGATGAAGCTGACAAACACGAAGATTTGTGTAACACATCCTGAGTAGGAGATGTCCCTGGTGTGCCAGAAGGAGTTGACCATGGCTTTGGGCAGAGTGGTGGAGATGCAGCCCAGGTCGAGGAGGGAGAGGTTGAGGAGGGAGAGGTTGAGGAGGAAGAAGTACATGGGGGTGTGGAGGCGGTGGTCACAGGCTACGGCAGTGACGATGAGGCCATTGCCCAGGAGGGCAGCCAGGTAGATGCCCAGGAAGAGGCAGAAGTGCAAGAGCTGCAGCTCCCGCGTGTCTGCGAATGCCAGGAGGAGGAAGTGGATGATGGAGCTGCCGTTGGACATCGCATCCCTTTGTTCCCGAGGTACTGCCAAAGGAGGAAAGCACACTCACAAGTCAGGACAGCTCTGAGCAAATCTCTTCCCATCGCCTGCCCTTCCAAATCCAAGCCCCAGGAACACATTTTGCCTGTGTCCTTTTTTGTGGGAGCTTTCTGCATTGCCCTTGTTGGAGCTCTCATTGTTGCTGGCCAAGTGTGCTGTGAGGAGCAGAGCTCTGCTTGTGGGCTCCCAAGGAGTCATCCCTGCTCCACAGCCGCGGGGATTTGGGAAAGGGGTTACAGCTCCTGCCATTCACTAGTTACCTCATCTATGATCCACTTGTAACGCAGAGGAGCTGCTCAGCATATTCCTGCAGGAAAACCTCAAGGAAACTCCTGGTTGTCCTCAAACTGCAGTGACATGAGCAGAGCCAGCTCACCTCTGAGCCTTTTCAGGGGGGGAAAGACCACGCAGCTCTTGACTCACTGCCCCCCGACCCCCTGCAGGGAGATAGGGAGAAATGGGAGAAAAAGGAATAAAAATCTCATGGGCTGAGATATAGACAGTTTGATAGGTCAGTAATGGGAAAGAAAATAACAATCATTGCAAAAGAATATAGGAAACCAGGAGTGATGCAGTACAATTGCTTACCCCCCGATGCCCATCCCGAGCAGCGAACACGGATTCCTGCCGCCTGGCCAACCCCCATTTCTGTACTGAGCAGGACCAGCCCAAGGCATTTTATTGACCTCTCTGGTAGTTTTGGTGCTGAGTCCATGAAGCTCAGACACAGGGGAAGCTGATGAAACCTCTCCAGAAGTCAACATCAGATGTAATTTTGAAAGTTTCTTGGAGCGTTAATGGGTCCCACTGAGGGCCATTACTGCCAAAGGCTCCTGGGGGCTCGTTCGAGGGAAAACTGGAGGCAGTGAGGGCAGGTAGGCAAAGGCAATGGAGAGGTGTCTCTGACGCTGGCTAATGCTGAATGTGTGAGAGGAAGGCAAAGGGCCAAGCCCTGGCCTCCAGCCCCTGGGAAGGGAGATCCTGCCCCACAACCACAGCTCAGGGCTCTTCCTGGGGCATTGTGATGGGAGGACGTGCAATGCCAAGGGCAGAAAGACAGAATGACGGCTCCCGGGTGGGGAAGAGGAGGCGCTAAGGCCCTAGTGCTGTAAGGATAAGGTGTCTTCTGGTAGCCTTGGTGGCACAGACGACAGCCACAGCCAAGAGGAGAAAGACATAAGCACTGTTGGGGGCTTTCAGCCTTGCCAACTCCCTTGATCATCTCCACCCCTGGCTGTGCTATGGTGTCCCACATCTGCTCCTCTTCCCCTGCAGGCTGCAGACATCCCCCCTGCTTCCCCATCTTGCTCTCCCCTCAGCATCTCACTGCCTTTACTCATCTCTCTCCATCGTCCTTGGCTGTTCTTGAAACAGAATGCCTTGGGCTGATCCCGACTCCCTCTGGGTGATCTGTTGCAGCACAGCGCTGCCCTTGCAGTGGCATTTCTTTCTCCTGGTGTCCAGTCTCCACCTCCCAAGCTGCCCTTTCTTGCATTTTTTCTTTCTCCTGCTGTTTCCCACCAAAGAAAAGATCCATCATCTCACAAACAACCCTTCAACCAGTCTCAGGCTATTCCAAGAGTGCCCAGAGCCTCCCTGCCACTGGGCCAGAGAAGCCCAGGTCCCTCAGCCTCTCCACCAAGCACACGTGCACTGGGCCCTAAAGCCCATCGTGGCAGACCTCCTCTGGACACTCTCCAGGTCCTCTCAACTTCTCCAAAATGGGGAGCCGCACACTGGGACACAGCTGTGTGCGTTGGGCCACAGCAGTGCTGAGTCAAAGGGGAAGGTGACTCAAGTTGCCTGGGGGGCACACGCTCCTCCTCCTGCAGCCCCGTAGGCAGCCGGCCTTGTTCATAGTGAGCGTGCATCAATGGCTCATGAGGCGTCCCTCAGGGTGCCCAGCCCCGTCTCCGCAGGGTCACTGCTCAGCACATCAGGTCCCAGCCTGTTCTGCTGCATTGGGGTTATTCTTCCCCGGGATGCAGGACTGGACACTTCTCCTTGAAAGACTTCAAGACGTTTCTGTTGGCTAAATCCCAGCGTTTCTCCAGCTGTCCCTGGACTCAAGCTCCCTTTGGTCAGCTGTTAATGTTTGTGTGCAGATGGTCACCCTGATGCTTGTTCCACAGGGCTCGGTATTGGGGCCAGTTCACTTTAAGATCTTTATCAATGATCTGAACGAGGGGATCGACCCCTCAGTAAGTTTGCAGATGACACCAAGTTTGGTTGGAGTGTCAACCTGCTTCATGGTAGAGAGGTGTTGCAGAGGCATCTGCAGAGTCCGGATCGATGGGCCAAGGCCAATGGTTTGAGGTTCAACAAGGCCAAGTGCCGGGTCCTGCACTTGGGTCACACCAACCCCATGCAGCGTTACAAGCCTGGGGAGGAGTGGCTGGAGAGCTGCCCTGCAGGAAAGAACCTGGGGGTGTTGGTCGACTGCCGTCTGAATATGAGCCAGCAGTGTGCCCAGGTGGCCAAGAAGGCAAACAGCATCCTGGCCTGAATCAGGGACAGTGTGGTGAGCAGAAGTAGGGAAGTGATCGTCCCCCTGTACTTGGCACCGGTGAGGCCACACCTCGAGTACTGTGTCCAGCTGCTGTAGATGCAGCCCAGGCTATGATTGGCTTTCTGGGCTGCAAGTGCACGTTGACGGCTCTTGTCCAATGTTTCACACACCAGCATCCCCAAGTCCTTCTCTACAGGGTTGCTCTCAATCCATTCAGCAGTCCGTCTCTATTGATACTGGGGATTGCCCCGACCCAGGTGCAGGACCTTGCACGTGGCCTTGTTGCACTTCCAGAGGGTCACATGTGTCCCATTTACCAGTGACCAAAACAGCTGAGAGTTCCTTTCCCAAGGTTTAGGGTCTTGACTGTAGTTTTCAGCTGGCATATATCATGAATTCCACCAGGGGCTGAACGCTGCAGCCCAGGCTGCCACCAGTCTTGGCCTCTCCAATAAGTATCTCTGAGTTGGTGACAGGACGAAGGAGCTGGGTTTGGGTTTAGGTGTGAGGCATGTGGTGAGGGCTTCAGCTTTGGCGTTGGTGTTCAGGGAAGGGCTACAGATGAGAGCTGCAGGTGAGGGATTAGGGTTAGGGTCCAGGCAAAGGCTTAGGGGGAGCTGCGTCGTGCCGAGTCTGAGGGGCAAGAGTGTGGAAGGCACTCAGCGTGTATGGGCCCTGGTGGTGAGCAGAGGGAAAGCTCACGTGGTGATGGCCAAAAGCATCCCCATTGCAATGAGCTGGGGATTAGCACTGGGCCCCTTGGCTTGGCAGGGCACATCCAGGGGGCTACAGCACACAGGATGTCTCTGCCTCCTTTCTTTGTCACCCTGAAATCACTGCCTCTGGTTTTCTGCTCTACTCAGCCCCCAGGGAGGCACGCTTCCATTTCCTGAAGCAGCTTCGTCACCCACAGCCCTCAGCAGACCCTGCTGAACCTCCAAGGCTCTTTACTCCTGCCAGGGCCCTCCACGCTGCATGACTTTCCCGTGGGAGCTTGTTAACGTGAAGGAACTGTAATGAGTTTATTCTTGCATCTCAATTCACCGTATGGTTTCAAGGGGACTTTGAGGAGAGACTGTCTCCAAGGAAGAGTTTTGCTAGAGTTTGCTGGAGAAGAAAAGTTTTGTTTAACAAGCACATAATGTAACATGGGCAGGGACATGACTAGAGACAAGAGTTGGTGACAAGGCTCTGGGATGGAAATTTGGCCAAGAATAAGGCAAAGGTTACTTAATCTGCCACACTCTCTCTTTAGCCAACTCACTAACTGTGCGTATATTTAGAATTTCCTATCAATCTCTCCAACGTATTTCTTTTATGTTGATGGTTTGAGGGAGGTGGAGCTTATTGGAGGCTTGGACTTGTCATATAGTGGAGGAATGCATTGGGTTTCTTTAATTAATTGGTATCATTTTTTCCTTCTGGTTGTACAAATTGAATAAGAATCCCTTGTCTATTTACAGCCAAGTCTCCGGGGGAATCGGGCAGGAATTGGTGCAAAGGAGCTGTGAACATTCAGCTGCAGACTCAGCGCACAAGTCTGATGTAGGAAAAGAATGCAAGTCCCAGGCAGCCCCAAGAGAAACGGTGGGGAGGAGGAGGTGGGGGGGCAAGTTGTCCATACAGTGGGGGACCTCGAGGAGATGGCAGTTGCTACCTCTCCGGTCCTCCTTAGGAGACCCTCTGGTTCAGTATCAGTTGGAGAAAGCTGCATTTCCTCTGGAAAAATAAAAAGACTAATGAAAAGCCCTTTCCAAACGAAAAATTACCTTTTTATTAAGTGCTTCTTGAAACCTTCCACTTTAAGTAGACTCCTGAGACCTCTCCACTGAGCTGTACCAGGCTAGAAGCCCTGAAGAAAATCATGGAAGAGCTGTGGCTCCTTAGGGCTTTCTGCACTTTAACGAGCCCCATGGGGCATTTGCTGCTGAGCCCAGGAATGCCAGATACTGAGAGGAGCTTGAACAACCTGTGCAGGAATTCAAGTCCGAAGCAAACGCCAAAGTGTCTTGGAGCATTAATTGTCCCCACTGAGGGCCATGACAGACCAAGCCTCCCCATGGATTTGTTTGAGCAGGCAACTGGAGGCTGTGATTACAGGGAGGCAAAGGCACTGTGCAGGTGGAGCTGATGCTGAGTAAAGCCTTGATGTATTTTATCCCGCCAAGTGGCCAGCCCTGGGAAGGGGGATCCTGTCCCTCACACTGGCTCAGGGCTCCTCCCGGGGCAGTGAGGTGTGGGGTGTGCAATGCCGAGTGAAGGACAACGGCACCACACCTCCCGTCCTCCCTGGGGGGTGCGAGGATGCAGTGAGGCCCCGGTTCCCTGAGATTAAGGTGTCTCCTTTCAGGCCTTGGTAGCAAAGACAACAGCCACAGCCAAGGGGACAAAGACCTGCAGGCTGTGGACACCCAACCTCTTTCCTCCCCTTGCTCCCACTGGGGCATCTCCTCGCCTTTCCTGACAGCTCGTCTTCCTCCCTGCCTGTTCCTTGGAACACCCAGCGTTGCGCTGATCCAGGCTCCCTCTGGGTGACCTCAGGAGTCACAGCACTGTCCTTCATGGGACATTTCTTTCTCCTCATGTCCAGTCTTGTTGTGAATGTGGATTTGGGATCCTGCCCAACTTTGAGGTGGCAGCAATTTCAGATTTAGTAACACGGGGTTAAGTCGTATGATTCTAACAATACTTCACCATTTGCCAGTTCTCAAAGTGATTTATCAAAATTTGCTATAACCAACACAGTGACATATTTAAAGATTCAAAAAAGGAAAGGTTCACCGGACACGTACGACAGTTTCCTGAATTAAATCAGACACTCGCAACCACAAGACTTACAGTAGTTTCCTAAATCGAGTTGCACACACAGAAAGTCGCTGAGGTGACCATCTCTGTGCAGGTAAGTCCGCACTGGGGAAGGGAATCATGGCAAAAAGGGCCAGCGAGGGGCTCCTTTGGGGGCTTTTTGAAGTGAGGAAAAGCGGCCAGCCTGTGCCGGAAACCGGCCGCTCGTGGGTGGTCTGCTGAGGAGGTGTGGGCAGAGCCAGCACCACGGGCGGCAGATCTAAAGGAGGCGTACTCGCTGGGACCACTTCCCCCCTCATAAAAGAAGCCTTTTGGGAGCACAACGACCTGGTCACTGCGCACTGAGTAAGCACGCAGCGCATGGGCATCACCCAGGGCGTCACCGGGGAGCACCACAACAAGGCGGTCATCACCCTCTCGGATGGAGTTTAGCTCTGGTCTCCACCTGGCAGAAGGTCGTGCTCTCAACCTTAGCCAGGATGGATGTGGGAACCCAGAGAGAGCTCCCACAGGAACATACAGCCGTCCAGGTCACAGGCTGCAGGGGGTGCCAGAGCCTTTCACTGGTAACGCGGGGCAGCTGTAACAGCTGCTGTGTGCCTTGTGAACAGGTGAACCATCTGCTCAGCCTGGTGGCAGAGCTGTGAGAGGAAGTCGAAAGGTTAAGGAGCATTAGGGAGGCTGAACAAGAAACAGACTGGTGGATCCAGGCTCTGCCCTCCTTGAAACAGAAGCAGGAGCACCTATCAGAAAGTCACCGGGATCCAGGGACCCCTGTATCCTGCCCTGTCAGGCAGAAGAGAGAAGCCTAAATGAAAAGAGTGAATGGAGGCAAATTCATGGTCGGGGCAGCAGGCGAATTCTCTCCTTGCCCACCTTGTCCCCCACCCCAGTACCTCTGAAGAACAGATATGAGGTTCTGGTTGAGGAAGGCCAGTCAAATGAGGATGTGGATGATGGGCAATCCACACCAGAGATGTCTCCACAGTCAGAATGGCGTACCACCCGTATCACAACCACAACCCCAACGAAGAAAAGAAGGGTTATGGTCGTTGGTGACTCCTTCCTGAGGAGAACAGAGGGTCCAATATGCCAGGTAGACCCTCCTCATGGAGAAGTCTGCTGTCTTCCTGGAGCCCGGCTGAAGGACATCACCAGGAAACTTCCTCACTTGATACAGTCCTCAGCCTATTACCCATTACTGATCCTCCTTGTAGGTGGAGAGGAAGCTGCGACTCATAGACCAAGAGCAATCAAGGGGGACTTCAGGGCCTTAGGAAGGTTGGTGAGGGAATCTGGGACACGGGTTATTTTTTCCTCACTCCTTCCAGTTGCAGGCAGTGACATTGCAAGAAACAGACGGATCCAGTCTATTAATACATGGCTCCGTGGCTGGTGTCACTGCCACAATTTCATTTTTGTTGACAATGGGATGGCCTACACGGCACCGGGCTTGCTGGCATCACCTGGGAGACACCTTTCTCAAAGGGGGAAGAGGGTCTTTGCTCAAGAGATTGTGGGGCTGATCAATGGGGCTTTAAACTAGATGTGAAGGGGGAGGGGGATGATAATATCAGGCTTGTCTGTGACCAGCTGTGGGATAACACATCAGGGTTAGGGGGACAGGGCGCTAGTAAGGGCCTTCAACCTGTTGCCTGGGGGCATGCTGGGAACACTGCATCATAGTCAAAGCCTTACAGAGACGAGCCAGGGGATTCTGAGGTTGTTGGAGTCAACAGGGAAACACCCGTGAAACACCTCAAGGTGATCTCCTCTAAGAAAGTAACACAGGCAACAGCCCGGCTGAAGTGCCTCTACACAAACGCACGCAACATGAATAACAAACAGGAGGAGCTGGAAACTACCATGCTGCTGGAAAGCTATGACCTAGTGGCCATTACTGAAACCTGGTGGGACGAATCCTATGGCTGGAGTGTGGCTATCAATGGCTACAAGCTGTTGAGGAAGGAGGGGCAGAGGTGTTGCCCTCTCTGTTAAGCAAGGGATAGAGTGTGAAGAGATGTCCCTAAAGAACAGCCAAGAGGAAGTCAAAAGCTTATGGGTAGGCATTAGAGACCGAGGCAACAAGGGGAACCTGGTGGTTGGTGTCTACTACAGGCCGCCTGATCAAGGGGAACCTGCTGATGAAGCCTTCTTCCTGCAGCTACAGGAGGCATCGCGCTCGAAGGCTCTCGTCCTGCTGGGGGAATTCAACCACCCTGACACCTGCTGGAAAAGTAACAGGGTGAGCTGTAGACAATCCAGGAGGTTAATGGAGTGCCTCGACAATAACTTCCTAAGACAGGAAATAGACAGCCCTGCCCGAGGGGATGCCATACTGGACCTGACAGTTACCAATGCGAGTGAGCTCATTGGGGATGTCAAGATTGGAGGCAGCCTGGTGTGCAGTGACCACGCACTGGTGGAGTTCACAGTGCTAAGGGATACGTGTCAGACAAGGAGCGTAGTCAGGACCTTGAATTTTAGGAAAGCAAACCTCCGGATCATCGTAGAGTTAGTCAATAGGAACCCCTGGGAAATGGTCCTCAGGGACAAGGGGGCAGAAGAGAGCTGGCAGATCTTCAAGGACGCTTTCCATAGAGCACAAGGACTCTCGATCCCCAGGTGTAAGAAATCAAGCAAGAAAGGGAAGAGACCAGCATGGCTGAGTTGGGACCTGCTGGTCAAACCAGAAAAGGAAGGTTAAAGAAAGCGTGCCCTCCCTGATGTCTGAGAATGGCAAACTGGTAACAACAGACGAGGAGAAGGCTGAGGTTCTCAACAATTTTTTTTGCCTTAGTCTTCACTGGCAGCCTCTCTCCTCACACCTCCCAAGTTGAAGGACTTCAAGACGGGGACCTGGGGGACAAAGTCCCTCCCACTGTAAGTGAAGACAAAGTTTGTGACCACCTGAGGAACCTGAACATACACAAGTCCATGGGGCCTGACGCACCCCAGAGCCCTGAGGGAATTGGCTGATGTAGTTGCCAAGACACTCTCCATGATATTGGAAAAGTCATGGCAGTCAGGTAAAGTCCCCGGTGACTGGCAGAAGGGAAACATTACAGCCATTTTTAAAAAGGGTAGAAAGGAGGACCCCGGAACTACAGCCCTGTCAGCCTCACCTTCGTGCCTGAGCAGATCACAGCACAGATCCTCCTAGAAGCTATGGTAAGGCACAGGGAGGACAGGGAGGTGATTCGAGACAGGCAGCATGGCTTCACCAGGGGCAAGTCCTGCCTGACCAACCTGGCGGCTTTCTCCAATGGAGTGACTGCATCAGTGGACAAGGGAAGAGCAATGGATATACTCTGTCTGAACTTCTGCAAGGCCTTTGACACTGTCCCCCCCGCAACATCCTTCTCCCTTGTTGGAGACTGTGGATTTGATGGGAGGACTGTTCGGTGGATAAGGAACTGGCTGGAGGGTCACATCCAGAGAGTAGTGGTCAATGGCTCGATGCCCAGATGCAGAGGGGTGAAAAGCGGTGTCCCTCAGGGATCTGTCTTGGGACCATTGCTGTTTAATATCTTCATCAATGACATAGACAGTGGGCTCAAGTGAAGCCTCAGCAAGTTTGCCGATGACACCAAGCTGAGTGGTGCAGTTGACAGGCCAGAGGGACGGGATGTCATCCAGAGGGACCTGCACCAGCTGGAGAGGTGTGCCTGAGCAAACCTTATGAAGTTCAAGAAGACCAAGTGCAATGTCCTACACTTGGGTCGGGACAATCCTTATTATCAATACAGGCTGGGGGATGATGTGATAGAGAGTAGCCTTGCGGAAAAAAGCCTGGGGGGTACTGGTAGGTGAAAAGCTGGACATGAGCCAACAATGTGAGCCTGCAGCCCAGAAGGCCAATCGCATCCAGGGCTGCAACAACAGAACTGTGGCCAGCAGATCCAGAGAGGTGATTCTGCCCCTCTCCTCTGCTCTCGTGAGACCCCACCTGGAGTAGTGTGTCCAGCTCTGGAGCCCTCAGCACAAGAAGGACATGGACCTGTTGGAGCAGGTCCAGAGGAGGCCACAGAGATGATCTGAGGGCTGGAGCACCTCTCCTACAAAGACAGTCTGATACAGTTAGGCTTTTTCAGCCTGGAGAAGAGAAGGCTCCAGGGAGACCTGAGAGCGGCCTTCCAGTACCTGAAGGGGGCCTACAAGAAAGGCGGGGAGGGGCTGGTTTTAAACTAGAGCAGGGTGGGTTGAGATTAGACATTGGGAAGAAGTTCTTTACCATGAGGGTGTTGAGACACTGGCCCAGGTTGCCCAGAGAGGGGGTGGAGGCCCCATCCCTGGAGGTGTTCAAGGCCAGGCTGGATGAGGCTCTGAGCAACCTGATCTAGTTGAAGATGTCCCTGCTGACTGCAGGGGGGTTGCACTAGATGGCCTTTAGAGGTCCCTTCCAACCCAACACATTCTATGATTCTGTGATTCTAAACAGACATAAAAGTTAACCGATATAACTAAGATGTATCTCATTTTGCAAAAAGTAGTGAATTATTGGTACCAAATGATCTTTGAAACATCAAAAGCAGGTGTTTCTATACATCTCCACAACTGTGTAGAAAAACTTCTTTAGCTGCCATTGCAGACTTCTAAATTTAGAAGTGAATCTCACCCTGGGAGTCTAGAGTAAAACTGAAGGTCAACTGAAAATGTTGTATGAAACCAAAGTCGGCGGCACTCAATACAGCAAAGGGAAAATGTAAAGACCTCAGATTCAAATTCACAGTCTCTGTGAGAGCTAACACCACGTGAAGATTTAGTCTTACAGATATCTGGAAAAATACACAAAAATAAAAGGGCGTTAAAAAAGCAGCAGGAAAGACCTGATGAGAATTAGCAGAGACGCACATTAGTAGTCTCTCCGGTTTAGCTAACCAATGGGGAAATCAGAGGAAATGGGAGTAGAGAAAAAAATTCAAGCTAAGCAAACTAGAAGGTTTTTAGGAATTCTTAAGACATTGAGAAGCCTGAACAAAAGCGCCACATTCAGTTGGAGAAATTGACAGGAAGGGAAGTAAGAGAAAAGCAGAAGTTTCCATAACCTCAGACAGAATTGCCACATCCCACAGAAGTGTCCGCGTGACTGTAAAAGTAAGGCTGCTGGAAGAGTGGGTGCATATTGCAGGGAGGGCGGTGCATTAGGAGGAGCGTGGGTCACCCACACCAGGGGAGCTGTCATCTCACTCCACTGAAACCTGGAGTGGCCACCTCAGGGCTCGTGTGCCCCTCACTGGGGCTTCCTGTTCTAGACAAGTGGGGAGGAATGGAGAGTGTCCAGAGAAGCTCTGCCAATATGGGATTCATGGCCTCAAGCACACGCCCCTTGAGGGGAGGCTGAGGGTCCTGGTCTCCTTCAGCCTGGTGAAGTGGGGGCTCAGAGCGTCACAGTCATGACCTGTAACTGCTTGAAGGTGGTTTCAGAGATGCTGGAGCTTTTCTTCATGGTGGAAAAAAAAGCAGGAGAAAGGAAGGATGCCACAAAGTTTGGATTGGGAGGTTGAGACCAGAAATGACCAGAAGAAACTGTCACCCCAAGGGCAGTGCTGTGGTACAAGAGGACACCCAGGGGGAGGCTGGACCAGCCCATGGCTTTGTCTTTCCAGGAACAGCCAGGGAGGATGGAGAGATATCAGTAAGGGCAGTGAGATATTGGGGTGAAATCAAAAAGACAATTAGGTCCCTTCAAAGAAAGAGGTGCAGGTATGGGACACCAAAGGAGTAACACCTTCAGGTTTGCTCAGCATCAGAGCCACCTTTAATTTCCCTTTACCTACCTGTCATTATTGCCTCCAGTTTTGTGCTCTAACGAGCCCCTGGGGAGGCTTTGTTGGTAATGGTCCTCAGTGGGACCCATTAACACTCCAAGAAACCTTGGAGTTTACATCTGGGTTTGTCTTCTTGAGAGGTTTCTTCAACTTCCTCTCAGTGTCTGAGGTTCAGGGACTCCACCCCAAACCCACCCGAGGGGTCATTAAAATGCCTTGGGCTGCTCCTCTGCTGAGCCCACCTCCCGGGATGCAGGAAGCTCATGGCAACCAGTGCTGCAGAGAGACAGCTCTGCCCAGGAGCAGCTCCTGTGCAATGGGCAGCAGGGCTGAGGGCGCTGCCTGCAGGCACCGAGGATGGGACCATCAATGCAGAGAGAGCGTGAAGGCAGTCGTGATTGGGAGGAGAGCTGAGAGCTCACTGTGGGAGAAAGCTTCCCAGCCCTCTGCCCGGTAAGTGTGAGGCTGCAGGGCAATGCCGCTGCCGATCCTGAAGGGTTCTCATAAAGCTGTCGTAGCCCACAGCCTGTGGGATCTTTCTCTGGTGTAGAGGAGGAGAAGGGTGTGCTGCAGAGCAGGGCTTCCCTGCAGCACCGTCAGAGGGACAGGACACGGTGGCTGCCTTCTCCTGGGGATGGTTGCAGGGGCATGAAGGCGGGTGTGCAGCCAGGGGTGCCCAGGGCTGTCCTTCAGAGCAGGGTCCCGGTGCTTCAGAGGAACTCTGCCTCCTGCCAGTGCCAACTCTAACCCTGCCCAGTGAGCTTCTGCCCTCAAGGACGTGGGATCCAGGGCAGCAGCTTCCTCATCTGCGGTCATAGCTGCAGCAGAAGGGACTCTCCTGAGCACCCTCTGTCCCTCCCTTGCCTTGTTTCCCTTGGCAGAAGCATCGGGGCCTTTCTCCTTGCTTCTCCACCCGTCCCTGCTGCTGCTGCTGTTGCTCTTGTTTTCAGTCTCTCTGGGGTGGGGGCTTCGTCAGCAGCTCAGCCACTGACCCTGCAGGTCCTGCCATGCAGATGTGTCCCTGGTGCCCAAGGCCTCTTCTAACCTCTGGGTCTCTAGGCAATGCAGTCCATGGGGTGGGGATAACGTTAACTCTCCACAAAGGGCACCCCATCTTCTGGGCATCCAAAAGCTGACAGCTCTTCCCTGGGGAGGGGAGTTTGGAGATCTGCACTTTGGAACTGGACTCCTCTGCTCTCCATGGGATCATCCTCCAGACCAAAGCAGTGCTGGCAAAAAGCAGCTGAGAGCAGGACGGATGGAGAGACCAGCTCTCCTCCTTCTGCACTAAGGCTCTGTCCTATTGCCTCCCAGGACTCTCACAATAGCACTTGTAGGGTAGCAGAAATGCCAGGGATTTCTACCTTCAAACATGACTCCTCAAGTGGGCCAGGGGTAACAGGAGCAAAATAAACAAAACAACCCCCCCAGCTCTGTTCTGCAGCCAGGGGACCTGGGAGTGACAGTGGTCAAAAGCTCTTTTATATCATAGTGAGATTTAACCTGCGATCACTCCTGGTTCCCATCTCCTAGGACGTTACTGTGACAAATGCAACAGGTTCTGCTCAGAGGTGTTTGTCCTCGCTCTTCACTGCTGTTTCCTTCTTGGACAGACCTCCATGTGCAGAGGGAGATGATGTCCAATGGCAGCTCCGTCACCCACTTCCTCCTCCTGGCATTCGCAGACACACGGGAGCTGCAGCTCTTGCACTTCTGCCTCTTCCTGGGCATCTACCTGGCTGCCCTCCTGGGCAATGGCCTCATCATCACTGCCGTAGCCTGTGACCACCGCCTCCACACCCCCATGTACTTCTTCCTCCTCAACCTCGCCCTCCTCGACCTGGGCTGCATCTCCACCACTCTGCCCAAAGCCATGGTCAACTCCTTCTGGCACACCAGGGACATCCCCTACTCAGGATGTGTTACACAAGTCTTTGTGTTTGTCAGCTTCATCTCAGCAGAGTTTTATCTTCTGACAGTCATGGCCTATGACCGCTATGTTGCCATCTGCAAACCCCTGCACTATGGGTCCCTCCTGGGCAGCAGAGCTTGTGTCCACATGGCAGCAGCTGCCTGGGGCAGTGGCTTTCTCTATGCTCTGCTGCACACAGCCAATACATTTTCAATATCTCTCTGCCAAGGCAATGGCCTAGACCAGTTCTTCTGTGAAATCCCCCAGATCCTCAAGCTCTCCTGCACAGACTCGGACTACCTCAGGGAAGTTGGGCTTATTGTGTTTGGTGCCTGTTTATTCTTTGCATGTTTTGTTTTCATTGTGGTGTCCTATGTGCAGATCTTCAGGGCTGTGCTGAGGATGCCCTCACAGCAGGGACGACACAAAGCCTTTTCCACGTGCCTCCCTCACCTGGTCATTGTCTCACTGTTTATCAGTACTTCATTTTTTTCCTACTTGAAGACCCCCTCCATCACCTCACCCGTTCTAGACCTAGTGCTGTCATTTCTGTACTCGGTGGTGCCTCCAGCAGTGAACCCCCTCATCTACAGCATGAGAAACCAGGAGATCAAGGATACCCTGAGGAAACTGACTGGACATTTTTTCATCAGCCATAGACTGTGTACCTTCCTCTGCAAAGGATTCCCATATCTGTTGTGACAAGCATTCACTATTCCTCCCCTCCTCCTTAACTTTTCACCTCTCGTCTGTGACAAAAAATATATATGTAAATGAAGAGTCAGTCTCTCTGTGTGTTTAAATAAAATACATGAACCAGCTAACACTTCCTTTTCTGAGACCCATCAGCAGCAGGGCTGAATAAACAGGAGATGAGAAGACCTTTCTGGCTGCAGCAGCCTGGGGCAGGCTGTCCCAGTGCCACTCTGTCACTGGGGCGGCAGGAGCTGCCTGAGGGTCCCCAGGGCCAGGGCTCTTGTACTGGGCTGGGGAGAGGGGATGGCACAGAGGGGCTGCAGACCCCTCAGAACATCCTGGGGAGGAGGACACAGGGGCCCACTGACTGCCTTTGCCTTGTGCCCAAATGCCCCCCGTCTCTGGGGCTGACCCTCCTCTGCCCCCCAGCAGCTGCGGTGCCCTTCAGAGGGGCTGTGGCTGTGGAGTGAGTGCCCAGAGCTCTGCAGCACCCTGGGGCAGGCTCTGCTGTTGGGCCAGCGCAGACTGGGCTGGGATGGAGAGAGGGCAGGGGAGGTGGCAGAGCTTGGAGGGAGCTGGGCTGGGCTGGAAAGTGCCCAGGAGGGAAAATCCTCGGAGTACAGCTTGTACCGTGTTACCATGCAGGGGGAGGACTCACACCAGAGTGTTTGTGGTGCAGAGCCAGGGCTTGTGGAAAGGATTAAAGCCAGGCAGGTGCAGGAGAGAGGAGGCTGGTCTGTGCCCCTGGTGGCATGGACAGGCTTTCTTACCCACCAGTCTGTCTCACCGACCATTTCCAGCACTGGTTGCTCACCCCAGGTTTACGGGTGAGTGCGACTGCGAGGCCATCTTCATCCTCCTGCTGGGCTCAGTACCTGGATCAGGGGAACGTCCAGCCCTGCCCGGGCTCTCTTCTGGCCCAGACCTGGAGCAGGGCTGTCTGCACAGCCCCATGTGGGACATGGCTGGTACTGGGGAGGGGTCGGGTGCTGGGGGAGCTTCCAAAATATGATGCTCATGGCAAGGTGGGACAAAGACGACTGCCCAGGTGATGGTGCTGGGGGGCTTTTACCCACCCCTGAATGCACAGTACTGTGTGGTGTGCCTTCACAGCAGGGCTGTGGGGCCGTGCATTGGGCTCCTGGGGTAGGGACTGGTCATTGAGAGGGACCATGAAGCAGCTGCCCAGAGGTGACAGCAAGGACAGGTTACACAGAAGGAATTTATAAATTGCCTTTGTTGTGGAGGTATGCTTTAGGGAACAGCAAAGCTCGCCTGGAGTTGGTGGCTGTAAGAAAAGTGAAGAGCAAGAAGAGGAGCTTTGGTCGCTCATGAGAGACCAAGGCTGAACATGGAAAATGCAGGGCGGCTGCAGAATGGGGAGGGGGATTTCATAACAGCAGACACAGGTGCGGCTGAGGGACTCAAAGGCTTCTTTGCCTGAGTCTTCACTGGAAAGGTCTCCAGTCCTTTGTGACCAGGGAAGGGGTTCAAGGAGGAGGAGAGCATGTGTCGGCAAGAACCTCAGGAAACGCAGGAAGGGCCAGTGCCAGTTTCTGCCCCTTCAGGGGACTCACCCTCTATCACTGAGCTCCTCTTCTCTAGCCCAGGAGAAAGCATGGTGGGATGATGCTGAAGAACCTTTCCACCTGATGGGTGCAGGAGGTGATGTACTGATAATCCCATTGCCCCTCACCACCCCACCCCCTGGCTGCTCCTGTTACCATCACTACAGGTGTAAGGTGATCAGCAGACTGATCTTGTCTGAGTGACAAGAGCTTCAGCCACAGACTTTATTGTTCAAGAGGGTTGTGGTGGGTGACCCTGGCCAGCAACTAAGCACACACCAGCCACTCGCTCACTCCAGCCCCAGCACAGAGGGACAGAGGAGAGAATCCTGAGAGCCAAAGCAAGACAAACTCGTGGGTTGAGATAAAGAGTTTAATAAATGAAGGAAGAAGAGGGAAAAAGAAAAGAAAAACCTAACACAATGATGCAAAGGCAATCAGTCACCACCTCCCACAAGCAGCCCAATGCACAGCCAATCTTCGAGCAACAGCAACCTTGCAAAGACTACCTCCCAACTTCAATACTGAGCATGACATTATAGGGCATGACTTCTCCCTTTGGTCTGCTTGGTCCCTAACGGCACACGGCAGTCCAAGGCAAACTGAGAAACAGGAAGGCGGCCTTGATGCTGTGCAAGGCCCGGTTGAGAAGCAGCTAAACCTTCAGTGAGTTATCAGCCATGTTTCAGTCACACATCCAAAACACAGCAGCATACAGGCCGATATGAAGAAAATGAACTCCATCCCAGCCAGACTGAGTAATGGTAGAGCCGGGAGAGTTGAGTCCTTCCCAAGGATCTTCTCTCTCAGAGGCAAATGACCTGGGGCTCTTCCTGGGGCAGTGTCACGTGGCGTGTGCGATGCAGGGTGTAGTACCACACCTCCCATCCGCCCTGTGGGGGTGCAAGGAAGCACCAATGCCCCAGTTCCATGAGATGAATGTGTCTCCTTTCAGGCTTTGGTGGCAGTGACAACTGGCACAGCTAAGGGGACAAAGACCTCACTTCTGCTGGGGCCTTCCTGCCCTGCCACTGCCCTTGCCTGTGTCCATCGCAGGCTGCCCTACACTGTCCTACACCTGCCCCCGTTTCCCTGCAGGCTGGGGACACACAACCTATTTCTCCACCGTGCTCCCACCGTGACATCTCTCTGCCTTTACTGGTATCTCTTCTTCCTCCCTGCTGTTGCCTTGAAACACCCAGCATTGCGCTGATCCAGGCTCCTCAGGGTGACCTGTTCTACCACAGCACTGCCCTTCAAGGGACGTTTCCTTCTCCTTGATGGTTTTCCTTTCTCAGGTGGT
The DNA here is from genome assembly GCF_028500815.1 of Rissa tridactyla. Classification (NCBI taxonomy): domain Eukaryota; kingdom Metazoa; phylum Chordata; class Aves; order Charadriiformes; family Laridae; genus Rissa; species Rissa tridactyla. The sequence goes on from NW_026529584.1 coordinate 566,692, forward strand.
TTCCCAATGCCAAGGAAAGCTCTGTCATCTCTGAAATCACCTTGAAACCACCTGAAACTGCTACTTTCAGGCTACTCTTTTACTGTCATGAACTGACATCACCGGGCTAGAGAGGTCCATGTCCCTCGGCCTCTCCACACACGTCACGTGAAAGAAAAGAAACACCAGAGAAAGAAGCATTATGAGACCTGTTGCTCACCAACTCAAAGCGACTTATGGCAAGACCATGATTGGTGGCAACCTGGGCTGCAGTGTTCATGCCCTGGTGGAATTCATGACCTGGAAGGATATACGCCAGGTGAAAAGTATACCCAAGAATCTAAACCTTGGGAAGGAAACCTTCAGGATTTTTAGTAACTGGTAAACGGGACACATGTGAACCTCTGGAATTTCATCAAGGCCAAGTGCAAAGTTCTGCACCTGGGTCGGGGCAATCCCCAGTATCAAGACAGACTGGGGGATGAATGGATTGAGAGCAGCCCTGTGAAGAAGGACTTGGGGATACTGGTGGGTGAGCAAATGGACGTGAGCTGGCAACGTGTGCTTGAAAAGCCAATCATACCCTGGGTGTCATCAAAAGAAGTGTTGAAGAAGGGGATTATCCCTCTCTACAGTGATCCCATGCTACTTCACCTGGAAGACGACATCCAGTTCTTCCGCAGCACAAGAAAGACAGGGACCTGTAGAAGAGGGTCAAGAGAAGGATCACCAAAAATCACCTATGAAGAAAGGCTGAGAGTTGGGGTTATTCAGCCTGGAAACAAAAAGCTCAGAGGAAATCTTCCTGTGGCCTTTCCATACCTAAAGAAGGCTTAAAAGGAAGGCAGAGAGACATTTTACCAGCATCAGTAATGCCAGGACAAGGGACAATAACTTTAAACTGAATGAGAGAAGATTTGTATTGGATATAAGGAAGAAATGTTTCACAGTGAGGGAAGTGAGGCACTGGAAAAGGTTGCTCCGAGAAGCTGTGGGTGCCCCATCACTGGAAGTGACAAAGGACAGGTTGGACGGAGCTTTGAGCATCCTGATCTTGTGGAAGACTTCCCTGAAAAGAAGGGGTTGGACTAGATGATCTTTCAAGGTCCCTTCAAACCAAAATCGTTCTGGGACACTATGAGAGCAGATGTGGCCACACCAGTCCTGAGTCAAGGGGGACAATAACTGCCCTTGTCTGGGTGGCCACGGTCCTTCTAACACCACCCCATATGCAGCTGGCCTTAATGGTGCTGAGCCTTTACCAGAGGCTCATATGGCATCCCTCAAAATGCCCAGGCCCCTCTCCTCAGACTCACTCCTCACCTGGTCCTCTCCCACTTTGCCCCTTCTCCTTGAAAAACTTGAAGAAGTTTCCGTTGGCCACGTCCCCAGGTGTCTCAAGGTCCCTGTGCACTGAAGCTCCAGCACGTCAGTATTTAAGGTTCATTATTTATGGTGCATCCTGAGTCCTGGTTCCTCTCCCAACTTGAGTAGCTGTAGGATAGCAGAGGTAAGAAAAGGGGTTCCTGGTGTAATCAAGTCATCTCAAAGGTGGAAAGTGTCACTGTCACCATCTCAGAAACACCATGGGAAGGACAAAGAAAGGAAGCAGTGAAAGGACTTGGCTGTTTGTATTGGAGGGGATGAGGATGGTCCAAGAGAAGAACTCGAGAGGGGGAAGAGAGTGGAAAAGGGAATGAAAGGTGAAGCAATGGATAGGATGAGGGCTGTTAGGGGGTGCCTGTGGGGCAGCCCTGCATCTGAGCAACACTGCCCGCAGCCAGGACAAGGAAGAACATAGCAAGCACAAGCTAGAACATAGGAAGTTCCGTTCAAATACACGGAAAAACTTCTTTACAGTGAGGGTGACAGAGCACTGGAACAGGCTGCCCAGGGAGGTTGTGGAGTCCCCTTCTCTGGAGATTTTCAAGACCCGCCTGGATGCAGTCCTGAGGGATGTGCTTTAGGAAATCCTGCTCTAGCAGGGGAGTTGGACTAGATGATCTCCAGAGGTCCCTTCCAACTCTGAAGATTCCGTGATTCCGTGATTCCGTGAAGCGGCTGTTGATCTGAATGTACTGGCATCTCATTCACTTCCATGGTCACAGGGAACCCAAGCGCTTCCCCCACCATCATCAAGGGGAGAGAGAGAGGGGAAGAAATCAGCATTATTCAGCATTTAGGCACCTCAGGAGGTCTCTGCTTGTAGCTGCTGCGCACAACAGGATGAGCTATGGGAGCAGACCAGGTTGCTAAGGAATTTATCCAGAAAGGAATTAAAAATATTAAAGGATGAAGGCAGTACTGCCCCTCTGGGCAACCTGCTGCAATGTTTGTCTGCCCTGATGGGGAAAAAGATTTGTTTTTCTTTTGCAAAAGCACAGCTCCTCCCAGCACCTCGACTGCCGGTGCTGGGCTGGATGTTCAAAGAAAGGGTCCCCACCACACATCATGCAACTGATGCCACATGGAGTAAGTGGATTGCACTGATCACGCAGCGAACTCGAATGGGAAACCCCAGTCGCCCAGGAATTCTGGAAGTGATCATGGACTGGCCAGAAGGCAAGGATTTCGGAATGTCACCAGGGGAGGAGGTGACGCGCGCGGAAGAGGCCCCACCATACAATAAACTGCCAGAAAATGAGAAGAAAGATGCCCTGTTCACTGATGGGTCCTGCCGGATTGTGGGAAAGCATGGAAAGTGGAAGGCTGCTGTGTGGAGTCCTACACGACAAGTTGCAGAGGCCAGTGAAGGACAAGGTGAGTCGAGCCAGTTGGCAGAGGTGAAAGCCATTCAGCTGGCTTTGGCCATTGCCGAGTGAGAAAAATGGCCGGTACTTTATCTCTACACTGACTCATGGATGGTGGCAAATGCTCTGTGGGGGTGGCTACAGCAGCGGAAGCAGGGCAACTGGCAGCGCAGAGGCAAACCCATCTGGGCTGCTCAACTATGGCAAGATATTGCTGCCCGGATAGAGAATCTGGTTGTGAAAGTACGCCACGTAGATGCCCACGTACCGAAGAATCGGGCCACGGAGGAACATCAGAACAAGCAGCAGGTGGATCAGGCTGCTAGGATTGAAGTGGCTCAGCTGGATCTGGACTGGCACCATAGGAGGGAACTATTCATAGCTCGGTGGGCCCATGACTCCTCAGGCCACCAAGGGAGAGATGCGACATATAGACGAGCTCGTGACCGAGGGGTGGACTTGACCATGGACACCATTGCACAGGTCATCCATGAATGTGAGACATGCGCTGCAATCAAGCAAGCCAAGCGTTTGGAGCCTCTTTGGTATGGAGGGCGATGGCTGAAATACAAATACGGGGAGGCCTGGCAGATTGATTACATCACACTGCCACAAACCTGTCAAGGCAAGCGCCATGTGCTCACAATGACGGAAGCAACCACCGGATGGCTGGAAGCATACCCTGTGCCCCATGCCACTGCCCGGAACACTATCCTGGGCCTTGAAAAACAAGTTCTGTGGTGACATGGCACCCCAGAGAGAACTGGGTCGGACAACGGGACTCATTTCCGAAACAGCCTCATAGACACCTGGGCCAAAGAGCATGGCATTGAGTGGGTGTATCACATCCCCTGTCACGCACCAGCCCCTGGGAAGATGGAACGATACAATGGGCTGTTAAAAACTACACTGAGAGCAATGGGTGGTGGGACTTTAAAACATTGGGATGCACATTTAGCAAAGGCTGCCTGGCTAGTTAACCCCAGGGGATCTACCAATGGGGCTGGCCCTGCCCAATCAACACTTCCACGTACCGTAGAAGGGGATAAAGTCCCCGTAGTGCACATGGAGAATATGCCAGGGAAGACAGTCGGGGTCAGTCCTGCCTCAGGCAAAGGCAAACCCATCCGTGGGATTGCTTTTGCCCAAGGGCCTGAGTGTACTTGGTGTGTGATGCGGAAGGATGGGGAAGTCCGATGTGTACCTCATGGGGATCTGATTTTGGGGGAGAATAGCTAATGAATCAAATTGTGTGTTGTTAATTGCTAAGTAACACTGTCACTGTATGTCCTCATTGCTATAATTGCTATCAGCTGTACTAGGAGTAAGGCACAGGGGTGATGGGATCAGAACTGACCTCAGCAGCTGGCGCCCAGCACCTTTCCTCAAGATCTACATCTTCAGCCCACGGACTGTGTGCATGAGCCACAGCGGGTGCACCAGTCACAAGCTCCGACAATACAGCATGCAAGAGGCCAGCACCACCCAGCATCTCACCTGCCCTGAGAGACTGTTCTAACAGATGGAGCCCAGAGCCATGGATGAAATGAACTCAACGGACACTTTGGAGGGATGGCCCATAGACTAAGGGCATTAGATCTGCATGAATATATACGTGTATATATACATGACAGGGGAAAGTGGTGGCAATTCATTGGAACCTGTAAGATGTGGGCATGGCATAGATGGTCTGGAATAAGGGGTGGATAATGTCCTGGTTGCGGCGGGGACAGGGTTAATTCTCCCCAGGACACAGGAATTCCATGCCATGTGAGCCATGCCCACCCTGAGCTGCCGGGGGAGGGGGCAGGACATCTCTGCTTGGAGAGGGCTGGGGTGTCCTGGGTCCAGTCGGGGAGCGGCAGTTCCGTAATCGTGTTTGTACATTCCTCTGTCCGTGTGATTGTTGTTGTTTTCTTGTTCCCTTTGCTGTTCTGTGAAACTGCATTTGTCTCAACCCAAGAGTCTTGCCTTTTTTCTTCCAATTCTTCCCGTATTGGGAAGGCCCAAGCGAACGGCACGTGGTTCTTTGTTGCCATCTGAGGCTAAAGCACAACAGTGGGCTGTTGGAGTGTCTCATGAACTTCTTGGAAAAAGGGACAAATTAGGAACAGCGGAGCATTCCTGGTGTGCAGAATGGCTAGGTCCCAAAGAGCAGCTGTCAGCACGGCACAGAGATGAAGAAACATTCTCGTGTTGGGAGGAGAGGGAGAAGTGGCTACGTGGCCCTGCTCGCCCCATCACCCCCATGGGGCTGGTCCCACCACATCGAGTCCCAGCATCAGGTTGTTCTTGTCTGCTTCCACCTTCGCCATGAGGGCGTCCACTCCGTGGTGGGATGGGTGACAATGGACAATGCAGCGTCCCCGTTGGTACGTGGCTGCGGGGGGCGGGGCGTCGCCTAGCAACAGGGGATGCTGCCTTGTCCCTTGTCACCTGTCCCGCTGGTGCGACCACTCTGCTGCGAGGAGCCAGCAGAGGAGGAGGAGGAAGAAGAGGAGGAAGAGGAAGAGGAAGAGGAAGGCTTCAAGTGCCCATCCCTTCCAGCCATCCCGGGCCCCCCCTCAGGCAGAAGGTTTCCCATCCCCCTCAGGTGCCTCCATGGCTTTGGGCAGGGCAGCAGCCATGGCCCAGCTCAGCCTGTACCAGCTGCTGGACGAGGCCATCGGGACGCCCGAGCTCGGGGCAGTCAACTTCATGGCGCTGCGCAGCCTGCTGCTCGCCATGCTCGGGCACCTGGGCCTGCAGGACCTGCCTGCCCAGAAGCAGGGGGACAGCCTGACCCTGCTCTGGGAGGGGGACCAGCCTGCAGAGGCACCCCCTGTGCTGGAGAAGGAGGGCAACAGGGCCCAGGGCAGGGGGCAGCAGCCCCAGGAACCGGGGCAGTGGCTGCCTGGGAAGGACTTGCTCCAGGAGAGCACGAGCAGCCCCCCGCTGGCCTCCGTGGCCACCGACGTGGGCTGGATGAAGGACAAGATCAAAGCCAACGAGAGCGGCATCTCCAAGGTAGAGGCTCTTGCCCATCCCCTGGCTGCTCCCATGCACGACACCCCATCCTCCGGGGTCCAGCCGCCGTTGTGCTGCCCTTAGACCAAGGGCTGGTATAAGCCTGAGCTGAGGGTGGCACGTGGGGCTTCAGTGAAGGAAAGGGGTGAAGTCTTGGGGAGGAAAAGCTGGGGCTGAAATGCTGCTCCGCTTGCTCTGGGTCTTCCCCACGTTGCCGTCAGCCGGTCCTGGTGGGGCCGATACCCAGCGAGTCCCTGGTGCCCTTGGCTCCCTTGGATGGAGGCTCGGCACCCTGGAGGTCCGGCTCCACCACCCTCTCCAGCCCTCTCTTCCCCACTCCTGACCTTCAGCCAGTACCGCATCCACTCCTGGGGCAGCTGAGAGGCTCCATCAGCCCCACATGGGCCCTCATCTCCCACCGCCTGCCCACGGGCTGAAGCCGGCACTGGTGGGAACCGGAGAGGGGCCTCACCCTGCATGGTGCTGAGCCACTGGTGACCATGCATCGCCAGAGCGTCCCCTGTGGGGAGAACTAAGCTCGGGCTGAAGGAAAGAGCCACCGTCAGCACTGCCGGGCCAGGTCCTGCCAGGGCTGGGACACCGCGGGAGATGGCGGAAGGGAGGGTTCCCCGCGCAGCTGGAGATGATGGTGGCCACTTGGTTAGCAGTGGCTGCTGCTGCCCTGGCCAGGCTGTGCTCGAGGGGGCTGCAGCGGCTCTTTGCCCTTTGGATGGGCTGCAGGGATCTCACTGGGAGCCTGGCAGGGGCAGCAGGGCTGGGGGCGTCCCTGCTGAGCCGGGCCGTGCAATGGGTCCCCCCGGGGCAGGGGTGGGGGTCTCTGGGGAGCTGCTGCCCCATCTCAGCTCTTGAAGATGTGATGGATGGGACGTGCTGCCCGCGCTGCCCTGCCAGCCTGGCACTGCCCCCCGGCTCTGGGCAGGCCACAGCGGCGGCAATGGTCCTGGTCCCCAGGGACCCTCTCCTGGGGCTCACCCCCACCACCCCTTTCTGCCAGGCCACAGCTCTCTCCGAGGAGCTCCTCCAGGAGATGGGCGCAATGAAGGAGGCGCAGTCCCACCTGGAAGAGGAGCTCCGGGCCATGCAGGAGGCACTCGGCTTGGTGAGCTGCCGCCAGTGCCCCGAGAGGGAGCTGGACCCTCGCCCCCTCCCTGCCCCTCTCCCCATCACCACCCCAGCCCCTGCCCCGCGGCCATCAGCCCTCCCTGTCCCCCAGCAGGAAGGGCACCAGGAGGGCAGAGTGGGAAGGATGTCCCAAGGAGGGCAGCAGGGCAGCTCAGCCACCCCCACCCAGACCTCCCCACCCTCTGCCCGCCAGCACGGCCCCAGGGAGGGTACAAACGGGCACCGCTGCCTGCAGCTCAGGCTGGGGCGATAAGGAACTGTGGCCATCACCCAAAGGGATGCTCAGGCGCTTTGGAACCAAAGAGCCATCAAAAAAGACACCTGGGGGCTGGGAAGGAGGGAGAGAAAGCTCTGCCCCGCACAACACAGCCACAGCCCCCGGGCACAGCCCTTCCCAGCGCCCCTCTCTCTTGTGCCCAAGGCAATTTGGGGATGCTCCTTTGAAATGCGCTCCCACAGCCAGACTGGTGTCCCTGTCCTCTCCCTGCTCCAGGGGAAACTCCAGGACGCCGGCAGCCAGCTGCCAGGCCCCCCTCACAAGAAGTGTCGTGGTGAAGTATGGCCGCGGGGGGTCCTGGATCCTGCACTGAGACAGGAGGTAGCTGTGTCCCCAGCTCCCCTGGGGGGACCATCCCTCCTGTGCTGGGGCATGGTCCATGGGTGGTGGGTGCTGGGCAGTGATGCTGGGGGGTCCTGTCCCCGAGGGGGCCGTCCCTGACAGCTACGTGGCCGGGCTGAGCCCTTGATGCCTTCCTTCCCCAGAAAAGCCTGAAGGAAATGCGGAGCCTCAGCCCAGTCCCGGAGGAGGTGCGCAGCATGGTGGGCTGAGAGGTGCTGGGGGGTGGCTCGCCTGGTGGGCAGCCAAGCAGAAGGGGGAGGAGGAGGGGGCAGATCCCAGCATTTGGCACCGTGAGATGGTTTCCAAGTCCCGCCGGGGGCTGCTGCTCCTGAAACACCAGCGCAGCCCCTTGGGCTGGGAAGCGGGTCTGGGCAGCAGGCCTGGAGCACCGAATGCCCTTGCTGGAGAGCAAAAGGCCTCGCTGCCGTGGCCCGGGGAGTCAGGGAGGGTTTGCCGCTCCCCAGGCTCGACTGCTCAGACGCTGCCGGCCCAGAGGCCAGCAAAGCACTAAGGGGGCTGGGGAGGTTGCGGGAGGCTGTGGCCGTGGGCCCCGGGGCTCTGTGCGGGGGGGGCAGCCTTTGCCTTGGGGCTCTCGTGGTGTCCTTGAGTTTGGCCCCGGGAGGCGGTGCCTTGGAGACAGGCAGTGGGGACATGGCGGGGGGGCCTGGGCTCTGTCCTTGCCGCTGCATGGCTGCCTGTAACCCTGCTCCCCTTGGCCTCCTCTTCCCAGGAGGGCAGTGGCAGCCTTTCTTCCCCCACCGAGTCCCCCCAGGCGGACGTGGACACCCAGCACGGGGCAAGCTCTGTGCCGGGGACGGAGGAACCAGGGCCACAGCCTGTGCCCAGCACAAGCAAGGGGGCTCCCGGGACACAGCCTGGCTCTGAGGAGACGGAAGCAGGGACACACAGAGCACCAGTGAGCCCTGAGAAGGCGGCAGGCGCTCCTTCAGATGGGAAGAGCATGTCTGATGCCAGCGCCACAGCCCCCAGGATGCAGCCAGGGTCCCCTGGCACTCAGAGCACCACACAGGGGATGGAGCCAGGATCCCCCAGCACCCAAATCACCACACCGGACATGCAGCCAGCATTCCCTGGCATCAAGACCACCAGCCCAGGAAAGCAGCCAGGGTCCCCTGGCGCCCAGAGCACCACCCCAGGGGTGCAGCCAGCACCCTCCAGCACCCAAATCACCACCCCAGGCATGCAGCCAGCATTCCCTGGCATCAAGACCACCAGCCCAGGAGAGAAGCTAGGGTCCCCTGGCACCTGGACCGCCACACCAGGGCTGCAGCTAGGATCTCCCGGCACGTCCCATTTCCAAGAGTCAGAAATGCCCTGGGGGTCCTCAGACTTCAGCAGTGCCTCTGGCATTGGCATGGAGATGGTGGAGGCTCTCCGCCAGTCTGGGCAGCTTGGCCGCCGAAAGGAGCAGGTGGCCCACCTAGAAGCCACCAAGTCAGACTACGCCGAGCATGAGCAGACGCACCTGCCCTTCCCAGAGGGAGGTAGGAACCCTGAGGGGGCTGGTGGGGGCTGTTAAGCGTGGGAACACCGTGGGCTGGGGGCTCATCGTGCTCAGAGCCTGGCCCCAAGGGCGAGACCCCCTCACTGACAGCATGTCCCCTTGGACCATGTCCCTCTAGATGACAACAGCATCACCCTCCGGGGTCAGGTGTCCTCCCTGCAGAGCCTCGCCAGCGAGCTGCAGGAGGTGAAGGAGAAGGTGAGCCGGTGGCAGTGCCCGAGGGGGCTGCAGGGATGCCAGGGGGGATCTAGAGACGGAGGGGGCAGCCAAAGGGCCCCCCCGCAAAGGAACAGCATGGGGTGCCATGGCCTGACTCTGCCACCACCGCCGTTCCCAGATCAGGCAGCTGGAGGATGCCCTTGGAAAGTCGTGGGTGGCTGGAGCGGACTGGAGAGCAGATGGCAGTGACCAGATCGCCCTGCAACTGGGGTAAAAGGATGGGAGAGGGTTTGCTACCCCACGGGGCTGCAAGGGAGCGCAGTGGCTGGGAGCATCCCAGTTTGGGGGGCGAGGGACACGCCCCCTGAGTGGCCCCGATGAGGCTAAGCCTGCCTGTGCGCCCATCTTGCTGGCCAGGTCCATGCTGCAGGAGACAAAGCAAGAGGTGTTGGAGCTGAAGGACCTGGGACTGGAAGAGTTAAAGCAAGAGGTGCTGGACCTGAAGGACCTGGGACTGCAGGAGTTGAAGCAAGAGGTGTTGGAGCTGAAGGAGCTGGGACTGCAGGAGTTAAAGCAAGAGGTGTTGGAGCTGAAGGACCTGGGACTGCAGGAGTTAAAGCAAGAGGTGTTGGAGCTGAAGGACCTGGGACTGCAGGAGTTAAAGCAAGAGGTGTTGGAGCTGAAGGACCTGGGACTGCAGGAGTTAAAGGAAGAGGTGCTGGAGCTGAAGGACCTGGGACTGCAGGAGTTAAATCCAGAGGTGCTGGATCTGAAAGAGCTGGGACTGCAGGAGTTAAAGCGAGAGGTGTTGGAGCTGAAGGAGCTGGAGTTACAGAAGATAAAGCGTGAGCTGAAGGAGCTGGGAGAACACCAGGACATGACCGAGGCCACGCTGAAGCAGCTGGTGACAGAGGTGGCCGAGCTGATGCAGGCTCAGGTGAGGTCTAGGGGGAGTGCTCCCACTGCCCGCCGGCTGGGTGGGGGGGTCCTGGCAGGGTTCCCGGCCACGGCCCCTGGCCGGCTGCAGCCATCGAGCCTCCACAGCACCTTGGCTTGTTGGCTGCATCCATTCCATCTCAGAGCCGATCCCTTCTCCCCTTCCTGCAGCAGGACAAGCTGAAGGCGATGGAGAGCGCAGGGCAGGAGCAGGCAGAGGCGCAGGCAGCATGCCCTGCCTGCTGTGGGGACACCGGAGCGCAGGTGGGGCAGCTCCTGCAGCGCTACGAGAAGCTCCAGGAGGTGGTGGACTCCCTAATGTCCCGGCGGGCGGTGGGCAAGGTGCCGAGGCAGCTGCCGAGGAAGAGCCAGGTAGGGAGATGGCGGCATGGGGGGCTTGGGAGGGGGCTGCCGGGACTCCCCTGGCTGGTCGTGCTTTGCTGTAACATGGGGGAGCCCCTCGCTGCTCCCCACATTGCCTTGTACAAGTCAGCAGCACGGAAGGAAATGAAAGGTGCAAATGTCCTGCTGGCACCGAGAGCCTTTGGCCACCGGCCAAGTAACCTGGCTCTGTCCCCACGGGGCAGCCAGTCCCCCCTTGCACAGCACCGCCCTGTCATCTTCCTCCCGGCAGCAGGATGAGGAGGTGCTGAAGCGCGTCCAGGCCACCCTTGTGCAGGTGCAAGGCAGCTACGAAAAGCTCAGCTCCGTCGTGGGGAACCTCCTGCGTGACAGTCAGCGGCAGCAGCAAGATACCAAGGTGGGTGGCTGAAAGCCCCACGGGGTCAGAGCATCCTCCAGGCAGAGCCTGGGCACCACCAGGGATTTGTCCCTTTCCCGCAGGTTTTTAAGGGGGGTGGGAGATGGATGGGGGGTGCTGAGCTGGCCGGGAGGCAGCTCCGACGCTGCCGTGACATCATGGGGTGCTTTCTGTGTTGGCAGGCTCTGTTCCAGTCCCTGGAGAAGCTGGTGAAGGGCAAAGCGGACAAGAATGACCTGATGCTGGCACTCGATGTGGTATGGCCTCGAGGGTGCCCAGCACCAGCCAAGGGGGTCCCAGGCAGGGTGACAATCACCCCTTGTCCCTTGGGTGCTTGGTGGCAGCACCTGCCGGGGGGAGGGAAGATTTCCAGACTGGCTGCGCGTCCCTCGCCAGGTCCCTCTGTCTCCCCACGGGTCCCTTTGGCTGCTGGCACCAACCCCATGGGGGTGATGGGGCAAGCAGGGCCACGTAGCCACTTCTCCCTCTCCTCCCAGCACGAGCTGGCCCTGCCTAGGCTACCTTCGTCCTCTCCCCACCGCTCTCCTGCCTTTCCCTCTTGCTAGAAAGCAGACAAAACCAGCCTGGCTGGCAAAGTCAACCGCAGCGAGTTCGACACAAGGATGGAGCGGCTGACTGAGATGCTCGAGGAGGTGCTGAGCCGGCAGACGGGCCAGGAGAAGGTCCAGCAACAGCTTAGTGAAGAGGTGGCCTCCAAGGTGAGGGGTGTCTCATCTCTGCCACGCAAAACCTGCTCCTTCAGGGCTTGGCATCCCTCCGAGGATCCCTCTGCCAGCTGTCCCAGCCGGGGACCACCATGTCCCATCCCGGGGCAGCTGGCTGAGGGGGGGCACCTGTCCACAGCTGGACCGCCAGGAGCTGGGGGCTCTGCAGAAGCAGCTGGAGGGGCACTGGGAGAGCAACCTCAAGCAGCTCCAGAAGGGCTCACAGGCAGGGGCTGATGATGCAGCTGGCATTAAGAAGTGAGTGTAATGGGGACGGCGGCGGCGGCTTCAGGGACACCTCGCTGCTGCCTGCGAGCTGCCTGCCTGTGTCCCCCCCAGGAGCTCACCCAGCCCTTTTCTCCCCACTCCAGCCCGCTGCTGACCCATTTCCACTGCCTCTCCTGCGACCGGCCCCTCGACATGTCGGTGCCTGGCCCGTGAGTAGCACCTGGCGCTGTGGGCGGGACGGGGGGGCGATGGGTGCTGGCAGTGCCCCGCTGTGCCAGGCACAGGGGTTCAGGGCTCTGCCTGGGGGGTCTGACCCTGCCCAGCCCCCTCGCGGCCCTGCCTGGCAGCAGGGGGACGCAGAGCCCTCCCCGGGGAGCAGGGGGTGCCGTGGGCTACAAGCCCATGGGTTTCAGGGCACTGCCTCGTCACCCATCTACGGCTCCTGCCCTCCCCAGGCACATCGTGACCATCCCATCCCTGCCGCCGCTGTCCCCCCGCCTCGCCGAGCACCCCCGTCCCATTCTCAAGCCAAAGCAGGAACAGCAGCACGACCACAGGTAGGGGACACGGGGACCCATCCCCGTCCCACTGGGGTGCAGGGTGGCCTGGCCCCGGCGAGGGAGAGCTCTTCCCCAGGTGGGGGTGCAGGGGTCCGGGCGGACCTGGGCAGGGCAGGGGAGCAGAGCTGTGCTGCAGAGGGTCAGCTGTGCTTACCCCGCCTCTGGGGGGTTTTACAGCCCCCCCTCGCTGCCCGTCTGGCCCAAGTCTCTGTCTCAAGGGTGCTGAAGCCACGTGCGATGAGTTGTGTCTGGTCTCAGCCTGACCTCGGGCTTAGGGAGGTCAGGGTCCTTCTCCGGAACAAGTTGCTGAAATCAAGCGCTGCAGCCGGGACAGCCCAGCTCCTGCCTCCTGCTGTCCTTGGCGTGGGGTGCAGGGACCTGCCACTGCCACGGCCAGCTCCCGGGGGCTGTGGGGAAAGAGCAGATCCAGCAGGACGGCCGGGGGGTCTCCTGCAGCAGGCGGAGGGGAGCCGGGAGGGACAGACCCCACCGGGGAGCAGCCCCTGGCCCCCTCCCTGCCGTAGCAGGCTGAAGCACGGGCTGCCACGGTGCCGGGCACTGAGCATCCGCGTACCCCGTCCCACAGGCAGCCGCCAGCCGAGGGCAAGTACCCCACCGTGCCGCGGAGCTGCGGGGGCCGCCACACTGTCACCACCCCGCTGCAGCGCCGCCAGGGCCTCCAGCTCCCCCGGTGCCTCCAGCCGCTCCTGCTCCCCAACAAGGTAGGGATGACAAAGGTAGGGATACGGCGGGGGCCACTGAGGCCGAGCCTCTGCGGGGGCGGGAGGGGCATCTGAGCCTCAGTTTCCCCAGGGAGAGCTGGCTGTGGGAGGGTTGCCAAGGGATGCCGAGTTCGGCCCCGTGGCTCAGCCAGCCCGCTCTCTCATTCCCAGTGCAACGTGGTGGACCTGTTGGCAAAGGACGGCTGCATGTCCAGGGAGCAGCTGGACAGTCCCGTGCTCACGGACAAAGAGGGTACGGCCGGGGCTGGCTTGGGGAGAGGATCCCATGGGTGTGAAGGGGACAGCGGGGAGGGCAGGGCACCCACGAGGTGCTGGGTTTTCCCCACCCGTGTCCCCCCCACTGCCCCCACCCCAGCTCACTCTGCTCTCTCCTGCCACCCCTGCTGCCTGACAGGGCCAGCACAGCACCAGCCCGGGCTGCACAAGGCAGCGGAGAGCAAGAGCGACTCGTCCGACTGCCACCTCCCTCACGCACCAAGGCCCCCGCGGGACAGACCCAGGAGCCGGGCAGCTGGGCAGGGACAGCTGCTATCCAGAAAGTGATTTCTTATTTAATTAATAAAAAGTCTTTGACCTTATTTTTTGTTGGGGCTTTTTTTCACTTTTTTCTGGGCCATGAACAGCAGTCACAGGGACAGAGGGGGCATCCCCTTGATAAATCACAGCCCCCAGTTCTGCTCTCCCCCCTCAGAGCCCAGTGGGAAATACAGCAGGCAGTGGGCTTGTGGGCTCCTGCCGCCTCTGCGCGGGAGTTCTGCTCTGGGCTTCCCTGGGATGGTGACGCAGCTTTCTGCCATTGGGAGCCACAATGCAGATTTCAAGCGCTGTCATGGAACGGCGCTGGCTGCAGTGCTGCGCCTGCCACGTGAGCGCCTCCGACGCACAGGAACACCAGGAGCGACACAACACACTCCCTTTTACATGGCACCCTGATTTATGATCAAAGCGCAACAAATTGCTGCGTTTCTTTGTCAGCGATGGAATAAAAGGACACGGTCTTCTTTTGTAGCTCCAGCAAAACTCCAACCTTCAATGGTTTACCCTTGCAGAATAATGTTCCTTGATCTCTGTGCCGTGCTGACAGCTGCTCTTTGGGACCTAGCCATTCTACGCACCAGGAATGCTCCGCTCTTCCTAATTTGTCCCTTTTTCCAAGAAGTTCATCAGCAACTCCAACAGCCCACCCATCGCTGGCCTGGGGAATTACTTCCCAGTAGCGGCACCCCACAGAGAAGCTCTGGGAACACGTCACTTGGCTGATGCAGAATCTCTTGGCGATGGCTTTAATAACAGCGGATGTGCATCCCTACTCAAAACAGAAAGAAAACCAACAGCCAGATGAGAAACTTTCACCAAAGTTCAATCCTGCAAATCAGCAGAAATCCTCAACCAAGCACCAATGACTGCATCCTGAGCACACGGAAACATTTAACAGGCACAGCTGAGGAAACAGCCACGACAGACTCACGCACTCCAGCGTGAAGGGGAAGGTACTTGCTACCTTACAGGACGGATCTTATTCCTAACCACAGTCTTACTAAAAAATGTGCCGATAATAAATGGGACGCTTCCCTCAAGAGAACTGACATAGTCACCCGTTCACTGGGACATGTTCTTGCACATTGATCAGCAAAAACACTTGTTTTATGTTTTCAGCTACCGCTGTAGTACTCTGTGTTGACTGTAAAAATAGTTCTGTAAAAATGTGCCGTGGTTTTGGCCAGATTGGCCGATCAGAACAACAGATGGCCCTCCCCCCACTCTCTCCTCAGAGAGGAGAGGAAGAGATAAGGAGATTTACGAGTTTAGAAAAAGAACTAAACTACTTTAATGAAAATAATAATAAATAAGAAAATAGTAAATAGTAATAGAATAATACAAATTAAAGGAAAAAGCGTACAATATATACAAAACCGTATCCAGCTCCCAGGATGACGATGGCGTCAGCAGCAGACACAGGGAAAGTCCCAGACTGGACTCAGCGACAGACAGGAGCTGAATTCCGGAACTAGAGTCAGGAGTGCTCGGATCGGGATCAAAGGCAGACGGACAGACAGGGTCCTCCTCAGACGTCGGCCATTGAAGAAAAAACGAGCCAGAGCCCCCTTTGCCCCTTTGATCCCTCAGCTTTTATACTGAGCGTGATGCAGATGGGATGGAATACCCTGTTGGTCAGTCTGGGGTCACCTGTCCCCTCTGCTCCTCCCTGCGGGTGGGACCCTGTGTATCGCAATGTTTTCAGTTAGCTGCATCATACAATAGAATGCAACAAATGTGGAAGTCGTTGACAGTATTTACCATTTAACCCAGGGTAAACAAAATTATGCATAAAGTAAAGATATTCCTTTTCTGACCTCTTCAAGTCTGCCCAAAGCATCGTTCAGTTTTCTTCTTCTTTCCAAGGCCAGAAGCCAGACTTGCTGCCATTTGCTGACTAGAAGGTTTGCCCGTGGATTCTGGGTTTCCATTTGCGCCTGGGCTGCTGACAGATACGTGCCTGGGGCTGGGGAACGCTTTCCTGTTAAAACATGACAAAATGGGTTAAGTCTCACTCCGTTCAAACAAAACAAACATTCACAGGAAGGGTACTTGACCTTCCTCAAACTACTCCTTCCTGTCCCAGATAACGAGCCCATACCCTGATCGGATTGCATCGGGTGGGATTTTTTGTTTGTATTATTTTACCATCACTGGGGAAGGAAGGACCACGTGGTGCTTGAAGTATTTTTTGTGTAGTGGCTGCACTAGTGAAGCCACACAGGTTAAATTGAATCTTTGCAGACCTCCCAGAGAGCTGAAAGGTAAACAACCTGATTTTGGAAGCAGGTTCCACGGACGGGTAAGTATAAAGTACAACGGGTAAGCATATCTAGAAACGAAAAAAGCAATTTCCTCACTTGGTGATTCACTTTCCATTCGACTTCACTGAACACACTTCCTAACTGGATCCACATAAATGGATAAATGCGCGTCTCATTTGATTTAGTTCTTCTAAGCTAAGCACTGGAAGCTATTCGTTATTTTATTTTCCTAACAGGGCGAACAAGAGGGATATTCACAGAAGCAGATGCATCTTTTCCCGTCCTTCCTGATGAGGCTCACTAGGAACAAGGTCTATTCTTGCCAAAGTTATTCCAGAGATGGATGTTTTTCCAGGCTACCACAGGATGCACTCCTGTGTGAACTTCCTAACCTATAAACTCCGTTTTACAAAAAGGAGGCAGATTCATTCATGTGTTTGCTGAACTCCTTCAGCACTGAAGGCAGATGAAACCACAAACGACGTCTGGACACTTCTTCAGAATAAACCGCTTCCGTTAGATAAGAATATAAAAGGTTCATGGAGGGGACGCTGGATTTGTGACTTTATTTTTTTTGAGGGCCTGTTTCTAACAGTAGTTGCACAGGGCACGTAGGTATTTTCTCTGCTCAAGTTCCAACCGACCACACAAAAGGCTTCAGCAGCTGCAGAGCTGCATTACCACAAACAAGGAAAACGCCTTAATTATCCGTGTCCCGTCAATTTCAATCAATTCTCTCTACATCCAAAAGGGACTCTGAATACTTCTCACATCATCTGCAGGCCAAAAATTAAATAGCAGATTGAAAGGAAAGGAGGGGATTTAGGAGGTTATGTATTTGTAAGATACATAAATTGTATGTAACAAGAGAAGAAGATGGGGGCATGGACACCTTCCTAAAGTTGGCTGAGATTTTCAGAGAAGCATTCCATTCTTCTTGTTAGTTGGATCCAATTGGGATAAAATTCTGCAGAATTCAAAACAGCAAATGGCTATTTTCTGAGAAGGAAGAAACAAGAACGAAAGATGCGTAATGGCCGCATACATTTTTTGAGACCTGGCTTAAACAGAACTAATCAAGGAGGTTACTGCTTCAGGGACAGCAGCAGGTTCAATAACTTTGAAGTTCCCTGGGTCAAATTAAGGTGAATAAAAGTGGAGACTAGGGTGAGTTGCTCCGTTTAGCTAAAACCTATGTCACTTGCATGGCACACGCAAAGGAAGGAAAGAATATGGAGGAGTAAGAGGAAAAATATTAGTTATTCCAAGCCTGCGTTTCAGCTATACTCTGCATCTTGAAAATCTCTAGAGAATTATTTACGGAGTGCTAAGTTTTACTGCAAGACTCATCACTCAGATAAACGTCAAAGGAACATTTCAGTTAATGCTCATCATAATTACACACATGATGTTTGGCAAGTTCAATTTCAATAGCCCTGGGGTCTCCACCCAGAGGTTTCTGTTCATTCAGCAAGTCTTCTGTATGCGTCAGCCACATCAGCAACTCATCCAGGGCGCGCTGGAACTGCCCCAAGGCGAACAAGGCACCTTCCAGCTTGCGCTAGAGTAAAAATAAAATTAACAAGGAAATGGTTTCACAATGCCATTGAATTGGCTTATGTTAGCATTAGTCACCACAATCCAGAGCAGCGTCCGTGCATCTGATATCATAAACCCAGGGAGAAACAGTCATCCAAGACAAGCAACAGCTTCGTACTCAGAGCCGAGGCTGCCATTCCCCTGTAAAGCCTCACACGCCAGGCTTAAATCCCGAACCTTCAGAGACCCCATGTAGCCAGAGCAGAGTTAAGCTGGAAGGTTCTCTCGTCGGAGATACGACAGTAGTTTTTTATCACTTACAACAGAATTTCAATAGAAATGCAATTTGCTGCATGATCTTTAAAACCTTTTCTTTGTTGTGAAATGACTCAATGTAGGAAAACAAAATACACTTAAAAGCACTGCATCTTTAAATCTCTCTTTCACTTGATAATTTAAGGAAAGAGCACTGAAACAGTTAAGGATTAAGTTGTGTCTTTTTTTTTTTTTTTTAAAGTGCTCAGTTCAGCAGCTAATATTACTTTTGCACATATAAACATGTTTTCAACCGCTACTTAAGATATCATCAACTAATCAAAATGAAATAATAATGATTCAAGATGGCACTGCTGACAGAGGAAGTGGCAAAAAATACTGCTAAGGGTTTAAAAACCACAAAAGCAACTCAATAAATTGTAAAATTCAAATTATATTATATATAGAATCATAGAATCGCTGAGGTTGGAAAGGACCTTTAAGATCATCAAGTCCAACCATTAACCTACCCTGACAAAAACCACTTCTAAACCATGTCCCTAAGTACCACATCTACACTTTTTTTAAACACCTCCAGGGATGGTGAATCCACCACCGCCCTGGGCAGCCTGTTCCAATGTTTAATAACCCTTTCAGTGAAAAAATGTTTCCTAATATCCAATCTAAACCTCCCCTGACATAACTTGAACCCGTTTCCTCTTGTCCTATCACTTGTCACCAGGGAGAAGAGGTCAGCCCCCATCTCTCTCCAACCTCCTTTCAGGGAGTTGTAGAGGGTGATAAGGTCTCCCCTCAGCCTCCTCTTCTCCAGGCTAAACACCCCCAGCTCCCTCAGTCGTTCCTCATAAGGTTTGTCCTCCAGACCCCTCACCAGCTTTGTAGCCCTTCTCTGGACACGCTCCAACACCTCACTGTCCTTCTTGTAGTGAGGGGCCCAAAACTGAAGGCAGTACTCGAGGTGGGGCCTCACCAGTGATGAGTACAGAGGCACCATCACTTCCCTAGTCCGGCTCACCACACTATTCCTGATACAGGCCAGGATGCTGTTGGCCTTCTTGGCCACCTGGGCACACTGCTGGCCCATATTCAGCTGGCTGTCCACCAACACCCCCAGGTCCTTTTCTGCCAGGCAACTTTCGAGGCACTCCGCCCCAATCCTGTAGCGCTGCATGGGGTTGGTGTGACCCGAGTGCAGGACCCGGCATTTGGCCTTGTTGAACCTCATACCATTGGCCTCAGCCCATCGGTCCAGCCTGTCCAGATCCCTCTGCAGAGCCAACCTACCCTCAAGCAGATCAACACGCCCACCCATTTTGGTGTCATCTGCAAACTTACTGAGGGTGCATTCGATCCCCTCATCCAGATCATTGATAAAGATATTAAAGAGAACCGGCCCCAGCACCGAGCCCTGGGGGACACCACTTGTGACCGGACACCAACTCCATTTAACTCCGTTTACCACCACTCTCTGGGCACGGCCATCCACCCAGTTTTTTACCCAGCAAAGAGTACACCTGTCCAGGCCATGAGCAGCCAGTTTCTCCAGGAGAATGCTGTGGGAAACGGTGTCAAAAGCTTTGCAAAAATCCAGGTAGACAACATCCACAGCCTTTCCCTCATCCACTAAGTGGGTCACCTTATCATAGGAGATCAGGTTTGACAGGCATGACCTGCCCTTCACAAACCCATGCTGACTGGGCCTGATCACCCTGTTCTCCCGAATGTGCCATGCAATGGCACCGAGGATGATCTGTTCCATGACCTTCCCAGGCACCGCGGTCAGGCTGACTGGCCTGTAGTTCCCCGGATCCTCCTTCCGGCCCTTCTTGTGGATGGGTGTCACATTTGCCAACCTCCAGTCAGCTGGGACCTCCCCAGTTATCCAGGACTGCTCATAAATGATGCAAAGTGGCCTGGCGAGCACTTCCGCCAGCTCCTTCAGTACCCTTGGGTGGATCCCATCCGGCCCCATAGATTTGTGCACCTCCAGGTGCTGAAGCAGGTCCCTCACCATTTCCCTTTGGATTATAGCTCTGTAATTTCCAAACCAAAAGGAATAAATGTGTAAATTGATGCAAACATGATACACACTAAGAAGCTTTTCTCAAAAATCTAAGTCATGAAGAAAGCCCCCACCTTCAAGTTTATTTACCTGTCTATTGATGACTTTTTCTTCTAGGCTGTCCCACATTAGTTTGAGCTCTGAGAGAAAGTCTTGAACTGCTGCTTGTCACTCTCCTCTGTTACCCTCTGCAGCAGCAGCTCTGCCTGATGGCTCAGTCCTTCCATTTCCATCTGCTGCTGACAAGTTTCTGTCTGAAATTGCTACGGTAAATAGAAAAAGAATACACGTAAACTTATCACAAGTAGTGACCTTCTGGAATACAGCACAGTACAGCAGTATTTACAATACCAATGCATCCCTCTCAGCTTTCGTACGTTTGGGGGGTTGTCATCCAGGGTAAAAATGCTTGTAAGACACCGATCACCCCAACGGTCGCAGCAAACTAAGAATCTGCAGCAGTGTCTTAATGGTCTAGCAGGTATTGCTAACTGTGACCACAGAATGGCAAAGATGGCTAACAGGAAAGTATTCTCCAACGATCTCTCTGGTCTGTACAAAAGGCAGAACGCATCTGGAGTCACTTCTAGCTCTGGGGGCTGTGATAACACCATCCGTGAAACTTCAGATAGAATTGTTTTTCAGAAGACCTGAAAGCAAATTTTCTTCAGTAGAACACCCTCTCTGGTACGTGCAACTGGGACAGCACTCTGAACAACTCGCCTAGGTGTGTTCTTCTGAAGTACGTAAGATTATGGGTCATTTGAAGTTACATCATAAAATAGATAGACTAAACAACCTGCCCACAGCCAAAAAAAGTACAAGCGAGCCATGAAACCAAGGACGTTACCTGATAGTTACACATCCCTGGTTTTTATATATCGCATAACAGCCTACCGACGTCAGGAGCATACTCAAGTCACAGATCCACAAAGACAGGTTTCTGAAGGTCTAAGTTAGCCTGAAATTTTGATTTTCAGCTTACTAATGTACTGGGAATTTTGTGATCTGTGTGAGCATTTAGGTAAAGCCTGTAATTGCAGAAGTGAAGCTGTGGAGGCATTCTTTCAGAGCCCCAAGGAAGCTGTTCACGGTAGAAACCAGAACACGTAAAAGTCACAGCAAAAGAACACTGCACATAATAACCTTACAGCCAATGAAAGACAAGGAATGCCACTACAAGTATTTCTCAGCTATCGGAACATAGTCACAAAATAAAATGTACTTTCACCAAAATTTGGAATAGATTTTAAAATTAAACACATTTTAAAATGAAAAGTGTGCAATGAAATGTTATCTGAAATTTTCATACAGATTCTTTTCTACTAGAAGTTGAAAATTGCTTTTGACTCTTGAAAAATACAGAAAAATAATAAACACCACAGGAAAATGCAGACTGATGAAAATAGAAATGAAATAAATTGCTCGTTCATACCTTAAGTTCCTCAGTTTGCTGCTTCACTGTCTCCAGACCTGTTCCAACTGGGGACATAGATGCCAACCTGCTGCCAGCAATGTCCACCCAGTCAAACATTGCCTGAAAATCACAGTATGAAATTGAAGCATGAGCAGAGATATAGTGTCAGATTTCAAAGTCGCATTAAGTAAAATACCAGAATTTTTTACTCCAGAGAACAAGATTGCTGTGCGCTTTGAAAACAAAACAAAGCAAACCAAAACCAAACAGCTTTCTCCAGCGGAACCTAGGGGTTTTTGCCATACAAGGGATCCAGTATTAACTAAAGTACTGCACGTAATGGTTACGAGAATGTACATGCTGCAAGACTGAACCCCTATTAGCAGCAATATCCTGCCAGTACTATTCATGCGGACTAGTACTCTACTTCTGGAGTAAAATCAGCAATTTTTATGAATACCCCAAAAGGTAAATACAAGACAAACTCTGTTCCGCACTCCTTCGGAGCAAAGATGGAAGGTGGTAGCTGAATGATAACACACTTTAAATGATGATGACACAAGAACTTCTGTTGAAGGATAACGGTAACTGTATCAGGAAGATGGAACGCGACCGATTCAGTACAGATTAGACAGTGATGGCCAATACCTGAGCTTGACTGAATCTCCTCAGGATAAGGCAGCTGGAACTTCAAAAAACAAATGAAGTCTCCCCAGTTCTGAGGCTTTGTGGGTACTTCCCTTACTCCTGATACAATGCAGAACAACCTCACGAACACTCCAGTTAAAGATTAAGAACACCTATAGCACTCTGGGCAATTAATTACATAGAGGAAAAAATACCTCTGCCAGGCCCTTTTTCCTCCTGCCTGTTATCTGTGATTCATGACGGAGAAGGGCTTAGGACGGCTTCTCAGAGCTGCCCACTGCTACACAACTCCTTGGCAAAAGGAGAACTAACCCCCCCAACACGCTCAACAGGGTGAGGCAGCTGTAGCTAACAATCTGCCCAAAATACTTTTAATAGTGTCTATTGAAATGAGCGTAAGGTGGCAGTTAAATACAGTTCTTGTACAAAGTACCAAGCTTGTAGGAGGTACAACGTGCAGCCACAGGAAATACAAAGCTCTCAAAGCAACGGCAATGTTCCTAATGTAACCCTACAAGTCAACCTCTGGGCAGTATGAAAATAAGAGACCTTGGAGAAAAAAACATAGCCAGGGTGCACCGGAAAACAAGATGTTGCATTATTATTAAGATGTGTTCTGCTCCTTGGTCTGCACCGAATACACAAGCAACTGCCCTCAGTGTCAGGTGAAACTCTGTTTTTAAAGATCCAATGAACCAAGACAGACAGTAATTCCACTGGGCAAAAAGATAGCTTTGCAAAATCTGACCATGAAAACCCTTCTACTGTTTCCATCTTCCAGCCATTCACTGACAAAAGACATGAGGCCTGCCACTCAGCCAAAACTTGCAAAGGATAGGCAAAAAAATGAAATAAAATACAGCACATATAGAGAAAAGATATCTTAAAAAACTGCTGGAAAGTTTACCTACCGATTTTAAAAGTGAATCATCTTCCAAAGTATTGTGATTGGATAAATTACGCTAAGAATGATGGTCCAGTATGTCTATATTCTTAGTATAATTATGCTAAGAATTCCTGGAATGGTCCAGTAACATTATGTTAATATTTTGGGCTTAAAATAGTCAAACTGAAATATTTGACTTATAAAAAAGGTGGAATAAAATTGAAGTTCTTTCACTGTCCTCCACTCAAAGAAAACAGCTGCAGGTGAGTATACGGACCTGTATTCTGTTCCTTTCAGATCATGTAAACATGTCACACCCTCAACTCGCCTATTATGTTACGTACTGACTGCCACCAGGAAATGTGAGCAGGATTACTATAAACTTGTGTGTTACCAATAAAGGGGACATCAATTTCGAATCTATACATAGAGGAGTATATGAACAACTACATGCAGAAAACAACCCAAACAGCTTTAGTCTTTAATGGAAGAAAAACCTCCAACCCAACCAACCCCGAGGAAAAATATCTGCCTACTGAAGAAAACAGTCGCTAGAATCAGTGACACATGTCACCTTCCCAATCACGTAACATTTTTTACTACAACCACATTAAGTCCTATTGACTCAAGATTGGGTTAGGTGTATCACACCATCTTACCTGCAGTCCATCTTGGTATGGAACAGCTGCCTGCAGAGCTTCAACAAGCTTATCTGCCCGGTCTTTCCTTGTTTTGCTTAAGGCATCCCAGGCAGAATTCAGCTGCAAGTAGGTGAAATTTACTCCAATGGACAAACGAATGTTACTGCTGCTGTATAATGTGCGTTCACTCATTATTCACTCATCAATAACACCAATAAACTAAGCATGAATAGTTCACATTAATTCCATGTTAAAACTCTTGTTCTCCTTATCACTGCATAGTTACTTTCCTTCAGAATGCACTCGACGTTCTGGATGGCAAAAGCTGTAAAATTCAATACTGATTATTGAATAGTTTCATTAACCTACGGATTACAGTCAATATGGGAAATAGTATTATTAAATCATTTGGAACTGCATCCTTATCAAAAAGGTAGCTTAAAAGAAACATACACTGCTGAACACTGGAGAAACTGTCAGTACTCTGTAGTCATCCAAGCAGCATTGTCTCAGTCAAGATGCTGCACTTGGCATAAACCAGATACGTTTCAAATTTATTCCAGCACTCCTATTGCAAAAAGTAGCCATCTATTGCATTCATCAGTGACTATTTCCACAAAAAGCCTTTCTGTCTTTTACAGAACTTTTAACCCATAAATCAATACAATAAAATTGTCTATACATTCTAAACTAATACGAGCCAAGATCCATTTACTTGAAAAGCAAACCTTACGTTATCATAAAAGCTTCAGGGGTATCTTACATTTGCCGCAAAATGTCTATTTGCAAAATTTGTTGGGGGCAGGGAGGATATACCAATTTCAGCTGAACAAGCACCTGGCGTAGCAGATTCAAGCACCTGCATTTCCCGTACCTCATCTATGCTCTTGTGGACAATAGGTTTGTCAGGCTCTCCACAAGCAGCTCCAAGGTCAGAGCCAAGGCTCAGAACTGTTGCTTGTTCCTCTTGCAGTCCATCAATTTCGTCTTTAGCAGCCTACAAAGAGAAAAAAAATCAATGCCGCTCACACTAACTTTAATAATCTATGTGCAGCTTGTTTTCAAGATAGGACGTGGCAGGATTCGGCCTGTGGTTTCTTTAAAGTCCCTTGGACTTACAATCTGACGCTTAAAACACAAGCATCCCTTTGCAGGGTCAGAGTGAAATCAACTGACACCAGTCTAAATTAGAACAATGGCTTATGATGTCACTTTGCAT
The DNA here is from genome assembly GCF_028500815.1 of Rissa tridactyla. Lineage (NCBI taxonomy): Eukaryota > Metazoa > Chordata > Aves > Charadriiformes > Laridae > Rissa > Rissa tridactyla. The sequence continues at coordinate 591,314 of NW_026529584.1, forward strand.
GAGATGAAAAAAAATAAACAGGAAGTTTTCAATTAGATTTCTTTAATCAGAGTGTTTTCTTTTTCAGAGGTTGTCAGTCAACCCTCAAATCTTTAACTATCAGCATGAATAATTACAGGCTTAGAGCATAATACATAGAGCACGATACATGCGTACACCTTTCATTTAGATGTTCCCTATTACTCAGGGAATCTCAAGTACGTATCACTTTCAAAAGTCTCAGTGACGTGCTTATTATATACGTGTTTATAAGCAGATATGCAAATATAAGGACAGGCACCTGTTGCATGCTCATTGCAATTCAGAACTGGTACATGTTATTTACCACAGACTCTCGAGATATCACTACAGTAAATTCCTACACAATTATCCCTCTTGGTCTCTAAAAAAATAGCCTCCTGTGGTATTTCATAGTAAGTCTCTCTTTTCTCCGCATACTGTAAATAACATACTTTAAGTCAACAAAATACTTTCTACTGACCTCAGCGTCTTCTTGCTGTTGCTTGACTACAGATGGGTCAACTCCAGGTCCCTCCAGTTCTCCAATGAGCTCCTGAGTATCTTTAATAGTAGCTGCAAGAGCCACGTGACTACACCACAACTTTGCGGCTAGTTTCATTACATCCAACAATTTGGCCTCCCTCTCCTCAGTCAAGGTCTGGATGTCTTCCCAAATGAGGACCATTTGGTCTAGTTTATCTTGAACAGCTAAACAACAGAGGAACTAGATTCCTACCTTGGCAAACGATTCTTGGCCATAAATCTCTCTACAGTTCTACAGCAGAAACATATGGGTATCTTTTAAAATTTGGACTGTAAAATTGTTTCTTTACAGGACGACTCATAACCTTAAGTGGAAACAACCACCACAACCTTAAAAAATAAAACCAAGGTCATATCCACGATGAATTATTTTAAACAAATACTTTGCTTTTATACATCTTCTCCAGCTTCTCCAGGAGAACACAATCCCCAGATCAGTGGTCATCAGAAATGAAGATTTTTATATGCTGCAGCTTGCTGCATTTCCACTACATGAAACTTTCCTCCATCTATTACCTTTAGCAGATATATCCTTATTGGCTCCTTCTGAGCAAGCAATCATTTCCTTCCCTCTCTGTTTGAGCGTCTCATACACCGGCTGAAGTCTTTCCAGATCCACTGACACGTTCTTATTTTCACTGATTTGCTCTTTAATCTTCTCAACCTCTGCTGAGGTTGAAGGTGGCTGCCTCAGACGTTCAGCTGTGCCTTTCAGACTCTCAAGAGTCGAATCTATCTTGTCATGAAACTGGTAGGGTGGTAAAGGACAGAAAGAAGTGGCAGAGAAATTAGGAAAAAAAAACAACTGAAAAATGGCATTTGAAATTCTCTTGGAAAAAGGTACTTTAAAATTAACATATTTAACATCTCTAGCCAACAGACGTATGTGCTACTTGCAATACTGCCCTTCGTGGTTCTTCCCCTCTCTCAATATCTACATTACAAAAATGACCTTGCAAAATGGTACTTCCTCTCAGATTGAAGAATTTTACTGTGAAATCCGGTTTCAGTCCTGAGACGTTCCATCTGAAGATACTATACATAGAGGAGAATCTACTTGCCTTTACTCCTGTGTCATTCATACAGCAGGTTGTACCTTATTTTGGAGAGCCATGACTCGTTGGCTCTTTCATGAGCCATTCCATCATTTTAGCAAGCTGTTTACCTGAGTAGTAAATACATACTTTTTCATATCAGGACCAATACACTGGCATATAACCACTGGTTAAGATTCGATATGTCTGGTCATTCAAAAAGACGTCTCTTAGTGCCCAGGTGATGCTTGTTACTGCAGTAAAGGAGCGTTACTTTCTGCAACTAAAAGCACACAACAGCGCGTGTTATGTTGACCCACAGTTGACTGAGCCCAGGGAGGTGTCCAGAAACTCAATTACAGCTCTGTAACATGGTTCACCCTTTGGTATAGGTCCAAAGACAGCCTTTACTACATGCTTTTGGATCCCTAGAGACTCCTAAAAACACCTCACCACCGTGCCCCTTTCAATTTACAGAAATTAGTAAACCTTGGGTGCATTTAACGATCCCTCCGGGATCTACAAAAAGCACTCTTGACTACACTTGGGAAAGGTGCCAGAAAGAGCACAGCAAAACAAGATTGCCTGATGGGAACAAATAGCTCCATCCTTTCTATTCAAAGGAATACAGGCAATGCAAATGTAATGACTTCTTCCCACCACACAACCCACTTCAAATCAGACACTGTGACCAACGTTATGGACTCAGTGTTTTTGTTAGAAGTGCGAATATCATACAAGCCAGCAAAATGTGTTATGGAAGATAAGTAGCCTTCCCACCTTCCGGACTTCTGGAAAACTGATTGCAGCAACAAAACCTTACAAAAGTGGTAAAGACGGAAATTAAATTGGCACTATTCAGGTCTAATTTTAGGAGATATATACATTAAATTTTAAAATTGTTGGTACATTCAGTGGGCTTCCTTGTACTCGTACTTCAATGAATGAGATGAGGTGTTTTAGAACTTCAAAGGAAGAAAATGCAAGTCATTACAACCTCTCATTCTGGCTCCATAGGTTATGGGGTGCCTTTGATACGTAGTGCTGCCACATATTCCTCTTGGATAGAAAAACCTTCTCCTGGGCTCAGCTCCACCAACTGAGGCCCAGGTTTGTCCATCTTACCTATATGAGGCTTGTGCTCAGCCATCAGCCCACGCAGTTGCTATAACAAACAAAACGACTTATCAGTTTCTTATGCTTGCACCACCACATTACAGCTGTCCACACTTCTAACACATCCAGCTGGCGAGAAATGCCAAACACCCTTCATCCTAATGTCAAGCGCAAATACTATCAAACAAAGGTAGTGATTGCTCTGCCAGTGATGGCTCCCATTCCAACAGGGAGCTACCCAGGCTTTAAACACCACAATTAGAGACGCACTGGAAAGGTCCAGGCAATACCCTCGTAGGACAGATGATTGATTACAGGCAAAATATCAGATGCTAACTATGCATATGATCTTGGCAACAGACACTCCCCATATCTAGTACCTATCAGGACAGAAATGGCAACAATATTCCAGGCATGTGCATAACACCACTGCATATATACTTTTCATGGTGGTATTTGTCACTTGCCTCAAACCCTTCCATTGAAGAACATCACAGAAAGAGGTACTGGCATTGCAAGAATATGAATTCAAATGATCCTTGCTTTAAGAAGAGAGAAGTAGCACCAGGAAGAGTCAAAGAAACCAGTGAAAAGGAGAAAAGGACAAGGAAGACCGATTAGGAGAGACTATCAACCTAGTTTAGCAGTCTCCTCTCTGGCCACAAGACCCCTCTGTCTTCACAACAGCGCTACTTCTTAATTGACACAAAGTTTAGCAAGTAATTAATAAGTAAATTAAATCTGATCTCAGCTGTCTACTCCCTCTCATCATCCACCCCCTAAGGAAGTCAAAACTCTGCATAAAACTTGTGGAAGTGAAAGGTCACAAGGTGTCTTCCAACTTGCCGAAGGATTTGGGTTTTGTTGACTTGCACCCGTAGATCTGACAAAAGGGAAAGGTTTCTTGTGGGAGTAGCCCCATCCTTCCCTCCACTTTTATTTATTTTCTCAGCTCATTCCTCCCTTTTCAGGACAATCCCACTCTCTTGTCAGGCACTGTCCCTCCCGGTGCTGTGAACTCCACGCATTTCTACCCTATAGCCCCTGTGCAGGAACATGAGAGGCACATGCTCTGTTCCGCTCAGCTCAGACTTTGTTTAAGTTAATGAAGGCACAGAAAAGGGCCTGTGTCAGTCTCAGTGTAAATACATCCTCTTGTCTTCAACTAAGCTTCTTCCCTTAAAAAGACATCCTGATACTGGCTCACTTACTTGCTCCTCCCCAGAGGAGGAGAGGTTGAGAAGATTGACAAGACAGTGACCATGACTCTCAGCAGCCCTCTGAGGGCAAAACAGCAATGAAAACACAAATCCCCCTGACTCTAGCTCTTACCCAGAATGTAACTCCTTGTACACCCTGTAGCAAGAAAAATAATGTTGATTAGCCGAGAAGAGGCAAAGGTGAAACTAAGAGCAGCCTGAAATTTTTTAGAAAATGATTTTGTGTGGTTTATTTCTGTGCACAAATAGATGATTTGACACAAGGCCCACAAGAGTGCACATTTCTGGGTCCAAACCTTACGCTAGTGCTCTGCCCACGGCTTAGTTCAAACCAAACTGACTGCGTGCTACTCACACAGAACCGACTCTATGAATTCCATGACTGGGAATAAAGACAGGCATCAGTAAATACATCAGAACAGAAAGGTAAGTGAATACAGAAAACGGTTTTCCATTCACATTCAGAACCTTTTTTTTTTGAATACAACAATAAAATCATTTCATCTTGTCCACGATCTACTATTGGGTAAAGAACTCCAGTAAACAAGTATTCCAGATCAGATTACGTGTTAAAATTGCCTGACATTAATCTTCTACTTAACAAACAGATCCCAGCTAATGGCATAGCCCAGGGAAAATGCAAAAATAGAAGCTCATCTGAAGGGCCTCCCATGCAAGCAGAATGATTGGGGGGACAATCCTGGAAGTAAAGCAAGCATGATTTGGCTCACAGTGACTGATCAAGCTAGTTTGTAAAGCTCATGTTACATAGCTAGTCTTAATAGAGCCTGTTTGTTCACTGTGGACATAACAGGAAGACAAATGAGTGAACCCACTGTTTACCAGTACATAATAGTGGCATATCTTCATTAACTGGTCACAGAGTAAAACTTTGAAGCCAGGGTTCATCCTGTCTAACTGGACTTGCTTAACTGAGGCAGCTAAAAAACCCCCAAACCTAGTTACTCTGTGCTCAGCAGGGAGAGAGGTCTGTCCAGTAGCCACATGGGTTTGACCTCACTGCACAGTGCGAGCTGCACACTCAGCCTGGGGCCTCTGTGCAGAAGAGAGAGAGAGAAACCAAGAGGCCCAGGGAGCAGGAAAGAAGGGCGACGGGGAAAGTAGAGGGAGAGGAAGGATGACAGAGAGAGAGAGAGACTTGGAGAAAAGAGAAAGGGCGACAGGGAGCAGAGCACAGCAGGAGAGAGGAAGGGAGGTACAGGGAGGCGAAAAACAGGACCCAGAGGGAAAGGGGAAGGGCAGGGAGGAACAGGGAGGCAGAAGAGGGCTGACAGGAGCCCAAGGGCCCAGGACTCACCGCAGCTCCCGGCTCTGCAGATCTGTCCTGTCGGCCTGTGCCAGCCTCCCCTCAGCCGACACAAGATGGCCGCTGGGAGCCCTGTGCCGGGTCCACAACTCCCAGCGTGCCCCGGGGCGCCCCCTCCTGCCCTCTGACCCCGCGGGAACCATGGCCGCCTCCCCGGGGCTGCCCTGGCCCAGGGCCAGGCCCTGGAGCACGGCTGGGGCCGGGAGGGGGAGGTCAGGGAGGGAGAGAAGGTTGGGAGAGGGCGGCGGGGTGGGGGGAGAGGGGTGGGAAGGGCCAGAGGGCCGGGGAGAGCAGGGGGGAGCTGGTCAGGGAGGGGAGGGAGGAGAAGTGCTGGTGAGGAGCGGGAAGAGATGGAGGGCAAGAGATGCTGGTTAAGCTGGCAGAGCAGCGCGGAGAGCCGCCTGACAGCAAAGGTGCCCGGTGGCCGCAGAGGAGCCCAGGTGAGCTGATTCTTTTGGAGGCCACCAGGGCAGCCTTCCTCCGCCCCTGGTTTTGGTGAGCGATGGAGCAGTGCAGAGCCGTCCCTCAGGCATGCAGGCCTCAGGAGGGCTTCCCAGTGCCCCAGTGAGAGATCCTGCTCCCAGGAAGCGCCTCCCCATGGAGCAAAGGCCATATCCAGCCACCCGGCGCTGGGTACGGCTGCCCCAAGGGGTGTCTCAAGGAGGACGGGGTCGTCCGTCTGATGGCTCTGACACACAAATGGTGAGCTGAAGCCCCGTGGCCATGGCTGGCTGGGTCAAAGTCTCCGAGTTTAGTGACATTTGGTGAACTCCTGCACTAAGTATCGCATGACTTGAAACATCCCTGAAAAAATGGTGGAGGTTTGTCTGCGTGTTCTGCATGCTTCTGGCTGCTAGACTGTGGCTAGGAGGGAATGTGCTTAGTTATCTCTCAAAGGGAGACAAAAGAAGTGCCTAAGTAAGGGTCAGCGTACCTCTTCAGAGCTTTGGCTGTTTAAATGTTGACCTGAACTTCTACAGAAACGGTAAAATGCTTGCACTTTTCTTCTCTTCTAGTTTCTTGCATGGGTACAGGGAAGAAGGCAGCAGACGTACACATTAGCTAAACCCCCTTCTTATTGCCAGCCGTAAAGGCGCCTCTCGGCTGGGAGCCCGAGAAGGACCCCGTGTGGCATCCCTTGTCACCCAGAGCTTTCCCTCTGTTCTGTTCCTGACGAGGAGCCATGGCCGCAATGGGGAACGACTCCTGTGAGTAACGACTTCACCAGCAGGCTTGGGCTTTTGTGAATCCCCAAAGGCAAGGGATGTGGCTGGTGCTCCATCCCTGACTGTTGATTTGCTGACAATCTAGAGGCAATTCTGGGGCGTTTCCTGCCAGCAGCCGGACTTACCCAGGTGTTTTCAATTAGACACGGGAAAAGGTTTTTATCCCTCCTGTGCCATTATGTACAAGACCTTGAAAGATGTTGTTTCTCATAGAAAGATCTCGCCTCAGTAGGGTTACCTTTGGGGCTAGATCACTTGAGCTGGTAATGCACTGCAAGACTCCAGCGGGCAAGGAAGGTAGGCCGAGGCACAGAAATCCGAGCGTGGGTTTGTTGGACTGCTGGCAAATTGAGCGGGGGAACAGACTGTTTTCCAAACAGTCAATTTCCATGGCAGTCCTGTACAGAACCCGACTTTTAAAATAGGCTTTCGTGCACCACTAGGGTCTCCTCACTTCTCAAATGTCAGTTTAACATGATAGGCCTGCTGGTTAAGGACTCGTCTGCTGCGACATGGCTCAGGACCACACCAGGGCCAGCAGCGCTGCTTTCTGCATCCCGTGGGGGCGCTGGGCAGAGGGACGGGTTGGCAGGTCCCGGCACGAGGTACGTGTGTGGGACGTCAGGGTGACTCTCGCCTGGTTTTTCCCAGCAAAGCCCCAGCCAGTGCCAGCCCCGAGCTGCGGGGCTGTGCTCCCCGCACCCAGTTCATGGAATAAATTTGTTGTGTTTCATCAGATACTGGTTTTGTCTGCTGCCAGAGAGGGAGGGGAGGCCGAGCCAGGGCCACGGGGCCGCTCCCCCTCGCCCACCCTCCGCCTGGGCTGCCGGGAGGAGCCGGGCTGGCCCCGCCGCCACAGCCCAGCGCCATTGCTGACAGCCACAGGCTGGAGACCTTGTGGGGCTGGGAGGCGGGGCCTTCCTGAGGCCTCCCCCAGCCGAGTCTTCTCCCCCGACCATGTCTGCTGTGCATTATAAGTTCTTCTCCAAGCTGAACTACGATATAGTCACCTTCGACGGCCTCCACATCTCCCTCCGCGACCTCAAGTGCCAGATCATGGGCCGTGAGAAGCTGAAGGCGGCCAACTGTGACCTGCAGATCAGCAACGCCCAGACCGACGAAGGTGCGTGGGGGCGCGGGGCCTCAGGGCAGTGAGGAAAAAGCATGTGCTTCACTAGGTTCCCTTAAACGTGGGGTTGCCAAAAGGGGCTTTGCCTAAAGGGCCTAAAGGGGCTTTGCCTAAAGGTTCGAAAGGGGCTAACTTTCCTGCTTCAAAGAGCATCAGTCGTGTGTGGCAGTGACACGATCCTCCTCTAGGTACGTTGTGTTGCACTTTGACCTTTGTAGAATGCGTGTAATCTTTTAAACTTGGTACACTGGTGGCACAGATACTTAGTGAAGGTAAGGGTGTTTTCCATGCGAAAACACCAAAATACCCCAGTGGTTTTCAGAGCACAGCTAGAGAATACGTTTTGGTGCAATATGTATATATGCCAACTTTTTTGGTTTATATGCATAACCGTGACTTCCAGTTGTTATTCGTCGGATGTAGATGCTTAAACTCACCTTCAGGAAAAAAAGGGGAAAAAAACCAGGGATTTTCTGCCTCAGTGGGATGTTTGGAATTCCTATATGCGGACATACAGTATTGCATTTTATACCTTTGTCTGTGCAGCAGTCCTGACAAAATGTTGAAATGGTCTTGGAAAGAACAAAGTGAAGCTTGAGTGAAGATGGCCTCCTTGTTCAGATTTTTCTGAGTACTCCAAGCTTTTACAGTTCAGTAACTGCTACTTTTCACAATGGAAATCTAGTAATAGAAGCAAAGCTAGTATGAGGTAAAAGTAAAGAGGATTTTAAAGCTCAGTGGAAAAATATGAGATGATGCTTTTAGAGATGCCGGGAAGGCAAAGGGATGGTTGGGACCTATTTTACAGAGGGGGTGGGGGGATGTCCTCTTCCACGCTTACTCTAGAGGCGTGTTCTGTAAGGGCAGAATTCCCTTCAAAAAGCCCATACTCAAGAATAGCGCATTTAAACTTGCCTCCTTTTAATTTGATCTGAATTTCTTATCATAGATGTTCTCACAATATCATGGTAGAACAGTAAACTCCAGAACTCAGGTTTCTTGAGTGCTCTTTCCTGCCCTGTAACATTCTGTCTCAAACCCCTTGGAGAATGTGCTATTCTGCTTATCAGGCAAAAGACAAAAAAGTATAAAACCAAAAATGGGACTCTGAACGCTCTTGGGTGATTAGTTTTAAGGAAGAAGAGCGCTCTTCTAAGGCTGTCTCTGCAGCTCGGAACTTGCTCGAGTTCAGTGTTACAGCACGCACTTGACGGTTTTAGTAATGCTGTGATGCGATGTCTTCAAAACAAACTCCTGCTAACTCCAAAGGAAGTCATGCCCATAGGAAGAATATACTGAAAAACGATGCCTAAATTGTGAACTATTCCTATTTTGGGTCTGATCCCTGAGCAAAATCTCCCTGACAGAGCTTGGCTTCATATCCAGTATCTTTGGTTTTCAGGCCATCGTTCTGCAAAGGTAAGGGCTTTTAGCATTTGAAACTGTAGGCAGATTACGGGGAATGGCTGCTGGTAGTGCTTTAAAACAGTTAGTCATATCCAGCTGGTGTAAGTACAATAGACAACCATTCTCATGGGAAGGTCTTTGCATTTTAAGCTTGCTCAGTCCGAGTGTCTCAGGTAGTAAGGGCAGGTTTTTTTGGGTCGTATGTAAAAGGTCAGAAGGCTTTCCTCCGTTTCAAAAGACTGACAGGGTGTAAGCCAAGGCAAAGCACGGGTAGCGTCAGGCACACACTGTTTTCTAAAGGCTTTTAGAGGCTGTCTTCGTATGTAGTTTTGTTTGAGTCTCTCTGCTCTGCAAGAAGGGAATTGAAAGAGTTCACGTCCCTTCACGTTTAATTCAAAGGAGATGATTAGCTTCAGAGGGGAGATACCACTTTAGTTTGAGCCAATTCTGCCCTACTTGTGAAAGCAAGCTCAAAAAAGGCCAAAAGTTCTGTGATGCAAATTCTAGCACTGCCAGTTTGGGTTCCATTCAAATGTAAAGCACTGAGAGGCCGAGAAGTGTGGTTGTTGGTGGAAGATGCTCCAAGAAATAGACAGAGATGGCAGGGTCTCTTCTGCGTTCCGTCAGTCTTGAGCACTGGTGGCATTAGGTGAATCGTTTGAGTTAACAGCTATGGAAGCAATGGCGTTTTCATGCTTTAGCTCGGTGCCTGTTTTGTTGCAGGGCAAGCTAGACAGACTTTAGACTCTGGTTTATGCAGGTGAGACTTTGCTGTGGGTTGTTCTGCTCCGAAGATCTGTTGGCTTTGTAGCCTAACAGAAGCAAAAGCAGCTTGAGTTAGATCAGGACAGAACCTCATGCATTAGCAGACTCTCTTTTAGTGACCATTGAGACCGTTTTGCTGTTGGCATTCCAACTTTTTTTAAAAAAGGAGACAAATTTTGCTGTATGTGTTTGGTTCTCAAACCTGAAGATTTCTTGCAATGTACTGTTAGTGTGTTGAGACGATAAAAGCGCGATGTGACATACAAAAGTTTGCTTTTCTATCTGTCAAGGGATTCTCTGAAGTGCTGTGTAATTACGTATTAATCCTTAATCCTTATGAATGGACTAGGGTTTTTTCCTGTGTTTCTCTTGTTTTCAGAATACACAGATGACAATGCCCTGATTCCTAAGAACTCATCGGTGATTGTCAGAAGAATCCCTGTTGGAGGAGTTAAAGCTACCAGCAAAACCTCTGTTAGGTAAGTATCCATAAACCATTGTATTCTTTCTAAGGGGTTTTGGTGTGATAGCTTTTTAAATTTATATTAGTTTGCAGGGGCTTTCAGCTTGTATCTTTCTTGTTAAAGCTGCTGTTAATTTTTGTTGTCATGGGCTAGATTTTAATGTATCTGCCCCAAAGCTGGCTGACATTTTTAGTGCTGTTTGGACATGGGGTTCACACTCCACCAATTGTAACTTTTCAGATGCCTCTACTGGGTTTGTTCTTGGGGCTGATTGTTCTGAGACCCATGGTCTCTACATGGATCTCCAGATGGAGAAATTCCTTATTATATGTGTTTGCTTTTATTGCTTTTATAGTACAGGCAGATACACATTGTAGTGTCATTTTAGGATTTGTTCCCATCTCAGAAGAGCCTGCGTCTCAGTGTTTGACTATTTCTTGCATTTGGGCTGGAGGGTATTCTTACGGCCCAAATCTGGGTTTTTTGCATACTAGCTATAGAGGAGAGACCCAGGTTGCCAGCTGGCGAGCAATGCAAACAAGAAGTTTCATTCATAAAGGATTCCTAGTAGTTTCCTAAAGACAATGTCCGTTTAAGGCCAGAGAAAAAGAACAGTGTCCTAAAGCCTTTTGTGTGAGTACGATGAAGGAATAGTTAATCCTTTCCAAACTTGAAACTCAGTAAGCAGCTGAGCAGGTTACCAAATGTTACTAGTTATCTTTCTAAGTCTGTTTTTACCCTAAGCCGATGTCTGTGCTCCAGGTTTTAATTCTGTATTCCTAAGATTTACGGAGGACAGAGAATCGGGTGTATTGATTAAAATTACAGATGCTCAAATGCACTCCCGACTACAGGATTATTGCTGTCATTTCTGCATTCATACAGACCCGTTCTATGTCAGCTACATTAGCGTTGTTTGAATGGTCATATTTTCCGGCCTTCTTAAAGACATGCCTCTCCCCCACAATTAAAAGATGTTATTAAATTGTGGTTTTGCCATGTCTTTCTAGTGTTGGTTCTCAACAGAGTAGAGTGATGAGTTACAGCGTGTCTCGCACCAACAGTACAGCAGCATCCTGGTACTCATGAAGTGTCTGCAAGCAAAACCCCCTGAATTTACGTGGCTCTGCATGTCAGCTTTGGGCATGTTACTGCCGTAGTTGTTGCAGTGCTTTCAGGTACTCCCTAGTAATTCTGGAGGCCACAGAGTTGTGCTTCTAAACACTGGGGGTTAATTAAAACGTGTATGCTTAGTGCTGCGTTGTCAGTGCATCCTCCGTTTCTGATTGGACGGCACCCTCTCCTGGTATTGTAATGCTGCCCCACAATGAGAGGATAGATGCTGCTAGCTTCAAAGATCAGGTAAATACCTGTACATGGGGATAAGGGAAGAACGGCACTGCTGTTCTAGCATTGACAATTCACCAGGCAGATGAGCTTTCTGCTCCTCCAGCTGGAAACATTGCAGAAGCCACTGGCAGAGTGGCTAAAGTTTGGGAATGATGAACGGATGCTGTAAGGGTGGAGAGGCCTTCAAAAATGTGTTACTCACCTTGTAGTATGTTCTTCGAGGTAAGTGGATGAAGAAACCATTGGGTGGTCATTGACAGTGTTTCCTTGTACTTGCTCCCCTTTGGGAGCTGTGTGGCTGTAATTGTGAGCCTGGTGGTGGTCTAGCAGTGGCAGGAAGCACGAGCCTTTCTCTTTGTACGTGAATTCCACAGCAGCCTTTGAATTGCCTCTGTGATACGGATCAATGAGTATGTGGAATCTCAGCAAGTTTTCAAACGTAATAAATGGTTCCTAAAATATTGTAGCATTTTCAAGATCATCTTAAAACAAATTCTGGCAATCGAGGCCTCTATTTTCTTTTGTCACGGGACTCCTCAATTGAACAAAATTCTAGAGACTGCTGTCAGGTGACATTTCTAGTACTATTTTGAATCAACATAGCATATATAACACGTTTAGTGGCTAAATATGGTAGCCGTCTGAGCACAGTGCTTGGGCTTCCACAAAGACACGCTCTTGTAAAGACTCGCTGCTGACATTTTTGTTATGTCTTTGTCGGATGACTGATTTCTGGTTCGCTTAAGGAAAGGTGCACTTTGAAGGGTCTAGACCATCACTGTTCTTGCTTAGAAACTAAAGTACTGTGTATGGCCCTATTTGTGATACTAGGGATATACAGACTGGCTAACGTTACCTTCCTGTTTTGATGGTTGATTATTTAAGAACACAAAATATAGTACAGACATGATGGTTTTGATCCTTAGGTAGCAGAGACAAAATACCTGAGGACTTCCTCTTGTGCTGTTGTGTTCTGTATCTGTAAGTCTTGGAGTAATTTGTGACAAAGGTGAAATGTGATTTGGGTTTTGTTTTTCTTTGCACTGAGTGTACAAGAGAGAACAGTTTATGTATACGAATAAATTTCCACATTCAGTAGACTATCAGAACATAATGTTTTGACAATCCGTTTTTATAATCTGTTTTTGCTGCTTGATGCTGGGCACAAGTGCTTTATTTTAAATTCTGATCACCTTTCTTTCTTCTTCTAGAAGTCGAACTGAGCCAGTGAGTGGAACATCAAAAGCGGTATGTAAAATCACAGTCTCACTTTTTTACATTTGGAAAAGGCGCAGCATTTTTCTTCAGGTTTGAAAACACTGTCATTCGGCTGCTGAAATATAATTAAGTAACACAAGGAAATACTTGACTGGTAATCTTGATTTGCCACTTGGGTTGAATGCTATGCGTAACTACACATTTCAAAATAGTCCCTACAGTATAAAAATCACTCTTTGGTGGGTTTTATTTTTCATCTTTATTTTAAGTACTTCACTGCTGTGGTGTGAGGCATTACACTAGCCCTGGACCGCTGGATCTGATGCCTTGATAAGCTGTTAGGATCACCTAAATCTAGAAAGAGATGAACTCTGGCTCTGTGTTCTGCGAAGAATGCAGCCTCTGATGCTCATGGAATAGTATCCAATCAACTTAAAATTGTAAGCTTTTTGTATGTAGGTCTAAAACCACTACGTCTTAATCTGACACCTGTAATTCTGTCACCGAGTGGTTCGAATTCCTTTTTGGCCATGAATGCATGAATGGCTCGCATTGTGAGTTTGAGTTAGTTTACTGGCCCAGTGACCCAAGTAGTTAATTTTATGCATTTATGTAAACCACATTTATAGTATTTCATCTAATTCAGACGAGTTTTTATTTCTTGAAAAGGGTTATTTTTCTTGTTGTTTACTAGCATGTGCATAAACACAAATCACACGTTCCAAAAGAAGGTTAACGTTCTTTTCGCCTCGCGTCTTCCCTGGCGTGTCTGTGTCACGTTTCTGAGTAGCATCTCGCCATCCGCTAGCACAGATGTCTCCAAGAAAAGGAAAAATCCTGGAGTGGGAGGGAAGCCTCAGCGTTAGCTAGAACTACTTAAAGTAAATGAAAGACGAAGCAGAAACGTTCCCTTCTAGTTTGCTCTGCCTGGACCTGATTTGGGTTGTGGGTGGCCGTGGGGAGGGTGGAAGCCTTGCATCGCTCTTTACAAATCCTCTCTCTCTCGCTCCCTGTAAAAGCACTGCAGCCTCGGGTGCTTCTGGTGTTGGAGACACAATTAACTTTATTCTTAAAGCTAACTCACTCTTGGTTCAAAGCGTGGGCTTTTTGTTTCGGTTTGGTTTTTTAAGTACCTGTATTTCTGCATGTATTTCAAAGACGAACCTGGATCGTAGTGTGGGAGGAAGAAATCACCAAAAAGCTTGCCAATCACTGTTGAACAGTAAAGCAGCAAAATTAAAATTAGTCATGATTTTTCTGAACAGGATGCACAAAAGGTTTTACTTTGAGTATTTCTTCCTTGTCTCGCTCTTATATCAGCTGTCATTCTATACGTCCAAATTTGCACTGCTGTCCTACTGTTACTACAGCCAAAGCAAGAAAGTGCCTCCGTTTTGGTTTAGTATTACTGTTTTGGTAACTGCGAGGATTTCTAGTTAGGGCTTGTCCTTAAAGGCTGCAGAAACGCAGCGCCAGGCCCATTGTTTTAGCACCGTCAGGCACAACCGTGATCCTTCCTGGCTGAAAGTTTAGTTCAGCCAAGCAATCGGATTTTAGGAAACCGCTGTAATTTACACGTAACATTCCAGCAGTGAGACTAGCCTTTTCCTCCTATTTTTGGTGCCCTTTCCCACGTGCTTCATGTGAGTTTCTGTCTAGTCTTGTGTTTGAAATGGGAGTTAATAAATTCACTGTCAGTTCTTGGTTTTTGAGGGTTGCGTTGGCTGGTTGGGTTTGGATTTTTTCCCCCCAGTTCTTCTGCAGTATTACCTTAGGGCTGTGTACAAGTTTCATGGAGGTGTTGTTTCTGCTTGATTGATTTGGGGGACTGGCAGGAAATACTTTCTAAATGCAGGAAATATTTTCTGAATGCTCTTTAGCTGGAAATTGACAGCTTCCTTACCCCTTTGACTTTTAAGCAGTCGTGAGCATTTGAGAAGGGTCCCTCTCTGAGATATTCTGGAGCAGTAAGCTGATCTCAAACGGGCTTGGTAATTGTAGTTTCTTCTCATTAACCTCATTAACCACACTCTTAAGCTGTCGTAGGTCTGGGCTTTGCTTTGAACAAATACAAGTTCCAGTGGGTTGGAAATGCCGCTTTCAGTGACAGTCAGAGGCTATAGTGCAGGCTTTGGGACTACAGTAGAGGTTAGCTATTGCCGTGTTTCGATTGTAGAACTCGACTGTGTGTTTCTTTTCTTGTGAACAGATTGGTGACTCTCCTGCATCTATTTCTGTGGCCCAGCTTACTAAGGTACATGAATATTCTCGTCAGATACTTAAAAAATAAAAAAGCATTTTCTTTGTACTGTTAAATCTTATACTGTCATCTGTATCTGGCTAGCACTTGTAATTTGAACAAGACTTTAATAAAATTTCTACTAATTTAAAGTATTTATTTTAACTTTAAAATGTGTGTATATTTTGATACCATCCTGTAAAGAGTAGTTCCCATTTTGGAAGATAAAAGCAGAGTACCGTATCAGCCTCAAGATGATGTTGTAGTATTGGTCTTCTTCAGGACCCAGAGGAGCAGCACTTTAGCTGTCTACCGTTTTTGATAAGTTTTGTTAATTTTGCGTTGGAAACAAACACAATTTTTATGGAAGACTTGATTTGTCTGTAAGCTGTGGACATTTAAGGGGGGTTTTAAACAGCCAAAATAGAAGCGTTTCTGTAACGTGGACAATTGCATCCCTATTTTTGAATTTCTAGTGATGGTAGTCATGGAACCATTCTTTGAATGTTGCACAATTTCATAAATTGTAGTATATGTACAGTGGAGAGCGCAATCTAATTTGTTTGAACGCAAACTGTGAATTGTGAAAATGTGCCCAGTTGTTTCTAAGATTATACCAATGTGTCTGTGTGGCATAATAGCAGATGTGGCCCTCTGAAACTGTTGTAATGCCATGTTTGGCTATGGAATCGCTTGCATTTTTGGCTCAATAACGTGTGACTTTGGCCGGGAGAGCACTAGTGATGGCCCTTGGTGCACAGACGTAGTGCTGTGCAATGAAATTACTCGTCTTGAAAGAGCACAAAGATTAGAGGAGGCAGGGCCTAATGCAGAGGAGACAGTTCTTTCTTCTGAAAATAAAGGCCGGAATTCATTTCCAAGAAGGAGAGATCTCTTCCTGCTGGTAACGTCTTCCCTCTCTCACTGCAGAAATTCAATTGTGTACAATTGAGAAAAAAAAATAGTTTGGAAAGCAGCCATCAAAAGAAATTGGTCTCTGTTAGTGCTGTCCTTAAACGTGTCCTTGGTTCTGTAAACTCCTGTGAAGTTTTGCTCGAAAAAGTGAAAAACCGTCCAAGCGGTGTACACATTTAAGCTTTTGAGAGAATTTAACTATTTCAGAAAAATGCAGGAACATACCATAAAGCAGGTCAAAGTCGTTATTTACTCTAACCTCTTCGGTGCAGGCTGGCTTAGCATGGAGGCAAGGTGTTCAGAGTTCTCTGTTTTTTTATTACTGTGCATTAAACGCCATAATTGAATGTTGGTGTATTGCCAGTAATGTTTTGTGGGTTTTGGACGTGTTTTGTAAACTGTTTGGGTTCAAACAAATTAGTCAATGATCTCTAAAGTTTTCTGGAAATGTAAATGGCAGTGATTTCATAGATGTCGATCTGGATTATGTTACCGTTGAGCAAAAGCTGTGTATGTGAAACAGGCATTTAAGAAAATGTTGAAACTAGTTGGCTGCTTTTGTGCATGAATGCCATTAAAACCAAAACCACGAGTGGCTGATCTGACCGATAGGTGCTTGAAGGTCCAGATCACTGAGAGTCACTCCCTTAGACCCTGCTCGTATCTGGACTAGTGTGTAATTTGAACATTTGAACTAATACGTCTCTACTAATCAGATGGCTTCAATAATTTGAAAATCTGATTCTGCATAAGGTCGATATGACAATCTGTGTGAGCTTAACTGTGTTTCTAATGTGCCTGTCAAATAATTCCCTGACGCCATGTGTTGAATATTTGCATGTTTTAATTACACAAGCCTCTGGTTGCGTATTCATGCCATTTAACGTTAGTCACTGAACGTATGTGCGTGAGGTATGAACTCGGCCTTCCTACAGAGATGGTGAATCTAAGTTTCCCCAGTGACTGGCTCAGAGCCCTGAATTGAGATCTCCCTCTGAACTGTGCTTTGGAGGAGGAGCGGATTTGTGTCTCTTCTCGGAGTGGATGGTGAGCTAAGGGATATTTCACCCTTAAGGAACCTGAAGTTAAGGCAAAGGATGTCAGATGAGTTCAAACCACTGCTCAAGCCTTTGGAACATCCTGGCTATCTTCATTTAGGAACATAAGTATTTGAGTCAAGCAACCCTTCTGCTGGGTAAAAGGAGAGGATGAAAGGCTTTTGCCGCTTAACAGAATCACGGACAGATCACTTTAAGTGTGGGTCTTGAGATGAGACGTGCCTGCATTTCTTTTCTTAGCAGGACAAAAGTTTGGAGCCTGTTCCCAGAATTAAAAAGAGCACAGGAATTCCAAGGAGTTTCACGATGGAGGTGAAAGATCCCAAAACAAAGGGTGCTATGCTGACAAACACTGGAAAATACGCCATACCAACTATTAATGCGTAAGTATGGAATTAATTGGACTGACCAAAAACTGAAGGAGAGAAACCACGAGTGAATGTCTGAGTGGCAATGCAGCCGAGTTGGCCAGCATCTGTAATTGCAGGGGAGGAAGCATTGTCACCGTATCTTAACCTTAAGATCTGCCATACTTTCTAATATGAAAACAGGGTGGTCCTACTGTTTGTGCCCCTGGAAGTTGGTTAAACGTGTGGTAGGCTGAGAATCTATTTCTGCAAAACATTTCCGTAGTGTTTACACTTGGAGTCGTTCTCTCAGAAAGCTCGTTTTGCATCTGGTTTGTGTTTCAAAGGCTTCTTGCAAAATTTATCAAATTGGACTACTGGGCTGAGATTTCCTTCCCCTCTGCCTTTTATCAAATCTCATGTGTGAAACAGACTGAAGTTTTCCTGTTTCTCCAAACTAAAAATGCTACTGTTTGCTGACAAGAGTGGTTCTCTTAAAAAGGAATCGGTAGCACTTCTGTTTTTCTGTCACGGATCTCCTTTGGTAGGAGCTGGAACATAGACTTCGTTCACTTATAAAATGCAATTACTCGAAGGCCAACTCTATCCTGAGCCTGCAATTTATATTTACCCTCTGGCAAAGGAGGGCTGGGATTCATTTCCCCTGATTTCTAGCCGTCAAAAAATGATTTTTCTAAGTCTGAGCTAATTTCTTAGTTGATCCAATGAATGGTAGAGTTCTGCAGAAGGAAAATTGTCCCCCCCTCCCTTCTCTGGCAGTTGAAACTAAATGCCTGTGTTTTATAAGGCTAATGCGGAGTGAGAATAATTCCATCTGTTATCTTCCTTTGATAAAATTAAAAGCTTGGAACAGTTTTCATATCCACATCTTTAACTTTTTTCTTTTTCCTTCCCCACCCCACC
This sequence comes from Rissa tridactyla, assembly GCF_028500815.1. Classification (NCBI taxonomy): domain Eukaryota; kingdom Metazoa; phylum Chordata; class Aves; order Charadriiformes; family Laridae; genus Rissa; species Rissa tridactyla. Next base: position 609,596 of record NW_026529584.1, read on the forward strand.
CTCCAGGGAAGCTTCTGCTAGAGGAAAGAAGGAAAAGCCGCCCTTTTTACCCTCATCCTCTGATGATCCGATTCCAGATGAGTTGCTGTGTCCCATTTGTAGAGATACAATGACCGATGCAGTTGTTATTGCCTGCTGTGGAAACAGTTTTTGTGGCGAATGTAGGTGTTACTCCCCTGTTTGTTGATTCAAAACCTGATCTTCTGAAAGCAGAAATAGGAGAGAACTAAATGATTGTGTTACCACTTCTATTTACTACTTAAGTATCCCCTGAGTAGGAAAAGAATTTTCTCACATAAAGGAAAGAAAAATAAGGCAGAAAGCTTTTTTTGCTTTTTATGCATGTAGTTAAATCCTCTTTACACGTGGAGGGATGATTATGAGAAGAGTGCGTAATTGTGCACGTGATTACAGGATTAGATAGTGAATGCATTTAGTGTCTTTCTCTCACACAAAATTATGTGGCCAACTCTGGTGACTTGCTGTGGTCTGCAACAAGCGGATAGTTAGGCATTTAATCCACATTCTTCTCCACAGGAGAGTTGGTTAAAGCCGGCAGAACTCAACCCTACTATCGTTTTTTTGAGATGAGTTTTTTTCAAGAACCTTGAGGTTGGTGACTTGTCACCGTAGAGCCTGGAAAAAAAGAGGAGTTGAACCATCAAGACGCAGCCTACCCTACATCTTCAAATGTTCAATAGTGAAGTACCAAAACTGCGTAGCTATTTACTGCATACTAGGAATTTTTTACACTCTGGAACGTTTATAGCTTGATGCTCTCAGGGCAAGAGCAGATTCACCCATTAAGCATATACGTCTTTTTATAAATGATTAGAACCCTCAACATTTCCTTAGTTTGGCTAAAAACTATTTTGATGATTCTAATGATTCGCAGGTATTAGAACAGCATTACTGCAATCGGAGGAACATACGTGCCCAGCATGTCATCAGGCAGATGTTTCTCCTGATGCTTTAGTTGCCAACAAGTGCCTACGCCAGGTAACGTGATGACTTTGATGTAAACTGTTTGCATGAAAAGTCTATTTGTAAAAAGCTGAAAGGGAAGAAAAGAATAATTTACGTCTCCTTAAGAAAGGCTAAATTGAATGAGGCTAAATTTACTTTTCAAATGCTTCATCTGTTATTACAGAAGCTTACACCTTTAGAGACAGTCTGGCAAATTCGGGTCACACTTTTGTTTAACATGATTGCCTCCCTTTCCAATTCGATGTTAACACAGAATTACTTTAAGTGCAGATACTCTGAGGTGCCAATCATTACTGACACTGTTTAACGTCCTGTGTTTGTGTATCCGCACGTTGATTTATTTCAGGGTTGGTGGCATTTCCAGGAATACACCAGTAATTTTACTCCATGGAGGTTTTTGTTCGCCTATCTACTGACGTTTCGTAGTACGTTTTTGTAAATGTTTTTCTGCCTCTAGGCTGTGAACAACTTCAAAAGTGGAACTGGCTACAGAAAGTGGATTCAGCAGCAACAGCAGCGGCAGCCGCCACCGCCACCACCTTCACCACCACTCGTGAGACAAGCAATAACCCGCAACCTGCAGCCTCTGCTCCGGCCAAAAATGTCCAGACAGCAGGCGCCACTAATGATTTCGTTAGCTTCTCTGGCTTCTCCTTCTGCTTTGGCATCGTTGGCCCCTGGTCCATCACCTGTGGCAGCCTGGCTGCCAGTAAGCCCCTCTTCTGTCATTGTCCCTGATCTCCCTCCAGCAGTGCCCCTACCTCTCCGTGCTGAAAAGCCAGATAGACCTTCTCGGTAAGTAAAGCTATAGAGCAACATGAATATGAAACGCTGAAGTTAGATTCTTCTTCTTGCGCTCCTCTCTAGCAAGTGACATTTAGTGACATTCATTAGTGACATCAGTGACAGTTCCAGCTATTTTATTTTACTTTGAGTGAGGACACTTTGATAAGTTGGAAGTACACCTCATGCAAGAAGCTTCTCAGAAGTATTTGTTGTTTGGTTCCCCTATCAGTCGTTCAGTCCAGGTTTACCCCGAGAGAGGAACCTTTCTTCCCCAGGAGCCCTCTGATTTGAAGTGGCTAGGAATTCCTAAAGTAACCATTCGGTTATGTCAGACCTTCTTGAGTGCATTCATTTCTGTGTAGTACTGAGGATCTCATGTTCCCACGAAAAGTGTAAAACCAGCTGGAGGTAACATTGATCAGGTGTTTTCATGTTACTTTTTCCTACAGTATTTCTGCCATCAATGGGACGATAAGTCAGAGCCATCCTCAGTAGTCACAGGGTAGTCAGTGATGCATGCAGATTGGATAACAAACATTGAAACACTACATTTGAAGTATTTACAAACATGACAGTCTAACTTTGCAACCCAGTGAATTAATATGAAAACACGTGAAAAATCTGAACTCTAGTTTAGGGTTTATCTTCTTTCAGCTCGATGCCTTGAATGCAAACAGCCACTCTGTCCAGAAGGCTGTCAAGCTCCGCCGTACCGTTGAATACAGGGGCTCACAATTCAAAAGAACCTCTCAGGCAGCCTCCGAACTAGAACACAGCCGATTCCTAATAGAATTTCCGTTCTTGCATCGTCCAAAACTGAGGTTCAGCATGTGGGTTATACGTACTCTAATCCTCCCATGTGCAGCCAGCTTAACAAATTCTGTTTCCAGTGAGCTGTCTCTTTGAATGCCGGTATTCCACGTAGACTTCTCTTCAGGGCTTCATGTGGAATCGCCCAACTTCCGATTGGTAGATCTGGTGAAGATTACTTTTTCTTTATTTGTTTCCATTTACAGTAGTCAGCCTTTTCTCACCTTGGACTTTATATTTCCAGTAGCACATCAAAACACTGTTTGAATAACAAAAATTCATGTTTTTTGTAGCGGTGCTGATACTGTTATACTTCCTGGTGCTCTGGTGACTGCTGCTGAGCTTTCTAGATCTTCCTCTCTGTCAGTCAGCAGTTTGTTGGAAGAGAAGGTAAATTTTATTTCAACATATGCAGTGAGTCCTGTATTTTAGTAGAGCTCATTTTCCAACTGTTTGCGTTTATTCACAAGGGCTGTCAGATTCCTGTACTAAGACAACCAGCATTACCAAGTCTTCTGGGCCCCCAAGGGCAATCAATGCCCACGACTGGTAAGTAACTAAACTTTAGAATTTCTTTTCGGAAATTATCATCTGATAAACTGAACGGGATTTTTTTCTGTTTCCTTTCCCCACTCTGAAAGGTCATCCAACGAGAGCCAGTACACCTCGCTCAGCGGGTGGCAGACCAGGCTGGGACCTGTAAGTGTTCTGCAGAAATTCAGTATATTACTGCTCGAAACCTGCTAAATGAGGCCGTAGCACGTAACTTAGATAACAGCTGATTTATAATGAGGTAAGTGTGCCCAGATAGCTGTGGAGAATACAAGTGGTAATTGGGAGACCTTATTGTGGCCTTCCAGTACCTGCAGGGGGCCTACAGGGAAGCTGGGGAGGGGCTGTTTGCAAGGGCATGTAGCGATGAGGGGCAATGGTTTAAACTAGAGCAGAGGGGGTTTAGATTAGACATGGGGAAGAAGTTCTTTACAGTGAGGTGGTGAGACACTGGCCCAGGTTGCCCAGAGAGGTGGTGGAGGCCCCATGCCTGGAGACATTCAAGGCCAGGCTGGATGAGGCTCTGAGCAACCTGATCTAGTTGTGGATGTCCCTGCTGACTGCAGGGGGGTTGGACTAGGTGGCCTTTAGAGGTCCCTTCCGACCCAACACATTCTATGATTCTGTGATTCTAATTAGTTTTGAAATGGCTTGATTTTAATTGTCTTTGACAAAGGGCATATGTGATGGCACTAAGATGATTTAAAGTAAAACTCCAGTACACGATTGAAAAGAGGACTCTGAAAAATTAACACTTTTTGAGGAAACCGTAAGTACATCTACAAATGAAATACAATTGAAGAATCAGGTGGAAAGATGCCCTCTTGATTACTGGCTGAATCGGGCTGAAGAAATTGATTTCCCCATAGAATTCGGCCTCCAGCATTCTTTTTTTAACAACCTAGTTGATACTGATTGAGCAAATTATTGGAAAAGTCAACGTTCTTATATGTTGACAATTTTGAATTCCTTCCATTTAGTCATCTCAAATAGCCAAGCTGCTTTCTCTCAGTTGGAGAGAGAGAGAAGAGTCTGTTTGATCTATTACTGCCGCATCAAGTGAGTCCTTCCTTTTGGTATATATTTGTTCTAGACAGATTGTAAGGGTGCATTGTGTTTGTAAAATCTTGAGGAAAAATGAAAACAAAAGCCAGGGTCCATGCCACAGATTATCTAAAAATCTCAAATTCAGTAAGCAAGAAAATAACAATTCGGGGGTGAGAACAGGCCAAATACATCATCATGAGTCCGCAACATAGGAAGCGTACGTGGAAGAAGTCCAAAGACGTTTGAGAGAAGATTAGTTATTATTTGTGCAGTACTTTGAAGGTCAGAAGTGTGAAGTATGAAGTGTATCAAGGATTGGTAGAGGAGCGGTGGGCACTTGGCACATGGGAGTCTCTCCTAAGCAGGGGCAGCCTCCATCCACAGTCGCAAAGCTGCGTATAGGGAGAGAAGACTGAGGGAACTGCTGGGGGTGAGGATGTGGGAGGCAAGTGTGAGGATCAAGAAATGCGCGTAGTCTCAAATGGAAGCAGGGAGAAAAATGCTTAGGCTGAGAACACGCAGTGCTCGCCACCACGCTCCGGCTTCGTTCGCTTTCCTCTCTGAAATCAGAGCAGAGTGTAACAAACGGTGACACGTGTATTTGGGTTTCTTTAGAAGTTCCAGTCGAGGACGCCTGCGTGGTGAACGTACCCAGAGGACTCAAGCCCCAACGCTACCAGCATCAACAGCAGTCTTCGTGCCAGCGCCTCCGCCTTCCGTGTACCCTCCACCACCCCAAGCACTTCCTCTTCTACCGGGGGCACTACGACCACAGTTTCCTCCCCAGTTTCCACCTGGTCAGCCTCCATCTGCCAGCTACACTGACTCCCCTCCAGGATATCCCCCAGCTCCTGCAAACACGTCATCAACCTGGGTACCAACAGCAGTACCAACGGCGCATTCCGATCCCATCCCAGTGACACAAGCTCCTCCTTTATCTAGGGAGGAGTTTTACAGAGAACACCAGCGACTGGAAGAGTAGTAAGTACTTGGCTCAAGGAAGTTGTGTTTGTTCTTTTTCATTTTTGTATTTTGAGAGCGTACTGGACTGCAGTTACACTGAAGTGCATCTGGCATAAGCAAAAATGACATAGTATTTTTTTCAACAGGCTTTTTTCTTGCAGATGGCAAACGTGCAAAACTAAAAGAAGACAAACGTAATTCTAAAACTGTCCCTTCAACTTACAGGAATTCCAAACTGGTTTTGCTTAAATAGGACATGCACCTTTTGCGCTTGCGTGCAGTATACGTTTTCTCACGTTGGGCACGGTTTGTTTCTTGGTGTCGTTTTGTCCTAAAGGTCAAACTCTAATTGTAATAAAGGTCAAACAAATGCTTTTGCTAAGGAGTTGATGGAATACAAAAGGTGCAAAAGGAGCGCAGGCGTTCATTTTCCAGGTAAGTGCTTGACATGTCCATAATGGAGAAGCAGATTGTCTAGAAGAATCAGGAGGAGTTCCGCTCCACCCCTCGGTCATTTGATGGACTGGATGGTTCGAGGCGTTAGCAGTGACAGGAGTTTCATATGTAGCTTACTAGCTCAGATACATGGCAGAGGTTGCTGAGGAGAAATAACTGGACTCCAGACGATCCAATGTGAATCAACAGAAGCCGTTTATTAAGCACAGATCATCATCTTTTATACCCTGTGTTGTAGCCGTACACGCCACTTGCTCATTTCCGATTAGCCAGTTACACTGTCCACACGCTGTGCATGCAGTTCATTCACACATCAGATTGGTTACAAGAATTCACATAGTAAATTGCTTAGTCACTAGCACAACATGTTTTCTACTTTCTCAGTTCTCATTTTTCCCATGTACTAATTCCATCTTCTACCACCTGTTTTGCTCTTAATCCAATCTCTCACAGTAGGGAGGCTGGCTCACATGGCCATTTTCTCTCAGATACACTCCTACAATACCCCCTTTTTCTTCTTGAGCCAGACAGACCTTATACATGGCATTTTCTATCATGTCAGTCACTTTGCGGAGAACACACGAGGCTACCATAATCAATAATAATATAACCAACAATAGCATGAGCCCTTGCTTTAGTGAGTCTGATAACCATCCCGTTATACCCCATGAGCTTAACCAATCATCAAAACCATTTTTAACCACTTTTAATTTGGACATGTTATCCTTCAGCTCCCGTAACTTCTTATGAATGGATGATAAGTGTTCAGAAAGGTTCATACAACACATACCTTCAAAATCTTCACATCCATGACCCTGAGCCAACAGCAGAAATCAATCATCACCCCTGTGGTGTCTCCACAAAAGTTCACTAGGGACGTGTTAAATGTTGGGTAAACTGAATTGAATCCTGCTGTATTAAAAGAAGCCGAAATACCAAGGGTTCTCAATTTTGTGCTCAGCTGCAACTTCCAATCACGAGGATAAGCCCGACACTAATTCCCAGTGGCATCTTCAAATATCAGTACCCTTGCCCTTCTTTCTGCGCTGTAGATGACCGAATCTGTTGCTACAGTGACGTACCACCTGTTCCCACTGGTCCTCCGGAACCGACCAAACCTCTGGCAGCAGCACCGTGTAACGGCACTGTATGTCACACACCCTGGCCAGTCCTTGTGAATGGTAGGCTTCCCTAATCTCCTGTCGTTCAGCCAGCTCGTGTTGAGGTGAACCTGACTCTATATGCCCTGTTGCAATAGCTAAACGAATTAAACCCGTCACCTTACTTAGTTCCTTATTAAAACACACAGCACACCGGATTTAAAACACATAGCACACCCTGTCACCTTACTTAACTCCTTATTAAAACACACAGCACACCGGAATTAAAATACACAGCACACTGGATTAAAAACAGACAGCATACCCTATCACTTTACCTAATTCCTTATAAAAACACACAGCACACTAGAATTAAAACACACAGCACACCGGGCCGCAGCACGTGGTCTTTCAAACCACCACCAGCCTCGACAATCCTCACAAGGCACAAGGATCCATGGGTCACAGTTCCACACCTAGGGCACTGCACTTCTTCAGCCCTCACCATCGTTGTTGGTGTTGTGGGGTAACACATTTGAATCCGTCTGCTCAAACCAGGGCTTTATCCAGTTGGCTGCTACCCATCTGGTTCCGGCATCTGTAACGACGCAGGCATATCCTCGACCCCAGGTTAATAGTCTACACGGTCCTTCCCACTTCCCCGTCACACTGTTTTTAACTGCTACCATGCCATTTTCCTGCCTAAAATCCCCCAGGTCTCTCTGCAGGCCTGCGCCATGCCGCACGATTGGAGGTACAAGGCAGCGTTGAGGGAGGCGTAGGAAGTTCAGGACATAAATGGCTTTGTTCAGTCGATCTAAAGGGCTCAGCCCTTGCTCTCCCCCTTTCTGTTTTTGAAGCAAATTTTTTAAAGACTGGTTCATGCGTTCCACTATGGCTTGAGCCGTCGGAGAATGTGGTGTGCCAGTCACATGTGTAATGCCCCACAGCTGTAGAAATACCTCTGTTGAACGGGCTACGTACCCTGGGCCATTATCAGTCTTTATCACACGCGGTACGCCTAAGGCCGCGAACGCGCATCGCAAATGTCTTTGTACATGTTTACTGGATTCACCAGTCTGCGCAGTTGCCCAAATTGCAGTTGAATAACAGTCTACGCTCAGGTGTATAAATTTCAGTTTTCCAAATTCTGACACATGGGTTACATCAGTCTGCCAGAACTCCAAAGGTCCATGCCCTCGGGGACTGACGCCTGGGTTGAAGTTAGGTATAAATGGTTGACAATCAGCACAAGTTTGCACTATACCTCGGGCGTCAGACTCCGAGATCCCAAATTGTCTGCGCAGCATTCGTGCAGATTGATGGAAGAATGTATGAGAGGCACGTGCTTGCACAAACTTATCTGGAGGTGGTGCCACCCGTGCAGGAGCCACAAGTTTATCAGCTCGTCTATTGCCCTCAGCTAAACCTTCTGGGAGCCCCGAATGGCTGCGAATATGGGTGATGAAATAAGGATCGTGCCGTTCACTGAGTAGGAGCAACAGTTCATGGAGCAGGGTGAGCAGCTGCTCATCACTGACCTCCTTCAGCAAAGCACGCTCCATTCGTTGAACGATTCCAACCACATATAAGGAGTCACATATGATATTAATACCTCCTTTTGTCCACCTGCAAACCCTTCTAGTACAGCACGTAATTCTAGCTTTTGTGTGGACCCTTTACAGTCCGTGATCACAATATCATGCCATTTATTGTCCATGTACCATGTTATTGCTGCTTTCTGTGTCTTCCCCCCGGCATCTGTAAAGATTGTCGGCCCTTGGACAGGTCATTGAGACAACGTGGGAATTTCCTCAATGTGTCCCACTTGTAGCACACTAAAAAACTTGTGCGGAGGCGAATGTACCTGAACTGTCCCAGCATAGTTCAAAAGTGCAATCTGCAATGCCATAGAGTGTCGTAAGGCCCACTGCAAGTATTCAGCTACTAAAGGAATTACCACATATTCAGGTTCCTGTCCGGATATCTCAACGATCCTCTGACACCCCTTAATCACAAGTTGCGCCATCGCCTCTATCCTCGGGGTAACCGTACGTTTTGGTTGGCCAGATAAGAAAATCCACTCCAGAATTCGTAGCGGGTCCCTTTCCTGTACCCACTGCATTACTAAAGTGAAAGGATGTTCGTCATGATTTATAATCAATGAACCTATCGAATGATCAGGGTCCCATCGATGCGCGTAGGCGTTGATGACCTTATCACTGACCATCTGCATCGCCTTCTGCGCGTCCAAAGATAACTGTCTGGGGGCATCAACGCCACCGCCTCCTCGCAACAGGCGCATAAGAGGTGCTAAGTCTTCGCTCGTAAGACCACACAATGTACGAACCCAGTTTAGATCTCCTAAGAGTTTTTGAACATCATTGAGCGTCGAAATGTGTGTTCTAATCTCCAACTTCTGTGGCCTAACTGTAGTTTTAGATATTTCCCATCCTAAATATTTCCAGGGTGGTTCTTTTTGAACTTTTTCTGGTGCAATTTGTAACCCTGCTTTCCCTAGTACCTGCTGCAGCTCCTCAATAGCCTTGTCACACTCTAATTGTTGTCCAGCTGTCAAGATGTCATCCATATAATGATAAATTATCCACTCAGGGTGTTTTTTCCGCACTGGTGCCAAAGCCCATGCTACGTACATCTGGCACAAGGCGGGTGAATTTTTCATTCCCTGTGGCAACACTACCCAATGATACCTGCATATAGGCCCATTCTTATGTGTTGTTGGCACGGAAAAAGCAAATTTCGGATAGTCATCGGGGTGCAAGGATATTGTGAAAAAGCAGTCCTTCAGATCTATTATCAGAATCTCCCACCCTTTAGGGATCATGATAGGGGATGGCAAACCTGGCTGTAAAGCACCCATGTCCTCCATAGCCTCATTAATTTTTCGTAAATCGTGCAGTAACCGCCATTTGCCACTCTTTTTTGGGATGGTAAAAATGGGTGTATTCCAGGGGCTGGTTGTTAGGTCTATATGTCCCTTCTCCAACTGTTCCTGTACTAATTGCTCAATTGCTCGATTTTTTCCGAATTGAGCGGCCATTGGTCCACCCATACCAGGTCGTTCGTTTTCCACTTCAATTTCAAAAGAGGTCGCCCTTCCCCAATGGCCGCCCCAGAAAACCCGTCCCCCCAGTCGTTAAGCAAGCACCCAGTTGACTTAAAGCATCCCGGCCGAGCAGGCACACCGGCGCTACTGTCACATACGGTCGTATTGAACAAGCTCCACCATCAGGCATTTGGCATTGGATCACCTCTTTGCTTATTCTTGTTGTCTGAGTTCCTCCGACCCCCATTATGGGTATAGCTGGGTCTTCTACGGGCCAAGAGGGTGGCCAACGACCTTGACTGATAATAGTCACATCAGCGCCGGTGTCTACAAGCATATCAAGTACACACTTTTGACCCCCTGGTGCTCTTAGGGCAACTCGCTGCAAGGGCTTTGTTTTACTGATTTCAAGGGCTAAATATATATCGGCATTACCTGTTGAGCCAAAACCTTTATCCCCCCTTATCTGATTTCCGGCCGTCGGAACGGCGGTCTTAAATGGCACTAGTTGTCCAATGCGAGTACCTGCTGGGATATGCACAGGTGGAGTGGGTGTCCATACCATTATTTTAATTGGACCTGTATAATCAGCGTCTATTACCCCAGGTAACACAAACAAACCCCGTCTGGTAATGGAAGATCGTCCCAATAACAGTGCACTCAGTCCATACCCCAGTGGCCCTTCCATATCAGTAGGAATGCACTGCACTTGGGAGTCTGTAAGGGTAACCTCCTTTATTGTTGCCACGTCCACTCCGGCACTCCCTGTGGTGGCAGAGGCTGCGCTACCCACGCACCCTGACCCTGAGGCCTGTTTTGTGTCATCGCGCTCGGGCCCCCCGCGCTCATCAGCCCGTTTCCCAATGGCGTGCCATCCTTATGGAATTTTGAGCGGCATTCAGATGCTCTATGTCCAAATTTCTGACACCGATTTCATGTGCCCGTAAATCCTCCCGTTCCTCCGCTCCTAGCAGGCGTCATATCTGTCTCTCCCCTCTGCTTTTCTACTCTACACTGTATCTTCAAATGACCGACCTTCCCATACTTAAAGCATTTCGGTCCCAAATTACGATTATTAATCAAGGGCTTGACAGCCGCAGCAAAAGCGGAGGCCAAAAATCCTGCCTGTTCTTCAGGTGTCCCTACCCTACAGCATGCCTCTATCATGTCGGTAACGGTGGCGTGTCGAGGCAAAGTTTGCAAGATACGCTTACAGGCTGGATTTGCGTTCTCTACGGCCAATGATTGAAATACCGCCTCTTTGGCTGCCGCTGGCAGTTCTCCCTGGTCTAACGCATTCCTTAGTCTATCAAGAAACTGCATGAATCCCTCGCTGGGGCCCTGTTTTATCGTCGTATATGGGGGAGTGACCTTGCCATCCTCTGGCAACGTCCTCAGTGCTTCGCGAGCCAACTCTGCGGACTGTTGTAAGATAGCGACATCTAGCCACGCTTGTCGCTGAGCATCAGCGAAAGGACCTGTTCCTAATAACATCTCCATGGTTGCCAGCCGCAACGGATCCCCCTCCACTCTATTCAAATTCGCTATCACTGCACGTTGTACACCATCCTCCCACCTTGATCTCCACGTTAGTTCTTGCATTGGTGTGAGGATAATGGACATCAGTGTCCGGCTATCAAAAGGAGTCATAATATTAGTAGTGAAAATATTGTTAAGAAACGACTGAGTGTAGGGAGAATTAAGGCCAAAGTCATACACTAATTTTCTCGCTTCTTTTACCATCGGCCAAGGAAGACCCTCCCATCTATTGGGATTCCTTCGACCTCCCGTAGTTCCCCCCAGTATCACCGGAAATGCTGTTGGTAACATTATACCCTCTACCAAGGCATTTTGAATGATTCCTTTCCAATGCACTTGCGGATCCGGCGGCTCCCCTGAGCCCGCGGTCGCACCCCCCAACTCTCCTCCCACGTTCCCGTTACCCAACTCTCCTCCCGCGTTCCTGTTACCGCCGCCCCATATCCCCCCGCTTTCACCCTGCTGTCGCCTCTCCATATTTCATATCGCTTGCTCCTCCTCTTGTTTCCATGGTCTCTGTTGTTCTCTCTCTAACTGTTCCAATTTCTGTTGCAGTGTTTTTGCTGCCGCGCATGCGCCTTGCGGCAATTCTTGTTCAGCGGGAGAGGGAGGCGACGGTGGAAGCAGTGGGTACAGTGATGGATCAAAAGGTGGTCTGGGGTGCACATCAACATGTTGCCGTGGAGGCTTAGGTGGACCTTCATAAAACCCAGTTCTGGGGTTGTACCACTCTGGTGGAGGTGCCGTTGGTCTTGTTTCCGAGGGTGGCGGTGCTGGCCAGGGAACGTCCTCCTCCATCGGTTCTTCTTTCTCTGGAACTTCCTCAGGTGGAGCAGAGGGGATCAGCAGGGGATCGTCCCAAACCTTCGGACCTGGCCTGTTCGATCCTCCTCCCGTGGGTTGTAATGCTGCAAAAGCCCCGGCCGCTGTGGCTCGCTCCGCCTTCATATCTTGTAAGGTCGATAACATCAACCGCTATGTCGTCGCCAACGGTGATGCCTCTTTGTCTCCTTTACTTATCACTTCCCACAGTTTTTTCCCAACAGCCTCCCATATTTCTGCTTTAAAAGCTGTCTGGGGCTCTGCTGCGAATCTGTTCTCTCTGCACCATATTAACAACCTTCGGAGCATACGCTCATCTTATTTCACCCCTCTCTTAGAGAGGATATGCAGGAGAAGTCTTAATATTGTCCCTTCTTCTTTTGTTACTTGTTGCCCCATCTCCTGCCCCGGCTGCTCACCTCTCTCCGGGTGTCCGTGGCCACGTTGTCTGTTTATTCCGGATTGCCGCCCAATCCGCCCGGTCTCAGTCCAGCTGAGCCGTCCTCCAGACGGTGGATCTCCTTCTGGGTCTTCCGCCCCTCGCGTTCCGTTGCTCAAGCCAAGCGCCCATCGAGATCACGTCGGGGTCACCATCTGAGGAGAAATAACTGGACTCCAGACGATCCAATGTGAATCAACAGAAGCTGTTTATTAAGCACAGATCATCATCTTTTATACCCTGCGTTGTAGCCGTACACGTGACTCGCTCATTTCTGATTAGCTAGTTACACTGTCCACGCGCTGTGCATGCAGTTCATTCACACATCAGATTGGTTACAAGAATTCGCGTCGTAAATTGCTTAGTCACTAGCACAACATGTTTTCTGCCTTCTCAGTCCCGTTTTTCCCATGTACTAATTCCATCTTCTACCACCTGTTTTGCCCTTAATCTAATCTCTCACAGCAGGGAGGCTGGCTCACATGGCCATTTTCTCTCAGACACATTCCTACAATCCCGTACCTCCCCAATGCAGTTCTGCGTCTTCTCCCTGGACCCCAACCTGCACCCAAACCCCAAACCCATCCTGGTCACCATCACGGTGCGGGGCCCTGTGGGGCTGGGGCAGCTCTATGGGGCGGCCCTCTGGGTCTGAGGGGGGTCTCCTCTGGGGTGGGATAGGGATGGTCCTAAAACTAAATGCTGTCAGCTGACAGGCTGACAGGCCATGAGCTGACCCACGGCTCCTGTAGGTTTGGTGAGATCCTTCATGTCTGGACACCTGACAGGCCAGGAGCAGGCCCACGCCCTGCGGCTGTGCTTATGAGGTCGCTCACGCCTGAGTAGCCAGTGGGCCAGGAACAGGCCTAGGGATTGTGTAGGTGCCTGTGAGGTCACTGGTGCCTGCGCAGACGACAGGCCAGGAGCTGTCACCTGGCTTGTGGATGTCTCTGCGATGTCACTGGTGCCTGAGGAGCCCAGGAGAAACGTGTCTTGTGCTGGGTATTTTGAGGTCCCAGGTGCCTGAGAAGCTGGTAGGCCAGGACTAAGCCCCCATCTTGTGTAGGTGTTTGCAAGGTCACCTGTGACTGCTCAGCTGACAGGCCAGGAAGAGGCCCATGGGTTGTGTAGGAGCTGGTGAAGTCACTGCTGCCCGCGTACCTGGTAGGGCAGGAGCAGGAACATGGGGGGTGTCACAGGTGCCTGAGTAGATGATGCCACTAAAATAGTATTTGGTCCCCACCCCAATATGGGGTTTTTGGAAGAACCATCGTCAGCAGAAGCCCGGACACAGCACACACACACGTGTGACAGCGGGACTCCTGAGCACGCAGCAGCAGCAGGAGGGTGCGAGGTCACGGTCACCATAACCCCTGCGCACACAGGGGTGGCGGCAGGAGGGACGGGAGCTCCTTCTTCAGGTTCTTCTGCTCCTCCTTGACGTGCTCCTCCCCCGCCTCCAGGAACTCCAGCTACTGCTGCAGCTTCTCCTGCCACAGCTGGAGGTCGGGGGAGGTCCTGCCTGCCCCCACCATCTGCCTGCACCCCCTCCTGCCCGCCGCCCACCTGCCTGGACCCTCTCCTGCCTGCACCCCCCGTGCCCACACCCACCTTGTGGCGGGTGTCAAGGTCCTCCAGGTCCTCGGGTTCGGGCACCAGGAAGGACACAGACGGGGCAGGGTGTGGGGCGGCAGCTCCTCCTGGGGGGGCGTGGGGGGGGCTGCACCCAGGGGTGGCGGCACCCAGGGGGAGGGTGGTGGTGGTGAAACCCAGATGCGAGAGGACACCTGGGCAAGGGGGGGCACCCGGACATTGCAGGGGGACAGTACCCATGGGTTGGGGAGAGCACCCAGAGGTGGTGGTGGGGGGTGCCCAGAGTATGGGGGGGTGTCACCCTTGGGGGCACACAGAGATTCGGGGGGGAGGGAGCACCACCCATGGAGGGGGGGGAGAAGAGGTGGGAAGGGCACGAAGACACTGGGGGGGGCACCCATGGGGAGGAGTCACCCAGAGACTGGGGGGCTGTCACCCATGGGGGGGCACCCAGAAATTGGAGGGGGAGGCCAGAGATCGGGAGGGGGTAGCCAGAGACTGAGGGGGGCATACAGAGATACGGGGAGGGGGACGCCAGAGATGGGGGGGAGGCACCCAGATATTCGGGGGGGCGCAGCCAGAAAGTGGGGGGGCACCCTCGGATGGGGGGGAGACCCAGAACCGTGGCGGGACCGGGAAGCGGGTGCGGGATCACGCTGACATGGCGGGGGGGGGACCGAGCGATGAGCGCGACCCGGTAGCGGGGGCCGCCCACGGGCGGGTGGGGGCCGGGGGGTCCCGGGAGAGTCTCAGCGGTGTCCCGTCCCCCCCCAGGGTGTCCCCAGGGTGTCCCCGGGCCAACCGACCTGCGCGACCTCCCGCGGCGACCCCAGCTCCGCCATGCTGCCGCGCGTCACAGGGCAACGCCCACCGCGGCCGGAAACTGCGCCCACTTCCGGCGCAGGGGATGATGGGAGATGGAGTACGGGCCAGAGCGGACCAGTCATCCCAGTACGGGCCAATACTCCCAGTATGGACCAGCATAGAGCGATCCCAGTGCGGTCCCAGTGCTGCCAGTATGACCCCCTGACTCCTTGCAGTGTTCACAGTGCAGTACCAGTGCTCCCAGTATGACTCCCTGACTCCCCCCAGTGCTCCCAGTGCGGTCCCAGTGCTCCCGGTATGAATCCCTCACTCCCCCCAGTGCTCCCAGTATGACCCCCGTTATTCCCCCCGGTGCTCCCAGTGCGGTCCCAGGGCTCCCAGTATGACTCCCTGGTTCCCTCCAGAGCTCCCAGTTCAGTCCCGGTGCTCCCAGTACGACACCCTGACTCCACCCAGTGCTCCCAGGGTGCTCCCAGTCCTCCCAGTATTACTCCCTGACTCCCCCCAGTATTTCCAGTACTTTCCCAGTGCTCACAGTATGACCCCAAGGGATCCACCCAGTGCTCCCAGTGCTGTCCCAGTGCTCCCAGTATGACTCCCTGGTTCCTCCCAGAGCTTCCAGTACAGTCCTAGTGCTCCCAGTATGACCCCCTGAGTCCCCCCAGTGCTCCCAGGGTGCTCCCAGTGCTCCCAGTATGACTCCCTCACTCCCCCCACTGCTCCTAGTGCGGTCCCAGTCCTCCCAGTATGACCCCCTGACTCCCTGCAGTGCTCCCAGTGCGGTCCCAGTGCTCCCAGTCTGACTCGCTGACTCCACCCAGTGCTCCCAGTGCTGTCCCAGTGCTCCCAGTATGACCCCCTCACTCCCCACAGTGCTCCCAGTGCGGTCCCAGTGCTCCCAGTATGACCCCCTGACTCCCCCAGTGCTCCCAGTATGACCCCCTCACTCCCCACAGTGCTCCCAGTTTGGTCCCAGTGCTCCCAGTATGACCCCCTGACTCCCCCAGTGCTCCCAGGGTGCTCCCAGTGCTCCCAGTATGACCCTCTGACTCCCCCCAGTGCTCCCAGTGAGGTCCCAGTGCTCCCAGGATGACCCCCTGACCCCCCCCAGTGCTCCCAGTGTGGTCCCAGTGCTCCCAGTATGACTCCCTGCCTCCCCCCAGTGCTCCCAGTATCTCTCTCTGGTTACTCCCAGTGCTCCCAGTACGGTCCCAGTGCTCCCATGGTGTGTTTTAGCCTCAGAGGACAACAAAGAACCACGTGCCGCTTGCTCGGGCCTTCCCAATACGGGAAGAATCGGAAGAAAAAAGGCAAGACTCTTGGGTTGAGACAAAGGCAGTTTCACAGAACAGCAAAGGGAACAAGAGAACAACAACAATCACACGGACAGAGGAATGTACAAACACGATTACGGAACCGCCGCTCCCCGCCGATCCCCGATCGGACCGGTACCCCCAGCCCGCTCCAAGCTGAGAAGTCCTGCCCCCTACCCCGGCAGCTCAGGGTGGGCATGGCTCACATGGCATGGAATTCCTGTGTCCTGGGGAGAATTAACCCTGTCCCCGCCGCAACCAGGACATTATCCACCCCTTATTCCAGACCATCTATGCCATGCCCACATCTTACAGGTTCCAATGAATTGCCACCACTTTCCCCTGTCACGTATATATATACACATATATTCATGCAGATATAGTGCCCTTAGTCTATGGGCCATCCCTCCAAAGTGTCCGTTGAGTTCATTTCATCCATGGCTCTGGGCTCCATCTGTTAGAACAGTCTGTGTCCTGGAGAGAATTAACCCTATCCCTGCCAGAACCAGGACAGCAGCCCAGAAAGCCAATCATAGCCTGGGCTGCATCTACAGAAGCGTGGCCAGCAGGTGGAGGGAGGGGATTCCCCCTCTCTACTCCAATCTCATACGACTTCATCTGGAATGCTGTGTCCAGTTCTAGGGGCCCCAGCACAAGAAAGACGTGGACCTGTTAGAGAGCGTCAAGGGAAGGATCACCAAAAATCATTGGAGGCTGGAAGACCTCTCCGAGGAAGAAAAGCTGAGAGAGTTGAAGTTGTTGAGCCTGGAAACAAAAAAGGTCCAAGGAGACCTTCTTGTGGCCTTTTAACCTATGAGGCAGGCTTATAAGAGAGAGAGAGAGATTTCACCAGGGCCAGTAATGACAGGACAAGGGGCAATGGCTTTACACTGAAGGAGGGTAGATTTAGATTGGACATAGGGAGGAAATTTTACAATGAGGGTGGTCAGACACTGGAAAAGGTTGCCCAGAGAAGTTGTGGATTCCCCATCGTTGGCGATTTTCAGGGTCAGGTAGGGCAGGGCTTTGAGCATCCTGATCGAGTCACAGATGTCTCTAAAAAACAGGGATTGGCCTACATGACCTTTAAATCTACCTGGCTGCCCTCCTGGGCAATGGCCTCATCATCACTGCCGTAGCCTGTGACCACCGCCTCCACACCCCCATGTACTTCTTCCTCCTCAACCTCGCCCTCCTCGACCTGGGCTGCATCTCCACCACTCTGCCCAAAGCCATGGCCAACTCCCTCTGGCACACCAGGGCCATCTCCTTCTCGGGATGTGTTTCCCAGGTCTTTTTCTTTGCCTTCTTGATGTCAGCAGACTTTTGTCTTCTCACCGTCATGGCCTACGACCGGTATGTTGCCATCTGCAAACCCCTGCACTATGGGTCCCTCCTGGGCAGCAGAGCTTGTGTCCACATGACAGCAGCTGCCTGGGGCAGTGGCTTTCTCTACGCTCTCCTGCACATGGCCAATACATTTTCAATACCTCTCTGCCAAGGCAATGGCCTAGACCAGTTCTTCTGTGAAATCCCCCAGATCCTCAAGCTCTCCTGCTCACAATCAGACTACCTCGGGGAAGTTGGGCTTATTGTGTTTGGTGCCTTTTTTTCTTTTGCGTGTTTTGTTTTCATTGTGGTGTCCTACGTGCAGATCTTCAGGGCCATGCTGTGTATCCCCTCTGGGGAGGGACGGCACAAAGCATTTTCCACGTGCCCCCCTCACTTGGCCGTGGTCTCTCTCTTTATCAGTTTTGGCATGTTTGCCTACCTGAAGCCCACCTCCATCTCCTCCACAGATCTAGACTTAGTGGTGTCATTTCTGTACTCGGTGTTGCCTCTAGCAGTGAACCCCCTCATCTACAGCATGAGGAACCAGGAGCTCAGGGATGCCCTGAGGAAACTATTGCAATATATTGTATTTCAGCACCAATGAGGTAACTGTCTTTCTCCTACGACTACCAGCATATTCACAGAAAATAGCAGGACGACCTTTTGTTCATAACCTTTTTACGTGCTTTCTTTGGTAGTTTCTTTCTTTCTTTCTCTTTCTTTCTTTCTTTCTTTCTTTCTTTCTTTCTTTCTTTCTTTCTTTCTTTCTTTCTTTCTTTCTTTCTTTCTTTCTTTCTTTCTTTCTTTCTTTCTTTCTTTCTTTCTTTCTTTTTCTTTCTCTTTCTTTCTTTCTTTCTTTCTTTCTTTTTCTTTCTCTTTCTTTCTTTCTTTCTTTCTTTTTCTTTCTCTTTCTTTCTTTCTTTCTTTCTTTCTTTCTTTCTTTTTCTTTCTCTTTCTTTCTTTCTTTCTTTCTTTCTTTCTTTCTTTCTTTCTTTCTTTCTTTCTTTCTTTCTTTTTCTTTCTTTCCTTCTTTCTTTCTTTCTTTCTTTCTTTCCTTCTTTCTTTCTTTCTTTCTCTTTCTTTCTTTCTTTCTTTCTTTCTTTCTTTCTTTCTTTCTTTCTTTCTTTCTTTTTCTTTTCTTTCTTTCTTTCTTTTGTTCCTTCCTTTTTCCTTCCGATATTACTTGTTTTCTTGTCTCTCTTTCTCTCTTTCACTGTTTCTCTTTTTCTCTCTTCCTCTTATTTTAGGCTTGTGATAATATTATTCCTAAGCTCACATTTTTAGCATCCCAATGATGAGATGTACATGAGAAGCCAGACTCCCTCCATACTTGAAACAAAATAAAGGCAGCAGCAGAAAATCAAGCCGTGAATGAATGCTTTATTTTGCTTTGCTTACACACGCAGCTTTGGCTTTACCTGGGCTGAGCTAGGAAGTGCTCGGGAGAGGAAAACACCAGTGCAGAGCTCAGCTGTGTGAGTGTGAAGGCTGGGTGCACACAGCAGTGTTCTCACACAGCCAGGCCTTCTGGAGAGACAGGAAGGACCAGCAGAGCAGGACCTGCTCTGTGCCACGGTCCCTGGACACCCCGGGGAACCTGCCCCAGGGTAATCGTCACCAACCAGCCCCTCACAGCTGCAGCAGCAGCCACTCACCTCAGCTCAGAGAGCTGCTCTGTCCCTCCATGGAGGGACACAAAATGACTGCATCAGAAGTTTGTTCTTGCATCACAGACTTAGGAATACACATTTCATGTGTGTGATGAGATGAATTTGAGGGAGCACAAGTGCCAGCAGCTACTCCTAGGAGTGTCCTGTTGTGGGAAACTCAGCTTATTGAGATCACTTCAGGTTTGGAGTAACATCCGCTGGGTAACCACCACTGCCATGTGCTCCCTTGGGTGTAGGTCATAGAGACATCGAATCATAGAATCACAGCATGGGTTGGGGCTGCCAGCGCACATTGCCAGCTCATGTTCAGTTACTCCAGCCCCAGCATCCTCACACCCTTCTCTGCAGGGCTGCCCTCAATCCCTTCGTCAACACCCTCCATGAGTCTCCTGCACTGCTCACAGCTTCATGGGATGCTCTTCCAGCAGCTGCCAGGGTGACTGGAGTCCCCCAGTAGATCTCAGCCTCTGAGTGTGGTGCTTCCTGGAGGTGAAGTAAGAACGCTTCGTCAAAAGGCTCCTCTTGCTCGGGTGGCCTGTAGCAAACCCCAGCCGTGAGGATTCCAGCTGCACAAGGGTACTCAGCTCCTCCTCTTTGTTCCCCAGGCTGCGTGCGTTGGTACAGAGGCACTTCAGCTGGGCCACTGACCATGACAACTTCTTTAGAGGAACACACCCCAAATCCTATGAAGCATTTCACAGCCGTTTCCCTGTGGGTTCCGAACACACCAGCAGCCCCTGGCCCTTCTCTCTTCCTAAAAACTCCATCCCTTTCCCGGTCAATCCAGTCTGACATGCAACTGGCCTCTTTTACACCGTGTTCTGCCTCCCCCCTCTTGGTTCCTCCCTGCTCCCCCTTCCGCTGCATGTCCCTCAGGGCTTTGCACAGCTCTATTCATTCCCGCATCCCTCCCAGACCAGGCTCCCTCTGACTCACAACGTTCTCATTTCAAACGGCCACTTGATCTTCCTGGAGGTGCCACCTGGACTTTCTTGATGGCCCACCAATTCCTGGGACTGGCAAAAGCTCTTTCTTGCCATGGACTCCATGGTTCTTTTCTCAAGTTTGTGGCTCAGTGCACTCTGCTTCTGCTTTCCCCTTTTTTCTCCCCGTTTCCCCATTAACAAGGTCCCCGCTCAGATGACCTTGCTGGAATAAACACTCCCCCTCTCACACGCCTCCATCCCTCAGCGTGACTGACCACCTTTGGTTCCCATCGCTGCCTCCCTGAGCCTTTGCCCTCAGGTTTGGGGCCCTGCACCTTCTTCTTGATGGCCACTCGGCCTGACAGCTGCCCCGCCCACCAGCTTCTGGAAGAAGTCCCGCCCCCTCTCCTCTACTGGGCCTCTGCTCTCTTCTGATTGGCTGCCAGCACCGGCCACCCTGGCTGGATGGACCCGGAAGTGCATCGGACCCACAAGGCCCTTCCCCTCCATGCACGGGGGCCGCCATTGTGGTTTGTCTGCCATTTTATGCCGAGATGCCGCCATTCCTGGCAGGGAGCTGCCATTTGGTTAAAGATCACACAGCTCCGAGATTGGCTAACGGCCATTTCTTGACACCGTCAAACCCGTGTGTTCTCAGGCAGCCCCTGGGATGGGCCGCCTGCCTCATTTGGATATAAAAATAGAAAATTTATAGACAATATAATCATATATTGTATATATCTATGAAAGGAAGTGTATAATTCTACTAATGAATTTAGTTTTTTTAATAATACACACATTCTTTTTATATATATACTTATGTATATGTGTATAGATTTCTACATAGGTAAACATTAATAAACATATAGAAATTAAATTAATAATTTTTGTTTCTAAAGTTTGCATAACTATAAATTTGAAATGGAGCTATAGTTTTGAATTGAATAAACCCTTCTTCAATAAGATTTAGTGTAGTGAAGAATTAGAGTTTAAATGTGAACGGAAGCAGAAGGAAAAGGCCGGGTGGGGGCCCCCCACTTTACCAGGCTGCAGAACAAGCCCTGACAGGGTGGGCTGGGGGGAATTCAAGAGGGCGGAGGGGTGCCCGAAAGGTGGTGGGGCACGGACACGCTGGAACATGCCCAGGGGCTACGGCCCCCTTCTAGGAGGGGTGGGCAAGTGACGGAGAGGGGGGTCAGTACTGGCTTGGGTCCCCCCAAAAGACGAGCACGCAGCAAATAGGTTGGTATGTGCTTGTGAGGAGCTGCTGCCTGAGTAGCCAACAGGCCAAGAGGAGGCTTCTGGTCTGTGCAGGAGCTTGTGAGGAGTCGTATCTCAGAGGTGAGCAGACAGCAAGCAGGGGGAGATGTGGGGGTCAGGTCTGTGGTGCCTGAGTAGCTGATAGAGCAGGAGCAAGGCCAGGGCTCCTGTAGGGGCTGGTGAGGTCCCTGGTGCTGGTGTAGCTGATAGGAGACACGTGGCTCGGGCTTGTCCTCGTGATGTCACTCTTGGCTGAGCAGCTGATAAGGCAGGCCCAGGTGCACAGCTCATGTAGGTGCCTGTGAGGTCACTGCAGCCTGAGTCCCTCACCGGCAAGTACGTGGCAAACGGGCAGATACGCACTTGTGAGGTCCTGCTCAGCTGACAGGCCACGAGCTGACCCACGGCTCGTGTAGGTTTGGTGAGATCCTTCATGTCTGGACACCTGACAGGCCAGGAGCAGGCCCACGCCCTGCGGCTGTGCTTATGAGGTCACTCACGCCTGAGTAGCCAGTGGGCCAGGAACAGGCCTAGGGATTGTGTAGGTGCCTGTGAGGTCACTGGTGCCTGCGCAGACGACAGGCCAGGAGCCGTCACCTGGCTTGTGGATGTCTCTGTGATGTCACTGGTGCCTGAGGAGCCCAGGAGAAACGTGTCTTGTGCTGGGTATTTTGAGTTCCCAGGTGCCTGAGAAGCTGGTAGGCCAGGACTAAGCCCCCATCTTGTGTAGGTGTTTGCAAGGTCACCTGTGACTGCTCAGCTGACAGGCCAGGAAGAGGCCCATGGGTTGTGTAGGAGCTGGTGAAGTCACTGCTGCCCGCGTACCTGGTAGGGCAGGAGCAGGAACATGGGTGGTGTAGGGTGTTGTGGTGTCAAGGGTGCCCGAGTAGATGACAGGTTGGGAGCCAAGCAGTAGTTTATGTAGGTGTTTGTGAGGTCATTGGTGTCTGAATACCTGATAGGCCAGGAGCAGGAACGTGGCTTGGGAATGTCGCTCTTGTGATTTCACCGCTGCCTGTGTAGCTTTTGGGCAAGGAGCAGGCATATGGCTTGTGTGGCTGCATCTGATACCATTAAAATAATACTTGGACCTCACCCCAATATGGCTTTTTGGAAGAACCGTCGTCATCAGAAGCCTGTACGCAACACGCACACACGTGTGACAGCGGGACTCCTGAGCACGCAGCAGCAGCAGCAGGAGGGTGTGAGGTCATGGTCACTGTAACCCCTGAGCACACGGTGGTGGCAGCAGGAGGGACGTGAGGTCACTGTCGGTACCACTCATGAGCACACGGCAGCAGAAGTAGGAGAGTGTGAGGTCACCGTCAGTATAACCCACGAACACACAGCTTTGGCAGTAGGAAGGACGTGAGGTCACATCACCGATGTCACCCCGTGCCCGTGGGGCTCGGTGCAGAGCGGCCGTGTGCATGACAGCGGCATGACGGGGGACGGGAGCTGCCCGTCCCCGTGTCTGCGAGGCCGAAGGAGCAGCCCCTGTGGCCCTGGCTGGAGCAGTCGGGGTGGGGGTGGCTCGGGGGCACCCCAGGGATGTGCCTGGGCACGGCGCCAGGAGGAAACCACAGACTTCCTGCCCGGGCACTGCGGGGGGAGCGGGGGGAGCGCGGCGAGGCCATGTGGGCTGTGGTTTGTGCACCTGCAGGCTCCAGCTCCCGCTCCGCCCGCGGGGAATAACGGCCCCTGGGTGACACACTGAGAGTCAGGGACACGTCTGAGCCTCTGGGCTGTCTGTCTGCTGCCAGGGCAGGGACATGATCCAGCTCCGGCTCCTGCGAGGGACTCACTGTGGGGGTCTGCAGGGATGGACGGACAAGCCAACACTCCTGGGATGGAGCCCTTGCCCTGGATGAAGACCTCTCCCAGCTGCTGCTCCCAGCACAGTGAGGTCCGTGTCAGGGGCAGGGGCTGTTTCCTCCCCATCCTGACACAGACCCTGGTGCAGTCCCCGCTCCATGGTCACCGCAGCTTGGGGGCAGTTGGACATTTGCCTCATGGCTTCTTGGATGAGCCCAGTGCAGGAGATGCTCAGTGCTTCCAGGACCACAGCAGGGTGCAAGGGGTGACTAACCAAATTCCCCTGCACACCCAGCTTGTCCCATGATGATCCGCCACCACATCGACCATGACACTGGCAGCGGGACATATATGTCCCTCATATATGGTCATGAACGGCGCTGGAGAAATTCATTGGCGGGCTGGGCTGTGTCGGAGGGGAGATAGCTCCCGATAACGTCTAAAAAGGTGCTGCTGCTTCGATTGGCTCCTTCCGCAGCTGGGTCGGCATCTGCAGAGATATATCACCCTCCCATCATCGACGTCCCCGTGAGTCCCCAGGAGCTGTGACAGGGAGTGGGGGAGAGCAGGGCTGTGCCAGCAGGGCAGGAGGCTCAGGATGGGAATGGAGGGACTCCTGTCCCCTCGGGTGCTGTGGCTGCTCCTCTGGGTGCAGCTCTGCAGAGGTAAGTGCTGGCTCCCTTTTCCCACAGCCCAGGGCCATCGGGTACCAGTGGGGTCATCAAGAGCCCTTTGGGAAGAGGGTTTCTTTCCAAGTGCCGCTGAGATGAGGGTCAGAAGGAGCTCAGGTCTATGGACCCTGTGCCTTTGCCTGTGTCCATCTGGGTGGGAGCGGGTGTCTCCATGATGCTGTTAAGGGGTGCTGGGCTGGGGAGGAGCAGGTGCCCTGCGCACGGCCTGGCGATACAGGTTTTGGGTGGGCATGGGCAGGGGCCCTTTGAGGTGGGAGGAGGTGCTGAGGGCTGTAGGACAGAAAATGGCCCAGCGGGTCTGGAGTTAGCACCCCCAGCCTGCACAGCCCATGGGGAGTGGGGGGACGCCCACACATCCCCAGGGAGAGCCTGGAGGGGAGAGGGCTCCCATCCTGGTGCCTGTGACAGGCAGGGGGGACCCCAGACCTGCACTCTGGGACTCGGCGCTCTCCTGACCAGTCCCATCTCGGTGGTTGAAGGGGCTGCGGAGGTGAGGCTGGAGAATGGCGGCGGACGCTGTGCTGGGAGAGTGGAGGTGAAACACCAGGGCCAGTGGGGGACCGTGTGTGATGACTCCTGGGACACGAATGATGCTGCAGTGGTTTGTAAGCAGCTGGGCTGTGGGTCCGCTGTCAAAGCTCATGCTGAAGCATACTTTGGGGCAGGATCCGGCCCCATTTGGATGGATGATGTTGAGTGTCACGGCACAGAGTCGGCCCTGTCTGACTGTAGACACAATGGATGGGGCCAAAGCAACTGTTATCATTCTGAGGATGCTGGAGTGACATGCTCAGGTAAGGAGCCAATCTCTTCCCCACCTTTGGGACTGGGACAGGAGAAGGGACCTGGCTGTGCCCTCAGGGAGCAATGAACGGCTGCCAGGGCAGGGTCCTGTGTTGCTGGTCACACTGCCAAGCTGGGACTGTCATTACTGGTGTCCCTGGTCCCTGAGGAAAGACCAGTGGGGTTCACCCACCACTGGGCCCCAAGATGGTTCATCCCACCCTCAGTTGGTGCCTGGGGCTGGGAGATGAATCCCCCTCAATGCCCCGCATTTTTTGTTGGTCCTCACCTTTCTTCTCCAATTCAGCCAGGACCTGTCTGGCATTGCTGAGGGCCAGGTTCCCCTGTGCCAGAGGCACCGAGAGCTGCTCACGCGGCCACCCACAGCCCCAGAGAAGGGTGCAGAGTGGCCAGTGGCTTTTGGGTTGTGCCTCCTGGCAGACACAAGTCCCTCAACCAAAGCAAAGGGGCCGCTCCAAGGGAAAAAGCCCTGTCCTTGGGCAGAGGAGCAGGGTGTCCCTGGTATATCTGTGCCATCAGCACCCATTGGGAGCTGCTGGGAGGGCCGTGGGTCTCTTTGCCTGTGGCCACTGTGCAGGCCAGGTGGGACATGGGTATGTAACTGCCAGAGGGCTGTGGGAACTCACAGGGTTCTTTGGTTACTCCAGGATTTGTCCGGCTGGTTGGAGGGGACAATCCCTGCTCAGGACGAGTGGAGATCCGTGATAGGAACGAGTGGAAAACTGTCTGTGACTCCGCCTTTGGTCCCAAAGCTGCCGACGTGGTCTGCAGAGAGTTGCAGTGTGGCACAGCCCTGTCTGTCCCCGGGGCAGCTCACTTTGGAGAAGGGGCTGGTCCCATGTGGGACAGAGAGCTGCAGTGTGTGGGGAATGAATCCCTTCTCAGCTCCTGCCCCACGGGGTCCCCCAGGGAGCAGCCCTGCACCCACGCGAATGCTGCCGGTGTCACCTGCACACGTAAGGACTCGGGGCAGGGTGTTACCACCGGGGGTGTGCCGATGATGGGGGAGCAGGGACGGGACTGTGCTGTGCTGGGTGTGAGGACAGAAGGGGTGATCACAGAACCATAGGATGGTTTGGGTTGGAAGGGACCTTTCAATGTCATCTAGTCCAACTTGCCTGCAACCAGCAGGGACCTCTTCAACTAGATCAGGTTGCTCAGAGCCCCATTAGACCTGACCTTGAATGTTTGCCTGCAGCCCTAAAATGGTGCAGAAGGAGGAGAAAGGCAGGGTGTCCATTTGCCCTCTGCTCCACCACCCAAGGCAGCAAAAGCACAAGTCTGCCCTGTCTCATCCTTCTCTGTCCAGAGTTCACAGGGTTCAGGCTGGTGAACGGCAGCACGGCGTGTGAGGGGAGGGTGGAGGTCCACGTGCAGGGGACCTGGGGCACCCTCTGTGCCTCCCACTGGGACCTCTTGGACGCCCACGTTCTCTGCCGTCACCTCAACTGCGGGTTTGCTGAGTCCATTCCTAAAGGAGGGCGTTTTGGGAGAGGAACCGGCCCTGTCTGGAGAGACTCCTTCCACTGTGACGGGACTGAAGCCCACCTGGGAGAGTGCCCAGTGACTGCCCTGGGGGCCTCGCCGTGCTCCCATGAGAACGACGCTGCTGTCATATGCTCAGGTGAGTGCAGGAAAACACTCGGTTACTCTGTTTTCCTCTTAAATGCTCCCAAAGCAGGGGACCCTGTGGCAGTGCAAGGCTCTGGCTCAGAAGGTCCCCACAGAGGGCTGGCGGCAGGCAGGCGAGCTCCAAGGCCCTCCTGCAAGGGTGCCAGAGCCTGGAGACATGCTGCAGGCTGCCGGGCTCCCCGATGCCGCCAAGGGCTGGGGCATGGCTGCTCTCCCCAGGCCCAGCTCGCTTCGCATCCCTGCGGCTGGTGGGTGGAGGGAGCCCGTGCGACGGGCGAGTGGAGATTTTCCAGCACGGGACGTGGGGCAGAGTCCTGGATGAGCAGTGGGACGTGCAGGAGGCCAGCGTGGTGTGCCGGCAGCTGCAGTGCGGAGAGGCAGAGGCAGCCTACAACCCCCCAAAGGCTCAGAGAGGGACGGGTCCCGTGGGGCTGCGCGGGGTGCGGTGTGCAGGGCACGAGGCCAACCTGACCCTCTGCAACAGCTCCCTGCCTGAGAGTGCGCTGGAAGCAGGGATTGCCGAGGACGTGGGGGTCGTTTGCTGGGGTGAGTGGCGCTGCACGGCCCCCCCAGGCTCTGGGCTGGGTGGGCAGCTGGCCCTTGACGGCAGCCGGGGTTTCCTCCTCCTACAGGGAGCCGTCAGGTGCGGCTGGTGAACGGGCCTGGGCGCTGCGCGGGGAGAGTGGAGATCTACTACCAGGGCAGCTGGGGGAGCATCTGCGATGACGGCTGGGACCTGTCTGATGCTGCCGTCGTTTGCCGCCAGCTGGGCTGCGGAGGGGCGCTGGAGGCGGTTGGCTCTGCTCGCTTCGGGGAAGGCTCCGCTCAGATCTGGCTGGAGAGCGTGAACTGCTCCGGGGCCGAAGCTGCTCTCTGGGACTGCCCGGCAGGGTCCTGGGGGCAGCACGACTGCGGGCACAAAGAGGACGCAGGAGTCGTCTGCTCAGGTGTGTGCCGGGAGCTGTGGTGGGAGCCCAGTGCCCAGGCAGGCCGGGACGAGGGGAGAGCCGGACACGGCCGAGGCTGTTCCTGGCCAGCTCTGAGCCCCTGACAAAGGCCATCGTGGGGACACCCATGCACAGGTGCCCTCAGTCCCACCGGGGGTCCCTGGGGAGCTCCGCTGTCCCTGACGGTCCGCAGGGAGGGCAGGGGTGTCTGTCCATCAGGGACATTTCTCTGTCCGTGGGTGCAAGGGGGACTTGCTGGACGTGCCTTTGCCTGTCTGAGGGCCTGGCGGGTGCAGGGGTGTCCCTGCTCCCCCAGCCCCAGCCCAGCCTGTTCCCCCTCGCTGCCTTTCCTCCCAGAGTTCATGGCCCTGAGGCTGGAGAACGGCACCAACTGCTCCGGGCGCCTGCAGGTTTTCTACAATGGGACGTGGGGGAGCGTTTGCTCCAACTCCATGACTCCTGAAACTGTGTCGCTGGCATGCAAGGAGCTGGGCTGCGGGGACAGAGGGTCCCTGGAAACACAACGGCCCTACGGCAGGCTGTCTGGCACGGCCTGGCTGGACCGTGTGGAGTGTGGGGAGAGAAACAGCTCCTTCTGGCAGTGTCCCTCCGCTCCCTGGCACCCGCAGTCATGCGACGACCTGCGAGAGGAGACCCACATCACCTGCAAGGGTAATTCTGAGCTAGCCGGGCACCAGCATCCCCTGCGTTCCTGCTCCTGGCTGGGCATGGTCAAATTCCTGGGCCTGCGGGGGCCTTTCGTTTCCAAGCCAGATGCTGCTGCTGCTGGTACCAAAAATGGGACTTCCTCTCCTGGAGCCCCACACATTCACCAGCGGTTGCCAGCCGGGCTCCCAGCTTCGCCTGGTTGAGGCAGAGGTTTCTCGAGGCAAGGTCCCAGAAGGGAACAGCCAGGGCTCTGAGGAGTGTCCCTTCCATGGACACCCTCCTGCTGCTCTGTGACCCAGGGTCCCTTTGGGGCTGAGCAGTCAGGGTCCCCCACGTTGCCGAGTGTGTGTCCCCCGAAGGACCGGGGTTCAGCTGCTGCCATGGGTGGGTGGCACGAGCTGAGCTGAGCCCCGCTCTCTGCTGCACGCCCCCCCTGCAGCAGCCCCTTCACCACAGCGTTTCCCTCTGCAGGGAGTCAGCCAGAAACGCCCCCGGCCCCAATGGCTGCGTGCCCCAGCACCCCGAGCTGCACAGGTAGCTGCTCCTCTGCATGCCCCTCTCGCCTGGCAGGGCTCTGCCTGCTGTCCCGCGGCCCTGGGAGCTCTCTGCCTTCTCCAGACAGGGAGAAGATTCGTGCCGTGGGAGGGGAGAAGGGGTGCTCCGGCCGAGTGGAGGTGTGGCACCGCGGCTCCTGGGGGACGGTGTGTGACGACTCTTGGGACATGCGGGATGCTGAGGTGGCATGCAGGCAGCTGGGCTGTGGCCCTGCGGTGTCTGCCCTGGCCGAGGCTGCATTTGGGGAGGGGAGCGGCCCCATCTGGCTGGAGCAGGTGGAGTGCCGGGGGACAGAGCCATCTCTGCAGGACTGCTGGGCCCGGCCTGGGGACAGCGGTGCCTGCCGCCATAAGGAGGACGCGGCCGTGAACTGCTCAGGTGAGCGGCAGGGCTGGGACACCTCACAGGGAGCCCTTTTCCCCATTGGCTGCCATCATGGCTCCAGAGCTCCTGAGAGCAAGGCCATCCCTGCAGAGCAGGAGAGCCTTTTGCCGAGTGGGCAGCAGCTTCTGTGGGGCTGGGTGTCCTCCAGCTTCTGCCCGCAGGGCCCTGCAGCCCCCAGGGGCATCTCCCGGGCTGCCGGCTCTGTCCCTGCTCTGGGCCCTGCGCTCCTTCCTGGCCATGCTCACCAGTCGTGCAGGAGGGGCGATTTGGGTGGGATGTGGCAGGGATGTCTGCACATGCACACGTGTGCGCACACACACACACACACGGTGTGTCAGAGAGGAGGCTCCCTGGTACCTGCACCCCCACCCTCTCAGCCCAGCTCTCCTTCTCCTCCTCTGCAGATGCACCCAGGACGGCAGCACCAACCCCTCCAGCAGGTAACCCGTCCTCCCCACCAGCGCTGGGTCTTCTTGGGGCCAGGCTGTGACCCACAGCCGGAGGGAAGGGGCTCCTTGCTGGGCTGTGAAACTCCCAGGAGGAGGCAGCGGGGTAGCGGTGGGGCAGGAGGCTGGGGAGGGCTGTCATTCACCCACTCAGGTGGGAGCTTCCCCATCCCTCATCCCCTGAAACCCGGTATGTAATGGGGGTCAGGACTGGGGTGTGCCGGCCCCTCACCTCTCCCAGGCCTGGTGCTGCCCTTTCTGTGTTCCTGCCATGCAGATCCCACGCGGGGCCGTCTGACCGGCAGCGGGAGAGTCTCATTGCCCGTCATCATGTGCATCATCCTGGGAGCCCTTCTCTGCCTGCTCCTGGCCCTCCTGGCCGGGCAAGTGCGAAGCGCCAGGGCTGGGCGCAGAGGTGGGTCCCTTCCCAGGGGAAGATGCCTGCTGGCAAGGCCAGGGGTGCCGTGGGGTGTCAGTGAGTGGGAGAGGCAGAGCTGGGGGGACAAGAGTGTGTGCTCTCTGCGGGATCCCATCCCCTCTCTGACCATCCCTGGGCCAGCCCTGCCTCTGTCCACAGGCTCTGAGAGAGCTCAGGAGCCCTTCCCTGAGGCCGTGTACGAGGAGATCGGTTCCAGCCCAGCATGGCAGAAGCAGGCAAGGTTCAGCGGCTCAGGTTGGTGTGCGTCCCTCGTTGAGGACACATCTACAGTGCTCTTTCCCCTGGCTGCCACGCAGGGTTGACCCCTGCAGCCCCCTAACCCATGGTTCGTGCGGTTGTGGGGCTGTTGGATCTGTGTGGGGAGCACCCATGTCCTGGGCCCAGGAGAGAAGCTTTCTCCCCACCTGCTCTGCGCGTCCCATTTGGGGACAGCCCCTCTCTGCCTGCCCCTGCACCCTGGGGGACACCTGAGGGGTGAGGGAAGGGGCTGTCCCAGGGCAGCTCTGGCAGGCCCTTGGAGATGGGCTTTGTCCCAGGGCAGCAGGGTGAGTCCTGAGCCCTCGTCCCCGTGCAGCCGTGGCTCTGTGGGTCCCACGTCCCCAGCAGCACTGAGCACAAGCTGGGTCAGCACAGCACACTCCCCTGACACCCTCTGGGCCTCTCTCCAGGCTCCTATTCAGAGGGGTCCCTGAGCAAGCTGCAGCCCTACCCCGGGGACAGCGAGGAGGAGGATGGTCCATGGCCAGCACCAGGTAATGGGGGGCAGGAAGGGGTGGATGTCTCCTCCCTGCAGACATGTGATGGACAGCAGTGTCACTGAGCGTCACCCTCGGAGCTGGGAGGATGGTCGGGATCTCCTGTGGGGCTGCAAACACTGATGTCGGAGCCCCATGTCCCTGCGCATCCTCCCATCCTCTGCTCTGCAGAACGCATCTTCTCACTGTCACCAGCTCTCCTCTCCTTTCAGACGTCCCTGTCCTGCCTGGAGGTGACCCAGCTGATGGCTATGATGATGCCAGGGAGGTTTCTGACCCTGGGGAGGATCCTTCCCCTGGGCAGGAAGACTGGGAAATGCCCAGGGTGGCAGAGGAAGGATCTGGACCCACGGATACCCCTGGAGGTGAGAGGGAAAGAAAGTGCTGCTGGTTCCTGGAGTGGCATCCCCGGTGCTGGATGAATCGCTGTCACACTGAGAGCCCAACGTGCTGGGATGGGAGAACCTGCCCCAGGAGTTTCTTCTGGGGTACCATGGGTGGGAGAGGGACCTGAACGTCTCAGGACTGGTGAGGAGAAGGGAGGAAGGTGATGTACAGCCCAGGAGAGGCACCCCATGGGGTGAACATGCAATGGCCTGCCTTACTTCTTGCAGGGCCAAACCTGCTCTCCCAGAGAGGTGCTGGTGCCCCCGGAGCTGAGGGGGATGGCTGGTCCCTGTCCCCAGAGAGCACGGGCTATGACGATGCTGAAGAGGTGTCTGTGGCACATCCCCCTGAGGACACAGAGGCTGTGACACCGGAGCTCAGTGCACAACGGTCCCTGAGCCCCGGGCCAGGAGAGCCCATCCCTGCAGTGCAGCTGGGGGCAGCCAGGAGGGAGGAGAGGTCTGTGCAGCTGGGAGAGCCGTGAGCACCAGGGAACCCTCTCCCTTTTCCCACGGGCAGCAGAAACTGCCAGGGGTTTCCTCGATTTTGATTCCCCTGTTTTTACACAGGGGCCCCCATATCGGTTCTTATTAAAAGCCTTTGAGCCAGAGCTGTGCTTGCCTGCGCAGGTGCTTTAGTGTCTCCCTGAGTGTGGCTGGAGGAAACCAGAGCCCAAAGACATGGCGGTGGGGAGGGGTCATGTCTCGGGTGGGTGTGCGGTGCAGGGCCGTGAGCTGAGCTCAGGTCCAGCACAGCTGCCCACCTCTCTCCTGAGAGGGGGCTCCAAAGAGGCAGCACACACAGCCCTCCTCACCCCACAGCCAGACCCTGGCTGGGCAGGGCAGGCCCACAGTGCCTGCAGAGGACCAGAGGCTCCAGCTTCAGCTCCTTTTCCTCCAGAAACCGGACCCACTTCTGGCGAAGGGGATGACGGGAGATGGGGTACGGGCAGCTGCGGACCAGCCATCCCAGTACGGGCCAGTGATCCCAGTATGGACCAGCTTAGCCCGTTCCCAGTGCGGTCCCACTGCTCCCAGTATGATTCCCTGACTCCCCCCAGAGCTCCCAGTGCTGTCCCAGTGCTCCCAGTATGACACCGTGACTCCCCCCAGTGCTCCCAGCGCAGTCCCAGTGCTCCCAGTATGACCTCCTCACTCCCCCCAGTCCTCCCAGTGTGGTCCCAGTGCGCCCAGTATGACACCATGACTCCCCCCAGTGCTCCCACTGCGGTCCCAGTGCTCCCAGTATGACCCCCAGACTCCCCCAGTGCTCCCAGTGACGTCCCAGTGCTCCCAGTATGAACCCTGACTCCGACCAGTGCTCCCACTGCTGTCCCAGTGCTCCCAGTCTGACCCCCTGACTCCCCCAGTGCTCCCAGTGAGATCCCTGTGCTGCCAGTAAGACCCCTTTACACCCCCAGTGCTCCGAGTGCGGTCCCAGTGCTCCCAGCATGTCTCCCTGGCTCCCCCCGGCGCTCTCAGTGCGGTCCCAGTGTTCCCGGTATGACTCCCTGAGTCCCCCCAGTGTTCCCATTTCGGTCCCAGTGCTCCCAGTAACTCCCCCTGGTTCCCCCCAGCCCTCCCAGTGCAATCCCAGTGCTCCCAGTATGACTCCTGGACTCTCCCCGAAGCTCCCGGTGTGTTCCCAGTGCTCCCAGTATGACCCCACGACGCCACCCAGTGCTCCCAGTGCTCCCCCAGCTCCCAGTATGTCTCTCTGGTTCCCCCCAGTGCTCCCAGTGTGGTCCCAGTGCTCCCAGTATGAATTCCTGACTCCCCCCAGTGCTCCCAGTGCGGTCCCAGTGCTCCCAGTATGACTCCCTGATACACCCCATTGCTGCAACTGCGGTCCCAGTGCTCCCAGTATGGCCCCCTGACTCCCCCCAGTGATCCCAGTTCGGTCCCAGTGCTCCCAGCATGACTCGCTGACTCCCCCCAGTGCTCCCGCTGCGGTCCCAGTCCTCCCAGTATGAGAGTCTGACTCCGCCACTGCTCCCAGTGACATCCCAGTGCTCCCAGTATGACTCCCTGGTGCCCCCCAGTGCTCCCAGTGCGGTCCCAGTGCTCCCAGTATGACCTCCTGACTCCCCCCAGTGCTCCCAGTGCTGTCCCAGTGCTCCCAGTATGAATTCCTGACGCCCCCAGTGCTCCCAGGGCTGTCCCAGTGCTCCAAGTATGACCTCCTGACTCCCACCGTGCTCCCAGTGCGTTCCCAGTGCTCCCAGTAAGTCTCCCTGAGTCCCCCCAGTGCTCCCAGTGCTGTCCCAGTGCTCCCAGTATGAACCCCTGGCTCTCCCCAGTGGTCCCACTGCGGTCCCAGTGCTCCCAGTATGAATTCCCGACTCCCCCCAGTGCTCCAACTGCGGTCCCATTGCTCCCAGTATGCCTCTCTGGTCCCCCCCAGCCCTCCCAGTGCGATCCCAGTGCTCCCAGTATGACTCCCTGGTCCCGCCCAGTGCTCCCAGTTTAGTCCCAGTACTCCCAGTATGACATCCTGACTCGCCCCAGTACTCCCACTGTGGTCCCAGTCTTCCCATTACGAATTCCTGATTCCCACCAGTGCTCCAAGTGCGGTCCCAGGGCTCCTAGTATGACTCCCTGACTCCCCGCAGTGTTCCCATTTCGGTCCCAGTGCTCCCAGTAAGACACCCTGAGTCTCCCCAGTCCTCCCAGTGCGATCCCAGTGCTCCCAGTATGAATCCCCGGTCCCCCCCAGTGCTCCCAATGTGGTCCCAGTGCTCCTAGTATGAATTCCTGACTCCCCCCAGTGCTCCCAGTGCGTTCCCAGTGCTCCCAGTATGACACCCTGACTCCCCCCAGTGCTCCCAGTGCAGTCCCAGTGCTCTCAGTATGACCCCCTGACTCCGCCCAGTGCTCCTAGTGCGGCCCCAGTGCTCCCAGTATGCCTCTCTGGTTCCCCCCAGTGCTCCCAGTGCGATCCCAGTGCTCCCAGTATGACTCCCGGACTACCCCCGGAGCTCCCGGTGTGTTCCCAGTGCTCCCAGTATGACCCCATGACGCCCCCCAGTGCTCCCAGTGCTGTCCCAGCTCCCAGTATGCCTCTCTGGTTCCCCCCAGTGCTCCCAGTGTAGTCCCAGTGCTCCCAGCATGAATTCCTGACTCCCCCCAGTGCTCCAAGTGCGGTCCCAGTGCTCCCAGTATGGCCCCCTGACTCCCCCCAGTGCTCACAGTGCAATCCCAGTGCTCCCAGCATGACTCGCTGACTCCCCCCAGTGCTCCCAATGCTGTCCCAGTGCTCCCAGTATGACCCCATAGTCCCCCCCAGTGCTCCCGCTGCGGTCCCAGTCCTCCCAGTATGAGAGTCTGACTCCCCCCACTGCTCCCAGTGACATCCCAGTGCTCCCAGTATGACTCCCTGGTGCCCCCTAGTGCTCCCAATGCGGTCCCAGTGCTCCCAGTATGACCTCCTGACTCCCCCCAGTGCTCCAAGTGCGGTCCCAGTGCTCCCAGTATGAATTCCTGACGCCCCCAGTGCTCCCAGGGCTGTCCCAGTGCTCCCAGTATGACTTCCTGACTCCCCCCAGTGCTCCCGGTGCGGTTGCACTGCTCCCAGTGTGACTCCCTGACTCACCCCACTGCTCCCAGTGACATCCCAGTGCTCCCAGTATGACTCCCTGGTGCCCTCCAGTGCTCCCAGTGCGGTCCCAGTGCTCCCAGTATGACTCCCTGACTCCCCCCAGTGCTCCCACTGCGGTCCCAGTGCTCCCAGTATGAGAGTCTGACTCCCCCCACTGCTCCCAGTGACATCCCAGTGCTCCCAGTATGACTCCCTGCTGCCCCCCAGCGCTCCCAGTGTGGTCCCAGTGCTCCCAGTATGACCCCTTGACTCTCCCCAGTGCTCCCACTGCGGTCCCAGTGCTCCCAGTATGAATTCCCGATTCCCCCCAGTGCTCTCATTGGGGTCCCAGTGCTGCCAGTATGCCTCTCTGGTTCCCCCCAGTGCTCCCAGTGTGTTTCCAGTGCTCCCAGTATGACCACCCGACTCCCCACAGTGCTCCCAGTGCGGTCCGGGTGCTCCCAGTAAGACCCCCTGAGTCTCCCCAGTCCTCCCAGTGCGATCCCAGTGCTCCCAGTATGACTCCCTCGTCCCCCCCAGTGCTCCCAGTGCGACCCCAGTGCTCCCAGTATGACTCCCTGGTCCCACGCAGTGCTCCCAGTGTGGTCCCAGTGCTCCCAGTATGAATTCCTGACTCCCCCCAGTGCTCCCAGTGTGTTCCCAGTGCTCCCAGTATGACTCCCTGACCCCCCAGTTCTCCCAGTGCGGTCCCAGTGCTCCCAGTATGACTCCCTGATGCACCCCATTGCTCCAAGTGCGGTCCCAGTGCTCCCAGTAAGTCCCCCTGGCTCCCCCCGGTGCTTGCAGTGTGGTCCCAGTGCTCCCAGTTTGACTCCCTGACTCCCCCCAGTGCTCCCAGTGCGTTCCCAGTGCTCCCAGTATGACCCCCAGACTCCCCCCAGTGCTCCCAGTGCGATCCCAGTGCTCCCAGTATGCCTCTCTGGTTCACCCCAGTGCTCCCAGTTCGGTCCCAGTGCTCCCAGTATGACTCGCTGACTCCCCCCAGTGCTCCCATTGCTGTTCCTTTGCTCCCAGTATGACCCCTTGACTCTCCCCAGTGCTCCCAGTGCGGTCCCAGTGCTCCCATTATGAGAGTCTGACTCACCCCAGTGCTCCCAGTGACATCCCAGTGCTCCCAGTATCACACCGTGACTCCCCCCAGTGCTCCCAGTGTGGTCCCAGTGCTGCCAGTAGGACTGTCTGAGTCCCCCCAGTGCTCCCAGTGCGGTCCCAGTGCTCCCATTATGACCCCCTGACTCCGTCCAGTGCTCCCAGTGCGGTCCCAGTGCTCCCAGTATGACTCCCTGAATCCCTGGTAACTCCCTGAGTTCTCAGGGCTCAGTGAGAGGCTTTGAACTGGATTTGAAGTGGGGTGGGGATGGTCCTGGGCTTGCTGGGGAGCTGCCAGGGCGCAGTTGCTCAGCTCTCGTGGGCCAGTGTGCCAGTATTTCTGGTAGCCAGAAGGCACAGCACATCTCAAGGGTCACAACTACACACACGACTCCCTCTCTGAAATGCTGAGACACCAGTGCACGCGGCGTGGGGAATGAGCAGGAAGAGCTGGAGATCTGTGCGCGGTCGCAGGGCCACGATCTCATTGCAGTCGCTGAGACGTGGTGGGACAGCTCACATGACTGGAATGCTGTCATGGGTGGCTACGTCCTTTCCCGGAAAGACAGGCCAGCGAGGCATGGTGGTGGAGTTGCACTCCATGGGAGAGAGCATTTGGAATGCATCGGGCTCTCACTAGGGGCGGATGACGAGAGGGTCGAGAGCTTATGGGTGAGGATTAAGGGGCAGGCCAACATGAGGGACACTGTTGTGGGTGTTTATCACAGGCCACCTGATCAGGATGGGGAAGCTGATGAGGCTTTCTAGAGACAGCTGAAGGTAGCCTCGCAATCGCAGGCCTTGGTTCTCATGGGGGACTTCGATCACCCCGATATCTGCTGGGCAGACCACGCAGCCAGGCACGCACAGTCCAGGAAGCTCCTCCAGTGCATTGATGACAACTTCTTGACACAGGTGGTGCAGGAGCCAACAAGGAGAGGAGCACTCCTGGACCTGGTACTGACAAACACAGAGGGACTGGTGGGGGACGTTAAGGTTGGGGGCACCCTAGGTTGTAGTGATCATGAAATGATGGAGTTCAGGATCATGGCTACCCAAACTGCTTGGAGAGATCCCCTGGGCTGGGGGTCTGGAAGGCAAAGGGGCTCAAGAGAGCTGGTTGGTATTCAAAGACCACTTCCTCCAAGCTCAGGATCGGTGCATCCCTAAGAGAAAGAAATCGGCCAAGGGACACAGGAGACCTGCATGGTTGAGCAGGGAGCTTCTGAAAAAGCTCAAGTGGAAGAAGGAAGTCTACACTACGTGGAAGAAGGGACTGACCCCTTGGGAGGATTACAGGAATGCTGCCAGAGCGTGCAGGGATGAAACAAGGAAAGCCAAGGCCGCCTTGGAATTAAACCTGGCCAGGGATGTCAAGCTCAACAGGAAGGGCTTCTACGGGTATATTGGAAGCAAAAGGAAGAGCAGAGAATTTGTGGGCCCACTGTTGAATGAGACAGGAGCCATGGGGACAGAGGATGCGGAGAAGGCGGAGTTACTGAATGCCTTCTTTGCTTCGGTCTTTACTGCTTGGCCCAGCCCTCAGGAGTCCCAGGCGTTGTGGGAAGTAACAGGGAAAGAAGACTTCCCTTGGGTTGAGGAGGATCGAGTGAGGGATCAATTAGATCAATCAGATATTCACAAGTCCATGGGCCCCGATGGGATGCACCCGAGAGTGCTGAGGGGGCTGGTGGATGTCATTCCTGGGCCGCTCTCCATTATCTTTGAAAGGTCCTGGAGAACAGGCGAGGTGCCTGAGGACTGGAGGAAAGCCAACGACCCTCCAGTCTTCAAAAAAGGCAAGAAGGAGGAGCCAGGGAAATACAGGCTGGTCAGCCTCACCTCCATCCCTGGAAAGATGATGGAACAGCTCGTTGTGGGCGTCATCTCAAGGCATGTGGAGGAAAAGAATGCTATGGGCAGTAGTCAACATGGATTCACCAAGGGGAAATCCTGTGTGACTAACCCAATAGCCTTCTATGATGGTGTGACTGGATGGATAGATGAGGGGAGGGCAGTGGATGGTGTCTACCTTGACTTCAGCGAGGCTTTCGACACCGTCTCCCACAGCATCCTCATAGGGAAGCTTAGGAAGTGTGGGTTAGATGAGTAGACAGTGGGGTGGATTGAAAACTGGTTGAAAGACAGAGCTCGGAGGGTGGTGATTAGGGGCACAGAGTCTAGTTGGAGGTCCGTGAGGAGTGGTGTTCCCCGGGGGTCAGTGCTGGGTCCAGTCCTCTTCAATATCTTCATCAGCGACCTGGATGAAGGGATAGGGTGCACCCTCAACAAGTTCACTGATGACACAAAGCTGGGGGGGTGGCTGACACACCGGAAGGCTGTGCCACCATCCAGAGAGACCTGGACAGGCTGGAGAGTTGGGCAGAGAGGAGCCTCATGAAATTCAACCAGGGCAAGTGTCGGGTGCTGCACCTGGGGAGGAATAACCCCGTGCACCAGGACAGGTTGGGGGCTGACCTGCTGGAGAGCAGCTCTGTGGAAAGAGACCTGGGAGTCCTGGGGGACAACAGGATGACCATGAGCCTGCAATGGGACCTTGTGGCCAAGAAGGCCAATGGCATCCTGGGGTGCATCAAGAAGAGTATGGCCAGCAGGTGGAGGGAGGTCATCCTCCCCCTCTACTCTGCCCTGCTGAGGCTGCACCTGGAGCACTGTGTCCAGTTCTGGGCTCCCCGGTTCAAGAAGGACAGGGAACTGCTGGAGAGGGTGCAGCAAAGGGCTACCAAGATGCTGAGGGGGCTGGAACACCTCTCTTATGCAGAAAGACTGAGGGATGTGGGTCTCTTCAGTCTGGAAAAAAGACGGCTGAGGGGGGACCTTATCAGCACTTATAAATACTCAAAGGGTGGCTGTCAGGAGGATGGGGCCAGGCTCTTGTCAGTGGTGCCCGGGGACAGGACAAGAGGTAATGGGCACAAACTTGAGCATAGGAAGTTCCACCTAAACATGAGGAGGAACTTCTTTACTTTGAGGGTGGCAGAGCCCTGGCACAGGCTGCCCAGGGAGGTGGTGGAGTCTCCAACTCTGGAGACATTCCAACCCCGCCTGGACGCATTCCTGTGCAACTTGCTGTAGGTGACCCTGCTCTGGCAGGGGGTTGGACTAGATGATCTCCAGAGGGCCCTTCCAACCCTATCATTCTGTGATTCTATGATTAGACACCCGACCCCTGGGGAGGAGAAACTGCTGAGTGACCATCGGCCTGTCCCTGTCCCGCTTCCCTCTGCAGAAACATCAAGGCATTTGTACATGTTTCCCCATCAGTCCGTGCTGCCTTTATCCCCGCCAAGGCTGTGGGCTCTGGGCATTGCACTGTGCGGGGCTGGCAATGAGCAGAACACCCCATCTTTAGGACATTCCTTTCTTTTCCTGGGGGGTCCTGCTGGACTGCGCTGCCCTCCACCAGGGCTCAGCTCTCCCATGGCATCTCTTTGTTATCTAGGAGCCCCATGGAGAAGACACATCTCCTCACTCTGCACTAAGGTACAGCCCCTTTGTCACTCGGGACCCACAATATTTCACTTTCAGTACAGCAGAAATGCAAAAAATTTCTGCCTTAAAAACACTTTGCTCGAGTGCTGGGGCAAGTCGAACAAAAATAACAAAACAAAATCTCCAGAGCTCTGCTCTGGAGTCAGGTGAATTGGGAGTGACAATGCTCTTTTCTATCACAAGCAGATTTAATCTGAAAATCACATTTAATCTAAAATCACCCCGTGTTCCTATTTAACAGTTGCTGCAGGGCAGACGTGGCTTTTCCAGGGACCTCAGCAGAGCCCCTGCTCTCCTGCCAACCTCAGCCAGTACCAACCACAGCTCAAGGAAAAGGGAGCCACAGCAAGGCATTTCTGAAAAGACAGAGGCATTGTCGGGGATTTCTACAACAAACGAAGTAGGTTTTCCTTGGAGAAGTCTACTCTAACTTGTCACTCTCTTCCTCATTGGACACGACCCTGGGCCAAGAGGCGCCAGATATCTAACAGCAGCTCTGAGGCTGATTTCCTCCTCCTGGCATTCGCAGACACGCGGGAGCTGCAGCTCTTGCACTTCTGCCTCTTCCTGGGCATCTACCTGGCTGCCCTCCTGGGCAATGGCCTCATCATCACTGCCGTAGCCTGTGACCACCGCCTCCACACCCCCATATACTTCTTCCTCCTCAACCTCGCCCTCCTCGACCTGGGCTGCATCTCCACCACTCTGCCCAAAGCCATGGCCAACTCCCTCTGGGACACCAGGGCCATCTCCTTCTCGGGATGTGCTGCCCAAGTCTTCTTTCTCTTCTTCTTGCTTGGAGCAGAATATTTCCTTCTCACTGTCATGGCCTATGACCGCTACGTTGCCATCTGCAAAGCCCTGCACCACAGCACCTTCATGAGTAGCAGAGCTTGTTTCAAAATGGCAGCAGCTGCCTGGGGCAGTAGTTTTCTCAATTCTGTCCTGCACACTGCCAATACCTTTTCGCTACCGCTCTGCCGTGGCAATGCTCTGGACCAGTTCTTCTGTGAAGCCCCCCAGATCCTCAGGCTCTCCTGCTCAGACTCCTACCTCAGGGAGGTTGGGGTCCTTGTATTTAGTCTTTGTTTAGTCTTTGGCTGCTTTGTTTCCATTGTGCTGTCCTATGTGCAGATCTTCAGGGCTGTGCTGAGGATGCCCTCACAGCACGGACGGCACAAAGCCTTTTCCACGTGCCTCCCTCACCTGGCCGTGGTTTCTCTCTTTGCCAGCACTGCCATGTTTGCCTACCTGATGCCCCCCTCCCTCTCCTCCCCTTCCCTGGACCAGGTGGTGGCAGTTCTGTACTCAGTGGTGCCTCCAACAGTGAACCCCCTCATCTACAGCATGAGGAACAAGGAGCTCAAGGATGCCCTGAGGAAACTGATTCACTTGGTCATATTTCAGCAGGACTAAGCCACCCATCGCTCTTTACAAGTAATCGCCAATTCTTCTTGGGCAGCTTCTTTGCTTTGGGCATTTTCCAGTGATTGTTGTATCTGTACACGAATAATTGAATTTATCCCGCTTCTCCAGCGGCACCACCCCAGTCCGACTGACCCAAAGGCCTCCATTGAATGTGTCGATCACTACGTAGCCTCTAAGAAAAGGAGATGTCCTCAGTGCATGGTCCAAAGACTGAGATCTTCTTTCTTTAGCTGGAGTCAGGAATACCCACGAGGAATTGCACTCCAAAAGGGCCTGATGCTGTGCTTGGGTTCTCCATGGGCTCATGGGGACAAGCTCACAGGGGGATGTGTCAGCTCTCAGTTGTGGGTGTGCAGTGCCCCTGGAGATGGTGAATGGTCAGGATGCTTCTGCTTGTGACTGTCCCACATGTGAGAGGGCTGCTGGCAGTTGCCCATCGTCCTGTCTCCCACCAGGAGAGAAGAGGGGATATTTACAGACACCCTGTGCCTGGGGGTGGGCAGCAAATGCAACTTCAAAAAGCCAAGTGGAGCCACTTGGTAAAGAATACACAGGCTAATGTTGGCTCTGCAATCCCAAGAGAGGCAGGGGAGGCACAGCAGGTGCAGGGAAGGGAGCCTGGAATGTGATTCATACCACCTTCAATGAAGAGCCATGACCTGGATCTAGGGACACATCCGAACACACTGTGACCTTTAAAATGCCCTGTTTCAACATGCTCTGAGCACCTGCCACAACCTGCGGAGAGAGTTCCTGCGTGCAAGGATCCCCTCTCTTTGTTTAGTTTAGGTCTGCATCCAGCTTGACCAGCACAGCCAATCCATAGTCACCACATGGTCTCAGGGCACCACAGCCACCTTGCTCTGCAGAGCAGCAGCACCAGCTCAGGGCCCTGCAGGGAGCTCAGGAAAGGGGGCCAGGAACAGCCGGCCAGGCCAGCACAGATGCATTCCCCTGGGAAAAGCCTCTCTGGGGAACAGGGACATCCCAAGAGAAGAGCAGGACAGGCTGCGTGTGTGGAGCAGGAATGAATGAGAAAGAAAACCATCTTTCTGGCTGCACCAGCTCAGGGCAGGCTGTTCTGTCACTGGGGAGCAGGAGCTGCCTGAGGAGCCCCAGGAGCAGGATTCTTCTGCTGTCCTGGAGAGCAGATGGGGATTAGGATATCCCGGACCGGAGAAGAGGGGCAAGGAGCATCACTGTCCTACATATCCTCAGGCAATGTCCAGCCTCCAACCCTGGGGCCAGTGGGGAGGCTGATACCCCTTCTCTGCACCCAGGAAGTTTCTGTGCTCCTCGGAGGGGCTGGGAGCGTGATATGAATGCCCA
This sequence comes from Rissa tridactyla, assembly GCF_028500815.1. Classification (NCBI taxonomy): domain Eukaryota; kingdom Metazoa; phylum Chordata; class Aves; order Charadriiformes; family Laridae; genus Rissa; species Rissa tridactyla. Next base: position 651,564 of record NW_026529584.1, read on the forward strand.
GAGCTCTGCAGCACCATGTAGTGGGCACTGCTGTAGGGCCAGCTCAGACTGGGCTGTTCTTCTCATCTGCACCAGGGAGAAGGCAAAGGAGGTGTGGAGATCTGGGACACCCAGATGACACCCACAGATCTCTCCTTCCCTAAGCAACTCAGCCAGCCAATGAATCATTCCGATGAGAGCGCTGGAAAGGCAGGAAAGGCAGACGGAGAAGAAGGGACAGAGACACAGGAGAAGAGAGATAAACTATGTGAATAAAAATAGAGCAGTTCCTCAGAATCCAAGTGGATAGTAGGAAATGTTTTTTGCTGAACAATTGTACCTGTCTCTCTCACACACAGACAGAACTTCCTGCAGACAATGGAAAGGAACTGTGGCTGGATGGTCTAAAAACTCCTTTGAGAAGTGCCTGTAACACAGGTGTGATGAGATTTGGCTATTCTGAGCATTTCACTGAAGCTGGGCCCCTGCTTCCCTCCATCAGGCGAGAGCTCTTGAGCGTGCGACTCGCTCCTTGCAAGCAGTCAGGAGTGACCTGGCCAGTCCTGGGCAGGGAGTGTTTTGGGATGCAATGGGCTCCATGTGGGACAGATGGGTGTCTTTTGTAACGGGCTGGGTCTGATTATAAGGGAAATGTTTAGAAAATGTCAACAAAACGAAACAAAAAAGAAATTAAGAACAAGTTCTAAAGGAGAGAAAAGAACTTACCCTTCTGGAATTACAGTCCTCTGTTCTCATCCTCCTTCTTTGGTTTAGTTATGTTTTAACGTTGCAGACTTAGAGGGGCGATTTTGTGTGCTGTCTCCATTTGGAAGGGAAAGTGATTTTCAGATTTTCAGGTGGGATGCATTTAACGGGACACAAATGTCCTCAGCTGTAGGGACCCAGGTGCCTCTTGCCAGTGCAGATGCCCTGAGAACCTCTGCCCAGCTTCCCTGTGCAGCTGCTGGGGGCTCTGGTGTCCCTCAGCTCTCATGTGCTGGCTGCCAGTCCCAGGCAAATGCATCAGGTAACTGGGGCGTTGAGCAACTGAGGTCTGCCTGAGAAGCTGAGGAATTGTTTTCCACATTTAAAAAAATAAGAGCACATTTTCACCAGCCGAGATGATTGAATACGTTTCATAAAATGAAGATGTTTTCCCATGATGCCAAAAAGGGCATTTTCAGGAAGTGTATTAACCTCAGGACAAGAAATTAGCATTCTCTGGAGCACTGTGTTATATTTTTTATCAGGCTGCATCACTTTGTACTTTTGTTTGAGCATAATTAAGAAAAACACTTCCGTGCCTGTGTGCAGCCAGTTCTCTAAGAAAAGCAGGTGGGAAGTGGTGCCCAGGAGCTGTAACGTTCAACTACAGATTTCCGTTCTAAAAGGTTAGATTTTAACATTGTGATGTTAAAATCATGGCCAGGTGGCCACGGAGAGAAATGGCGGGGTTGGGGCGGTGAGGAGGAACTGTCTATACGGTGTTTGCCATCAAGGAGACAGCTTTTCCTACATGTCCAGAGCTCCTTAGGAGGCACCCTGGATGAATATCAGCTGAAGAATGTTGGCAACACTTATTCTGTCAGCTGGCAAAAAAGAACGCAAAAACAAACCAAAAATCTCAAAAAGTCCTTTCCCTTTGGATATTCATTGAAATCTCCCTCTTTAAAGTCCTGAAACCTCTCCAACTGGCTGTACAAGGCTTGAAGACTTGAAGAATCTTATGGGGAAAGGCATGGCTCATCAGAGCTTTTTGCATTTTAACGACCATGTGATGTATTTGGTGCTGACTCCCATGAACCTAAGTTACTGTGAGGAGAGTGAACAAACCACTTGAGAAGTTAAAGTCAGATGGCTCTGATGCTGAGTCAACCTCTGATGTGTTCTGTCAAGGAAAGGTCCATTTTAATGACATCAGAAGCACCCACAAAAACCGTACATCGGCTCCTTCCTAAAAGCTACACAGGCAGTGGGGAAATCACAGGCCATGTTCCTGCTCCTGCCCTACCAGGTACGCGGGCAGCAGTGACTTCACCAGCTCCTACACAACCCATGGGCCTCTTCCTGGCCTATCAGCTCAGCGGTCACAGGTGACCTTGCAAACACCTACACAAGATGGGGGCTTAGTCCTTGCCTACCAGCTTCTCAGGTACCTGGGACCTCAAAACACCCAACACAAGACATGTTTCTCCTGGGCTTCTCAGGCACCAGTGACATCGCAGAGACATCCACAAGCCAGGTGACAGCTCCTGGCCTCTCGTCTGCACAGGCATCAGTGACCTCACAGGCACCTACACGAGCTGTGCACCTGGGCCTGCCTTATCAGCTACTCAGCCAAGAGTGACATCACAAGGACAAGCCTGAGCCACGTGTCTCCTATCAGCTACACCAGCACCAGTGACCTCACCAGCCCCTACAGGAGCCCTGGCCTTCCTCCTGCTCTATCAGCTACTCAGGCACCACAGACCTGACCCCCACATCTCCCCCTGCTTGCTGTCTGCTCACCTCTGAGATACGACTCCTCACAAGCTCCTGCACAGACCAGAAGCCTCCTCTTGGCCTGTTGGCTACTCAGGCAGCAGCTCCTCACAAGCACATACCAACCTATTTGCTGCCTGCTCGTCTTTTGGGGGGACCCAAGCCAGTACTGACCCCCCTCTCCGTCACTTGCTCACCCCTCCTAGAAGGGGGCCGTAGCCCCTGGGCATGTTCCAGCGTGTCCGTGCCCCACCACCTTTCGGGCACCCCTCCGCCCTCTTGAATTCCCCCCAGCCCACCCTGTCAGGGCTTGTTCTGCAGCCTGGTAAAGTGGGGGGCCCCCACCCGGCCTTTTCCTTCTGCTTCCGTTCACATTTAAACTGTAATTCTTCACTACACTAAATCTTACTGAAGAAGGATTTATTCAATTTAAAATGATGGACAAACCACAATGGTGGCCCCCGTGCATGCAGGGGAAGGGCCTTCCGGATCTGATGCACTTCCGGGTCTACCCAGCCGGGGTGGCCGGTGCTGGCAGCCAATCAGAAGAGAGCAGAGGCCCGGTAGAGGAGAGGGGGCGGGACTTCTGCCGGAAGCTGGTGGGCGGGGCAGCTGTCAGGCCGAGTGGCCATCAAGAATAAGGTGCAGGGCCCCAAACCTGAGGCAAAGGCTCAGGGAGGCAGCGATGGGAACCAAAGGTGGTCAGTCACGCTGAGGGATGGAGGCGTGTGAGAGGGGGAGTGTTTATTCCAGCAAGGTCATCTGAGCGGGGACCTTGTTAATGGGGAAACGGGGAGAAAAAAGGGGAAAGCAGAAGCAGAGTGCACTGAGCCACAAACTTGAGAAAAGAACCATGGAGTCCATGGCAAGAAAGAACTTTTGCCAGTCCCAGGAATTGGTGGGCCATCAAGAAAGTCCAGGTGGCACCTCCAGGAAGATCCAGTGGCCGTTTGAAATGAGAACGTTGTGAGTCAGAGGGAGCCTGGTCTGGGAGGGATGCAGGAATGAATAGAGCTGTGCAAAGCCCTGAGGGACATGCAGCGGAAGGGGGAGCAGGGAGGAACCAAGAGGGGGGAGGCAGAACATGGTGTAAAAGAGGCCAGTTGCATGTCAGACTGGATTGACCGGGAAAGGGATGGAGTTTTTAGGAAGAGAGAAGGGCCAGGGGCTGCTGGTGTGTTCGGAACCCACAGGGAAACGGCTGTGAAATGCTTCATAGGATTTGGGGTGTGTTCCTCTAAAGAAGTTGTCATGGTCAGTGGCCCAGCTGAAGTGCCTCTGTACCAACGCACGCAGCCTGGGGAACAAAGAGGAGGAGCTGAGCACCCTTGTGCAGCTGGAATCCTCACGGCTGGGGTTTGCTACAGGCCACCCGAGCAAGAGGAGCCTTTTGACGAAGCGTTCTTACTTCACCTCCAGGAAGCACCACACTCAGAGGCTGAGATCTACTGGGGGACTCCAGTCACCCTGGCAGCTGCTGGAAGAGCATCCCATGAAGCTGTGAGCAGTGCAGGAGACTCATGGAGTGTGTTGACGAAGGGATTGAGGGCAGCCCTGCAGAGACGGGCGTGAGGATGCTGGGGCTGGAGTAACTGAACATGAACTGGCAATGTGCGCTGGCAGCCCCGAACCATGCTGTGATTCTATGATTCGATGTCTCTATGACCTACACCCAAGGGAGCACATGGCAGTGGTGGTTACCCAGCGGATGTTACTCCAAACCTGAAGTGATCTCGGGAAACTGAGTTTCCCACAACAGGACACTCCTAGGAGTAGCTGCTGGCACTTGTGCTCCCTCAAATTCATCTCATCACACACATGAAATGTGTATTCCTAAGTCTGTGATGCAAGAACAAACTTCTGATGCAGTCATTTTGTGTCCCTCCATGGAGGGACAGAGCAGCTCTCTGAGCTGAGGTGAGTGGCTGTTGCTGCAGCTGTGAGGGGCTGGTTGGTGACGATTACCCTGGGGCAGGTTCCCCGGGGTGTCCAGGGACCGTGGCACAGAGCAGGTCCTGCTCTGCTGGTCCTTCCTGTCTCTCCAGAAGGCCTGGCTGTGTGAGAACACTGCTGTGTGCACCCAGCCTTCACACTCACACAGCTGAGCTCTGCACTGGTGTTTTCCTCTCCCGAGCACTTCCCAGCTCAGCCCAGGTAAAGCCAAAGCTGCGTGTGTAAGCAAAGCAAAATAAAGCATTCATTCACGGCTTGATTTTCTGCTGCTGCCTTTATTTTGTTTCAAGTATGGAGGGAGTCTGGCTTCTCATGTACATCAGGTCATTGGGCAAGAAACAACACCTGAATGCTTAAGAAGTGAGATTAGGAAAAATATTATTGGAAGACTAAAAAAAGAGCACGAGAGAAAAAAGAGAAACAGAGAAAGAGAGGAAGGAAAGCAAGGAATGAGAGCAAGGAAGGAAAGCAAGGCAGGAATAAGGAACAAAACAAGGAAGGAAGCAAGAAATGAAGGAAGGAACCAACGAACGAATGAACAAAGGAACGAATGAACAAAGGAATGAAGGAACAATGGAACGAAGGAATGAAAGGAAAGAAGGAAGAAATGGAAGGAAGGAAGGAAGGCAGGCAGGCAGCAAGGAAGGAAGGCAGCAAGGAAGGAAGGAATAATGAGAGAAAGAAAGAAAGGAAGGAAGGAAGGAAGGAAGGAAGGAAGGAAGGAAGGAAGGAAGGAAGGAAGGTTATGAACAAAAGGTCGTCCTGCTGTTTTCAGTGAATATGCTGGGAGTCATAGGAGAAAGACAGTTACCTCATCGTTGCTGAAATACAGTATATTGCAATAGTTTCCTAAGGGCATCCCTGAGCTCCTGGTTCCTCATGCTGTAGATGAGGGGGTTCACTGCTGGAGGAACCACCGAGTACAAAACTGACACCACTAGGTCTAGAACTGGAGAAGAGACAGAGGGGGGCTTCAGATAGGCAAACATGCCAAAACTGATAAAGAGAGAGACCACGGACAGGTGAGGGAGGCATGTCGAAAATGCTTTATGCCGTCCCTGCCCAGAGGGCATCCTCAGCACAGCCCTGAAGATCTGCACATAGGACACCACGATGAAAACAAAACATGCAAAAGAAAAAAAGGAACCAAACACCATAAGCCCAACTTCCCTGAGGTAGTCTGATTGTGAGCAGGAGAGCTTGAGAATCTGGGGGATTTCACAGAAGAATTGGTCCACAGCATTGCCTTTGCAGAGAGGTATTGAAAATGTATTGGCAGTGTGCAGCAGAGCATGGAGAAAGCCACTGCCCCAGGCAGCTGCTGCCATGTGGACACAAGCTCTGCTGCCCAGGAGGGACCCATAGTGCAGGGGTTTGCAGATGGCAACATACCGGTCGTAGGCCATGACGGTGAGAACACAATATTCTGATGTTATCAAAAGTAGAAACAGAAAGACCTGGGCAGAACATCCTGAGTAGGAGATGGCCCTGGTGTCCCAGAGGGAATTGGCGATGGCTTTGGGCAGAGTGGTGGAGATGCAGCCCAGGTCAAGGAGGGCGAGGTTGAGGAGGAAGAAGTACATGGGGGTGTGGAGGCGGTGGTCACAGGCTACGGCAGTGATGATGAGGCCATTGCCCAGGAGGGCAGCCAGGTAGATGCCCAGGAAGAGCCAGAAGTGCAAGAGCTGCAGCTCCCGCGTGTCTGCGAATGCCAGGAGGAGGAAGTGGGTGATGGAGCTGCCGTTGGACATCGCATCCCTTTGTTCCCGAGGTACTGCCAAAGGAGGAAAGCCCACTCACAAGTCAGGACAGCTCTGAGCAAATCTCTTCCCATTGCCTGCCCTTCCAAACCCAAGCTGCGGAAACACACTGTGCCTGCGTCCTTTTTTCCAGGAGCTTTCTGCATTGCCCTTGTTGGAGCTCTCATTGTTGCTGGCCAAGTGTGCCGTGAGGAGCAGAGCTCTGCTTGTGGGCTCCCAAGGAGTCATCCCTGCTCCACAGCAGCGGGGATTGGGGAAAGGGGTTACAGCTTCTGCCATTCACTAGTTACCTCATCTGTAATCCAGTTGTAACGCAGAGGAGCTGCTCAGCATATTCCTGCAGGAAAACCTCAAGGAAACTCCTGGTTGTCCTCAAACTGCAGTGACATGAGCAGAGCCAGCTCACTCCTCAGCCTTGTTGGGTGGGAAAGACCACGCAGCTTTTGACTCACTCCCCCCTGACCCCCTGCAGAGGGATAGGGATAAGAGGGAGAAAAAGGAATAAAAATCTCATGGGTTGAGATAGAGACAGTTTGATAGACTAGTAACGGGAAAGAAAATAACAATCATTGCAAAAGAATATAGGAAACCAGGAGTGATGCAGTACAATTGCTTACCCCCCGATGCCCATCCCGAGCAGCGAACACGGATTCCTGCCACCCGGCCAACCCCCATTTCTGTACTGAGCAGGACCAGCCCAAGGCATTTTATTGACCTCTCTGGTGGTTTTGGTGTTGAGTCCCTGAAGCTCAGACACAGGGGAGGCTGATGAAACCTCTCCAGAAGTCAACGTCAGATGTAATTTTGAAAGTTTCTTGGAGCGTTAATGGGTCCCACTGAGGGCCATTACTGCCAAAGGCTCCTGGGGGCTCGTTCGAGGGAAAACTGGAGGCAGTGAGGGCAGGTAGGCAAAGGCAATGGAGAGGTGTCTCTGATGCTGGCTAATGCTGAATGTGTGAGAGGAAGGCAAAGGGCCAAGCCCTGGCCTCCAGCCCCTGGGAAGGGAGATCCTGCCCCACAAGCACAGCTCAGGGCTCTTCCTGGGGCATTGTGATGGGAGGACGTGCAATGCCAAGGGCAGAAAGACAGAATGACGGCTCCCGGGTGGGGAAGAGGAGGCGCTAAGGCCCTAGTGCTGTAAGGATGAGGTGTCTTCTGGTAGCCTTGGTGGCACCGACAACAGCCACAGCCAAGAGGAGAAAGACATAAGCACTGTTGGGGGCTTTCAGCCTTGCCAACTCCCTTGATCATCTCCACCACAGGCTGTGCTATGGTGTCCCACATCTGCTCCTCTTCCCCTGCAGGCTGCAGACATCCCCCCTGCTTCCCCGTCTTGCTCTCCCCTCAGCATCTCACTGCCTTTACTCATCTCTCTCCATCGTCCTTGGCTGTTCCTGAAACACAACGCCTTGGGCTGATCCCGACTCCCTCTGGGTGATCTGTTGCAGCACAGCGCTGCCCTTGCAGTGGCATTTCTTTCTCCTGGTGTCCAGTCTCCACCTCCCAAGCTGCCCTTTCTTGCATTTTTTCTTTCTCCTGCTGTTTCCCACCAAAGAAAAGATCCATCATCTCACAAACAACCCTTCAACCAGTCTCAGGCTATTCCAATAGTGCCCAGAGCCTCCCTGCCACTGGGCCAGAGAAGCCCAGGTCCCTCCGCCTCTCCACCAAGCACATGTGCACTGGGCCCTAAAGGCCATCGTGGCAGACCTCCTCTGGACACTCTCCAGGTCCTCTCCACTTCTCCAAAATGGGGAGCCGCACACTGGGACACAGCTGTGTGCGTTGGGCCACAGCAGTGCTGAGTCAAAGGGGAAGGTGACTCAAGTTGCCTGGGGGGCACACGCTCCTCCTCCTGCAGCCCCGTAGGCAGCCGGCCTTGTTCATAGTGAGCGTGCATCAATGGCTCATGAGGCGTCCCTCAGGGTGCCCAGCCCCGTCTCCGCAGGGTCACTGCTCAGCACATCAGGTCCCAGCCTGTCCTGCTGCATTGGGGTTATTCTTCCCCGGGATGCAGGACTGGCCACTTCTCCTTGAAAGACTTCAAGACATTTCTGTTGGCCAAATCCCAGCGTTTCTCCAGCTGCCCCTGGACTCAAGCTCCATTTGGTCAGCTGTTAATGTTTGTGTGCAGATGGTCACCCTGATGCTTGTTCCCCAGGGCTCGGTATTGGGGCCAGTTCACTTTAAGATTTTTATCAATGATCTGGATGAGGGGATTGAGTGCACCCTCAGTAAGTTTGCAGATGACACCAAGTTGGGTGGCAGTGTCAACCTGCTTGAAAGTAGAAAGGCATTGTAGAGGGATCTGGAGAGTCTGGATCAATGGGACAAGGCCAATGGTATGAGGTTCAAGCAGGCCAAGTGCCGGGTCCTGCACTTGGGTCACACCAACCCCATGCAGTGTTACAAGCCTGGGGAGGAGTGGCTGGAGAGCTGCCCTGCAGGAAAGAACCTGGGGGTGTTGGTTGACTGCCGGCTGAATATGAGCCAGCAGTGTGCCCAGGTGGCCAAGAAGGCCAACAGCATCCTGGCCTGTATCAGGAACAGTGTGGTGAGCAGGAGTAGGGAAGTGATCGTCCCCCTGTACTCGGCACTGGTGAGGCCCCACCTGGAGTACTGTGTCCAGCTTTGGGCCCCTCACCACAAAAAAGACATTGAGGTGCTGGAGCAGGTCCAGAGAAGGGCAATGGAGCTGGTGAGGGATCTGGACAATCATTTTATGTGGAGCAGCTGAGGGACATGGAATTGTTTAGCCGGAGAAAAAGAGGCTGAGGGGAGACTTCTGACTGTCTACGACTCCCAGAAAGGAGGTTGTAGAGAGGTAGGGATCCGTCTCTTCTCCCAAGTAAGAGGGAACTGGACAAGAGGAAACAGCCTCAAGTTGCATGAGGGGACGTTTATACAGGATATTAGGAAAACTTTTTACACTGAGGGGGTTATTAAGCATTGGAACAGGCTGCCCAGGGAAGTGGTTGAGGCACCATCCCTGGAGGTATTTAAAAGACGGACAGACATAGTGCTTAGAGCTATGGTTTAGTGATGGCTTTTGTCAGAGGTAGGTTGATGGTTGGAGTAGGTGATCTGAAAGGTCCCTTCCAACCAAGCCAATTCTATGATTCTATTCACCTTTCATGCCCTTTTCCACTCTTTTTCCACTCTCAAGTTCTTCTCTTGGATCATCCTCATCCCCTCCCATACAAAGAACCAACTCTTTTTCACCATTTCCTTGTTGGCCCTTCCCTTGGTGTTTCTGAGATGGTGACAGTGGCACTTTCCACCTTCATCATGACATCCATTAGGCCATTAGGATGTCCAAAAGCCGCAAGAAGGTCTCCTTGGAGCTTTTCTGTTTCCAGGCTCAATAACTTCAACTCTCTCAGCTTTTCTTCCTAGGAGAGGTCTTCCAGCCCTCCAATGGTTGTTGGTGATCCTTTTCTTGACCCGCTCTATAAGGTCCATGTCTTTCTTGTGCTGGGGCCTCTAGAACTGCACACAGTGTTCCAGATGAAGTTCTATGAGACCGGAGTAGAGAGGGGGAATCCCCTCCCCCCACCTGCTGGGCACGCTTCTGTAGATGCAGCCCAGGCTATGACTGGCTTTCTGGGCTGCAAGTGCACGTTGACGGCTCTTGTCCAATGTTTCACACACCAGCATCCCCAAGTCCTTCTCTACAGGGTTGCTCTCAATCCATTCAGCAGTCCGTCTCTATTGATACTGGGGATTGCCCCGACCCAGGTGCAGGACCTTGGACGTGGCCTTGTTGCACTTCCAGAGGGTCACACGTGTCCCATTTACCAGTGACTAAAACAGCTGAGAGTTCCTTTCCCAAGGTTTAGGGTCTTGACTGTAGTTTTCAGCTGGCATATATCCCTTCAGATCATGAATTCCACCAGGGGCTGAACGCTGCAGCACAGGCTGCCACCAGTCTTGGCCTCTCCAATAAGTATCTCTGAGTTGGTGACAGGACGAGGGAGCTGGGTTTGGGTTTAGGCGTGAGGCATGTGGTGAGGGTTTCAGCTTTGGCGTTAGTGTTCAGGGAAGGGCTACAGATGAGAGCTGCAGGTGAGGGATTAGGGTTAGTGTCCAGGCAAAGGCTTAGGGGGAGCTGCGTCGTGCCGAGTCTGAGGGGCAAGAGTGTGGAAGGCACTCAGCGTGTATGGGCCCTGGTGGTGAGCAGAGGGAAAGCTCATGTGGTGATGGCCAAAAGCATCCCCATTGCAATGAGCTGGGGATTAGCACTGGGCCCCTTGGCTTGGCAGGGCACATCCAGGGGGCTACAGCACACAGGATGTCTCTGCCTCCTTTCTTTGTCACCCTGAAATCACTGCCTCTGGTTTTCTGCTCCAATCAGCCCCCAGGGAGGCACGCTTCCATTTCCTGAAGCAGCTTCATCACCCACAGCCCTCAGCAGACCCTGCTGAACCTCCAAGGCTCTTTATTCCCACCAGGGCCCTCCACACTGCGTGACTTTCCCCTGGGAGCTTCTTAACATGAAGGAACTGTAATGAGTTTATTCTTGCATCTCAATTCACCGTATGGTTGCAGGGGGACCTTGAGGAGAGACTGTCTCCAAGGAAGAGTTTTGCCCGAGTTTGCTGGAGAAGAAAAGTTTTGTTTAACAAGCACATAATGTAACATGGGCAGGGACATCGCTAGAGACATGAGTTGGTGACAAGGCTCTGGGATGGAAAGTTGGCCAAGAATAAGGCACAGTTTACTTAATCTGCCACACTGTCTCTTTAGCCAACTCACTAACTGTGCGTATATTTAGAATTTCCTATCAATCTCTCCAACGTATTTCTTTTATGGTGGTGGTTTGAGGAAGGTGGAGCTTATTGGAGGCTTGGACTTGGCATATAGTGGAGGAATGCATTGGGTTTCTTTAATTAATTGGTATAATTTTTTCCTTCTGGCTGTTCAAATTTAATAAGAATCCCTTGTCTATTTACAGCCAAGTCTCCGGGAGAATCGGGCAGGAATTGGTGCAAAGGAGCTGTGAACATTCAGCTGCAGACTCAGCGCACAAGTCTGGTGTAGGAAAAGAATGCAAGTCCCAGGCAGCCCCAAGAGAAACGGTGGGGAGGAGGAGGTGGGGGGGCAAGTTGTCTGTACAGTGGGGGACCTCGAGGAGATGGCAGTTGCTACCTCTCCGGTCCTCCTTAGGAGACCCTCTGGTTCAGTATCAGTTGGAGAAAGCTGCAAGCATTTCCTCTGGAAAAATAAAAGGACTAATGAAAAGCCCTTTCCAAACGAAAAATTACCTTTTTATTAAGTGCTTCTTGAAACCTTCCACTTTAAGTAGACTCCTGAGACCTCTCCACTGAGCTGTACCAGGCTAGAAGCCCTGAAGAAAATCATGGCAGAGCTGTGGCTCCTTAGGGCTTTCTGCACTTTAACGAGCCCCATGGGGCATTTGCTGCTGAGCCCAGGAATGCCAGATACTGAGAGGAGCTTGAACAACCTGTGCAGGAATTCAAGTCCGAAGCAAACGCCAAAGTGTCTTGGAGCATTAATTGTCCCCACTGAGGGCCATGACAGACCAAGCCTCCCCATGGATTTGTTTGAGCAGGCAACTGGAGGCTGTGATTACAGGGAGGCAAAGGCACTGTGCAGGTGGAGCTGATGCTGAGTAAAGCCGTGATGTATTTTATCTCGCCAAGCGGCCAGCCCTGGGAAGGGGGATCCTGTCCCTCACACTGGCTCAGGGCTCCTCCCGGGGCGGTGAGGTGTTGGGTAGGCAATGCCCAGTGAAGGACAACGGCACCACACCTCCCAGCCTCCCTGGGGGGTGCAAGGAAGCAGTGAGGCCCCGGTTCCCTGAGATTAAGGTGTCTCCTTTCAGGCCTTGGTAGCAAAGACAACAGCCACAGCCAAGGGGACAAAGACCTGCAGGCTGTGGACACCCAACCTCTTTCCTCCCCTTCCTCCCACTGGGGCATCTCCTCGCCTTTCCTGACAGCTCTTCTTCCTCCCTGCCTGTTCCTTGGAACACCCAGCGTTGCGCTGATCCAGGCTCCCTCTGGGTGACCTCAGGAGTCACAGCACTGTCCTTCATGGGACATTTCTTTCTCCTCATGTCCAGTCTCGTTGTGAATGTTGATTTGGGATCCTGCCCAACTTTGAGGTGGCAGCAATTTCAGATTTAGTAACACGGGGTTAAGTCATACGATTCTAACAATACTTCACCATTTGCCAGTTCTCAAAGTGATTTATCAAAATTTGCTATAACCAACACAGTGACATATTTAAAGATTCAAAAAAGGAAAGGTTCACCGGACACGTACGACAGTTTCCTGAATCGAATCAGACACTCGCAACCACAAGACTTACAACAGTTTCCTAAATCGAGTTGCACACACAGAAAGTTGCTGAGGTGACCATCTCTGTGCAGGTAAGTCCACACTGGGGAAGGGAATCATGGCAAAAAGGGCCAGCGAGGGGCTCCTTTGGGAGCTTTTTGAAGTGAGGAAAAGCGGCCAGCCTGTGCCGGAAACCGGCCGCTCGTGGGTGGTCTGCTGAGGAGGTGTGGGCAGAGCCAGCACCACGGGCAGCAGATCTAAAGGAGGCGTACTCGCTGGGACCACTTCCCCCCTCATAAAAGAAGCCTTTTGGGACCACAGCGACCTGGTCACTGCGCACTGAGTAAGCATGCAGCGCATGGGCATCACCCAGGGCGTCACCGGGGAGCACCACAACAAGGTGGTCATCACCCTCTCGGATGGAGTTTAGCTCTGGTCTCCACCCGGCAGAAGGTCGTGCTCTCAACCTTAGCCAGGATGGATGTGGGAACCCAGAGAGAGCTCCCACAGGAACATACAGCCGTCCAGGTCACAGGCTGCAGGGGGTGCCAGAGCCTTTCACTGGTAACGCGGGGCAGCTGTAACAGCTGCTGTGTGCCTTGTGAACAGGTGAACCATCTGCTCAGCCTGGTGGCAGAGCTGTGAGAGGAAGTCAAAAGGTTAAGGAGCATTAGGGAGGCTGAACAAGACACAGACTGGTGGAGCCAGGTTCTGCCCTCCTTGAAACAGAAGCAGGAGCACCTATCAGAAAGTCACCGGGATCCAGGGACCCCTGTATCCTGCCCTGTCAGGCAGAAGACAGAAGCCTAAATGCAAAGAGTGAATGGAGGGAAATTCATGGTCAGGGCAGGAGGCGAACTCCCTCCTTGCCCACCTTGTCCCCCACCCCGGTACCTCTGAACAACAGATATGAGGTTCTGGTTGAGGAAGGCCAGTCAAATGAGGATGTGGATGATGGGCAATCCACACCAGAGATGTCTCCACAGTCAGAATGGTGTACCACCCGTATCACAACCACAACCCCAAGGAAGAAAAGAAGGGTTATGGTCGTTGGTGACTCCTTCCTGAGGAGAACAGAGGGTCCAATATGCCGGGTAGACCCTCCTCATAGAGAAGTCTGCTGTCTTCCTGGAGCCCGGGTGAAGGACATCACCAGGAAACTTCCTCGCTTGATACAGTCCTCAGCCTATTACCCATTACTGATCTTCCTTGTAGGTGGAGAGGAAGCTGCGACTCATAGACCAAGAGCAATCAAAGGGGACTTCAGGGCCTTGGGAAGGTTGGTGAGGGAATCTGGGACACGGGTTATTTTTTCCTCACTCCTTCCAGTTGCAGGCAGTGACAATGGAAGAAACAGACGGATCCAGTCTATTAATCCGTGGCTCCATGGCTGGTGTCACCACCACAATTTCATTTTTGTTGACAATGGGATGGCCTACACGGCACCGGGCTTGCTGGCATCACCTGGGAGACACCTTTCTCAAAGGGGGAAGAGGGTCTTTGCTCAAGAGATTGTGGGGCTGATCGACAGGGCTTTAAACTAGATGTGAAGGGGGAGGGGGATGATAATATCAGGCTTGTCTGTGACCAGCTGTGGGATAACACATCAGGGTTAGGGGGACAGGGCACTAGTGAGGGCCTCTGACCTGTTGCCCGGGGGCATGCTGGGAACACTGCATCATAGTCAAAGTCTTACAGAGACGAGCCAGGGGCTTCTGAGGTTGTTGGAGTCAACAGGGAAACACCCATGAAACACCTCAAGGTGATCTCCTCTAAGAAGGTAACACAGGCAACAGCCCAGCTGAAGTGCCTCTACACAAACGCACGCAACATGGGTAACAAACAGGAGGAGCTGGAAACTACCATGCTGCTGGAAAGCTATGACCTAGTGGCCATTACTGAAACCTGGTGGGACGAATCCTATGGCTGGAGTGTGGCTATCAATGGCTACAAGCTGTTGAGGAAGGAGGGGCAGAGGTGTTGCCCTCTCTGTTCAGCAAGGGATAGAGTGTGAAGAGATGTCCCTAAAGAACAGCCAAGAGGAAGTCAAAAGCTTATGGGTAGGCATTAGAGACCTGGTGGTTGGTGTCTACTACAGGCCACCTGATCAAGGGGAACCTTCTGATGAAGCCTTCTTCCTGCAGCTACAGGAGGCATCACGCTCGAAGGCTCTCGTCCTGCTGGGGGATTTCAACCACCCTGACACCTGCTGGAAAAGTCACACGGTGAGCCGTAGACAATCCAGGAGGTTCCTGGAGTGCCTCGACAATAATTTCCTAAGACAGGAAATAGACAGCCCTGCCCGAGGGGATGCCATACTGGACCTGACAGTTACCAATGCGAGTGAGCTCATTGGGGATGTCAAGATTGGAGGCAGCCTGGTGTGCAGTGACCACGCACTGGTGGAGTTCACAGTCCTAAGGGATACGTGTCAGACAAGGGCGTAGTCAGGACCTTGAATTTTAGGAAAGCAAACCTCTGGATCGTCGTAGAGTTAGTCAATAGGACCCCCTGGGAAATGGTCCTCAGGGACAAGGGGGCAGAAGAGAGCTGGCAGATCTTCAAGGACGCTTTCCATAGAGCACAAGGGCTCTCGATCCCCAGGTGTCAGAAATCAAGCAAGAAAGGGAAGAGACCAGCATGGCTGAGTTGGGACCTGCTGGTCAAACCAGAAAAGGAAGGTTAAAGAAAGCGTGCCCTCCCTGATGACTGAGAATGGCAAACTGGTAACAACAGACGAGGAGAAGGCTGAGGTTCTCAACAATTTTTGCCTTAGTCTTCACTGCCAGCCTCTCTCCTCACACCTCCCAAGTTGAAGGACTTCAAGATGGGGACCTGGGGGACAAAGTCCCTCCCACTGTAAGTGAAGACAAAGTTTGTGACCACCTGAGGAACCTGAACATACACAAGTCCATGGGGCCTGATGCACCCCAGAGTCCTGAGGGAATTGGCTGATGTAGTTGCCAAGACACTCTTCATGATGTTGGAAAAGTCATGGCAGTCAGTTAAAGTCGGATTTGATGGGAGGACTGTTATGTGGATAAGGAACTGGCAGAAGGTTCGCATCCAGAGGTGGTCATCCAGTGGTCAATGGCTCGATGTCCAGATGCAGAGGGGTAACAAGTGGTGTCCCTCAGGGATCCGTCTTGGGACCAGTGCTGTTTAATATCTTCATCAATGATTTAGACAGTGGGATCAAGTGCACCCTCAGCAAGTTTGCCGATGACACCAAGCTGAGTGGTGTGGTTGACATGCCAGAGGGACAGGATGTCATCCAGCGGGACCTGGGGTTGTTCAACAGCAAAAATTTCTATAGGTACACATAGGTAAGAAGAAGACTAAGGAAGGTGTGGGCCCCCTCCGAAAGGAAACGGGGGAGCTGGTGACAAGTGATATGGAGAAGGCCGAGGTTCTCAACAACTTCTTTTCCTCAGTCTTCACTGGCAAGGGCTCCAGCCACACTCCCGGAGTCACAGAAGACAATGGCAGGGGTTGGACAGAACTGCCCATCGTAAGTGAAGATCAGGTTCATGACCATCTGATGAACCTGAGAGTGAACAAGTCCATGGGACCTGATGGGATACACCCACGGGTACCGAAGGAACTGGTGCATGAGGTTGCTAAACCGCTCTCTATTATATTCCAAAAGTCATGGCAGTCTGGTGAAGTCCCCACTGACTGGAAAAGGGGAAACATAATCCCCATTTTCAAAAAGGGAAAGAAGGAGGAAGCAGGGAACTCTAGGCCAGTCAGTCTCACCTCTGTGCCTGGTAAGATTATGGAGCAGATCCTCCTGGAGGCGCTGCTGAGGCAGAAGAATAATGAAGAGGTGATTGGTACAATCAACATGGCTTCACCAAGGGAAAATTGTGCCTGACAAACCTGGTGGCCTCCTATGAGAAGGTCGCAACATCAATAGACAAGGGGAGAGCAACTGACGTCATTTACCTGGACCTGAGCAAAGCCTTTGACACTGTCCCGCATGACATCCTGGTCTCCAAGCTGATAAAATATGGGCTTGATGGACTGACAATTCAGTGGATAAAGGACTGGCTTGACGACTGCACCCAAGGAGTGGCTGTCAATGGGTCCATGTCCAAGTGGAGGCCAGTGACAAGTGGAGTCCCTCAAGGATCAGTACTGGGACCGGTCTTGTTTAACATCTTCGTCAGCGACATGGACAGTGGCGTAGAGTGCACCCTCAGCAAGTTTGCCGACGACACCAAGCTGTGTGGGGCGGCTGACAGGCTGGAGGGAAGGGATGCCATCCAGAGGGACCTTGACAGGCTGGGGAGGTGGGCCCATGCCAACCTCATGAAGTTCAACAAGACCAAGTGCAAGGCCCTCCATCTGGGTCGGGGCAATCCCAAGCACCGATATAGGCTGGGCAGTGACTGACTTGAGAGCAGCCCTGAAGAAAAGGACTTGGGGGCGCTGGTAGATGAGAAGCTGCACATGAGCCATCAGCATGCACTAGCAGCCCAGAAAGCCAATCGTCTCCTGGGCTGCATCAGGAGAAGTGTGGCCAGCAGGGCGAGGGAGGTGATTCTCCCCCTCTACTCCACTCTCCTGAGACCCCACCTGGAGTACTGCATCCAGTTCTGGAGCCCCTACTACAAGAGAGATATGGGCGTGCTGGAACGCGTCCAGAGAAGGGCCACAAGGATGATCAGAGGGCTGGAGCGCCTCTCCTATGAGGACAGACTGAGTGAGTTGGGGTTGTTCATTCTGGAGAAAAGAAGGCTCTGAGGAGACCTTCTAGTGGCCTACCAGTATCTTAAGGGGGCCTACAAGAAAGCTGGTGAGGGACTTTTTAGGATGTCGGGTAATGGTAGGACTAGAGGGAATGGATTAAAACTAGAGACGGGACTATTCAGACTGGACGTCAGGAAGAAGTTCTTTACCAGGAGGGTGGTAAGACACTGGAACGGGTTACCCAGAGAGGTGGTGGAAGCCCTGGATGGGGCTCTGAGCAACCTGATCTAGTGGGAAATGCCCCTTCACATGGCAGGGGGGTTGGAACTAGATGATCTTTAAGTTCCCTTACAACCCTCAAAATTCCATCATTCTGTGATTCCATGATTCAGCGTGGAGAAGAGAAGGCTCCAGGGAGACCTGATAGCGGCCTTCCAGTACCCGAAAGGGGCCTACAAGAAAGCGGGGGAGGGGCTGTTTGCAAAAGCATGTAGCGATGAGGGGCAACGCCCCTGCAGGGGGGTTGCACTAGATGGCCTTTAGAGGTCCCTTCCAACCCAACACATTCTATGATTCTAAACAGGCATAAAAGTTAACCGATATAGCTAAGATATATCCCTTTTTGCAAAAAGTAGTGCATTATTGGTACCAAATGATCTTTGAAACCTCAAAAGCAGGTGTTTCTATACATCTCCACAACTGTGTAGAAAAACTTCTTTAGCTGCCATTGCAGACTTCTAAATTTAGAAGAGAATCTCACCCTGGGAGTCTAGAGTAAAACTGAAGGTCAACTGAAAATGTATTAAAGTCGGCGGCACTCAATACAGCAAAGGGAAAATGTAAAGACCTCAGATTCAAATTCACAGTCTCTGTGAGAGCTAACACCACGTGAAGATTTAGTTTTACAGATATCTGGAAAAATACACAAAAATAAAAGGGCATTAAAAAAGCAGCAGGAAAGACCTGATGAGAATTAGCAGAGACGCACATTAGTAGTCTCTCCAGTTTTGCTAACCGATGGGGAAATCAGAGGAAATGGGAGTAGAGAAAAAAATTCAAGCTAAGCCAACTAAAAGGTTTTTAGGAATTCTTAAGACATTGAGAAGCCTAAACAAAAGCGCCACATTCAGTTGGAGAAATTGACAGGAAGGGAAGTAAGAGAAAAGCAGAGGTTTCCATAACCTCAGACAGAATTGCCACATCCCACAGAAGTGTCTGCGTGACTGGAAAAGTAAGGCTGCTGGAAGAGTGGGTGCATATTGTAGGGAGGACGCAGCATTAGGAGGAGCGTGGGTCACCCACACCAGGGGAGCTGTCATCTCACTCCACTGAAACCTGGAGTGGCCACCTCGGGGCTCGTGTGCCCCTCACTGGGGCTTCCTGTTCTAGACAAGTGGGGAGGAATGGAGAGCGTCCAGAGAAGCTCTGCCAATATGGGATTCATGGCCTCAAGCACACGCCCCGTGAGGGGAGGCTGAGGGTCCTGGTCTCCTTCAGCCTGGTGAAGTGGGGGCTCAGAGCATCACAGTCATGACCTGTAACTGCGTGAAGGGTGGTTTCAGAGATGCTGGAGCTTTTCTTCATGGTGGAAAAAAAAGCAGGAGAAAGGAAGGATGCCACAAAGTTTGGATTGGGAGGTTGAGACCAGAAATGACCAGAAGAAACTGTCACCCCAAGGGCAGTACTGTGGTACAAGAGGACACCCAGGGGGAGGCTGGACCAGCCCATGGCTTTGTCTTTCCAGGAACAGCCAGGGAGGATGGAGAGATATCAGTAAGGGTAGTGAGATATTGGGGTGAAATCAAAAAGACAATTGGGTGCCTTCAAAGAAAGAGGTGCAGGTATGGGACACCAAAGGAGTAACACCTTCAGGTTTGCTCAGCATCAGAGCCACCTTTAATTTCCCTTTACCTACCTGTCATTATTGCCTCCAGTTTTGTGCTCTAACGAGCCCCTGGGGAGGCTTTGTTGGTAATGGTCCTCAGTGGGACCCATTAACACTCCAAGAAACCTTGGAGTTTACATCTGGGTTTGTCTTCTTGAGAAGTTTCTTCAACTTCCTCTCAGTGTCTGAGGTTCAGGGACTCCACCCCAAACCCACCCGAGGGGTCATTAAAATGCCTTGGGCTGCTCCTCTGGTGCTGAGCTGGGCCGGGCTCTTGGGACAAAGGAAGCTGATGTGAAGCAGGCAGCAGGGCTGAGGGCGCTGCCTGCAGGCACCGAGGATGGAACCATCAATGCAGAGAGAGCGTGAAGGCAGTCGTGATTGGGAGGAGAGCTGAGAGCTCACTGTGGGAGAAAGCTTCCCAGCCCTCTGCCCGGTAAGTGTGAGGCTGCAGGGCAATGCCACTGCCGATCCTGAAGGGTTCTCATAAAGCTGTCGTAGCCCACAGCCTGTGGGATCTTTCTCTGGTGTAGAGGAGGAGAAGGGTGTGCTGCAGAGCAGGGCTTCCCTGCAGCACCGTCAGAGGGACAGGACACGGTGGCTGCCTTCTCCTGGGGATGGTTGCAGGGGCATGAAGGCGGGTGTGCAGCCAGGGGTGCCCAGGACTGTCCTTCAGAGCAGGGTCCCGGTGCTTCAGAGGAACTCTGCCTCCTGCCAGTGCCAACTCTAACCCTGCCCAGTGAGCTTCTGCCCTCAAGGACGTGGGATCCAGGGCAGCAGCTGCCTCATCTGTGGCCATAGCTGCAGCAGAAGGGACTCTCCTGAGCACCCTCTGTCCCTCCCTGGCCTTGTTTCCCTTTGGCAGAAGCATCGGGGCATTTCTCCTTGCTTCTCCACCCATCCCTGCTGCTGCTGCTGCTGCTGCTCTTGTTTTCAGTCTCTCTGGGGTGGGGGCTTCATCAGCAGCTCAGCCACTGACCCTGCAGGTCCTGCCATGCAGATGTGTCCCTGGTGCCCAAGGCCTCTTCTAACCTCTGGGTCTCTAGGCAATGCAGTCCATGGGGTGGGGATAACATTAACTCTCCACAAAGGGCACCCCATCTTCTGGGCATCCAAAGCTGACAGCTCTTCCCTGGGGAGGGGAGTTTGGAGATCTGCACTTTGGAACTGGACTCCTCTGCTCTCCATGGGATCATCCTCCAGACCAAAGCAGTGCTGGCAAAAAGCAGCTGAGAGCAGGACGGATGGAGAGACCAGCTCTCCTCCTTCTGCACTAAGGCTCTGTCCTATTGCCTCCCAGGACTCTCACAATAGCACTCGTAGGGTAGCAGAAATGCCAGGGATTTCTACCTTCAAACATGACTCCTCAAGTGGGCCAGGGGTAACAGGATCAAAATAAACAAAACAACCCCCCAGCTGTGTTCTGCAGCCAGGGGACCTGGGAGTGACAGTGGTCAAAAGCTCTTTTATATCATAGTGAGATTTAACCTGTGATCACTCCTGGTTCTCATCTGCTTGGACGTTACTGTGACAAATGCAACAGGTTCTGCTCAGAGGTGTTTGTCCTCACTCTTCACTGCTGTTTCCTTCTTGGACAGGCCCCCATGTGCAGAGGGAGATGATGTCCAACGACAGCTCCATCACCCACTTCCTCCTCCTGGCATTCGCAGACACGCAGGAGCTGCAGCTCTTGCACTTCTGGCTCTTCCTGGGCATCTACCTGGCTGCCCTCCTGGGCAATGGCCTCATCATCACTGCCGTAGCCTGTGACCACCGCCTCCACACCCCCATGTACTTCTTCCTCCTCAACCTCGCCCTCCTCGACCTGGGTGCCATCTCCACCACTCTGCCCAAAGCCATGGCCAACTCCCTCTGGGACACCAGGGCCATCTCCTTCTCGGGATGTGTTGCACAGGTCTTTCTATTTCTCACCTTGATGGCAGCAGAGTTTTATCTTCTGACAGTCATGGCCTACGACCGGTATGTTGCCATCTGCAAACCCCTGCACTATGGGTCCCTCCTGGGCAGCAGAGCTTGTGTCCACATGGCAGCAGCTGCCTGGGGCAGTGGCTTTCTCCATGCTCTGCTGCACACTGCCAATACATTTTCAATATCTCTCTGCCAAGGCAATGGCCTAGACCAGTTCTGTGAAATCCCCCAGATCCTCAAGCTCTCCTGCTCAGACTCGGACTACCTCAGGGAAGTTGGGCTTATTGTGTTTGGTGCCTGTTTATTCTTTACGTGTTTTGTTTTCATTGTGGTATCCTATGTGCAGATCTTCAGGGCTGTGCTGAGGATGCCCTCACAGCAGGGACGACACAAAGCCTTTTCCACGTGCCTCCCTCACCTGGTCATTGTCTCACTGTTTATCAGTACTTCATTTTTTTCCTACTTGAAGACCACCTCCATCACCTCACCCGTTCTAGACCTAGTGCTGTCACTGCTGTACTCGGTGTTGCCTCCAGCAGTGAACCCCCTCATCTACAGCATGAGGAACCAGGAGCTCAAGGATGCCCTGAGGAAACTGATTGGACATTTTTTCATCAGCCATAGACTGTGTACCTTCCTCTGCAAAGGATTCCCAGCACCTGGTGTGACAAGCCTTCACTATTCCTCCCCTCCTCCTTAACTTTTCACCTCTCGTCTGTGACAAAAAATATATATGTAAATGAAGAGTCAGTCTCTCTGTGTGTTTAAATAAAATACATGAACCAGCTAACACTTCTTTTCCTGAGACCCATCAGCAGCAGGGCTGAATAAATGGGAAATGAGAAGACCTTTCTGGCTGCAGCAGCCTGGGGCAGGCTGTCCCAGTGCCACTCTGTCACTGGGGCGGCAGGAGCTGCCTGAGGGTCCCCAGGGCCAGGGCTCTTGTACTGGGCTGGGGAGAGGGGATGGCACAGAGGGGCTGCAGACCCCTCAGAACATCCTGGGGAGGAGGACACAGGGGCCCACTGACTGCCTTTGCCTTGTGCCCAAATGCCCCCCATCTCTGGGGCTGACCCTCCTCTGCCCCCCAGCAGCTGCGGTGCCCTTCAGAGGGGCTGTGGCTGTGGAGTGAGTGCCCAGAGCTCTGCAGCACCCTGGGGCAGGCTCTGCTGTTGGGCCAGCGCAGACTGGGCTGGGATGGAGAGAGGGCAGGGGAGGTGGCAGAGCTTGGAGGGAGCTGGGCTGGGCTGGAAAGTGCCCAGGAGGGAAAATCCTCGGAGTGCAGCTTGTACCGTGGGTGAGGACTCACACCAGAGTGTTTGTGGTGCAGAGCCAGGGCTTGTAGAATTGGTGTCCGTCTCCAGGGTTTGGTAGTGGTGGGGCTGAAGGCATGGGCCTCTGTGAGAAGAGACCAGGGGCTGCTTCCGTGCCAGACAGAGCTGGTTCCAGCCAGCTCCAAAAGAAACCCACCGCTGGCCAAAACTGAGCCCATCAACGAGGATGGTGGAACCTCTGTGAGAGTGTATTTAAGAAAGGACACAAGTGCTCAAGTGGGAGAGGAGTGAGGGAGAAACAGTGTGAGAAACAGCCCTGAAAACACCAGGGTGAGTGAAGAAGGAGGGAGAGGAGGTGCTCCAGGTGCCAGAGCAGATGGTCTCCTGCAGGCAGTGGAGAATACCACAGTAGAGCAGGTATTTCCCTGTAGCCTAAGGAGAGGAGCACAGCGGAGGAGGTAATCCCTGCACTTGGTGGAGGACCCAACACTGGGGAGGTTGGATATTTCCTGAAAGAGTTTCAGCTTGAGGAGAGCCCATGCTGTAGCAGGTTTATCTCGAAAGACTGTAGCCTGTAAGAGGGACCCCATGGGAAAAGTGTTAGAAGGAAGGAGCAGCAGAGAGGAATTGTTATGGACTGACAAAAAAAAAACCCCAACAACCTAAAATCTCTGCCATTTAGAGCATGCCCTGAAGTACCAAATCTAGACGTTTCTTAAACGCCTCTAGGGATGGTGACTCAACCACCTCCCTGGGCAGGCTGTTCCAGTGCCTGACCACTCTTTCAGTAAAGTCATTCTTCCTAATATCTAACCTAAACCTCCCCTGCCACAACTTCAGACCGTTTCCTCTGGTCCTGTCATTATTCCCCTGGGAGAAGAGGCCAACACCCACCTCTCTACACCCTCCTTTTAGGGAGCTGTAGAGGGCAATGAGGTCTCCCCTCAGCCTCCTCTTCTCCAAGCTGAACATGCCCAGCTCCCTCAGCCTCTCCTCATATGCCCTGGTCTCCAGACCCCTCACCAGCCTGGTCGCTCTCCTCTGGACACACTCCAGCACTTCAATGTCCCTCTTGCGCAGAGGGGCCCAGAACTGAACACAGCACTCGAGGTGAGGCCTCACCAGTGCCCAGTACAGAGGCACCATCACTTCCCTGCTCCTGCTGGCCACGCTATTCCTGATACAAGCCAGAATGCTGTTGGCCTTCTTGGCCACCTGGGCACACTGCTGGCTCATGTTCAGCTGGCCGGCCACCAGCACCCCCAGGTCCTATTCTGCCGGGCAGCTTTCCAGCCACTCTGCCCCAAGCCTGTAGCATTGCTTTGGGTTGTTGTGACCAAAATGCAGGACCCAGCACTTGGCCTTATTAAACCTCATACAGTTGGCCTTGGCCCATCGATCCAGCCTGTCCAGGTCCCTCTGGAGAGCCTTCCTACCCTCCAGCAGATCAACTCTCCCACCCAGTTTGGTGTCATCTGCAAACTCACTGAGGGTGCACTCAATCCCCTCATCCACATCATTGATAAAGATATTAAATAAAACTGGCCCCAAAACTGAGCCCTGAGGGACACCACTGGTGACCGGCCGCCAAGAGGATTTCATCCCATTAATCACAACTCTCTGGGCACGGCCATCCAGCCAGTTTTTAACCCAGCGAAGAGTACACTTGTCTATGCCATGATTCACCAGCTTCTCCAGGAGAATGCTGTGGGGGACGGTGTCGAAGGCCTTGCCAAAGTCCAGATAGACAACGTCCACAGCCTTCCCCGCATCCAGAAGGCGAGTGACATGGTCATAGAAAGAGATCAGGTTGGTTAAGCAGGACCTCCCCTTCCTAAACCCCTGCTGGCTGGCCCTGATCCCTTGGCTGCCCTGCGCTTGCTGTGAGAGCTCACTCAAGATGATCCTCTCCATGATCTTTCCTGGTACCGAGGTCAGGCTGACAGGCCTGTAGTTCCCCGGATCCTCCTTCTGACCCTTCTTGTAGATAGGCGTCACATTAGCCACCCTCCAGTCGTCTGGTACCTCCCCTGTTGACCAAGATTGTTGATAAATGATGGAAAGGCTGGAGCTCGAGCCTCTGGTCCTCTGCAGGCACTGTGGGCCTGCCCTGCCCAGCCAGGGTCTGGCTGTGGGGTGAGGAGGGCTGTGTGTGCTGCCTCTTTGGAGCCCCCTCTCAGGAGAGAGGTGGGCAGCTGTGCTGGACCTGAGCTCAGCTCACTGCCCTGCACCACACACCCACCCGAGACATGCCCCTTCCCCACCGCCATGTCTTTGGGCTCTGGTTTCCTCCAGCCACCCTCAGGGAGACACTAAAGCACCTGGGCAGGCAAGCACAGCTCTGGCTCAAAGGCTTTTAATAAGAACTGATATGGGGGCCACTGTGTAAAAACAGGGGAATCAAAATCGAGGAAACCCCTGGCAGTTTCTGCTGCCCGTGGGAAAAGGGAGAGGGTTCCCTGGTGCTCACGGCTCTCCCAGCTGCACAGACCTCTCCTCCCTCCTGGCTGCCCCCAGCTGCACTGCAGGGATGGGCTCTCCTGGTCCAGGGCTCAGGGACCATTGTGCACTGAGCTCCGGTGTCGCAGCCTCTGTGTCCTCAGGGGGATGTGCCACAGACACCTCTTCAGCATCGTCATAGCCCGTGCTCTCTGGGGACAGGGACCAGCCATCCCCCTCAGCTCCGGGGGCACCAGCACCTCTCTGGGAGTGCAGGTTTGGCCCTGCAAGAAGCAAGGCAGGCCATTGCATGTTCACCCCATGGGGTGCCTCTCCTGGCCTGTACATCACCTTCCTCCCTTCTCCTCACCAGTCCTGAGACGTTCAGCTCCCTCTCCCACCCATGGTACCCCAGAAGAAGCTCCTGGGGCAGGTTCTCCCATCCCAGCACGTTGGGCTCTCAGTGTGACAGTGATTCATCCAACACCAGGGATGCCACCCCAGGAACCAGCAGCACTTTCTTTCCCTCTCACCTCCAAGGGTATCCGTGGGTCCAGATCCTTCCTCTGCCACCCTGGGCATTTCCCAGTCTTCCTGCCCAGGGGAAGGATCCTCCCCAGGCTCAGAAACCTCCCTGGCATCATCATAGCCATCAGCTGGGTCACCTCCAGGCAGGACAGGGACATCTGAAAGGAGAGGAGAGCTGGTGACAGTGAGAAGATGCGTTCTGCAGAGCAGAGGATGGGAGGATGCGCAGGGACATGTGGCTCCGACATTGGTGTTTGCAGCCCCACAGGAGATCCCGCCCGATTTCCCAGCTCCAAGGGTGATGCTCAGTGACACTGCTGTCCATCACATGTCTGCAGGGAGGAGACATCCACCCCTTCCTGCCCCCCATTACCTGGTGCTGGCCATGGACCATCCTCCTCCTCGCTGTCCCCGGGGTAGGGCTGCAGCTTGCTCAGGGACCCCTCTGAATAGGAGCCTGGAGAGAGGCCCAGCGGGTGTCAGGGGAGTGCGCTCTGCTGACCCAGCTTGTGCTCAGTGCTGCTGGGGACGTGGGACCCACAGAGCCATGGCTGCACGGGGACGAGGGCTCAGGACTCACCCTGCTGCCCTGGGACAAAGCCCATCTCCAAGGGCCTGCCAGAGCTGCCCTGGGACAGCCCCTTCCCTCACCCCTCAGGTGTCCCCCAGGGTGCAGGGGCAGGCAGAGAGGGGCTGTCCCCAAATGGGACGCGCAGAGCAGGTGGGGAGAAAGCTTCTCTCCTGGGCCCAGGACATGGGTGCTCCCCACACAGATCCAACAGCCCCACAACCGCACGAACCATGGGTTAGGGGGCTGCAGGGCTCAACCCTGCGTGGCAGCCAGGGGAAAGAGCACTGTAGATGTGTCCTCAACGAGGGACGCACACCAACCTGAGCCGCTGAACCTTGCCTGCTTCTGCCATGCTGGGCTGGAACCGATCTCCTCGTACACGGCCTCAGGGAAGGGCTCCTGAGCTCTCTCAGAGCCTGTGGACAGAGGCAGGGCTGGCCCAGGGATGGTCAGAGAGGGGATGGGATCCCACAGAGAGCACACACTCTTGTCCCCCCAGCTCTGCCTCTCCCACTCACTGACACCCCATGGCACCCCTGGCCTTGCCAGCAGGCATCTTCCCCTGGGAAGGGACCCACCTCTGCGCCCAGCCCTGGCGCTTCGCACTTGCCCGGCCAGGAGGGCCAGGAGCAGGCAGACAAGGGCTCCCAGGATGATGCACATGATGACGGGCAATGAGACTCTCCCGCTGCCGGTCAGACGGCCCCGCGTGGGATCTGCATGGCAGGAACACAGAAAGGGCAGCACCAGGCCTGGGAGAGGTGAGGGGCCGGCACACCCCAGTCCTGACCCCCATTACGTACCGGGTTTCAGGGGATGAGGGATGGGGAAGCTCCCACCTGGCTGGGTGAATGACAGCCCTCCCCAGCCTCCCGCCCCACTGCTACCCCGCTGCCTCCTCCTGGGAGTTTCACAGCCCAGCACGGAGCCCCTTCCCTCCGGCTGTGGGTCACAGCCTGGCCCCAAGAAGACCCAGCGCTGGTGGGGAGGACGGGTTACCTGCTGGAGGGGTTGGTGCTGCCGTCCTGGGTGCGCCTGCAGAGGAGGAGAAGGAGAGCTGGGCTGAGAGGGTGGGGGTGCAGGTACCAGGGAGCCTCCTCTCTGACACACCGTGTGTGTGTGTGTGTGCGCACACGTGTGCATGTGCAGACATCCCTGCCACATCCCACCCAAATCGCCCCTCCTGCACGACTGGTGAGCATGGCCAGGAAGGAGCGCAGGGCCCAGAGCAGGGACAGAGCCGGCAGCCCGGGAGATGCCCCTGGGGGCTGCAGGGCCCTGCGGGCAGAAGCTGGAGGACACCCAGCCCCACAGAAGCTGCTGCCCACTCGGCAAAAGGCTCTCCTGCTCTGCAGGGATGGCCTTGCTCTCAGGAGCTCTGGAGCCATGATGGCAGCCAATGGGGATAAGGGCTCCCTGTGAGGTGTCCCAGCCCTGCCGCCCACCTGAGCAGTTCACGGCCGCGTCCTCCTTATGGCGGCAGGCACCGCTGTCCCCAGGCCGGGCCCAGCAGTCCTGCAGAGATGGCTCTGTCCCCCGGCACTCCACCTGCTCCAGCCAGATGGGGCCGCTCCCCTCCCCAAATGCAGCCTCGGCCAGGGCAGACACCGCAGGGCCACAGCCCAGCTGCCTGCATGCCACCTCGGCATCCCGCATGTCCCAAGAGTCGTCACACACCGTCCCCCAGGAGCCGCGGTGCCACACCTCCACTCGGCCAGAGCACCCCTTCTCCCCTCCCACGGCACGAATCTTCTCCCTGTCTGGAGAAGGCAGAGAGCTCCCAGGGCCGCGGGACAACAGGCAGAGCCCTGCCAGGCGAGAGGGGCATGCAGAGGAGCAGCTACCTGTGCAGCTCGGGGTGCTGGGGCACGCAGCCATTGGGGCCGGGGGCGTTTCTGGCTGACTCCCTGCAGAGGGAAACGCTGTGGTGAAGGGGCTGCTGCAGGGGGGCGTGCAGCAGAGAGCGGGGCTCAGCTCAGCTCGTGCCACCCACCCATGGCAGCAGCTGAACCCCAGTCCTTCGGGGGACACACACTCGGCAACGTGGGGGACCCTGACTGCTCAGCCCCAAAGGGACCCTGGGTCACAGAGCAGCAGGAGGGTGTCCATGGAAGGGACACTCCTCAGAGCCCTGGCTGTTCCCTTCTGGGACCTTGCCTCGAGAAACCTCTGCCTCAACCAGGCGAAGCTGGGAGCCCGGCTGGCACCCGCTGGTGAATGTGTGGGGCTCCGGGAGAGGAAGTCCCATTTTTGGTACCAGCAGCAGCAGCGTCTGGCTTGGAAACGAAAGGCCCCCGCAGGCCCAGGAATTTGACCATGCCCAGCCAGGAGCAGGAACGCAGGGGATGCTGGTGCCCGGCTAGCTCAGAATTACCCTTGCAGGTGATGTGGGTCTCCTCTCGCAGGTCGTCGCATGACTGCGGGTGCCAGGGAGCGGAGGGACACTGCCAGAAGGAGCTGTTTCTCTCCCCACACTCCACACGATCCAGCCAGGCCGTGCCAGACAGCCTGCCGTAGGGCCGTTGTGTTTCCAGGGACCCTCTGTCCCCGCAGCCCAGCTCCTTGCATGCCAGCGACACAGTTTCAGGAGTCATGGAGTTGGAGCAAACGCTCCCCCACGTCCCATTGTAGAAAACCTGCAGGCGCCCGGAGCAGTTGGTGCCGTTCTCCAGCCTCAGGGCCATGAACTCTGGGAGGAAAGGCAGCGAGGGGGAACAGGCTGGGCTGGGGCTGGGGGAGCAGGGACACCCCTGCACCCGCCAGGCCCTCAGACAGGCAAAGGCACGTCCAGCAAGTCCCCCTTGCACCCACGGACAGAGAAATGTCCCTGATGGACAGACACCCCTGCCCTCCCTGCGGACCGTCAGGGACAGCGGAGCTCCCCAGGGACCCCCGGTGGGACTGAGGGCACCTGTGCATGGGTGTCCCCACGATGGCCTTTGTCAGGGGCTCAGAGCTGGCCAGGAACAGCCTCGGCCGTGTCCGGCTCTCCCCTCGTCCCGGCCTGCCTGGGCACTGGGCTCCCACCACAGCTCCCGGCACACACCTGAGCAGACGACTCCTGCGTCCTCTTTGTGCCCGCAGTCGTGCTGCCCCCAGGACCCTGCCGGGCAGTCCCAGAGAGCAGCTTCGGCCCCGGAGCAGTTCACGCTCTCCAGCCAGATCTGAGCGGAGCCTTCCCCGAAGCGAGCGGAGCCAACCGCCTCCAGCGCCCCTCCGCAGCCCAGCTGGTGGCAAACGACGGCAGCATCAGACAGGTCCCAGCCGTCATCGCAGACGCTCCCCCAGCTGCCCTGGTAGTAGATCTCCACTCTCCCCGCGCAGCGCCCAGGCCCGTTCACCAGCCGCGCCTGACGGCTCCCTGTAGCCGGAGGAAACCCCGGCTGCCGTCAAGGGCCGGCTGCCCACCCAGCCCAGAGCCTGGGGGGGCCGTGCAGCGCCACTCACCCCGGCAAACGACCCCCACGTCCTCGGCAATCCCTGCTTCCAGCGCACTCTCAGGCAGGGAGCTGTTGCAGAGGGTCAGGTTGGCCTCGTGCCCTGCACACCGCACCCCGCGCAGCCCCACGGGACCCGTCCCTCTCTGAGCCTTCGGGGGGTTGTAGGCTGCCTCTGCCTCTCCGCACTGCAGCTGCCGGCACACCACGCTGGCCTCCTGCACGTCCCACTGCTCATCCAGGACTCTGCCCCACGTCCCGTGCTGGAAGATCTCCACTCGCCCGTCGCACGGGCTTCCTCCACCCACCAGCCGCAGGGATGCGAAGCGAGCTGGGCCTGGGGAGAGCAGCCATGCCCCAGCCCTTGGCGGCATCGGGGAGCCCGGCAGCCTGCAGCATGTCTCCAGGCTCTGGCACCCTTGCAGGAGGGCCTTGGAGCTCGCCTGCCTGCCGCCAGCCCTCTGTGGGGACCTTCTGAGCCAGAGCCTTGCACTGCCACAGGATCCCCTGCTTTGGGAGCATTTAAGAGGAAAACAGAGTAACCAAGTGTTTTCCTGCACTCACCTGAGCATATGACAGCAGCGTCGTTCTCATGGGAGCACGGCAAGGCCCCCAGGGCAGTCACTGGGCACTCTCCCAGGTGGGCTTCAGTCCCGTCACAGTGGAAGGAGTCTCTCCAGACAGGGCCGGTTCCTCTCCCAAAACGCCCTCCTTTAGGAATGGACTCAGCAAACCCGCAGTTGAGGTGACGGCAGAGAACGTGGGCATCCAAGAGATCCCAGCGGGAGGCACAGAGGGTGCCCCAGGTGCCCTGCACATGGACCTCCACCCTCCCCTCGCACGCCGTGCTGCCGTTCACCAGCCTGAACCCTGTGAACTTGGGACAGAGAAGGATGAGACAGGGCAGACTTGTGCTTTTGCTGCCTTGGGTGGTGGAGTAGAGGCCAAATGGACACCCTGCCTTTCTCCTCCTTCTGCACCATTTTAGGGCTGCAGACAAACATTCAAGGTCAGGTTTAACGGGGCTCTGAGCAACCTGATCTAGTTGAAGAGGTCCCTGCTGGTTGCAGGCAAGTTGGACTAGATGACATTGAAAGGTCCCTTCCAACCCAAACCATCCTATGGTTCTGTGATCACCCCTTCTGTCCTCACACCCAGCAGAGCACAGTCCCCGTCCCTGCTCCCCCATCATCGGCACACCCCCGGTGGTAACACCCTGCCCCGAGTCCTTACGTGTGCAGGTGACACCGGCAGCATTCGCGTGGGTGCAGGGCTGCTCCCTGGGGGACCCCGTGGGGGCAGGAGCTGAGAAGGGATTCATTCCCCACACACTGCAGCTCTCTGTCCCACATGGGACCAGCCCCTTCTCCAAAGTGAGCTGCCCCCGGGGACAGACAGGGCTGTGCCACACTGCAACTCTCTGCAGACCACGTCGGCAGCTTTGAGACCAAAGTCGGAGTCACAGGACAGTTTTTCCACTCGTTCCTATCACGGATCTCCACTCGTCCTGAGCAGGGATTGTCCCCTCCAACCAGCCGGACAAATCCTGGAGTAACCAAAGAACCCTGTGAGTTCCCACAGCCCTCTGGCAGTTACATACCCATGTCCCACCTGGCCTGCACAGTGGCCACAGGCAAAGAGACCCACGGCCCTCCCAGCAGCTCCCAATGGGTGCTGATGGCACAGATATACCAGGGACACCCTGCTCCTCTGCCCAAGGACAGGGCTTTTTCCCTTGGAGCGGCCCCTTTGCTTTGGTTGAGGGACTTGTGTCTGCCAGGAGGCACAACCCAAAAGCCACTGGCCACTCTGCACCCTTCTCTGGGGCTGTGGGTGGCCGCGTGAGCAGCTCTCGGTGCCTCTGGCACAGGGGAACCTGGCCCTCAGCAATGCCAGACAGGTCCCTGGCTGAATTGGAGAAGAAAGATGAGGACCAACAAAAAATGCGGGGCATTGAGGGGGATTCATCTCCCCAGCCCCCAGGCACCAACTGAGGGTGGGATGAACCATCTTGGGGCCCAGTGGTGGGTGAACCCCACTGGTCTTTCCTCAGGGACCAGGGACACCAGTAATGACAGTCCCAGCTTGGCAGTGTGACCAGCAACACAGGACCCTGCCCTGGCGGCCGTTCATTGCTCCCTGAGGGCACAGCCAGGTCCCTTCTCCTGTCCCAGTCCCAAAGGTGGGGAAGAGATTGGCTCCTTACCTGAGCATGTCACTCCAGCATCCTCAGAATGATAACAGTTGCTTTGGCCCCATCCATTGTGTCTACAGTCAGGACAGGGCCGACTCTGTGCCGTGACACTCAACATCATCCATCCAAATGGGGCCGGATCCTGCCCCAAAGTATGCTTCAGCATGAGCTTTGACAGCGGACCCACAGCCCAGCTGCTTACAAACCACTGCAGCATCATTCGTGTCCCAGGAGTCATCACACACGGTCCCCCACTGGCCCTGGTGTTTCACCTCCACTCTCCCAGCACAGCGTCCGCCGCCATTCTCCAGCCTCACCTCCGCAGCCCCTTCAACCACCGAGATGGGACTGGTCAGGAGAGCGCCGAGTCCCAGAGTGCAGGTCTGGGGTCCCCCCTGCCTGTCACAGGCACCAGGATGGGAGCCCTCTCCCCTCCAGGCTCTCCCTGGGGATGTGTGGGCGTCCCCCCCACTCCCCATGGGCTGTGCAGGCTGGGGGTGCTAACTCCAGACCCGCCCAGCCATTATTATGTCCCACAACCCTCAGCACCTCCTCCCACCTCAAAGGGCCCCTGCCCATGCCCACCCAAAACCTGTATCGCCAGGCCGTGCGCAGGGCACCTGCTCCTCCCCAGCCAAGCACCCCTTAACAGCAATGGAGACACCCTCTCCCACCCAGATGGACACAGGCAAAGGCACAGGGTCCACAGACCTGAGCTCCTTCTGACCCTCATCTCAGCGGCACTTGGAAAGAAACCCTCTTCCCAAAGGGCTCTTGATGACCCCACTGGTACCCGATGGCCCTGGGCTGTGGGAAAAGGGAGCCAGCACTTACCTCTGCAGAGCTGCACCCAGAGGAGCAGCCACAGCACCCGAGGGGACAGGAGTCCCTCCATTCCCATCCTGAGCCTCCTGCCCTGCTGGCACAGCCCTGCTCTTCCCCACTCCCTGTCACAGCTCCTGGGGGACTCACGGGGGACAACGATGATGGGAGGGTGATATATCTCTGCAGATGCCGACCCAGCTGCGGAAGGAGCCAATTGAAGCAGCAGCACCTTTTTAGATGTTATCGGGAGCTATCTCCCCTCCGACACAGCCCAGCTCGCCAATGAACTTCTCCAGCGCCGTTCATGACCATATATGAGGGACATATATGTCCCGCTGCCGGTGTCATGGTCGCTGTGGTGGCGGATCATCATGGGACAAGCTGGGTGTGGAGGGGAATTTGGTTAGTCACCCCTTGCACCCTGCTGTGGGCCTGGAAGCACTGAGCATCTCCTGCACCGGGCTCATCCAAGAAGCCATGAGGCAAGTGTCCAGCTGCCCCCAAGCTGCGGTGACCATGGAGCGGGGACTGCACCAGGGTCTGTGTCAGGATGGGGAGGGAAACAGCCCCCTGCCCCTGCCATGGACCTCACTGTGCTGGGAGCAGCAGCTGGGAGAGGTCTTCATCCAGGGCAAGAGCTCCATCCCAGGAGTGTTGGCTTGTCCGTCCCTCCCTGCAGGGGCCCCACAGTGAGTCCCTCGCAGGAGCCGGAGCTGGATCATGTCCCTGCCCTGGCAGCAGACAGACAGCCCAGAGGCTCAGACGTGTCCCTGACTCTCAGTGTGTCACCCAGGGGCCGTTATTCCCCGCAGGCGGAGCAGGAGCTGGAGCCTGCAGGTGCACAAACCACAGCCCACGTGGCCTCGCCGCGCTCCCCCCGCTCCCCCCCGCAGTGCCCGGGCAGGAAGTCTGTGGTTTCCTCCTGGCGCCGTGCCCAGGCACATCCCTGGGGTGCCCCCGAGCCACCCCCACCCCGACTGCTCCAGCCAGGGCCACAGGGGCTGCTCCTTCGGCCTCGCAGACACGGGGACGGGCAGCTCCCGTCCCCCGTCATGCCGCTGTCATGCACACGGCCGCTCTGCACCGAGCCCCACGGGCACGGCGTGACATCGGTGACGTGACCTCACGTCCTTCCTACTGCCCAAGCTGTGTGTTCGTGGGTTATACTGACGGTGACCTCTCCTACTTCTGCTGCCGTGTGCTCATGAGTGGTACCGACAGTGACCTCACGTCCCTCCTGCTGCCACCACCGTGTGCTCAGGGGTTACAGTGACCATGACCTCACACCCTCCTGCTGCTGCTGCTGCATGCTCAGGAGTCCCGCTGTCACACGTGTGTGGGTGTTGTGTACAGGCTTCTGATGACGACGGTTCTTCCAAAAAGCCATATTGGGGTGGGGTCCAAGTATTATTGTAATGGCATCAGAAGCAGCCACACAAGCCATATGCCTGCTCCTTGCCCAAAAGCTACACAGGCAGCGGTGAAATCACAAGAGCGACATTCACAAGCCACATTCCTGCTCGTGGCCTATCAGGTATTCAGACACCAATGACCTCACAAACACCTACATAAACTACTGCTTGGCTCCCAATCTGTCATCTACTCGGGCACCCGTGACACCACAACACCCTACACCACCCATGTTCCTGCTCCTGCCCTACCAGGTACGCGGGCAGCAGTGACTTCACCAGCTCCTACACAACCCATGGGCCTCTTCCTGGCCTGTCAGCTGAGTGGTCACAGGTGACCTTGCAAACACCTACACAAGATGGGGGCTTAGTCCTGGCCTGCCAGCTTCTCAGGCACCTGGGACCTCAAAACACCCAACACAAGACATGTTTCTCCTGGGCTCCTCAGGCACCAGTGACATCGCAGAGACATCCACAAGCCAGGTGACAGCTCCTGGCCTCTCGTGAGGCAGTGACCTCACAGGCACCTACACGAGCTGTGCACCTGGGCCTGCCTTATCAGCTGCTCAGCCAAGAGTGACATCACGAGGACAAGCCCGAGCCACGTGTCTCCTATCAGCTACACCAGCACCAGGGACC
Organism: Rissa tridactyla; assembly: GCF_028500815.1. Lineage (NCBI taxonomy): Eukaryota > Metazoa > Chordata > Aves > Charadriiformes > Laridae > Rissa > Rissa tridactyla. Next base: position 685,864 of record NW_026529584.1, read on the forward strand.
TCACCAGCCCCTACAGGAGCCCTGGCCTTGCTCCTGCTCTATCAGCTACTCAGGCACCAGAGACCTGACCCCCACATCTCCCCCTGCTTGCTGTCTGCTCACCTCTGAGATACGACTCCTCACAAGCTCCTGCACAGACCAGAAGCCTCCTCTTGGCCTGTTGGCTACTCAGGCAGCAGCTCCTCACAAGCACAGACCAACCTATTTGCTGCGTGCTCGTCTTTTGGGGGGACCCAAGCCAGTACTGACCCCCCTCTCCGTCACTTGCTCACCCCTCCTAGAAGGGGGCCGTAGCCCCTGGGCATGTTCCAGCGTGTCCGTGCCCCACCACCTTTCGGGCACCCCTCCGCCCTCTTGAATTCCCCCCAGCCCACCCTGTCAGGGCTTGTTCTGCAGCCTGGTAAAGTGGGGGACCCCCACCCGGCCTTTTCCTTCTGCTTCCGTTCACATTTAAACTCTAATTCTTCACTACACTAAATCTTATTGAAGAAGGATTTATCCAATTAAAAACAATTCAAATTTAGAAACATTCAAAATTTTCAATTCAAAATTATTAATTTAATTTCTATACCTTTATTAATGTTTACCTAGATCAAAATATATACACATATATAGATATATATATAAGTAGTGTATCTATTTATAAATGAATAAATAAATTCATTAATAGAATTATACACTTCCTTTCATAGATACATTCCTCTAGGTGTATATATTGCCTACCAATCTTATAGTTTTATACCCAAGCACTTCTGGGCCAAAGGAGGCAGGCAGCCAATCCCAGGGGCTGTGTTCCTCTAAAGAAGTTGTCATGGTCGGTGGCCCAGCTGAAGTGCCTCTGTACCAACGCACGCAGCCTGGGGAACAAAGAGGAGGAGCTGAGCACCCTTGTGCAGCTGGAATCCTCACGGCTGGGGTTTGCTACAGGCCACCCGAGCAAGAGGAGCCTTTTGACGAAGCGTTCTTACTTCACCTCCAGGAAGCACCACACTCAGAGGCTGAGATCTACTGGGGGACTCCAGTCACCCTGGCAGCTGCTGGAAGAGCATCCCATGAAGCTGTGAGCAGTGCAGGAGACTCATGGAGTGTGTTGACGAAGGGATTGAGAGCAGCCCTGCAGAGAAGAGCGTGAGGATGCTGGGGCTGGAGTAACTGAACATGAGCTGGACACGTGCGCTGGCAGCCCAGAAAGCCAAGCGCATCTTGGGCTGCATGAGAAGAAGCGTGGCCAGCAGGTGGAGGGAGGGGATTCTCCTCCTCTACGCTGCTGTGGTGAGACCCCAGCTGGAGAACAGCGTCCAGCTCAGGGGTGCCAAGCACAGGACAGACACGGACCTGTTAGCGTGCGTGTAGAGGAGGGTCACAAACATGCTGTGAAACTGGAACACCTCTCATGGAGAAAAGCTGAGAGAGTTGGGGGTGTTCAGCACGGAGAAGGGAAGGCTCCAGGGAGACCTTATTGCAGGGATCCAACATAAAAAGGAGGCTCATGGGACAGTCGAGGAGAGACTGTGTACCAAGGCCTGCAGTGACAGGACGAGGACCAGGGCTTTAAGGTGTGTCCCCAGGGTGTCCCCGTCCCACCCGACCTGCGCCTCCTCCCCCGGCAACCCCAGCTCCGCCATGATGCCAGCGGGCGGTGGGGCAACGACCACTCAAGCCGGAAACCGGACCCACTTCCGGCGCAGGGGATGATGGGGGATGGAGTACGGGCCAGTGCGCACCAGCCATGCCAGTACGGGCCAGTGAACCCAGTATGGACCAGTGATCCCAGTATGGACCAGCATGGCCCGTTCCCAGTGCGCTCCCAGTGCTCCCAGTATGAACCCGTGACTCCTCGCAGTGCTCCCAGTTTAGTCCCAGTGCTCCCAGTATCACTCCCTGACTCCCCCCAGTGCTTCTACTGCGGTCCCAGTGCTCCCAGTATGACTCCCTGATTCCCCCCAGTACTCCCAGTGCGGTCCCAGTGCCCCCAGTATGACCTCCTGACTTCAACCAGTGCTCCCATTGCTATCCCAGTGGTCCCAGTATGACTTCCTGACTCCCCCCACTGCTCCCAGTGCGGTCCCAGTGCTCCCAGTATGACTCCCTGACTCCCACCAGTGCTCCCAGTGCCCTCCCAGTGCTCGCAGTATGACTCCCTGACTCCCCCCAGTGCTCCCAGTGCGGTTCCAGTGCTCCCAGTATGAACCCCTGACGCACCCCTGTGCTCCCAGTGCTTTCCCAGTGCTCCCAGTACGACCCCCTGACTTCAACCAGTGCTCCCAGTGTCCTCCCAGTGCTCCCAGTATGACTCCCTGATTCCCCCTAGAGCTCCCAGCATGGTCCCAGTGCTCCCAGTATGTCTCCCTGACTCCCCCCACTGCTCCCAGTGCTCCCAGTATGACCCCCTGACTCCCCCCAGTGCTCCCAGTGTCGTCCCAGTGCTCCCAGTATGACTCCCTGACTCCCCCCAGTACTCCCAGTGCGGTCCCAGTGCTCCCAGTATGACTCCCTGATTCCCCGCAGTGCTCCCAGTGCGGTCCCAGTACTCGCAGTATGACCCCCTGACTCCCCCCAGTACTCCCATGTTAATCCCAGTGCTCCCAGTATGACCCCCTGACTCCCCCCAGTGCTCCCAGTGCTCTCCCAGTACGCCCAGTACGAACCCCTGACGCTCCCCAGTGCTCCCAGTGCGGTCCCAGTGCTCCCAGTATGACTCCCTGACTCCCCCCAGTGCTCCCAGGCTTGTCCCAGTGCTCCCAGTATGACCCCCTGACTCTCCCCAATGCTCCCAGTGCGGTCCCAGTGCTCCCAGTATGACCCCCTGACTCCAACCAGTGCTCCCAGTACGGTCCCAGTGCTCCCAGTATGACCCCCTGACTCCCACCAGTGCTCCGAGTGCTGTCCCAGTGCTCCCAGTATGACTCCCTGACTCCCCCCAGTGCTCCCAGTGCGGTCCCAATGCTCACAGTATGACTCCCTGGTTCCCCCCAGTACTCCCTATGCACTCCCAGTGCTCCCACTATGACCTCCTGACTCCAACCAGTGCTCCCAGTGCGGTCCCCGTGCTCCCAGTATGACCCCCTGACTCCCCCCAGTGCTCCCAGTGCGGTCCCAGTGCTCCCAGTATGACTCCCTGACTCCCCCCAGTGCTCCCAGTGAGGTCCCAGGGCTCCCAGTATGACCCCCTGAGTCCCTCCACTGCTCCCACTGCGGTCCCAGTGCTCCCAGTATGATTCCCTGCCTCCCCCCAGAGCTCCCAGAGCGGTCCCAGTACTGCCAGTATGACACCATGACTCCCCCCAGTGCTCCCAGTGTGATCTCAGTGCTCCCAGTATGACCCCCTGACTCCCCCCAGTGCTCTGAGTGCGGACCCAGTGCTCCCAGTAAGTCCCCCTGAGTCCACCCAGTGCTCCCAGTTTAGTCCCAGTGTTCCCAGTATGACTCCCTGGTTCCCCCCAGTGCTCCCAGTGCGGTCCCAGTGCTGCCAGTATGACGCCCAGACTCCCACCAGTGCTCCCAGTGCAACCCCCTGACTCCCCCCAGTGCTCCCAGTGCGCTCCCAGTGCTCCCACTATGGCTCCCTGACTCCGACCAGTGCTCCCACTGCGGACCCAGTGCTCCCAGTATGAACCCGTGACTCCCACCAGAGCTCCCAGCGTGGTCCCAGTGCTCCCAGTATGACTCCGCGACTCCCCCCAGTACTCCCAGTGCAGTCCCAGTGCTCCCAGTATGACCTCCTGACTCCCCCCAGTGCTCCCAGAGCGGTCCCAGTGCTCCCAGTATGACCCCCTCACTCACCCCAGTGCTCCCAGTGCGGTCCCAGTGCTCCCAATATGACTCCCTACTTCCCCCCAGTACTCCCAGTGCGCTCCCAGTGCTCCAAGTATGACCCCGTGACTCCTCGCAGTGCTCCCAGTTTAGTCCCAGTGCTCCCAGTATCACTCCCTGACTCCCCCCAGTGCTTCTAGTGCGGTCCCAGTGCTCCCAGTATGACTCCCTGAGTCCCCCCAGTACTCCCAGTCCGGTCCCAGTGCTCCCAGTATGATCTCCTGACTTCAACCAGTGCTCCCATTGCTATCCCAGTGGTCCCAGTATGACTTCCTGACTCCCCCCACTGCTCCCAGTGCGGTCCCAGTGCTCCCTGTATGACTCCCTGATTCCCCCCAGTGCTCCTAGTGCCCTCCCAGTGCTCCCAGTATGACCACCTGACTCCACCCAGTGCTCCCATTTTAATTCCAGTGCTCCGAGTATGACTCCCTGATTCCCCCCAGTGTTCCCAGTGCTCCCAGTATGAACCCCTGACGCACCCCTGTGCTCCCAGTGCGGTCCCAGTGCTCCCAGTACGACCCCCTGACTTCAACCAGTGCTCCCAGTGTCCTCCCAGTGCTCCCAGTATGAACCCCTGACGCAACCCTGTGCTCCCAGTGCGGTCCCAGTGCTCCCAGTACGACCCCCTGTCTTCAACCAGTGCTCCCAGAGTCTTCCCAGTGCTCCCAGTATGACTCCCTGATTCCCCCTAGAGCTCCCAGCATGGTCCCAGTGCTCCCAGTATGTCTCCCTGACTCCCCCCACTGCTCCCAGTGCTCCCAGTATGACTCCGTGGTTCCCCCCAGTGCTCCCAGTGTCGTCCCAGTGCTCCCAGTATGACTCCCTGACTCCCCCCAGTGCTCCCAGTGCGGTCCCAGTGCTCCCAGTATGACTCCCTGACTCCCACCAGTGCTCCCAGTGCGGTTCCAGTGCTCCCAGTATGACCCCCTGACTCCCACCGGTGCTCCCAGTGCTGTCCCAGTGCTCCCAGTATGACTCCCTGGTTCCCCCCAGTACTCCCAATGCGGTCCCAGTGTTCCCACTACGACTCCCTGGTTCCCCCCAGTGCGCCCAATGCAGTCCCAGTGCTCCCAGTATGACCCCCTGACTCACACCAGTGCTCCCAGTGCTACCCCCTGATTCCCCCTGTGCTCCCCATGTGGTCCCAGTGCTCCCAGTATGACTCCCTGACTCCCCCCAGTGCTCCCAGTGTTGTCCCAGTGCTCCCAGTATGACTCCCTGATTCCCCCAATGCTCCCAGTGCCCTCCCAGTGCTCGCAGTATGACTCCCTGACTCCCCCCAGTGCTCCCAGTGCGGTCCCAGTGCTCCCAGTATGACTCCCTGATTCCCCGCAGTGCTCCCAGTGCCCTCCCAGTGCTCGCAGTATGACCCCCTGACTCCCCCCAGTGCTCCCATGTTAATCCCAGTGCTCCCAGTATGACCCCCTGACTCCCCCCAGTGCTCCCAGTGCTGTCCCAGTACTCCCAGTATGAACCCCTGACGCTGCCCTGTGCTACCAGTGCGGTCCCAGTGCTCCCAGTATGACTCCCTGACTCCCCCCAGTGCTCCCAGGCTTGTCCCAGTGCTCCCAGTATGACCCCCTGGCTCTCCCCAACGCTCCCAGTGCGGTCCCAGTGCTCCCAGTATGACCCCCTGACTCCCCCCAGTGCTCCCAGTATGGTCCCAGTGCTCACAGTATGACCCCCTGACTCCCACCAGTGCACCCAGGGCGGTCCCAGTGCTCCCAGTATGACCCCCAGACTCCCCCCAGTGCTCCCAGTGTGGTCCCAGTGCTCCCAGTATGACTCCCTGACTAACCCCAGTACTCCCAGTGCACTCCCAGTGCTCCCACTATGACCTCCTGACTCCAACCAGTGCTCCCAGTGGTGTCCCAGTGCTCCCAGTATGACTCCCTCGTTCCCCCAAGTGCTCCCAGTGCCCTCCCAGTGCTCCCATTATGACTCCCTGACTCCCCCCAGTGCTCCCAGTGTGGTCCTAGTGCTCCCAGTGCAACCCCCTGACTCCCCCCAGTGCTCCCAGTGCAATCCCTGTGCTCCCAGTATGACCCCCTGACTCCCCCCAGTGCTCCCAGTGCGGTCCCAGTGCTCCCACTATGACCCCCTGACTCCCCCCAGTGCTCCCAGTGGGGTCCCAGTGCTCCCAGTATGACCCCCAGACTCCCCCCAGTGCTCCCAGTGTGGTCCCAGTGCTCCCAGTATGACTCCCTGACTAACCCCAGTGCTCCCACTGTGGTCCCAGTGCTCCCAGTATGACCCCCTGACTCCCCCCAGTGCTCCCAGTGCTGTCCCAGTGCTCCCAGTATGACCCCTGACTCCCCCCAGTGCTCCCAGTGTCGTCCCAGTGCTCCCAGTATGACTCCCTGACTCCCCCCAGTCCTCCCAGTACGGTCCCAGTGCTCCCAGAGCAACCCCCTGACTCCCCCTGTGCTCCCAGTGAGGAGTGGAACCTTATGACATTCTAACAGGGCAATTGTCGGGTTCTGCACCTGGGGAGTAATAACCCCGTGCACCAGGACAGGTTGGGGGCAGTTGCTCAGCGCTCGTGGGCCAGTGTGCCAGTATTTCTGGTAGCCAGAAGGCAGAGCACATCTCAAGGGTCACAACTACACACACGACTCCCTCTCTGAAATGCTGAGACACCAGTGCACGCGGCGTGGGGAATGAGCAGGAAGAGCTGGGGATCTGTGCGCGGTCGCAGGGCCACGATCTCATTGCAGTCGCTGAGACGTGGTGGGACAGCTCGCGTGACTGGAATGCTGTCATGGGTGGCTACGTCCTTTCCCGGAAAGACAGGCCAGCGAGGCGTGGTGGTGGAGTTGCACTCCATGGGAGAGAGTATTTGGAATGCATCGGGCTCTCACTAGTTGTCATCTCACTTGATGACAACTTCTTGACACAGGTGGTGCAGGAGCCAACAAGGAGAGGAGCACTCCTGGACCTGGTACTGACAAACACAGAGGGACTGGTGGGGGACATTAAGGTTGGGGGCACCCTAGGCTGTAGTGATCATGAAATGATGGAGTTCAGGATCATGGGTACTACGCACAAAACAACAAGAAGTAAAATTACTACCTCGGTTTTCAGGAGGGCTAACTTTGACCTCTTCAAGAAACTGCTTGGAGAGATCCCGTGGGCTGGGGCTCTGGAAGGCAAAGGGGCTCAAGAGAGCTGGTTGGTATTCAAAGACCACTTCCTCCAAGCTCAGGATCGGTGCATCCCGAAGAGAAAGAAATCGGCCAAGGGACACAGGAGACCTGCATGGTTGAGCAGGGAGCTTCTGAAAAAGCTCAAGTGGAAGAAGGAAGTCTACAATACGTGGAAGAAGGGACTGACCCCTTGGGAGGATTACAGGAATGCTGCCAGAGCGTGCAGGGATGAAACAAGGAAAGCCAAGGCCACCTTGGAATTAAACCTGGCCAGGGATGTCAAGCTCAACAGGAAGGGCTTCTACGGGTATATTGGAAGCAAAAGGAAGAGCAGAGAATTTGTGGGCCCACTGTTGAATGAGACAGGAGCCATGGGGACAGAGGATGCGGAGAAGGCGGAGTTACTGAATGCCTTCTTTGCTTTGGTCTTTACTGCTCGGCCCAGCCCTCAGGAGTCCCAGGCATTGGTGGAAGTAACAGGGAAAGAAGAAGACTTCCCTTGGGTTGAGGAGGATCGAGTGAGGGATCAATTAGATCAATCAGATATTCACAAGTCCATGGGCCCCGATGGGATGCACCCGAGAGTGCTGAGCGAGCTGGTAGACGTCATTGCTGGGCTGCTCTCCATTATCTTTGAAAGGTCCTGGAGAACAGGCGAGGTGCCTGAGGACTGGAGGAAAGCCAACGACCCTCCAGTCTTCAAAAAAGGCAAGCAGGAGGAGCTGGGGAACTACAGGCTGGTCAGCCTCACCTCCATCCCTGGAAAGATGATGGAACAGCTCGTTGTGGGCGTCATCTCAAGGCATGTGGAGGAAAAGAATGCTATGGGCAGTAGTCAACACGGATTCACCAAGGGGAAATCCTGTGTGACTAACCCGATAGCCTTCTGTGATGGCGTGACTGGATGGATAGATGAGAGGAGGGCAGTGGATGGTGTCTACCTTGACTTCAGCGAGGCTTTCGACACGGTCTCCCACAGCATCCTTGTAGGGAAGCTTAGGAAATGTGGGTTAGATGAGTAGACAGTGGGGTGGATTGAAAACTGGTTGAAAGACAGAGCTCGGAGGGTTGTGATTAGGGGCACAGAGTCTAGTTGGAAATCAGTGAGGAGTGGTGCTCCCCAGGGGTCAGTGCTGGGTCCGGTCCTCTTCAATATCTTCATCAGCGACCTGGATGAAGGGACAAAGTGCACCCTCAGCAAGTTTGCTGATGACACAAACCTGGGAGGGGTGGCTGACACACCAGAAGGCTGTGCCACGATCCAGAGAGACCTAGGCAGGCTGGAGAGTTGGGCAGAGAGGAGCCTCATGAAATTCAACCATGGCAAATGTAGGGTGCTGCACCTGGGGAGGAATAACCCCATGCACCAGGACAGGTTGGGGGCTGACCTGCTGGAGAGCAGCTCGGTGGAAAGAGACCTGGGAGTCCTGGTGGACAACAGGATGACCATGAGCCAGCAATGGGACCTTGTGGCCAAAAAGGCCAATAGCACCCTGGGGTGCATCAAGAAGAGTGTGACTAGCAGGTGGAGGGAGGTCATCCTTCCCCTCTACTCTGCACTGCTGAGGCCGCACCTGGAGCACTGTGTCCAGTTCTGGGCTTCCCAGATCAAGGACAGGGAACTGCTGGAGAGGGTGCAGCAGAGAGCTACCAAGGTTAGTTTGCAGCAACAGAAAAGGCTGCTCCGCAACACCTCCTCCCTGGGCCTCCACCTTGGCTGTGCCCCGTATTAGCTCCAGGGTGGAGACGGTCTTGAGTGGTCAAAGTCCAATGGCTCATGCTCTGTGCTCAGGTTCACCTCCAAAGGGGGTGCAGAGAGAAAGCTCAGGTTGGAGGTTCATGGGAAGGTTAGAAGGCCTGTGTCCTGTCACTGCACTGCAGATGTCTATGTTGGTACAGTTTAACGTGACACGAACAACGGATGAGTGTCTGACCGAGGCAGCCTTGCGTGGCTCTATCGCCAATAGCACAAATGACCCTTCCAGAAGAGAGCATCTCCTGCCCTCCTGTGAGGCTCACGCAGCCCTTGATTTCTTACTCTGCAACTCTACGCATGGGTCGAGCCCTACCGTTCAGCAGTTCTTCACCCACCGCACCCTCCACCTGCTCATCTCCAAGTTGGACAACTTGTCCGGAAGGATACTTTGAGGGACACTGTCAAAAGCTTTACTAAAATCCAGCAAAACTACATCCACCACCTTCCCTTCATCCTCTAGGCAGGTGACCTTATTGTGGTTCGTGGTGAATGGCCTGTTCCCCTTAATGTTAACTCCTTCTCCCAGGTGGGCGTTAGGGCTCTAGATGGCCCCCAGTTCAGGCTCGGCTGTTCGCTCTCCAGGAAGGGCACTCTGTGGAGACTGCAGCAGTACTGAGAGGGTTTCCCAGCAAAGTCCAAGGTAACAAGAGGAGGAGAAAGCCCAAGCTCTGACTCCATGAAGAGAAACTGGAGGTGCTGGAGATAATCTGGCCAAAGATTCCCCATGACAGGGGAATCCCTTCCCACCACTACCACTGGAGGGATCTCCAGGGAGATTTCCAGCATTGCTAGAGGGCCAAAATACCCAAAGAAAGTCCTTTTGTGTCCCTGCCCTGCCCTCCTGCCTGGCCTGCCTGGTGACCAAGGCTGTAGCCAAGCTTATCCCAGTGCTTGACCCAGCCATGGGACCTTTCTTCCTTGCAGAGATAGATTGTGACTTCACAATCAACAGCCAAGTCATTTTCCCAGTTCTGGCCTCTGAGGTTCTCAGACAGAATTGACTTCAGGCACCTTCACAGACACCTGCCTCTTACTCACCTGTGAGGTTCTGAGGCACAGCTGACATAAGAGTAGCTTCCCCACCATCACCCACCTTGTCACCCACAAGCTGATCTGATACACGTCATCTCACATTTCGTCTTCCAATGTCAGGCGACTGCTCCAGGACCTCACAGGCTCTGCATTCACTCTGCCTCTGGGGGAAAAACAGCTTAGAGAGAGGTTTGGAGGGCAAGGGAAGGTTAGGGGTTCCGAGGGAGGCCGCTAGGGCTTTTGGGTTAGGGGTTTCTGTTACCAGTTTTCTTCCATGTGAACCAAAAACTCTGGTCAGAGTTTCTGCTTCATGATCAGGGTGGGGGTGGGGGTCATGGTGAGGCTCAAAATGAAGGTTTGGGATTCTTCTTAGGGCTTCTTGTAATTGATCTGAGTCCTGCTCAGCTTTGTGGGTTAGGGGGTTGGGTTAGGGCTAGAGGCTTAGGGTTAGGCCAGAGTTAAGGCATTTCAAGAGCAGGAACCTCACCAAGTGCTGTCCCTCCCACACACTTCTCCCTTCACCTATCCCATGCTCCCTTCTCTCTTTGATGAAACTCTCAGGCATGTCGAGCACTTCACAACGCTGCTCCTCACACGCAGCTTCCTCCAGCAATAATGGCATCACGATCTACTCGCCAGCAATGGCACCTTTGCCTTCATCTTCCTCTTGCCTGCCCCTAACATCTCATCATCTCCCTGGCCTTTCCCTCCAGAACTTCACAATCCCTGCCCTCCTTCTGCATACTGGGAAACATGAGTAACACTTAGGGGAGGGGCTGGAGATGGAAGTGTGTTGAGGGACAGGATTAGGGAGATGGCTTTGGGTTTAGGCGTGAGGCGTCTGATGAGGGTTTCAGCTTTGGCATTCGTGTTCAGGGAAGGGCCACAGATGAGCGCTGCAGGTGAGGGATTAGGGTTGGGGTCCAGGCAAAGTCTCAGTGTGAGCTGGGCAGTGCTGGGTCAGAGGGGAAGGGTGTGTAGCCACTTTGCGTGTTTCTGCCCTCGTGATGACCAGGGGGAAACCTCAGCTGCTGATGACCAAAAGCAGCATCATTCTAATGAGCTTCCAAAATCAAATCACACACACGCACACAAACACAAGGCTTACAAGAGAGCTTTTTAAATCAAATTGCACCCACACAAACAGATACAGAGGTTAACCTATATAATGAAGATGTTTCTCTTTTTGCAAAAAGTAGTACATTCCTGGTACCAAATGATCTTGGTCACCTCGAGAAATCCAATAGTAGTGAATGACTCACTCTTTTCCTTCGTCTGCATTTGTCAGCAGATGATCTCTGAAATCCTTGTGAAATCTACTCTGAAATCCAATCTTCAAAAGCCTCGTGAAATCTACTTTTGAAATCCTTGCAAAACCTACACTTTGATATCCTTGGAAAATCCACACTTTGATATCTTCATATCCTCTTATCCTCATGCATGCTTTGATAGCCTGATATCCTCGATACCTTGGGCACCTACAACTTCTCTGGAAAACTTGTTCCATCATCTCACAACCCTTTTCATAAAAAAATTCTTTCTTAGGCCTATTCTAAATCTACTCTTTTTCAGTTTAGAACTGTTGCCTTTTATCCTGTCACTGCAGGCCTTGGTAAACAGTCCCTGTCTTACATATAACTCCCCTTTAAACTGTATAAACTGTCGTACGTGTCAGGCGAACCTTGCCATGTTTGAATCTTTCAATAAGTCGCTGTGGTGGTTATAGCAAATTTTGTTAAATCATTTTGATAATTGCCAGGTGATCAATATTGTTAACATCATACAACATAACCCCATGTTACTAAATCTGAAATTGGTGCCACCTCAAAGTTGGGCAGGATCCCAAATCAACATTCACAACGAGACTGGACATGAGGAGAAAGAAATGTCCCATGAAGGACAGTGCTGTGACTCCTGAGGTCACCCAGAGGGAGCCTGGATCAGCGCAATGCTGGGTGCTCCAAGGAACAGGCAGGGAGGAAGAAGATCTGTCAGGAAAGGCGAGGAGATGCCCCAGTGGGAGCAAGGGGAGGAAAGAGGTTGGGTGTCCACAGCCTGCAGGTCTTTGTCCCCTTGGCTGTGGCTGTTGTCTTTGCTACCAAGGCCTGAAAGGAGACACCTTAATCTCAGGGAACCGGGGCCTCACCGCTTCCTCGCACCCCCCAGGGAGGCCGGGAGCTGTGGTGCCGTTGTCCTTCACTCGGCATTGCACACCCCACACCTCACTGCCCCGGGAGGAGCCCTGAGCCAGTGTGAGGGACAGGATCCCCCTTCCCAGGGCTGGCCGCTTGGCGGGATAAAATACATCACGGCTTTACTCAGCATCAGCTCCACCTGCACAGTGCCTTTGCCTCCCTGTAATCACAGCCTCCAGTTGCCTGCTCGAACAAATCCATGGGGAGGCTTGGTCTGTCATGGCCCTCAGTGGGGACAATTAATGCTCCAAGACACTTTGGCGTTTGCTTCGGACTTGAATTCCTGCACAGGTTGTTCAAGCTCCTCTCAGTATCTGGCATTCCTGGGCTCAGCAGCAAATGCCCCATGGGGCTCGTTAAAGTGCAGAAAGCCCTAAGGAGCCACAGCTCTGCCATGATTTTCTTCAGGGCTTCTAGCCTGGTAAAGCTCAGTGGAGAGGTCTCAGGAGTCTACTTAAAGTGGAAGGTTTCAAGAAGCACTTAATAAAAAGGTAATTTTTCATTTGGAAAGGGCTTTTGATTAGTCTTTTTATTTTTCCAGAGGAAATGCAGCTTTCTCCAACTGATACTGAACCAGAGGGTCTCCTAAGGAGGACCGGAGAGGTAGCAACTGCCATCTCCTCGAGGTCCCCCACTGTATGAATGAGACGGGTGCCCTAGTGGTGGAAGACACAGAGAAGGCAGAGCTACTGAATGCCTTCTTTTCTTCGGTCTTCACTGATAAAGCCGTCCCTCACACATCCCATACCCTGGAGGCAAGGGGGAAGGTCTGGAGAGAGGAAGATTTTCCCTTAGTTGAGTAGGACCAGGTCAGAGACCACTTGGCCAAGCTGGACATTCATAAATCCATGGGCCCTGACGGGATGCACCCGCGAGTGCTGAGAGAGCTGGCAGATGTTATCGCTAGACCACTCTCCATCATCTTTGAAAAGTCATGGGGAACAGGAGAGGTGCCTGAGGACTGGAGGAAGGCTAACGTCACTCCAATCTTCCAAAAAGGCAAGAAGGAGGACCCAGGGAACTACAGGCCGGTTAGTCTCACCTCTGTCCCTGGGAAGGTAATGGAGCGACTCATTCTGGATGTCGTCTCCAAACACATAGAGGAACAGGAAGTTATTGGAAGTGGTCAGCATGGATTTACCAAGGGCAAATCATGCCTGACCAATCTGATAGCTTTCTATGATGTTATAACGGGTTGGCTGGATGAGGGGAGAGCCGTAGATGCCATCTACCTTGACCTTAGCAAGGCTTTTGACACTGTCTCCCATAACATCCTCATTAGGAAGCTGAGGAAGTATGGGCTAGACGAGGTGACAGTGAGGTGGATCGAGAGCTGGCTGAGTGACAGAACCCAGAGGGTTGTGATCAGCGGCACAGAGTCCAGTTGGAGGCCTGTAACGAGTGGTGTTCCTCAGGGGTCAATACTTGGACCAATTTTGTTCAATATATTCATTAATGACCTAGATGAGGGGACAGAGTGTATCCTCAGCAAGTTTGCTGATGATACCAAGCTGGGAGGGGTGGCCGACACTCCAGAGGGCCGTGCTGCCATCCAGCGTGACCTGGACAGGCTGGAGAGCTGGGCAGAGAAGAACCTAATGAGGTTCAACAAAAGCAAGTGTAGGGTCCTGCACCTGGGAAGGAAGAATGCCAAACACCAGTATAGGTTAGGGGCGGACATGCTGGGAAGCAGCTCTGAGGAGAAGGACCTGGGGGTCCTGGTAGACAGCAAATTATCCATGAGCCAGCAGTGTGCCCTTGTCGCCAAGAAGGCCAATGGCATCCTGGGCTGCATAGGGAAGACTGTGGCCAGTAGGTCGAGGGAGGTCATTCTCCCCCTCTACTCTGCACTGGTGAGGCCACAACTGGAGTACTGTGTCCAGTTCTGGGCTCCCCAATTCAAGAGGGACAGGGAACTACTGGAGAGAGTCCAGCAAAGGGCAACCAAGATGATTGTGGGACTGGAGCACCTCCCTTATGAGGAAAGGCTGAAAGAGCTGGGACTCTTTAGCCTGGAGAAGAGAAGGTTGAGGGGGGACCTGATTAATGTTTACAAGTATCTAAAGGGTGGGTTTAAGGAGGACGGAGCCAGGCTCTTTTCAATGGTTCCCAGCGACAGGACAAGGGGCAATGGGCACAAGCTAGAACATAGGAAGTTCCGTTCAAATACACGGAAAAACTTCTTTACAGTGAGGGTGACAGAGCACTGGAACAGGCTGCCCAGGGAGGTTGTGGAGTCCCCTTCTCTGGAGATTTTCAAGACCCGCCTGGATGCAGTCCTGAGGGATGTGCTTTAGGCAACCCTGCTCTAGCAGGGGAGTTGGACTAGATGATCTCTAGAGGTCCCTTCCAACTCTGAAGATTCCGTGATACCGTGATTCCGTGATTCCGTATGGACAACTTGCCCCCCCGCCTCCTCCTCCCCACCGTTTCTCTTGGGGCTGCCTGGGACTTGCATTCTTTTCCTACATCAGACTTGTGCGCTGAGTCTGCAGCTGAATGTTCACAGCTCCTTTGCACCAATTCCTGCCCGATTCCCCCGCAGACTTGGCTGTAAATAGACAAGGGATTCTTATTCAATTTGAACAGCCAGAAGGAAAAAATGATTAATTTTTTATTTTTTTATTAATTAATTAATTAATTAAAGAAACCCAATGCATTCCTCCACTATATGCCAAGTCCAAGCCTCCAATAAGCTCCACCTTCCTCAAACCATCAACATAAAAGAAATACATTGGAGAGATTGATAGGAAATTCTAAATATACGCACAGTTAGTGCGTTGGCTAAAGAGAGAGTGTGGCAGATTAAGTAAACTGTGCCTTATTCTTGGCCAAATTTCCATCCCAGAGCCTTGTCACCAACTCATGTCTCTAGCGATGTCCCTGCCCATGTTACATTATGTGCTTGTTAAACAAAACTTTTCTTCTCCAGCAAACTCTAGCAAAACTCTTCCTTGGAGACACTCTCTCCTCAAAGTCCCCTTGCAACCATACAGTGAATTGAGATGCAAGAATAAACTCATTACAGTTCCTTCACGTTAACAAGCTCCCGGGGGAAAGTCACGCAGTGTGGAGGGCCCTGGCAGGAATAAAGAGCCTTGGAGGTTCAGCAGGGTCTGCTGAGGGCTGTGGGTGACGAAGCTGCTTCAGGAAATGGAAGCGTGCCTCCCTGGGGGCTGAGTAGAGCAGAAAACCAGAGGCAGTGATTTCAGGGTGACAAAGAAAGGAGGCAGAGACATCCTGTGTGCTGTAGCCCCCTGGATGTGCCCTGCCAAGCCAAGGGGCCCAGTGCTAATCCCCAGCTCATTGCAATGGGGATGCTTTTGGTCATCACCACATGAGCTTTCCCTCTGCTCACCACCAGGGCCCATACACGCTGAGTGCCTTCCACACTCTTGCCCCTCAGACTCGGCACGACGCAGCTCCCCCTAAGCCTTTGCCTGGACACTAACCCTAATCCCTCACCTGCAGCTCTCATCTGTAGCCCTTCCCTGAACATCAACGCCAAAGCTGAAACCCTCACCACATGCCTCACGCCTAAATCCAAACCCAGCTCCCTCATCCTGTCACCAACTGAGAGATACTTATTAGAGAGGCCAAGACTGGTCACCGCCTGGGCTGCAGCGTTCAGCCCCTGGTGGAATTCATGATCTGAAGGGATATATGCCAGTTGAAAACTGTAGTCAAGACCCTAAACCTTGGGAAAGGAACTCTCAGCTGTTTTGGTCACTGGTAAATGGGACACGTGTGACCCTCTGGAAGTGCAACAAGGCCACGTCCAAGGTCCTGCACCTGGGTCGGGGCAATCCCCAGTATCAATACAGACGGACTGATGAATGGATTGAGAGCAACCCTGTAGAGAAGGACTTGGGGATGCTGGTGTGTGAAACATTGGACAAGAGCCGTCAACGTGCACTTGCAGCCCAGAAAGCCAATCATAGCCTGGGCTGCATCTACAGAAGCGTGGCCAGCAGGTGGAGGGAGGGGATTCCCCCTCTCTACTCCAATCTCATACGACTTCATCTGAAATGCTGTGTCCAGTTCTGTGGGCCCCAGCACAAGAAAGACATGGACCTGCTAGAGAGGGTCAAGGGAGGGATCACCAAAAATCATTGGAGGGCTTGAAGACTAGAAGGGATGGAAAAGAAGCTGAGAGAGTTGAAGTTGTTGAGCCTGGAAACAAAAAAGCACCCAGGAGAACTTCCTGTGGCCTTTTAATCTGTGAGGGAGGATTATAAGAGAGAGAGATATTTTACCAGGGCCAGTAATGACAGGACAAGGGGCAATGGCTTTACACTGAAAGAGGGTAGATTTAGACTGGACATAGGGAAGAAATTTTTCACAATGAGGGTGGTGAGATGTGGGAATAGAGAGCAGCATAGGTCTGTTCGACCTTGATGAGATAAAGCTGTGTCGTTGAGAGAGGGCTTGAGAGAACAGAAAAACAAGTAAGAACTAGCAAGAAACAGGACGTGAGAATGAAGTTGTTGCTCCTCGTGAACAGACAGCAGAAACCAATCGGAAAAAGTAGAGAAGTGCGTGGCAGTCGACCTTCAACCTATCAGCAGGACACAACTATCGCATGGAGAGTGTGTATAGCTGTAAAGTCTGTCAGATTGTTGCAATAAAGGTCTTTGGTCTGTACCCCGCCAGAGTCCGTGAATCCATGCTCCACACATGGTGCCCGAACAGGGACAGAAATTGGAGGGACATACGAGGGACTTGAATCGTAGGAATGTACGACCGGTGGAGCAGCCCGGCTGAACGAAAAAAGGCAGCAGGATAGGAGAGCTGCAGTCTGGACGAATAATCACCAGAAAAAGGTGAGCAGCCGGGGTCGTGTGAGGATGGGATCGAGAGAGTCCTCAGAGGAAAAGGCAATCATATGTATATTAGAATAGTTTTTAAGTAGAAGGGGTATTCAATACGATGAAGGAACTTTTCAACTTTTACTGGCATGGCTAAAAAGCAAGGGTCTTCCCGCTGATTCTACAACACCTTTCCAATTATCAAGTTGGGAGCAAGCGGGTGAAACTTTATTTGAGACTGCAACAAAAGGGGATGCGACTGCCACAAAGGTTTTGACAACCTGGAGGCTGATTAAAGATACTTTACAGCAGGTAAAATCCGAACGAAATGCCACAGCAGCCTCCGCTGCAGCTATGGCACCGTGCCACTACTGGGAAGTAATTACCCAGGCCAGCGATGGGTGGGCTGTTGGAGTTGCTCATGAACTTCTTGGAAAAAGGGACAAATTAGGAAGAGCGGAGCATTCCTGGTGTGTAGAATGTCTAGGTCCCAAAGAGCAGCTGTCAGCATGGCACAGAGATGAAGAAACATTCTCGTGTTGGGAGGAGAGGGAGAAGTGGCTACGTGGCCCTGCTCGCCCCATCACCCCCATGGGGCTGGTCCCACCACATCGAGTCCCAGCATCAGGTTGTTCTTGTCTGCTTCCACCTTCGCCATGAGGGCGTCCACTCAGTGGTGGGACGGGTGACAATGGACAATGCAGCGTCCCCGTTGGTAGGTGGCTGTGGGGGGCGGGGCATCGCCTAGCAACAGGGGACGCTGCCTTGTCCCTTGTCACCCATCTCGCTGGTGCGACCACTCTGCTGCGAGGAGCCAGCAGAGGAGGAGGAGGAAGAAGAGGAGGAAGAGGAAGAGGAAGAGGAAGAGGAAGGCTTCAAGTTCCCATCCCTTCCAGCCATCCCGGGCCCCCCCTCAGGCAGAAAGGTTCCCATCCCCCTCAGGTGCCTCCATGGCTTTGGGCAGGGCAGCAGCCATGGCCCAGCTCAGCCTGTACCAGCTGCTGGACGAGGCCATCGGGACGCCCGAGCTCGGGGCAGTCAACTTCATGGCGTTGCGCAGCCTGCTGCTTGCCATGCTCGGGCACCTGGGCCTGCAGGACCTGCCTGCCCAGAAGCAGGGGGACAGCCTGACCCTGCTCTGGGAGGGGGACCAGCCTGCAGAGGCACCCCCTGTGCTGGAGAAGGAGGGCGACAGGGCCCAGGACAGGGGGCAGCAGCCCCAGGAACCGGGGCAGTGGCTGCCTGGGAAGGACTTGCTCCAGGAGAGCACGAGCAGCCCCCCGCTGGCCTCCGTGGCCACCGACGTGGGCTGGATGAAGGACAAGATCAAAGCCAACGAGAGCGGCATCTCCAAGGTAGAGGCTCTTGCCCATCCCCTGGCTGCTCCCCTGCACGACACCCCATCCTCCGGGGTCCAGCCGCCGTTGTGCTGCCCTTAGACCAAGGGCTGGTATAAGCCTGAGCTGAGGGTGGCACGTGGGGCTTCAGTGAAGGAAAGGGGTGAAGTCTTGGGGAGGAAAAGCTGGGGCTGAAATGCTGCTCCGCTTGCTCTGGGTCTTCCCCACGTTGCCGTCAGCCAGTTCTGGTGGGGCCGATACCCAGCGAGTCCCTGGTGCCCTTGGCTCCCTTGGATGGAGGCTCGGCACCCTGGAGGTCCGGCCTCACCACCCTCTCCAGCCCTCTCTTCCCCGCTCCTCACCTTCAGCCAGTACCGCATCCACTCCTGGGGCAGCTGAGAGGCTCCACCAGCACCTCCTGGGCCTCATCTCCCACCGCTTGCCCACGGGCTAAAGCCGGCACTGGTGGGAACCAGAGAGGGGCCTCACCCTGCATGGTGCTGAGCCACTGGTGACCATGCATCGCCAGAGCATCGCCTGTGGGGAGAGCTAAGCTCGGGCTGCAGGAAAGAGCCACCGTCAGCACTGCCGGGCCAGGTCCTGCCAGGGCTGGGACACCGCGGGAGATGGCGGCAGGGAGGGTTCCCCGCGCAGCTGGAGATGATGGTGGCCACTTTGTTAGCAGTGGCTGCTGCTGCCCTGGCCAGGCTGTGCTCGAGGGGGCTGCAGCGGCTCTTTGCCCTTTGGATGGGCTGCAGGGATCTCACTGGGAGCCTGGCAGGGGCAGCGGGGCTGGGGGCGTCCCTGCTGAGCCGGGCCGTGCAATGGGTCCCCCCGGGGCAGGGGTGGGGGTCTCTGGGGAGCTGCTGCCCCATCTCAGCTCTTGAAGATGTGATGGATGGGACGTGCTGCCCGCGCTGCCCTGCCAGCCTGGCACTGCCCCCCGGCTCTGGGCAGGCCACAGCGGTGGCAATGGTCCTGGTCCCCAGGGACCCTCTCCTGGGGCTCACCCCCACCACCCCTTTCTGCCAGGCCACAGCTCTCTCCGAGGAGCTCCTCCAGGAGATGGGCGCAATGAAGGAGGCGCAGTCCCACCTGGAAGAGGAGCTCCGGGCCATGCAGGAGGCACTCGGCTTGGTGAGCTGCTGCCAGTGCCCCGAGAGGGAGCTGGGCCCTCGCCCCCTCCCTGCCCCTCTCCCCATCACCACCCCAGCCCCTGCCCCGCGGCCATCAGCCCTCCCTGTCCCCCAGCAGGAAGGGCACCAGGAGGGCAGAGTGGGAAGGATGTCCCAAGGAGGGCAGCAGGGCAGCTCAGCCACCCCCACCCAGAGCTCCCCACCCTCTGCCCGCCAGCACGGCCCCAGGGAGGGTAGAAATGGGCACCGCTGCCTGCAGCTCAGGCTGGGGCGATAAGGAACTGTGGCCATCACCCAAAGGGACGCTCAGGCGCTTTGGAACCAAAGAGCCATCAAAAAAGACACCTGGGGGCTGGGAAGGAGGGCGAGAAAGCTCTGCCCCGCACAACACAGCCACAGCCCCCGGGCACAGCCCTTCCCAGCGCCCCTCTCTCTTGTGCCCAAGGCAATGTGGGGATGCTCCTTTGCAATGCGCTCCCACAGCCAGACTGGTGTCCCTGTCCTCTCCCTGCTCCAGGGGAAACTCCAGGACGCCGGCAGCCAGCTGCCAGGCCCCCGTCACAAGAAGTGTCGTGGTGAAGTATGGCCACGGGGGGTCCTGGATCCTGCACTGAGACAGGAGGTAGCTGTGTCTACCTCCCCCCCCCCTGGGGGGACCATCCCTCCTGTGCTGGGGCATGGTCCATGGGTGGTGGGTGCTGGGCAGTGATGCTGGGGGGTCCTGTCCCCGAGGGGGCCGTCCCTGACAGCTACGTGGCCGGGCTGAGCCCTTGATGCCTTCCTTCCCCAGAAAAGCCTGAAGGAAATGCGGAGCCTCAGCCCAGTCCCGGAGGAGGTGCGCAGCATGGTGGGCTGAGAGGTGCTGGGGGGTGGCTCGCCTGGTGGGCAGCGAAGCAGAAGGGGGAGGAGGAGGGGGCAGATCCCAGCATTTGGCACCGTGAGATGGTTTCCAAGTCCCGCCGGGGGCTGCTGCTCCTGAAACACCAGCGCAGCCCCTTGGGCTGGGAAGCGGGTCTGGGCAGCAGGCCTGGAGCACCGAATGCCCTTGCTGGAGAGCAAAAGGCCTCGCTGCCGTGGCCCGGGGAGTCAGGGAGGGTTTGCCGCTCCCCAGGCTCGACTGCTCAGACGCTGCCGGCCCAGAGGCCAGCAAAGCACTAAGGGGGCTGGGGAGGTTGCGGGAGGCTGTGGCCGTGGGCCCCGGGGCTCTGTGCGGGGGGGGCAGCCTTTGCCTTGGGGCTCTCGTGGTGTCCTTGAGTTTGGCCCCGGGAGGCGGTGCCTTGGAGACAGGCAGTGGGGACATGGCGGGGGGGCCTGGGCTCTGTCCTTGCCGCTGCATGGCTGCCTGTAACCCTGCTCCCCTTGGCCTCCTCTTCCCAGGAGGGCAGTGGCAGCCTTTCTTCCCCCACCGAGTCCCCCCAGGCGGACGTGGACACCCAGCACGGGGCAAGCTCCGTGCCGGGGACGGAGGAACCAGGGCCACAGCCTGTGCCCAGCACAAGCAAGGGGGCTCCCGGGACACAGCCTGGCTCCGAGGAGACGCAAGCAGGGACACACAGAGCACCAGTGAGCCCTGAGAAGGCGGCAGGCGCTCCTTCAGATGGGAAGAGCATGTCTGATGCCAGCGCCACAGCCCCCAGGATGCAGCCAGGGTCCCCTGGCACTCAGAGCACCACACAGGGGATGGAGCCAGGATCCCCCAGCACCCAAATCACCACCCCGGGCATGCAGCCAGCATTCCCTGGCATCAAGACCACCAGCCCAGGAAAGCAGCCAGGGTCCCCTGGCGCCCAGAGCACCACCCCAGGGATGCAGGCAGGACCCTCCAGCACCCAAATCACCACCCCGGGCATGCAGCCAGCATTCCCTGGCATCAAGACCACCAGCCCAGCAAAGCAGCCAGGGTCCCCTGGCACCTGGACCGCCACCCCAGGGATGCAGGCAGGACCCTCCAGCACCCAAATCACCACCCCGGGCATGCAGCCAACGTTCCCTGGCATCAAGACCACCAGCCCAGGAGAGAAGCCAGGGTCCCCTGGCACCTGGACCGCCACCCCAGGGGTGCAGCGAGGATCCCCCGGCACGTCCCATTTGCAAGAGCCAGCAATGCCCTGGGGTTCCTCAGCCTTCAGCAATGCCTCTGGCCATGGCATGGAGACAGTGGAGGCTCTCGGCCAGTCTGGGCAGCTTGGCCACCCGAAGGAGCAGGTGGCCCACCTGGAAGCCACCAAGTCAGACCATGCCGAGCGTGAGCAGACGCACCTGCTCTTGCCGGAGGGAGGTAGGAACCCTGAGGGGGCTGGTGGGGGCTGTTTAGCGTGGGAACACCCTGGGCTGGGGGCTCATCGTGCTCAGAGGCTGGCCCCAAGGGCGAGACCCCCTCACTGACAGCATGTCCCCTTGGACCATGTCCCTCTAGATGACAACAGCATCGCCCTCCGGGGTCAGGTGTCCTCCCTGCAGAGCCTCGCCAGCGAGCTGCAGGAGGTGAAGGAGAAGGTGAGCCGGTGGCAGTGCCCGAGGGGGCTGCAGGGATGTCAGGGGGGATTTGGAGATGGGGGGGGCAGCCAAAGGGCCCCCCCTGCAAAGGGACAGCACGGGGTGCCATGCCCTGACTCTGCCACCACCGCCGTTCCCAGATCAGGCAGCTGGAGGATGCCCTTGGAAAGCTGTGGGTGGCTGGAGCGGACTGGAGAGCAGATGGCAGTGACCAGATCGCCCTGCAACTGGGGTAAAAGGATGGGAGAGGGTTTGCTACCCCATGGGGCTGCAAGGGAGCGCAGTGGCTGGGAGCATCCCAGTTTGGGGGGCGAGGGACACCCCCCTGAGTGGCCCCGATGAGGCTAAGCCTGCCTGTGTGCCCATCTTGCTGGCCAGGTCCATGCTGCAGGAGACAAAGCAAGAGGTGTTGGAGCTGAAGGAGCTGGGACTGGAAGAGTTAAAGCGAGAGTTGTTGGAGCTGAAGGAGCTGGGACTGCAGGAGTTAAAGCAAGAGGTGTTGGAGCTGAAGGACCTGGGACTGCAGGAGTTAAAGCGAGAGGTGTTGGAGCTGAAGGACCTGGG
The DNA here is from genome assembly GCF_028500815.1 of Rissa tridactyla. NCBI lineage: Eukaryota > Metazoa > Chordata > Aves > Charadriiformes > Laridae > Rissa > Rissa tridactyla. The sequence continues at coordinate 708,147 of NW_026529584.1, forward strand.
ACTGCAGGAGACAAAGCAAGAGGTGCTGGAGCTGAAGGACCTGGGACTGCACGAGATAAAGCAAGAGGTGCTGGAGCTGAAGGAGCTGGAATTACAGAAGATAAAGCGTGAGCTGAAGGAGCTGGGAGAACACCAGGACATGACCGAGGCCACGCTGAAGCAGCTGGTGACAGAGGTGGCCCAGCTGATGCAGGCTCAGGTGAGGTCTAGGGGGAGTGCTCCCACTGCCCGCCGGCTGGGTGGGGGGGTCCTGGCAGGGTTCCCGGCCACGGCCCCTGGCCGGCTGCAGCCATCGAGCCTCCACAGCACCTTGGCTTGTTGGCTGCATCCATTCCATCTCAGAGCCGATCCCTTCTCCCCTTCCTGCAGCAGGACAAGCTGAAGGCGATGGAGAGCGCAGGGCAGGAGCAGGCAGAGGCGCAGGCAGCATGCCCTGCCTGCTGTGGGGACACCGGAGCGCAGGTGGGGCAGCTCCTGCAGCGCTACGAGAAGCTCCAGGAGGTGGTGGACTCCCTAATGTCCCGGCGGGCGGTGGGCAAGGTGCCGAGGCAGCTGCCGAGGAAGAGCCAGGTAGGGAGATGGCGGCATGGGGGGCTTGGGAGGGGGCTGCCGGGACTCCCCTGGCTGGTCGTGCTTTGCTGTAACATGGGGGACCCCTCGCTGCTCCCCACATTGCCTTGTACAAGTCAGCAGCACGGAAGGAAATGAAAGGTGCAAATGTCCTGCTGGCACCGAGAGCCTTTGGCCACCGGCCAAGTAACCTGGCTCTGTCCCCACGGGGCAGCCAGTCCCCCCTTGCACAGCACCGCCCTGTCATCTTCCTCCCGGCAGCAGGATGAGGAGGTGCTGAAGCGCGTCCAGGCCACCCTTGTGCAGGTGCAAGGCAGCTACGAAAAGCTCAGCTCCGTCGTGGGGAACCTCCTGCGTGACAGTCAGCGGCAGCAGCAAGATACCAAGGTGGGTGGCTGAAAGCCCCACGGGGTCAGAGCATCCTCCAGGCAGAGCCTGGGCACCACCAGGGATTTGTCCCTTTCCCGCAGGTTTTTAAGGGGGGTGGGAGATGGATGGGGGGTGCTGAGCTGGCCGGGAGGCAGCTCCGACGCTGCCGTGACATCATGGGGTGCTTTCTGTGTTGGCAGGCTCTGTTCCAGTCCCTGGAGAAGCTGGTGAAGGGCAAAGCGGACAAGAATGACCTGATGCTGGCACTCGATGTGGTATGGCCTCGAGGGTGCCCAGCACCAGCCAAGGGGGTCCCAGGCAGGGTGACAATCACCCCTTGTCCCTTGGGTGCTTGGTGGCAGCACCTGCCGGGGGGAGGGAAGATTTCCAGACTGGCTGCGCGTCCCTCGCCAGGTCCCTCTGTCTCCCCACGGGTCCCTTTGGCTGCTGGCACCAACCCCATGGGGGTGATGGGGCAAGCAGGGCCACGTAGCCACTTCTCCCTCTCCTCCCAGCACGAGCTGGCCCTGCCTAGGCTACCTTCGTCCTCTCCCCACCGCTCTCCTGCCTTTCCCTCTTGCTAGAAAGCAGACAAAACCAGCCTGGCTGGCAAAGTCAACCGCAGCGAGTTCGACACAAGGATGGAGCGGCTGACTGAGATGCTCGAGGAGGTGCTGAGCCGGCAGACGGGCCAGGAGAAGGTCCAGCAACAGCTTAGTGAAGAGGTGGCCTCCAAGGTGAGGGGTGTCTCGTCTCTGCCACGCAAAACCTGCTCCTTCAGGGCTTGGCATCCCTCCGAGGATCCCTCTGCCAGCTGTCCCAGCCGGGGACCACCGTGTCCCATCCCGGGGCAGCTGGCTGAGGGGGGGCACCTGTCCACAGCTGGACCGCCAGGAGCTGGGGGCTCTGCAGAAGCAGCTGGAGGGGCACTGGGAGAGCAACGTCAAGCAGCTCCAGAAGGGCTCACAGGCAGGGGCTGATGATGCAGCTGGCATTAAGAAGTGAGTGCAACGGGGACGGCGGCGCCTTCAGGGACACCTCGCTGCTGCCTGCGAGCTGCCTGCCTGTGTCCCCCCCAGGAGCTCACCCAGCCCTTTTCTCCCCACTCCAGCCCGCTGCTGACCCATTTCCACTGCCTCTCCTGCGACCGGCCCCTCGACATGTCGGTGCCTGGCCCGTGAGTAGCACCTGGCACTGTGGGCGGGACAGGGGGGCGATGGGTGCTGGCAGTGCCCCGCCGTGCCAGGCACAGGGGTTCGGGGGTCTGCCTGGGGGGCCTGACCCTGCCCAGCCCCCTCGCGGCCCTGCCTGGCAGCAGGGGGACGCAGAGCCCTCCCCGGGGAGCAGGGGGTGCCGTGGGCTACAAGCCCATGGGTTTCAGGGCACTGCCCCGTCGCCCATCTACGGCTCCTGCCCTCCCCAGGCACATCGTGACCATCCCATCCCTGCCGCCGCTGTCCCCCCGCCTCGCCGAGCACCCCCGTCCCATTCTCAAGCCAGAGCAGCAACAGCAGCACGAGCACAGGTAGGGGACACGGGGACCCATCCCTGTCCCACTGGGGTGCAGGGTGGCCTGGCCCCGGCGAGGGAGAGCTCTTCCCCAGGTGGGGGCGCAGGGGTCCGGGCGGACCTGGGCAGGGCAGGGGAGCAGAGCTGTGCTGCAGAGGGTCAGCTGTGCTTACCCCGCCTCTGGGGGGTTTTACAGCCCCCCCTCGCTGCCCGTCTGGCCCAAGTCTCTGTCTCAAGGGCGCTGAAGCCACGTGCGATGAGTTGTGTCTGGTCTCAGCCTGACCTCGGGCTTAGGGAGGTCAGGGTCCTTCTCCCAAACAAGTTGCTGAAATCAAGCGCTGCAGCCGGGACAGCCCAGCTCCTGCCTCCTGCTGTCCTTGGCGTGGGGTGCAGGGACCTGCCACTGCCACGGCCAGCTCCCGGGGGCTGTGGGGAAAGAGCAGATCCAGCAGGACGGCCGGGGGGTCTCCTGCAGCAGGCAGAGGGGAGCCGGGAGGGACAGACCCCACCGGGGAGCAGCCCCTGGCCCCCTCCCTGCCGTAGCAGGCTGAAGCACGGGCTGCCACGGTGCCGGGCACTGAGCATCCGCGTACCCCGTCCCACAGGCAGCCGCCAGCCGAGGGCAAGTACCCCACCGTGCCGCGGAGCTGCGGGGGCCGCCACACTGTCACCACCCCGCTGCAGCACCGCCAGGGCCTCCAGCTCCCCCGGCGCCTCCAGCCGCTCCTGCTCCCCAACAAGGTAGGGATGACAAAGGTAGGGATACGGCGGGGGCCACTGAGGCCGAGCCTCTGCGGGGGCGGGAGGGGCATCTGTGCCTCAGTTTCCCCAGGGAGAGCTGGCTGTGGGAGGGTTGCCAAGGGATGCTGAGTTCGGCCCCGTGGCTCAGCCAGCCCGCTCTCTCATTCCCAGTGCAACGTGGTGGACCTGTTGGCAAAAGACGGCTGCATGTCCAGGGAGCAGCTGGACAGTCCCGTGCTCACAGACAAAGAGGGTACGGCCGGGGCTGGCGTGGGGAGAGGATCCCATGGGTGTGAAGGGGCAGTGGGGAGGGCAGGGCACCCACGAGGTGCTGGGTTTTCCCCACCCGTGTCCCCCCCACTGCCCCCACCCCAGCTCACGCTGCTCTCTCCTGCCACCCCTGCTGCCTGACAGGGCCAGCACAGCACCAGCCCGGGCTGCACAAGGCAGCGGAGAGCAAGAGCGACTCGTCCGACTGCCACCTCCCTCACGCACCAAGGCTCCCGCGGGACAGACCCAGGAGCCGGGCAGCTGGGCAGGGACAGCTGCTCTCCAGAAAGTGATTTCTTATTTAACTAATAAAAAGCCCTTGACCTTATTTTTTGTTGGGTTTTTTTCCCTTTGTTTTGGGCCATGAACGGCGGTCACAGGGACAGAGGGGCATCCCCTTGACAAATCACAGCCCCCAGTTCCGCTCTCCCCCCTCAGAGCCCAGTGGGAAATACAGCAGGCAGTGGGCTTGTGGGCTCCTGTCGCCTCTGCGCGGGAGTTCTGCTCTGGGCTTCCCTGGGATGGTGACGCAGCTTTCTGCCATTGGGAGCCACGATGCAGATTTCAAGCGCTGTCATGGAACGGCGCTGGCTGCAGTGCTGCGCCTGCCAAGTGAGCGCCTCCGACGCACAGGAACACCAGGAGCGACACAACACACTCCCTTTTACATGGCACCGTGATTTATGATCAAAGCGCAACAAATTGCTGCGTTTCTTTGTCAGCGATGGAATAAAAGGACACGGTCTTCTTTTGTAGCTCCAGCAAAACTCCAACCTTCAACGGTTTATCCTTGCAGAATAATGTTTCTTGATCTCTATGCCACTCTTTGGGTGCTCTTTGGGACCTAGCCATTCTACGCACCAGGAATGCTCCGCTCTTCCTAATTTGTCCCTTTTTCCAAGAAGTTCATCAGCAACTCCAACAGCCCACCCATCGCTGGCCTGGGCAATTACTCCCCAGTAGCGGCACCCCGCAGAGAAGCTCTGGGAACACGTCACTTGGCTGATGCAGAATCTCTTGGCGATGGCTTTAATAACAGCGGATGTGCATCCCTACTCAAAACAGAAAGAAAACCAACAGCCACACGATAAACTTTCACCAAAGTTCAATCCTGCAAATCAGCAGAAATCCTCAACCAAGCACCAATGACTGCATCCTGAGCACACGGAAACGTTTAACAGGCACAGCTGAGGAAACAGCCACGACAGACTCACGCACTCCAGCGTGAAGGGGAAGGTACTTGCTACCTTACAGGACGGATCTTATTCCTAACCACAGTCTTACTAAAAAATGTGCCGATAATAAATGGGACGCTTCCCTCAAGAGAACTGACATAGTCACCCGTTCACTGGGACATGTTCTTGCACATTTGATCAGCAAAAACACTTGTTTTATGTTTTCAGCTACCGCTGTAGTACTCTGCGTTGACTGTAAAAATAGTTCTGTAAAAATGTGCCGTGGTTTTGGCCAGATTGGCCGATCAGAACGACAGATGGCCCTCCCCCCACCCTCTCCTCAGGGAGGAGAGGAAGAGATAAGGAGATTTACGAGTTTAGAAAAAGAACTAAACTACTTTGATGAAAATAATAATAAATAAGAAAACAGTAAGTAGTAATAGAATAATAAAAATTAAAGGAAAAAAGCATACAATATATACAAAACCGTATCCAGCTCCCAGGATGACGATGGCGTCAGCAGCAGACACCGGGAAAGTCCCAGACTGGAGTCAGCGACGGACAGGAGCTGAATTCCGGAACTAGAGTCAGGAGTGCTCGGATCGGGATCAAAGGCAGACGAACAGACAGGGTCCTCCTCAGACGTCGGCCATTGAAGAAAAAACGAGCCAGAGCCCCCTTTGCCCCTTTGATCCCTCAGCTTTTATACTGAGCGTGATGCAGACGGGATGGAATACCCTGTTGGTCAGTCTGGGGTCACCTGTCCCCTCTGCTCCTCCCTGCGGGTGGGACCCTGTGTATCGCAATGTTTTCAGTTAGCTGCATCATACAATAGAATGCAACAAATGTGGAAGTCGTTGACAGTATTTACCATTTAACCCAGGGTAAACAAAATTATGCATAAAGTAAAGATATTCCTTTTCTGACCTCTTCAAGTCTGCCCAAAGCATCCTTCAGTTTTCTTCTTCTTTCCAAGGCCAGAAGCCAGACTTGCTGCCATTTGCTGACTAGAAGGTTTGCCCGTGGATTCTGGGTTTCCATTTGCGCCTGGGCTGCTGACAGATACGTGCCTGGGGCTGGGGAACGCTTTCCTGTTAAAACATGACAAAATGGGTTAAGTCTCACTCCGTTCAAACAAAACAAACATTCACAGGAAGGGTACTTGACCTTCCTCAAACTACTCCTTCCTGTCCCAGATAACGAGCCCATACCCTGATCGGATTGCATCGGGTGGGATTTTTTGTTTGTATTATTTTACCATCACTGGGGAAGGAAGGACCACGTGGTGCTTGAAGTATTTTTTGTGTAGTGGCTGCACTAGTGAAGCCACACAGGTTAAATTGAATCTTTGCAGACCTCCCAGAGAGCTGAAAGGTAAACAACCTGATTTTGGAAGCAGTTCCACGGACGGGTAAGTATAAAGTACAACGGGTAAGCATATCTAAAAACGCAAAAAGCAATTTCCTCACTTGGTGATTCACTTTCCATTCGACTTCACTGAACACACTTCCTAATTGGATCCACGTAAATGGATAAATGCGCAGCTCATTTGATTTAGTTCTTCTAAGCTAAGCACTGGAAGCTATTCGTTATTTTATTTTCCTAACAGGGAGAAAAAGAGGGATATTCACAGAAGCAGATGCATCTTTTCCCGTCCTTCCTGATGAGGCTCACTAGGAACAAGGTCTATTCTTGCCAAAGTTATTCCAGAGATGGATGTTTTTCCATCTGTGGGAACTTCCTAACCTATAAACTCCGTTTTACAAAAAGGAGGCAGATTCACTCATGTGTTTGCTGAACTCCTTCAGCACTGAAGGCAGATGAAGCCACAAACGACGTCTGGACGCTTCTTCAGAGTAAACCGCTTCCGTTAGATAAGAATATAAAAGGTTCATGGAGCGGACGCTGGATTTGTGACTTTATTTTTTTTGAGGGCCTGTTTCTAACAGTAGTTGCACAGGGCACGTAGGTATTTTCTCTGCTGAAGTTCCAACCGACCACACAAAAGGCTTCAGCAGCTGCAGAGCTGCATTACCACAAACAAGGAAAATGCCTTAATTATCCGTGTCCCGTCAATTTCAATCAATTCTCTCTAAATCCCAAATGGACTCTGAATACTTTTCACATCATCTGCAGGCCAAAAATTAAATGGCAGATTGAAAGGAAAGGAGAGGATTTAGGAGGTTAGTTTGAAATCTTCAGGCCTAGAAACAACACATCATCATGGACAGCACACCAAGTCACAGAAGGAGGCAGAGAAGATCTCTTGCTCCTGGGAGGCACTCTTCAAAATAAAAGGCACAACAGAAGCATTCTTCCGCGGGCTCCACAGGCACAATAATCAGTAAAAATACTAAAAAAAAATATTTAAAAAACCCCTAAATTGTATGTAACAAGAGAAGAAGATGGGGGCATGGACACCTTCCTAAAGTTGGCTGAGATTTTCAGAGACGCATTCCATTCTTCTTGTTAGTTGGATCAAATTGGGATAAAATTCTGCAGAATTCAAAACAGCAAATGGCTATTTTCTGAGAAGGAAGAAACAAGAACGAAAGATGCGTAATGGCCGCATACATTTTGTGAGACCTGGCTTAAACAGAACTAATCAAGGAGGTTACTGCTTCAGGGACAGCAGCAGGTTCAATAACTTTGAAGTTCCCTGGGTCAAATTAAGGTGAATAAAAGTGGAGACTAGGGTGAGTTGCTCCGTTTAGCTAAAACCTATGTCACTTGCATGGCACACGCAAAGGAAGGAAAGAATATGGAGGAGTAAGAGGAAAAATATTAGTTATTCCAAGCCTGCGTTTCAGCTATACTCTGCATCTTGAAAATCTCTAGAGAATTATTTACGGAGTGCTAAGTTTTACTGCAAGACTCATCACTCAGATAAACATCAAAGGAACATTTCGGTTAACGCTCATCATAATTACACACATGATGTTTGGCAAGTTCAATTTCAATAGCCCTGGGGTCTCCACCCAGAGGTTTCTGTTCATTCAGCAAGTCTTCTGTATGCGTCAGCCACGTCAGCAGCTCATCCAGGGCGCACTGGAACTGCCCCAAGGCGAACAAGGCACCTTCCAGCTTGCGCTAGAGTAAAAATAAAATTAACAAGGAAATGGTTTCACAATGCTATTGAATTGGCTTATGTTAGCATTAGTCACCACAATCCAGAGCAGCGTCCGTGCATCTGATATCATAAACCCAGGGAGAAACAGTCATCCAAGACAAGCAACAGCTTCGTACTCAGAGCCGAGGTTGCCATTCCCCTGTAAAGCCTCACACGCCAGGCTTAAATCCCTAATCTTCAGAGACCCCATGTAGCCAGAGCAGAGTTAAGCTGGAAGGTTCTCTCGTCGGAGATACGACAGTAGTTTTTTATCACTTACAACAGAATTTCAATAGAAATGCCATTTGCTGCATGATCTTTAAAACCTTTTCTTTCTTGTGAAAAGATTCAATTTATGAAAACAAAATACACTTCAAAGCACTGCGTCTTTAAATCCCTCTTTCACTTTGATAATTTAAGGAAAGAGCACTGAAACAGTTAAGGATTAAGTTGTGTCTTTTTTTTTTTTTAAAGTGCTCAGTTCAGCAGCTAATATTACTTTTGCACATATAAACATGTTTTCAACCGCTACTTAAGATATCATCAACTAATCAAAATGAAATAAAAATGATTCAAGATGGCACTGCTGACAGAGGAAGTGACAAAAAATACTGCTAAGGGTTTAAAAACCACAAAAGCAACTCAATAAATTGTAAAATTCAAATTATATTATATATAGAATCATAGAATCCTAGAATCGCTGAGGTTGGAAGGGACCTTTAAGATCATCAAGTCCAACCATTAACCCACCCTGACAAAAACCACTTCTAAACCATGTCCCTAAGCACCACATCTACCCTTTTTTTAAACACCTCCAGGGATGGTGAATCCACCACCGCCCTGGGCAGCCTGTTCCAATGTTTAATAACCCTTTCAGTGAAAAAATGTTTCCTAATATCCAATCTAAACCTCCCCTGACATAACTTGAACCCGTTTCCTCTCGTCCTATCACTTGTCACCAGGGAGAAGAGGTCAGCCCCCATCTCTCTACAACCTCCTTTCAGGGAGTTGTAGAGGGTGATAAGGTCTCCCCTCAGCCTCCTCTTCTCCAGGCTAAACAACCCCAGCTCCCTCAGTCGTTCCTCATAAGGTTTGTCCTCCAGACCCCTCACCAGCTTTGTCGCCCTTCTCTGGACACGCTCCAACACCTCACTGTCCTTCTTGTAGTGAGGGGCCCAAAACTGAAGGCAGTACTCCAGGTGGGGCCTCACCAGTGCCGAGTACAGAGGCACCATCACTTCCCTACTCCTGCTCACCACACCATTCCTGATACAAGCCAGGATGCTGTTGCCCTTCTTGGCCACCTGGGCACACTGCTGGCCCATATTCAGCCGGCTGTCCACCAACACCCCCAGGTCCTTTTCTGCCGGGCAACTTTCGAGCCACTCCGCCCCAATCCTGTAGCGCTGCATGGGGTTGGTGTGACCCACGTGCAGGACCCGGCACTTGGCCTTGTTGAACCTCATACCATTGGCCTCAGCCCATCGGTCCAGCCTGTCCACATCCCTCTGCAGAGCCAACCTACCCTCAAGCAGATCAACACGCCCGCCCAGTTTAGTGTCATCTGCAAACTTACTGAGGGTGCATTCGATCCCCTCATCCAGATCATTGATAAAGATATTAAAGAGAACCAGCCCCAGCACCGAGCCCTGGGGGACACCACTTGTGACCGGACACCAACTGGATTTAACTCCATTTACCACCACTCTCTGGGCACGGCCGTCCAGCCAGTTTTTTAGCCGGCGAAGAGTACACCTGTCCAGGCCATGAGCAGACAGTTTCTCCAGGAGAATGCTGTGGGAAATGGTGTCAAAAGCTTTGCAAAAATCCAGGTAGACAACATCCACAGCCTCTCCCTCATCCACTAAGTGGGTCACCTTATCATAGAAGGAGATCAGGTTTGACATGCTGACTGGGCCTGATCACCTCCTGCATGTGCCGTGCAATGGCACCGAGGATGATCTGTTCCATGACCTTCCCAGGCACCGCGGTCAGGCTGACTGGCCTGTAGTTCCCTGGATCCTCCTTCCGGCCCTTCTTGTGGATGGGTGTCACATTTGCCAACCTCCAGTCAGCTGGGACCTCCCCGGTGATCCAGGACTGCTCATAAATGATGCAAAGTGGCCTGGCGAGCACTTCCGACAGCTCCTTCAGTACCCTTGGGTGGATCCCATCCGGACCCACAGATTTGTGCACCTCCAGGTGCTGAAGCAGGTCCCTCACCATTTCCCTTTGGATTATAGTTCTGTAATTTCCAAACCAAAAGGAATAAATGTGTAAATTGACACAAACATCATACACACTAAGAAGCTTTTCTCAAAAATCTAAGTCATGAAGAAAGACCCCACCTTCAAGTTTATTTACCTGTCTATTGATGACTTTTTCTTCTAGGCTGTCCCACATTAGTTTGAGCTCTGAGACAAGGTCTTGAACTGCTGCTTGTCACTCTCCTCTGTTACCTTCTGCAGCAACAGCTCTGCCTGATGCCTCAGTCCTTCCATTTCCATCTGCCGCTGACAAGCTTCTGTCTTAAATTGCTACGGTAAATAGAAAAAGAATACACGTAAACTTATCACAAGTAGTGACCTTCTGGAATACAGCACAGTACAGCAGTATTTACAATACCAATGCATCCCTCTCAGCTTTCGTACGTTTGGGGCGTTGTCATCCAGGGTAAAAATGCTTGTAAGACACCGATCACCCCGACGGTCGCAGCAAACTGAGAATCTGCAGCAGTGTCTTAATGGTCTAGCAGGTATTGCTAAATGTCAGAATGGCAAAGAGGGCTAATAGTAAAAGTATTCTCCAACGATCTCTCTGGTCTGTACAAAAGGCAGAACGCATCTGGAGTCACTTCTAGCTCTGGGGGTTGTGATAACACCATCCTTGAAACTTCAGATAGAATTGTTTTTCAGAAGACCGGAAAGCAAATTTTCTTCAGTAGAACACCCTCTCTGGTACATGCAACTGGGACAGCACTCTGAGCAACTCGCCTAGGTGTGTTCTTCTGAAGTACGTAAGATTATGGGTCATTTGAAGTTACATCATAAAATAGATAGACTAAACAACCTGCCCACAGCCAAAAAAAGTACAAGCGAGCCATGAAACCAAGGACATTACCTGATCGTTACACATCCCTGGTTTTTATATATTGCATAACAGCCTACCGACGTCAGGAGCATACTCAAGTCACAGATCCACAAAGACAGGTTTCTGAAGGTCTAAGTTAGCCTGAAATTTTGATTTCCAGCTTACTAATGTACTGGGAATGTTGTGATCTGTGTGAGCATTTAGGTAAAGCCTGTAATTGCAGAAGTGAAGCTGGGGAGGCATTCTTTCAGAGCCTCAGGGAAGCTGTTCACGGTAGAAACCAGAACACGTAAAAGTCACAGCAAAAGAACCCTGCACATAATAACCTTACAGCCTGTGAAAGACAAGGAATGCCACTACAAGTATTTCTCAGCTGTCGGAACATAGTCACAAAATAAAATGTACTTTCACCAAAATTTGGAATAGATTTTAAAATTAAACACATTTTACAATGAAAAGTGTGCAATGAAATGTTATCTGAAATTTTCACACAGATTCTTTTCTACTAGAGGTTGAAAATTGCTTTTGACTCTTGAAAAATACAGAAAAATACTAAACACCACAAGAAAATGCAGACCAATGAAAATAGAAATGAAATAAATTGCTCGTTCATACATTAAGTTCCTCAGTTTGCTGCTTCACTGTCTCCAGATCTGTTCCAACTGGGGACATAGATGCCAACCTGCTGCCAGCAATGCCCACCCAGTCAAACATTGCCTGAAAATCACAGTAGGAAACTGAAGCATGAGCAGAGAAATAGTGTCAGATTTCAAAGTCGCATTAAGTAAAATACCAGAATTTTTTACTCCAGAGAACAAGATTGCTGTGCGCTTTGAAAACAAAACAAAGCAAAACAAAACCAAACAGCTTTCTCCAGCGGAACCTAGGGGTTTTTGCAATACAAGGGATCCAGTATTAACTAAAGTATTCCACGTAATGGTTACGAGAAGGTACATGCTGCAAGACTGAACCCCTATTAGCAGCAATATCCTGCCAGTACTATTCATGCGGACTAGTACTCTACTTCTGGAGTAAAATCAGCAATTTTTATGAATACCCCGAAAGGTAAATACAAGACAAACTCTGTTCCGCACTCCTTCGGAGCAAAGATGGAAGGTGGTAGCTGAATGATAACACACTTTAAATGATGATGACACAAGAACTTCTGTTGAAGGATAACGGTATCTGTATCAGGAAGATGGAACGCAACCCATTCAGTACAGATTAGACAGTGATGGCCAATACCTGAGCTTGACTGAATCTCCTCAGGATAAGGCAGCTGGAACTTCAAAAAACAAATGAAGTCTCCCCAGCTCTGAGGCTTTGTGGGTACTTCCCTTACTCCCGATATAATGCAGAACAACCTCACGAACACTCCAGTTAAAGATTAAGAACACTATAGCACTCTGGGCAATTAATTACATAGAGGAAAAAATACCTCTGCCAGGCCCTTTTTCCTCCTCCCTGTTATCTGTGATTCATGACGGAGAAGGGCTTAGGACGGCTTCTCAGAGCTGCCCACTGCTACACAACTCCTTGGCAAAAGGAGAACTAACCCCCCCAACACGCTCAACAGGGTGAGGCAGCTGTAGCTAACAATCTGCCCAAAATAATTTTAATATTGTCTATTGAAATGAGCGTAAGGCGGCAGTTAAATACAGTTCTTGTACAAAGTACCAAGCTTGTAGGATGTACAACGTGCAGCCCCAGGAAATACAAAGCTCTTAAAGCAACGGCAATGTTCCTAATGTAACCCTACAAGTCAACCTCTGGGCAGTATGAAAATAAGAGACCTTGGAGAAAAAAACATAGCCAGGTTGCACCGGAAAACAAGATATTGCATTATTATTAAGATGTGTTCTGCTGCTTGATCTGCACCGAACACACAAGCAACTGCCCTCAGTGTCAGGTGAAACTCTGTTTTTAAAGATACAATGAACCAAGACAGACAGTAATTCCACTGGGCAAAAAGACAGCTTTGCAAAATCTGACCATGAAAACCCTTCTACTGTTTCCATCTTCCAGCCGTTCACTGACAAAAGACATGAGGCCTGCCACTCAGCCAAAATTGCAAAGAATAGGCAAAAAAATGAAATAAAATACAGCGCATATAGAGAAAAGATATCTTAAAAAAAAGCTGGAAAGTTTACCTACCGATTTTGAAAGTGAATCATCTTCCAAAGTATTGTGATTGGATAAATTACGCTAAGAATTAGTATGATGGTCCAGTATGTCTATATTCTTAGTGTGATTACGCTAAGAATTCCTGTAATGGTCCAGTAACATTATGTTAATATTTTGGGCTTAAAATAGTCAAACTGAAATATCTGACTTATAAAAAAGGTGGAATAAAATTGAAGTTCTTTCACTGTCCTCCATTCAAAGAAAACAGCTGCAGGTGAGTATACGGACCTGTATTCTGTTCCTTTTGGATCATGTAAACGTGTCACACCTTCAACTCGCCTATTATGTTACGTACTGACTGCCACCAGGAAATGTGAGCAGGATTACTATAAACTTGTGTCTTACCAATAAAGGGGACATCAATTTCGAATCTATACATAGAGGAGTATATGAACAACTACATGCAGAAAAGAACAGATTTAGTCTTCAATGGAAGAAAAACCTCCAACCCAACCAACCCTGAGAAAAAATATCTGCCTACTGAAGAAAACAGTTGCTATAATCAGTGACACATGTCACCTTCCCAATCACATAACATTTTTTACTACAACCACGTTAAATCCTATTGACTCAAGATTGGGTTAGGTGTATCACACCATCTTACCTGCAGTCCTTCTTGGTATGGAACAGCTGCCTGCAGAGCTTCAACAAGCTTATCTGCCCGGTCTTTCCTTGTTTTGCTTAAGGCATCCCAGGCAGAATTCAGCTGCAAATAGGTGAAATTTACTCCAATGGACAAACGAATGTTACTGCTGCTGTATAATGTGCATTCACTCATTATACACTCATCAATAACACCAATAAACTAAGCATGAATAGTTCACATTAATTCCATGTTAAAACTCTTGTTCTCCTTATCACTGCATAGTTACTTTCCTTCAGAATGCACTCGACGTTCTGGATGGCAAAAGCTGTAAAATTCAATACTGATTATTGAATAGTTTTATTAACCTACGGATTACAGTCAATATGGGAAATAGTATTATTAAATCATTTGGAATTGCATCCTTATCAAAAAGGTAGCTTAAAAGAAACACACTGCTGAATAGTGGAGAAATTGACAGTACTCTGTAGTCATCCAAGCAGCATTGTCTCAGTCAAGATGTCGCACTTGGCATAAACCAGATACGTTTCAAATTTATTCCAGCATTCCTATTGCAAAAAGTAGCCATCTATTGCATTCATCAGTGACTATTTCCACAAAAAACCTTTCTGTCTTTTACAGAACTTTTAACCCATAAATCAATACAATAAAATTGTCTATACATTCTAAATTAATATGAGCCAAGATCCATTTACTTGAAAAGCAAACCTTACGTTATCATAAAAGCTTCACGGGTATCTTACATTTGCCACAAAATGTCTATTTGCAAAATTTGTTGGGGGCAGGGAGGATATACCAAGTTCAGCTGAACAAGCACCTGGCGTAGCAGATTCAAGCACCTGCATTTCCCATACCTCATCTATGCTCTTGTGGACAATAGGTTTGTCAGGCTCTCCACAAGCAGCTCCAAGGTCAGAGCCAAGGCTCAGAACTGTTGCTAGTTCCTCTTGCAGTCCATCAATTTCGTCTTTAGCAGCCTACAAAGAGAAAAAAATTCAATGCCGCTCACACTAACTTTAATAATCTATGTACAGCTTGTTTTCAAGAGAGGACATGGCAGGATTCGGCCTGTCGTTTCTTTAAAGTCCCTTGGACTTACAATCTGACGCTTAAAACACAAGCATCCCTTTGCAGGGTCAGAGTGAAATCACCTGACACCAGTCTAAATTAGAACAATGGCTTATGATGTCACTTTGCATGAGATGAAAAAAAAATAAACAGGAAGTTTTCAATTAGATTTCTTTAATCAGAGTGTTTTCTTTTTCAGAGGTTGTCAGTCAACCCTCAAATCTTTAACTATCAGCATGAATAATTACAGGCTTAGAGCATAATACATAGAGCACGATACATGCGTACACCTTTCATTTAGATGTTACCTATTACTCAGGGAATCTCAAGTACGTATCACTTTCAAAAGTCTCAGTGACGTGCTTATTATATACGTGTTCATAAGCAGATATGCAAATATAAGGACAGGGCACATGTTGCATGCTCATTGCAATTCAGAACTGGTACATGTTATTTACCACAGACTCTCGAGATATCACTATAGTAAATTCCTACACAATTATCCCTCTTGGTCTCTAAAAAAATAGCCTCCTGTGGTATTTCATAGTAAGTCTCTCTTTTCTCCGCATACTGTAAATAACATACTTTAAGTCAACAAAATACTTTCTACTGACCTCAGCATCTTCTTGCTGTTGCTTGACTACAGACGGGTCAACTCCAGGTCCCTCCAGTTCTCCAATGAGCTCCTGAGTATCTTTAATAGTAGCTGCAAGAGCCACGTGACTACACCACAACTTTGCGGCTAGTTTCATTACATCCAACAATTTGGCCTCCCTCTCCTCAGTCAAGGTCTGGATGTCTTCCCAAATGAGGACCATTTGGTCTAGTTTATCTTGAACAGCTAAACAACAGAGGATCTAGATTACTACCTTGGCAAATGATTCTTGGCCAAAAATCTCTCTACAGTTCTACAGCAGAAACATATGGGTATCTTTTAAAATTTGGACTGTAAAATTGTTTCTTTACAGGACGACTCATAACCTTAAGTGGAAACAACCACCACAACCTTAAAAAATAAAACCAAGGTCATATCCACGATGAATTATTTTAAACAAATACTTTGCTTTTATACATCTTCTCCAGCTTCTCCAGGAGAACACAATCCCCAGATCAGTGGTCATCAGAAATGAAGATTTTTATATGCTGCAGCTTGCTGCATTTCCACTACATGAAACTTTCCTCCATCTATTACCTTTAGCAGATATATCCTTATCGGCTCCTTCTGAGCGAGCAATCATTTCCTTCCCTCTCTGTTTAAGCGTCTCCTACACCGGCTGAAGTCTTTCCAGATCCACTGACACGTTCTTATTTTCACTGATTTGCTCTTTAATCTTCTCAACCTCTGCTGAGATTGAAAGTGGCTGCCTCAGACGTTCAGCTGTGCCTTTCAGACTCTCAAGAGTCGAATCTATCTTGTCATGAAACTGGTAGGGTGGTAAAGGACAGAAAGAAGTGGCAGAGAAATTAGGAAAAAAAAACAACTGAAAAATGGCATTTGAAATTCTCTTGGAAAAAGGTACTTTAAAATTAACATATTTAACATCTCTAGCCAACAGACGTATGTGCCACTTGCAAGGCTGCCCTTCGTGGTTCTTCCCCTCTCTCAATATCTACATTACAAAAATGACCTTGCAAAATGGTACTTCCTCTCAGATTGAAGAATTTTACTGTGAAATCCGGTTTCAGTCCTGACACGTTCCATCTGAAGATACTATACATAGAGCAGAATCTACTTGCCTTTACTCCTGTGTCATTCATACAGCAGGTTGTACCTTATTTTGGAGAGCCATGACTCGTTGGCTCTTTCATGAGCCATTTCATCATTTTAGCAAGCTGTTTACCTGAGTAGTAAATACATACTTTTTCATATCAGGACCAATACACTGGCATATAACCACTGGTTAAGATGCGATATGTCTGGTCATTCAAAAAGACGTCTCTTAGTGCCCAGGTGATGCTTGTTACTGCAGTAAAGGAACGTTACTTTCTGCAATTAAAAGCACACAACAGCGCGTGTTATGTTGACCCACAGTTGACTGCGCCCAGGGAGGTGTCCAGAAACTCAGTTACAGCTCTGTAACATGGTTCACCCTTTGGTATAGGTCCAAAGACAGCCTTTACTACATGCTTTTGGATCCCTAGAGACTCCTAAAAACACCTCACCACCGTGCCCCTTTCAGTTTACAGAAATTAGTAAACCTTGGGTGCATTTAACGATCCCTCCGGGATCTACAAAAAGCACTCCTGACTACACTTGGGAAAGGTGCCAGAAAGAGCACAGCAAAACAAGATTGCCTGATGGGAACAAATAGCTCCATCCTTTCTATTCAAAGGAATACAGGCAATGCAAATGTAATGACTTCTTCCCACCACACAACCCACTTCAAATCAGTCACTGTAACCAACGTTATGGACTCAGTGTTTTTGTTAGAAGTGCGAATATCATACAAGCCAGCAAAATGTGTTATGGAAGATAAGTAGCCTTCCCACCTTCTGGACTTCTGGAAAACTGATTGCAGCAACAAAACCTTACAAAAGTGGTAAAGACGGGAATTAAATTGGCACTATCAAGGTCCAATTTTAGGAGATATATACATTAAATTTTAGAATTGTTGGTACATTCAGTGGGCTTCCTTGTACTCGTACTTCAATGAATGAGACGAGGTGTTTTAGAACTTCAAAGGAAGAAAATGCAAGTCATTACAACCTCTCATTCTGGCTCCATAGGTTATGGGGTGCCTTTGATACGTAGTGCTGCCACATATTCCTCTTGGATAGAAAAACCTTCTCCTGGGCTCAGCTCCACCAACTGAGGCCCAGGTTTGTCCATCTTACCTATATGAGGCTTGTGCTCAGCCATCAGCTCACGCAGTTGCTATAACAAACAAAACGACTTATCAGTTTCTTATGCTTGCACCACCACATTACAGCTGTCCACACTTCCAACACATCCAGCTGGCGAGAAATGCCAAACACCCTTCATCCTAATGTCAAGCGCAAATACTATCAAACAAAGGTAGTGATTGCTCTGCCAGTGATGGCTCCCATTCCAACAGAGAGCTACCCAGGCTTTAAACACCACAATTAGAGACGCACTGGAAAGGTCCATGCAATACTCTCGTAGGACGGATGATTGATTACAGGCAAAATATCAGATGCTAACTATGCATATGATCTTGGCAACAGACACTCCCCATATCTAGTACCTATCTTGACAGAAATGGCAACAATATTCCAGGCATGTGCATAACACCACTGCATATATACTTTTCATGGTGGTATTTGTCACTTGCCTCAAACCCTTCCATTGAAGAACATCACAGAAAGAGGTACTGGCATTGCAAGAATATGAATTCAAATGATCCTTGCTTTAAGAAGAGAGAAGTAGCACAAGGAAGAGTCAAAGAAACCAGTGAAAAGGAGAAAAGGACAAGGAAGACCGATTAGGAGAGACTATCAACCTAGTTTAGCAGTCTCCTCTCTGGCCACCAGACCCCTCTGTCTTCACAACAGCGATACTTCTTAATTGACACAAAGTTTAGCAAGTAATTAATAAGTAAATTAAATCTGATCTCAGCTGTCTACTCCCTCTCATCATCCACCCCCTAAGGAAGTCAAAACTCTGCATAAAACTTGTGGAAGTGAAAGGTCACAAGGTGTCTTCGAACTTGCCGAAGGATTTGGGTTTTGTTGACTTGCACCCGTAGATCTGACAAAAGGGAAAGGTTTCTTGTGGGAGTAGCCCCATCCTTCCCTCCACTTTTATTTATTTTCTCAGATCATTCCTCCCTTTTCAGGAAAATCCCACTCTCTTGTCAGGCACTGTCCCTCCCGGTGCTGTGAACTCCACGCGTTTCTACCCTATAGCCCCTGTGCAGGAACATGAGAGGCACATGCTCTGTTCCGCTCAGCTCAGACTTTGTTTAAGTTAATGAAGGCACAGAAAAGGGCCCGTGTCAGTCTCAGTGTAAATACATCCTCTTGTCTTCAACTAAGCTTCTTCCCTTAACAAGACATCCTGATACTGGCTCGCTTACTTGCTCCTCCCCAGAAGAGGAGAGGTTGAGAAGATTGACATGACAGTGACCATGACTCTCAGCAGCCCTCTGAGGGCAAAACAGCAATGAAAACACAAATCCCCCTGACTCTAGCTCTTACCCAGAATGTAACTCCTTGTACACCCTGTAGCAAGAAAAATAATGTTGATTAGCGGAGAAGAGGCAAAGGTGAAACTAAGAGCAGCCTGAAATTTTTTAGAAAATGATTTTGTGTGGTTTATTTCTGTGCACAAATAGATGATTTGACACAAGGCCCACAAGAGTGCACATTTCTGGGTCCAAACCTTATGCTAGTGCTCTGCCCACGGCTTAGTTCAAACCAAACTGACTGCGTGCTACTCACACAGAACCGACTCTATGAATTCCATGACTGGGAATAAAGACAGGCATCAGTAAATACATCAGAACAGAAAGGTAAGTGAATACAGAAAACGGTTTTCCATTCACATTCAGAACCTTTTTTTTTTTAATACAACAATAAAATCATTTCATCTTGTCCACGATCTACTATTGGGTAAAGAACTCCAGTAAACAAGTATTCCAGATCAGATTACGTGTTAAAATTGCCTGACATTAATCTTCTACTTAACAAACAGATCCCAGCTAATGGCATAGCCCAGGGAAAATGCAAAAATAGAAGCTCATCTGAAGGGCCTCTCATGCAAGCAGAATGATTGGGGGGACAATCCTGTAAGTAAAGCAAGCATGATTTGGCTCACAGTGACTGATCAAGCTAGTTTGTCAAGCTCATGTTACATAGCTAGTTTTAATAGAGCCTGTTTGTTCATTGTGGACATAACAGGAAGACAAATGAGTGAACCCACTGTTTACCAGTACATAATAGTGGCATATCTTCATTAACTGGTCCCAGAGTAAAGAAAAAAAAACAGAGTAAAACTTTGAAGCCAGGTTCATCCTATCTAACTGGAGTCGCTTAACTGAGGCAGCTAAAAAACCCCCAAACCTAGTTACTCTGTGCTCAGCAGGGGGAGAGAGAGGTCTGTCCAGTAGCCACATGGGTTTGACCTCACTGCACAGTGCGAGCTGCACACTCAGCCTGGGGCCTCTGTGCAGAAGAGAGAGAGAGAAACCAAGAGGCCCAGGGAGCAGGAAAGAAGGGCGACGGGGAAAGTAGAGGGAGACGAAGGATGACAGAGAGAGAGAGGGACTTGGAGAAAAGAGAAAGGGCGACAGGGAGCCGAGCACAGCAGGAGAGAGGAAGGGAGGTACAGGGAGGCGAAAAACAGGACCCAGGGGGAAAGGGGAAGGGCAGGGAGGAACAGGGAGGCAGAAGAGGGCTGACAGGAGCCCAAGGGCCCAGGACTCACCGCAGCTCCCGGCTCTGCAGATCTGTCCTGTCGGCCTGTGCCAGCCTCCCCTCAGCCGACACAAGATGGCCGCCGGGAGCCTCCTGCCGGGTCCACAACTCCCAGCGTGCCCCGGGGCGCCCCCTCCTGCCCTCTGACCCCGCGGGAACCATGGCCGCCTCCCCGGGGCTGCCCTGGCCCAGGGCCAGGCCCTGGAGCACGGCTGGGGCCGGGAGGAGGAGGTCAGGGAGGGAGAGAAGGTTGGGAGAGGGCGGCGGGGTGGGGGGAGAGGGGCGGGAAGGGCCAGAGGGCCGGGGAGAGCAGGGGGGAGCTGGTCAGGGAGGGGAGGGAGGAGAAGTGCTGGTGAGGAGCGGGAAGAGATGGAGGGCAAGAGGTGCTGGTTAAGCTGGCAGAGCAGCGCGGAGAGCCGCCTGACAGCAAAGGTGCCCGGTGGCCGCAGAGGAGCCCAGGTGTAATAAGTAACTAAAGGTGATTTGCTGATCGAACAAGTTAAGCAAGAGGAACGAACCCATTGTGGCAGTCTTGAGAACTCCCTGTTTAACCAGAAGAGACATGTCCACAATGTTATCTTGCTACACCAACATGGGAACTCCTGTTTGACAAAAAGCTTAACCACAAGGTTATCAGAATGTATTGTTTTAAGCTGATTCTGTGACCAACATTTTATCTAAACTACCTCAAGCAAGAAGCTACAGAGGGGCGTACCGAAGATGTCGAAACCGACCTCCCTGAAGATAAAAAGAGCTGCTCAGCTTGCTTGAATTTGCGAGCCTTTGGTGGAGCTGCGACTCCCCGGCCACCCAGCGCTGCTTTTGCCTTCCTACCTCAATAAATATTTATTGAATCTGTTTTGGACTCGATTTATTTTAAATTCAACTATAACAAATTTGGTGCCGTGACTCAGATCCAGACAGCTGACTCGGAATTCAACTCTGGGAGGGCGCCCCATCTTCGGATGGTCCCGGAGGAGATTCCGACTTAGCTCACCTGGATTTTCCGAACTGAGATAGGAAAGCAAAAAGAAAAGAGAAAGGAGATACTGCAGTTCCCCGTAATTTTTGTGCACGAAGATCCGGACGAAGACTCGAGAGTGAGTAAGTATATTGCGGTTCCGTTCGGTCGGGGATTGGGTACCCGGGTGCGAGTGACTGAGACGTCCACTGGGCTTAGTAGCCCACCGGACGAAGTGAGTGTGGACCTCCTAATAGTGCGGTTCCCATTGTCCGCGAGGGCGTGGGCCACGAACGGAGGGAAGTGAGTGAATTTTGAGTGAAAGAAGGCACTTTCGGAAGATGGGACAGAAGAAAAGTAGGACTTCTGGTTCCATGCAGGAGATACGGGGTGGGGGTGGGCTCCCCGATATACCCCAAGATAGCCCGTTAGGCCTAATGATTAGATATTGGGATAGTTCCCCCTTCTCGAAAAGGGAAATCCAAGGAGAAATTGGTCTATTATTGTATGGAGGTATGGGGAAGAAAACAGATAAGAAAAGATTTATATTGGCCAATTCATGGATCCTTAGAGGATTGGATATGCCAATAATTAAACATATATGTTAACAACAAACGACCATTTAATAAGGAGGAGAGTGAATACGCCTTTTTATGGATCCTGGGCACGGCTCAGGCCGCTAATTTGTTTCCATTAAAAGAAAAGAAAAATGATAAAAAGAAAAGGTGGGATGTAGACGAACCTCCAGCGTCTCCCCCACCCTATGTCCCCCCCTCCGCAAGGTCCTGAGCAAGATCTCCCTCCAACAGCCCCCACAGAACCTGGGGAAGAGGCTCCTCCTTCTAATCGAAGAATAACTAGAAGTCAAACTAGAGAAAGGAGGGAGGAAAACTTGTTGTATCCCTTAAGGGAGACTGCTATGGGGGGACCACAACCCGGAGTTGGATTTGTATCTGTACCCCTCAGCTCCGGGGATGTGAGGGAATTTAAGAAAGAAATGGGACACTTGTTAGAGGACCCATTAGGGGTAGCAGAACGTTTTGATCAATTCCTCGGGCCTAGCATTTATACTTGGGACGAGATGGAATCTATTTTAACGATCTTGTTCACAAACGAAGAACGAGGAATGATCAGAACGGCAGGCATGAGGCATTGGGATCAGAGGCATCAGCATGGTCCCGCCGGAGATGTAAAATGGCCCTTACAGCGGCCCAATTGGGACAATCAAGACCCCGCACATAGAAATAACATGATTGATCTCCGGGATATAATAATTCAGGGGATTAGAGATTCTGTACCCAGAGGGCAAAATATTAATAAGGCCTTTAATGAACAACAAAAGAAAGATGAAACCCCCACTGAATGGCTGGAAAGATTGAGAAAAAGTTTACAGCTATATTCTGGGTTAGACCCTGATAGCCAAGTGGGTCAAGCCCTGCTGAAAACTCAATTTGTAGCTAAATCTTGGACAGATATAAGGAGAAAGTTAGACAAAGTAGAAGACTGGCAGGGAAGGGGGTTAGATGAATTATTACGAGAAGCTCAGAAGGTGTATGTGAGAAGGGAGGAAGAAAATCAGAAGAAACAAGCCAGAATCCTGATGGCAGCTGTAAGGGAAGGACAAAATCAGGGCAGGAGAGGAGAAAGTCCCCGGAAGGGCCCAGTAGAACCGAGAAGAAGAAGATTTAGTTCGCAGGACATAGAATGTTTTTATTGTTGCAAGAAGGGACATCTACAGAGAAATTGTCGGAAAAGAAGGCAGGATGAGGAGATTTTTAAGGAAGATTAGGGGGGTCAGGGGCTCTATTTGCTGGGGATCCCTAAGGTTACCAAGCCCTTGATAAAATTGAAATTGGGTCCTCAGCACGAAGTGTTCGAGTTCCTTGTGGACTCGGGTGCCGAAAGATCAACAGTCCAAAAGTTACCATCTGGATGTGTTGAATCAAAGGATAAACTCCAAGTAGTTGGTGCAAAGGGGGAACCTTTTAAGGTGCCCCTGATAAGGAATGTAACAATAGAAGCCCCAAATAAATATGGAGTGGGAACATTTTTATTGGTCCCAGAAGCTGAGTATAACCTCTTGGGACGAGACCTGATGGTGGAATTAGGAATCAATTTGGAAGTAGAGCAAGAGAAATTAAAAGTAAGATTATGCTTATTAACTGCAGAAGATGAAGCCAAGATTAATCCAGAAACTTGGTATAGCCCAGGGTCGGTGGGAAAATTAAATATCAAACCGATCACAGTCTCCATAAGAGACCCAGACCAGCCAATTAGGATAAAACAGTATCCCATCTCTAGAGAGGGGTGAGAAGGGTTGCAGCCAGTAATTGAGAGACTTTTGGCCCAAGGGCTTTTGGAACCCTGTATGTCTCCCCACAATACTCCCATATTGCCCGTAAAGAAGCCGGATGGGTCCTATCGTTTAGTACAAGATCTGAGAGCCGTAAATGAACGAACCATTACCCGGTTCCCTGTGGTGTCTAACCCGCACACTATACTTAATCAGTTAAGTCCAGATTATAAATGGTATAGTGTTATAGATTTAAAAGATGCTTTTTGGGCTTGTCCCTTAGAAGGAAAATGTAGGGACTATTTTGCTTTCGAGTGGGAGAACCCCAAGACCCATAGAAAACAACAATTACGGTGGACCGTTTTGCCCCAGGGATTTACAGAGTCTCCGAACTTGTTTGGACAAGCTCTGGAACAGTTACTGGAATCTTATGAATTAAGTCAGGGACTAATTCTAATACAATACGTGGATGATTTATTGATCGCTGGAAAAACTCAAGAAGGAGTCAGAAATGAGAGCATCAAATTATTGAACTTTTTAGGCCTCAAGGGATTAAAGGTTTCTAAGTCCAAATTACAGTTTACTGAAGAAGAGGTAAAATATTTGGGGCATTGGCTCATAAAGGGACACAAGAAATTAGATCCCGAAAGAGTAAAAGGAATTTTGTCTCTAACAGCACCCACTAATAAAAGACAGATAAGACAGTTATTGGGATTATTAGGGTATTGTCGACAGTGGATAGAAAATTACAGCAGTAAAGTAAAATTCTTGTACGAAAAATTAACTAAAAACGGGTTGGTAAAATGGTCCCCTGAAGATGAGAATCGTTGGGAAAATATAAAAAGAGATCTGGTAGAAGCACCTGTCCTCAGTTTACCCGATATCCGTAAACCCTTTCAACTCTTTATCAATGTAGATAACGGGACAGCTTATGGGGTTCTGACCCAAGGATGGGCAGGGCAGAGAAAGCCTGTAGGATATTATTCTAAAATACTGGATCCTGTAAGCCGCGGGTGGCCCACCTGCTTGCAAGCAATAGTGGCCACTGCATTAGTAGTAGAAGAAGTTGGAAAAGTCACCTTGGGAGGTGAACTAAAAGTATACACCCCCCATAACATTCGAGGAGTATTGCAACAACGGGCTGATAAGTGGCTTACAGATAGTCGACTGCTAAAATATGAGGGAATTTTAATTAACTCCCCTCGACTAGAAATGGAAACCACTTCTATTCAGAATCCTGCCCAATTTTTATACGGAGAACCTAAAGAAGATTTGACACATGACTGCCTCCAACTAATAAATTTGCAGACTAAAATAAGGGAGGACTTAGAAGACGATGAATTAGATGAAGGAGAAAAATTATTTGTGGACGGCTCCTCACGAGTGGTTGAAGGACAACGGAAATCAGGTTATGCTATTGTGGATGGGTATACTTTTAAGATAAAAGAATCAGGACCATTAAGCAAAGCCTGGTCCGCACAAGCGTGTGAGTTATATGCTATGCTAAGGGCATTAAAGCTCTTAGAAAATAAAATTGGAACTATTTATACAGATTCAAAGTATACCTTTGGGGTGGTACATACTTTTGGAAAAATTTGGGAAGAGAGAGGCTTAGTTAACACCCAGGGAAAAGGATTAGTCCATGAAAAGCTAATCTTAGAAGTTTTAAAGGCATTAAGAGGTCCACTAAAGAGAGCCATAGTCCATGTAAAAGGACATCAGAAGGGACTAACCCATACTGTAAGAGGAAACAATCTAGCCAACGCGGAGGCAAAACGGGCTGCATTATTAATGGTTCAGACCTTGAGAGAGGAACCTGAAAGGCTAAAATTAGATAAAACTTTCACTCTCCAAGAATTGGAGAAGCTAACACAAATTGGAGCAAAAAGAGATGGTGATAAATGGCTGCTACCAAACGGCAGGGAAATTCTTCCAAAAGGATTAGCTCGGGGAATACTGAATAAATTACACCATAAAACTCATTGGGGAATTCAAGCTTTAGTGGATCAGTTTGAGACAAACTATGCCTGTGTCGGAATATACGGTCTAGCTAAAAGGATTTTAGAGGGATGTTTAACCTGTCACAAAGTGAATAAACGACAACTTAGGGAAAAGGTTCAAGGAGGTCGTGAATTGGCTAAAAGACCCTTTGAGAAAATACAGGTGGATTTTACCGAATTGCCAAAGGTGGGGAGATATCAGTATTTATTGGTCTTGGTTGATCACCTTACGCACTTTGTAGAAGCCTTTCCGGTGGTAAGAGCTACTGCAAAGACAGTTATTAAGATTCTCTTGGAAGAAATTATTCCAAGATATGGGACTGTTGTGGTAATTGACTCAGACCGAGGTCCACATTTCACATCCAAAGTAATTAAAGAGACAACTGAATTGTTTGGTACAAAATGGG
The DNA here is from genome assembly GCF_028500815.1 of Rissa tridactyla. Taxonomy (NCBI): domain Eukaryota; kingdom Metazoa; phylum Chordata; class Aves; order Charadriiformes; family Laridae; genus Rissa; species Rissa tridactyla. Next base: position 733,873 of record NW_026529584.1, read on the forward strand.
AATACCATACTCCCTGGCACCCACAGAGTTCTGGGAAAGTAGAAAGAATGAATGGGGAGATAAAGAAACACCTAACCAAACTTATGGTGGAAACAAAAATGAATTGGGTTAAATGTTTACCATTGGCTTTGCTTTACATTAGAACTCAGCCAAGAACAGATACTGGTATATCCCCCTTTGAAATGTTGTATGGAATGCCTTATGACTTTGGGTTATTAGTGGAACACCCAAAAGTCGAGGATAAACTTTGAACAGAATATATTTTAGAACTTACAAAAAGAAGACAGGAACTAAGAAAGAAGGGCTTGGTAGTACAAAGACCTCCCTTGGACATTTCCATACACCGAATCCAGCCCGGAGACCAAGTACTAATCAAAACCTGGAAAGAAACCTCCCTAACACCCCGTTGGGAAGGACCCTTTGTTGTTTTACTTACCACAGATACGGCTGTACGGACAGCAGAAAAAGGATGGACTCACGCTAGTAGGATTAAGGGACCTATCTTCCCAGAGAAGTGGACTGTGACGTCGGAACCAGGAGATCTTCGAGTAAAGATAAGGAAAAGCGAGACCGGTAAATGAACCACTCCAGAAGGGAAGTAAGAGATAGTTTATATCGATGGTTCCAAATACCACCAGGAAATACTCTACGAAAGGTATATTTTGCACCTTGGAGTGAAGAAAGGATACCGGACCAAACAGGGTGGGGGTGGATTATACAAACTAACAGGAACTCCCCAGGTTTTTCCATTTTGTTGCGAAACAGAGACGGAGATACCCGAATCACCCGGAATAGGAGATCTCTGGGGAATACCCTGCTTAAAACACCCTACTTCCGGACATTTATGTTGAGTTGTTTGCCGATGTCTAAATTGTAATAGAGATTGGTCCTGTGTTTCATTTAAGAGACAACCCTACTGTATGAAATGTCGCAATGATTTGATACGTGCCAGGGGACCAGAGGATCCAGTGGAAATTCGTAAATTATTTTGTGGGTGGGAACTGTCAGTACCTGAACTTTGGGAAGTACATGAAACAGACTGGTATAGAGTTTTAAGACAGTGTGCTATAAGATTCGCCTGGAAACAGGCACAACAACCACATAGGTGGAAGTATATTTGAGAGATAACTAACTCTTTAGACCTTGGAAATTATTGACAGGATAACAGCAAAATTCCCTTGAAGACTATCTGCTGCTGCCGAGAAGATCTTGATATCTCGTTGCTCTCTGCAAAGGAGTAGACGAGGAAGGCAGAGAGGTACTAAACAGTGGGGAAATGAAAGCTGGTATCCTATTAATGGTATTGATTACCATGACTTTAGAAAATGAATCTTGGTTTAATCAGTCACCATGGCTGACTACCTTAATTTCTACTTTGGCGGGACCCCTCATGATGTTGCTATTGGCTCTGACTTTTGGACCCTGTGTCATTAATAAATTTGTAACCTTTGTTGAAAGCAGGTTAGAAAAAGTGCAGCTAATGGTCATGAAGCAATCAGAACTGGAAATGAAAATTATACCGAACGAAAATCCTGAATTAGATGCAGCTTGTGAGGTATTGTCTAGGTTTGATCAGCAAATCACTTATAAATAAAAGAAGGGGGGATTGTAATAAGTAACTAAAGGTGATTTGCTGATCGAACAAGTTAAGCAAGAGGAACGAACCCATTGTGGCAGTCTTGAGAACTCCCTGTTTAACCAGAAGAGACATGTCCACAATGTTATCTTGCTACACCAACATGGGAACTCCTGTTTGACAAAAAGCTTAACCACAAGGTTATCAGAATGTATTGTTTTAAGCTGATTCTGTGACCAACATTTTATCTAAACTACCTCAAGCAAGAAGCTACAGAGGGGCGTACCGAAGATGTCGAAACCGACCTCCCTGAAGATAAAAAGAGCTGCTCAGCTTGCTTGAATTTGCGAGCCTTTGGTGGAGCTGCGACTCCCCGGCCACCCAGCGCTGCTTTTGCCTTCCTACCTCAATAAATATTTATTGAATCTGTTTTGGACTCGATTTATTTTAAATTCAACTATAACACAGGGGAGCTGATTCTTTTGGAGGCCACCAGGGCAGCCTTCCTCCGCCCCTGGTTTTGGTGAGCGATGGAGCAGTGCAGAGCCGTCCCTCAGGCATGCAGGCCTCAGGAGGGCTTCCCAGTGCCCCAGTGAGAGATCCTGCTCCCAGGAAGCACCTCCCCATGGAGCAAAGGCCATATCCAGCCACCCGGCGCTGGGTACGGCTGCCCCAAGGGGTGTCTCAAGGAGGACGGGGTTGTCCGTCTGATGGCTCTGACACACAAATGGTGAGCTGAAGCCCCGTGGCCATGGCTGGCTGGGTCAAAGTCTCTGAGTTTAGTGACATTTGGTGAACTCCTGCACTAAGTATCGCATGACTTGAAACATCCCTGAAAAAATGGTGGAGGTTTGTCTGCGTGTTCTGCATGCTTCTGGCTGCTAGACTGTGGCTAGGAGGGAATGTGCTTAGTTATCTCTCAAAGGGAGACAAAAGAAGTGCCTAAGTAAGGGTCAGCGTACCTCTTCGGAGCTTTGGCTGTTTAAATGTTGACCTGAACTTCTACAGAAACGGTAAAACGCTTGCACTTTTCTTCTCTTCTAGTTCCTGCGTGGGTACAGGGAAGAAGGCAGCAGACGTACACATTAGCTAAACCCCCTTCTTATTGCCAGCCGTAAAGGCGCCTCTCGGCTGGGAGCCTGAGAAGGACCCCGTGTTACAATTCTTGCTCCCTTATGTGCCACCCTAAGGCGATTCACATATGCATTGTCACAGTCTAGGAAACCTATTGGCCTTGGCCATGAGGTCGTCTGTTACCATTCACTTTGGAGGAGTTGTTGACGTGACCCGCTTTGCAAGCACGCTTAATTCATATTTAGTAGCTGAGTTTGCACTCTTTCGTTGCACCTTGGCGGCTTTCAGCTCGTTTCCATCTGGTTTCTTGTAAAAATAGACCCACTTGCATAGGTGAGCTCACTGCTGGTCAAGTTCTCTTGGGCGTGTCTCGGAAGCCATCTTTACCAAGGAGCTGCTTCTTTGTAGCCCAATGTGCTGGTCAGCTTTGTCAGCAGGGCTAGTTCAGAGCCTATGCGGCAGGACACAGCTGCTGCCTGAAAAGTTTGCCTTCTATCCCACAGGAGCTTGATGGTGAAAGCGCCATTTCTAGCTTTGCGAGGGAGACAGGGAGGACCAAAGCTCCCTGAGCTTTGTTGGGCTGAGCTGGCCTTCGGGATAACTCGGCTCCTTCCTTTGCCACTTGCTTGGCTACTTTTTTCCAACCATTGATGGTTTACTGCCCACTGCTCCTCAACGGCCATCCTCTTGCAAAGGTAATTACGATTTGAGCTTTAGGAGAGATGGTACAGTAGGTAGATACGGGATCAAAGTATAGGCTGGTCTCTACCTTGGGAAGGGTAGGATGAGCTATTACACCTTGATAGGCTGTCCAGGTATGCGCTATGGGTAGAGTTCCTATTTGCTAATTGTTGTTTCTTTAGCATGTGCTGGGGGCTCAGTCCGGAATGACAAGAAGCCCACCCTGACTGATGCGGTGGGAAGGGAGACAGCAGAGGAGCACAGCAAAGGCAGCTGTTAAAGCAGCGGCTGAAAGCCGGTCCCTCCTGCATCCAAGGTGGGAAAGTGTGGGCTGGAGAACCAGAGGGCTCTGCTGCTAAAGGCAGCCACAGGGAAGCAGCAGGTCCTCTCCAGTGAAGGTGACGCACAGTGCAGTCTTCCAAAAGGGCCTTGGTAACTGCTGTCAGTGAGAGTCCTGTGACAGGGCCAGCAGGGCCATCAGCCTGCAGCTGTGCAGCGGTTGTAACTACCGCTGAAACGGTCGTAGAGGGGGATGCTGTGCTGTGGGTTTGGCTTGGGGTTCTTTTCTTAACTATTTTGTTGGGGTGCAACTATTTCTTTGCACTCAGGTGAGGGGCTTGGCGCTGATCTTCTCTTTCTGGAGCGCGTCCTGGCGTCCTTTGTCACCCAGAGCTTTCCCCTCTGTTCTGTTCCTGACGAGGAGCCATGGCCGCAATGGGGAAAGACTCCTGTGAGTAACGACTTCACCAGCAGGCTTGGGCTTTTGTGAATCCCCAAAGGCAAGGGATGTGGCTGGTGCTCCATCCCTGACTGTTGATTTGCTGACAATCTAGAGGCAATTCTGGGCGTTTCCTGCCAGCAGCCGGACTTACCCAGGTGTTTTCAATTAGACACGGGAAAAGGTTTTTATCCCTCCTGTGCCATTATGTACAGGACCTTGAAAGATGTTGTTTCTCATAGAAAGATCTCGCCTCAGTAGGGTTACCTTTGGGGCTAGATCACTTGAGCTGGTAATGCACTGCAAGACTCCAGCGGGCAAGGAAGGTAGGCCGAGGCACAGAAATCCGAGCGTGGGTTTGTTGGACTGCTGGCAAATTGAGCGGGGGAACAGACTGTTTTCCAAACAGTCAATTTCCATGGCAGTCCTGTACAGAACCCGACTTTTAAAATAGGCTTTCGTGCACCGCTAGGGTCTCATCACTTCTCAAATGTCAGTTTAACATGATAGGCCTGCTGGTTAAGGACTCGTCTGCTGCGACATGGCTCAGGACCACACCAGGGCCAGCAGCGCTGCTTTCTGCATCCCGTGGGGGCGCTGGGCAGAGGGACGGGTTGGCAGGTCCCGGCACGAGGTACGTGTGTGGGACGTCAGGGTGACTCTCGCCTGGTTTTTCCCAGCAAAGCCCCAGCCGGTGCCAGCCCCGAGCTGCCGCTCCCCCTCGCCCACCCTCCGCCTGGGCTGCCGGGAGGAGCCGGGCTGGCCCCGCCGCCACAGCCCAGCGCCATTGCTGACAGCCCCAGGCTGGAGACCTTGTGGGGCTGGGAGGCGGGGCCTTCCTGAGGCCTCCCCCAGCCGAGTCTTCTCCCCCGACCATGTCTGCTGTGCATTATAAGTTCTTCTCCAAGCTGAAGTACGATATAGTCACCTTCGACGGCCTCCACATCTCCCTCCGCGACCTCAAGTGCCGGATCATGGGCCGTGAGAAGCTGAAGGCGGCCAACTGTGACCTGCAGATCAGCAACGCCCAGACCGACGAAGGTGCGTGGGGGCGCGGGGCCTCAGGGCAGTGAGGAAAAAGCATGTGCTTCACTAGGTTCCCTTAAACGTGGGGTTGCCGAAAGGGGCTTTGCCTAAAGGGGCTTTGCCTAAAGGGCCGAAAGGGGCTAACTTTCCTGCTTCAAAGAGCATCAGTCGTGTGTGGCAGTGACACGATCCTCCTCTAGGTAGGTTGTGTTGCACTTTGACCTTTGTAAAATGAGTGTAATCTTTTAAACTTGGTACACTGGTGGCACAGAGACTTAGTGAAGGTAAGGGTGTTTTCCATGCGAAAACACCAAAATACCCCAGTGGTTTTCAGAGCACAGCTAGAGAATACGTTTTGGTGTAATATGTATGAATGCCAACTTTTTTGGTTGATATGTATAACCGTTACTTCCAGTTGTTATTCGTCAGATGTAGATGCTTAAACTCACCTTCAGGAAAAAAAGGGAAAAAAAAACCAGACCGGGATTTTCTGCCTCAGTGGGATGTTTGGAATTCCTATATGCGGACATACAGTATTGCATTTTATACCTTTGTCTGTGCAGCAGTCCTGACAAAATGTTGAAATGATCTTGGAAAGAACAAAGTGAAGCTTGAGTGAAGATGGCCTCCTTGTTCAGATTTTTCTGGGTACTCCAAGCTTTTACAGTTCTGTAGCTGCTACTTTTCACAATGGAAATCTAGTAATAGAAGCAAAGCTAGTATGAGGTAAAAGTAAAGAGGATTTGAAAGCTCAGTGGAAAAATATGAGATGATGCTTTTAGAGATGCCGGGAAGGCAAAGGGATGGTTGGGACCTATTTTACAGAGGGGGTGGGGGGACGTCCTCTTCTATGCTTACTCTAGAGGCGTGTTCTGTAAGGGCAGAATTCCCTTCAAAAAGCCCATACTCAAGAATAGCACATTTAAACTTGCCTCCTTTTAATTTGATCTGAATTTCTTATCATAGATGTTCTCACAATATCGTGGTAGAACAGTAAACTCCAGAACTCAGGTTTCTTGAGTGCTCTTTCCTGCCCTGTAACATTCTGTCTCAAACCCCTTGGACAATGTGCTATTCTGCTTATCAGGCAAAAGACAAAAAAGTATAAAACCAAAAATGGGACTCTGAACGCTCTTGGGTGATTAGTTTTAAGGAAGAAGAGTGCTCTTCTAAGACTGCCTCTGCAGCTCGGAACTTGCTCGAGTTCAGTGTTACAGCACGCACTTGACGGTTTTAGTAATGCTGTGATGCGATGTCTTCAAAACAAACTCCCGCTAACTCCAAAGGAAGTCATGCCCATAGGAAGAATATACTGAAAAATGATGCATAAATTGTGAACTATTCCTATTTTGGGTCTGATCCCTGAGCAAAATCTCCCTGACAGAGCTTGGCTTCATATCCAGTATCTTTGGTTTTCAGGCCATCGTTCTGCAAAGGTAAGGGCTTTTAGCATTTGAAACTGTAGGCAGATGACGGGGAACGGCTGCTGGTAGTGCTTTAAAACAGTTAGTCATATCCAGCTGGTGTAAGTACAATAGACAACCATTCTCATGGGAAGGGCTTTGCATTTTAAGCTTGCTCAGTCCAAGTGTCTCAGGTAGTAAGGGCAGGTTTTTTTGGGTCGTATGTAAAAGGTCAGAAGGCTTTCCTCCGTTTCAAAAGACTGACAGGGTGTAAGCCAAGGCAAAGCACGGGTAGCGTCAGGCACACACTGTTTTCTAAAGGCTTTTAGAGGCTGTCTTCGTATGTAGTTTTGTTTGAGTCTCTCTGCTCTGCAAGAAGGGAATTGAAAGAGTTCACGTCCCTTCACGTTTAACTCAAAGGAGATGATTAGCTTCAGAGGGGAGATACCACTTTAGTTTGAGCCAATTCTGCCCTACTTGTGAAAGCAAGCTCAAAAAAGGCCAAAAGTTCTGTGATGCAAATTCTAGCACTGCCAGTTTGGGTTCCATTCAAATGTAAAGCACTGAGAGGCCGAGAAGTGTGGTTGTTGGTGGAAGATGCTCCAAGAAATAGACAGAGATGGCAGGGTCTCTTCTGCGTTCCGTCAGTCTTGAGCACTGGTGGCATTAGGTGAATCGTTTGAGTTAACAGCTATGGAAGCAATGGCGTTTTCATGCTTTAGCTCGGTGCCTGTTTTGTTGCAGGGCAAGCTAGACGGACTTTAGACTCTGGTTTATGCAGGTGAGACTTTGCTGGGGGTTGTTCTGCTCCGAAGATCTGTTGGCTTTGTAGCCTAACAGAAGCAAAAGCAACTTGAGTTAGATCAGGACAGAACCTCATGCATTAGCAGACTCTCTTTTAGTGACCATTGAGACCGTTTTGCTGTTGGCATTCCAACTTTTTTTAAAAAAGGAGACAAATTTTGCTGTATGTGTTTGGTTCTCAAACCTGAAGATTTCTTGCAATGTACTGTTAGTGTGTTGAGACGATAAAAGCGTGATGTGACATACAAAAGTTTGCTTTTCTATCTGTCAAGGGATTCTCTGAAGTGCTGTGTAATTACGTATTAATCCTTAATCCTTATGAATGGACTAGGGTTTTTTCCTGTGTTTCTCTTGTTTTCAGAATACACAGATGACAATGCCCTGATTCCTAAGAACTCATCGGTGATTGTCAGAAGAATCCTTGTTGGAGGAGTTAAAGCTACCAGCAAAACCTCTGTTAGGTAAGTATCCACGAACGATTGCATTCTTTCTAAGGGGTTTTGGTGTGATAGCTTTTTAAATTTATATTAGTTTACAGGGGCTTTCAGCTTGTATCTTTCTTGTTAAAGCTGCTGTTAATTTTTGTTGTCATGGGCTAGATTTTAATGTATCTGCCCCAAAGCAGGCTGACATTTTTAGTCCTGTTGGGACACGGGGTTCACACTCCACCAATTGTAACTTTTCAGATGCCTCTACTGGGTTTGTTCTTGGGGCTGATTGTTCTGAGAGCCATGGTCTCTACATGGATCTCCATATGGAGAAATTCCTTATTATATGTGTTTGCTTTTATTGCTTTTATAGTACAGGCAGATACACATTGTAGTGTCATCTTAGGATTTGTTCCCATCTCAGCAGAGCCTGCGTCTCAGTGTTTGACTATTTCTTGCATTTGGGCTGGAGGGTATTCTTACGGCCCAAATCTGGGTTTTTTGCATACTAGCTATAGAGGAAAGACCCAGGGTTGCCAGCTGGTGAGCAATGCAAACAAGAAGTTTCATTCATAAAGGATTCCTAGTAGTTTCCTAAAGACAAAGTCCGTTTAAGGCCAGAGAAAAAGAACAGTGTCCTAAAGCCTTTTGTGTGAGTACGATGAAGGAATAGTTAATCCTTTCCAAACTTGAAAGTCAGTAAGCAGTTGAGCAGGTTACCAAACGTTACTAGTTATCTTTCTAAGTCTGTTTTTACCCTAAGCCGATGTCTGTGCTCCAGGTTTTAATTCTGTATTCCTAAGATTTACGGAGGACAGAGAATCGGGTGTATTGATTAAAATTACAGATACTCAAATGCACTGCCGACTACAGGATTATTGCTGTCATTTCTGCATTCATACAGACCCGTTCTATGTCAGCTACATTAGCGTTGTTTGAATGGTCATATTTTCCGGCCTTCTTAAAGACATGCCTCTCCCCCACAATTAAAAGATGTTATTAAATTGTGGTTTTGCCATGTCTTTCTAGTGTTGGTTCTCAACAGAGTAGAGTGATGAGTTACAGCGTGTCTCGCACCAACAGTACAGCAGCATCCTGGTACTCATGAAGTGTCTGCAAGCAAAACCCCCTGAATTTATGTGGCTCTGCATGTCAGCTTTGGGCATGTTACTGCCGTAGTTGTTGCGGTGCTTTCAGGTACTCCCTAGTAATTCTGGAGGCCACAGAGTTGTGCTTCTAAACACTGGGGGTTAATTAAAACGTGTATGCTTAGTGCTGCGTTGTCAGTGCATCCTCCGTTTCTGATTGGACGGCACCCTCTCCTGGTATTGTAATGCTGCCCCACAATGAGAGGATAGATGCTGCTAGCTTCAAAGATCAGGTAAATACCTGTATGTGGGGATAAGGGAAGAATGGCACTGCTGTTCTAGCATTGACAATTCACCAGGCAGATGAGCTTTCTGCTCCTCCAGCTGGAAACATTGCAGAAGCCACTGGCAGAGTGGCTAAAGTTTGGGAATGATGAACGTATGCTGTAAGGGTGGAGAGGCCTTCAAAAATGTGTTACTCACTTTGTAATGTGTTCTTTGAGGTAAGTGGATGAAGAAACCATTGGGTGGTCATTGACAGTGTTTCCTTGTACTTGCTCCCCTTCGGGAGCTGTGTGGCTGTAATTGTGAGCCTGGTGGTGGTCTAGCAGTGGCAGGAAGCACGAGCCTTTCTCTTTGTACGTGAATTCCACAGCAGCCTTTGAATTGCCTCTGCGACACGGATCAATGAGTATGTGGAATCTCAGCAAGTTTTCAAACGTAATAAATGGTTCCTAAAATATTGTAGCATTTTCAAGATCATCTTAAAACAAATTCTGGCAATCGAGGCCGCTATTTTCTTTTGTCACGGGACTCCTCAATTGAACAAAATTCTAGAAACTGCTGTCAGGTGACATTTCTAGTACTATTTTGAATCAACATAGCATATGTAACACGTTTAGTGGCTAAATATGGTAGCCGTCTGAGCACAGTGCTTGGGCTTCCACAAAGACACGCTCTCGTAAAGACTCTGCTGCTGACATTTTTGTGATGTCTTTGTCGGATGACTGATTTCTGATTCGCTTAAGGAAAGGTGCACTTTGAAGTGTCTAGACCATCACTGTTCTTGCTTAGAAACTAAAGTACTGTGTATGGCCCTATTTGTGATACTAGGGATATACAGACTGGCTAACGTTACCTTCCTGTTTTGATGGTTGATTATTTAAGAACACAAAATATAGGACAGACATGATGGTTTTGTTACTTAGGTAGCAGAGACAAAATACCTGAGGACTTCCTCTTGTGCTGTTGTGTTCTGTATCTGTAAGTCTTGGAGTAATTTGTGACAAAGGTGAAATGTGATGTGGGTTTTGTTTTTCTTTGCACTGAGTGTACAAGAGAGAACAGTTTATGTATACGGATAAATTTCCACATTCAGTAGACTATCAGAACATAACATTTTGACAATCCGGTTTTATAATCTGGTTTTGCTGCTTGATGCTGGGCACAAGTGCTTTATTTTAAATTCTGATCACCTTTCTTTCTTCTTCTAGAAGTCGAACTGAGCCAGTGAGTGGAACATCAAAAGCGGTATGTAAAATCACAGTCTCACTTTTTTACGTTTGGAAAAGGAGCAGCATTTTTCTTCAGGTTTGAAAACACTGTCATTCGGCTGCTGAAATATAATTAAGTAACACAAGGAAATACTTGACTGGTAATGGTCTAGATCTTGATTTGCCACTTGGGTTGAATGCTATGCGTAACTACACATTTCAAAATAGTCCCTACAGCATAAAAATCACTCTTTGGTGGGTTTTATTTTTCATCTTTATTTTAAGTACTTCACTGCTGTGGTGTTAGGCATTACACTAACCCTGGACCGCTGGATCCGATGCCTTGATAAGCTGTTAGGATCACCTAAATCTAGAAACAGATGAGCTCTGGCTCTGTGTTCTGCGAAGAATGCAGTTTCTGATGCTCATGGAATAGTATCCAATCAACTTAAAATTGTAAGCTTTTTGTATGTAGGTCTAAAACCACTACGTCTTAATCTGACACCTGTAATTCGGTCACCGAGTGGTTCGAATTCCTTTTTGGCCATGAATGCATGAATGGCTCGCATTGTGAGTTTGAGTTAGTTTACTGGCCCAGTGACCCAAGTAGTTAATTTTATGCATTTATGTAAACCATGTTTATAGTATTTCATCTAATTCAGACGAGTTTTTATTTCTTGAAAAGGGTTATTTTTCTTGTTGTTTACTAGCATGTGCATAAACACAAATCACATGTTCCAAAAGAAGGTTAACGTTCTTTTCGCCTCGCGTCTTCCCTGGCGTGTCTGTGTCACGTTTCTGAGTAGCATCTCGCCATCCGCTAGCACAGATGTCTCCAAGAAAAGGAAAAATCCTGGAGTGGGAGGGAAGCCTCAGCATTAGCTAGAACTACTTAAAGTAAATGAAAGACGAAGCAGAAACGTTCCCTTCTAGTTTGCTCTGCCTGGACCTGATTTGGGTTGTGGGTAGCCGTGGGGAGGGTGGAAGCCTCGCATCGCTCTTTACAAATCCTCTCTCTCTCTCTCCCTGTAAAAGCACTGCAGCCTCGGATGCTTCTGGTGTTGGAGACACAATTAACTTTATTCTTAAAGCTAACTCACTCTTGGTTCAAAGCGTGGGCTTTTTGTTTCGGTTTGGTTTTTTAAGTACCTGTATTTCTGCATGTATTTCAAAGACGAACCTGGATCTTAGTGTGGGAGGAAGAAATCACCAAAAAGCTTGCCAATCACTGTTGAACAGTAAAGCAGCAAAATTAAAATTAGTCATGATTTTTTTGAACAGGATGCACAAAAGGTTTTACTTTGAGTATTTCTTCCTTGTCTCGCTCTTATATCAGCTGTCATTCTATACGTCCAAATTTGCGCTGCTGTCCTACTGTTACTACAGCCAAAGCAAGAAAGTGCCTCCGTTTTGGTTTAGTATTACTGTTTCGGTCACTGCAAGGATTTCTAGTTAGGGCTTGTCCTTAAAGGCTGCAGAAATGCAGCGCCAGGCCCATTGTTTTAGCACCGTCAGGCACAACTGTGATCCCTCCTGGCTGAATGTTTAGTTCAGCCAAGCAATCGGATTTTAGGAAACCGCTGTAATTTACACGTAACGTTCCAGCAGTGAGACTAGCCTTTTCCTCCTGTTTTTGGTGCCCTTTCCCACGTGCTTCATGTGAGTTTCTGTCTAGTCTTGTGTTTGAAATGGGAGTTAATAAATTCACTGTCGGTTCTTGGTTTTTGAGGGTTGCGTTGGCTGGTTGGGTTTGGATTTTTTCCCCCCGGTTCTTCTGCAGTATTACCTTAGGGCTGTGTACAAGTTTCATGGAGGTGTTGTTTCTGCTTGATTGATTTGAGGGACTGGCAGGAAATACTTCAGTAGAAATTTAGAGGGAAAAAAAAAGTCACGAGAATGTAGGATCATTGGAAGAGGAAGATGGCTGTTGGGCAGATGTACTAACTAGTACACGAATTATCTATCGCCTGCGTTTGATAACTGTTTAGTAGAAAGGAGTGCTATCGCCACCTTTAAGAAATCAGACTCTTGCCTGCAGGCCATATAATAACTGCTCCCTAAAAAAATACCGGAACTACTTAATAGTTTATGAACGGTTATGTTTCAGTTCCTGGTCAGTACAGGACTGTTTAATGCCAGACTCCAACAGAGCACCTTCCCACTCTCTGAAAAACTGCAAAACGATGGTGATTGTGCCTGCCGTGAGAGAGCACGGGCCTGTTTTGCGCATGGGAAAGAGAGTGGCAGACGGAGCATGAAGCTGTTGGCCCAAATCTGGGTGTGCGAAGAGCTGAGCCACACACGGAGTGGAGACGGGTGTTTATTTCGTGTCTGCGCAGAGGTGGGGGCTGGGGGGAGCTCCACAAAGCTAGCACAGCTTGGCTTACACATTGTAAGCTTTTATATTTTACAAAAAGCGACTCATTGGCAGACTAGACTAATTTCTCACACTTCCCAAACTGATTTGGGTAGTATGGCTTGTGGTCTAATAAAATACAAGGAATCAGTTTTCTCAGTGTCTGCTCTGTCCTGGTAAACACCTTTATTTCAATAACTGGAGCAGTAAATTTTTTTCTAGACTAGGTGGTGTGTTACTTTTCTGGCTGATGTTTTGGACTGGTGTTTTTATTTGGGTTTCGTGGGGTCTGGTGAGTTTGGCATTTTTAAACGTAGTGACAGGAGAGGCAGAGTTCACGTTTCGGGGCTGATATGCCGGTGCTTTATTTTGACAGGCACCTGCTGTCTTCATCCAAGTGTAACCGTGTGCATTTATAAATGATGAGACATGAACTGATTAATTTTCAAACTACAGCGAAGATAAGTTTCCTGTAGTGCTGCTTCCTTCTTGAGTAAACTTGAATTTATTTTCTGAATGCTCTTTAGCTGGAAATTGACAGCTTCCTTACCCCTTTGACTTTTAAGCAGTCGTGAGCATTTGAGAAGGGTCCCTCTCTGAGATATTCTGGAGCAGTAAGCTGATCTCAAAAGGGTTTGGTAATTGTAGTTTCTTCTCATTAACCTCATTAACCACACTCTTAAGCTGTCGTAGGTCTGGGCTTTGCTTTGAACAAATACAAGTTCCAGTGGGTTGGAAATGCCGCTTTCAGTGACAGTCAGAGGCTATAGTGCAGGCTTTGGGACTACAGTAGAGGTTAGCTATTGCCGTGTTTGGATTGTAGAACTCGACTGTGTGTTTCTTTTCTCGTGAACAGATTGGTGACTCTCCTGCATCTATTTCTGTGGCCCAGCTTACTAAGGTATATGAATATTCTCGTCAAATACTTAAAAAATAAAAAAGCATTTTCTTTGTACTTTTAAATCTTATACTGTCATCTGTATCTGGCTAGCACTTGTAATTTGAATAAGACTTTAATAAAATTTCTACTAATTTAAAATATTTACTTTAACTTTAAAATGTGTGTATATTTTGATACCATCCTGTAAAGAGTAGTTCCCATTTTGGAAGATAAAAGCAGATACCTTATCAGCCTCAAGATGATGTTGTAGTATTGGTCTTCTTCAGGACCCAGAGGAGCAGCACTTTAGCTGTCTACCGTTTTTGATAAGTTTTGTTAATTTTGCGTTGGAAACAAACACAATTTTTATGGAAGGCTTGATTTGTCTGTAAGCTGTGGACATTTAAGGGGGGTTTTGAACAGTCAAAATAGAAGCGTTTCTGTAACGTGGACAATTGCATCCCTATTTTTGAATTTCTAGGGATGGTAGTCACGGAACCATTCTTTGAATGCTGCACAATTTCATAAATTGTGGTATATGTACAGTGGAGAGCGCAATCTAATTTGGTTGAACGCAAACTGTGAATTGTGAAAATGTGCCCAGTTGTTTCTAAGATTATACCAATGTGTCTGTGTGGCATAATAGCAGATGTGTCCCTCTGAAACTGTTGTAATGCCATGTTTGGCTATGGAATCGCTTGCATTTTTGGCTCAATAACGTGTGACTTTGGCCGGGAGAGCACTAGTGATGGCCCTTGGTGCACAGACGTAGTGCTGTGCAATGAAATTACTCGTCTTGAAAGAGCACAAAGATTAGAGGAGGCAGGGCCTAATGCAGATGAGACAGTTCGTTCTTCTGAAAATAAAGGCCGGAATTCATTTCTAAGAAGGAGAGATCTCTTCCTGCTGGTAATGTCTTCCCTCTCTGACTGCAGAAATTCAATTGTGTACAATTGAGAAAAAAAAATAGTTTGGAAAGCAGCCAACAAAAGAAATTGGTCTCTGTTAGTGCTGTCCTTAAACGTGTCCTTGGTTCTGTAAACTCCTGTGAAGTTTTGCTCGAAAAAGTGAAAAACCGTCCAAGCGGTGTACACATTTAAGCTTTTGAGAGATTTTAACTATTTCAGAGAAATGCAGGAACATACCATAAAGCAGGTCAAAGCTGTTACTTACTCTAACCTCTTCGGTGCAGGCTGGCTTAGCATGGAGGCAAGGTGTTCAGAGTTCTCTGTTTTTTTATTACTGTGCATTAAACGCCATAATTGAATGTTGGTGTATTGCCAGTAATGTTTTGTGGGTTTTGGACGTGTTTTGTAAACCGTTTGGGTTCAGACAAATTAGTCAATGATCTCTAAAGTTTTCTGGAAATGTAAATGGCAGTGATTTCATAGATGTCGATCTGGATTATGTCACTGTTGAGCAAAAGCTGTGTATGTGAAACAAGCATTTAAGAAAATGTTGAAACTAGTTGGCTGCTTTTGTGCATGAATGCCATTAAAACCAAAACCATGAGTGGCTGATCTGACCGATAGGTGCTTGAAGGTCCAGATCACTGAGAGTCACTCCCTTAGACCCTGCTCGTATCTGGACTAGTGTGTAATTTGAACATTTGAACTAATACGTCTCTACTAATCAGATGGCTTCAATAATTTGAAAATCTGATTCTGCATAAGGTCGATATGACAATCTGTGTGAGCTTAACTGTGTTTCTAATGTGCCTGTCAAATAATTCCCTGACGCCATGTGTTGAATATTTGCATGTTTTAATTACACGAGCCTCTGGTTGCGTATTCATGCCATTTAACGTTAGTCACTGAACGTATGTGCGTGAGGTATGAACTCGGCCTTCCTACAGAGATGGTGAATCTAAGTTTCCCCAGTGACTGGCTCAGAGCCCTGAACTGAGATCTCCCTCTGAACTGTGCTTTGGAGGAGGAGCGGATTTGTGTCTCTTCTCGGAGTGGATGGTGAGCTAAGGGATATTTCACCCTTAAGGAACCTGAAGTTAAGGCAAAGGATGTCAGATGAGTTCAAACCACTGCTCAAGCCTTTGGAACATCCTGGCTATCTTCATTTAGGAACATAAGTATTTGAGTGAAGCAACCCTTCTGCTGGGTAAAAGGAGAGGATGAAAGGCTTTTGCCGCTTAACAGAATCACTGACAGATCACTTTAAGTGTGGGTCTTGAGATGAGACGTGCCTGCATTTCTTTTCTTAGCAGGACAAAAGTTTGGAGTCTGTTCCCAGAATTAAAAAGAGCACAGGAATTCCAAGGAGTTTCACGATGGAGGTGAAAGATCCCAAAACAAAGGGTGCTATGCTGACAAACACTGGAAAATACGCCATACCAACTATTAATGCGTAAGTATGGAATTAATTGGACTGACCAGAAACTGAAGGAGAGAAACCACGAGTGAATGTCTGAGTGGCAATGCAGCCGAGTTGGCCGGCATCTGTAATTGCAGGGGAGGAAGCATTGTCACCATATCTTAACCTTAAAATCTGCCATACTTTCTAATATGAAAACAGGGTGGTCCTACTGTTTGTGCCCCTGGAAGTTGGTTAAACGTGTGGTAGGCTGAGAATCTATTTCTGCAAAACATTTCCGTAGTGTTTACACTTGGAGTCGTTCTCTCAGAAAGCTCGTTTTGCATCTGGTTTATGTTTCAAAGGCTTCTTGCAAAATTTATCAAATTGGACTGTTGGGCTGAGATTTCCTTCCCCTCTGCCTTTTATCAAATCTCACGTGTGAAACAGACTGAAGTTTTCCTGTTGCTCCAAACTAAAAATGCTACTGTGTGCTGACAAGAGTGGTTCTCTTAAAAAGGAATCGGTAGCACTTCTGTTTTTCTGTCACGGATCTCCTTTGGTAGGAGCTGGAACATAGACTTCGTTCACTTATAAAATGCAATTACTCGAAGGCCAACTCTATCCTGAGCCTGCAATTTATATTTACCCTCTGGCAAAGGAGGGCTGGGATTCATTTCCCCTGATTTCTAGCCGTCAAAAAATGATTTTTCTAGTCTGAGCTAATTTCTTAGTTGATCCAATGAATGGTAGAGTTCTGCAGCAGGAAAATTGTTCCCCCCTCCCTTCTCTGGCAGTTGAAACTAAATGCCTGTGTTTTAGAAGGCTAATGCGGAGTGAGAATAATTCCATCCGTTATCTTCCTTTGATAAAATTAAAAGCTTGGAACAGTTTTCATATCCACATCTTTAACTTTTTTCTTTTTCCTTCCCCACCCCACCCTCCAGGGAAGCTTCTGCTAGAGGAAAGAAGGAAAAGCCGCCCTTTTTACCCTCATCCTCTGATGATCCGATTCCAGATGAGTTGCTGTGTCCCATTTGTAGAGATACGATGACCGATGCAGTTGTTATTGCCTGCTGCGGAAACAGTTTTTGTGGCGAATGTAAGTGTCACTCCCCTGATTGTTGATTCAAAACCTGATCTTCTGAAAGCAGAAATAGGAGAGAACTGAATGATTGTGTTACCACTTCTATTTACTACTTAAGTATCCCCTGAGTAGGAAAAGAATTTTCTCACATAAAGGAAAGAAAAATAAGGCAGAAAGCTTTTTTTGCTTTTTATGCATGTAGTTAAATCCTCTTTACACGCGGAGGAATGATTATGAGAAGAGTGCGTAATTGTGCAGGTGATTACAGGATTAGATAGTGAATGCATTTAGTGTCTTTCTCTCACACAAAATTATGTGGCCAACTCTGGTGACTTGCTGTGGTCTGCAACAAGCGGATAGTTAGGCATTTAATCCACATTCTTCTCCACAGGAGAGTTGATTAAAGCCGGCAGAACTCAACCCTACTATTGTTTTTTTGAGATGAGTTTTTTTCAAGAACCTTGAGGTTGGTGACTTGTCACCGTAGAGCCTGGAAAAAAAGAGGAGTTGAACCATCAAGACGCAGCCTGCCCTACATCTTCAAATGTTCAATAGTGAAGTACCAAAACTGCGTAGCTATTTACTGCATACTAGGAATTTTTTACACTCTGGAACGTTTATAGCTTGATGCTCTCAGGGCAAGAGCAGATTCACCCATTAAGCATATACGTCTTTTTATAAATGATTAGAACCCTCAACATTTCCTTCGTTTGGCTAAAAACTATTTTGGTGATTCTAATGATTCGCAGGTATTAGAACAGCATTACTGCAATCGGAGGAACATACGTGCCCAGCATGTCATCAGGCAGATGTTTCTCCTGATGCTTTAGTTGCCAACAAGTGCCTACGCCAGGTAACGTGATGACTTTGATGTAAACTGTTTGCATGAAAAGTCTATTTGTAAAAAGCTGAAAGGGAAGAAAATAGTACTTTACATCTCCTTAAGAAAGGCTAAATTGAATGAGGCTAAATTTACTTTTCAAATGCTTCATCTGTTATTACAGAAGCTTACACCTTTAGAGACAGTCTGGCAAATTCGGGTCACGCTTTTGTTTAACGTGATTGCCTCCCTTTCCAATTCGATGTTAACACAGAATTACTTTAAGTGCAGATACTCTGAGGTGCCAATTGTTACTGACACTGTTTAACGTCCTGTGTTTGTGTATCCGCACGTTGATTTATTTCAGGGTTGGTGGCATTTCCAGGAATACACCAGTAAATTTACTCTGTGGAGGTTTTTGTTCGCCTATCTACTGACGTTTCGTAGTACGTTTTTGTAAATGTTTTTCTGCCTCTAGGCTGTGAACAACTTCAAAAGTGGAACTGGCTACAGAAAGCGGATTCAGCAGCAACAGCAGCGGCAGCCGCCACCGCCACCACCTTCACCACCACTCGTGAGACAAGCAATAACCCGCAACCTGCAGCCTCTGCTCCGGCCAAAAATGTCCAGACAGCAGGCGCCACTAATGATTTCGTTAGCTTCTCTGGCTTCTCCTTCTGCTTTGGCATCGTTGGCCCCTGGTCCGACACCTGTGGCAGCCTGGCTGCCAGTAAGTCCCTCTTCTGTCATTGTCCCTGATCTCCCTCCAGCAGTGCCCCTACCTCTCCGTGCTGAAAAGCCAGATAGACCTTCTCGGTAAGTAAAGCTATAGAGCAACATGAATATGAAACGCTGAAGTTAGATTCTTCTTCTTGCACTCCTCTGCTAGCGAGTGACGTTTAGTGACATTCATTAGTGACATCAGTGACAGTTCCAGCTATTTTATTTTACTTTGAGTGAGGACACTTTGATAAGTTGGAAGTACACCTCATGCAAGAAGCTTCTCAGAAGTATTTGTTGTTTGGTTCCCCTATCAGTCGTTCAGTCCAGGTTTACCCCGAGAGAGGAACCTTTCTTCCCCAGGAGCCCTCTGATTTGAAGTGGCTAGGAATTCCTAAAGTAACCATTCGGTTATGTCAGACCTTCTTGAGTGCATTCATTTCTGTGTAGTACTGAGGATCTCATGTTCTCACGAAAAGTGTAAAACCAGCTGGAGGTAACATTGATCAGGTGTTTTCATGTTACTTTTTCCTACAGTATTTCTGCCATCAATGGGACGATAAGTCAGAGCCATCCTCAGTAGTCACAGGGTAGTCAGTGATGCATGCAGATTGGATAACAAACATTGAAACACTACATTTGAAGTATTTACAAACATGACAGTCTAACTTTGCAACCCAGTGAATTAATATGAAAACACGTGAAAAATCTGAACTCTAGTTTAGGGTTTATCTTCTTTCAGCTCGATGCCTTGAATGCAAACAGCCACTCTGTCCAGAAGGCTGTCAGGCTCCGCCGTACCGTTGAATACAGGGGCTCACAATTCAAAAGAACCTCTCAGGCAGCCTCCGAACTAGAACACAGCCGATTCCTAATAGAATTTCCGTTCTTGCATCATCCAAAACTGAGGTTCAGCATGTGGGTTATACGTACTCTAATCCTCCCATGTGCAGCCAGCTTAACAAATTCTGTTTCCAGTGAGCTGTCTCTTTGAATGCCGGTATTCCACGTAGACTTCTCTTCAGGGCTTCATGTGGAATCGCCCAACTTCCGATTGGTAGATCTGGTGAAGATTACTTTTTCTTTATTTGTTTCCATTTACAGTAGTCAGCCTTTTCTCACCTTGGACTTTATATTTTCAGTAGCACATCAAAACACTGTTTGAATAACAAAAATTCATGTTTTTTGTAGCGATGCTGATACTGTTATACCTCCTGGTGCTCTGGTGACTGCTGCTGAGCTTTCTAGATCTTCCTCTCTGTCAGTCAGCAGTTTGTTGGAAGAGAAGGTAAATTTTATTTCAACATATGCAGTGAGTCCTGTATTTTAGTAGAGCTCATTTTCCAACTGTTTGCGTTTTTTCACAAGGGCTGTCAGATTCCTGTACTAAGACAACCAGCATTACCAAGTCTTCTGGGCCCCCAAGGGCAATCAATGCCCACGACTGGTAAGTAACTAAAACTTTAGAGTTTCTTTTCGGAAATTATCATCTGATAAACTGAACGGGATTTTTTTCTGTTTCCTCTCCCCACTCTGAAAGGTCATCCAACGAGAGCCAGTACACCTCGCTCAGCGGGTGGCAGACCAGGCTGGGACCTGTAAGTGTTCTGCAGAAATTCAGTATATTACTGCTCGTAACCTGTTAAATGAGGCCGTAGCACGTAACTTAGATAACAGCTGATTTATAATGAGGTAAGTGTGCCCAGATAGCTGTGGAGAATACAAGTGGTAATTGGGAGACCTTATTGTGGCCTTCCAGTACCTGCAGGGGGCCTACAGGGAAGCTGGGGAGGGGCTGTTTGCAAGGGCATGTAGCGATGAGGGGCAATGGTTTAAACTAGAGCAGAGCGGGTTTAGATTAGACATGGGGAAGAAGTTCTTTACAGTGAGGGTGGTGAGACACTGGCCCAGGTTGCCCAGAGAGGTGGTGGAGGCCCCATCCCTGGAGACATTCAAGGCCAGGCTGGATGAGGCTCTGAGCAACGTGATCCAGTTGAAGATGTCCCTGCTGACTGCAGGGGGGTTGCACTAGATGGCCTTTAGAGGTCCCTTCCAACCCAACACATTCTATGATTCTGTGATTCTAATTAGTTTTGAAATGGCTTGATTTTAATTGTCTTTGACGAAGGGCATATGTGATGGCACTAAGATGATTTAAAGTAAAACTCCAGTACACGATTGAAAAGAGGACTCTGAAAAATTAACACTTTTTGAGGAAACTGTAAGTAAGTACATCTAAAAATGAAATACAATTAAAGAATCAGGTGGAAAGATGCCCTCTTGATTACTGGCTGAATCGGGCTGAAGAAATTGATTTCCCCATAGAATTCGGCCTCCAGCATTCTTTTTTTAACAACCTAGTTGATACTGATTGAGCAAATTATTGGAAAAGTCAACGTTCTTATATGATGACAATTTTGAATTCCTTCCATTTAGTCATCTCAAATAGCCAAGCTGCTTTCTCTCAGTTGGAGAGAGAGAGAAGAGTCTGTTTGATCTATTACTGCCGCGTCAAGTGAGTCCTCCCTTTTGGTATATATTTGTTCTAGACAGATTTTAAGGGTGCATTGTGTTTATAAAATCTTGAGGAAAAATG
Source organism: Rissa tridactyla (assembly GCF_028500815.1). Lineage (NCBI taxonomy): Eukaryota > Metazoa > Chordata > Aves > Charadriiformes > Laridae > Rissa > Rissa tridactyla. The sequence continues at coordinate 754,930 of NW_026529584.1, forward strand.
AAAACAAAAGCCAGGGTCCATGCCACAGATTATCTAAAAATCTCAAATTCAGTAAGCAAGAAAATAACAATTCGTGGGTGAGAACAGGCCAAATACATCATCAAGAGTCCACAACATAGGAAGTGTACGTGGAAGAAGTCCAAAGTCGTTTGAGAGAAGATTAGTTATTATTTGTGCAGTACTTTGAAGGTCAGAAGTGTGAAGTATGAAGTGTATCAAGGATTGGTAGAGGAGCGGTGGGCACTTGGCACGTGGGAGTCTCTCCTAAGCACGGGCAGCCTCCATCCACAGCTCGAAAGCTGCCCGGCAGAAAAGGACCTGGGAGTGTTAGTGGACAGCCAGCTTAACATGAGCCAGCAGTGTGCCCAGGTGGCCAAGAAGGCCAATGGCATCCTGGCTTGTATCAGGAATAGCGTGGCCAGCAGGAGTAGGGAAGTCATCGTGCCTCTGTACTTGGCACTGGTGAGGCCTCACCTCGAGTACTGTGTTCAGTTTTGGGCCCCTCACTACAGGAAAGACATTGAAGTGCTGGAGCGTGTCCAGAGGAGAGCCACGAAGCTGGTGAGGGGTCTGGAGAGCAAGTCCTACGAGGAGAGGCTGAGGGAGCTGGGCATATTTAGTTTGGAGAAGAGGAGGCTGAGGGGAGACCTCATTGCCTTCTACAACTACCTGAAAGGAAACTGTAGAGAGGCAGGGGTTGGCCTCTTCTCCCAAGGGAATAACAACAGGACCAGAGGAAATGGTATGAAGCTGCGGCAAGGGAGATTTAGATTAGATATTAGGAAGAATGATTTTACTGAAAGAGTGGTCAGGCACTGGAACAGCCTGCCCAGGGAGGTGGTGGAGTCACCATCCCTGGAGGTATTTAAGAAACGTGTAGACATGGCTCTTCAGGGCATGCTCTAGTGCCCAAGATTATTGTTTGTGGTGGGGTGTTGTGTGTGGGGTTGTGGGTGTGGAGTTTAGTAGGTGGGTGCTTTTTTTTTTTTTTTTTTTAATGTGGTTGCACTCGATGATCTCAGAGGTCCCTTCCAACCACTAAGGTTCTGTGATTCTGTAATTCTGTATAGGGAGAGAAGACTGAGGGAACTGCTGGGGGTGAGGATGTGGGAGGCAAGTGTGAGGAACAAGAAATGAGCGTAGTCTCAAATGGAAGCAGGGAGAAAAATGCTTAGGCTGAGAACACGCAGTGCTCGCCACCACGCTCCGGCTTCGTTCGCTTTCCTCTCTGAAATCAGAGCAGAGTGTAACAAACGGTGACACGTGTATTTGGGTTTCTTTAGAAGTTCCAGTCGAGGATGCCTGCGTGGTGAACGTACCCAGAGCACCCAAGCCCCAACGCTACCAGCATCAACAGCAGTCTTCGTGCCAGCGCCTCCGCCTTCCTTGGACCCTCCACCACCCCAAGCACTTCCTCTTCTACCGGGGGCACTACGACCACAGTTTCCTCCCCAGTTTCCACCTGGTCAGCCGCCATCTGCCAGCTACACTGACTCCCCTCCAGGATATCCCCCAGCTCCTGCAAACACGTCATCAGCCTGGGTACCAACAGCAGTACCAACGGTGCATTCCGATCCCATCCCAGTGACACAAGCTCCTCCTTTATCTAGGGAGGAGTTTTACAGAGAACACCAGCGACTGGAAGAGGAGTAAGTACTTGGCTCAAGGAAGTTGTGTTTGTTCTTTTTCATTTTTGTATTTTGAGAGCGTACTGGACTGCAGTTACACTGAAGTGCATCTGACATAAGCAAAAATGACATAGTATTTTTTTCAACAGGCTTTTTTCTTGCAGATGGCAAACGTGCAAAACTAAAAGAAGACAAACGTAATTCTAAAACTGTCCCTTCAACTTACAGGAATTCTAAACTGGTTTTGCTTAAATAGGACATGCACCTTTTGCGCTTGCATGCAGTATACGTTTTCTCACGTTGGGCACGGTTTGTTTCTTGGTGTCGTTTTGTCCTAAAGGTCAAACTCTAATTGTAATAAAGGTCAAACGAATGCTTTTGCTAAGGAGTTGATGGAATACAAAAGGTGCAAAAGGAGCGCAGGCGTTCATTTTCCAGGTAAGTGCTCGACATGTCCATAATGGAGAAGCAGATTGTCTAGAAGAATCAGGAGGAGTTCCGCTCCACCCCTCGGTCATTCGATGGACTGGATGGTTCGAGGCGTTAGCAGTGACAGGAGTTTCATATGTAGCTTACTAGCTCAGATACATGGCAGAGGTTGCAGTTGGCTGACAGGTATAATTTGGCAGTTGTTGTTCAGGAACAAGGGTCCCTTTTAGTAGAGTTTAGCTGCAGTGACGCCCCTCACCTCCTGACAACCTGAGAGGGCTCGAGACCGAATAGGAGCAGTTGCTGGATTTTCTGCGTCTCCCTGGTCTGATTGCAACCATTACCTCAAAGCACTTTGGAGGAGATACATGAGGGAAATTGTCTTCGTTTCCTCTTTTGTCTGTCTCATGTGGATACACGGAGAGTTTTAACCTGGATCGCAAACTGGTGGCTTTCGCTAGTCTTTTGTTGACACTGTTAAATTTTCCTTAGGAATTAAAAGATCAGGCTTGTGTGTAAGGAAATCTAAAATTTGTGAGGGACTTTGAGAGGAGGAATGATGCTGATGAACATATGCGGGATAATGTGAAACGCTTCTTTAAAAAATAAGAAAAGAAAAGCTTGTGAAGAAAAGCCTCAGGGTAGCTGATGTTTTCTGTCCCAAAAGATGACTTGGGCAGGTGTCTGAATAGCTCTTTAGTAGCAATGCAGTCAGTCTCTTTCCTGGAGGAATGGCATTGAGTTGTACTACTAGAGGCTGAGTTTAGAAGCTTTTAGGTATGATTTTTCTTGAAATGTGGTCACAACCCTTGGTCAGAGCTAGAGGCCTGTGCAAAATTTTGCTAGGACGTCCGTCTCGAGGTCCTGTATGTAAGATTGCAGTACGAGCATTTTGCATCCTTGCCAAATAAGCAGTGAGGTTAAATCGACTAAATTGGCATTTTAAAATTAAGCTTTCCTGGCGTCAGGCTAAATCGTGTTTTCTTGATCATAGAATCATAGAATCATAGAATTGTTGAGGTTGGAAGGGACCTTTAAGATCATCGAGTCCAACCTTTAGCCTACCCTGACAAAAGCCACTTCTAAACCATGTCCCTAAGTGCCCCATCTACCCTTTTTTTAAACACCTCCAGGGATGGTGAATCCACCACCTCCCTGGGCAGCCTATTCCAATGTTTAATAACCCTTTCAGTGAAAAAATGTTTCCTAATATCTAATCTAAACCTCCCCTGACGTAACCTGAACCCGTTTCCTCTCGTCCTATCACTTGTCACCAGGGAGAAGAGGTCAGCCCCCATCTCTCTACAACCTCCTTTCAGGGAGTTGTAGAGGGTGATAAGGTCTCCCCTCAGCCTCCTCTTCTCCAGGCTAAACAACCCCAGCTCCCTCAGTTGTTCTTCATAAGGTTTGTCCTCCAGACCCCTCACCAGCTTTGTAGCCCTTCTCTGGACATGCTCCAACACCTCAATGTCCCTCTTGTAGTGAGGGGCCCAAAACTGAAGGCAGTACTCGAGGTGGGGCCTCACCAGTGACGAGTACAGGGGGATGATCACTTCCCTAGTCCGGCTCACCACACTATTCCTGATACAGGCCAGGATGCTGTTGGCCTTCTTGGCCACCTGGGCACACTGCTGGCTCATATTCAGCCGGCTGTCCACCAACACTCCCAAGTCCTTTTCTGTCGGGCTGCTTTCGAGCCACTCCGCCCCAACCCTGTAGCGCTGCATGGGGTTGGTGTGACCCAAGTGCAGGACCCGGCATTTGGCCTTGTTGAACCTCATACCACTGGCCTCAGCCCATCGGTCCAGCCTGTCCAGATCCCTCTGCAGAGCCAACCCACCCTCAAGCAGATCAACACGCCCGCCTAGTTTAGTGTCATCTGCGAACTTACTGAGGGTGCATTCGATCCCCTCATCCAGATCATTGATAAAGATATTAAAGAGAACCAGCCCCAGCACCGAGCCCTGGGGGACACCACTTGTGACCGGACACCAACTCCATTTAACTCCATTTACCACCACTCGCTGGGCACGGCTGTCCACCCAGTTTTTTACCCAGCAAAGAGTACACCTGTCCAGGCCATGAGCAGCCAGTTTCTCCAGGAGAATGCTGTGGGAAACAGTGTCAAAAGCTTTGCAAAAATCCAAGTAGACAACATCCACAGCCTTTCCCTCATCCACTAAGTGGGTCACCTTATCATAGAAGGAGATCAGCTTTGACAGGCATGACCTGCCCTTCACAAACCCATGCTGACTGGGCCTGATCACCCTCTTCTCCTGCATGTGCCGTGCAATGGCACCGAGGATGATCTGTTCCATGCCCTTCCCAGGCACCGCGGTCAGGCTGACTGGCCTGTAGTTCCCCGGATCCTCCTTCCGGCCCTTCTTGTGGATGGGTGTCACATTTGCTAACCTCCAGTCAGCTGGGACCTCCCCGGTTGTCCAGGACAGCTCATAAATGATACCAAGTGGCCTGGCGAGCACCTCTGCCAGCTCTTTCAATACCCTTGGGTGGATCCCATCCGGCCCCATAGATTTGTGCCTGCTGAGAAACCTGAGCCGAGCAGCAGCAAAGTTAAACAAAAGAAAGCAAAGGGAGAAGTGAGAAGAAAAGTAACAGCAGCTGATGGATCTAGTTCAGCTCTTGTAAATTACACCAGGTACCTCATCATTTCTTTTCCTATTCTTTCTTTCCTCCTCCCCGCACCCCAAAAATGTCAAATTATTTGTGGTGACTAATGAAAGGAACAGCTAAATCCATGCTACGTGAGTGAATAATCCGTGACTTTTCCTGTTAAACGGTCCTTGGGTCAGAATGAAATTTTGTTAAAGAAAACAAACAGTCTGTACTGCGCAGAAAGCTCATGAGGTTAATTCATTGCTGACGTGTTTGACCCTTCCTCTGGGACTTTTTCCCCCTCTTCTTATTCATTACATGGTGACTCTGAGGAGCCCTCCCCATGTCTTCCTTCCCATCCAGCTGACTGCTAAAGGCAAGGATAACAGACACGTCTATACCGTGCAATACTTTGACATTAACAATTGCAGGGTGCTGTAATGATCTGCCTTTGTCAGTGTGACATGAAATCGATCCTTGCAGAAATAGCAGCTTGGTCGCCAACACACTGCACTGATTTTAGCTTTGAGCACAGTGCCATGGCGACACAGCTGCACTGCTTCCAGCTCAGCGCCGACTCCTTCGGCTCTGACCTTGGAGATGAGTCTTCTATATTCCATTGTGCGACATGTGAAAAACAGGAAAGTGATCTGGTGTGGGGCTGCTGTTCCTTACAGTCCAGCACCTAAAGAAGCACAACAAAGCAAACTCAAAACATTGAAGACATCGCTGTAGGCTTAAGACAGTGTCTTGATAGTCTAAAAAGTTTCCAAAACATAATTTTTTCTAAAGAAGAACATAGGACTTGAGGATAAAATTTGGGTTGTGTGTACCTCTCCGTAATTGCTTGCTTCCACGTTGAAACGGGAACGTGTATCTAATTCATCTACCATTGGTAGAAGTGGGATGTGAAGGAATTAGCAGCTCAGACAGACCCCAATCCGATAATCCTGTGTCTTTGTTAATGAAATGTGGAGTAGGAAGACACTAAATTAATTGATTGCTCCTCATGTTAGCTAGTGGACTCGTTCTGTCTCTTGCCTGTTCCCCTAATTGAACATCCTTTGAAGAAGTGCTGCAGACAGAGAATTGAAAGAAAAGCTCTTTTATAAAATGTTACAAAAGATCGCGTATCCCAGCCATTATTGAGGTACGCTTTTTTCCTCTCAGCAGTAGTTCTACTGGAGGAAGTGCCGTTAGAAAGACCGAAGAAGAGCCAGATACAAAAGGAGGCGTCGTTGAGGCAATGGAGGAGCACAGTAATGATATCCCAGCCCCAGCTGAAGACGTCGTGAAGCTGAAGCCTGAAGCAAGGGGAAGTCACAGTCTAAGCAGTCCCCGTGTTAGCCGCGGCCGCGGTCAAAGCCCTTCTGAGAGTCGGACTCGAAGGCACAGGGGCAGTGCCAGCTCAGCAGCGAGTCACGGCAGCAAGAAAAAGAAAAAGAAAAAAGACAAGCAGCAGCACAAGAAGCATAAGAAACACATTGGAAACAACATGGAATTGGGAAAGAGGCAAAAACACAAGCACAAGAAGAAAACAATGAAGAAGAGCAAAGAGAAAGAAAGAGGACCAAAAAGTGAAATCCGTCACTACACAGAATGACAGATAATTTAAAAAAGACTGAATTCCCAAGGGATCTGTACTAATTTTTCCTAAAATGTAAACAAATTTGGGCATTGCAGATAATGACACGAAAGAGCCTGTGCTGCACTTCCAATTTTGCTGCTTGATTTTTACATCAGAGCTTTGTAAGAGTGAGTATTTTGTACGGAGTTGTTAGTTGTGACCATGTAACACAAAAGGTTTACTGGGGCATCTTATTTTTAGCCACCGTTAAATAGTTTAGGTGGAGTTTTCTATACTGTGAAAATTTTCCTAGTTGAAGGTTTGTTTAGTTGCCTGGCAGAAGCAGCTGGTATCAGTTATAAAATACCAGCGGAATGATTTGCAGAGACATTACAGCCCTCTTATGTCACTTTTTGATGAGAATAAAACGTTTTCGGTAAACTGTCCAATGTGAGGAGATTTCCAGTGATAGCTGAACATTAGCAAAGGTCAGTGACAGGAAAAAGCTGCCAGTAAAAGCTTGCTGGTAGCTACCGCGTATGAAAAATAACATATCCACGGGTTTAGTTTTGAAAAGATTGGCAGGACGTTAAATCTTTGGAACTGATGCAATGTGGGGAGGCGTTGGCAGGAGGTGCACGTTTTCCATGTGCCAAGTGGCCTTGTTTTCGTCTTGTCGGAGGTAGCATATGGCCCCAAACATCTAGCCGCTCTTAACAGCTGGGACTGATGAGGGAAGCCGAGGCCTCCTTGGAACTAAACCTGGCAAGGGAGGTCAAGGCCAACAGGAAAAGTTGGAGCCCCAGACTTTGGAAGTGACAGGGAAAGTCTAGACGAAGGAGGACTTCCCCTTGGTTGAGGAGAATTAAGTCAGAGATCAGTGAAGTAAGCTGGATATCCACAAGTCCATGGGAGCTGATGGGATGCACCCAAGAGTGCTGAGGGAGCTGGCGGAAGTTGTTGATGGGCCCCTTTCCATCATCTTTGAAAGGTCCTGGAGAACAGGCGAGGTGCCTGAGGACTGGAGGAAAGCCAACGTCCCTCCGGTCTTCAAAAAGGGCAAGAAGGAGGAGCCGGGGAACTACAGGCCGGTCAGCCTCACCTCCATCCCTGGAAAGATGATGGAACAGCTCGTTGTGGGCGTCATCTCAAGGCATGTGGAGGAAAAGAATGCTATGGGCAGTAGTCAACACGGATTCACCAAGGGGAAATCCTGTGTGACTAACCCAATAGCCTTCTGTGATGGCGTGACTGGATGGATAGATGAGGGGAGGGCAGTGGATGGTGTCTACCTTGACTTCAGCGAGGCTTTCGACACCGTCTCCCACAGCATCCTTGTAGGGAAGTTTAGGAAAAGCGGGCTTGATGAGTGGACAGTAAGATGGATAGATAACTGGTTGAAAGACAGAGCTCAGAGGTCGTGATTAGGGGCACAGGGTCTAGTTGGAGGTCCGTGAGGAGTGGTGTTCCCCAGGGGTCAGTGCTGGGTCCAGTCCTCTTCAATATCTTCATCAGCGACCTGGATGAGGGGACAGAGTGCACCCTCAGCAAGTTTGCTGATGACACATAGCTGGGGGGGGTGGCTGACACACCAGAAGGCTGTGCCACCATCCAGAGAGACCTGGGCAGGCTGGAGAGTTGGGCAGAGAGAAACTTTATGAAATTCAACCAGGGCAAGTGCAGGGTGCTGCACCTGGGGAGGACTAACCCCATGCACCAGGACAGGTTGGGGGCTGACCTGCTGGAGAGCAGCTCTGTGGAAAGAGACCTGGGAGTCCTGGGGGACAACAGGATGACCATGAGCCAGGAATGGGACCCTGTGGCCAAGAAGGCCAATGGCATCCTGGGGTGCATCAAGAAGAGTGTGGCCAGCAGGTGGAGGGAGGTCATCCTCCCCCTCTACTCTGCCCTGGGGAGGCCGCATCTGGAGTACCTTGTCCAGTTCTGGGTTCAAGAAGGACAGGGAACTGCTGGAGAGGGGACAGCAAAGGGCTACCAAGATGCTGAGGGGGCTGGAAGACCTCTCTTATGAAGAAAGGCTGAAGGATTTGGGTCTCTTCAGCCTGGAAAAAAGACGACTGAGGGGGGATCTTATCAACACTTATAAATAGTTAAAGGGTGGGTGTCAGGAGGATGGGGCCAGGCTCTTGTCAGTGGTGCCCGGGGACAGGACAAGGGGCAATGGGAACAAACTGGACCATGGGAAGTTCCATCTGAACATAAGGAAAAACTTCTTTACCTTGATGGTGCCAGCGCTGGAACAGGCTGCCCAGAGAGGTGGTGGAGTCTCCTTCTCTGGAGATCTTCCAAACCTGCCTGGACACGATCCTGTGCAACCTCCTGCAGGTGAATTTCCTCTGTCGGGGAGGTTGGACTAGAGATGATCTCTAGCGGCCCCTTCCAACCCCTACCATTCTGTGATAGTGTGGTTCAGCTCCAGCAAAACGCTTTGCATGATGTCCCTCAATATTCTTTTACCCAAGTTAGGGTATCACAGCCTGGATGGGCAGAGAAACAGGTGGGTAAAACAGCAGTTGCATGATCAGGCTGAGGGAGCAGTGGTGAAGGGCTCGTCCCCTACCTTGAGGCCACTGGGACATACTGGGGCGTTGTGGGGCTGCAGAGGGGACTCTGCTGGGCTCTGTGCGTGCGGTTGAACACCTGCATCCATGACCCGGAGGAGGCAACTCTCCCGGCGTTTGTCGATGGCACTAAATGGGGAGGACCGTTCCTATGTCTTAGGGATGCCATTGAGGGGAAACCTGACAGGTGGGGTGACTGTCCTGTCAGGAGCTTCATGAGGTACAAGAAGGACAAAGGCCAGATGCTGCAGCTGGCCCAGCCTGGCAGCCTGCAGTCGCAGGGCCTGTGGACTTCCTGGCTGGGGAGTAGCTCTGCAGAGAAGGCCCTGGTGGTGCTGGGGGACAGGCGGCCAACCATGGTCCCACCATGCAAAGCGGTAGCAAAGTCGGCCAGCAGCGTCCTGGAGCATAGGAAGAGGAGCCTTGCCAAAAGAGTGAGGCGCACAATTGTCTCCCCTGGCTCACCACTCGTTAGAGCACCTGTATGCTACTGTGTTAATTGTTGGGCCTCCACTGGGGAAGGGAAGGAGGGAGGGAGCAGCTGGGTGGCTGCTGGGCTACTGGCCAGAGCAGAGAGAAGTCCCCAGAGCAAGGAAGATGGGCGTAAGCGGGAGCGAGTTCAGTGGAGAGTCCTTTGGATGCTCAGGGGCTGGGGCACTTGCCTGGGAGGAGAACTTGAGTGAAAGGGCCTTGTTCAAGCTGCAGAAAAGGTGGCCTTGGGAACCTCATAGTGACCTGCTGGTCCCTACGGGGAGGTTTTCAGGAAGATGAAGCCAGTCTTCTAACGGTGGTGCTGGGCAGGAGAATAACGGAAAACAGTCAGCTGTTGGAATAAGGACCTTCTTATGACACCGGGATGAGTGGAGGCGTGACACGCCGGAGGGAGGGGACACCATCCCGAGGGACCTGGGCAGGCTGGAGAAGTGGCTCCGTGCCAACCTCATGAGGTTCAACCAGGCGCTCAGCCTTGCTCCGTCTCCTTCCCTGGTCCCTTCTGGCCCTGGGTGGAAGCTTGCGTGGTCTCCACTGCCCCTGCAGGTAGGTGCCCTCCAGGCCTCTCATCCTCTCCTTCCTCCTCCAGGGACACCCACATCTTCCCCACATGGCTCCACGTGCCCGCTTGTTCACTCTTGCCCCCAAAATCAGGTTCCTTTCCATAGCGGCCATGGAAAAGGTCCCTCAGGTGGCCCCCAGCTTCCAGGAACAGGCTGGGCTGATCTCAGAGCCATGGCCAACAGTAAAATCCTTCTTCCCCATTCCAGTTGTGAGCAATTAAAAAAGTCGACGCTCTTCTGCAACGTCTCTCCAATGTTTTTATTCAACTCCTTCCTAATGATTCCAAACAGGGTCTCCCCAGATCTTTTTCCAGTTCTCTAGAACCTCAGCAAGGGGCGTCCCCCTTTCAACGCTGCCTGTTGACCCCACCTTTACTTCTATACTATATCATAAATTGCAAGATTAAACACAAGAGCATCCCAGTCTAATTCTGTCTGGAATTACCCGTGCCCAAGCCTCTTAGGTGAACTCGCCTGATTTGCCGGCAATTCCAGTGTTGGAAACGGGTCTGTCCAGAGGAATACCTGGCTCGTCCTCTCTCGTGTCCTAGAGTCCCACCTGGGTCGCCAAAATCTGTTAAAGAATTTCACTGCTCGGGGGGTACCTCTAGGTTTGTGTTATTGACGACTCAGAGTTGGGCCATCTCCTCAGGGAGTGGCAAAGGCTGACAAGGAATATCTCGGTTATATACAGTTAAAACAAACATTACATAATTGGTATTTCTTTCCAAGAGGGTCTGGGTGTTCCCTTACAGCTTTTCAGCTCTCTAGTCTTTAGTAACTGCAAAAGTCCATACCGTTCCTCTGCCTCAGGTGATTCTTCATCGTCTCGTTCCAGTTCTCCTTTTGAAGTCGCAGCTCACTGCCGCGGTCTCTGGTCACCCCCGTCTCTTGTCTTCTTTAAACAGTCTTTACCTGTAGGATTCTTACAACCTTAAGACATTCTATTAATTACTTGCTTGTTGCGTGAAAGGGGCCAAGCGGTTTTGGCAGAAGATAAACCCCCTTGCGTTCTAACAATCCTCACTGAGGGGGGGGACCAGGTGTGGCTGGGTTTAAATTCGGAGTGATGCCCAATCCAGCACTATCAGTCCAATCGCGTTTAATATGTATTAAACTGTTACGGTTTGGACACACTGAGAGTGGACTGCACCTTCAGTCTAGTCGTGCTTCTGAACCAGCACGGCCACTCTTGAGTCTTTGGTCGCGTTCAGTGAGAAACCGAAACGACTAGCTACTGAAACAGTGCAGTTTATTTAAACAACAGGTATATAGGATTGATGGTGATAAATACACTGTCTGCAAAGCACGTGCAAATGAGGGTATACAAAACACGCGACAAGGTTATAAACGATACAGCCTGGCTATAAATGTAGGAAAGAGAGTCTCTAGAGAGATTTCTAAGTTTCCCGAGGAAGCACTCGGTATGATCTAAGTCTTACCCACAGGCGTCCCTACGGGGGGGCAGAGAGGCTCAGCCCGGCGACTGATCCCAGAAGTCAGCGATGGAATTCTTCGCGATGGTGTCTTCCCTGGGTATCCCCCCTCTCTCGGGCTATTTTTATACTATTTGTTATCTTCACGGTGGAGTCTGAGTGACTTTAGTCATACATACTTTTATTATGGTTGGTGTAAAATTCTCTCGCTTCACAATTAAAGGTAGAGTTTACGAGAAATTCAGGGCACAGACTCAAGACGGAGTGGTTGCACCTTGGAGGCGGGTAGCCTTCGGGATGGAGGTGTGTTTTGGTATTATAATGACATTATAATGAGTAAAGTTCGCACAAAGGACAGCATTTCATCAAAATGTGACAAAACGCTGGCTCCGAGTATCGAGCGGGCAGCTAATTGGCAGCTTATCTGTATCATGGTATCATCCCATCCCAATCCCACGAGGAGTCTCTCCCCCAGCGCACAAGAAAGCTGAAGTGTTTGAAGCAGACGTTTTGTGGACGTGCTATTCCTCCCCTTCCTCCTCTCCCTCCTCTTCCACAGAATCCACCCCCAGCTCCTCACAATCCTTCTCCAGGGCAGCCATGTCCTCCCGGGCCTCTGAGAACTCCCCCTCCTCCATGCCCTCCCCCACGTACCAGTGCACGAACACCCGCTTGGCACACATCACGTCAAATTTGTGGTCCAGGAGGGCCCAGGCCTCGGCAATGCCCGTGGTGTTGCTCAGCACACACACAGCGCGCTGCACCTTGGCCAGGTGCCCCCCGGGCACCACCATGGGTGGCTGGTAGTTGATGCCCACCTTGAAACCTGTGGGGCACCAGTCCACAAACTGGATGCTACGCTTGCTTTTGATGGTGGATGTTCTTCTTATGGGTGTAAAACGTCTCTTTACATCCTTATGGATGTAAAACATCTCTTTAAACAACTGCTCCTCCACCGGCGTCCAAATATCCGAGCCTAGGAATTAACCAGCGACAGGCAAACTATTAGAATAGGCATCCCCCACCTCCAAAAGCCCCGGAAAGGGATCAAAACTGCTGTTTTCCCTCACCCCAAAAGAACACTGTTAACACTCAGTTCAATCAGAGCAAAGGGAACGGCGGGAGCTGTTCTCCTCGTTTACCTGTGTAACGATAATCAGCCAGGGGATGGGATTCGGGTCTCCGAGGCAGCCCAGCATGCAGCATCTCCACTGCCTCCTGCGAGATTTAATAGGGAAAAAAGACGTAAATTCCTCTGGAGGAGGAGCAAAAAGGGAAATTCTCGCTCCTCGTGGCGATGCAGCAGATGCCAAGGGGTGTTAAGTCCCTTCTTCGAAGAAGAGGGAGCAAAGCGGACCCGCTCGGGGCTTATTGAGGGCAGACCTCGGGTTTTATCTAATATCCCTTCATTCGGAAGTAATTCTATTCTCCAAATCGTCCCAGAATCAAACCAAACTCTTCGTAATGCACCAGGAGAGGGGTCTGGAAGCCCAAGAGACCTTAACGCGGTGACAGGCAGCACCCAAGCACCTCCTGTGCCTTCAGCAAAGAGATTCCGGCCCGCGCAATAGAAAACTCAGAGCGACTCCCAGCTCAAACCAGGAACAAAGTCCGTTCTTCATTAGAAATTGACGCTTCTTACCAGCACGTCGCCTTGAGCCTCGTGCAGGCAATGCAGAGACAGCTCCGGGTTGACCCGTCCCCCCGGCCCGGCGTTGGGAGAAGCCAAATGGAGCAGGTTTCTAACTACAAACACAACGAAAACCGAGAAAAAGTCAAATTTTCCTGGAGAAAAGGGTCGATAGGAGAGGGAGGGAAAAGAGGATGAGCGCAGCAGAGACCGGAGACGAGGAGAAGGCACAGAAAAGAAGTCCAATACCCCAAACAGCTCTACTTTAAAAGCCTCTTTAAAAGAGCTTCCACCTCTTGAGTCCTCTGGCGATGGTTTCTGTGCACGATCGAGGGCACGGGGTGTATTTTCTGGCCTCCACGTCCTTCACATCCCAAGTCCCTTCCAAATTGTTTCTCCTTAAAGAAAATAACGAGAATTCCTGTTAAATAACAAGTGCTCAAGGATTCCGTTTCCCTTTACCTACTGCTCCTTCCTTGCTTTGCGCCATCGCTCCCCGTGAAAACAGCCAGTGGTGACCTTTTTTGGAATAAAACTACCTGACCGCAGTTTTTTGGCGGGGGAGGGGAAGCCAAAAAGTGGGGAAAGTGGAGATAAAGGGGTGGAAAATTAACGGGAGGAAGTTGAACTGCTGTTTTTAAAAATATAATGTCATCACCCTCAGCGCTCGATCCGCCGTTTCGTGCCTACTTGGGAAATGTCTGCAGTTCGTTTAGTGGTAAAAGGTGGTATATAGGGAAAAAAACAACCCCAAGATACCCAACACATAACCAAAAAGCACTTAATCAACCCCAAACTTTGGAGATATTTAATCCCCAAACCGGCCGCAGCACGTTGCTCGGTGCTTCCCCGAAACACAATTTTGGCAGTGACCCCACCAGAGAACGATCTCTTAACGGCGCAAGGTTCGTTTAGGCGGACTCTTGATCTCCCTTTTCCCTCCCACTGGTGACGAGACGCTAATTATTTCCACTCACACCAACTATTTCCACTGGAGTGAGCCGTTCCCCTTCGAATTATCACTGACCTGGGCACCAGCCCGGCCCAGAAGCCAAGCGAAAGGCTCCGTCTCACGTTATTAAACGTCCCAAGACTTGAGCTCCTGAAATGATTTCTCAACCTTTGGCGCTGGATTAATCAGTCAATGGTTTTCAGAGCGCTCTGGACGCGAGAGCTTCTGAAGTGCTGTTAGTGGCCAATCTGGAGCTGTCAACGCTAATAAAAAGCACGCACTTCATTCCTCGCATTACTCTACACTGCTCACTTTAGTATTAATAAAAATACCTTTCTTTAGAACGCTTCTCTTGGAGGGCTCCGGCCCTCAAACCACTAAAAATCCGCACAAAAACGAGCGCAAAACTCCTCGTCAGCTTTTCTGCACTGGCAGCAAATTTGCGTTTTCTGTGGCTTTGGTGGGGAGCATCTGTAGCGTCCCTGAACTTGCAAACGCGTCTCGCCCCAGGCGTGCCATTACCTGAGCAGCGAGCGGAATCAGCCGGGCAGGATTTTCTTGCCGTGCCGCAGAAGGTGACCCTGGGAAAAGAAGAGCAGAGAAACGAGCCTGGTTGTCACACCCAGCCAAGGGGGACGACCCGGGGGACCCCCACCCCACCTCTGCCCTCGGCAGCGGGGCCGGCACGGACCCTCTGCGCAGAGCCAAGGGGCCTGGCACGCATTGCACCTCGAGCCCTCTTCCTCAGCCCAGAGACACACAACTCCCTCTCTTTCTCAGCCCCGAAACCAGCCACGCCAGCCCCTTTGCCAGCCCCGCCAGCAGGAGTCCCGCTCGCCCTGGCAGGCCCCAAACCAGCTCCCCCTCTCTGCTGCCTCAGCCCCTCGGCAGCCCCCCGGGCAACACTGAGGGAGCGCAGACACCCCACAGCACCCCAAACCCCCCAGGACATAGGCACCCCGCGGGGAGCCGGGCCCAGACACCCCCCTCCCACCCGACAATGCCCCCCCGCAGGCCCCCCCTGCCCCCAGCCCCACTCAGGGCCCTCCCGCCCCCACCATCACCCCTCGGGGCCGCCCACTCACCTTGACGCGCTCCAGCTGCCTCACCACGTGCTCGCGGCAGCCCCGCGGGCCCGGCCCCACCCACCACCCGTCCGCCCAGCCCCGCTTTCCCCCCACACCGCCCCGCACTCATTGCCAGGCGGCCGCCATTTGCCCCCGGCCCCCTCAGCTTCTGGACCGGCCACGACGGGCACCCATTGGCCGCCGCCGCCCCACCGCCCGCCCCTTCCTCCTTGGGCAGCGCCGCTCCATTGGTCCGTCACTGCCGTCAATCCCCACTGTGCCCCACCCCCGCTGAGCCGATCCCACCAATGGGAGGGCGCCGTGGCGATCCCAGCAGTGGGAGCTCCCACCAATGGGAGCGTAGTACCGGGGTGGGCGGTGCTGGGGTGGGGGGTGTCCGCGCATGCGCAGTGCAGCCGCACGGCAGGCGAGTGCCCTCCACTCGCTCTCTGCCTACACGCGGGTTTTGAGGCCTGAATAGCTCTTTCTAAAGAAATCTTCCCACAGCCTTTTCCCAGCCTGAACTCCTTTACCTGATAAAAAAGTCACGGAAGCCTTAGAGATAGAAACGGGCTTCCTTTGCCTTGTAGGAACCGCCTGCGGCACAGACGTTGCCACTTGTGTATCTGTTCACAGCCAGATCTCTCCTCAAGAACACAAATGGGCTGTTCACACTTCTACAGAACAGCCGCTAAACAGAGGCACGTCTCTTTACACTCAGATGTGACACTGAGGATACAGAACATCTCATCAGACGGGCTCTCTGTTTGGACGTAGGTTCTGGCGCTGGAAGAGCTCTTTATAAATGCAGCTTTTCCAAATCTTTTCCTGGTCTGAGCTCCTTGACAGCGTCCAGAGTCAGAGCATCCTTAGAGACAGCTTGTTATTTGGATCTCCTTTTAGACAACAGGAATGACTTTTCTTTTCCAGGAGCTGTAGAAAGAAGAGCTTGTTCTCTCTTTCAGTGCCTGGCACCCAGAGTCCAGGTTTGAACCTGTACTTCCAAGGCCTCCTCTTGTAGTTAAACTTGTGCTCGTTGCCTTTCGTCCTTCCACAGGACGCCACTGAGGAGAGTCTGCTTCCACGTGTCTCCCCGTCAGAGAGCTCCCTCTCTCTCAGCCACTCCTTGTGTGTAAAACTCTCCAGTCCCTTCCTCAGTGTGGCTCTTTGCTGGGCTCGCTCCAGAATGTCCAAGCCTTGACCTGGAGAGCCCAGACCCGGACACAAAAATTATACACGTAAAAGAAGAAGACAAACACACAAATAAGGCCGTCTGCAGAATTCAAAACCCACCTCTTGCCATGTTTCACAATAATTTCTATCTACTCTTTTACACCTTACGAACTTAAATACTTAACGCAAAAGGAAAAGACCTTTATGGAGCCAATCACATCATCTCTCCCAGGATCTGTACGATTTGCTGGCTAGTGGCCTTCCCTGGGGAGCTGGAATTTTAGAAGGCTTGGCTGATGCTGGCCGAGAACCTGCTCGGGGTGTGGGTCTGCGTGTAACAGGAACAGCCTCTGACATACCCGAGCACACAGACTGGATCTCTGAAATGTCAGAGGCGTCACTGCCTCGGCGGCTACTTGCCCTGCTGCCAGCCTTGCCTCCTGCTCGGCTTCCAGCTCTGCTCGGAGTTGTTCTGGTTTCTCGAAAGACAAAAGATACCCATCAGTATTAGAGGTAAGGACGGAAAAGGTGTGTGGGTAGCCCCCAAAATTCCTCATTGCACCAACTAAACTTTAGACCTCTGGCAGGTAAGCTAGATGATGATCAAAGTCCACCTTGATGTTAAACAAGAGCATAAAACAACACCCTGTCTCCCACAGAAGAGAAGGAAACATGAGATCAAATGCTGAGGCACAGGTCGTCACTAGCACATCTCATTAAAAATGTATCACCCTGGCAACTTTTCTGGACTTGCTAGACGTGCATTGCTTATTCGCTTAACAGCCGGATCCTTTCTTTCTCTTTCCCCTGCCGTTTTCTCAATTATTAACTGAAAGAATTAATGTCACGTTTATTGTCATTTTTGCCACGCCAACTCCAACATATTTTAATATTAAATAAAATGTATGACAGTGTAACGCGTTTATTTTGGACACAGAAGAGTTATGTGCAGAACTCACTTATTCTGATACTTTCTGCCAGCAGGAATGAACCACTGTCAAAGGAAGTCAGCGTGATGATGGAGTGTTCAACATGCTAAATCACTGTTAATCAATCCCCTATTAATACATAGACACAACCTGACGAGCAGTTTTGCTAACTCTGCAGCTATTCTCAATAAATAATACGCCCATCTACAAGAAGGGTCAGAAGGAGGATCCGGGGAACTACAGGCCTGTCAGCCTGACCTCGGTACCAGGAAAGATCATGGAGAGGATCACCTTGAGTGAGCTCTCACGGCAAGCGCAGGGCAGCCAAGGGATCAGGGCCAGCCAGCAGGGGTTTAGGACGGGGAGGTCCTGCTTAACCAACCTGATCTCTTTCTATGACCATGTCACCCGCCTTCTGGATGCGGGGAAGGCTGTGGACGTTGTCTGTCTGGACTTTGGTAAGGCCTTTGACACCGTCCCCCACAGCATTCTCCTGGAGAAGCCGGTGAATCGTGGCATAGACAAGTGTACTCTTCGCTGGGTAAGAACCTGTCTGGATGGCCGTGCCCAGAGAGTTGTGATTAATGGGGTGAAATCCTCTTGGCGGCCGGTCACCAGTGGTGTCCCTCAGGGCTCAGTTTTGGTGCCAGTTTAGTTTAATATCTTTATCAATGATGTGGATGAGGGGATTGAGTGCACCTTCAGTGAGTTTGCAGATGACACCAAACTGGGTGGGAGAGTTGATCTGCTTGAGGGTAGGAAGGCTCTACAGAGGGACCTGGACAGGCTGGATCGATGGGCCAAGGCCAACTGTGTGAGGTTTAATAAGGCCAAGTGCCGGGTCCTGCATTTCGGTCACAACAACCCCAAGTAACGCTACAGGCTTGGGGCAGAGTGTCTGGAAAGCTGCCCATCAGAAAAGGACCTGGGGGTCCTGGTGTACGGCCAGCTTCACATAAGCCAGCAGTGTGCCCAGGTGGCCAAGAAGGCCAACAGCATTCTGGCTTGTATCAGGAATAGCATGGCCAGCAGGAGCAGGGAAGTGATGGTGCCTCTGTACTCGGCACTGGTGAGGCCTCACCTCGAGTGCTGTGTTCAGTTCTGGGCCCCTCTGTCCAAGAGGGACATTGAGGTGCTGGAGCGTGTCCAGAGGAGAGCGACCAGGCTGGTGAGGGCTCTGGAGACCAGGGCATGTGAGGAGAGGCTGAGGGAGCTGGGCATGTTTAGTTTGGAGAAGAGGAGGCTGAGGGGAGACCTCATTGCCCTCTACAACTCCCTGAAAGGAGGGTGTAGAGAGGTGGGTGTTGGCCTCTTCTCCCAGGGGAATAACGACAGGACCAGAGGAAAGGGTCTGAAGTTGCGGCAGGGGAGGTTTAGGTTAGATATTAGGAAGAATGACTTTACTGAAAGAGTGGTCAGGCACTGGAACAGCCTGCCCAGGGAGGGGGTTGAGTCACCATCCCTAGAGGTGTTTAAGGAACGTCTAGAAATTCTGCTCAGGACAGCGTGTGGCTAAACAATACCGATGGCCATGCACTCTGGTGGGTGATCCTCAGCGTGGCTTTGTCAGCTGTCCTGGGCACATCAGAGGTCTCACTGCAACACCCCCCAGGGGAAGGATGCTGCCATTCAGGCCGCAGCTCAGGGAGTGCCTCTCCCTGGGATGATGGGTCCAGTGGCCTCTGCTCTGGGAATGGAGACAAGGTGCAGGAGGCGCCTGAGGAGGGGAACAGACTCTGCACCCTTGAGCATGACAAAGAGGAGAGGAATTGGGTCGTGCAGAGATCCTGCAGAGGACACATCCCGATCCTGTGGAGCAGGGAAGGAGGCACAGCTGGAGACCACCCCAAAGCAGCCCTGAGTGGAGAGTCCTGCCCAGGGGGAGGCTGGGGACTTGTGGGGCTGGAGGAAGGCTCCTTCTAAGCCGCAGATGTGCAGGTCCAGGGCAGGGACAGTGCTCTGGCAAGAGGTGAAGGAGCAAGCAGGGCTGGGGCAGGCTGGAAGGCGGCAGACGGGCTCTGCAAAAAGCAGAGGGAGAAAAATCACTGCTGAAGCCCAGGGCTGAACCAGGCACCTTTAGATCTTCAGTCTAACGCTGTCCCAGCTGAGCTCCTTCAGCCCTGCCCCAGCAGCCCTTGTCCCTGGGCCACCCCTGCCGGGCCCCAGGCTGACACAGAGGAGGAGTGCTCCTCAGGGAGGTTCCCAGGGAAAAGCTGTGCCCAGCCCCGGACAGAGGGGACCGGGCCCCTCCCTGCCTCCAAGGCCAGGTGGGCTCCAGCTTTGGTGGAGGCCACCTTACGCTGGGCGTGCCAAGATGTGTGTGGGCCTCCTACAAAGGGGACAGGAGTGAAGGTAAGTGGGCAGGCCAGGCATGTGCAGCTGCAAAGGCTGAGGGCCAAAGAAGCATAGGACCGATGGAAGACCTTATCACCTGGAAAGCCTCCTCCCACACCTTTTTTCCCTGCTGAACTTTGCTGCTTCCTTCCCAGCTCCTCTCCCTCCTTCCCCCTGAGCAGTGCAGGGCGATGGGGAATGGGGGTCCTGGTCAGTCCATACCAATTCCTCTCTGCTGCTCCTTCCTTCTACCACTTTTCCCATGGGGTCCCTCTTACTGGCTACAGTCTTTCGAGATAAACCTGCTACAGCATGGTCTCTCCTCAAGCTGAAATTCTTTCAGAAAATATCCAACCTCTCCAGTGTTGGGTCCTCCACCAAGTGCAGGGATTACCTCCTCCGCTGTGCTCCTCTCCTTAGGCTGCAGGGAAATACCTGCTCTACTGTGGTATTCTCCACAGGCTGCAGGAGACCATCTGCTCTGGCACCTGGAGCACCTTCTCTCCCTCCTTCTTCACTCACCCTGGTGTTTGCAGGGCTGTTTCTCACACTGGTTTTTCCCTCACTCCTCTCCCACTTGAGCACTTGTGTCCTTTCTTAAATACACTCTCACAGAGGTTCCACCATCCTCGTTGATGGGCTCAGTTTTGGCCAGCGGTGGGTTTCTTTTGGAGCCGTCTGGAACCAGCTCTTTCTGGCACGGAAGCAGCCCCTGGTCTCTTCTCACAGAGGCCCATGCCTTCAGCCCCACCACTACCAAACCCTGGAGACGGACACCAATTCCACAAGCCCTGGCTCTGCACCACAAACACTCTGGTGTGAGTCCTCACCCCGCATGGGCACACTGTACAAGCTGTACTCCGAGGATTTTTCCTCCTGGGCACTTTCCAGCCCAGCCCAGCTCCCTCCAAGCTCTGCCACCTCCCCTGCCCTCTCTCCATCCCAGCCCAGTCTGCGCTGGCCCAACAGCAGAGCCTGCCCCAGGGTGCTGCAGAGCTCTGGGCACTCACTCCACAGACACAGCCCCTCTGAAGGGCACCGCAGCTGCTGGGGGGCAGAGGAGGGTCAGCCCCAGAGATGGGGGGCATTTGGGCACAAGGAAAAGGCAGTCAGTGGGCCCCTGCGTCCTCCTCCCCAGGATATTCTGAGGGGTCTGCAGCCCCTCTGTGCCATCCCCTCTCCCCAGCCCAGTACAAGAGCCCTGGCCCTGGGGACCCTCAGGCAGTTCCTGCCGCCCCAGTGACAGAGTGGCACTGGGACAGCCTGCCCCAGGCTGCTGCAGCCAGAAAGGTCTTCTCATCTCCCATTTATTCAGCCCTGCTGCTGATGGGTCTCAGAAAAGGAAGTGTTAGCCGGTTCATGTATTTTATTTAAACACACAGAGAGACTGAGTCTTTATTTACACAACTTTTTTCTGTCACACAAGACATCTGGATACTTTATGAGGAGGGGATGAATAAGGAAAGCTTACTTGTCACACCAGGTGCGGGGAATCCTTTGCAGAGGAAGGTACACAGTCCATGGCTGCTGAAAAATGTCCAATCAGTTTCCTCAGGGCATCCTTGATCTCCTAGTTCCTCATGCTGTAGATGAGGGGGTTCACTGCTGGAGGCACCACCGAGTACAGAAATGACACCACTAGATTCAGGAATGAAGAGGAGACGGAGGGGGGCTTCAGGTAGGAAAACACCCCAGTGGTGATAAACAGGGAAACCACGGTCAGGTGAGGGAGGCACGTGGAAAAGGCTTTGTGTCTTCCCTGCTGTGAGGGGACCCTCATCACAGCCCTGAAGATCTGCACATAGGACACCACAATGAAAACAAAACATCCCAAAAAACCAAAAGCACTAACCAGAAGGCCAGCTTCCCTGAAGTAGTCTGAGTCTGAGCAGGAGAGCTTGAGGATGTGGGGGACTTCACAGAAGAACTGGTCCACAGCATTTCCTTGGCAGAGAGGTATTGGAAATGTATTGGCCGTGTGCAGCAGAGCATAGAGAAAGCCACTGCCCCAGGCAGCTGCTGCCATGTGGACACAAGCTCTGCTGCCCAGGAGGGACCCATAGTGCAGGGGTTTGCAGATGGCAACATACCGGTCGTAGGCCATGACTGTCAGAAGATAAAACTCTGCTGAGATGAAGCTGACAAACACAAAGACTTGTGTAACACATCCTGAGTAGGGGATGTCCCTGGTGTGCCAGAAGGAGTTGACCATGGCTTTGGGCAGAGTGGTGGAGATGGCACCCAGGTCGAGGAGGGCGAGGTTGAGGAGGAAGAAGTACATGGGGGTGTGGAGGCGGTGGTCACAGGCTACGGCAGTGATGATGAGGCCATTGCCCAGGAGGGCAGCCAGGTAGATGCCCAGGAAGAGGCAGAAGTGCAAGAGCTGCAGCTCCCGCGTGTCTGCGAATGCCAGGAGGAGGAAGTGGGTGATGGAGCTGCCGTTGGACATGGCATCCCTTTGTTCCCGAGGTACTGCCAAAGGAGGAAAGCCCACTCACAGGTCAGGACAGCTCTGAGCAAATCTCTTCCCATTGCCTGCCTTTCCAAACCCAAGCCCCGGAAACACACTTTGCCTGTGTCCTTTTTTGCGGGAGCTTTCTGCATTGCCCTTGTTGGAGCTCTCATTGTTGCTGGCCAAGTGTGCCGTGAGGAGCAGAGCTCTGCTTGTGGGCTCCCAAGGAGTCATCCCTGCTCCACAGCCGCGGGGATTTGGGAAAGGGGTTACAGCTCCTGCCATTCACTAGTTACCTCATCTATGATCCACTTGTAACGCAGAGGAGCTGCTCAGCATATTCCTGCAGGAAAACCTCAAGGAAACTCCTGGTTGTCCTCAAACTGCAGTGACATGAGCAGAGCCAGCTCACCTCTGAGCCTTTTCAGGGGGGGAAAGACCACGCAGCTCTTGACTCACTGGCCCCCGACCCCCTGCAGAGGGATAGGGAGAAATGGGAGAAAAAGGAATAAAAATCTCATGGGTTGAGATACAGACAGTTTGATAGACCAGTAACGGGAAAGAAAATAACAATCATTGGAAAAGAATATAGGAAACCAGGAGTGATGCAGTACAATTGCTTACCCCCCGATGCCCATCCCGAGCAGCGAACAGGGATTCCTGCCGCCCGGCCAACCCCCATTTCTGTACTGAGCAGGACCAGCCCAAGGCATTTTATTGACCTCTCTGGTGGTTTTGGTGCTGAGCCCATGAAGCTCAGACCCAGGGGAAGCTGATGAAACCTCTCCAGAATTCAACATCAGATGTAATTTTGAAAGTTTCTTGTAGCGTTAATGGGTCCCACTGAGGGCCATTAGTGCCAAATGCTCCTGGGGGCTCGTTCGAGGGAAAACTGGAGGCAGTGAGGGCAGGTAGGCAAAGGCAATGGAGAGGTGTCTCTGATGCTGGCTAATGCTGAATGTGTGAGAGGAAGGCAAAGGGCCAAGCCCTGGCCTCCAGCCCCTGGGAAGGGAGATCCTGCCCCACAAGCACAGCTCAGGGCTCTTCCTGGGGCATTGTGATGGGAGGACGTGCAATGCCAAGGGCAGAAAGACAGAATGACGGCTCCCGGGTGGGGAAGAGGAGGCGCTAAGGCCCTAGTGCTGTAAGGATAAGGTGTCTTCTGGTAGCCTTGGTGGCACAGACAACAGCCACAGCCAAGAGGAGAAAGACATAAGCACTGTTGGGGGCTTTCAGCCTTGCCAACTCCCTTGATCGTCTCCACCCCTGGCTGTGCTATGGTGTCCCACATCTGCTCCTCTTCCCCTGCAGGCTGCAGACATCCCCCCTGCTTCCCCGTCTTGCTCTCCCCTCAGCATCTCACTGCCTTTACTCATCTCTGTCCATCGTCCTTGGCTGTTCCTGAAACACAACGCCTTGGGCTGATCCCGACTCCCTCTGGGTGATCTGTTGCAGCACAGCACTGCCCTTGCAGTGGCATTTCTTTCTCCTGCTGTCCAGTGTCCACCTCCCAAGCTGCCCTTTGTTGCATTATTTCTTTCTCCTGCTGTTTCCCACCAAAGAAAAACTCCATTGTCTCTGAAACAACCTTTCAACCAGGTTCAGGCCATTCCAATAGTGCCCAGAGCCTCCCTGCCACTGGGCCAGAGAAGCCCAGGTCCCTCAGCCTCTCCACCAAGCACATGTGCACTGGGCCCTAAAGGCCATCTTGGCAGACCTCCTCTGGACACTCTCCAGGTCCTCTCCACTTCTCCAAAATGGGGAGCCGCACACTGGGACACAGCTGTGTGCGTTGGGCCACAGCAGTGCTGAGTCAAAGGGGAAGGTGACTCAAGTTGCCTGGGGGGCACACGCTCCTCCTCCTGCAGCCCCGTAGGCAGCAGGCCTTGTTCATAGTGAGCGTGCACCACTGGCTCATGAGGCGTCCCTCAGGGTGCCCAGCCCCGTCTCCGCAGGGTCACTGCTCAGCACATCAGGTCCCAGCCTGTCCTGCTGCATTGGGGTTATTCTTCCCCGGGATGCAGGACTGGACACTTCTCCTTGAAAGACTTCAAGACGTTTCTGTTGGACAAATCCTAGCGTTTCTCCAGCTGCCCCTGGACTCAAGCTCCCTTTGGTCAGCTGTTAATGTTTGTGTGCAGATGGTCACCCTGATGCTTGTTCCCCAGGGCTCGGTATTGGGGCCAGTTCACTTTAAGATCTTTATCAATGATCTGAACGAGGGGATCGACCCCTCAGTAAGTTTGCAGATGACACCAAGTTTGGTTGGAGTGTCAACCTGCTTCATGGTAGAGAGGTGTTGCAGAGGCATCTGCAGAGTCCGGATCGATGGGCCAAGGCCAATGGTTTGAGGTTCAACAAGGCCAAGTGCCGGGTCCTGCACTTGGGTCACACCAACCCCATGCAGCGTTACAAGCCTGGGGAGGAGTGGCTGGAGAGCTGCCCTGCAGGAAAGGACCTGGGGGTGTTGGTCGACTGCCGGCTGAATATGAGCCAGCAGTGTGCCCAGGTGGCCAAGAAGGCCAACAGCATCCTGGCCTGTATCAGGGACAGTGTGGTGAGCAGAAGTAGGGAAGTGATCGTCCCCCTGTACTTGGCACCGGTGAGGCCACACCTCGAGTACTGTGTCCAGCTTCTGTAGATGCAGCCCAGGCTATGATTGGCTTTCTGGGCTGCAAGTGCTCATTGCCGGCTCCTGTCCAATGTTTCACACACTAGCATCCCCAAGTCCTTCTCTACAGGGTTGCTCTCAATCCATTCATCAGTCCGTCTCTATTGATACTGGGGATTGCCCCGACCCAGGTGCAGGACCTTGCACGTGGCCTTCTTGCACTTCCAGAGGGTCACACGTGTCCCATTTACCAGTGACCAAAACAGCTGAGAGTTCCTTTCCCAAGGTTTAGGGTCTTGACTGTAGTTTTCAGCTGGCATATATCCCTTCAGATCATGAATTCCACCAGGGGCTGAACGCTGCAGCCCAGGCGGCCACCAGTCTTGGCCTCTCCAATAAGTATCTCTGAGTTGGTGACAGGACGAAGGAGCTGGGTTTGGGTTTAGGCGTGAGGCATGTGGTGAGGGCTTCAGCTTTGGCGTTGGTGTTCAGGGAAGGGCTACAGATGAGAGCTGCAGGTGAGGGATTAGGGTTAGGGTCCAGGCAAAGGCTTAGGGGGAGCTGCGTCATGCCGAGTCTGAGGGGCAAGAGTGTGGAAGGCACTCAGCGTGTATGGGCCCTGGTGGTGAGCAGAGGGAAAGCTCATGTGGTGATGGCCAAAAGCATCCCCATTGCAATGAGCTGGGGATTAGCACTGGGCCCCTTGGCTTGGCAGGGCACATCCAGGGGGCTACAGCACACAGGATGTCTCTGCCTCCTTTCTTTGTCACCCTGAAATCACTGCCTCTGGTTTTCTGCTCTAACCAGTCCCCAGGGAGTCACGCTTCAATTTCCTGAAGCAGCTTCGTCACCCACAGCCCTCAGCAGACCCTGCTGAACCTCCAAGACTCTTTATTCCTGCCAGGGCCCTCCACACTGCGTGACTTTCCCCTGGGAGCTTGTTAACGTGAAGGAACTGTAATGAGTTTATTCTTGCATCTCAATTCACCGTATGGTTGCAAGGGGACTTTGAGGAGAGACTGTCTCCAAGGAAGAGTTTTGCTAGAGTTTGCTGGAGAAGAAAAGTTTTGTTTAACAAGCACATAATGTAACATGGGCAGGGACATCACTAGAGACATGAGTTGGTGACAAGGCTCTGGGATGGAAATTTGGCCAAGAATAAGGCAAAGTTTACTTAATCTGCCACACTCTCTCTTTAGCCAACTCACTAACTGTGTGTATATTTAGAATTTCCTATCAATCTCTCCAGTGTATTTCTTTTATGGTGGTGGTTTGAGGGAGGTGGAGCTTATTGGAGGCTTGGACTTGGCATATAGTGGAGGAATGCATTGGGTTTCTTTAATTAATTGGTATCATTTTGTCCTTCTGGTTGTACAAATTTAATAAGAATCCCTTGTCTATTTACAGCCAAGTCTGCGGGGGAATCGGGCAGGAATTGCTGCAAAGGAGCTGTGAACATTCAGCTGCAGACTCAGCGCACAAGTCTGATGTAGGAAAAGAATGCAAGTCCCAGGCAGCCCCAAGAGAAACGGTGGGGAGGAGGAGGTGGGGGGGCAAGTTGTCCATACAGTGGGGGACCTCGAGGAGATGGCAGTTGCTACCTCTCCGGTCCTCCTTAGGAGACCCTCTGGTTCAGTATCAGTTGGAGAAAGCTGCAAGCATTTCCTCTGGAAAAATAAAAAGACTAATGAAAAGACCTTTCCAAATGAAAAATTACCTTTTTATTAAGTGCTTCTTGAAACCTTCCACTTTAAGTAGACTCCTGAGACCTCTCCACTGAGCTGTACCAGGCTAGAAGCCCTGAAGAAAATCATGGCAGAGCTGTGGCTCCTTAGGGCTTTCTGCACTTTAATGAGCCCCATTGGGCATTTGCTGCTGAGCCCAGGAATGCCAGATACTGAGAGGAGCTGGAACAACCTGTGCAGGAATTCAAGTCCGAAGCAAACGCCAAAGTGTCTTGGAGCATTAATTGTCCCCACTGAGGGCCATGACAGACCAAGCCTCCCCATGGATTTGTTCGAGCAGGCAACTGGAGGCTGTGATTACAGGGAGGCAAAGGCACTGTGCAGGTGGAGCTGATGCTGAGTAAAGCCGTGATGTATTTTATCCCGCCAAGCGGCCAGCCCTGGGAAGGGGGATCCTGTCCCTCACACTGGCTCAGGGCTCCTCCCGGGGCAGTGAGGTGTGGGGTAGGCAATGCCGAGTGAAGGACAACGGCACCACACCTCCCGGCCTCCCTGGGGGGTGCGAGGAAGCAGTGAGGCCCCGGTTCCATGAGATTAAGGTGTCTCCTTTCAGGCCTTGGTAGCAAAGACAACAGCCACAGCCAAGGGGACAAAGACCTGCAGGCTGTGGACACCCAACCTCTTTCCTCCCCTTGCTCCCACTGGGGCATCTCCTCGCCTTTCCTGACAGCTCGTCTTCCTCCCTGCCTGTTCCTTGGAACACCCAGCGTTGCGCTGATCCAGGCTCCCTCTGGGTGACCTCAGGAGTCACAGCACTGTCCTTCATGGGACATTTCTTTCTCCTCATGTCCAGTCTCGTTGTGAATGTTGATTTGGGATCCTGCCCAACTTTGAGGGGGCAGCAATTTCAGATTTAGTAACACGGGGTTAAGTCGTATGATTCTAACAATATTTCATCATTTGCCAGTTCTCAAAGTGATTTATCAAAATTTGCTATAACCAACACAGTGACATATTCAAAGATTCAAAAAAGGAAAGGTTCACCGGACACGTACGACAGTTTCCTGAATCAAATCAGACACTCGCAACCACAAGACTTAGAACAGTTTCCTAAATCGAGTTGCACACACAGAAAGTCACTGAGGTGACCATCTCTGTGCAGGTAAGTCCGCACTGGGGAAGGGAATCATGGCAAAAAGGGCCAGCGAGGGGCTCCTTTGGGGGTTTTTGAAGCGGGGAAAAGCGGCCAGCCTGTGCTGGAAACCGGCCGCTCATGGGTGGTCTGCTGAGGAGGTGTGGGCAGAGCCAGCACCACGGGCGGCAGATCTAAAGGAGGCATACTCGCTGGGACCACTTCCCCCCTCATAAAAGAAGCCTTTTGGGAGCACAGCGACCTGGTCACTGCGCACTGAGTAAGCACGCAGCGCATGGGCATCACCCAGGGCATCACCGGGGAGCACCACAACAAGGCGGTCATCACCCTCTCGGATGGAGTTTAGCTCTGGTCTCCACCCGGCAGAAGGTCGTGCTCTCAACCTTAGCCAGGATGGATGTGGGAACCCAGAGAGAGCTCCCACAGGAACATACAGCCATCCAGGTCACAGGCTGCAGGGGGTGCCAGAGCCTTTCACTGGTAACGCGGGGCAGCTGTAACAGCTGCTGTGTGCCTTGTGAACAGGTGAACCATCTGCTCAGCCTGGTGGCAGAGCTGTGAGAGGAAGTCAAAAGGTTAAGGAGCATTAGGGAGGCTGAACAAGAAACAGACTGGTGGAGCCAGGCTCTGCCCTCCTTGAAACAGAAGCAGGAGCACCTATCAGAAAGTCACCGGGATCCAGGGACCCCTGTATCCTGCCCTGTCAGGCAGAAGGCAGAAGCCTAAATGAAAAGAGTGAATGGAGGGAAATTCATGGTCGGGGCAGCAGGCGAATTCTCTCCTTGCCCACCTTGTCCCCCATCCTGGTACCTCTGAAGAACAGATATGAGGTTCTGGTTGAGGAAGTCCAGTCAAATGAGGATGTGGATGATGGGCAATCCACACCAGAGATGTCTCCACAGTCAGAATGGCGTACCGCCCGTATCACAACCACAACCCCAAGGAAGAAAAGAAGGGTTATGGTCATTGGTGACTCCTTCCTGAGGAGAACAGAGCGTCCAATATGCCAGGACCAATATATGTCCAATACTCCTCCTCATGGAGAAGTCTGCTGTCTTCCTGGAGTCCGGCTGAAGGACATCACCAGGAAACTTCCTCGCTTGATACAGTCCTCAGCCTATTACCCATTACTGATCCTCCTTGTAGGTGGAGAGGAAGCTGCGACTCATAGACCAATAGCAATCAAGGGGGACTTCAGGGCCTTAGGAAGGTTGGTGAGGGAATCTGGGACACAGGTTATTTTTTCCTCACTCCTTCCAGTTGCAGGCAGTGACATTGGAAGAAACAGACGGATCCAGTCTATTAATACATGGCTCCGTGGCTGGTGTCACTGCCACAATTTCAATTTTGTTGACAATGGGATGGCCTACATGGCACCGGGCTTGCTGGCATCACCTGGGAGACACCTTTCTCAAAGGGGGAAGAGGGTCTTTGCTCAAGAGATTGTGGGGCTGATCGATGGGGCTTTAAACTAGATGTGAAGGGGGAGGGGGATGATAATATCAGGCTTGTCTGTGACCTGGGGGATAACACATCAGGGTTAGGGGGATGGGGCGCTAGTAAGGGCCTTCAACCTGTTGCCTGGGGGCATGCTGGGAACACTGCATCATAGTCAAAGTCTTACAGAGACGAGCTGGGGGCTTCTGAGGTAGTTGGATTCAAGAGGGAAACACCCGTGAAACACCTCAAGGTGATCTCCTCTAAGAAGGTAACACAGGCAACAGTCCAGCTGAAGTGCCTCTACACAAACGCACGCAACATGGATAACAAACAGGAGGAGCTGGAAACTACCATGCTGCTGGAAAGCTATGACCTAGTGGCCATTACTGAAACCTGGTGGGACGAATCCTATGGCTGGAGTGTGGCTATCAATGGCTACAAGCTGTTGAGGAAGGAGGGGCAGAGGTGTTGCCCTCTCTGTTAAGCAAGGGATAGAGTGTGAAGAGATGTCCCTAAAGAACAGCCAAGAGGAAGTCAAAAGCTTATGGGTAGGCATTAGAGACCGAGGCAACAAGGGGAACCTGGTGGTTGGTGTCTACTACAGGCCACCTGATCAAGGGGAACCTGCTGATGAAGCCTTCTTCCTCCAGCTACAGGAGGCATCGCGCTCGAAGGCTCTCATCCTGCTGGGGGCAGGGATGCACTGGGACCTGACCACCCTGACACCTGCTGGAAAAGTAACAGGGTGAGCTGTAGACAATCCAGGAGGTTCCTGGAGTGCCTCGACGATAACTTCCTAAGACAGGAAATAGACAGCCCTGCCCGAGGGGATGCCATACTGGACCTGACAGTCACCAATGCGAGTGAGCTCATTGGGGATGTCAAGATTGGAGGCAGCCTGGTGTGCAGTGACCACACACTGGTGGAGTTCACAGTGCTAAGGGATACGTGTCAGACAAGGAGCGTAGTCAGGACCTTGAATTTTAGGAAAGCAAACCTCCGTATCATCGTGGAGTTAGTCAATAGGATCCCCTGGGAAATGGTCCTCAGGGACAAGGGGGCAGAAGAGAGCTGGCAGATCTTCAAGGACGCTTTCCATAGAGCACAAGGGCTCTCGATCCCCAGGTGTCAGAAATCAAGCAAGAAAGGGAAGAGACCAGCATGGCTGAGTTGGGACCTGCTGGTCAAAGCAGAAAAGGAAGGTTAAAGAAAGCGTGCCCTCCCTGATGACTGAGAATGGCAAACTGGTAACAACAGACGAGGAGAAGGCTGAGGTTCTCAACATTTTTTTTTGCCTTAGTCTTCACTGGCAGCCTCTCTCCTCACACCTCCCAAGTTGAAGGACTTCAAGACGGGGACCTGGGGGACAAAGTCCCTCCCACTGTAAGTGAAGACAAAGTTTGTGACCACCTGAGGAACCTGAACATACACAAGTCCATGGGGCCTGATGCACCCCAGAGCCCTGAGGGAATTGGCTGATGTAGTTGCCAAGACACTCTCCATGATATTGGAAAAGTCATGGCAGTCAGGTAAAGTCCCCGGTGACTGGCAGAAGGGAAACATTACAGCCATTTTTAAAAAGGGTAGAAAGGAGGACCCCGGAACTACAGCCCTGTCAGCCTCACCTTCGTGCCTGGGCAGATCACAGCACAGATCCTCCTAGAAGCTATGGTAAGGCACAGGGAGGATAGGGAGGTGATTCGAGACAGCCAGCATGGCTTCACCAGGGGCAAGTCCTGCCTGGCCAACCTGGCAGCTTTCTCCAATGGAGTGACTGCATCAGTGGACAAGGGAAGAGCAATGGATATCCTCTGTCTGAACTTCTGCAAGGCCTTTGACACTGTCCCCCCACAACGTCCTCTCTGAGTTGGAGACTACGGATTTGATGGGAGGACTGTTCGGTGGATAAGGAACTGGCTGGAGGGTCACATCCAGAGAGTAGTGGTCAATGGCTCGATGCCCAGATGCAGAGGGGTGAAAAGTGGTGTCCCTCAGGGATCTGTCTTGGGACCAGTGCTGTTTAATATCTTCATCAATGACATAGACAGTGGGCTCAAGTGAAGCCTTAGCAAGTTTGCCGATGACACCAAGCTGAGTGGTGCAGTTGACAGGCCAGAGGGAGAGGATGCCATCCAGAGGGACCTGGACCAGCTGGAGAGGTGCGCCTGAGCAAACCTTATGAAGTTCAAGAAGACCAAGTGCAATGTCCTACACTTGGGTCGGGACAATCCTTATTATCAATACAGGCTGGGGGATGATGTGATAGAGAGTAGCCTTGCGGAAAAAAGCCGGGGGGGTACTGGTAGGTGAAAAGCTGGACATGAGCCAACAATGTGAGCCTGCAGCCCAGAAGGCCAATCGCATCCAGGGCTGCAACAACAGAACTGTGGCCAGCAGATCCAGAAAAGTGATTCTGCCCCTCTCCTCTGCTCTTGTGAGACCCCACCTGGAGTAGTGTGTCCAGCTCTGGAGCCCTCAGCACAAGAAGGACATGGACCTGTTGGAGCAGGTCCAGAGGAGGCCACAGAGATGATCTGAGGGCTGGAGCACCTCTCCTACAAAGACAGTCTGATACAGTTAGGCTTTTTCAGCCTGGAGAAGAGAAGGCTCCAGGGAGACCTGATAGCGGCCTTCCAGTACCTGAAAGGGGCCTACAAGAAAGGGGGGGAGGGGCTGGTTTTAAACTAGAGCAGGGTGGGTTGAGATTAGACATTGGGAAGAAGTTCTTTACCATGAGGGTGGTGAGACACTGGCCCAGGTTGCCCAGAGAGGGAGTGGAGGCCCCATCCCTGGAGGTGTTCAAGGCCAGGCTGGATGAGGCTCTGAGCAACCTGATCTAGTTGAAGATGTCCCTGCTGACTGCAGGGGGGTTGCACTAGATGGCCTTTAGAGGTCCCTTCCAACCCAACACATTCTATGATTCTATGATTCTAAACAGACATAAAAGTTAACCGATATAGCTAAGATGTATCTCTTTTTGCAAAAAGTAGTGAATTATTGGTACCAAATGATCTTTGAAACATCAAAAGCAGGGGTTTCTATACATCTCCACAACTGTGTAGAAAAACTTCTTTAGCTGCCATTGCAGACTTCTAAAGTTAGAAGTGAATCTCACCCTGGGAGTCTAGAGTAAAACTGAAGGTCAACTGAAAATGTTGTATTAAACCAAAGTCGGCGGCACTCAATACAGCAAAGGGAAAATGTAAAGACCTCAGATTCAAATTCACAGTCTCTATGAGAGCTAACACCATGTGAAGATTTAGTTTTACAGATATCTGGAAAAATACACAAAAATAAAAGGGCATTAAAAAAGCAGCAGGAAAGACCTGATGAGAATTAGCAGAGACGCACATTAGTAGTCTCTCCGGTTTAGCTAACCAATGGGGAAATCAGAGGAAATGGGAGTAGAGAAAAAAATTCAAGCTAAGCCAACTAGAAGGTTTTTAGGAATTCTTAAGACATTGAGAAGCCTAAACAAAAGCGCCACATCCAGTTGGAGAAATTGACAGGAAGGGAAGTAAGAGAAAAGCAGAGGTTTCCATAACCTCAGACAGAATTGCCACATCCCACAGAAGTGTCTGCGTGACTGGAAAAGTAAGGCTGCTGGAAGAGTGGGTGCATATTGTAGGGAGGACACTGCATTAGGAGGAGCGTGGGTCACCCACACCAGGGGAGCTGTCATCTCACTCCACTGAAACCTGGAGTGGCCACCTCGGGGCTTGTGTGCCCCTCACTGGGGCTTCCTGTTCTAGACAAGTGGGGAGGAATGGAGAGTGTCCAGAGAAGCTCTGCCAATATGGGATTCATGGCCTCAAGCACACGCCCCGTGAGGGGAGGCTGAGGGTCCTGGTCTCCTTCAGCCTGATGAAGTGGGGGCTCAGAGCGTCACAGTCATGACCTGTAACTGCTTGAAGGGTGGTTTCAGAGATGCTGGAGCTTTTCTTCATGGTGGAAAAAAAAGCAGGAGAAAGGAAGGATGCCACAAAGTTTGGATTGGGAGGTTGAGACCAGAAATGACCAGAAGAAACTGTCACCCCAAGGGCAGTGCTGTGGTACAGGAGGACACCCAGGGGGAGGCTGGACCAGCCCATGGCTTTGTCTTTCCAGGAACAGCCAGGGAGGATGGAGACATATCAGTAAGGGCAGTGAGATATAGGGGTGAAATCAAAAAGACAATTAGGTCCCTTCAAAGAAAGAGGTGCAGGTATGGGACACCAAAGGAGTAACACCTTCAGGTTTGCTCAGCATCAGAGCCACTTTTAATTTCCCTTTACCTACCTGTCATTATTGCCTCCAGTTTTGTGCTCTAACGAGCCCCTGGGGAGGCTTTGTTGGTAATGGTCCTCAGTGGGACCCATTAACACTCCAAGAAACCTTGGAGTTTACATCTGAGTTTGTCATCTTGAGAGGTTTCTCCAACTTCCTCTCAGTGTCTGAGGTTCAGGGGCTCCACCCCAAACCCACCCGAGGGGTCATTAAAATGCCTTGGGCTGCTCCTCTGGTGCTGAGCTGGGCCGGGCTCTTGGGACAAAGGAAGCTGATGTGAAGCAGGCAGCAGGGCTGAGGGCGCTGCCTGCAGGCACCGAGGAGGAGACCATCAATGCAGAGAGAGCGTGAAGGCAGTCGTGATTGGGAGGAGAGCTGAGAGCTCACTGTGGGAGAAAGCTTCCCAGCCCTCTGCCCGGTAAGTGTGAGGCTGCAGGGCAATGCCGCTGCCGATCCTGAAGGGTTCTCATAAAGCTGTCGTAGCCCACAGCCTGTGGGATCTTTCTCTGGTGTAGAGGAGGAGAAGGGTGTGCTGCAGAGCAGGGCTTCCCTGCAGCACCGTCAGAGGGACAGGACACGGTGGCTGCCTTCTCCTGGGGATGGCTGCAGGGGCATGAAGGCGGGTGTGCAGCCAGGGGTGCCCAGGACTGTCCTTCAGAGCAGGGTCCCGGTGCTTCAGAGGAGCTCTGCCTCCTGTCAGTGCCAACTCTAACCCTGCCCAGTGAGCTTCTGCCCTCAAGGACGTGGGATCCAGGGCAGCAGCTGCCTCATCTGTGGCCGTAGCTGCAGCAGAAGGGACTCTCCTGAGCACCCTCTGTCCCTCCCTGGCCTTGTTTCCCTTGGCAGAAGCATCGGGGCATTTCTCCTTGCTTCTCCACCCGTCCCTGCTGCTGCTGCTGTTGCTCTTGTTTTCAGTCTCTCTGGGGTGGGGGCTTCATCAGCAGCTCAGCCACTGACCCTGCAGGTCCTGCCATGCAGATGTGTCCCTGGTACCCAAGGCCTCTTCTATCCTCTGGGTCTCTAGGCAATGCAGTCCATGGGGTGGGGATAACGTTAACTCTCCACAAAGGGCACCCCATCTTCTGGGCATCCAAAGCTGACAGCTCTTCCCTGGGGAGGGGAGTTTGGAGATCTGCACTTTGGAACTGGACTCCTCTGCTCTCCGTGGGATCATCCTCCAGACCAAAGCGGTGCTGGCAAAAAGCAGCTGAGAGCAGGACGGATGGAGAGACCAGCTCTCCTCCTTCTGCACTAAGGCTCTGTCCTATTGCCTCCCAGGACTCTCACAATAGCACTTGTAGGGTAGCAGAAATGCCAGGGATTTCTACCTTCAAACATGACTCCTCAAGTGGGCCAGGGGTAACAGGAGCAAAATAAACAAAACAACCCCCCCAGCTCTGTTCTGCAGCCAGGGGACCTGGGAGTGACAGTGGTCAAAAGCTCTTTTATATCATAGTGAGATTTAACCTGCGATCACTCCTGGTTCCCATCTCCTAGGACGTTACTGTGACAAATGCAACAGGTTCTGCTCAGAGGTGTTTGTCCTCGCTCTTCACTGCTGTTTCCTTCTTGGACAGACCTCCATGTGCAGAGGGAGATGATGTCCAATGGCAGCTCCGTCACCCACTTCCTCCTCCTGGCATTCGCAGACACACGGGAGCTGCAGCTCTTGCACTTCTGCCTCTTCCTGGGCATCTACCTGGCTGCCCTCCTGGGCAATGGCCTCATCATCACTGCCGTAGCCTGTGACCACCGCCTCCACACCCCCATGTACTTCTTCCTCCTCAACCTCGCCCTCCTCGACCTGGGCTGCATCTCCACCACTCTGCCCAAAGCCATGGTCAACTCCTTCTGGCACACCAGGGACATCCCCTACTCAGGATGTGTTACACAAGTCTTTGTGTTTGTCAGCTTCATCTCAGCAGAGTTTTATCTTCTGACAGTCATGGCCTATGACCGGTATGTTGCCATCTGCAAACCCCTGCACTATGGGTCCCTCCTGGGCAGCAGAGCTTGTGTCCACATGGCAGCAGCTGCCTGGGGCAGTGGCTTTCTCTATGCTCTGCTGCACACGGCCAATACATTTTCAATACCTCTCTGCCAAGGGAATGCCCTAGACCAGTTCTTCTGTGAAATCCCCCAGATCCTCAAGCTCTCCTGCACAGACTCGGACTACCTCAGGGAAGTTGGGCTTATTGTGTTTGGTGCCTGTTTATTCTTTGCATGTTTTGTTTTCATTGTGGTGTCCTATGTGCAGATCTTCAGGGCTGTGCTGAGGATGCCCTCACAGCAGGGACGACACAAAGCCTTTTCCACGTGCCTCCCTCACCTGGTCATTGTCTCACTGTTTATCAGTACTTCATTTTTTTCCTACTTGAAGACCCCCTCCATCACCTCACCCGTTCTAGACCTAGTGCTGTCATTTCTGTACTCGGTGGTGCCTCCAGCAGTGAACCCCCTCATCTACAGCATGAGAAACCAGGAGATCAAGGATACCCTGAGGAAACTGACTGGACATTTTTTCATCAGCCATAGACTGTGTACCTTCCTCTGCAAAGGATTCCCATATCTGTTGTGACAAGCATTCACTATTCCTCCCCTCCTCCTTAACTTTTCACCTCTCGTCTGTGACAAAAAATATATATGTAAATGAAGAGTCAGTCTCTCTGTGTGTTTAAATAAAATACATGAACCAGCTAACACTTCCTTTTCTGAGACCCATCAGCAGCAGGGCTGAATAAACAGGAGATGAGAAGACCTTTCTGGCTGCAGCAGCCTGGGGCAGGCTGTCCCAGTGCCACTCTGTCACTGGGGCGGCAGGAGCTGCCTGAGGGTCCCCAGGGCCAGGGCTCTTGTACTGGGCTGGGGAGAGGGGATGGCACAGAGGGGCTGCAGACCCCTCAGAACATCCTGGGGAGGAGGACACAGGGGCCCACTGACTGCCTTTTCCTTGTGCCCAAATGCCCCCCGTCTCTGGGGCTGACCCTCCTCTGCCCCCCAGCAGCTGCGGTGCCCTTCAGAGGGGCTGTGGCTGTGGAGTGAGTGCCCAGAGCGCTGCAGCACCCTGGGGCAGGCTCTGCTGTTGGGCCAGCGCAGACTGGGCTGGGATGGAGAGAGGGCAGGGGAGGTGGCAGAGCTTGGAGGGAGCTGGGCTGGGCTGGAAAGTGCCCAGGAGGGAAAATCCTCGGAGTACAGCTTGTACCGTGTTACCATGCAGGGGGAGGACTCACACCAGAGTGTTTGTGGTGCAGAGCCAGGGCTTGTGGAAAGGATTAAAGCCAGGCAGGTGCAGGAGAGAGGAGGCTGGTCTGTGCCCCTGGTGGCATGGACAGGCTTTCTTACCCACCAGTCTGTCTCACCGACCATTTCCAGCACTGGTTGCTCACCCCAGGTTTACGGGTGAGTGCGACTGCGAGGCCATCTTCATCCTCCTGCTGGGCTCAGTACCTGGATCAGGGGAACGTCCAGCCCTGCCCGGGCTCTCTCCTGGCCCAGACCTGGAGCAGGGCTGTCTGCACAGCCCCATGTGGGACATGGCTGGCACTCGGGAGGGGTCGGGTGCTGGGGGAGCTTCCAAAATATGATGCTCATGGGGAGCTGGGACAAAGACGACTGCCCAGGTGATGGTGCTGGGGGGCTTTTACCCACCCCTGAATGCACACTACTGTGTGGTGTGCCTTCACAGCAGGGCTGTGCGGCCGTGCATTGGGCTCCTGGGGTAGGGACAGGTCATTGAGAGGGACCATGAAGCAGCTGCCCAGAGGTGACAGCAAGGACAGGTTACACAGAAGGGATTTATAAATTGCCTTTGTTGTGGAGGTATGCTTTAGGGAACAGCAAAGCTCGCCTGGAGTTGGTGGCTGTAAGAAGAGTGAAGAGCAAGAAGAGGAGCTTTGGTCACTCACGAGAGACCAAGGCTGAACATGGAAAATGCAGGGCGGCTGCAGAATGGGGAGGGGGATTTCATAAGAGCAGACACAGGTGCGGCTGAGGGACTCAAAGGCTTCTTTGCCTGAGTCTTCACTGAAAAGCTCTCCAGTCCTTTGTGACCAGGGAAGGGGTTCAAGGAGGAGGAGAGCATGTGTCGGCAAGAACCTCAGGAAACGCAGGAAGGGCCAGTGCCAGTTTCTGCCCCTGCAGGGGACTCACCCACTATCACTGAGCTCCTCTTCTCTAGCCCAGGAGAAAGCATGGTGGGAAGATGCTGAAGAACCTTTCCACCTGATGGGTGCAGGAGGTGATGTACCGATAATCCCATTGCCCCTCACCACCCCACCCCCTGGCTGCTCCTGTTACCATCACTACAGGTGTAAGGTGATCAGCAGACTGATCTTGTCTGAGTGACAAGAGCTTCAGCCACAGACTTTATTGTTCAAGAGGGTTGTGGTGGGTGACCCTGGCCAGCAACTAAGCACACACCAGCCACTCGCTCACTCCAGCCCCAGCACAGAGGGACAGAGGAGAGAATCCTGAGAGCCAAAGCAAGACAAACTCGTGGGTTGAGATAAAGAGTTTAATAAATGAAGGAAGAAGAGGGAAAAAGAAAAGAAAAACCTAACACAGTGATGCAAAGGCAATCAGTCACCACCTCCCACAAGCAGCCCAATGCCCAGCCAATCTTTGAGCAACAGCAACCTTGCAAAGACTACCTCCCAACTTCAATACTGAGCATGACATTATAGGGCATGACTTCTCCCTTTGGTCTGCTTGGTCCCTAACGGCACACGGCAGTCCAAGGCAAACTGAGAAACAGGAAGGCGGCCTTGATGCTGTGCAAGGCCCGGTTGAGAAGCAGCTAAACCTTCAGTGAGTTATCAGCCATGTTTCAGTCACACATCCAAAACACAGCAGCATACAGGCCGATATGAAGAAAATGAACTCCATCCCAGCCAGACTGAGTAATGGTAGAGCCGGGAGAGTTGAGTCCTTCCCAAGGATCTTCTCTCTCAGAGGCAAATGACCTGGGGCTCTTCCTGGGGCAGTGTCACGTGGCGTGTGCGATGCAGGGTGTAGTACCACACCTCCCATCCGCCCTGTGGGGGTGCAAGGAAGCACCAATGCCCCAGTTCCATGAGATGAATGTGTCTCCTTTCAGGCTTTGGTGGCAGTGACAACTGGCACAGCTGAGGGGACAAAGACCTCACTTCTGCTGGGGCCTTCCTGCCCTGCCACTGCCCTTGCCTGTGTCCATCGCAGGCTGCCCTACACTGTCCTACACCTGCCCCCGTTTCCCTGCAGGCTGGGGACACACAACCTATTTCTCCACCGTGCTCCCACGGTGACATCTCTCTGCCTTTACTGGTATCTCTTCTTCCTCCCTGCTGTTGCCTTGAAACACCCAGCATTGCGCTGATCCAGGCTCCTCAGGGTGACCTGTTCTACCACAGCACTGCCCTTCAAGGGACGTTTCCTTCTCCTTGATGGTTTTCCTTTCTCAGGTGGTTTCCCAATGCCAAGGAAAGCTCTGTCATCTCTGAAACCACCTTGAAACCACCTGAAACTGCTACTTTCAGGCTACTCTTTTACTGTCATGAACTGACATCACCGGGCTAGAGAGGTCCATGTCCCTCGGCCTCTCCACACACGTCACGTGAAAGAAAAGAAACACCAGAGAAAGAAGCATTATGAGACCTGTTGCTCACCAACTCAAAGCGACTTATGGCAAGACCACGATTGGTGGCAACCTGGGCTGCAGTGTTCATGCCCTGGTGGAATTCATGACCTGGAAGGATATACGCCAGGTGAAAAGTATACCCAAGAATCTAAACCTTGGGAAGGAAACCTTCAGGATTTTTAGTAACTGCTAAACGGGACACATGTGAACCTCTGGAATTTCATCAAGGCCAAGTGCAAAGTTCTGCACCTGGGTCGGGGCAATCCCCAGTATCAAGACGGACTGGGGGATGAATGGATTGAGAGCAGCCCTGTGAAGAAGGACTTGGGGATACTGGTGGGTGAGCAAATGGACGTGAGCTGGCAACGTGTGCTTGAAAAGCCAATCATACCCTGGGTGTCATCAAAAGAAGTGTTGAAGAAGGGGATTATCCCTCTCTACAGTGATCCCATGCTACTTCACCTGGAAGACGACATCCAGTTCTTCCGCAGCACAAGAAAGACATGGACCTGTAGAAGAGGGTCAAGAGAAGGATCACCAAAAATCACCTATGAAGAAAGGCTGAGAGTTGGGGTTATTCAGCCTGGAAACAAAAAGCTCAGAGGAAATCTTCCTGTGGCCTTTCCATACCTAAAGAAGGCTTAAAAGGAAGGGAGAGAGACATTTTAACAGCATCAGTAATGCCAGGACAAGGGACAATAACTTTAAACTGAATGAGAGAAGATTTGTATTGGATATAAGGAAGAAATGTTTCACAGTGAGGGAAGTGAGGCACTGGAAAAGGTTGCTCCGAGAAGCTGTGGGTGCCCCATCACTGGAAGTGACAAAGGACAGGTTGGACGGAGCTTTGAGCATCCTGATCTTGTGGAAGACTTCCCTGAAAAGAAGGGGTTGGACTAGATGATCTTTCAAGGTCCCTTCAAACCAAAATCGTTCTGGGACACTATGAGAGCAGATGTGGCCACACCAGTCCTGAGTCAAGGGGGACAATAACTGCCCTTGTCTGGGTGGCCACGGTCCTTCTAACACCACCCCATATGCAGCTGGCCTTAATGGTGCTGAGCCTTTACCAGAGGCTCATATGGCATCCCTCAAAATGCCCAGGCCCCTCTCCTCAGACTCACTCCTCACCTGGTCCTCTCCCACTTTGCCCCTTCTCCTTGAAAAACTTGAAGAAGTTTCCGTTGGCCACGTCCCCAGGTGTCTCAAGGTCCCTGTGCACTGAAGCTCCAGCACGTCAGTATTTAAGGTTCATTATTTATGGTGCATCCTGAGTCCTGGTTCCTCTCCCAACTTGAGTAGCTGTAGGACAGCAGAGGTAAGAAAAGGGGTTCCTGGTGTAATCAAGTCATGTCAAAGGTGGAAAGTGTCACTGTCACCATCACAGAAACACCATGGGAAGGACAAAGAAAGGAAGCAGTGAAAGGACTTGGCTGTTTGTATTGGAGGGGATGAGGATGGTCCAAGAGAAGAACTCGAGAGGGGGAAGAGAGTGGAAAAGGGAATGAAAGGTGAAGCAATGGATAGGATGAGGGCTGTTAGGGGGTGCCTGTGGGGCAGCCCTGCATCTGAGCAACACTGCCCGCAGCCAGGACAAGGAAGAACATAGCAAGCACAAGCTAGAACATAGGAAGTTCCGTTCAAATACACGGAAAAACTTCTTTACAGTGAGGGTGACAGAGCACTGGAACAGGCTGCCCAGGGAGATTGTGGAGTCCCTTCTCTGGAGATTTTCAAGACCCACCTGGATGCAGTCCTGAGGGATGTGCTTTAGGCAATCCTGCTCTAGCAGGGGAGTTGGACTAGATGATCTCTAGAGGTCCCTTCCAACTCTGAAGATTCCGTGATTCCGTGATTCCGTGAAGCGGCTGTTGATCTGAATGTACTGGCATCTCATTCACTTCCATGGTCACAGGGAACCCAAGCGCTTCCCCCACCATCATCAAGGGGAGAGAGAGAGGGGAAGAAATCAGCATTACTCAGCATTTAGGCACCTCAGGAGGTCTCTGCTTGTAGCTGCTGCGCACAACAGGATGAGCTATGGGAGCAGACCAGGTTGCTAAGGAATTTATCCAGAAAGGAATTAAAAATATTAAAGGATGAAGGCAGTACTGCCCCTCTGGGCAACCTGCTGCAATGTTTGTCTGCCCTGATGGGGAAAAAGATTTGTTTTTCTTTTGCAAAAGCACAGCTCCTCCCAGCACCTCGACTGCCGGTGCTGGGCTGGATGTTCAAAGAAAGGGTCCCCACCACACATCATGCAACTGATGCCACATGGAGTAAGTGGATTGCACTGATCACGCAGCGAACTCGAATGGGAAACCCCAGTCGCCCAGGAATTCTGGAAGTGATCATGGACTGGCCAGAAGGCAAGGATTTCGGAATGTCACCAGGGGAGGAGGTGACGCGCGCGGAAGAGGCCCCACCATACAATAAACTGCCAGAAAATGAGAAGAAAGATGCCCTGTTCACTGATGGGTCCTGCCGTATTGTGGGAAAGCATCGAAAGTGGAAGGCTGCTGTGTGGAGTCCTACACGACAAGTTGCAGAGGCCAGTGAAGGACAAGGTGAGTCGAGCCAGTTGGCAGAGGTGAAAGCCATTCAGCTGGCTTTGGCCATTGCCGAGCGAGAAAAATGGCCGGTACTTTATCTCTACACTGACTCATGGATGGTGGCAAATGCTCTGTGGGGGTGGCTACAGCAGCGGAAGCAGGGCAACTGGCAGCGCAGAGGCAAACCCATCTGGGCTGCTCAACTATGGCAAGATATTGCTGCCCGGATAGAGAATCTGGTTGTGAAAGTACGCCACGTAGATGCCCACGTACCGAAGAATCGGGCCACGGAGGAACATCAGAACAAGCAGCAGGTGGATCAGGCTGCTAGGATTGAAGTGGCTCAGCTGGATCTGGACTGGCACCATAGGAGGGAACTATTCATAGCTCGGTGGGCCCATGACTCCTCAGGCCATCAAGGGAGAGATGCGACATATAGACGAGCTCGTGACCGAGGGGTGGACTTGACCATGGACACCATTGCACAGGTCATCCATGAATGTGAGACATGCGCT
Organism: Rissa tridactyla; assembly: GCF_028500815.1. NCBI lineage: Eukaryota > Metazoa > Chordata > Aves > Charadriiformes > Laridae > Rissa > Rissa tridactyla. The sequence goes on from NW_026529584.1 coordinate 796,616, forward strand.
GCAATCAAGCAAGCCAAGCGTTTGGAGCCTCTTTGGTATGGAGGGCGATGGCTGAAATACAAATATGGGGAGGCCTGGCAGATTGATTACATCACACTGCCACAAACCTGTCAAGGCAAGCGCCATGTGCTCACAATGACGGAAGCAACCACCGGATGGCTGGAAGCATACCCTGTGCCCCATGCCACTGCCCGGAACACTATCCTGGGCCTTGAAAAACAAGTTCTGTGGTGACATGGCACCCCAGAGAGAACTGAGTCGGACAACGGGACTCATTTCCGAAACAGCCTCATAGACACCTGGGCCAAAGAGCATGGCATTGAGTGGGTGTATCACATCCCCTGTCACGCACCAGCCCCTGGGAAGATGGAACGATACAATGGGCTGTTAAAAACTACACTGAGAGCAATGGGTGGTGGGACTTTAAAACATTGGGATGCACATTTAGCAAAGGCTGCCTGGCTAGTTAACCCCAGGGGATCTAGCAATGGGGCTGGCCCTGCCCAATCAACACTTCCACGTACCGTAGAAGGGGATAAAGTCCCCGTAGTGCACATGGAGAATATGCCAGGGAAGACAGTCGGGGTCAGTCCTGCCTCAGGCAAAGGCAAACCCATCCGTGGGATTGCTTTTGCCCAAGGGCCTGAGTGTACTTGGTGTGTGATGCGGAAGGATGGGGAAGTCCGATGTGTACCTCATGGGGATCTGATTTTGGGGGAGAATAGCTAATGAATCAAATTGTGTGTTGTTAATTGCTAAGTAACACTGTCACTGTATGTCCTCATTGCTATAATTGCTCTCAGCTGTACTAGGAGTAAGGCACAGGGGTGATGGGATCAGAACTGACCTCAGCAGCTGGCGCCCAGCACCTTTCCTCAAGATCTACATCTTCAGCCCACGGACTGTGTGCATGAGCCACAGCGGGTGCACCAGTCACAAGCTCCGACAATACAGCATGCAAGAGGCCAGCACCACCCAGCATCTCACCTGCTCTGAGAGACTGTTCTAACAGATGGAGCCCAGAGCCATGGATGAAATGAACTCAACGGACACTTTGGAGGGATGGCCCATAGACTAAGGGCATTAGATCTGCATGAATATATACGTGTATATATACATGACAGGGGAAAGTGGTGGCAATTCATTGGAACCTGTAAGATGTGGGCATGGCATAGATGGTCTGGAATAAGGGGTGGATAATGTCCTGGTTGCGGCGGGGACAGGGTTAATTCTCCCCAGGACACAGGAATTCCATGCCATGTGAGCCATGCCCACCCTGAGCTGCCGGGGGAGGGGGCAGGACATCTCTGCTTGGAGAGGGCTGGGGTGTCCTGGGTCCAGTCGGGGAGCGGCAGTTCCGTAATCGTGTTTGTACATTCCTCTGTCCGTGTGATTGTTGTTGTTTTCTTGTTCCCTTTGCTGTTCTGTGAAACTGCATTTGTCTCAACCCAAGAGTCTTGCCTTTTTTCTTCCAATTCTTCCCGTATTGGGAAGGCCCAAGCGAACGGCACGAGGTTCTTTGTTGCCATCTGAGGCTAAAGCACAACAGTGGGCTGTTGGAGTGTCTCATGAACTTCTTGGAAAAAGGGACAAATTAGGAACAGCGGAGCATTCCTGGTGTGCAGAATGGCTAGGTCCCAAAGAGCAGCTGTCAGCACGGCACAGAGATGAAGAAACATTCTCGTGTTGGGAGGAGAGGGAGAAGTGGCTACGTGGCCCTGCTCGCCCCATCACCCCCATGGGGCTGGTCCCACCACATCGAGTCCCAGCATCAGGTTGTTCTTGTCTGCTTCCACCTTCGCCACGAGGGCGTCCACTCCGTGGTGGGATGGGTGACAATGGACAATGCAGCGTCCCCGTTGGTAGGTGGCTGCGGGGGGGCGGGGCGTCGCCTAGCAACAGGGGACGCTGCATTGTCCCTTGTCACCTGTCCCGCTGGTGCGACCACTCTGCTGCGAGGAGCCAGCAGAGGAGGAGGAGGAAGAAGAGGAGGAAGAGGAAGAGGAAGGCTTCAAGTGCCCATCCCTTCCAGCCATCCCGGGCCCCCCCTCAGGCAGAAAGGTTCCCATCCCCCTCAGGTGCCTCCATGGCTTTGGGCAGGGCAGCAGCCATGGCCCAGCTCGGCCTGTACCAGCTGCTGGACGAGGCCATCGGGACGCCCGAGCTCGGGGCAGTCAACTTCATGGCGTTGCGCAGCCTGCTGCTCGCCATGCTCGGGCACCTGGGCCTGCGGGACCTGCCTGCCCAGAAGCAGGGGGACAGCCTGACCCTGCTCTGGGAGGGGGACCAGCCTGCAGAGGCACCCCCTGTGCTGGAGAAGGAGGGCGACAGGGCCCAGGACAGGGGGCAGCAGCCCCAGGAACTGGGGCAGTGGCTGCCTGGCAAGGACTTGCTCCAGGAGAGCACGAGCAGCCCCCCGCTGGCCTCCGTGGCCACCGACGTGGGCTGGATGAAGGACAAGATCAAAGCCAACGAGAGCGGCATCTCCAAGGTAGAGGCTCTTGCCCATCCCCTGGCTGCTCCCCTGCACGACACCCCATCCTCCGGGGTCCAGCCGCCGTTGTGCTGCCCTTAGACCAAGGGCTGGTATAAGCCTGAGCTGAGGGTGGCACGTGGGGCTTCAGTGAAGGAAAGGGGTGAAGTCTTGGGGAGGAAAAGCTGGGGCTGAAATGCTGCTCCGCTTGCTCTGGGTCTTCCCCACGTTGCCGTCAGCCGGTCCTGGTGGGGCCGATACCCAGCGAGTCCCTGGTGCCCTTGGCTCCCTTGGATGGAGGCTCTGCACCCTGGAGGTCCGGCTCCATGACCCTCTCCAGCCCTCTCTTCCCCACTCCTCACCTTCAGCCAGTGCCGCATCCACTCCTGGGGCAGCTGAGAGGCTCCATCAGCACCTCATGGGCCCTCATCTCCCACCGCCTGCCCACGGGCTGAAGCCGACACTGGTGGGGACCAGAGATGGGCCTCACCCTGCATGGTGCTGAGCCACTGGTGACCACGCATCGCCAGAGCATCCCCTGTGGGGAGAACTAAGCTCGGGCTGAAGGAAAGAGCCACCGTCAGCAGTGCCGGGCCAGGTCCTGCCAGGGCTGGGACACCGCGGGAGATGGCGGCAGGGAGGGTTCCCCGCGCAGCTGGAGATGATGGTGGCCACTTGGTTAGCAGTGGCTGCTGCTGCCCTGGCCAGGCTGTGCTCGAGGGGGCTGCAGCGGCTCTTTGCCCTTTGGATGGGCTGCAGGGATCTCACTGGGAGCCTGGCAGGGGCAGCAGGGCTGGGGGCGTCCCTGCTGAGCTGGGCCGTGCAATGGGTCCCCCCGGGGCAGGGGTGGGGGTCTCTGGGGAGCTGCTGCCCCATCTCAGCTCTTGAAGATGTGATGGATGGGACGTGCTGCCCGCGCTGCCCTGCCAGCCTGGCACTGCCCCCCGGCTCTGGGCAGGCCACAGCGGCGGCAATGGTCCTGGTCCCCAGGGACCCTCTCCTGGGGCTCACCCCCACCACCCCTTTCTGCCAGGCCACAGCTCTCTCCGAGGAGCTCCTCCAGGAGATGTGCGCAATGAAGGAGGCGCAGTCCCACCTGGAAGAGGAGCTCCGGGCGATGCAGGAGGCACTCGGCTTGGTGAGCTGCTGCCAGTGCCCCGAGAGGGAGCTGGACCCTCGCCCCCTCCCTGCCCCTCTCCCCATCACCACCCCAGCCCCTGCCCCGCAGCCATCAGCCCTCCCTGTCCCCCAGCAGGAAGGGCACCAGGAGGGCAGAGTGGGAAGGATGTCCCAAGGAGGGCAGCAGGGCAGCTCAGCCACCCCCACCCAGAGCTCCCCACCCTCTGCCCGCCAGCACGGCCCCAGGGAGGGTAGAAACGGGCACCGCTGCCTGCAGCTCAGGCTGGGGCTAGAAGGAACTGTGGCCATCACCCAAAGGGACGCTCAGGCACTTTGGAACCAAAGAGCCATCAAAAAAGACACCTGGGGGCTGGGAAGGAGGGAGAGAAAGCTCTGCCCCGCACAACACAGCCACAGCCCCCGGGCACAGCCCTTCCCAGCGCCCCTCTCTCTTGTGCCCAAGGCAATGTGGGGATGCTCCTTTGAAATGTGCTCCCACAGCCAGACTGGTGTCCCTGTCCTCTCCCTGCTCCAGGGGAAACTCCAGGACGCCGGCAGCCAGCTGCCAGGCCCCCGTCACAAGAAGTGTCGTGGTGAAGTATGGCCACGGGGGGTCCTGGATCCTGCACTGAGACAGGAGGTAGCTGTGTCCCCAGCTCCCCTGGGGGGACCATCCTCCTGTGCTGGGGCATGGTCCATGGGTGGTGGGTGCTGGGCAGTGATGCTGGGGGGTCCTGTCCCCGAGGGGGCCGTCCCTGCCAGCTACGTGGCCGGGCTGAGCCCTTGATGCCTTCCTTCCCCAGAAAAGCCTGAAGGAAATGCGGAGCCTCAGCCCAGTCCCGGAGGAGGTGCGCAGCATGGTGGGCTGGGAGGTGCTGGGGGGTGGCTCGCCTGGTGGGCAGCGAAGCAGAAGGGGGAGGAGGAGGGGGCAGATCCCAGCATTTGGCGCTGTGAGATGGTTTCCAAGTCCCGCCGGGGGCTGCTGCTCCTGAAACACCAGCGCAGCCCCTTGGGCTGGGAAGCGGGTCTGGGCAGCAGGCCTGGAGCACCGAATGCCCTTGCTGGAGAGCAAAAGGCCTCGCTGCCGTGGCCCGGGGAGTCAGGGAGGGTTTGCCGCTCCCCAGGCTCGACTGCTCAGACGCTGCCGGCCCAGAGGCCAGCAAAGCACTAAGGGGGCTGGGGAGGTTGCGGGAGGCTGTGGCCGTGGGCCCCGGGGCTCTGTGCGGGGGGGGCAGCCTTTGCCTTGGGGCTCTCGTGGTGTCCTTGGGTTTGGCCCCGGGAGGCGGTGCCTTGGAGACAGGCAGTGGGGACATGGCGGGGGGGCCTGGGCTCTGTCCTTGCCGCTGCATGGCTGCCTGTAACCCTGCTCCCCTTGGCCTCCTCTTCCCAGGAGGGCAGTGGCAGCCTTTCTTCCCCCACCGAGTCCCCCCAGGCGGACGTGGACACCCAGCACGGGGCAAGCTCCGTGCCGGGGACGGAGGAACCAGGGCCACAGCCTGTGCCCAGCACAAGCAAGGGGGCTCCCGGGACACAGCCTGGCTCCGAGGAGACGGAAGCAGGGACACACAGAGCACCAGTGAGCCCTGAGAAGGCGGCAGGCGCTCCTTCAGATGGGAAGAGCATGTCTGATGCCAGCGCCACAGCCCCCAGGATGCAGCCAGGGTCCCCTGGCACTCAGAGCACCACACAGGGGATGGAGCCAGGATCCCCCAGCACCCAAATCACCACCCCGGGCATGCAGCCAGCGTTCCCTGGCATCAAGACCACCAGCCCAGGAAAGCAGCCAGGGTCCCCTGGCGCCCAGAGCACCACCCCAGGGATGCAGGCAGGACCCTCCAGCACCCAAATCACCACCCCAGGGATGCAGCCAGCATTCCCTGGCATCAAGACCACCAGCCCAGCAAAGCAGCCAGGGTCCCCTGGCGCCTGGACCGCCACCCCAGGGGTGCAGCTAGGATCCCCCGGCACGTCCCATTTCCAAGAGCCAGCAATGCCCTGGGGGTCTTCAGCCTCCAGCAGTGCCTCTGGCATTGGCATGGAGATGGTGGAGGCTCTCGGCCAGTCTGGGCAGCTTGGCCAACCGAAGGAGCAGGTGGCCCACCTGGAAGCCACCAAGTCAGACCACGCCGAGCGTGAGCAGACGCACCTGCTCTTCCCGGAGGGAGGTAGGAACCCTGAGGGGGCTGGTGGGGGCTGTTTAGCGTGGGAACACCCTGGGCTGGGGGCTCATCGTGCTCAGAGGCTGGCCCCAAGGGCGAGACCCCCTCACTGACAGCATGTCCCCTTGGACCATGTCCCTCTAGATGACAACAGCATCGCCCTCCGGGGTCAGGTGTCCTCCCTGCAGAGCCTCGCCAGCGAGCTGCAGGAGGTGAAGGAGAAGGTGAGCCGGTGGCAGTGCCCGAGGGGGCTGCAGGGATGTCAGGGGGGATTTGGAGAGGGAGGGGGCAGCCAAAGGGCCCCCCCTGCAAAGGGACAGCACGGGGTGCCATGCCCTGACTCTGCCACCACCGCCGTTCCCAGATCAGGCAGCTGGAGGATGCCCTTGGAAAGTCGTGGGTGGCTGGAGCGGACTGGAGAGCAGATGGCAGCGACCAGATCGCCCTGCAACTGGGGTAAAAGGGCGGGAGAGGGTTTGCTACCCCATGGGGCTGCAAGGGAGCCCAGTGGCTGGGAGCATCCCAGTCTGGGGGGCGAGGGACACCCCCCTGAGTGGCCCCGATGAGGCTAAGCCTGCCTGTGCGCCCATCTTGCTGGCCAGGTCCATGCTGCAGGAGACAAAGCAAGAGGCGTTGGAGCTGAAGGAGCTGGGACTGGAAGACTTAAAGCGAAAGTTGTTGGAGCTGAAGGAGCTGGGACTGCAGGAGTTAAAGCAAGAGGTGCTGGAGCTGAAGGACCTGGGACTGCAGGAGTTAAAGCGAGAGGTACTGGAGCTGAAGGAGCTGGGACTGCAGGAGATAAAGCAAGAAGTGCTGGAGATGAAGGAGCTGGAATTACAGAAGATAAAGCGTGAGCTGAAGGAGCTGGGAGAACACCAGGACATGACCGAGGCCACGCTGAAGCAGCTGGTGACAGAGGTGGCCGAGCTGATGCAGGCTCAGGTGAGGTCTAGGGGGAGTGCTCCCACTGCCCGCCGGCTGGGTGGGGGGGTCCTGGCAGGGTTCCCGGCCACGGCCCCTGGCCGGCTGCAGCCATCGAGCCTCCACAGCACCTTGGCTTGTTGGCTGCATCCATTCCATCTCAGAGCCGATCCCTTCTCCCCTTCCTGCAGCAGGACAAGCTGAAGGCGATGGAGAGCACAGGGCAGGAGCAGGCAGAGGCGCAGGCAGCATGCCCTGCCTGCTGTGGGGACACCGGAGCGCAGGTGGGGCAGCTCCTGCAGCGCTACGAGAAGCTCCAGGAGGTGGTGGACTCCCTAATGTCCCGACGGGCGGTGGGCAAGGTGCCGAGGCAGCTGCCGAGGCAGAGCCAGGTAGGGAGATGGTGGCATGGGGGGCTTGGGAGGGGGCTGCCGGGACTCCCCTGGCTGGTCGTGCTTTGCTGTAACATGGGGGAGCCCCTCGCTGCTCCCCACATTGCCTTGTACAAGTCAGCAGCACGGAAGGGAATGAAAGCCTCGGTGCAAATGTCCTGCTGGCACCGAGAGCCTTTGGCCACCGGCCAAGTAACCTGGCTCTGTCCCCACGGGGCAGCCAGTCCCCCCTTGCACAGCACCGCCCTGTCATCTTCCTCCCGGCAGCAGGATGAGGAGGTGCTGAAGCACGTCCAGGCCACCCTTGTGCAGGTGCAAGGCAGCTACGAAAAGCTCAGCTCCGTCGTGGGGAACCTCCTGCGTGACAGTCAGCGGCAGCAGCAAGATACCAAGGTGGGTGGCTGAAAGCCCCACGGGGTCAGAGCATCCTCCAGGCAGAGCCTGGGCACCACAAGGGATTTGTCCCTTTCCCGCAGGTTTTTAAGGGGGGTGGGAGATGGATGGGGGGTGCTGAGCTGGCCGGGAGGCAGCTCCGACGCTGCCGTGGCATCATGGGGTGCTTTCTGTGTTGGCAGGCTCTGTTCCAGTCCCTGGAGAAGCTGGTGAAGGGCAAAGCGGACAAGAATGACCTGATGCTGGCACTCGATGTGGTATGGCCTCGAGGGTCCCCAGCACCAGCCAAGGGGGTCCCAGGCAGGGTGACAATCACCCCTTGTCCCTTGGGTGCTTGGTGGCAGCACCTGCCGGGGGGAGGGAAGATTTCCAGACTGGCTGCGCGTCCCTCGCCAGGTCCCTCTGTCTCCCCACGGGTCCCTTTGGCTGCTGGCACCAACCCCATGGGGGTGATGGGGCAAGCAGGGCCACGTAGCCACTTCTCCCTCTCCTCCCAACACGAGCTGGCCCTGCCTAGGCTACCTTCGTCCTCTCCCCACCGCTCTCCTGCCTTTCCCTCTTGCTAGAAAGCAGACAAAACCAGCCTGGCTGGCAAAGTCAACCGCAGCGAGTTCGACACAAGGATGGAGCGGCTGACTGAGATGCTCGAGGAGGTGCTGAGCCGGCAGACGGGCCAGGAGAAGGTCCAGCAACAGCTTAGTGAAGAGGTGGCCTCCAAGGTGAGGGGTGTCTCGTCTCTGCCACGCAAAACCTGCTCCTTCAGGGCTTGGCATCCCTCCGAGGATCCCTCTGCCAGCTGTCCCAGCCGGGGACCACCATGTCCCATCCCGGGGCAGCTGGCTGAGGGGGGGCACCTGTCCACAGCTGGACCGCCAGGAGCTGGGGGCTCTGCAGAAGCAGCTGGAGGGGCACTGGGAGAGCAACCTCAAGCAGCTCCAGAAGGGCTCACAGGCAGGGGCTGATGATGCAGCTGGCATTAAGAAGTGAGTGCAACGGGGACGGCGGCGGCTTCAGGGACACCTCGCTGCTGCCTGCGAGCTGCCTGCCTGTGTCCCCCCCAGGAGCTCACCCAGCCCTTTTCTCCCCACTCCAGCCCGCTGCTGACCCATTTCCACTGCCTGTCCTGCGACCGGCCCCTCGACATGTCGGTGCCTGGCCCGTGAGTAGCACCTGGCGCTGTGGGCGGGACGGGGGGGCGATGGGTGCTGGCAGTGCCCCGCTGTGCCAGGCACAGGGGTTCAGGGCTCTGCCTGGGGGGTCTGACCCTGCCCAGCCCCCTCGCGGCCCTGCCTGGCAGCAGGGGGACGCAGAGCCCTCCCCGGGGAGCAGGGGGTGCCGTGGGCTACAAGCCCATGGGTTTCAGGGCACTGCCCCGTCACCCATCTACGGCTCCTGCCCTCCCCAGGCACATCGTGACCATCCCATCCCTGCCGCCGCTGTCCCCCCGCCTTGCCGAGCACCCCCGTCCCATTCTCAAGCCAGAGCAGCAACAGCAGCACGACCACAGGTAGGGGACACGGGGACCCATCCCTGTCCCACTGGGGTGCAGGGTGGCCTGGCCCCGGTGAGGGAGAGCTCTTCCCCAGGTGGGGGCGCAGGGGTCCGGGCGGACCTGGGCAGGGCAGGGGAGCAGAGCTGTGCTGCAGAGGGTCAGCTGTGCTTACCCCGCCTCTGGGGGGTTTTACAGCCCCCCCTCGCTGCCCGTCTGGCCCAAGTCTCTGTCTCAAGGGCGCTGAAGCCACGTGCGATGAGTTGTGTCTGGTCTCAGCCTGACCTCGGGCTTAGGGAGGTCAGGTTCCTTCTCCGGAACAAGTTGCTGAAATCAAGCGCTGCAGCCGGGACAGCCCAGCTCCTGCCTCCTGCTGTCCTTGGCGTGGGGTGCAGGGACCTGCCACTGCCACGGCCAGTTCCCGGGGGCTGTGGGGAAAGAGCAGATCCAGCAGGATGGCCGGGGGGTCTCCTGCAGCAGGCGGAGGGGAGCCGGGAGGGACAGACCCCACCGGGGAGCAGCCCGTGGCCCCCTCCCTGGCGTAGCAGGCTGAAGCACGGGCTGCCACGGTGCCGGGCACTGAGCATCCGCGTACCCCGTCCCACAGGCAGCCGCCAGCCGAGGTCAAGTACCCCACCGTGCCGCGGAGCTGCGGGGGCCGCCACACTCTCACCACCCCGCTGCAGCGCCGCCAGGGCCTCCAGCTCCCCCGGCGCCTCCAGCCGCTCCTGCTCCCCAACAAGGTAGGGATGACAAAGGTAGGGATACGGCGGGGGCGACTGAGGCCGAGCCTCTGCGGGGGCGGCGGGGGCATCTGTGCCTCAGTTTCCCCAGGGAGAGCTGGCTGTGGGAGGGTTGCCAAGGGATGCCGAGTTCGGCCCCGTGGCTCAGCCAGCCCGCTCTCTCATTCCCAGTGCAACGTGGTGGACCTGTTGGCAAAGGACGGCTGCATGTCCAGGGAGCAGCTGGACAGTCCCGTGCTCACGGACAAAGAGGGTACGGCCGGGGCTGGCTTGGGGAGAGGATCCCATGGGTGTGAAGGGGCAGTGGGGAGGGCAGGGCACCCACGAGGTGCTGGGTTTTCCCCACCCGTGTCCCCCCCACTGCCCCCACCCCAGCTCACGCTGCTCTCTCCTGCCACCCCTGCTGCCTGACAGGGCCAGCACAGCACCAGCCCGGGCTGCACAAGGCAGCGGAGAGCAAGAGCGACTCGTCCGACTGCCACCTCCCTCACGCACCAAGGCCCCCGCGGGACAGACCCAGGAGCCGGGCAGCTGGGCAGGGACAGCTGCTATCCAGAAAGTGATTTCTTATTTAATTAATAAAAAGTCTTTGACCTTATTTTTTGTTGGGTTTTTTTCCCTTTTTTCTGGGCCATGAACAGCAGTCACAGGGACAGAAGGGGCATCCCCTTGATAAATCACAGCCCCCAGTTCCGCTCTCCCCCCTCAGAGCCCAGTGGGAAATACAGCAGGCAGTGGGCTTGTGGGCTCCTGTCGCCTCTGCGCGGGAGTTCTGCTCTGGGCTTCCCTGGGATGGTGACGCAGCTTTCTGCCATTGGGAGCCACGATGCAGATTTCAAGCGCTGTCATGGAACGGCGCTGGCTGCAGTGCTGCGCCTGCCAAGTGAGCGCCTCCGACGCACAGGAACACCAGGAGCGACACAACACACTCCCTTTTACATGGCACCGTGATTTATGATCAAAGCGCAACAAATTGCTGCGTTTCTTTGTCAGTGATGGAATAAAAGGACGCGGTCTTCTTTTGTAGCTCCAGCAAAACTCCAACCTTCAATGGTTTATCCTTGCAGAATAATGTTCCTTGATCTCTGTGCCGTGCTGACAGCTGCTCTTTGGGACCTAGCCATTCTACGCACCAGGAATGCTCCGCTCTTCCTAATTTGTCCCTTTTTCCAAGAAGTTCATCAGCAACTCCAACAGCCCACCCATCGCTGGCCTGGGCAATTACTTCCCAGTAGCGGCACCCCACAGAGAAGCTCTGGGAACAGGTCACTTGGCTGATGCAGAATCTCTTGGCGATGGCTTTAATAACAGTGGATGTGCATCCCTACTCAAAACAGAAAGAAAACCAACAGCCACACGATAAACTTTCACCAAAGTTCAATCCTGCAAATCAGCAGAAATCCTCAACCAAGCACCAATGACTGCATCCTGAGCACACGGAAACGTTTAACAGGCACAGCTGAGGAAACAGCCACGACAGACTCACGCGCTCCAGCGTGAAGGGGAAGGTACTTGCTACCTTACAGGACGGATCTTATTCCTAACCACAGTCTTACTAAAAAATGTGCCGATAATAAATGGGACGCTTCCCTCAAGAGAACTGACATAGTCACCCGTTCACTGGGACATGTTCTTGCACATTGATCAGCAAAAACACTTGTTTTATGTTTTCAGCTACCGCTGTAGTACTCTGTGTTGACTGTAAAAATAGTTCTGTAAAAATGTGCCGTGGTTTTGGCCAGATTGGCCGATCAGAACAACAGATGGCCCTCCCCCCACCCTCTCCTCAGGGAGGAGAGGAAGAGATAAGGAGATTTACGAGTTTAGAAAAAGAACTAAACTACTTTGATGAAAATAATAATAAATAAGAAAATAGTAAATAGTAATAGAATAATACAAATTAAAGAAAAAAGCGTACAATATATACAAAACCGTATCCAGCTCCCAGGATGACGATGGCGTCAGCAGCAGACACAGGGAAAGTCCCAGACTGGACTCAGCGACAGACAGGAGCTGAATTCCGGACCTAGAGTCAGGAGTGCTCGGATCGGGATCAAAGGCAGACGGACAGACAGGGTCCTCCTCAGACGTCGGCCATTGAAGAAAAAACGAGCCAGAGCCCCCTTTGCCCCTTTGATCCCTCAGCTTTTACACTGAGCGTGATGCAGATGGGATGGAATACCCTGTTGGTCAGTCTGGGGTCACCTGTCCCCTCTGCTCCTCCCTGCGGGTGGGACCCTGTGTATCGCAATGTTTTCAGTTAGCTGCATCATACAATAGAATGCAACAAATGTGGAAGTCGTTGACAGTATTTACCATTTAACCCAGGGTAAACAAAATTATGCATAAAGTAAATATATTCCTTTTCTGCCCTCTTCAAGTCTGCCCAAAGCATCGTTCAGTTTTCTTCTTCTTTCCAAGGCCAGAAGCCAGACTTGCTGCCATTTGCTGACTAGAAGGTTTGCCCGTGGATTCTGGGTTTCCATTTGCACCTGGGCTGCTGACAGATACGTGCCTGGTGCTGGGGAACGCTTTCCTGTTAAAACATGACAAAATGGGTTAAGTCTCACTCCGTTCAAACAAAACAAACATCACAGGAAGGGTACTTGACCTTCCTCAAACTACTCCTTCCTGTCCCAGATAACGAGCCCATACCCTGATCGGATTGCATCGGGTGGGATTTTTTGTTTGTATTATTTTACCATCGCTGGGGAAGGAAGGACCACGTGGTGCTTGAAGTATTTTTTGTGTAGTGGCTGCACTAGTGAAGCCACACAGGTTAAATTGAATCTTTGCAGACCTCCCAGAGAGCTGAAAGGTAAACAACCTGATTTTGGAAGCAGGTTCCACGGACGGGTAAGTATAAAGTACAACGGGTAAGCATATCTAGAAACGAAAAAAGCAATTTCCTCACTTGGTGATTCACTTTCCATTCGACTTCACTGAACACACTTCCTAACTGGATCCACATAAATGGATAAATGCGCGTCTCATTTGATTTAGTTCTTCTAAGCTAAGCACTGGAAGCTATTCGTTATTTTATTTTCCTAACAGGGCGAAAAAGAGGGATATTCACAGAAGCAGATGCATCTTTTCCCGTCCTTCCTGATGAGGCTCACTAGGAACAAGGTCTATTCTTGCCAAAGTTATTCCAGAGATGGACGTTTTTCCAGGCTACCACAGGATGCACTCCTGTGTGAACTTCCTAACCTATAAACTCCGTTTTACAAAAAGGAGGCAGATTCATTCATGTGTTTGCTGAACTCCTTCAGCACTGAAGGCAGATGAAACCACAAACGACGTCTGGACGCTTCTTCAGAATAAACCGCTTCCGTTAGATAAGAATATAAAAGGTTCATGGAGGGGACGCTGGATTTGTGACTTTATTTTTTTTGAGGGCCTGTTTCTAACAGTAGTTGCACAGGGCACGTAGGTATTTTCTCTGCTCAAGTTCCAACCGACCACACAAAAGGCTTCAGCAGCTGCAGAGCTGCATTACCACAAACAAGGAAAACGCCTTAATTATCCGTGTCCCGTCAATTTCAATCAATTCTCTCTACATCCAAAAGGGACTCTGAATACTTCTCACATCATCTGCAGGCCAAAAATTAAATAGCAGATTGAAAGGAAAGGAGGGGATTTAGGAGGTTATGTATTTGTAAGATACATAAATTGTATGTAACAAGAGAAGAAGATGGGGGCATGGACACCTTCCTAAAGTTGGCTGAGATTTTCAGAGAAGCATTCCATTCTTCTTGTTAGTTGGATCCAATTGGGATAAAATTCTGCAGAATTCAAAACAGCAAATGGCTATTTTCTGAGAAGGAAGAAACAAGAACGAAAGATGCGTAATGGCCGCATACATTTTGTGAGACCTGGCTTAAGCAGAACTAATCAAGGAGGTTACTGCTTCAGGGACAGCAGCAGGTTCAATAACTTTTAAGTTCCCTGGGTCAAATTAAGGTGAATAAAAGTGGAGACTAGGGTGAGTTGCTCCGTTTAGCTAAAACCTATGTCACTTGCATGGCACACGCAAAGGAAGGAAAGAATATGGAGGAGTAAGAGGAAAAATATTAGTTATTCCAAGCCTGCGTTTCAGCTATACTCTGCATCTTGAAAATCTCTAGAGAATTATTTACGGAGTGCTAAGTTTTACTGCAAGACTCATCACTCAGATAAACATCAAAGGAACATTTCGGTTAACGCTCATCATAATTACACACATGATGTTTGGCAAGTTCAATTTCAATAGCCCTGGGGTCTCCACCCAGAGGTTTCTGTTCATTCAGCAAGTCTTCTGTATGCGTCAGCCACGTCAGCAACTCATCCAGGGCGCGCTGGAACTGCCCCAAGGCGAACAAGGCACCTTCCAGCTTGCGCTAGAGGAAAAATAAAATTAACAAGGAAATGGTTTCACAATGCTATTGAATTGGCTTATGTTAGCATTAGTCACCACAATCCAGAGCAGCGTCCGTGCATCTGATATCATAAACCCAGGGAGAAACAGTCATCCAAGACAAGCAACAGCTTCGTACTCAGAGCCGAGGTTGCCATTCCCCTGTAAAGCCTCACACGCCAGGCTTAAATCCCTAATCTTCAGAGACCCCATGTAGCCAGAGCAGAGTTAAGCTGGAAGGTTCTCTCGTCGGAGATACGACAGTAGTTTTTTATCACTTACAACAGAATTTCAATAGAAATGCCATTTGCTGCATGATCTTTAAAACCTTTTCTTTCTTGTGAAAAGATTCAATTTATGAAAACAAAATACACTTCAAAGCACTGCGTCTTTAAATCCCTCTTTCACTTTGATAATTTAAGGAAAGAGCACTGAAACAGTTAAGGATTAAGTTGTGTCTTTTTTTTTTTTTAAACTGCTCAGTTCAGCAGCTAATATTACTTTTGCACATATAAACATGTTTTCAACCGCTACTTAAGATATCATCAACTAATGAAAATGAAATAAAAATGATTCAAGATGGCACTGCTGACAGAGGAAGTGACAAAAAATACTGCTTAGGGTTTAAAAACCACAAAAGCAACTCAATAAATTGTAAAATTCAAATTATATTATATATAGAATCATAGAATCCTAGAATCGCTGAGGTTGGAAGGGACCTTTAAGATCATCAAGTCCAACCATTAACCCACCCTGACAAAAACCACTTCTAAACCATGTCCCTAAGCACCGCATCTACCCTTTTTTTAAACACCTCCAGGGATGGTGAATCCACCACCTCCCTGGGCAGCCTGTTCCAATGTTTAATAACCCTTTCAGTGAAAAAATGTTTCCTAATATCCAATCTAAACCTCCCCTGACATAACTTGAACCCGTTTCCTCTCATCCTATCACTTGTCACCAGGGAGAAGAGGTCAGCCCCCATCTCTCTACAACCTCCTTTCAGGGAGTTGTAGAGGGTGATAAGGTCTCCCCTCAGCCTCCTCTTCTCCAGGCTAAACAACCCCAGCTCCCTCAGTCGTTCCTCATAAGGTTTGTCCTCCAGACCCCTCACCAGCTTTGTCGCCCTTCTCTGGACACGCTCCAACACCTCACTGTCCTTCTTGTAGTGAGGGGCCCAAAACTGAAGGCAGTACTCCAGGTGGGGCCTCACCAGTGCCGAGTACAGGGGGATGATCACTTCCCTAGTCCGGCTCACCACACTATTCCTGATACAGGCCAGGATGCTGTTGGCCTTCTTGGCCACCTGGGCACACTCCTGGCCCATATTCAGCCGGCTGTCCACCAACACCCCCAGGTCCTTTTCTGCCGGGCAACTTTCGAGCCACTCCGCCCCAATCCTGTAGCGCTGCATGGGGTTGGTATGACCCGAGTGCAGGACCTGGCACTTGGCCTTGTTGAACCTCATACCATTGGCCTCAGCCCATCGGTCCAGCCTGTCCAGATCCCTCTGCAGAGCCAACCTACCCTCAAGCAGATCAACACGCCCACCCAGTTTAGTGTCATCTGCAAACTTACTGAGGGTGCATTCGATCCCCTCATCCAGATCATTGATAAAGATATTAAAGAGAACCGGCCCCAGCACCGAGCCCTGGGGGACACCACTTGTGACCGGACACCAACTCCATTTAACTCCATTTACCACCACTCTCTGGGCACGGCCGTCCACCCAGTTTTTTACCCAGCGAAGAGTACACCTGTCCAGGCCATGAGCAGACAGTTTCTCCAGGAGAATGCTGTGGGAAATGGTGTCAAAAGCTTTGCAAAAATCCAGGTAGACAACATCCACAGCCTCTCCCTCATCCACTAAGTGGGTCACCTTATCATAGAAGGAGATCAGGTTTGACAGGCATGACCTGCCCTTCACAAACCCATGCTGACTGGGCCTGATCACCCTCTTCTCCTGCATGTGCCATGCAATGGCACCGAGGATGATCTGTTCCATGACCTTCCCAGGCACCGCGGTCAGGCTGACTGGCCTGTAGTTCCCCGGATCCTCCTTCCGGCCCTTCTTGTGGATGGGTGTCACATTTGCCAACCTCCAGTCAGCTGGGACCTCCCCGGTGATCCAGGACTGCTCATAAATGATGCAAAGTGGCCTGGCGAGCACTTCCGACAGCTCCTTCAGTACCCTTGGGTGGATCCCATCCGGCCCCATAGATTTGTGCACCTCCAGGTGCTGAAGCAGGTCCCTCACCATTTCCCTTTGGATTATAGTTCTGTAATTTCCAAACCAAAAGGAATAAATGTGTAAATTGACGCAAACATCATACACACTAAGAAGCTTTTCTCAAAAATCTAAGTCATGAAGAAAGCCCCCACCGTCAAGTTTATTTACCTGTCTATTGATGACTTTTTCTTCTAGGCTGTCCCACATTAGTTTGAGCTCTGAGACAAGGTCTTGAACTGCTGCTTGTCACTCTCCTCTGTTACCTTCTGCAGCAACAGCTCTGCCTGATGCCTCAGTCCTTCCATTTCCATCTGCCGCTGACAAGCTTCTGTCTGAAATTGCTACGGTAAATAGAAAAAGAATACACGTAAACTTATCACAAGTAGTGACCTTCTGGAATACAGCACAGTACAGCAGTATTTACAATACCAATGCATCCCTCTCAGCTTTCGTACGTTTGGGGCGTTGTCATCCAGGGTAAAAATGCTTGTAAGACACCGATCAATCACCCCAACGGTCGCAGCAAACTGAGAATCTGCAGCAGTGTCTTAATGGTCTAGCAGGTATTGCTAAATGTCAGAATGGCAAAGAGGGCTAATAGGAAAGTATTCTCCAACGATCTCTCTGGTCTGTACAAAAGGCAGAACGCATCTGGAGTCACTTCTAGCTCTGGGGGTTGTGATAACACCATCCTTGAAACTTCAGATAGAGTTGCTTTTCAGAAGACCTGAAAGCAAATTTTCTTCAGTAGAACACCCTCTCTGGTACATGCAACTGGGACAGCACTCTGAGCAACTCGCCTAGGTGTGTTCTTCTGAAGTACGTAAGATTATGGGTCATTTGAAGTTACATCATAAAATAGATAGACTAAACAACCTGCCCACAGCCAAAAAAAGTACAAGCGAGCCATGAAACCAAGGACATTACCTGATCGTTACACATCCCTGGTTTTTATATATTGCATAACAGCCTACCGACGTCAGGAGCATACTCAAGTCACAGATCCACAAAGACAGGTTTCTGAAGGTCTAAGTTAGCCTGAAATTTTGATTTTCAGCTTACTAATGTACTGGGAATGTTGTGATCTGTGTGAGCATTTAGGTAAAGCCTGTAATTGCAAAAGTGAAGCTGGGGAGGCATTCTTTCAGAGCCTCAAGGAAGCTGTTCACGGTAGAAACCAGAACACGTAAAAGTCACAGCAAAAGAACCCTGCACATAATAACCTTACAGCCTGTGAAAGACAAGGAATGCCACTACAAGTATTTCTCGGCTATCGGAACATAGTCACAAAATAAAATGTACTTTCACCAAAATTTGGAATAGATTTTAAAATTAAACACATTTTACAATGAAAAGTGTGCAATGAAATGTTATCTGAAATTTTCACACAGATTCTTTTCTACTAGAGGTTGAAAATTGCTTTTGACTCTTGAAAAATACAGAAAAACACTAAACACCACAGGAAAATGCAGACCAATGAAAATAGAAATGAAATAAATTGCTCGTTCATACCTTAAGTTCCTCAGTTTGCTGCTTCGCTGTCTCCAGACCTGTTCCAACTGGGGACATAGATGCCAACCCGCTGCCAGCAATGTCCACCCAGTCAAACATTGCCTGAAAATCACAGTATGAAATTGAAGCATGAGCAGAGAAATAGTGTCAGATTTCAAAGTCGCATTAAGTAAAATACCAGAATTTTTTACTCCAGAGAACAAGATTGCTATGCGCTTTGAAAACAAAACAAAGCAAAACAAAACCAAACAGCTTCCTCCAGCGGAACCTAGGGGTTTTTGCAATACAAGGGATCCAGTATTAACTAAAGTATTGCACGTAATGGTTACGAGAATGTACATGCTGCAAGACTGAACCCCTATTAGCAGCAATATCCTGCCAGTACTATTCATGCGGACTAGTACTCTACTTCTGGAGTAAAATCAGCAATTTTTATGAATACCCCGTAAGGTAAATACAAGACAAACTCTGTTCCGCACTCCGTCGGAGCAAAGATGGAAGGTGGTAGCTGAATGATAACACACTTTAAATGATGATGACAAAAGAACTTCTGTTGAAGGATAACGGTATCTGTATCAGGAAGATGGAACGCGACCCATTCAGTACAGATTAGACAGTGATGGCCAATACCTGAGCTTGACTGAATCTCCTCAGGATAAGGCAGTTGGAACTTCAAAAAACAAATGAAGTCTCCCCAGATCTGAGGCTTTGTGGGTACTTCCCTTACTCCTGATATAATGCAGAACAACCTCAAGAACACTCCAGTTAAAGATTAAGAACACCTATAGCACTCTGGGCAATTCATTACATAGAGGAAAAAATACCTCTGCCAGGCCCTTTTTCCTCCTGCCTGTTATCTGTGATTCATGACGGAGAAGGGCTTAGGACGGCTTCTCAGAGCTGCCCACTGCTACACAACTCCTTGGGAAAAGGAGAACTAACCCCCCCAACACGCTCAACAGGGTGAGGCAGCTGTAGCTAACAATCTGCCCACAATACTTTTAATATTGTCTATTGAAATGAGCGTAAGGCGGCAGTTACATACAGTTCTTGTACAAAGTACCAAGCTTGTAGGATGCACAACGTGCAGCCCCAGGAAATACAAAGCTCTTAAAGCAACGGCAATGTTCCTAATGTAACCCTACAAGTCAACCTCTGGGCAGTATGAAAATAAGAGACCTTGGAGAAAAATCATAGCCAGGGTGCACCGGAAAACAAGATGTTACATTATTATTAAGATGTGTTCTGCTGCTCGATCTGCACCGAACACACAAGCAACTGCCCTCAGTGTCAGGTGAAACTCTGTTTTTAAAGATCCAATGAACCAAGACAGACAGTAATTCCACTGGGCAAAAAGACAGCTTTGTGAAATCTGACCATGAAAACCCTTCTACTGTTTCCATCTTCCAGCCATTCACTGACAAAAGACATGAGGCCTGCCACTCAGCCAAAACTTGCAAAGGATAGGCAAAAAAATGAAATAAAATACAGCACATGTAGAGAAAAGATATCTTAAAAAATCACTGGAAAGTTTACCTACTGATTTTAAAAGTGAATCATCTTCCAAAGTATTGTGATTGGATAAATTACGCTAAGAATGATGGTCCAGTATGTCTATATTCTTAGTATAATTACGCGAAGAATTCCTGTAATGGTCCAGTAACGTTATGTTAATATTTTGGGCTTAAAATAGTCAAACTGAAATATTTCACTTATAAAAAAGGTGGAATAAAATTGAAGTTCTTTCACTGTCCTCCACTCAAAGAAAACAGCTGCAGGTGAGTATACGGACCTGTATTCTGTTCCTTTCGGATCATGGAAACGTGTCACACCTTCAACTCGCCTATTATGTTACGTACTGACTGCCACCAGGAAATGTGAGCAGGATTACTATAAACTTGTGTCTTACCAATAAAGGGGACATCAATTTTGAATCTATACATAGAGGAGTATATGAACAACTACATGCAGAAAACAACAGATTTAGTCTTTAATGGAAGAAAAACCTCCAACCCAACCAACCCCGAGGAAAAATATCTGCCTACTGAAGAAAACAGTCGCTAGAATCAGTGACACATGTCACCTTCCCAATCACGTAACATTTTTGACTACAACCACATTAAGTCCTATTGACTCAAGATTGGGTTAGGTGTATCACACCATCTTACCTGCAGTCCATCTCGGTATGGAACAGCTGCCTGCAGAGCTTCAAGAAGCTTATCTGCCTGGTCTTTCCTTGTTTTGCTTAAGGCATCCCAGGCAGAATTCAGCTGCAAATAGGTGAAATTCACTCCAATGGACAAAAGAATGTTACTGCTGCTGTATAACGTGCGTTCACTCATTATTCACTCATCAATAACACCAATAAACTAAGCATGAATAGTTCATATTAATTCCATGTTAAAACTCTTGTTCTCCTTATCCCTGCATAGTTACTTTCCTTCAGAATGCACTCGACGTTCTGGATGGCAAAAGCTGTAAAATTCAATACTGATTATTGAATAGTTTCATTAACCTACGGATTACAGTCAATATGGGAAATAGTATTATTAAATCATTTGGAACTGCATCCTTATCAAAAAGGTAGCTTAAAAGAAACACACTGCTGAACACTGGAGAAACTGTCAGTACTCTGTAGTCATCCAAGCAGCATTGTCTCAGTCAAGATGTCGCACTTGGCATAAACCAGATACGTTTCAAATTTATTCCAGCATTCCTATTGCAAAAAGTAGCCATCTATTGCATTCATCAGTGACTATTTCCACAAAAAACCTTTGTCTTTTACAGAACTTTTAACCCATAAATCAATACAATAAAATTGTCTATACATTCTAAACTAATACGAGCCAAGATCCACTTACTTGAAAAGCAAACCTTACGTTATCATAAAAGCTTCAGGGGTATCTTACATTTGCCGCAAAATGTCTATTTGCAAAATGTGTTGGGGGCAGGGAGGATATACCAATTTCAGCTGAACAAGCACCTGGCGTAGCAGATCCAAGCACCTGCATTTCCCGTACCTCATCTATGCTCTTGTGGACAATAGGTTTGTCAGGCTCTCCACAAGCAGCTCCAAGGTCAGAGCCAAGGCTCAGAACTGTTGCTAGTTCCTCTTGCAGTCCATCAATTTCGTCTTTAGCAGCCTACAAAGAGAAAAAAAATCAATGCTGCTCACACTAACTTTAATAATCTATGTACAGCTTGTTTTCAAGATAGGACATGGCAGGATTCGGCCTGTGGTTTCTTTAAAGTCCCTTGGACTTACAATCTGACGCTTAAAACACAAGCATCCCTTTGCAGGGTCAGAGTGAAATCACCTGACACCAGTCTAAATTAGAACAATGGCTTATGATGTCACTTTGCATGAGATGAAAAAAAAATAAACAGGAAGTTTTCAATTAGATTTCTTTAATCAGAGTGTTTTCTTTTTCAGAGGTTGTCAGTCACCCCTCAAATCTTTAACTATCAGCATGAATAGAGCATGAACAGGCTTAGAGCATAATACATAGAGCACGATACATGCGTACACCTTTCATTTAGATGTTCTCTATTACTCAGGGAATCTCAAGTATGTATCACTTTCAAAAGTCTCAGTGACGTGCTTTTTATATACGTGTTTATAAGCAGATATGCAAATATAAGGACAGGCACCTGTTCAATGCTCATTGCAATTCAGAACTGGTACATGTTATTTACCACAGACTCTCGAGATATCACTATAGTAAATTCCTACACAATTATCCCTCTTGGTCTCTAAAGGAATAGCCTCCTGTGGTTATTTCATAGTAAGTCTCTCTTTTCTCCGCATACCGTAAATAACATACTTTAAGTTAACAAAATACTTTCTACTGACCTCAGTGTCTTCTTGCTGTTGCTTGATTACAGATGGGTCAACTCCAGGTCCCTCCAGTTCTCCAATGAGCTCCTCAGTATCTTTAATAGTAGCTGCAAGAGCCACGTGACTACACCACAACTTTGCGGCTAGTTTCATTACATCGAACAATTTGGCCTCCCTCTTCTCAGTCAAGGTCTGGATGTCTTCCCAAATGAGGACCATTTGGTCTAGTTTATCTTGAACAACTAAACAACAGAGGAACTAGATTACTACCTTGGCAAACAATTCTTAGCCAAAAATCTCTCTACAGTTCTACAGCAGAAACATATGGGTATCTTTTAAAATTTAGACTGTAAAATTGTTTCTTTACAGGACGACTCATAACCTTAAGTGGAAACAACCACCACAACCTTAAAAAATAAAAGAAAGGTCATATCCACAATGAATTATTTTAAACAAATACTTTGCTTTTATACATCTTCTCCAGCTTCTCCAGGAGAACACAATCCCCAGAGCAGTGGTCATCAGAAATGAAGATTTTTATATGCTGCAGCTTGCTGCATTTCCACTACATGAAACTTTCCTCCATCTATTACCTTTAGCAGATATGTCCTTATCGGCTCCTTCTGAGCGAGCAATCATTTCCTTCCCTCTCTGTTTAAGCGTCTCCTACACCGGCTGAAGTCTTTCCAGATCCACTGACACGTTCTTATTTTCACTGATTTGCTCTTTAATCTTCTCAACCTCTGCTGAGGTTGAAGGTGGCTGCCTCAGACGTTCAGCTGTGCCTTTCAGACTCTCAAGAGTCGAATCTATCTTGTCATGAAACTGGTAGGGTGGTAAAGGACAGAAAGAAGTGGCAGAGAAATTAGGAAAAAAAAACAACTGAAAAATGGCATTTGAAATTCTCTTGGAAAAAGGTACTTTAAAATAAACATATTTAACATCTCTAGCCAACAGACGTATGTGCCACTTGCAAGACTGCCCTTCGTGGTTCTTCCCCTCTCTCAATATCTACATTACAAAACAGAGAGCTACCCAGGCTTTAAACACCACAATTAAGAGACGCACTGGAAAGGTCCAGGCAATACCCTCGTAGGACGGATGATTGATTACAGGCAAAATATCAGATGCTAACTATGCATATGATCTTGGCAACAGACACTCCCCATATCTAGTACCTATCATGACAGAAATGGCAACAATATTCCAGGCATGTGCATAACACCACTGCATATATACTTTTCATGGTGATATTTGTCACTTGCCTCAAACCCTTCCATTGAAGAACATCACAGAAAGAGGTACTGGCATTGCTAGAATATGAATTCAAATTATCCTTGCTTTAAGAAGAGAGAAGTAGCACAAGGAAGAGTCAAAGGAACCAGTGAAAAGGAGAAAAGGACAAGGAAGGCCGATTAGGAGAGACTATCAACCTAGTTTAGCAGCCTCCTCTCTGGCCACCAGACCCCTCTGTCTTCACAACAGCGCTACTTCTTAATTGACACAAAGTTTAGCAAGTAATTAATAAGTAAATTAAATCTGATCTCAGCTGTCTACTCCCTCTCATCATCCACCCCCTAAGTAAGTCAAAACTGTGCATAAAACTTGTGGAAGTGAAAGGTCACAAGGTGCCTTCCAACTTGCCGAAGGATTTGGGTTTTGTTGACTCACACCCGTAGATCTGACAAAAGGGAAAGGTTTCTTGTGGGAGTAGCCCCATCCTTCCCTCCACTTTTATTTATTTTCTCAGCTCATTCCTCCCTTTTCAGGAAAATCCCACTGTCTTGTGAGGCACTGTCCCTCCCGGTGCTGTGAACTCCACGCGTTTCTACCCTATAGCCCCTGTGCAGGAACATGAGAGGCACATGCTCTGTTCCGCTCAGCTCAGACTTTGTTTAAGTTAATGAAGGCACAGAAAAGGGCCTGTGTCAGTCTCAGTGTAAATACATCCTCTTGTCTTCAACTAAGCTTCTTCCCTTAACAAGACATCCTGATACTGGCTCGCTTACTTGCTCCTCCCCAGAGGAGGAGAGGTTGAGAAGATTGACAAGACACTGACCATGACTCTCAGCAGCCCTCTGAGGGCAAAACAGCAATGAAAACACAAACCCCCGTGACTCTAGCTCTTACCCAGAATGTAACTCCTTGTACACCCTGTAGCAAGAAAAATAATGTTGATTAGCCGAGAAGAGGCAAAGGTGAAACTAAGAGCAGCCTGAAGTTTTTTAGAAAATAATTTTGTGTGGTTTATTTCTGTGCACAAATAGATGATTTGACACAAGGCCCACAAGAGTGCACATTTCTGGGTCCAAACCTTACGCTAGTGCTCTGCCCACGGCTTAGTTCAAACCAAACTGACTGCGTGCTACTCACACAGAACCGACTCTATGAATTCCATGACTGGGAATAAAGACAGGCATCAGTAAATACATCAGAACAGAAAGGTAAGTGAATACAGAAAACGGTTTTCCATTCACATTCAGAACCTTTTTTTTTTTTGAGTAGAACAATAAATGACTTGATCTTCTCTACAATCTACTATTGGGTAAACAATTCCAGTAAACAAGTATTCCAGATCAGATTACCTGTTAAAATTGCCTGACAATAATGTTCTACTTAACAAACAAATCCCAGCTAATGGCATAGCCCAGGGAAAATGCAAAAATAGAAGCTCATCTGAAGGGCCTCTCATGCAAGCAGAATGATTGGGGGGACAATCCTGTAAGTAAAGCAAGCATGATTTGGCTCACAGTGACTGATCAAGCTAGTTTGTAAAGCTCATGTTATATAGCTAGTCTTAATAGAGCCTGTTTGTTCATTGTGGACATAACAGGAAGACAAATGAGTGAACCCACTGTTTACCAGTACATAATAGTGGCATATCTTCATTAGCTGGTCACAGAGTAAAACTCTGAAGCCAGGGTTCATCCTATCTAACTGGAGTTGCTTAATTGAGGCAGCTAAAAACACCCCAAACCTAGTTACTCTGTGCTCAGCAGGGAGAGAGAGGTCTGTCCAGTAGCCACGTGGGTTTGACCTCACTGCACAGTGCGAGCTGCACACTCAGCCTGGGGCCTCTGTGCAGAAGAGAGAGAGAGAAACCAAGAGGCCCAGGGAGCAGGAAAGAAGGGCGACGGGGAAAGTAGAGGGAGAGGAAGGATGACAGAGAGAGAGAGGGACTTGGAGAAAAGAGAAAGGGCGACAGGGAGCCGAGCACAGCAGGAGAGAGGAAGGGAGGTACAGGGAGGCGAAAAACAGGACCCAGAGGGAAAGGGGAAGGGCAGGGAGGAACAGGGAGGCAGAAGAGGGCTGACAGGAGCCCAAGGGCCCAGGACTCACCGCAGCTCCCGGCTCTGCAGATCTGTCCTGTCGGCCTGTGCCAGCCTCCCCTCAGCCGACACAAGATGGCCGCCGGGAGCCCTGTGCCGGGTCCACAACTCCCAGCGTGCCCCGGGGCGCCCCCTCCTGCCCTCTGACCCCGCGGGAACCATGGCCGCCTCCCCGGGGCTGCCCTGGCCCAGGGCCAGGCCCTGGAGCACGGCTGGGGCCGGGAGGAGGAGGTCAGGGAGGGAGAGAAGGTTGGGAGAGGGCGGCGGGGTGGGGGGAGAGGGCGGCGGGGTGGGGGGAGAGGGGCGGGAAGGGCCAGAGGGCCGGGGAGAGCAGGGGGAGCTGGTCAGGGAGGGGAGGGAGGAGAAGTGCTGGTGAGGAGCGGGAAGAGATGGAGGGCAAGAGACGCTGGTTAAGGACTCGTCTGCTGCGACATGGCTCAGGACCACACCAGGGCCAGCAGTGCTGCTTTCTGCATCCCGTGGGGGCGCTGGGCAGAGGGACGGGTTGGCAGGTCCCGGCACGAGGTACGTGTGTGGGACGTCAGGGTGACTCTCGCCTGGTTTTTCCCAGCAAAGCCCCAGCCGGTGCCAGCCCCGAGCTGCAGCCCCGGGGCCGAGGCTGCTGGAGCCGGGCATTTCTGCAGGTGCTGCACCCTGCTGTTGGCTGCCCTGGACTTCTGCTTTCTGCCAGCTCCAGGGGAACCTGCTCCCCAAAGCTGTCCTGACCCACATCCGTCTGCAGCTCGTGTGTGGCATCCGCATCACACAGCGGTTTGGGGGTGGCAGCTCTCTCTTGTAGCACCCCGGGACTGGGGGCCGGGCAAACCCCATCTCTCCCTTTCGATCTCTGCCCCCAGGGAGACCAAGCGGAGATGTACCGTGTGCTGGAGAGCATCCTGCAGGGAGGCGACGGCCGATGGCAGAGCAGCGCGGAGAGGCGCCTGACAGCAAAGGTGCCCGGTGGCCGCAGAGGAGCCCAGGTGAGCTGATTCTTTTGGAGGCCACCAGGGCAGCCTTCCTCCGCCCCTGGTTTTGGTGAGCGATGGAGCAGTGCAGAGCCGTCCCTCAGGCATGCAGGCCTCAGGAGGGCTTCCCAGTGCCCCAGTGAGAGATCCTGCTCCCAGGAAGCGCCTCCCCATGGAGCAAAGGCCATATCCAGCCACCCGGCACTGGGTACGGCTGCCCCAAGGGGTGTCTCAAGGAGGACGGGGTCGTCCGTCTGATGGCTCTGACACACAAATGGTGAGCTGAAGCCCCGTGGCCATGGCTGGCTGGGTCAAAGTCTCCGAGTTTAGTGACGTTTGGTGAACTCCTGCACTAAGTATCGCATGACTTGAAACATCCCTGAAAAAATGGTGGAGGTTTGTCTGCGTGTTCTGCATGCTTCTGGATGCTAGACTGTGGCTAGGAGGGAATGTGCTTAGTTATCTCTCAAAGGGAGACAAAAGAAGTGCCTAAGTAAGGGTCAGCGTACCTCTTCAGAGCTTTGGCTGTTTAAATGTTGACCTGAACTTCTACAGAAATGGTAAAACGCTTGCACTTTTCTTCTCTTTAGTTCCTGCGTGGGTACAGGGAAGAAGGCAGCAGACGTACACATTAGCTAAACCCCCTTCTTATTGCCAGCCGTAAAGGCGCCTCTCGGCTGGGAGCCCGAGAAGGACCCCGTGTTACAATTCTTGCTCCCTTATGTGCCACCCTAAGGCGATTCACATATGCATTGTCACAGTCTAGGAAACCTATTGGCCTTGGCCATGAGGTCGCCTGTTACCATTCACTTTGGAGGAGTTGTTGACGTGACCCGCTTTGCAAGCACGCTTAATTCATATTTAGTAGCTGAGTTTGCAGTCTTTCGTTGCACCTTGGCGGCTTTCAGCTCATTTCCGTCTGCTTTCTTGTAAAAATAGACCCACTTGCATAGGTGAGCTCACTGCTGGTCAAGTTCTCTTGCGCGTGTCTCAGAAGCCATCTTTACCGAGGAGCTTCTTCTTTGTAGCCCAATGTGCTGGTCAGCTTTTTCAGCAGGGCTAGTTCAGAGCCTACGCGGCAGGACACAGCTGCTGCCTGAAAAGTTTGCCTTCTATCCCACAGGAGCTTGATGGTGAAAGCGCCACTTCTAGCTTTGCGAGGGAGAGAGGGAGGACCAAAGCTCCCTGAGCTTTGTTGGGCTGAGCTGGCCTTCGGGATAACTCGGCTCCTTCCTTTGCCACTTGCTCGGCTACTTTTTTCCAGCCAGTGATGGTTTACTGCCCACTGCTCCTCAACGGCCATCCTCTTGCAAAGGTAATTACGATTTGAGCTTTAGGACAGATGGTACAGTAGGTAGATACGGGATCAAAGTATAGGCTCAGTACAGGCAATGTGCAGCCTCCAACCCTGGGGCCAGTGGGGAGGCTGATACCCCTTCTCTGCACCCAGGAAGTTCCTGTGCTCCTCGGAGGGGCTGGGAGCGTGATATGAATGCCCAGAGCTCTGCAGCACCATGTAGTGGGCACTGCTGTAGGGCCAGCTCAGACTGGGCTGTTCTTCTCATCTGCACCAGGGAGAAGGCAAAGGAGGTGTGGAGATCTGGGAGGGTTTGGACTGGGCTAGAAAGTTCCCGGGAGAGGAATACACTGATGTTCAGCAATGCTGTGTGAATGTGCAGGGTGAGGACTCACGCCAGTGGGTTTGTTGTGCAGAGCCAGCTCTTGGGAAGGGAGCTGAGACACACGGGCACAGGAGAGAGCAGGCTGGTCCGTGCCCTTGCTCACAGGGACAGACTGGGAAGATGTCCCAGGGACAGGAGAGAGCAGGCTGGTCCATGCCCTTGCTCACAGGAACAGACTGGGAAGGTGTCCCAGGGCATTTGTACCCCCCCCAGCCTCTCACACCAACAATTTCCAGCTCTGGCTGCTATCCCCAGCTTATGGATGAGTTGTGCTCTGTAGCCATCTCCTTCCTCCTGCTGGGCCTGTCAGTTCTGGCCTCTGTCCCGATCCAGACCCCAGCAGACCCCAGAGCAGGGCTGTCTGAGAGCTCTGCGTGGAACGTGGCTGGGGCTGGGCAGGGGCTGGGTGCTTCAGGGGCCCTGCCAAAGCAGGAGGACCGTGGTGGGACAAGGGCCTGCTGTAGGGACCATGCTGGAGAGATGTTTCCCAGCCCTGGATGCACCCTGCCCTTTGTGGTGTTGGCAGAGAGGGGCTGTGGGGCTGCATGTGGGGCAGCGGGGCAGGGCTGGCACAGGGGAAGTGGGGATTAACGGGATGCACCCAAGGGTGCTGGGTGAGCTGCCTGGTGTCATTGTAAAGCTGCTCTTACGGCCTTTGAAATGTCAGGGTGATGAGGGACGGTTCTGACGACCGGGGAGGCAGACAGGGCAGCCATTTTCAAGAAGGGCAGGAAGGACAGCCTGGGAAAGTACAGGCTGGTGAGCCTCACCTCAGCCCCTGGGGAGGCGATGGAACAAATCTTCCTGCACGCCAGTCCCAAGCATACAAAGGGCAAGATTTGAAGGAGCCAGCATGCATTGAGCAAGCTGCCCGGCCAGCCTGATTGCCATCCACAACAAGATAAATGGCCACATCCACAAGTAGGAAGCAGGGAATTTTATGTACTTGTGCTTTAGCAAGGCCGTTGACACAGTCACCCCTCGTCTCCTTACAGGCAAACCGGTGAGACCTGCGCTGGAGAAATGGACCATAGCGGGGGTGGAAAGCTGGCTATGACAATCAGGCCAAAAATGCTGGTTCCTTGTGACGTCCCTCTGTTACCAACACCTGGCCTGCACAGTTTAACCACTTGATTCATAGTCTGGACAAGGGGACTCAGCACACTGTTGGACAATGTCAAATTGAGGGGCCTGCCTGAGAAACCTCATCGAGTTGCCTCCGCACTGAGCACAGGGCTTGGGCTAGATGACACCCACAGATCTCTCCTTCCCTAAGCAACTCAGCCAGCCAATGAATCATTCCGATGAGAGCGCTGGAAAGGCAGGAAAAGCAGACGGAGAAGAAGGGACAGAGACACAGGAGAAGAGAGATAAACTATGTGAATAAAAATAGAGCAGTTCCTCAGAATCCAAGTGGATAGTAGGAAATGGTTTTTGCTGAACAACCGTACCTGTCTCTCTCACACACAGACAGAACTTCCTGCAGACAATGGAAAGGAACTGTGTCTGGATGGTCTAAAAACTCCTTTGAGAAGTGCCTGTAACACAGGTGTGATGAGATTTGGCTATTCTGAGCATTTCACTGAAGCTGGGCCCCTGCTTCCCTCCATCAGGCGAGAGCTCTTGAGCGTGCGACTCGCTCCTTGCAAACAGTCAGGAGTAACCTGGCCAGTTCTGGGCAGGGAGTGTTTTGGGATGCAATGGGCTCCGTGTGGGACAGACGGGTGTCTTGTAACGGGCTGGGTCTGATTATAAGGGAAATGTTTAGAAAATGTCAACAAAACAAAACAAAAAAGAAACTAAGAAGAAGTTCTAAAGGAGAGAAAAGAACTTACCCTTCTGGAATTACAGTCCTCTGTTCTCATCACCCTTCTTTGGTTTAGTTATGTTTTAATGTTGCAGACTTAGAGGGGCGATTTGGTGTGCTGTCTCCATTTGGAAGGGAAAGTGATTTTCAGATGGTCAGATGGGATGCATTTAACGGGACACAAATGTCCTCAGCTGTAGGGACCCAGGTGCCTCTTGCCAGTGCAGAGGCCGTGAGACCCTCTGCCCAGCCTCCCTGTGCAGCTGCTGGGGGCTCTGGTGTCCCTCAGCTCTCATGTGCTGGCTGCCAGTCCCAGGCAAATGCATCAGGTAACTGGGGCGTTGAGCAACTGAGGTCTGCCTGAGAAGCTGAGGAATTGTTTTCCACATTTAAAAAAATAAGAGCACATTTTCACCAGCCGAGATGATTGAATACGTTTCATAAAATGAAGATGTTTTCCCATGATGCCAAAAAGGGCATTTTCAGGAAGTGTATTAACCTCAGGACAAGAAATTAGCATTCTCTGGAGCACTGTGTTATATTTTTTATCAGGCTGCATCACTTTGTACTTTTGTTTGAGCATAATTAAGAAAAACACTTCCGTGCCTGTGTGCAGCCCGTTCTCTAAGAAAAGCAGGTGGGAAGTGGTGCCCAGGAGCTGTAACATTCAACTACAGATTTCCGTGGGAAAAGGTTAGATTTTAACATTGTGATGTTAAAATCATGGCCAGGTGGCCACGGAGAGAAATGGCGGGGTTGGGGCGGTGAGGAGGAACTGTCTATACGGTGTTTGCCATCAAGGAGACAGCTTTTCCTACATGTCCAGAGCTCCTTAGGAGGCACCCTGGATGAATATCAGCTGAAGAATGTTGGCAACACTTATTCTGTCAGCTGGCAAAAAAGAACGCAAAAACAAACCAAAAATCTCAAAAAGTCCTTTCCCTTTGGATATTCATTGAAATCTCCCTCTTTAAAGTCCTGAAACCTCTCCAACTGGCTGTACAAGGCATGAAGACTTGAAGAATCTTATGGGGAAAGGCATGGCTCATCAGAGCTTTTTGCATTTTAACGACCATGTGATGTATTTGGTGCTGACTCCCATGAACCTAAGTTACTGTGAGGAGAGTGAACAAACCACTTGAGAAGTTAAAGTCAGATGGCTCTGATGCTGAGTCAACCTCTGATATGTTCTGTCAAGGAAAGGTCCATTTTAATGACATCAGAAGCACCCACACAAACCGTACACCGGCTCCTTCCTAAAAGCTACACAGGCAGTGGGGAAATCACAGACCATGTTCCTGCTCCTGCCCTACCAGGTACGCGGGCAGCAGTGACTTCACCAGCTCCTACACAACCCATGGGCCTCTTCCTGGCCTATCAGCTCAGCGGTCACAGGTGACCTTGCAAACACCTACACAAGATGGGGGCTTAGTCCTTGCCTACCAGCTTCTCAGGTACCTGGGACCTCAAAACACCCAGCACAAGACATGTTTCTCCTGGGCTCCTCAGGCACCAGTGACATCGCAGAGACATCCACAAGCCAGGTGACAGCTCCTGGCCTCTCGTGAGGCAGTGACCTCACAGGCACCTACACGAGCTGTGCACCTGGGCCTGCCTTATCAGCTGCTCAGCCAAGAGTGACATCACAAGGACAAGCCCGAGCCACGTGTCTCCTATCAGCTACACCAGCACCAGTGACCTCACCAGCCCCTACAGGAGCCCTGGCCTTGCTCCTGCTCTATCAGCTACTCAGGCACCAGAGACCTGACCCCCACATCTCCCCCTGCTTGCTGTCTGCTCACCTCTGAGATACGACTCCTCACAAGCTCCTGCACAGACCAGAAGCCTCCTCTTGGCCTGTTGGCTACTCAGGCAGCAGCTCCTCACAAGCACATACCAACCTATTTGCTGCGTGCTCGTCTTTTGGGGGGACCCAAGCCAGTACTGACCCCCCTCTCCGTCACTTGCTCACCCCTCCTAGAAGGGGGCCGTAGCCCCTGGGCATGTTCCAGCGTGTCCGTGCCCCACCACCTTTCGGGCACCCCTCCGCCCTCTTGAATTCCCCCCAGCCCACCCTGTCAGGGCTTGTTCTGCAGCCTGGTAAAGTGGGGGGCCCCCACCCGGCCTTTTCCTTCTGCTTCCGTTCACATTTAAACTGTAATTCTTCACTACACTAAATCTTACTGAAGAAGGATTTATTCAATTTAAAATGATGGACAAACCACAATGGTGGCCCCCGTGCATGCAGGGGAAGGGCCTTCCGGATCTGATGCACTTCCGGGTCTACCCAGCCGGGGTGGCCGGTGCTGGCAGCCAATCAGAAGAGAGCAGAGGCCCGGTAGAGGAGAGGGGGCGGGACTTCTGCCGGAAGCTGGTGGGCGGGGCAGCTGTCAGGCCGAGTGGCCATCAAGAATAAGGTGCAGGGCCCCAAACCTGAGGCAAAGGCTCAGGGAGGCAGCGATGGGAACCAAAGGTGGTCAGTCACGCTGAGGGATGGAGGCGTGTGAGAGGGGGAGTGTTTATTCCAGCAAGGTCATCTGCGCGGGGACCTTGTTAATGGGGAAACGGGGAGAAAAAAGGGGAAAGCAGAAGCAGAGTGCACTGAGCCACAAACTTGAGAAAAGAACCATGGAGTCCATGGCAAGAAAGAACTTTTGCCAGTCCCAGGAATTGGTGGGCCATCAAGAAAGTCCAGGTGGCACCTCCAGGAAGATCCAGTGGCCGTTTGAAATGAGAACGTTGTGAGTCAGAGGGAGCCTGGTCTGGGAGGGATGCGGGAATGAATAGAGCTGTGCAAAGCCCTGAGGGACATGCAGCGGAAGGGGGAGCAGGGAGGAACCAAGAGGGGGGAGGCAGAACATGGTGTAAAAGAGGCCAGTTGCATGTCAGACTGGATTGACCGGGAAAGGGATGGAGGTTTTAGGAAGAGAGAAGGGCCAGGGGCTGCTGGTGTGTTCGGAACCCACAGGGAAACGGCTGTGAAATGCTTCATAGGATTTGGGGTGTGTTCCTCTAAAGAAGTTGTCATGGTCGGTGGCCCAGCTGAAGTGCCTCTGTACCAACGCACGCAGCCTGGGGAACAAAGAGGAGGAGCTGAGCACCCTTGTGCAGCTGGAATCCTCACGGCTGGGGTTTGCTACAGGCCACCCGAGCAAGAGGAGCCTTTTGACGAAGCGTTCTTACTTCACCTCCAGGAAGCACCACACTCAGAGGCTGAGATCTACTGGGGGACTCCAGTCACCCTGGCAGCTGCTGGAAGAGCATCCCATGAAGCTGTAATCAGTGCAGGAGACTCATGGAGTGTGTTGACGAAGGGATTGAGGGCAGCCCTGCAGAGAAGGGCGTGAGGATGCTGGGGCTGGAGTAACTGAACATGAACTGGCAATGTGCGCTGGCAGCCCCGAACCATGCTGTGATTCTATGATTCGATGTCTCTATGACCTACACCCAAGGGAGCACATGGCAGTGGTGGTTACCCAGCGGATGTTACTCCAAACCTGAAGTGATCTCGGGAAACTGAGTTTCCCACAACAGGACACTCCTAGGAGTAGCTGCTGGCACTTGTGCTCCCTCAAATTCATCTCATCACACACATGAAATGTGTATTCCTAAGTCTGTGATGCAAGAACAAACTTCTGATGCAGTCATTTTGTGTCCCTCCATGGAGGGACAGAGCAGCTCTCTGAGCTGAGGTGAGTGGCTGCTGCTGCAGCTGTGAGGGGCTGGTTGGTGACGATTACCCTGGGGCAGGTTCCCCGGGGTGTCCAGGGACCGTGGCACAGAGCAGGTCCTGCTCTGCTGGTCCTTCCTGTCTCTCCAGAAGGCCTGGCTGTGTGAGAACACTGCTGTGTGCACCCAACCTTCACACTCACACAGCTGAGCTCTGCACTGGTGTTTTCCTCTCCCGAGCACTTCCCAGCTCAGCCCAGGTAAAGCCAAAGCTGCGTGTGTAAGCAAAGCAAAATAAAGCATTCATTCACGGCTTGATTTTCTGCTGCTGCCTTTATTTTGTTTCAAGTATGGAGGGAGTCTGGCTTCTCATGTACATCAGGTCATTGGGCAAGAAACAACACCTGAATGCTTAAGAAGTGAGATTAGGAAAAATATTATTGGAAGACTAAAAAAAGAGCACGAGAGAAAAAAGAGAAACAGAGAAAGAGAGGAAGGAAAGCAAGGAATGAGAGCAAGGAAGGAAAGCAAGGCAGGAATAAGGAACAAAACAAGGAAGGAAGCAAGAAATGAAGGAAGGAACCAACGAACGAATGAACAAAGGAACGAATGAACAAAGGAATGAAGGAACAATGGAACGAAGGAATGAAAGGAAAGAAGGAAGAAATGGAAGGAAGGAAGGAAGGCAGGCAGGCAGCAAGGAAGGAAGGCAGCAAGGAAGGAAGGAATAATGAGAGAAAGAAAGAAAGGAAGGAAGGAAGGAAGGAAGGAAGGAAGGAAGGAAGGAAGGAAGGAAGGAAGGAAGGAAGGAAGGAAGGTTATGAACAAAAGGTCGTCCTGCTGTTTTCAGTGAATATGCTGGGAGTCATAGGAGAAAGACAGTTACCTCATCGTTGCTGAAATACAGTATATTGCAATAGTTTCCTAAGGGCATCCCTGAGCTCCTGGTTCCTCATGCTGTAGATGAGGGGGTTCACTGCTGGAGGAACCACCGAGTACAAAACTGACACCACTAGGTCTAGAACTGGAGAAGAGACAGAGGGGGGCTTCAGATAGGCAAACATGCCAAAACTGATAAAGAGAGAGACCACGGACAGGTGAGGGAGGCATGTCGAAAATGCTTTATGCCGTCCCTGCCCAGAGGGCATCCTCAGCACAGCCCTGAAGATCTGCACATAGGACACCACGATGAAAACAAAACATGCAAAAGAAAAAAAGGAACCAAACACCATAAGCCCAACTTCCCTGAGGTAGTCTGATTGTGAGCAGGAGAGCTTGAGAATCTGGGGGATTTCACAGAAGAATTGGTCCACAGCATTGCCTTTGCAGAGAGGTATTGAAAATGTATTGGCAGTGTGCAGCAGAGCATGGAGAAAGCCACTGCCCCAGGCAGCTGCTGCCATGTGGACACAAGCTCTGCTGCCCAGGAGGGACCCATAGTGCAGGGGTTTGCAGATGGCAACATACCGGTCGTAGGCCATGACGGTGAGAACACAATATTCTGATGTTATCAAAAGTAGAAACAGAAAGACCTGGGCAGAACATCCTGAGTAGGAGATGGCCCTGGTGTCCCAGAGGGAATTGGCGATGGCTTTGGGCAGAGTGGTGGAGATGCAGCCCAGGTCGAGGAGGGCGAGGTTGAGGAGGAAGAAGTACATGGGGGTGTGGAGGCGGTGGTCACAGGCTACGGCAGTGATGATGAGGCCATTGCCCAGGAGGGCAGCCAGGTAGATGCCCAGGAAGAGCCAGAAGTGCAAGAGCTGCAGCTCCCGCGTGTCTGCGAATGCCAGGAGGAGGAAGTGGGTGATGGAGCTGCCGTTGGACATCGCATCCCTTTGTTCCCGAGGTACTGCCAAAGGAGGAAAGCCCACTCACAAGTCAGGACAGCTCTGAGCAAATCTCTTCCCATTGCCTGCCCTTCCAAACCCAAGCTGCGGAAACACACTGTGCCTGCGTCCTTTTTTCCAGGAGCTTTCTGCATTGCCCTTGTTGGAGCTCTCATTGTTGCTGGCCAAGTGTGCCGTGAGGAGCAGAGCTCTGCTTGTGGGCTCCCAAGGAGTCATCCCTGCTCCACAGCAGCGGGGATTGGGGAAAGGGGTTACAGCTTCTGCCATTCACTAGTTACCTCATCTGTAATCCACTTGTAACGCAGAGGAGCTGCTCTGCATATTCCTGCAGGAAAACCTCAAGGAAACTCCTGGTTGTCCTCAAACTGCAGTGACATGAGCAGAGCCAGCTCACTCCTCAGCCTTGTTGGGTGGGAAAGACCACGCAGCTTTTGACTCACTCCCCCCTGACCCCCTGCAGAGGGATAGGGATAAGAGGGAGAAAAAGGAATAAAAATCTCATGGGTTGAGATAGAGACAGTTTGATAGACTAGTAACGGGAAAGAAAATAACAATCATTGCAAAAGAATATAGGAAACCAGGAGTGATGCAGTACAATTGCTTACCCCCCGATGCCCATCCCGAGCAGCGAACACGGATTCCTGCCACCCGGCCAACCCCCATTTCTGTACTGAGCAGGACCAGCCCAAGGCATTTTATTGACCTCTCGGGTGGTTTTGGTGTTGAGTCCCTGAAGCTCAGACACAGGGGAGGCTGATGAAACCTCTCCAGACGTCAACGTCAGATGTAATTTTGAAAGTTTCTTGGAGCGTTAATGGGTCCCACTGAGGGCCATTACTGCCAAAGGCTCCTGGGGGCTCGTTCGAGGGAAAACTGGAGGCAGTGAGGGCAGGTAGGCAAAGGCAATGGAGAGGTGTCTCTGACGCTGGCTAATGCTGAATGTGTGAGAGGAAGGCAAAGGGCCAAGCCCTGGCCTCCAGCCCCTGGGAAGGGAGATCCTGCCCCACAAGCACAGCTCAGGGCTCTTCCTGGGGCATTGTGATGGGAGGACGTGCAATGCCAAGGGCAGAAAGACAGAATGACGGCTCCCGGGTGGGGAAGAGGAGGCGCTAAGGCCCTAGTGCTGTAAGGATGAGGTGTCTTCTGGTAGCCTTGGTGGCACAGACGACAGCCACAGCCAAGAGGAGAAAGACATAAGCACTGTTGGGGGCTTTCAGCCTTGCCAACTCCCTTGATCGTCTCCACCACAGGCTGTGCTATGGTGTCCCACATCTGCTCCTCTTCCCCTGCAGGCTGCAGACATCCCCCCTGCTTCCCCGTCTTGCTCTCCCCTCAGCATCTCACTGCCTTTACTCATCTCTCTCCATCGTCCTTGTCTGTTCCTGAAACACAACGCCTTGGGCTGATCCCGACTCCCTCTGGGTGATCTGTTGCAGCACAGCGCTGCCCTTGCAGTGGCATTTCTTTCTCCTGGTGTCCAGTCTCCACCTCCCAAGCTGCCCTTTCTTGCATTTTTTCTTTCTCCTGCTGTTTCCCACCAAAGAAAAGATCCATCATCTCACAAACAACCTTTCAACCAGGTTCAGGCTATTCCAATAGTGCCCAGAGCCTCCCTGCCACTGGGCCAGAGAAGCCCAGGTCCCTCCGCCTCTCCACCAAGCACATGTGCACTGGGCCCTAAAGGCCATCGTGGCAGACCTCCTCTGGACACTCTCCAGGTCCTCTCCACTTCTCCAAAATGGGGAGCCGCACACTGGGACACAGCTGTGTGCGTTGGGCCACAGCAGTGCTGAGTCAAAGGGGAAGGTGACTCAAGTTGCCTGGGGGGCACACGCTCCTCCTCCTGCAGCCCCGTAGGCAGCCGGCCTTGTTCATAGTGAGCGTGCATCAATGGCTCATGAGGCGTCCCTCAGGGTGCCCAGCCCCGTCTCCGCAGGGTCACTGCTCAGCACATCAGGTCCCAGCCTGTCCTGCTGCATTGGGGTTATTCTTCCCCGGGATGCAGGACTGGCCACTTCTCCTTGAAAGACTTCAAGACATTTCTGTTGGCCAAATCCCAGCGTTTCTCCAGCTGCCCCTGGACTCAAGCTCCGTTTGGTCAGCTGTTAATGTTTGTGTGCAGATGGTCACCCTGATGCTTGTTCCCCAGGGCTCGGTATTGGGGCCAGTTCACTTTAAGATTTTTATCAATGATCTGGATGAGGGGATTGAGTGCACCCTCAGTAAGTTTGCAGATGACACCAAGTTGGGTGGCAGTGTCAACCTGCTTGAAAGTAGAAAGGCATTGTAGAGGGATCTGGAGAGTCTGGATCAATGGGACAAGGCCAATGGTATGAGGTTCAAGCAGGCCAAGTGCCGGGTCCTGCACTTGGGTCACACCAACCCCATGCAGTGTTACAAGCCTGGGGAGGAGTGGCTGGAGAGCTGCCCTGCAGGAAAGGACCTGGGGGTGTTGGTCGACTGCCGGCTGAATATGAGCCAGCAGTGTGCCCAGGTGGCCAAGAAGGCCAACAGCATCCTGGCCTGTATCAGGAACAGTGTGGTGAGCAGGAGTAGGGAAGTGATCGTCCCCCTGTACTCGGCACTGGTGAGGCCCCACCTGGAGTACTGTGTCCAGCTTTGGGCCCCTCACCACAAAAAAGACATTGAGGTGCTGGAGCAGGTCCAGAGAAGGGCAATGGAGGTGGTGAGGGATCTGGACAATCATTTTATGTGGAGCAGCTGAGGGACATGGAATTGTTTAGCCGGAGAAAAAGAGGCTGAGGGGAGACTTCTGACTGTCTACGACTCCCAGAAAGGAGGTTGTAGAGAGGTAGGGATCCGTCTCTTCTCCCAAGTAAGAGGGAACTGGACAAGAGGAAACAGCCTCAAGTTGCATGAGGGGACGTTTATACAGGATATTAGGAAAACTTTTTACACTGAGGGGGTTATTAAGCATTGGAACAGGCTGCCCAGGGAAGTGGTTGAGGCACCATCCCTGGAGGTATTTAAAAGACGGACAGACATAGTGCTTAGAGCTATGGTTTAGTGATGGCTTTTGTCAGAGTTAGGTTGATGGTTGGAGTAGGTGATCTGAAAGGTCCCTTCCAACCAAGCCAATTCTATGATTCTATTCACCTTTCATGCCCTTTTCCACTCTTTTTCCACTCTCAAGTTCTTCTCTTGGATCATCCTCATCCCCTCCCATACAAAGAACCAACTCTTTTTCACCATTTCCTTGTTGGCCCTTCCCTTGGTGTTTCTGAGATGGTGACAGTGGCACTTTCCACCTTCATCATGACATCCATTAGGCCATTAGGATGTCCAAAAGCCGCAAGAAGGTCTCCTTGGAGCTTTTCTGTTTCCAGGCTCAATAACTTCAACTCTCTCAGCTTTTCTTCCTAGGAGAGGTCTTCCAGCCCTCCAATGGTTGTTGGTGATCCTTTTCTTGACCCGCTCTATAAGGTCCATGTCTTTCTTGTGCTGGGGCCTCTAGAACTGCACACAGTGTTCCAGATGAAGTTCTATGAGACCGGAGTAGAGAGGGGGAATCCCCTCCCCCCACCTGCTGGCCACGCTTCTGTAGATGCAGCCCAGGCTATGACTGGCTTTCTGGGCTGCAAGTGCACATTGCCGGCTCTTGTCCAATGTTTCACACACCAGCATCCCCAAGTCCTTCTCTACAGGGTTGCTCTCAATCCATTCATCAGTCCGTCTCTATTGATACTGGGGATTGCCCCGACCCAGGTGCAGGACCTTGCACGTGGCCTTGTTGCACTTCCAGAGGGTCACACGTGTCCCATTTACCAGTGACCAAAACAGCTGAGAGTTCCTTTCCCAAGGTTTAGGGTCTTGACTGTAGTTTTCAGCTGGCATATATCCCTTCAGATCATGAATTCCACCAGGGGCTGAACGCTGCAGCCCAGGCTGCCACCAGTCTTGGCCTCTCCAATAAGTATCTCTGAGTTGGTGACAGGACGAGGGAGCTGGGTTTGGGTTTAGGCGTGAGGCATGTGGTGAGGGTTTCAGCTTTGGCGTTGATGTTCAGGGAAGGGCTACAGATGAGAGCTGCAGGTGAGGGATTAGGGTTAGTGTCCAGGCAAAGGCTTAGGGGGAGCTGCGTCGTGCCGAGTCTGAGGGGCAAGAGTGTGGAAGGCACTCAGCGTGTATGGGCCCTGGTGGTGAGCAGAGGGAAAGCTCATGTGGTGATGGCCAAAAGCATCCCCATTGCAATGAGCTGGGGATTAGCACTGGGCCCCTTGGCTTGGCAGGGCACATCCAGGGGGCTACAGCACACAGGATGTCTCTGCCTCCTTTCTTTGTCACCCTGAAATCACTGCCTCTGGTTTTCTGCTCCAATCAGCCCCCAGGGAGGCACGCTTCCATTTCCTGAAGCAGCTTCATCACCCACAGCCCTCAGCAGACCCTGCTGAACCTCCAAGGCTCTTTATTCCCACCAGGGCCCTCCACACTGCGTGACTTTCCCCTGGGAGCTTCTTAACATGAAGGAACTGTAATGAGTTTATTCTTGCATCTCAATTCACCGTATGGTTGCAGGGGGACCTTGAGGAGAGACTGTCTCCAAGGAAGAGTTTTGCCCGAGTTTACTGGAGAAGAAAAGTTTTGTTTAACAAGCACATAATGTAACATGGGCAGGGACATCGCTAGAGACATGAGTTGGTGACAAGGCTCTGGGATGGAAAGTTGGCCAAGAATAAGGCACAGTTTACTTAATCTGCCACACTGTCTCTTTAGCCAACTCACTAACTGTGCGTATATTTAGAATTTCCTATCAATCTCTCCAACGTATTTCTTTTATGGTGGTGGTTTGAGGAAGGTGGAGCTTATTGGAGGCTTGGACTTGTCATATAGTGGAGGAATGCATTGGGTTTCTTTAATTAATTGGTATAATTTTTTCCTTCTGGCTGTTCAAATTTAATAAGAATCCCTTGTCTATTTACAGCCAAGTCTCCGGGGGAATCGGGCAGGAATTGGTGCAAAGGAGCTGTGAACATTCAGCTGCAGACTCAGCGCACAAGTCTGGTGTAGGAAAAGAATGCAAGTCCCAGGCAGCCCCAAGAGAAACGGTGGGGAGGAGGAGGTGGGGGGGCAAGTTGTCTGTACAGTGGGGGACCTCGAGGAGATGGCAGTTGCTACCTCTCCGGTCCTCCTTAGGAGACCCTCTGGTTCAGTATCAGTTGGAGAAAGCTGCAAGCATTTCCTCTGGAAAAATAAAAAGACTAATGAAAAGCCCTTTCCAAATGAAAAATTACCTTTTTATTAAGTGCTTCTTGAAACCTTCCACTTTAAGTAGACTCCTGAGACCTCTCCACTGAGCTGTACCAGGCTAGAAGCCCTGAAGAAAATCATGGCAGAGCTGTGGCTCCTTAGGGCTTTCTGCACTTTAACGAGCCCCATGGGGCATTTGCTGCTGAGCCCAGGAATGCCAGATACTGAGAGGAGCTTGAACAACCTGTGCAGGAATTCAAGTCCGAAGCAAACGCCAAAGTGTCTTGGAGCATTAATTGTCCCCACTGAGGGCCATGACAGACCAAGCCTCCCCATGGATTTGTTTGAGCAGGCAACTGGAGGCTGTGATTACAGGGAGGCAAAGGCACTGTGCAGGTGGAGCTGATGCTGAGTAAAGCCGTGATGTATTTTATCCCGCCAAGCGGCCAGCCCTGGGAAGGGGGATCCTGTCCCTCACACTGGCTCAGGGCTCCTCCCGGGGCAGTGAGGTGTTGGGTAGGCAATGCCGAGTGAAGGACAACGGCACCACACCTCCCAGCCTCCCTGGGGGGTGCAAGGAAGCAGTGAGGCCCCGGTTCCATGAGATTAAGGTGTCTCCTTTCAGGCCTTGGTAGCAAAGACAACAGCCACAGCCAAGGGGACAAAGACCTGCAGGCTGTGGACACCCAACCTCTTTCCTCCCCTTCCTCCCACTGGGGCATCTCCTCGCCTTTCCTGACAGCTCTTCTTCCTCCCTGCCTGTTCCTTGGAACACCCAGCGTTGCGCTGATCCAGGCTCCCTCTGGGTGACCTCAGGAGTCACAGCACTGTCCTTCATGGGACATTTCTTTCTCCTCATGTCCAGTCTCGTTGTGAATGTTGATTTGGGATCCTGCCCAACTTTGAGGTGGCAGCAATTTCAGATTTAGTAACACGGGGTTAAGTCATACGATTCTAACAATACTTCATCATTTGCCAGTTCTCAAAGTGATTTATCAAAATTTGCTATAACCAACACAGTGACATATTTAAAGATTCAAAAAAGGAAAGGTTCACCGGACACGTACGACAGTTTCCTGAATCGAATCAGACACTCGCAACCACAAGACTTACAACAGTTTCCTAAATCGAGTTGCACACACAGAAAGTTGCTGAGGTGACCATCTCTGTGCAGGTAAGTCCACACTGGGGAAGGGAATCATGGCAAAAAGGGCCAGCGAGGGGCTCCTTTGGGAGCTTTTTGAAGTGAGGAAAAGCGGCCAGCCTGTGCCGGAAACCGGCCGCTCGTGGGTGGTCTGCTGAGGAGGTGTGGGCAGAGCCAGCACCACGGGCAGCAGATCTAAAGGAGGCGTACTCGCTGGGACCACTTCCCCCCTCATAAAAGAAGCCTTTTGGGAGCACAGCGACCTGGTCACTGCGCACTGAGTAAGCATGCAGCGCATGGGCATCACCCAGGGCGTCACCGGGGAGCACCACAACAAGGTGGTCATCACCCTCTCGGATGGAGTTTAGCTCTGGTCTCCACCCGGCAGAAGGTCGTGCTCTCAACCTTAGCCAGGATGGATGTGGGAACCCAGAGAGAGCTCCCACAGGAACATACAGCCATCCAGGTCACAGGCTGCAGGGGGTGCCAGAGCCTTTCACTGGTAACGCGGGGCAGCTGTAACAGCTGCTGTGTGCCTTGTGAACAGGTGAACCATCTGCTCAGCCTGGTGGCAGAGCTGTGAGAGGAAGTCAAAAGGTTAAGGAGCATTAGGGAGGCTGAACAAGACACAGACTGGTGGAGCCAGGTTCTGCCCTCCTTGAAACAGAAGCAGGAGCACCTATCAGAAAGTCACCGGGATCCAGGGACCCCTGTATCCTGCCCTGTCAGGCAGAAGACAGAAGCCTAAATGCAAAGAGTGAATGGAGGGAAATTCATGGTCAGGGCAGGAGGCGAACTCCCTCCTTGCCCACCTTGTCCCCCACCCCGGTACCTCTGAACAACAGATATGAGGTTCTGGTTGAGGAAGGCCAGTCAAATGAGGATGTGGATGATGGGCAATCCACACCAGAGATGTCTCCACAGTCAGAATGGTGTACCACCCGTATCACAACCACAACCCCAAGGAAGAAAAGAAGGGTTATGGTCGTTGGTGACTCCTTCCTGAGGAGAACAGAGGGTCCAATATGCCGGGTAGACCCTCCTCATAGAGAAGTCTGCTGTCTTCCTGGAGCCCGGGTGAAGGACATCACCAGGAAACTTCCTCGCTTGATACAGTCCTCAGCCTATTACCCATTACTGATCTTCCTTGTAGGTGGAGAGGAAGCTGCGACTCATAGACCAAGAGCAATCAAAGGGGACTTCAGGGCCTTGGGAAGGTTGGTGAGGGAATCTGGGACACGGGTTATTTTTTCCTCACTTCTTCCAGTTGCAGGCAGTGACAATGGAAGAAACAGACGGATCCAGTCTATTAATCCGTGGCTCCATGGCTGGTGTCACCACCACAATTTCATTTTTGTTGACAATGGGATGGCCTACACGGCACCGGGCTTGCTGGCATCACCTGGGAGACACCTTTCTCAAAGGGGGAAGAGGGTCTTTGCTCAAGAGATTGTGGGGCTGATCGATGGGGCTTTAAACTAGATGTGAAGGGGGAGGGGGATGATAATATCAGGCTTGTCTGTGACCAGCTGTGGGATAACACATCAGGGTTAGGGGGACAGGGCACTAGTGAGGGCCTCTGACCTGTTGCCCGGGGGCATGCTGGGAACACTGCATCATAGTCAAAGTCTTACAGAGACGAGCCAGGGGCTTCTGAGGTTGTTGGAGTCAACAGGGAAACACCCATGAAACACCTCAAGGTGATCTCCTCTAAGAAGGTAACACAGGCAACAGCCCGGCTGAAGTGCCTCTACACAAACGCACGCAACATGGGTAACAAACAGGAGGAGCTGGAAACTACCATGCTGCTGGAAAGCTATGACCTAGTGGCCATTACTGAAACCTGGTGGGACGAATCCTATGGCTGGAGTGTGGCTATCAATGGCTACAAGCTGTTGAGGAAGGAGGGGCAGAGGTGTTGCCCTCTCTGTTCAGCAAGGGATAGAGTGTGAAGAGATGTCCCTAAAGAACAGCCAAGAGGAAGTCAAAAGCTTATGGGTAGGCATTAGAGACCTGGTGGTTGGTGTCTACTACAGGCCACCTGATCAAGGGGAACCTTCTGATGAAGCCTTCTTCCTGCAGCTACAGGAGGCATCATGCTCGAAGGCTCTCGTCCTGCTGGGGGATTTCAACCACCCTGACACCTGCTGGAAAAGTCACACGGTGAGCCGTAGACAATCCAGGAGGTTCCTGGAGTGCCTCGACAATAATTTCCTAAGACAGGAAATAGACAGCCCTGCCCGAGGGGATGCCATACTGGACCTGACAGTCACCAATGCGAGTGAGCTCATTGGGGATGTCAAGATTGGAGGCAGCCTGGTGTGCAGTGACCACGCACTGGTGGAGTTCACAGTCCTAAGGGATACGTGTCAGACAAGGGCGTAGTCAGGACCTTGAACTTTAGGAAAGCAAACCTCTGGATCGTCGTAGAGTTAGTCAATAGGACCCCCTGGGAAATGGTCCTCAGGGACAAGGGGGCAGAAGAGAGCTGGCAGATCTTCAAGGACGCTTTCCATAGAGCACAAGGGCTCTCGATCCCCAGGTGTCAGAAATCAAGCAAGAAAGGGAAGAGACCAGCATGGCTGAGTTGGGACCTGCTGGTCAAACCAGAAAAGGAAGGTTAAAGAAAGCGTGCCCTCCCTGATGACTGAGAATGGCAAACTGGTAACAACAGACGAGGAGAAGGCTGAGGTTCTCAACAATTTTTGCCTTAGTCTTCACTGCTAGCCTCTCTCCTCACACCTCCCAAGTTGAAGGACTTCAAGATGGGGACCTGGGGGACAAAGTCCCTCCCACTGTAAGTGAAGACAAAGTTTGTGACCACCTGAGGAACCTGAACATACACAAGTCCATGGGGCCTGATGCACCCCAGAGTCCTGAGGGAATTGGCTGATGTAGTTGCCAAGACACTCTTCATGATGTTGGAAAAGTCATGGCAGTCAGTTAAAGTCGGATTTGATGGGAGGACTGTTATGTGGATAAGGAACTGGCAGAAGGTTCGCATCCAGAGGTGGTCATCCAGTGGTCAATGGCTCGATGTCCAGATGCAGAGGGGTAACAAGTGGTGTCCCTCAGGGATCCGTCTTGGGACCAGTGCTGTTTAATATCTTCATCAATGATTTAGACAGTGGGATCAAGTGCACCCTCAGCAAG
Source organism: Rissa tridactyla (assembly GCF_028500815.1). NCBI lineage: Eukaryota > Metazoa > Chordata > Aves > Charadriiformes > Laridae > Rissa > Rissa tridactyla. Next base: position 841,085 of record NW_026529584.1, read on the forward strand.
TTTGCCGATGACACCAAGCTGAGTGGTGTGGTTGACATGCCAGAGGGACAGGATGTCATCCAGCGGGACCTGGGGTTGTTCAACAGCAAAAATTTCTATAGGTACACATAGGTAAGAAGAAGACTAAGGAAGGTGTGGGCCCCCTCCGAAAGGAAACGGGGGAGCTGGTGACAAGTGATATGGAGAAGGCCGAGGTTCTCAACAACTTCTTTTCCTCAGTCTTCACTGGCAAGGGCTCCAGCCACACTCCCGGAGTCACAGAAGACAATGGCAGGGGTTGGACAGAACTGCCCATCGTAAGTGAAGATCAGGTTCATGACCATCTGATGAACCTGAGAGTGAACAAGTCCATGGGACCTGATGGGATACACCCACGGGTACCGAAGGAACTGGTGCATGAGGTTGCTAAACCGCTCTCTATTATATTCCAAAAGTCATGGCAGTCTGGTGAAGTCCCCACTGACTGGAAAAGGGGAAACATAATCCCCATTTTCAAAAAGGGAAAGAAGGAGGAAGCAGGGAACTCTAGGCCAGTCAGTCTCACCTCTGTGCCTGGTAAGATTATGGAGCAGATCCTCCTGGAGGCGCTGCTGAGGCAGAAGAATAATGAAGAGGTGATTGGTACAATCAACATGGCTTCACCAAGGGAAAATTGTGCCTGACAAACCTGGTGGCCTCCTATGAGAAGGTCGCAACATCAATAGACAAGGGGAGAGCAACTGACGTCATTTACCTGGACCTGAGCAAAGCCTTTGACACTGTCCCGCATGACATACTGGTCTCCAAGCTGATAAAATATGGGCTTGATGGACTGACAATTCAGTGGATAAAGGACTGGCTTGACGGCTGCACCCAAGGAGTGGCTGTCAATGGGTCCATGTCCAAGTGGAGGCCAGTGACAAGTGGAGTCCCTCAAGGATCAGTACTGGGACCGGTCTTGTTTAACATCTTCGTCAGCGACATGGACAGTGGCGTAGAGTGCACCCTCAGCAAGTTTGCCGACGACACCAAGCTGTGTGGGGCGGCTGACAGGCTGGAGGGAAGGGATGCCATCCAGAGGGACCTTGACAGGCTGGGGAGGTGGGCCCATGCCAACCTCATGAAGTTCAACAAGACCAAGTGCAAGGCCCTCCATCTGGGTCGGGGCAATCCCAAGCACCGATATAGGCTGGGCAGTGACTGACTTGAGAGCAGCCCTGAAGAAAAGGACTTGGGGGCGCTGGTAGATGAGAAGCTGCACATGAGCCATCAGCATGCACTAGCAGCCCAGAAAGCCAATCGTCTCCTGGGCTGCATCAGGAGAAGTGTGGCCAGCAGGGCGAGGGAGGTGATTCTCCCCCTCTACTCCACTCTCCTGAGACCCCACCTGGAGTACTGCATCCAGTTCTGGAGCCCCTACTACAAGAGAGATATGGGCGTGCTGGAACGCGTCCAGAGAAGGGCCACAAGGATGATCAGAGGGCTGGAGCGCCTCTCCTATGAGGACAGACTGAGTGAGTTGGGGTTGTTCATTCTGGAGAAAAGAAGGCTCTGAGGAGACCTTCTAGTGGCCTACCAGTATCTTAAGGGGGCCTACAAGAAAGCTGGTGAGGGACTTTTTAGGATGTCGGGTAATGGTAGGACTAGAGGGAATGGATTAAAACTAGAGACGGGACTATTCAGACTGGACGTCAGGAAGAAGTTCTTTACCAGGAGGGTGGTAAGACACTGGAACGGGTTACCCAGAGAGGTGGTGGAAGCCCTGGATGGGGCTCTGAGCAACCTGATCTAGTGGGAAATGCCCCTTCACATGGCAGGGGGGTTGGAACTAGATGATCTTTAAGTTCCCTTACAACCCTCAAAATTCCATCATTCTGTGATTCCATGATTCAGCGTGGAGAAGAGAAGGCTCCAGGGAGACCTGATAGCGGCCTTCCAGTACCCGAAAGGGGCCTACAAGAAAGCGGGGGAGGGGCTGTTTGCAAGAGCATGTAGCGATGAGGGGCAACGCCCCTGCAGGGGGGTTGCACTAGATGGCCTTTAGAGGTCCCTTCCAACCCAACACATTCTATGATTCTAAACAGGCATAAAAGTTAACCGATATAGCTAAGATATATCCCTTTTTGCAAAAAGTAGTGCATTATTGGTACCAAATGATCTTTGAAACCTCAAAAGCAGGTGTTTCTATACATCTCCACAACTGTGTAGAAAAACTTCTTTAGCTGCCATTGCAGACTTCTAAATTTAGAAGTGAATCTCACCCTGGGAGTCTAGAGTAAAACTGAAGGTCAACTGAAAATGTATTAAAGTCGGCGGCACTCAATACAGCAAAGGGAAAATGTAAAGACCTCAGATTCAAATTCACAGTCTCTGTGAGAGCTAACACCACGTGAAGATTTAGTTTTACAGATATCTGGAAAAATACACAAAAATAAAAGGGCATTAAAAAAGCAGCAGGAAAGACCTGATGAGAATTAGCAGAGACGCACATTAGTAGTCTCTCCAGTTTTGCTAACCGATGGGGAAATCAGAGGAAATGGGAGTAGAGAAAAAAATTCAAGCTAAGCCAACTAGAAGGTTTTTAGGAATTCTTAAGACATTGAGAAGCCTAAACAAAAGCGCCACATTCAGTTGGAGAAATTGACAGGAAGGGAAGTAAGAGAAAAGCAGAGGTTTCCATAACCTCAGACAGAATTGCCACATCCCACAGAAGTGTCTGCGTGACTGGAAAAGTAAGGCTGCTGGAAGAGTGGGTGCATATTGTAGGGAGGACGCAGCATTAGGAGGAGCGTGGGTCACCCACACCAGGGGAGCTGTCATCTCACTCCACTGAAACCTGGAGTGGCCACCTCGGGGCTCGTGTGCCCCTCACTGGGGCTTCCTGTTCTAGACAAGTGGGGAGGAATGGAGAGCGTCCAGAGAAGCTCTGCCAATATGGGATTCATGGCCTCAAGCACACGCCCCGTGAGGGGAGGCTGGGGATCCTGGTCTCCTTCAGCCTGGTGAAGTGGGGGCTCAGAGCATCACAGTCATGACCTGTAACTGCGTGAAGGGTGGTTTCAGAGATGCTGGAGCTTTTCTTCATGGTGGAAAAAAAAGCAGGAGAAAAGAAGGATGCCACAAAGTTTGGATTGGGAGGTTGAGACCAGAAATGACCAGAAGAAACTGTCACCCCAAGGGCAGTACTGTGGTACAAGAGGACACCCAGGGGGAGGCTGGACCAGCCCATGGCTTTGTCTTTCCAGGAACAGCCAGGGAGGATGGAGAGATATCAGTAAGGGTAGTGAGATATTGGGGTGAAATCAAAAAGACAATTGGGTGCCTTCAAAGAAAGAGGTGCAGGTATGGGACACCAAAGGAGTAACACCTTCAGGTTTGCTCAGCATCAGAGCCACCTTTAATTTCCCTTTACCTACCTGTCATTATTGCCTCCAGTTTTGTGCTCTAACGAGCCCCTGGGGAGGCTTTGTTGGTAATGGTCCTCAGTGGGACCCATTAACACTCCAAGAAACCTTGGAGTTTACATCTGGGTTTGTCTTCTTGAGAAGTTTCTTCAACTTCCTCTCAGTGTCTGAGGTTCAGGGACTCCACCCCAAACCCACCCGAGGGGTCATTAAAATGCCTTGGGCTGCTCCTCTGGTGCTGAGCTGGGCCGGGCTCTTGGGACAAAGGAAGCTGATGTGAAGCAGGCAGCAGGGCTGAGGGCGCTGCCTGCAGGCACCGAGGATGGAACCATCAATGCAGAGAGAGCGTGAAGGCAGTCGTGATTGGGAGGAGAGCTGAGAGCTCACTGTGGGAGAAAGCTTCCCAGCCCTCTGCACGGTAAGTGTGAGGCTGCAGGGCAATGCCGCTGCCGATCCTGAAGGGTTCTCATAAAGCTGTCGTAGCCCACAGCCTGTGGGATCTTTCTCTGGTGTAGAGGAGGAGAAGGGTGTGCTGCAGAGCAGGGCTTCCCTGCAGCACCGTCAGAGGGACAGGACACGGTGGCTGCCTTCTCCTGGGGATGGTTGCAGGGGCATGAAGGCGGGTGTGCAGCCAGGGGTGCCCAGGACTGTCCTTCAGAGCAGGGTCCCGGTGCTTCAGAGGAACTCTGCCTCCTGCCAGTGCCAACTCTAACCCTGCCCAGTGAGCTTCTGCCCTCAAGGACGTGGGATCCAGGGCAGCAGCTGCCTCATCTGTGGCCATAGCTGCAGCAGAAGGGACTCTCCTGAGCACCCTCTGTCCCTCCCTGGCCTTGTTTCCCTTTGGCAGAAGCATCGGGGCATTTCTCCTTGCTTCTCCACCCATCCCTGCTGCTGCTGCTGCTGCTGCTCTTGTTTTCAGTCTCTCTGGGGTGGGGGCTTCATCAGCAGCTCAGCCACTGACCCTGCAGGTCCTGCCATGCAGATGTGTCCCTGGTGCCCAAGGCCTCTTCTAACCTCTGGGTCTCTAGGCAATGCAGTCCATGGGGTGGGGATAACATTAACTCTCCACAAAGGGCACCCCATCTTCTGGGCATCCAAAGCTGACAGCTCTTCCCTGGGGAGGGGAGTTTGGAGATCTGCACTTTGGAACTGGACTCCTCTGCTCTCCATGGGATCATCCTCCAGACCAAAGCAGTGCTGGCAAAAAGCAGCTGAGAGCAGGACGGATGGAGAGACCAGCTCTGCTCCTTCTGCACTAAGGCTCTGTCCTATTGCCTCCCAGGACTCTCACAATAGCACTCGTAGGGTAGCAGAAATGCCAGGGATTTCTACCTTCAAACATGACTCCTCAAGTGGGCCAGGGGTAACAGGATCAAAATAAACAAAACAACCCCCCAGCTGTGTTCTGCAGCCAGGGGACCTGGGAGTGACAGTGGTCAAAAGCTCTTTTATATCATAGTGAGATTTAACCTGTGATCACTCCTGGTTCTCATCTGCTTGGACGTTACTGTGACAAATGCAACAGGTTCTGCTCAGAGGTGTTTGTCCTCACTCTTCACTGCTGTTTCCTTCTTGGACAGGCCCCCATGTGCAGAGGGAGATGATGTCCAATGACAGCTCCATCACCCACTTCCTCCTCCTGGCATTCGCAGACACGCAGGAGCTGCAGCTCTTGCACTTCTGCCTCTTCCTGGGCATCTACCTGGCTGCCCTCCTGGGCAATGGCCTCATCATCACTGCCGTAGCCTGTGACCACCGCCTCCACACCCCCATGTACTTCTTCCTCCTCAACCTCGCCCTCCTCGACCTGGGTGCCATCTCCACCACTCTGCCCAAAGCCATGGCCAACTCCCTCTGGGACACCAGGGCCATCTCCTTCTCGGGATGTGTTGCACAGGTCTTTCTATTTCTCACCTTGATGGCAGCAGAGTTTTATCTTCTGACAGTCATGGCCTACGACCGGTATGTTGCCATCTGCAAACCCCTGCAATATGGGTCCCTCCTGGGCAGCAGAGCTTGTGTCCACATGGCAGCAGCTGCCTGGGGCAGTGGCTTTCTCCATGCTCTGCTGCACACAGCCAATACATTTTCAATATCTCTCTGCCAAGGCAATGGCCTAGACCAGTTCTGTGAAATCCCCCAGATCCTCAAGCTCTCCTGCTCAGACTCGGACTACCTCAGGGAAGTTGGGCTTATTGTGTTTGGTGCCTGTTTATTCTTTACGTGTTTTGTTTTCATTGTGGTATCCTATGTGCAGATCTTCAGGGCTGTGCTGAGGATGCCCTCACAGCAGGGACGACACAAAGCCTTTTCCACGTGCCTCCCTCACCTGGTCATTGTCTCACTGTTTATCAGTACTTCATTTTTTTCCTACTTGAAGACCACCTCCATCACCTCACCCGTTCTAGACCTAGTGCTGTCACTGCTGTACTCGGTGTTGCCTCCAGCAGTGAACCCCCTCATCTACAGCATGAGGAACCAGGAGCTCAAGGATGCCCTGAGGAAACTGATTGGACATTTTTTCATCAGCCATAGACTGTGTACCTTCCTCTGCAAAGGATTCCCAGCACCTGGTGTGACAAGCCTTCACTATTCCTCCCCTCCTCCTTAACTTTTCACCTCTCGTCTGTGACAAAAAATATATATGTAAATGAAGAGTCAGTCTCTCTGTGTGTTTAAATAAAATACATGAACCAGCTAACACTTCTTTTCCTGAGACCCATCAGCAGCAGGGCTGAATAAATGGGAAATGAGAAGACCTTTCTGGCTGCAGCAGCCTGGGGCAGGCTGTCCCAGTGCCACTCTGTCACTGGGGCGGCAGGAGCTGCCTGAGGGTCCCCAGGGCCAGGGCTCTTGTACTGGGCTGGGGAGAGGGGATGGCACAGAGGGGCTGCAGACCCCTCAGAACATCCTGGGGAGGAGGACACAGGGGCCCACTGACTGCCTTTGCCTTGTGCCCAAATGCCCCCCATCTCTGGGGCTGACCCTCCTCTGCCCCCCAGCAGCTGCGGTGCCCTTCAGAGGGGCTGTGGCTGTGGAGTGAGTGCCCAGAGCTCTGCAGCACCCTGGGGCAGGCTCTGCTGTTGGGCCAGCGCAGACTGGGCTGGGATGGAGAGAGGGCAGGGGAGGTGGCAGAGCTTGGAGGGAGCTGGGCTGGGCTAGAAAGTGCCCAGGAGGGAAAATCCTCGGAGTGCAGCTTGTACCGTGGGTGAGGACTCACACCAGAGTGTTTGTGGTGCAGAGCCAGGGCTTGTAGAATTGGTGTCCGTCTCCAGGGTTTGGTAGTGGTGGGGCTGAAGGCATGGGCCTCTGTGAGAAGAGACCAGGGGCTGCTTCCGTGCCAGACAGAGCTGGTTCCAGCCAGCTCCAAAAGAAACCCACCGCTGGCCAAAACTGAGCCCATCAACGAGGATGGTGGAACCTCTGTGAGAGTGTATTTAAGAAAGGACACAAGTGCTCAAGTGGGAGAGGAGTGAGGGAGAAACAGTGTGAGAAACAGCCCTGAAAACACCAGGGTGAGTGAAGAAGGAGGGAGAGGAGGTGCTCCAGGTGCCAGAGCAGATGGTCTCCTGCAGGCAGTGGAGAATACCACAGTAGAGCAGGTATTTCCCTGTAGCCTAAGGAGAGGAGCACAGCGGAGGAGGTAATCCCTGCACTTGGTGGAGGACCCAACACTGGGGAGGTTGGATATTTCCTGAAAGAGTTTCAGCTTGAGGAGAGCCCATGCTGTAGCAGGTTTATCTCGAAAGACTGTAGCCTGTAAGAGGGACCCCATGGGAAAAGTGTTAGAAGGAAGGAGCAGCAGAGAGGAATTGTTATGGACTGACAAAAAAAAAACCCCAACAACCTAAAATCTCTGCCATTTAGAGCATGCCCTGAAGTACCAAATCTAGACGTTTCTTAAACGCCTCTAGGGATGGTGACTCAACCACCTCCCTGGGCAGGCTGTTCCAGTGCCTGACCACTCTTTCAGTAAAGTCATTCTTCCTAATATCTAACCTAAACCTCCCCTGCCACAACTTCAGACCGTTTCCTCTGGTCCTGTCATTATTCCCCTGGGAGAAGAGGCCAACACCCACCTCTCTACACCCTCCTTTTAGGGAGCTGTAGAGGGCAATGAGGTCTCCCCTCAGCCTCCTCTTCTCCAAGCTGAACATGCCCAGCTCCCTCAGCCTCTCCTCATATGCCCTGGTCTCCAGACCCCTCACCAGCCTGGTCGCTCTCCTCTGGACACACTCCAGCACTTCAATGTCCCTCTTGCGCAGAGGGGCCCAGAACTGAACACAGCACTCGAGGTGAGGCCTCACCAGTGCCCAGTACAGAGGCACCATCACTTCCCTGCTCCTGCTGGCCACGCTATTCCTGATACAAGCCAGAATGCTGTTGGCCTTCTTGGCCACCTGGGCACACTGCTGGCTCATGTTCAGCTGGCCGGCCACCAGCACCCCCAGGTCCTATTCTGCCGGGCAGCTTTCCAGCCACTCTGCCCCAAGCCTGTAGCATTGCTTTGGGTTGTTGTGACCAAAATGCAGGACCCAGCACTTGGCCTTATTAAACCTCATACAGTTGGCCTTGGCCCATCGATCCAGCCTGTCCAGGTCCCTCTGGAGAGCCTTCCTACCCTCCAGCAGATCAACTCTCCCACCCAGTTTGGTGTCATCTGCAAACTCACTGAGGGTGCACTCAATCCCCTCATCCACATCATTGATAAAGATATTAAATAAAACTGGCCCCAAAACTGAGCCCTGAGGGACACCACTGGTGACCGGCCGCCAAGAGGATTTCATCCCATTAATCACAACTCTCTGGGCACGGCCATCCAGCCAGTTTTTAACCCAGCGAAGAGTACACTTGTCTATGCCATGATTCACCAGCTTCTCCAGGAGAATGCTGTGGGGGACGGTGTCGAAGGCCTTGCCAAAGTCCAGATAGACAACGTCCACAGCCTTCCCCGCATCCAGAAGGCGAGTGACATGGTCATAGAAAGAGATCAGGTTGGTTAAGCAGGACCTCCCCTTCCTAAACCCCTGCTGGCTGGCCCTGATCCCTTGGCTGCCCTGCGCTTGCCGTGAGAGCTCACTCAAGATGATCCTCTCCATGATCTTTCCTGGTACCGAGGTCAGGCTGACAGGCCTGTAGTTCCCCGGATCCTCCTTCTGACCCTTCTTGTAGATGGGCGTCACATTAGCCACCCTCCAGTCGTCTGGTACCTCCCCTGTTGACCAAGATTGTTGATAAATGATGGAAAGGCTGGAGCTCGAGCCTCTGGTCCTCTGCAGGCACTGTGGGCCTGCCCTGCCCAGCCAGGGTCTGGCTGTGGGGTGAGGAGGGCTGTGTGCGCTGCCTCTTTGGAGCCCCCTCTCAGGAGAGAGGTGGGCAGCTGTGCTGGACCTGAGCTCAGCTCACTGCCCTGCACCACACACCCACCCGAGACATGCCCCTTCCCCACCGCCATGTCTTTGGGCTCTGGTTTCCTCCAGCCACCCTCAGGGAGACACTAAAGCACCTGGGCAGGCAAGCACAGCTCTGGCTCAAAGGCTTTTAATAAGAACCAATATGGGGGCCCCTGTGTAAAAACAGGGGAATCAAAATCGAGGAAACCCCTGGCAGATTCTACTGCCCGTGGGAAAAGGGAGAGGGTTCCCTGGTGCTCACGGCTCTCCCAGCTGCACAGACCTCTCCTCCCTCCTGGCTGCCCCCAGCTGCACTGCAGGGATGGGCTCTCCTGGTCCAGGGCTCAGGGACCATTGTGCACTGAGCTCCGGTGTCGCAGCCTCTGTGTCCTCAGGGGGATGTGCCACAGACACCTCTTCAGCATCGTCATAGCCCGTGCTCTCTGGGGACAGGGACCAGCCATCCCCCTCAGCTCCGGGGACCACAGCAAGGAAGGCCATTGCATGTTCACCCCATGGGGTGCCTCTCCTGGCCTGTACATCACCTTCCTCCCTTCTCCTCACCAGTCCTGAGACGTTCAGCTCCCTCTCCCACCCATGGTACCCCAGAAGAAGCTCCTGGGGCAGGTTCTCCCATCCCAGCACGTTGGGCTCTCAGTGTGACAGTGATTCATCCAACACCAGGGATGCCACCCCAGGAACCAGCAGCACTTTCTTTCCCTCTCACCTCCAAGGGTATCCGTGGGTCCAGATCCTTCCTCTGCCACCCTGGGCATTTCCCAGTCTTCCTGCCCAGGGGAAGGATCCTCCCCAGGCTCAGAAACCTCCCTGGCATCATCATAGCCATCAGCTGGGTCACCTCCAGGCAGGACAGGGACATCTGAAAGGAGAGGAGAGCTGGTGACAGTGAGAAGATGCGTTCTGCAGAGCAGAGGATGGGAGGATGCGCAGGGACGTGGGGCTCCGACATTGGTGTTTGCAGCCCCACAGGAGATCCCGCCCGATTTCCCAGCTCCAAGGGTGATGCTCAGTGACACTGCTGTCCATCACATGTCTGCAGGGAGGAGACATCCACCCCTTCCTGCCCCCCATTACCTGGTGCTGGCCATGGACCATCCTCCTCCTCGCTGTCCCCGGGGTAGGGCTGCAGCTTGCTCAGGGACCCCTCTGAATAGGAGCCTGGAGAGAGGCCCAGCGGGTGTCAGGGGAGTGCGCTCTGCTGACCCAGCTTGTGCTCAGTGCTGCTGGGGACGTGGGACCCACAGAGCCATGGCTGCACGGGGACGAGGGCTCAGGACTCACCCTGCTGCCCTGGGACAAAGCCCATCTCCAAGGGCCTGCCAGAGCTGCCCTGGGACAGCCCCTTCCCTCACCCCTCAGGTGTCCCCCAGGGTGCAGGGGCAGGCAGAGAGGGGCTGTCCCCAAATGGGACGCGCAGAGCAGGTGGGGAGAAAGCTTCTCTCCTGGGCCCAGGACATGGGTGCTCCCCACACAGATCCAACAGCCCCACAACCGCACGAACCATGGGTTAGGGGGCTGCAGGGCTCAACCCTGCGTGGCAGCCAGGGGAAAGAGCACTGTAGATGTGTCCTCAACGAGGGACGCACACCAACCTGAGCCGCTGAACCTTGCCTGCTTCTGCCATGCTGGGCTGGAACCGATCTCCTCGTACACGGCCTCAGGGAAGGGCTCCTGAGCTCTCTCAGAGCCTGTGGACAGAGGCAGGGCTGGCCCAGGGATGGTCAGAGAGGGGATGGGATCCCACAGAGAGCACACACTCTTGTCCCCCCAGCTCTGCCTCTCCCACTCACTGACACCCCATGGCACCCCTGGCCTTGCCAGCAGGCATCTTCCCCTGGGAAGGGACCCACCTCTGCGCCCAGCCCTGGCGCTTCGCACTTGCCCGGCCAGGAGGGCCAGGAGCAGGCAGAGAAGGGCTCCCAGGATGATGCACATGATGACGGGCAATGAGACTCTCCCGCTGCCGGTCAGACGGCCCCGCGTGGGATCTGCATGGCAGGAACACAGAAAGGGCAGCACCAGGCCTGGGAGAGGTGAGGGGCCGGCACACCCCAGTCCTGACCCCCATTACGTACCGGGTTTCAGGGGATGAGGGATGGGGAAGCTCCCACCTGGCTGGGTGAATGACAGCCCTCCCCAGCCTCCCGCCCCACTGCTACCCCGCTGCCTCCTCCTGGGAGTTTCACAGCCCAGCAAGGAGCCCCTTCCCTCCGGCTGTGGGTCACAGCCTGGCCCCAAGAAGACCCAGCGCTGGTGGGGAGGACGGGTTACCTGCTGGAGGGGTTGGTGCTGCCGTCCTGGGTGCATCTGCAGAGGAGGAGAAGGAGAGCTGGGCTGAGAGGGTGGGGGTGCAGGTACCAGGGAGCCTCCTCTCTGACACACCGTGTGTGTGTGTGTGTGCGCACACGTGTGCATGTGCAGACATCCCTGCCACATCCCACCCAAATCGCCCCTCCTGCACGACTGGTGAGCATGGCCAGGAAGGAGCGCAGGGCCCAGAGCAGGGACAGAGCCGGCAGCCCGGGAGATGCCCCTGGGGGCTGCAGGGCCCTGCGGGCAGAAGCTGGAGGACACCCAGCCCCACAGAAGCTGCTGCCCACTCGGCAAAAGGCTCTCCTGCTCTGCAGGGATGGCCTTGCTCTCAGGAGCTCTGGAGCCATGATGGCAGCCAATGGGGATAAGGGCTCCCTGTGAGGTGTCCCAGCCCTGCCGCCCACCTGAGCAGTTCACGGCCACGTCCTCCTTATGGCGGCAGGCACCGCTGTCCCCAGGCCGGGCCCAGCAGTCCTGCAGAGATGGCTCTGTCCCCCGGCACTCCACCTGCTCCAGCCAGATGGGGCCGCTCCCCTCCCCAAATGCAGCCTCGGCCAGGGCAGACACCGCAGGGCCACAGCCCAGCTGCCTGCATGCCACCTCGGCATCCCGCATGTCCCAAGAGTCGTCACACACCGTCCCCCAGGAGCCGCGGTGCCACACCTCCACTCGGCCAGAGCACCCCTTCTCCCCTCCCACGGCACGAATCTTCTCCCTGTCTGGAGAAGGCAGAGAGCTCCCAGGGCCGCGGGATAGCAGGCAGAGCCCTGCCAGGCGAGAGGGGCATGCAGAGGAGCAGCTGCCTGTGCAGCTCGGGGTGCTGGGGCACGCAGCCATTGGGGCCGGGGGCGTTTCTGGCTGACTCCCTGCAGAGGGAAACGCTGTGGTGAAGGGGCTGCTGCAGGGGGGCGTGCAGCAGAGAGCGGGGCTCAGCTCAGCTCGTGCCACCCACCCATGGCAGCAGCTGAACCCCGGTCCTTCGGGGGACACACACTCGGCAACGTGGGGGACCCTGACTGCTCAGCCCCAAAGGGACCCTGGGTCACAGAGCAGCAGGAGGGTGTCCATGGAAGGGACGCTCCTCAGAGCCCTGGCTGTTCCCTTCTGGGACCTTGCCTCGAGAAACCTCTGCCTCAACCAGGCGAAGCTGGGAGCCCGGCTGGCACCCGCTGGTGAATGTGTGGGGCTCCGGGAGAGGAAGTCCCATTTTTGGTACCAGCAGCAGCAGCGTCTGGCTTGGAAACGAAAGGCCCCCGCAGGCCCAGGAATTTGACCATGCCCAGCCAGGAGCAGGAACGCAGGGGATGCTGGTGCCCGGCTAGCTCAGAATTACCCTTGCAGGTGATGTGGGTCTCCTCTCGCAGGTCATCGCATGACTGCGGGTGCCAGGGAGCGGAGGGACACTGCCAGAAGGAGCTGTTTCTCTCCCCACACTCCACACGATCCAGCCAGGCCGTGCCAGACAGCCTGCCATAGGGCCGTTGTGTTTCCAGGGACCCTCTGTCCCCGCAGCCCAGCTCCTTGCATGCCAGCGACACAGTTTCAGGAGTCATGGAGTTGGAGCAAACGCTCCCCCACGTCCCATTGTAGAAAACCTGCAGGCGCCCGGAGCAGTTGGTGCCGTTCTCCAGCCTCAGGGCCATGAACTCTGGGAGGAAAGGCAGCGAGGGGGAACAGGCTGGGCTGGGGCTGGGGGAGCAGGGACACCCCTGCACCCGCCAGGCCCTCAGACAGGCAAAGGCACGTCCAGCAAGTCCCCCTTGCACCCACGGACAGAGAAATGTCCCTGATGGACAGACACCCCTGCCCTCCCTGCGGACCGTCAGGGACAGCGGAGCTCCCCAGGGACCCCCGGTGGGACTGAGGGCACCTGTGCATGGGTGTCCCCACGATGGCCTTTGTCAGGGGCTCAGAGCTGGCCAGGAACAGCCTCGGCCGTGTCCGGCTCTCCCCTCGTCCCGGCCTGCCTGGGCACTGGGCTCCCACCACAGCTCCCGGCACACACCTGAGCAGAAGACTCCTGCGTCCTCTTTGTGCCCGCAGTCGTGCTGCCCCCAGGACCCTGCCGGGCAGTCCCAGAGAGCAGCTTCGGCCCCAGAGCAGTTCACGCTCTCCAGCCAGATCTGAGCGGAGCCTTCCCCGAAGCGAGCGGAGCCAACCGCCTCCAGCGCCCCTCCGCAGCCCAGCTGGTGGCAAACGACGGCAGCATCAGACAGGTCCCAGCCGTCATCGCAGACGCTCCCCCAGCTGCCCTGGTAGTAGATCTCCACTCTCCCCGCGCAGCGCCCAGGCCCGTTCACCAGCCGCGCCTGACGGCTCCCTGTAGCAGGAGGAAACCCCGGCTGCCATCAAGGGCCGGCTGCCCACCCAGCCCAGAGCCTGGGGGGGCCGTGCAGCGCCACTCACCCCGGCAAACGACCCCCACGTCCTCGGCAATCCCTGCTTCCAGCGCACTCTCAGGCAGGGGGGTGTTGCAGAGGGTCAGGTTGGCCTCGTGCCCTGCACACCGCACCCCGTGCAACCCCACAGGACCTGTCCCTCTCTGAGCCTTCGGGGGGTTGTAGGCTGCCTCTGCCTCTCCGCACTGCAGCTGCCGGCACACCACGCTGGCCTCCTGCACGTCCCACTGCTCATCCAGGACTCTGCCCCACGTCCCGTGCTGGAAGATCTCCACTCGCCCGTCGCACGGGCTTCCTCCACCCACCAGCCGCAGGGATGCGAAGCGAGCTGGGCCTGGGGAGAGCAGCCATGCCCCAGCCCTTGGCGGCATCGGGGAGCCCGGCAGCCTGCAGCATGTCTCCAGGCTCTGGCACCCTTGCAGGAGGGCCTTGGAGCTCGCCTGCCTGCCGCCAGCCCTCTGTGGGGACCTTCTGAGCCAGAGCCTTGCACTGCCACAGGATCCCCTGCTTTGGGAGCATTTAAGAGGAAAACAGAGTAACCAAGTGTTTTCCTGCACTCACCTGAGCATATGACAGCAGCGTCGTTCTCATGGGAGCATGGCAAGGCCCCCAGGGCAGTCACTGGGCACTCTCCCAGGTGGGCTTCAGTCCCGTCACAGTGGAAGGAGTCTCTCCAGACAGGGCCGGTTCCTCTCCCAAAACGCCCTCCTTTAGGAATGGACTCAGCAAACCCGCAGTTGAGGTGACGGCAGAGAACGTGGGCGTCCAAGAGGTCCCAGCGGGAGGCACAGAGGGTGCCCCAGGTGCCCTGCACATGGACCTCCACCCTCCCCTCACACGCCGTGCTGCCGTTCACCAGCCTGAACCCTGTGAACTTGGGACAGAGAAGGATGAGACAGGGCAGACTTGTGCTTTTGCTGCCTTGGGTGGTGGAGTAGAGGCCAAATGGACACCCTGCCTTTCTCCTCCTTCTGCACCATTTTAGGGCTGCAGACAAACATTCAAGGTCAGGTTTAACGGGGCTCTGAGCAACCTGATCTAGTTGAAGAGGTCCCTGCTGGTTGCAGGCAAGTTGGACTAGATGACATTGAAAGGTCCCTTCCAACCCAAACCATCCTATGGTTCTGTGATCACCCCTTCTGTCCTCACACCCAGCAGAGCACAGTCCCGTCCCTGCTCCCCCATCATTGGCACACCCCCGGTGGTAACACCCTGCCCCGAGTCCTTACGTGTGCAGGTGACACCGGCAGCATTCGCGTGGGTGCAGGGCTGCTCCCTGGGGGACCCCGTGGGGCAGGAGCTGAGAAGGGATTCATTCCCCACACACTGCAGCTCTCTGTCCCACATGGGACCAGCCCCTTCTCCAAAGTGAGCTGCCCCGGGGACAGACAGGGCTGTGCCACACTGCAACTCTCTGCAGACCACGTCGGCAGCTTTGAGACCAAAGTCGGAGTCACAGACAGTTTTCCACTCGTTCCTATCACGGATCTCCACTCGTCCTGAGCAGGGATTGTCCCCTCCAACCAGCCGGACAAATCCTGGAGTAACCAAAGAACCCTGTGAGTTCCCACAGCCCTCTGGCAGTTACGTACCCATGTCCCACCTGGCCTGCACAGTGGCCACAGGCAAAGAGACCCACGGCCCTCCCAGCAGCTCCCAATGGGTGCTGATGGCACAGATATACCAGGGACACCCTGCTCCTCTGCCCAAGGACAGGGCTTTTTCCCTTTGAGCGGCCCCTTTGCTTTGGTTGAGGGACTTGTGTCTGCCAGGAGGCACAACCCAAAAGCCACTGGCCACTCTGCACCCTTCTCTGGGGCTGTGGGTGGCCGCGTGAGCAGCTCTCGGTGCCTCTGGCACAGGGGAACCTGGCCCTCAGCAATGCCAGACAGGTGCTGGCTGAATTGGAGAAGAAAGATGAGAACCAACAAAAAATGCGGGGCATTGAGGGGGATTCATCTCCCAGCCCCAGGCACCAACTGAGGGTGGGATGAACCATCTTGGGGCCCAGCGGTGGGTGAACCCCACTGGTCTTTCCTCAGGGACCAGGGACACCAGCAATGACAGTCCCAGCTTGGCAGCGTGACCAGCAACACAGGACCCTGCCCTGGCAGCCGTTCATTGCTCCCTCAGGGCACAGCCAGGTCCCTTCTCCTGTCCCAGTCCCAAAGGTGGGGAAGAGATTGGCTCCGTACCTGAGCATGTCACTCCAGCATCCTCATCATGACCACAGTAGCTTTGACCCCATCCACGGTGTCTACAGTCAGACAGGGCCGACTCTGTGCCGTGACAATTAACATCATCCATCCAAATGGGGCCGGATCCTGGCCCAAAGTGTGTTTCAGCATGAGCTTTGACAGCGGACCCACAGCCCAGCTGCTTACAAACCACTGCAGCATCATTCGTGTCCCAGGAGTCATCACACACGGTCCCCCACTGGCCCTGGTGTTTCACCTCCACTCTCCCAGCACAGCGTCCGCCGCCATTCTCCAGTCTCACCTCCGCAGCCCCTTCAACCACCGAGATGGGACTGGTGAGGAGAGCACCGAGTCCCAGAGTGCAGGTCTGGGGTCCCCCCTGCCTGTCACAGGCACCAGGATGGGAGCCCTCTCCCCTCCAGGCTCTCCCTGGGGATGTGTGGGCGTCCCCCCACTCCCCATGGGCTGTGCAGGCTGGGGGTGCTAACTCCAGACCCGCCCAGCCATTATTATGTCCCACAACCCTCAGCACCTCCTCCCACCTCAAAGGGCCCCTGCCCATGCCCACCCAAAACCTGTATCGCCAGGCCGTGCGCAGGGCACCTGCTCCTCCCCAGCCAAGCACCCCTTAACAGCATCATGGAGACACCCTCTCCCACCCAGATGGACACAGGCAAAGGCACAGGGTCCATAGACCTGAGCTCCTTCTGACCCTCATCTCAGCGGCACTTGGAAAGAAACCCTCTTCCCAAAGGGCTCTTGATGACCCCACTGGTACCCGATGGCCCTGGGCTGTGGGAAAAGGGAGCCAGCACTTACCTCTGCAGAGCTGCACCCAGAGGAGCAGCCACAGCACCCGAGGGGACAGGAGTCCCTCCATTCCCATCCTGAGCCTCCTGCCCTGCTGGCACAGCCCTGCTCTTCCCCACTCCCTGTCACAGCTCCTGGGGACTCACGGGGACAACGATGATGGGAGGGTGATATATCTCTGCAGATGCCGACCCAGCTGCGGAAGGAGCCAATTGAAGCAGCAGCACCTTTTTAGATGTTATCGGGAGCTATCTCCCCTCCGACACAGCCCAGCTCGCCAATGAACTTCTCCAGCGCCGTTCATGACCATATATGAGGGACATATATGTCCCGCTGCCGGTGCCATGGTCGCTGTGGTGGCGGATCATCATGGGACAAGCTGGGTGTGGAGGGGAATTTGGTTAGTCACCCCTTGCACCCTGCTTTGGGCCTGGAAGCACTGAGCATCTCCTGCACCGGGCTCATCCAAGAAGCCATGAGGCAAGTGTCCAGCTGCCCCCAAGCTGCGGTGACCATGGAGCGGGGACTGCACCAGGGTCTGTGTCAGGATGGGGAGGAAACAGCCCCTGCCCCTGCCATGGACCTCACTGTGCTGGGAGCAGCAGCTGGGAGAGGTCTTCATCCAGGGCAAGAGCTCCATCCCAGGAGTGTTGGCTTGTCCGTCCCTCCCTGCAGGGCCCCACAGTGAGTCCCTCGCAGGAGCCGGAGCTGGATCATGTCCCTGCCCTGGCAGCAGACAGACAGCCCAGAGGCTCAGACGTGTCCCTGACTCTCAGTGTGTCACCCAGGGGCCGTTATTCCCCGCAGGCGGAGCGGGAGCTGGAGCCTGCAGGTGCACAAACCACAGCCCACGTGGCCTCGCCGCGCTCCCCCCGCTCCCCCCGCAGCGCCCGGGCAGGAAGTCTGTGGTTTCCTCCTGGCGCCGTGCCCAGACACATCCCTGGGGTGCCCCCGAGCCACCCCCACCCCGACTGCTCCAGCCAGGGCCACAGGGGCTGCTCCTTCGGCCTCGCAGACACGGGGACGGGCAGCTCCCAGCCCCCGTCATGCCCCTGTCATGCACACGGCCGCTCTGCACCGAGCCCCACGGGCACGGGGTGACATCGGTGACGTGACCTCACGTCCTTCCTACTGCCCAAGCTGTGTGTTCGTGGGTTATACTGACGGTGACCTCACACTCTCCTACTTCTGCTGCCGTGTGCTCATGAGTGGTACCGACAGTGACCTCACGTCCCTCCTGCTGCCACCACCGTGTGCTCAGGGGTTACAGTGACCATGACCTCACACCCTCCTGCTGCTGCTGCTGCGTGCTCAGGAGTCCCGCTGTCACACATGCACGTGCATGTTGCGTACAGGCTTCTGATGACAATGGTTCTTCCAAAAAGCCATATTGGGGTGGGGTCCAAGTATTATTGTAATGGCATCAGAAGCGGCCACACAAGCCATATGCCTGCTCCTTGCCCAAAAGCTACACAGGCAGCGGTGAAATCACAAGAGCGACATTCACAAGCCACGTTCCTGCTCCTGGCCTATCAGGTATTCAGACACCAATGACCTCACAAACACCTACATAAACTACTGCTTGGCTCCCAATCTGTCATCTACTCGGGCACCCGTGACACCACAACACCCTACACCACCCATGTTCCTGCTCCTGCCCTACCAGGTACGCGGGCAGCAGTGACTTCACCAGCTCCTACACAACCCATGGGCCTCTTCCTGGCCTGTCAGCTCAGCGGTCACAGGTGACCTTGCAAACACCTACACAAGATGGGGGCTTAGTCCTGGCCTGCCAGCTTCTCAGGCACCTGGGACCTCAAAACACCCAACACAAGACATGTTTCTCCTGGGCTCCTCAGGCACCAGTGACATCGCAGAGACATCCACAAGCCAGGTGACAGCTCCTGGCCTCTCGTCTGTGCAGGCACCAGTGACCTCCAGGCACCTACACGAGCTGTGCACCTGGGCCTGCCTTATCAGCTGCTCAGCCAAGAGTGACATCACGAGGACAAGCCCGAGCCACGTGTCTCCTATCAGCTACACCAGCACCAGGGACCTCACCAGCCCCTACAGGAGCCCTGGCCTTGCTCCTGCTCTATCAGCTACTCAGGCACCAGAGACCTGACCCCCACATCTCCCCCTGCTTGCTGTCTGCTCACCTCTGAGATACGACTCCTCACAAGCTCCTACACAGACCAGAAGCCTCCTCTTGGCCTGTTGGCTACTCAGGCAGCAGCTCCTCACAAGCACAGACCAACCTATTTGCTGCGTGCTCGTCTTTTGGGGGGACCCAAGCCAGTACTGACCCCCCTCTCCGTCACTTGCTCACCCCTCCTAGAAGGGGGCCGTAGCCCCTGGGCATGTTCCAGCGTGTCCGTGCCCCACCACCTTTCGGGCACCCCTCCGCCCTCTTGAATTCCCCCCAGCCCACCCTGTCAGGGCTTGTTCTGCAGCCTGGTAAAGTGGGGGACCCCCACCCGGCCTTTTCCTTCTGCTTCCGTTCACATTTAAACTCTAATTCTTCACTACACTAAATCTTATTGAAGAAGGATTTATCCAATTAAAAACAATTCAAATTTAGAAACATTCAAAATTTTCAATTCAAAATTATTAATTTAATTTCTATACCTTTATTAATGTTTACCTAGATCAAAATATATACACATATATAGATATATATATAAGTAGTGTATCTATTTATAAATGAATAAATAAATTCATTAATAGAATTATACACTTCCTTTCATAGATACATTCCTCTAGGTGTATATATTGCCTACCAACCTTATAGTTTTATACCCAAGCACTTCTGGGCCAAAGGAGGCAGGCAGCCAATCCCAGGGGCTGTGTTCCTCTAAAGAAGTTGTCATGGTCGGTGGCCCAGCTGAAGTGCCTCTGTACCAACGCACGCAGCCTGGGGAACAAAGAGGAGGAGCTGAGCACCCTTGTGCAGCTGGAATCCTCACGGCTGGGGTTTGCTACAGGCCACCCGAGCAAGAGGAGCCTTTTGACGAAGCGTTCTTACTTCACCTCCAGGAAGCACCACACTCAGAGGCTGAGATCTACTGGGGGACTCCAGTCACCCTGGCAGCTGCTGGAAGAGCATCCCATGAAGCTGTGAGCAGTGCAGGAGACTCATGGAGGGTGTTGACGAAGGGATTGAGGGCAGCCCTGCAGAGAAGGGCGTGAGGATGCTGGGGCTGGAGTAACTGACCATGAGCTGGACACGTGCGCTGGCAGCCCAGAAAGCCAAGCGCATCCTGGGCTGCATGAGAAGAAGCGTGGCCAGCAGGTGGAGGGAGGGGATTCTCCTCCTCTACGCTGCTGTGGTGAGACCCCAGCTGGAGAACAGCGTCCAGCTCAGGGGTGCCAAGCACAAGACAGACACGGACCTGTTAGCGTGCGTGTAGAGGAGGGTCACAAACATGCTGTGAAAGCTGGAACACCTCTCATGGAGAAAAGCTGAGAGAGTTGGGGGTGTTCAGCACAGAGAAGGGAAGGCTCCAGGGAGACATTATTGCAGGGATCCAACATAAAAAGGAGGCTCATGGGACAGTCGAGGAGAGACTGTGTACCAAGGCCTGCAGTGACAGGACGAGGACCAGGGCTTTAAGGTGTGTCCCCAGGGTGTCCCCGTCCCACCCGACCTGCGCCTCCCCCCCCGGCAACCCCAGCTGCGCCATGATGCCAGCGGGCGGTGGGGCAACGACCACTCAAGCCGGAAACCGGACCCACTTCCGGCGCAGGGGATGATGGGAGATGGAGTACGGGCCAGTGCGCACCAGCCATCCCAGTACGGGCCAGTGACCCCAGTATGGACCAGTGATCCCAGTATGGACCAGCATGGCCCGTTCCCAGTGCGCTCCCAGTGCTCCCAGTATGAACCCGTGACTCCTCGCAGTGCTCCCAGTTTAGTCCCAGTGCTCCCAGTATCACTCCCTGACTCCCCCCAGTACTCCCAGTGCGGTCCCAGTGCCCCCAGTATGACCTCCTGACTTCAACCAGTGCTCCCATTGCTATCCCAGTGGTCCCAGTATGACTTCCGGACTCCCCCCACTGCTCCCAGTGCGGTCCCAGTGCTCCCAGTATGACTCCCTGATTCCCCCCAGTGCTCCCAGTGCCCTCCCAGTGCTCGCAGTATGACTCCCTGACTCCCCCCAGTGCTCCCAGTGCGGTTCCAGTGCTCCCAGTATGAACCCCTGGCTCTCCCCAACGCTCCCAGTGCGGTCCCAGTGCTCCCAGTACGACCCCCTGACTTCAACCAGTGCTCCCAGTGTCCTCCCAGTGCTCCCAGTATGACTCCCTGATTCCCCCTAGAGCTCCCAGCATGGTCCCAGTGCTCCCAGTATGTCTCCCTGACTCCCCCCACTGCTCCCAGTGCTCCCAGTATGACTCCGTGGTTCCCCCCAGTGCTCCCAGTGTCGTCCCAGTGCTCCCAGTATGACTGCCTGACTCCCCCCAGTGCTCCCAGTGCGGTCCCAGTGCTCCCAGTATGACTCCCTGATTCCCCCCAGTGCTCCCAGTGCCCTCCCAGTGCTCGCAGTATGACTCCCTGACTCCCCCCAGTGCTCCCAGTGCGGTCCCAGTGCTCCCAGTATGACTCCCTGATTCCCCCCAGTGCTCCCAGTGCTCTCCCAGTACGCCCAGTACGAACCCCTGACGCTCCCCAGTGCTCCCAGTGCGGTCCCAGTGCTCCCAGTATGACCCCCTGACTCCCACCAGTGCTCCGAGTGCGGTCCCAGTGCTCCCAGTATGACTCCCTGACTCCCCCCAGTGCTCCCAGTGCGGTCCCAATGCTCCCAGTATGACTCCCTGGTTCCCCCCAGTACTCCCTATGCACTCCCAGTGCTCCCACTATGACCTCCTGACTCCAACCAGTGCTCCCAGTGCGGTCCCCGTGCTCCCAGTATGACCCCCTGACTCCCCCCAGTGCTCCCAGTGCGGTCCCAGTGCTCCCAGTATGACCCCCTCACTCACCCCAGTGCTCCCAGTGCGGTCCCAGTGCTCCCAATATGACTCCCTACTTCCCCCCAGTACTCCCAGTGCGCTCCCAGTGCTCCAAGTATGACCCCGTGACTCCTCGCAGTGCTCCCAGTTTAGTCCCAGTGCTCCCAGTATCACTCCCTGACTCCCCCCAGTGCTTCTAGTGCGGTCCCAGTGCTCCCAGTATGACTCCCTGAGTCCCCCCAGTACTCCCAGTCCGGTCCCAGTGCTCCCAGTATGACCTCCTGACTTCAACCAGTGCTCCCATTGCTATCCCAGTGGTCCCAGTATGACTTCCTGACTCCCCCCACTGCTCCCAGTGCGGTCCCAGTGCTCCCTGTATGACTCCCTGATTCCCCCCAGTGCTCCTAGTGCCCTCCCAGTGCTCCCAGTATGACCACCTGACTCCCCCCAGTGCTCCCATTTTAATTCCAGTGCTCCGAGTATGACTCCCTGATTCCCCCCAGTGTTCCCAGTACTCCCAGTAGGAACCCCTGACGCACCCCTGTGCTCCCAGTGCGGTCCCAGTGCTCCCAGTACGACCCCCTGACTTCAACCAGTGCTCCCAGTGTCCTCCCAGTGCTCCCAGTATGAACCCCTGACGCAACCCTGTGCTCCCAGTGCGGTCCCAGTGCTCCCAGTACGACCCCCTGTCTTCAACCAGTGCTCCCAGAGTCTTCCCAGTGCTCCCAGTATGACTCCCTGATTCCCCCTAGAGCTCCCAGCATGGTCCCAGTGCTCCCAGTATGTCTCCCTGACTCCCCCCACTGCTCCCAGTGCTCCCAGTATGACTCCGTGGTTCCCCCCAGTGCTCCCAGTGTCGTCCCAGTGCTCCCAGTATGACTGCCTGACTCCCCCCAGTGCTCCCAGTGCGGTCCCAGTGCTCCCAGTATGACCCCCTGACTCCCACCAGTGCTCCCAGTGCGGTTCCAGTGCTCCCAGTATGACCCCCTGACTCCCACCGGTGCTCCCAGTGCTGTCTCAGTGCTCCCAGTATGACTCCCTGGTTCCCCCCAGTACTCCCAATGCGGTCCCAGACTTCCCACTACGACTCCCTGATTCCCCCCAGTGCTCCCAGTGCGGTCCCCGTGCTCCCAGGATGACTCCCTGGTTCCCCCCAGTGCGCCCAATGCAGTCCCAGTGCTCCCAGTATGACCCCCTGACTCACACCAGTGCTCCCAGTGCTACCCCCTGATTCCCCCTGTGCTCCCCATGTGGTCCCAGTGCTCGCAGTATGACTCCCTGACTCCCCCCAGTGCTCCCAGTGCGGTCCCAGTGCTCCCAGTATGACTCCCTGACTCCCCCCAGTGCTCCCAGTGCCCTCCCAGTGCTCGCAGTATGACCCCCTGACTCCCCCCAGTGCTCCCATGTTAATCCCAGTGCTCCCAGTATGACCCCCTGACTCCCCCCAGTGCTCCCAGTGCTGTCCCAGTACTCCCAGTATGAACCCCTGACGCTGCCCTGTGCTACCAGTGCGGTCCCAGTGCTCCCAGTATGACTCCCTGACTCCCCCCAGTGCTCCCAGGCTTGTCCCAGTGCTCCCAGTATGACCCCCTGGCTCTCCCCAACGCTCCCAGTGCGGTCCCAGTGCTCCCAGTATGACCACCTGACTCCCACCAGTGCTCCCAGTGCGGTCCCAATGCTCACAGTATGACTCCCTGGTTCCCCCCAGTACTCCCAGTGCACTCCCAGTGCTCCCACTATGACCTCCTGACTCCAACCAGTGCTCCCAGTGGTGTCCCAGTGCTCCCAGTATGACTCCCTCGTTCCCCCAAGTGCTCCCAGTGCCCTCCCAGTGCTCCCATTATGACTCCCTGACTCCCCCCAGTGCTCCCAGTGTGGTCCTAGTGCTCCCAGTGCAACCCCCTGACTCCCCCCAGTGCTCCCAGTGCAATCCCTGTGCTCCCAGTATGACCCCCTGACTCCCCCCAGTGCTCCCAGTGCTGTCCCAGTGCTCCCACTATGACCCCCTGACTCCCCCCAGTGCTCCCAGTGGGGTCCCAGTGCTCCCAGTAAGACTCCCTGACTCCCACCAAAGCTCCCAGCGTGGTCCCACTGCTCCCAGTATGACTTCGCGACTCCCCCCAGTACTCCCAGTGCAGTCCCAGTGCTCCCAGTATGACCTCCTGACTCCCCCCAGTGCTCCCAGAGCGGTCCCAGTGCTCCCAGTATGACCCCCTCACTCACCCCAGTGCTCCCAGTGCGGTCCCAGTGCTCCCAATATGACTCCCTACTTCCCCCCAGTACTCCCAGTGCGCTCCCAGTGCTCCAAGTATGACCCCGTGACTCCTCGCAGTGCTCCCAGTTTAGTCCCAGTGCTCCCAGTATCACTCCCTGACTCCACCCAGTGCTTCTAGTGCGGTCCCAGTGCTCCCAGTATGACTCCCTGACTCCCCCCAGTACTCCCAGTCCGGTCCCAGTGCTCCCAGTATGACCTCCTGACTTCAACCAGTGCTCCCATTGCTATCCCAGTGGTCCCAGTATGACTTCCTGACTCCCCCCACTGCTCCCAGTGCGGTCCCAGTGCTCCCTGTATGACTCCCTGATTCCCCCCAGTGCTCCTAGTGCCCTCCCAGTGCTCGCAGTATGACCCCCTGACTCCCCCCAGTGCTCCCATGTTAATCCCAGTGCTCCCAGTATGACCCCCTGACTCCCCCCAGTGCTCCCAGTGCTGTCCCAGTACTCCCAGTATGAACCCCTGACGCTGCCCTGTGCTACCAGTGCGGTCCCAGTGCTCCCAGTATGACTCCCTGACTCCCCCCAGTGCTCCCAGGCTTGTCCCAGTGCTCCCAGTATGACCCCCTGGCTCTCCCCAACGCTCCCAGTGCGGTCCCAGTGCTCCCAGTATGACTCCCTGACTCCCCCCAGTGCTCCCAGTATGGTCCCAGTGCTCACAGTATGACCCCCTGACTCCCACCAGTGCACCCAGGGCGGTCCCAGTGCTCCCAGTATGACCACCTGAGTCCCACCAGTGTTCCCAGTGCGGTCCCAATGCTCACAGTATGACTCCCTGGTTCCCTCCAGTACTCCCAGTGCACTCCCAGTGCTCCCACTATGACCTCCTGACTCCAACCAGTGCTCCCAGTGGTGTCCCAGTGCTCCCAGTATGACTCCCTCGTTCCCCCAAGTGCTCCCAGTGCCCTCCCAGTGCTCCCAGTGTCACTCCCTGACTCCCCCCAGTGCTCCCAGTGTGGTCCCAGTGCTCCCAGTGCGACCCCCTGACTCCCCCCAGTGCTCCCAGTGCAATCCCTGTGCTCCCAGTATGACCCCCTGACTCCCCCCAGTGCTCCCAGTGCGGTCCCAGTGCTCCCACTATGACCCCCTGACTCCCCCCAGTGCTCCCAGTGGGGTCCCAGTGCTCCCAGTAAGACTCCCTGACTCCCCCCAGTGCTCCCAGTGTGGTCCCAGTGCTCCCAGTATGACTCCCTGACTAACCCCAGTGCTCCCACTGTGGTCCCAGTGCTCCCAGTATGACCCCCTGACTCCCCCCAGTGCTCCCAGTGCTGTCCCAGTGCTCCCAGTATGACCCCTGACTCCCCCCAGTGCTCCCAGTGTCGTCCCAGTGCTCCCAGTATGACTCCCTGACTCCCCCCAGTCCTCCCAGTACGGTCCCAGTGCTCCCAGAGCAACCCCCTGACTCCCCCTGTGCTCCCAGTGAGGAGTGGAACCTTATGACATTCAAACAGGGCAATTGTCGGGTTCTGCACCTGGGGAGTAATAACCCCGTGCACCAGGACAGGTTGGGGGCAGTTGCTCAGCGCTCGTGGGCCAGTGTGCCAGTATTTCTGGTAGCCAGAAGGCAGAGCACATCTCAAGGGTCACAACTACACACACGACTCCCTCTCTGAAATGCTGAGACACCAGTGCACGCGGCGTGGGGAATGAGCAGGAAGAGCTGGGGATCTGTGCGCGGTCGCAGGGCCACGATCTCATTGCAGTCGCTGAGACGTGGTGGGACAGCTCGCGTGACTGGAATGCTGTCATGGGTGGCTACGTCCTTTCCCGGAAAGACAGGCCAGCGAGGCGTGGTGGTGGAGTTGCACTCCATGGGAGAGAGCATTTGGAATGCATCGGGCTCTCACTAGGGGCGGATGACGAGAGGGTCGAGAGCTTATGGGTGAGGATTAAGGGGCAGGCCAACATGAGGGACACTGTTGTGGGTGCTTATCACAGGCCACCTGATCAGGATGGGGAAGCTGATGAGGCTTTCTAGAGACAGCTGAAGGTAGCCTCGCAATCGCAGGCCTTGGTTCTCATGGGGGACTTCGATCACCCCGATATCTGCTGGGCAGACCACGCAGCCAGGCACGCACAGTCCAGGAGGCTCCTCCAGTGCATTGATGACAACTTCTTGACACAGGTGGTGCAGGAGCCAACAAGGAGAGGAGCACTCCTGGACCTGGTACTGACAAACACAGAGGGACTGGTGGGGGACATTAAGGTTGGGGGCACCCTAGGCTGTAGTGATCATGAAATGATGGAGTTCAGGATCATGGGTACTACGCACAAAACAACAAGAAGTAAAATTACTACCTCGGTTTTCAGGAGGGCTAACTTTGACCTCTTCAAGAAACTGCTTGGAGAGATCCCGTGGGCTGGGGCTCTGGAAGGCAAAGGGGCTCAAGAGAGCTGGTTGGTATTCAAAGACCACTTCCTCCAAGCTCAGGATCGGTGCATCCCGAAGAGAAAGAAATCGGCCAAGGGACACAGGAGACCTGCATGGTTGAGCAGGGAGCTTCTGAAAAAGCTCAAGTGGAAGAAGGAAGTCTACACTATGTGGAAGAAGGGACTGACCCCTTGGGAGGATTACAGGAATGCTGCCAGAGCGTGCAGGGATGAAACAAGGAAAGCCAAGGCCACCTTGGAATTAAACCTGGCCAGGGATGTCAAGCTCAACAGGAAGGGCTTCTACGGGTATATTGGAAGCAAAAGGAAGAGCAGAGAATTTGTGGGCCCACTGTTGAATGAGACAGGAGCCATGGGGACAGCGGATGCGGAGAAGGCGGAGTTACTGAATGCCTTCTTTGCTTTGGTCTTTACTGCTCGGCCCAGCCCTCAGGAGTCCCAGGCATTGGTGGAAGTAACAGGGAAAGAAGAAGACTTCCCTTGGGTTGAGGAGGATCGAGTGAGGGATCAATTATATCAATCAGATATTCACAAGTCCATGGGCCCCGATGGGATGCACCCGAGAGTGCTGAGCGAGCTGGTAGACGTCATTGCTGGGCTGCTCTCCATCATCTTTGAAAGGTCCTGGAGAACAGGCGAGGTGCCTGAGGACTGGAGGAAAGCCAACGATCCTCCAGTCTTCAAAAAAGGCAAGCAGGAGGAGCTGGGGAACTACAGGCCGGTCAGCCTCACCTCCATCCCTGGAAAGATGATGGAACAGCTCGTTGTGGGCGTCATCTCAAGGCATGTGGAGGAAAAGAATGCTATGGGCAGTAGTCAACACGGATTCACCAAGGGGAAATCCTGTGTGACTAACCCGATAGCCTTCTGTGATGGCGTGACTGGATGGATAGATGAGAGGAGGGCAGTGGATGGTGTCTACCTTGACTTCAGCGAGGCTTTCGACACGGTCTCCCACAGCGTCCTTGTAGGGAAGCTTAGGAAATGTGGGTTAGATGAGTAGACAGTGGGGTGGATTGAAAACTGGTTGAAAGACAGAGCTCAGAGGGTTGTGATTAGGGGCACAGAGTCTAGTTGGAAATCAGTGAGGAGTGGTGCTCCCCAGGGGTCAGTGCTGGGTCCGGTCCTCTTCAATATCTTCATCAGCGACCTGGATGAAGGGACAAAGTGCACCCTCAGCAAGTTTGCTGATGACACAAACCTGGGAGGGGTGGCTGACACACCAGAAGGCTGTGCCACGATCCAGAGAGACCTGGGCAGGCTGGAGAGTTGGGCAGAGAGGAGCCTCATGAAATTCAACCATGGCAAATGTAGGGTGCTGCACCTGGGGAGGACTAACCCCGTGCACCAGGACAGGTTGGGGGCTGACCTGCTGGAGAGCAGCTCGGTGGAAAGAGACCTGGGAGTCCTGGTGGACAACAGGATGACCATGAGCCAGCAATGGGACCTTGTGGCCAAAAAGGCCAATAGCACCCTGGGGTGCATCAAGAAGAGTGTGACTAGCAGGTGGAGGGAGGTCATCCTTCCCCTCTACTCTGCACTGCTGAGGCCGCACCTGGAGCACTGTGTCCAGTTCTGGGCTTCCCAGATCAAGGACAGGGAACTGCTGGAGAGGGTGCAGCAGAGAGCTACCAAGGTTAGTTTGCAGCAACAGAAAAGGCTGCTCCGCAACACCTCCTCCCTGGGCCTCCACCTTGGCTGTGCCCCGTATTAGCTCCAGGGTGGAGACGGTCTTGAGTGGTCAAAGTCCAATGGCTCATGCTCTGTGCTCAGGTTCACCTCCAAAGGGGGTGCAGAGAGAAAGCTCAGGTTGGAGGTTCATGGGAAGGTTAGAAGGCCTGTGTCCTGTCACTGCACTGCAGATGTCTATGTTGGTACAGTTTAACGTGACACGAACAACGGATGAGTGTGTCTGACCAAGGCAGCCTTGCGTGGCTCTATCGCCAATAGCACAAATGACCCTTCCAGAAGAGAGCATCTCCTGCCCTCCTGTGAGGCTCCCGCAGCCCTTGATTTCTTACTCTGCAACTCTACGCATGGGTCGAGCCCTACCGTTCAGCAGTTCTTCACCCACCGCACCCTCCACCTGCTCATCTCCAAGTTGGACAACTTGTCCGGAAGGATACTTTGAGGGACACTGTCAAAAGCTTTACTAAAATCCAGCAAAACTACATCCACCACCTTCCCTTCATCCTCTAGGCAGGTGACCTTATTGTGGTTCATGGTGAATGGCCTGTTCCCCTTAATGTTAACTCCTTCTCCCAGGTGGGCGTTAGGGCTCTAGATGGCCCCCAGTTCAGGCTCGGCTGTTCGCTCTCCAGGAAGGGCACTCTGTGGAGACTGCAGCAGTACTGAGAGGGTTTCCCAGCAAAGTCCAAGGTAACAAGAGGAGGAGAAAGCCCAAGCTCTGACTCCATGAAGAGAAACTGGAGGTGCTGGAGATAATCTGGCCAAAGATTCCCCATGACAGGGGAATCCCTTCCCACCACTACCACTGGAGGGATCTCCAGGGAGATTTCCAGCATTGCTAGAGGGCCAAAATACCCAAAGAAAGTCCTTTTGTGTCCCTGCCCTGCCCTCCTGCCTGGCCTGCCTGGTGACCAAGGCTGTAGCCAAGCTTATCCCAGTGCTTGACCCAGCCATGGGACCTTTCTTCCTTGCAGAGATAGATTGTGACTTCACAATCAACAGCCAAGTCATTTTCCCAGTTCTGGCCTCTGAGGTTCTCAGACAGAATTGACTTCAGGCACCTTCACAGACACCTGCCTCTTACTCACCTGTGAGGTTCTGAGGCACAGCTGACATAAGAGTAGCTTCCCCACCATCACCCACCTTGTCACCTACAAGCTGATCTGATACACGTCATCTCACATTTCGTCTTCCAATGTCAGGCGACTGCTCCAGGACCTCACAGGCTCTGCATCCACTCTGCCTCTGGGGGAAAAACAGCTTAGAGAGAGGTTTGGAGGGCAAGGGAAGGTTAGGGGTTCTGAGGGAGGCCGCTAGGGCTTTTGGGTTAGGGGTTTCTGTTACCAGTTTTCTTCCATGTGAACCAAAAACTCTGGTCAGAGTTTCTGCTTCATGATCAGGGTGGGGGTGGGGGTCATGGTGAGGCTCAAAATGAAGGTTTGGGATTGTTCTTAGGGCTTCTTGTAATTGATCTGAGTCCTGCTCAGCTTTGTGGGTTAGGGGGTTGGGTTAGGGCTAGAGGCTTAGGGTTAGGCCAGAGTTAAGGCATTTCAAGAGCAGGAACCTCACCCAGTGCTGTCCCTCCCACACGCTTCTCCCTTCACCTATCCCATGCTCCCTTCTCTCTTTGATGAAACTCTCAGGCATGTCGAGCACTTCACAACGCTGCTCCTCACACGCAGCTTCCTCCAGCATTAATGACATCACGATCTACTCACCAGCAATGGCACCTTTGCCTTCATCTTCCTCTTGCCTGCCCCTAACATCTCATCATCTCCCTGGCCTTTCCCTCCAGAACTTCACAATCCCTGCCCTCCTTCTGCATACTGGGAAACATGAGTAACACTTAGGGGAGGGGTTGGAGATGGAAGTGTGTTGAGGGACAGGATTAGGGAGCTGGCTTTGGGTTTAGGCGTGAGGCGTCTGATGAGGGTTTCAGCTTTGGCATTCGTGTTCAGGGAAGGGCCACAGATGAGCGCTGCAGGTGAGGGATTAGGGTTGGGGTCCAGGCAAAGTCTCAGTGTGAGCTGGGCAGTGCTGGGTCAGAGGGGAAGGGTGTGTAGCCACTTTGCGTGTTTCTGCCCTCGTGATGACCAGGGGGAAACCTCAGCTGCTGATGACCAAAAGCAGCATCATTCTAATGAGCTTCCAAAATCAAATCACACACACGCACACAAACACAAGGCTTACAAGAGAGCTTTTTAAATCAAATTGCACCCACACAAACAGATACAGAGGTTAACCTATATAATGAAGATGTTTCTCTTTTTGCAAAAAGTAGTACATTCCTGGTACCAAATGATCTTGGTCACCTCGAGAAATCCAATCGTAGTGAATGACTCACTCTTTTCCTTCGTCTGCATTTGTCAGCAGATGATCTCTGAAATCCTTGTGAAATCTACTCTGAAATCCAATCTTCAAAAGCCTCGTGAAATCTACTTTTGAAATCCTTGCAAAACCTACACTTTGATATCCTTGGAAAATCCACACTTTGATATCTTCATATCCTCTTATCCTCATGCATGCTTTGATAGCCTGATATCCTCGATACCTTGGGGCACCTACAACTTCTCTGGAAAACTTGTTCCATCATCTCACAACCCTTTTCATAAAAAAATTCTTTCTTAGGCCTATTCTAAATCTACTCTTTTTCTGTTTAGAACTGTTGCCTTTTATCCTGTCACTGCAGGCCTTGGTAAACAGTCCCTGTCTTACGTATAACTCCCCTTTAAACTATATAAACTGTCGTACGTGTCAGGCGAACCTTGCCATGTTTGAATCTTTCAATAAGTCGCTGTGTTGATTATAGCAAATTTTGTTAAATCATTTTGATAATTGCCAGGTGATCAATATTGTTAACATCATACAACATAACCCCATGTTACTAAATCTGAAATTGGTGCCACCTCAAAGTTGGGCAGGATCCCAAATCAACATTCACAACGAGACTGGACATGAGGAGAAAGAAATGTCCCACGAAGGACAGTGCTGTGACTGCTGAGGTCACCCAGAGGGAGCCTGGATCAGCGCAACGCTGGGTGCTCCAAGGAACAGGCAGGGAGGAAGAAGAGCTGTCAGGAAAGGCGAGGAGATGCCCCAGTGGGAGCAAGGGGAGGAAAGAGGTTGGGTGTCCACAGCCTGCAGGTCTTTGTCCCCTTGGCTGTGGCTGTTGTCTTTGCTACCAAGGCCTGAAAGGAGACACCTTAATCTCATGGAACCGGGGCCTCACTGCTTCCTCGCACCCCCCAGGGAGGCTGGGAGGTGTGGTGCCGTTGTCCTTCACTCGGCATTGCACACCCCACACCTCACTGCCCCGGGAGGAGCCCTGAGCCAGTGTGAGGGACAGGATCCCCCTTCCCAGGGCTGGCCGCTTGGCGGGATAAAATACATCACGGCTTTACTCAGCATCAGCTCCACCTGCACAGTGCCTTTGCCTCCCTGTAATCACAGCCTCCAGTTGCCTGCTCGAACAAATCCATGGGGAGGCTTGGTCTGTCATGGCCCTCAGTGGGGACAATTAATGCTCCAAGACACTTTGGCGTTTGCTTCGGACTTGAATTCCTGCACAGGTTGTTCAAGCTCCTCTCAGTATCTGGCATTCCTGGGCTCAGCAGCAAATGCCCCATGGGGCTCGTTAAAGTGCAGAAAGCCCTAAGGAGCCACAGCTCTTGCATGATTTTCTTCAGGGCTTCTAGCCTGGTACAGCTCAGTGGAGAGGTCTCAGGAGTCTACTTAAAGTGGAAGGTTTCAAGAAGCACTTAATAAAAAGGTAATTTTTCATTCGGAAAGGGCTTTTCATTAGTCTTTTTATTTTTCCAGAGCAAATGCAGCTTTCTCCAACTGATACTGAACCAGAGGGTCTCCTAAGGAGGACCGGAGAGGTAGCAACTGCCATCTCCTCGAGGTCCCCCACTGTACGGACAACTTGCCCCCCCACCTCCTCCTCCCCACCGTTTCTCTTGGGGCTGCCTGGGACTTGCATTCTTTTCCTACATCAGACTTGTGCGCTGAGTCTGCAGCTGAATGTTCACAGCTCCTTTGCACCAATTCCTGCCCGATTCCCCCGCAGACTTGGCTGTAAATAGACAAGGGATTCTTATTAAATTTGAACAGCCAGAAGGACAAAATGATACCAATTAATTAAAGAAACCCAATGCATTCCTCCACTATATGCCAAGTCCAAGCCTCCAATAAGCTCCACCTTCCTCAAACCATCAACATAAAAGAAATATGTTGGAGAGATTGATAGGAAATTCTAAATATACGCACAGTTAGTGCGTTGGCTAAAGAGAGAGTGTGGCAGATTAAGTAAACTGTGCCTTATTCTTGGCCAAATTTCCATCCCAGAGCCTTGTCACCAACTCATGTCTCTAGTGATGTCCCTGCCCATGTGACATTATGTGCTTGTTAAACAAAACTTTTCTTCTCCAGCAAACTCTAGCAAAACTCTTCCTTGGAGACAGTCTCTCCTCAAAGTCCCCTTGCAACCATACGGTGAATTGAGATGCAAGAATAAACTCATTACAGTTCCTTCACGTTAACGAGCTCCCAGGGGAAAGTCACGCAGTGTGGAGGGCCCTGGCGGGAATAAAGAGCCTTGGAGGTTCAGCAGGGTCTGCTGAGGGCTGTGGGTGACGAAGCTGCTTCAGGAAATTGAAGCGTGCCTCCCTGGGGGCTGATTGGAGCAGAAAACCAGAGGCAGTGATTGCAGGGTGACAAAGAAAGGAGGCAGAGACATCCTGTGTGCTGTAGCCCCCTGGATGTGCCCTGCCAAGCCAAGGGGCCCAGTGCTAATCCCCAGCTCATTGCAATGGGGATGCTTTTGGCCATCACCACATGAGCTTTCCCTCTGCTCACCACCAGGGCCCATACACGCTGAGTGCCTTCCACACTCGTGCCCCTCAGACTCGGCACGACGCAGCTCCCCCTAAGCCTTTGCCTGGACCCTAACCCTAATCCCTCACCTGCAGCTCTCATCTGTAGCCCTTCCCTGAACACTAACGCCAAAGCTGAAACCCTCACCACATGCCTCACGCCTAAAGCTGTTAGAGCGGGTCAAGAGATGTATCACAACAATCATTGGAGGGACGGAAGATGTCTCCCAGGAAGAGAAACTGAGAGAGTTGAAGTTGTTGAGCCTGGAAACAAAAAAGCTCCAAGGAGACGTTCTTTCAGCCTTTCAATGTATGAGGGAGGCTTATAACAGAGAGAGAGAGAGATATTTTTGCAGGGCCAGTAATGACAGGACAAGGGTCAATGGCTTTACACTGAAAGAGGTTATTTAGATTGGACATAGGGAAGAAATTTTTAACAATGAGGGTGGTGAGACACTGGAAAAGGTTGCACTGAGAAGTTCTGGATTCCCCATCGTTGGCGGTGTTCAGGGACAGGTAGGGCGGGGCTTTGAGCATCCTGATCGAGTCGCAGATGTCCCTAAAAAACAGGGATTGGACTAGATGGTCTTTCAAGGTCCCTTCAAACCCAAACCATTCTGGGATACTATGAGAGCAGATGTGGCCACACCAGTGCTGAGTCGAGGGGGACAATAACTCCCCTTGTCTGGGTCGCCACAGTCCTTCTAACACCACCTCATATGCAGCTGGCCTTAATGGTGCTGAGCCTTTACCAGAGGCTCATATGGCATCCCTCAAAATGCGCAGGCCCCTCTCCTCAGACTCACCCCTCACTTGGTCCTGTCCCACTTTGCCCATTCTCCTTCAAAAACTAGAGGAGGTCTCTGTTGGCCACATCCCCAGGTGTCTCAAGGTCCCTGTGCACTGAAGCTCCAGCATGTCAGCATTTAAATTGCACGTGCAGATGGCTCATGCTGAGTCGTGGTTCCTCTAACAAGACAACTTGAGTAGCTGTAGGACAGCAGAGGTAAGAAAAGGGGTTACTAGTGTCATGGACGTCATGAGGAAGGTGGAAAGTGCCACTGTCACCATCTCAGAAACACCAAGGGAAGGGCCAACAACGACAGAGGAAAAGAGTTGGCTCTTTGTATGGGAGGAGATGAGGATGATCCAAGAGAAGAACTTGAGAGTGGAAGAAGACTGGAAAAGGGAACAAAAGGTTAATAGAATCATAGAATTGGCTTGGTTGGGAGGGACCTTTCAGATCACCTAGTCCAACCATCAGCCTACCTCTGACAAAAGCCATCACTACACCGTATCTCTAAGCACTATGTCTGCCCGTCTTATATTATTGTTCCGTGGCCTTGCCTTGTGACGAATAGCAGATATGGGAACGAGATAGTACTACGGAACAGATAAGCTGCCTACTTGCTTACTACGAAACAGACGATTGGCCTACTCGCTACCTGAGCCAACATTTCATCAAATTTTGATGAAATTTTGTCCTTTGTGCGAACTTTGCTCATTACAATGTACCAAAACACACCTCCATCCCAGAGGCTACCCGCCCCCAAGTAGCGAGCACTCCTCCTTGAGTACACCAATCATAATGAAAGAATTTATGACTAAAGTCACTCAGACTCCACTTTGAAGATAAAATAAATACTATAAATATAGCCCGAGAGAGGGGGGATATCGGGGAAGACACCATCACGAACAAGTCAGGAGAATTCCATCACTAACTTCCGGGACCAGTCGACTGGCTGAGCCTTTCTTCCCCGCCATAGGGACGCCTTTGGGTAAGACTTAGATCATACCGAGTGTTTCCTCGGGAAACTTAGAAATCTCTGTAGAGAATCTCTCTCCTACATTATATAGCCAGGCTGTATTGTATATAACTTCATTGTGCCTTTTGTATATTTAACAATATCGTTATTTGCACATGCTTTGCAGACAGTGTATTTATCACCGGCAATCCTATATACCTGTTGTTTAAATAAACAGCACTGTCTCAGTAGCTGGTCGTTTCGCTTTCTCACTGAACGCGACCAAAGACTGGAGAGTGGCCGTGCTAGTTCAGGAGCACGACTAGACTGAAGGTGCAGCCCACTATCAGTGTATCCAAACCGTAACATTTTAATACATATTAAACGCGATTGGACTGATAGTGCTGGATGGGGCATCACTCCGAATTTAAACCCAGCCGCACCTGGTCCCCCACCTCGGTGAGGAGTGTTAGAACGCAAGGGGGTTTATCTTCTGCCAAAACCGCTTGGCCCATTTTCATGCAACAGAAGGGACCTTTCAGATCACCTAGTCCAACCATCAACCTAACTCTGACAAAAACCATCACTAAACCATAGCTCTAAGCACTATGTCTGCCCGTTTTTTAAATACCTCCAGAGGTGGTGCCTCAACCACTTTCTGGGCAGCCTGTTCCAATGCTTATTAACTGCTTCAGTGTAAAATTTTTTCCAAATATCCTCAGCCTCCATTTCTCCAGGCTAAACAATCCCAGCTCCCTCAGCCACTCCTCATAAGATTTATCCTCCAAATCCCTCACCAGCTCCTTTGCCCTTCCCTAGACCCGCTCAAGCACCTCAATGTCTTCTTTTGTGGTGAGGGGCCCAAAACTGGACACAGTACTCGAGGTGGGGCCTGACCAGTGCCGAATCCAGGGGGACAGTCACTTCCCTAGTCCTGCTCACCACACTGTTCCTGATAAAGGCCAGGATGCTGTTGGCCTTCTTGGCCACCTGGGCACACTGCTGGCTCATATTCAGCCGGCAGTTGACCAACACCCCCAGGTGATTTTCTGCAGGGCAGCTCTCTAGCCACAGCCTGTAGTGGAGACGATCAAGGGAGTTGGCAAGGCTGAAAGCCCCCAACACTGCTTATGTCTTTCTCCTCCTGGCTGTGGCTGTTGTCGGTGCCACCAAGGCTACCAGAAGACACCTTTTCCTTACAGCACTAGGGCCTTAGCGCCTCCTCTTCCCCACCCGGGAGCCGTCATTCTGTCTTTCTGCCCTTGGCATTGCACGTCCTCCCATCACAATGCCCCAGGAAGAGCCCTGAGCTGTCCTTGTGGGGCAGGATCTCCCTTCCCAGGGGCTGGAGGCCAGGGCTTGGCCCTTTGCCTTCCTCTCACACATTCAGCATTAGCCAGCATCAGAGACACCTCTCCATTGCCTTTGCCTACCTGCCCTCACTGCGTCCAGTTTTCCCTCGAACGAGCCCCCAGGAGCCTTTGGCACTAATGGCCCTCAGTGGGACCCATTAACGCTCCAAGAAACTTTGGAGTTTGCATCTGACGTTGACTTCTGGAGAGGTTTCATCAGCCTCCCCTGTGTCTGAGCTTCATGGGCTCAGCACCAAAACCACCAGAGAGGTCAATAAAATGCCTTGGGCTGGTCCTGCTCAGTATAGAAATGGGGGTTGGCCGGGCAGCAGGAATCCGTGTTCGCTGTTCGGGATGGGCATCAGGGGGTAAGCAATTGTACTGCATCACTCCTGGCTTCCTATATTCTTTTAAAATGATTGTTAGTTTCTTTCCCGTTACTGGTCTATCAAACTGTCTGTATCTCAACCCATGAGATTTTTATTCCTTTTTCTCCCTCTTCTCCCTATCCCTCTGCAGGGGGTCGGGGGGCAGTGAGTCAAGAGCTGCGTGGTCTTTCCCCCCACAACAAGGCTGAGGAGTGAGCTGGCTCTGCTCATGTCACTGCAGTTTGAGGACGACCAGGAGTTTCCTTGAGGTTTTCCTGCAGGAATATGCTGAGCAGCTCCTCTGCGTTACGAGTGGATTACAGATGAGGTAACTAGTGAATGGCAGAAGCTGTAACCCCTTTCCCCAATCCCCGTGGCTGTGGAGCAGGGATGACTCCTTGGGAGCCCACAAGCAGAGCTCTGCTCCTCACAGCACACTTGGCCAGCAACAATGAGAGCTCCAACAAGGGCAATGCAGAAAGCTCCCGCAAAAAAGGACACGGGCAAAGTGTGTTTCCGCAGCTGGGGTTTGGAAGGGCAGGCAATGGGAAGAGATTTGCTCAGAGCTGTCCTGACTTGTGAGTGGGCTTTCCTCCTTTGGCAGTACCTCGGGAACAAAGGGATGCGATGTCCAACGGCAGCTCCATCACCCACTTCCTCCTCCTGGCATTCGCAGACACACGGGAGCTGCAGCTCTTGCACTTCTGCCTCTTCCTGGGCATCTACCTGGCTGCCCTCCTGGGCAATGGCCTCATCATCACTGCCGTAGCCTGTGACCACCGCCTCCACACCCCCATGTACTTCTTCCTCCTCAACCTCGCCCTCCTCGACCTGGGCTGCATCTCCACCACTCTGCCCAAAGCCATGGCCAATTCCCTCTGGGACACCAGGGCCATCTCCTTCTCGGGATGTGCTGCCCAGGTCTTTTTCTTTGCCTTCTTGATCTCAGCAGAGTTTTATCTTCTGACAATCATGTCCTACGACCGCTACGTTGCCATCTGCAAACCCCTGCACTATGGGTCCCTCCTGGGCAGCAGAGCTTGTGTCCACATGGCAGCAGCTGCCTGGGGCAGTGGCTTTCTCTATGCTCTGCTGCACACAGCCAATACATTTTCAATATCTCTCTGTCAAGGAAATGGCCTAGACCAATTTTTCTGTGAAATCCCCCAGATCCTCAAGCTCTCCTGCACAGACTCGGACTACCTCAGGGAAGTTGGGCTTATTGTGTTTGGTGCCTGTTTATTCTTTACGTGTTTTGTTTTCATTGTGGTGTCCTATGTGCAGATCTTCAGGGCTGTGCTGAGAATCCCCTCAGAGCAGGGACGGCACAAAGCCTTTTCCACGTGCCTCCCTCACCTGGTCATTGTCTCCCTGTTTATCAGCACTGCTGTATTTGCCTACCTGAAACCCTCCTCCATCTCCTCACCATCCTTAGATCTGGTGCTGTCAATTCTGTACTCGGTGTTGCCTCCAGCAGTGAACCCCCTCATCTACAGCATGAGGAACCAGGAGCTCAAGGGTGCCCTGAGGAAACTGATTGGACATTTTTTCATCAGCCATAGACTGTGTACCTTCCTCTGCAAAGGATTCCCTGTACCTGGTGTGACAAGCCTTCACTATTCCTCCCCTCCTCCTTAACTTTTCACCTCTCGTCTGTGACACAAAATATTTCTGTAAATGAAGAGTCAGGCGCTCTGTGTGTTTAAATAAAATACATGAACCAGCTAACACTTCCTTTTCTGAGACCCATCAGCAGCAGGGCTGAATGGATGGGAAATGAGAAGACCTTTCTGGCTGCAGCAGCCTGGGGCAGGCTGTCCCAGTGCCACTCTGTCACTGGGGCGGCAGGAGCTGCCTGAGGGTCCCCAGGGCCAGGGCTCTTGTACTGGGCTGGGGAGAGGGGATGGCACAGAGGGGCTGCAGACCCCTCAGAATATCCTGGGGAGGAGGACACAGGGGCCTACTGACTGCCTTTGCCTTGTGCCCACATGCCCCCCATCTCTGGGGCTGACCCTCCTCTGCCCCCCAGCAGCTGCGGTGCCCTTCAGGGGGGCTGTGGCTGTGGAGTGAGTGCCCAGAGCTCTGCAGCACCCTGGGGCAGGCTCTGCTGTTGGGCCAGCGCAGACTGGGCTGGGATGGAGAGAGGGCAGGGAAGGTGGCAGAGCTTGGAGGGAGCTGGGCTGGGCTGGAAAGTGCCCAGGAGGGAAAATCCTCGGAGTACGGCTTGTACCGTGTGACCATGCGGGGTGAGGGCTCACACCAGAGTGTTTGTGGTGCAGAGCCAGGGCTTGTGGAAAGGATTAAAGCCAGGCAGGTGCAGGAGAGAGGAGGCTGCTCTGTGCCCCTGGTGGCATGGACAGCCTTTCTTACCCACCGGTCTGTCTCACCGACCGTTTCCAGCACTGGTTGCTCACCCCAGGTTTACGGGTGAGTGCGACTGCGAGGCCATCTTCATCCTCCTGCTGGGCTCAGTACCTGGATCAGGGGAACATCCAGCCCTGCCCGGGCTCTCTCCTGGCCCAGACCTGGAGCAGGGCTGTCTGCACAGCCCCATGTGGGACATGGCTGGTACTGGGGAGGGGTCGGGTGCTGGGGGAGCTTCCAAAATATGATGCTCATGGGGAGGTGGGACAAAGACGACTGCCCAGGTGATGGTGCTGGGGGCCTTTTACCCACCCCTGAATGCACACTACTGTGTGGTGTGCCTTCACAGCAGGGCTGTGGGGCCGTGCATTGGGCTCCTGGGGTAGGGACAGGTCATTGAGAGGGACCATGAAGCAGCTGCCCAGAGGTGACAGCAAGGACAGGTTACACAGAAGGAATTCATAAATTGCCTTTGTTGTGGAGGTATGCTTTAGGGAACAGCAAAGCTCGCCTGGAGTTGGTGGCTGTAAGAAGAGTGAAGAGCAAGAAGAGGAGCTTTGGTCGCTCATGAGAGACCAAGGCTGAACATGGAAAATGCAGGGCGGCTGCAGAATGGGGAGGGGGATTTCATAAGAGCAGACACAGGTGCGGCTGAGGGACTCAAAGGCTTCTTTGCCTGAGTCTTCACTGAAAAGGTCTCCAGTCCTTTGTGACCAGGGAAAGGGTTCAAGGAGGAGGAGAACATGTGTCAGCAAGAACCTCAGGAAACGCAGGAAGGGCCAGTGCCAGTTTCTGCCCCTGCAGGGGACTCACCCTCTATCACTGAGCTCCTCTTCTCTAGCCCAGGAGAAAGCATGGTGGGAAGATGCTGAAGAACCTTTCCACCTGATGGGTGCAGGAGGTGATGTACTGATAATCCCATTGCCCCTCACAAGCCCACCCCCTGGCTGCTCCTGTTACCATCACTACAGGTGTAAGGTGATCAGCAGACTGATCTTGTCTGACTGACAAGAGCTTCAGCCGCAGACTTTACTGTTCAAGAGGGTTGTGGTGGGTGACCCTGGCCAGCAACTAAGC
The DNA here is from genome assembly GCF_028500815.1 of Rissa tridactyla. Taxonomy (NCBI): domain Eukaryota; kingdom Metazoa; phylum Chordata; class Aves; order Charadriiformes; family Laridae; genus Rissa; species Rissa tridactyla. Next base: position 880,680 of record NW_026529584.1, read on the forward strand.
ACACACCAGCCACTCGCTCACTCCAGCCCCAGCACAGAAGGACACAGGAGAGACATTATAGGGCATGACTTCTCCCTTTGGTCTTCTTGGTCCCTAACGGCACACGGCAGTCCAAGGCAAACTGAGAAACAGGAAGGCGGCCTTGATGCTGTGCAAAGCCCGGTTGAGAAGCAGCTAAACCTTCAGTGAGTTATCAGCCATGTTTCAGTCACACATCCAAAACACAGCAGCGTACAGGCCGATATGAAGAAAATGAACTCCATCCCAGCCAGACTGAGTAACGGTAGAGCTGGGAGAGTTGAGTCCATAGACTAAGGCCATTAGATCTGCATGAATATATACGTATATATATACCTGACAGGGGAAAGTGGTGGCAATTCATTGGAACCTGTAAGATGTGGGCATGGCATAGATGGTCTGGAATAAGGGGTGGATAATGTCCTGGTTGCGGCGGGGACAGGGTTAATTCTCCCCAGGACACAGGTATTCCATGCCATGTGAGCCATGCCCACCCTGAGCTGCCGGGGGAGGGGGCAGGACATCTCCGCTTGGAGTGGGCTGGGGGGCCTGGGTCCGATCCGGGAGCGGCGGGGAGCGTGGGTTCCGTAATCGTGTTTGTACATTCCTCTGTCCGTGTGATTGTTGTTGTTTTCTTGTTCCCTTTGCTGTTCTGTGAAACTGCCTTTGTCTCAACCCAAGAGTCTTGCCTTTTTTCTTCCAATTCTTCCCGTATTGGGAAGGCCCGAGTGAGCGGCACGTGGTTCTTCGTTGCCGTCTGAGGCTAAAGCATGACAGTGGGCTTCTGGAGTTGCTGATGAACTTCTTGGAAAAAGGGACAAATTAGGAAGAGCGGAGCACTCCTGCTGTGCAGAATGGCTAGGTCCCAAAGAGCAGCTGTCAGCGTGGCACAGAGATCAAGAAACATTCCTGTGTTGGGAGGAGAGGGAGAAGTGGCTACATGGCCCTGCTCGCCCCATCACCCCCATGGGGCTGGTCCCACCACATCGAGTCCCAGCATCAGGTTGTTCTTGTCTGCTTCCACCTTCGCCATGAGGGCGTCCACTCGGCGGTGGGACGGGTGACAATGGACAATGCAGCGTCCCCGTTGGTAGGTGGCTGCGGGGGGCGGGGCATCGCCTAGCAACAGGGGACGCTGCCTTGTCCCTTGTCACCCCTCCCGTGTTGGTGTGACCACTCCGCTGCGAGGAGCCAGCAGAGAAGGAGGAGGAGGAAGAAGAGGAGGAAGAGGAAGAGGAAGGCTTCAAGTTCCCATCCCTTCCAGCCATCCCGGGCCCCCCCTCAGGCAGAAAGGTTCCCATCCCCCTCAGGTGCCTCCATGGCTTTGGGCAGGGCAGCAGCCATGGCCCAGCTCAGCCTGTACCAGCTGCTGGACGAGGCCATCGGGACGCCCGAGCTCGGGGCAGTCAACTTCATGGCGCTGCGCAGCCTGCTGCTCGCCATGCTCGGGCACCTGGGCCTGCAGGACCTGCCTGCCCAGAAGCAGGGGGACAGCCTGACCCTGCTCTGGGAGGGGGACCAGCCTGCAGAGGCACCCCCTGTGCTGGAGAAGGAGGGCGACAGGGCCCAGGACAGGGGGCAGCAGCCCCAGGAACCGGGGCAGTGGCTGCCTGGGAAGGACTTGCTCCAGGAGAGCACGAGCAGCCCCCCGCTGGCCTCCGTGGCCACCGACGTGGGCTGGATGAAGGACAAGATCAAAGCCAACGAGAGCGGCATCTCCAAGGTAGAGGCTCTTGCCCATCCCCTGGCTGCTCCCCTGCACGACACCCCATCCTCCGGGGTCCAGCCGCCGTTGTGCTGCCCTTAGACCAAGGGCTGGTATAAGCCTGAGCTGAGGGTGGCACGTGGGGCTTCAGTGAAGGAAAAGGGTGAAGTCTTGGGGAGGAAAAGCTGGGGCTGAAATGCTGCTCCGCTTGCTCTGGGTCTTCCCCACGTTGCCGTCAGCCAGTTCTGGTGGGGCCGATACCCAGCGAGTCCCTGGTGCCCTTGGCTCCCTTGGATGGATGCTCGGCACCCTGGAGGTCCGGCCTCACCACCCTCTCCAGCCCTCTCTTCCCCGCTCCTGACCTTCAGCCAGTGCCGCATCCACTCCTGGGGCAGCTGAGAGGCTCCATCAGCACCTCATGGGCCTCATCTCCCACCGCTTCCCAAGGGGTAAAGCCGGCACTGGTGGGGACCGGAGAGGGGCTGCAGCGGCTCTTTGCCCTTTGGATGGGCTGCAGGGATCTCACTGGGAGCCTGGCAGGGGCAGCGGGGCTGGGGGCGTCCCTGCTGAGCTGGGCTGTGCAATGGGCCCCCCCGGGGCAGGGGTGGGGGTCTCTGGGGAGCTGCTGCCCCATCTCAGCCCTTGAAGATGTGATGGATGGGACGTGCTGCCCGCGCTGCCCTGCCAGCCTGGCACTGCCCCCCGGCTCTGGGCAGGCCACAGCGGCGGCAATGGTCCTGGTCCCCAGGGACCCTCTCCTGGGGCTCACCCCCACACCCCTTTCTGCCAGGCCACAGCTCTCTCCGAGGAGCTCCTCCAGGAGATGGGCGCAATGAAGGAGGCGCAGTCCCACCTGGAAGAGGAGCTCCGGGCCATGCAGGAGGCCCTCGGCTTGGTGAGCTGCCGCCAGTGCCCCGAGAGGGAGCTGGACCCTCGCCCCCTCCCTGCCCCTCTCCCCATCACCACCCCAGCCCCTGCCCCGCGGCCATCAGCCCTCCCTGTCCCCCAGCAGGAAGGGCACCAGGAGGGCAGAGTGGGAAGGATGTCCCAAGGAGGGCAGCAGGGCAGCTCAGCCACCCCCACCCAGACCTCCCCACCCTCTGCTCGCCAGCACGGCCCCAGGGAGGGTACAAATGGGCACCGCTGCCTGCAGCTCAGGCTGGGGCGAGAAGGAACTGTGGCCATCACCCAAAGGGATGCTCAGGCGCTTTGGAACCAAAGAGCCATCAAAAAAGACACCTGGGGGCTGGGAAGGAGGGCGAGAAAGCTCTGCCCCCGGCACCACAGCCACAGCCCCCGGGCACAGCCCTTCCCAGCGCCCCTCTCTCTTGTGCCCAAGGCAATGTGGGGATGCTCCTTTGCAATGCGCTCCCACAGCCAGACTGGTGTCCCTGTCCTCTCCCTGCTCCAGGGGAAACTCCAGGACGCCGCCAGCCAGCTGCCAGGCCCCCCTCACAAGAAGTGTCGTGGTGAAGTATGGCCGCGGGGGGTCCTGGATCCTGCACTGAGACAGGAGGTAGCTGTGTCCCCAGCTCCCCTGGGGGGACCATCCCTCCTGTGCTGGGGCATGGTCCATGGGTGGTGGGTGCTGGGCAGTGATGCTGGGGGGTCCTGTCCCCGAGGGGGCCGTCCCTGCCAGCTACGTGGCCGGGCTGAGCCCTTGATGCCTTCCTTCCCCAGAAAAGCCTGAAGGAAATGCGGAGCCTCAGCCCAGTCCCGGAGGAGGTGCGCAGCATGGTGGGCTGGGAGGTGCTGGGGGGTGGCTCGCCTGGCGGGCAGCGAAGCAGAAGCGGGAGGAGGAGGGGGCAGATCCCAGCATTTGGCACTGTGAGATGGTTTCCAAGTCCCGCCGGGGGCTGCTGCTCCTGAAACACCAGCACAGCCCCTTGGGCTGGGAAGCGGGTCTGGGCAGCAGGCCTGGAGCACTGAATGCCCTTGCTGGAGAGCTAAAGGCCTCGCTGCCGTGGCCCGGGGAGTCAGGCAGGGTTTGCCGCTCCCCAGGCTCGACTGCTCAGACGCTGCCGGCCCAGAGGCCAGCAAAGCACTAAGGGGGCTGGGGAGGTTGCGGGAGGCTGTGGCCGTGGGCCCCGGGGCTCTGTGCGGGGGGGGCAGCCTTTGCCTTGGGGCTCTCGTGGTGTCCTTGAGTTTGGCCCCGGGAGGCGGTGCCTTGGAGACAGGCAGTGGGGACATGGCGGGGGGGCCTGGGCTCTGTCCTTGCCGCTGCATGGCTGCCTGTAACCCTGCTCCCCTTGGCCTCCTCTTCCCAGGAGGGCAGTGGCAGCCTTTCTTCCCCCACCGAGTCCCCCCAGGCGGACGTGGACACCCAGCACGGGGCAAGCTCCGTGCCGGGGACGGAGGAACCAGGGCCACAGCCTGTGCCCAGCACAAGCAAGGGGGCTCCCGGGACACAGCCTGGCTCTGAGGAGACGCAAGCAGGGACACACAGAGCACCAGTGAGCCCTGAGAAGGCGGCAGGCGCTCCTTCAGATGGGAAGAGCATGTCTGATGCCAGCGCCACAGCCCCCAGGATGCAGCCAAGGTCCCCTAGCACTCAGAGCACCACACAGGGGATGGAGCCAGGATCCCCCAGCACCCAAATCACCACCCCGGACATGCAGCCAGCATTCCCTGGCATGAAGACCACCAGCCCAGGAAAGCAGCCAGGGTCCCCTGGCGCCCAGAGCACCACCCCAGGGATGCAGCCAGGACCTTCCAGCACCCAAATCACCACCCCAGGGATGCAGACAGCGTTCCCTGGCACCAAGACCACCAGCCCAGGAGAGAAGCCAGGGTCCCCTGGCACCTGGACCGCCACCCCAGGGGTGCAGCTAGGATCCCCCGGCATGTCCCATTTCCAAGAGCCAGCAATGCCCTGGGGGTCCTCAGCCTCCAGCAGTGCCTCTGGCCATGGCATGGAGACGGTGGAGGCTCTCGGCCAGTCTGGGCAGCTTGGCCAACCGAAGGAGCAGGTGGCCCACCCGGAAGCCACCAAGTCAGACTACGCCGAGCGTGAGCAGACGCACCTGCTCTTGCCGGAGGGAGGTAGGAACCCTGAGGGGGCTGGTGGGGGGTGTTTAGCGTGGGAACACCCTGGGCTGGGGGCTCATCGTGCTCAGAGGCTGGCCCCAAGGGCGAGACCCCCTCACTGACAGCATGTCCCCTTGGACCATGTCCCTCTAGATGACAACAGCATCGCCCTCCGGGGTCAGGTGTCCTCCCTGCAGAGCCTCGCCAGCGAGCTGCAGGAGGTGAAGGAGAAGGTGAGCCGGTGGCAGTGCCCGAGGGGGCTGCAGGGATGCCAGGGGGGATATGGAGAGGGAGGGGACAGCCAAAGGGCTCCCCCTGCAAAGGGACAGCACGGGGTGCCATGGCCTGACTCTGCCACCACCGCCGTTCCCAGATCAGGCAGCTGGAGGATGCCCTTGGAAAGCTGTGGGTGGCTGGAGCGGACTGGAGAGCAGATGGCAGCGACCAGATCGCCCTGCAACTGGGGTAAAAGGACGGGAGAGGGTTTGCTACCCCACGGGGCTGCAAGGGAGCGCAGTGGCTGGGAGCATCCCAGTTTGGGGGGTGAGGGACACCCCCCTGAGTGGCCCCGATGAGGCTAAGCCTGCCTGTGCGCCCATCTTGCTGGCCAGGTCCATGCTGCAGGAGACAAAGCAAGAGGTGTTGGAGCTGAAGGAGCTGGGACTGGAAGACTTAAAGCGAGAGTTGTTGGAGCTGAAGGAGCTGGGACTGCAGGAGTTAAAGCAAGAGGTGTTGGAGCTGAAGGACCTGGGACTGCAGGAGTTAAAGCGAGAGGTGTTGGAGCTGAAGGACCTGGGACTGCAGGAGACAAAGCAAGAGATGCTGGAGCTGAAGGACCTGGGACTGCACGAGATAAAGCAAGAGGTGTTGGAGCTGAAGGACCTGGGACTGCAGGAGACAAAGCAAGAGGTGCTGGAGCTGAAGGACCTGGGACTGCACGAGATAAAGCAAGAGGTGTTGGAGCTGAAGGAGTTGGAATTCCAGAAGATAAAGCGTGAGCTGAAGGAGCTGGGAGAACACCAGGACATGACCGAGGCCACGCTGAAGCAGCTGGTGACAGAGGTGGCCGAGCTGATGCAGGCTCAGGTGAGGTCTAGGGGGAGTGCTCCCACTGCCCGCCGGCTGGGTGGGGGGGTCCTGGCAGGGTTCCCGGCCACGGCCCCTGGCCGGCTGCAGCCATCGAGCCTCCACAGCACCTTGGCTTGTTGGCTGCATCCATTCCATCTCAGAGCCGATCCCTTCTCCCCTTCCTGCAGCAGGACAAGCTGAAGGCGATGGAGAGCGCAGGGCAGGAGCAGGCAGAGGCGCAGGCAGCATGCCCTGCCTGCTGTGGGGACACCGGAGCGCAGGTGGGGCAGCTCCTGCAGCGCTACGAGAAGCTCCAGGAGGTGGTGGACTCCCTAATGTCCCGGCGGGCAGTGGGCAAGGTGCCGAGGCAGCTGCCGAGGCAGAGCCAGGTAGGGAGATGGCGGCATGGGGGGCTTGGGAGGGGGCTGCCGGGACTCCCCTGGCTGGTCGTGCTTTGCTGTAACGTGGGGGACCCCTCGCTGCTCCCCACATTGCCTTGTACAAGTCAGCAGCACGGAAGAAAATGAAAGCCTTGGTGCAAATGTCCTGCTGGCACCGAGAGCCTTTGGCCAGCGGCCAAGTAACCTGGCTCTGTCCCCACGGGGCAGCCAGTCCCCCCTTGCACAGCACCGCCCTGTCATCTTCCTCCCTGCAGCAGGATGAGGAGGTGCTGAAGCGCGTCCAGGCCACCCTTGTGCAGGTGCAAGGCAGCTACGAAAAGCTCAGCTCCGTCGTGGGGAACCTCCTGCGTGACAGTCAGCGGCAGCAGCAAGATACCAAGGTGGGTGGCTGAAAGCCCCACGGGGTCAGAGCATCCTCCAGGCAGAGCCTGGGCACCAGCAGGGATTTGTCCCTTTCCCGCAGGTTTTTAAGGGGGGTGGGAGATGGACGGGGGGTGCTGAGCTGGCCGGGAGGCAGCTCCGACGCTGCCGTGGCATCATGGGGTGCTTTCTGTGTTGGCAGGCTCTGTTCCAGTCCCTGGAGAAGCTGGTGAAGGGCAAAGCGGACAAGAATGACCTGATGCTGGCACTCGATGTGGTATGGCCTGGAGGGTCCCCAGCACCAGCCAAGGGGGTCCCAGGCAGGGTGACAATCACCCCTTGTCCCTTGGGTGCTTGGTGGCAGCACCTGCCAGGGGGAGGGAAGATTTCCAGACTGGCTGCGCGTCCCTCGCCAGGTCCCTCTGTCTCCCCACGGGTCCCTTTGGCGGCTGGCACCAACCCCATGGGGGTGATGGGGCAAGCAGGGCCACGTAGCCACTTCTCCCTCTCCTCCCAACACGAGCTGGCCCTGCCTAGGCTACCTTCGTCCTTTCCCCACCGCTCTCCTGCCCTTCCCTCTTGCTAGAAAGCAGACAAAACCAGCCTGGCTGGCAAAGTCAACCGCAGCGAGTTCGACACAAGGATGGAGCGGCTGACTGAGATGCTCGAGGAGGTGCTGAGCCGGCAGACGGGCCAGGAGAAGGTCCAGCAACAGCTTAGTGAAGAGGTGGCCTCCAAGGTGAGGGGTGTCTCGTCTCTGCCACGCAAAACCTGCTCCTTCAGGGCTTGGCATCCCTCCGAGGATCCCTCTGCCAGCTGTCCCAGCCGGGGACCACCATGTCCCATCCCGGGGCAGCTGGCTGAGGGGGGGCACCTGTCCACAGCTGGACCGCCAGGAGCTGGGGGCTCTGCAGAAGCAGCTGGAGGGGCACTGGGAGAGCAACCTCAAGCAGCTCCAGAAGGGCTCACAGGCAGGGGCTGATGATGCAGCTGGCATTAAGAAGTGAGTGCAACGGGGACGGCGGCGGCTTCAGGGACACCTCGCTGCTGCCTGCGAGCTGCCTGCCTGTGTCCCCCCCAGGAGCTCACCCAGCCCTTTTCTCCCCACTCCAGCCCGCTGCTGACCCATTTCCACTGCCTGTCCTGCGACCGGCCCCTCGACATGTCGGTGCCTGGCCCGTGAGTAGCACCTGGCGCTGTGGGCGGGACGGGGGGGCGATGGGTGCTGGCAGTGCCCCGCTGTGCCAGGCACAGGGGTTCTGGGCTCTGCCTGGGGGGTCTGACCCTGCCCAGCCCCCTCGCGGCCCTGCCTGGCAGCAGGGGGACGCAGAGCCCTCCCCGGGGAGCAGGGGGTGCCGTGGGCTACAAGCCCATGGGCTTCAGGGCACTGCCCCGTCACCCATCTACGGCTCCTGCCCTCCCCAGGCACATCGTGACCATCCCATCCCTGCCGCCGCTGTCCCCCCGCCTCGCCGAGCACCCCCGTCCCATTCTCAAGCCAGAGCAGCAACAGCAGCACGACCACAGGTAGGGGACACGGGGACCCATCCCTGTCCCACTGGGGTGCAGGGTGGCCTGGCCCCGGCGAGGGAGAGCTCTTCCCCAGGTGGGGGCGCAGGGGTCCGGGCGGACCTGGGCAGGGCAGGGGAGCAGAGCTGTGCTGCAGAGGGTCAGCTGTGCTTACCCCGCCTCTGGGGGGTTTTACAGCCCCCCCTCGCTGCCCGTCTGGCCCAAGTCTCTGTCTCAAGGGCGCTGAAGCCACGTGCGATGAGTTGTGTCTGGTCTCAGCCTGACCTCGGGCTTAGGGAGGTCAGGTTCCTTCTCCCAAACAAGTTGCTGAAATCAAGCGCTGCAGCCGGGACAGCCCAGCTCCCGCCTCCTGCTGTCCTTGGCGTGGGGTGCAGGGACCTGCCACTGCCACGGCCAGCTCCCGGGGGCTGTGGGGAAAGAGCAGATCCAGCAGGACGGCCGGGGGGTCTCCTGCAGCAGGCGGAGGGGAGCCGGGAGGGACAGACCCCACTGGGGAGCAGCCCCTGGCCCCCTCCCTGCCGTAGCAGGCTGAAGCACGGGCTGCCACGGTGCCGGGCACTGAGCATCCGCGTACCCCGTCCCACAGGCAGCCGCCAGCCGAGGTCAAGTACCCCACCGTGCCGCGGAGCTGCGGGGGCCGCCACACTCTCACCACCCCGCTGCAGCGCCGCCAGGGCCTCCAGCTCCCCCGGCGCCTCCAGCCACTCCTGCTCCCCAACAAGGTAGGGATGACAAAGGTAGGGATACGGCGGGGGCGACTGAGGCCGAGCCTCTGCGGGGGCGGGGAGGCATCTGTGCCTCAGTTTCCCCAGGGAGAGCTGGCTGTGGGAGGGTTGCCAAGGGATGCTGAGTTCGGCCCCGTGGCTCAGCCAGCCCGCTCTCTCATTCCCAGTGCAACGTGGTGGACCTGTTGGCAAAGGACGGCTGCATGTCCAGGGAGCAGCTGGACAGTCCCGTGCTCACGGACAAAGAGGGTACGGCCGGGGCTGGCTTGGGGAGAGGATCCCATGGGTGTGAAGGGGCAGTGGGGAGGGCAGGGCACCCACGAGGTGCTGGGTTTTCCCCACCCGTGTCCCCCCCACTGCCCCCACCCCAGCTCACGCTGCTCTCTCCTGCCACCCCTGCTGCCTGACAGGGCCAGCACAGCACCAGCCCGGGCTGCACAAGGCAGCGGAGAGCAAGAGCGACTCGTCCGACTGCCACCTCCCTCACGCACCAAGGCCCCCGCGGGACAGACCCAGGAGCCGGGCAGCTGGGCAGGGACAGCTGCTCTCCAGAAAGTGATTTCTTATTTAACTAATAAAAAGCCCTTGACCTTATTTTTTGTTGGCCTTTGTTCCCTTTTTTTGGGCCATGAACGGCGGTCACAGGGACAGAGGGGGCATCCCCTTGACAAATCACAGCCCCCAGTTCCGCTCTCCCCCCTCAGAGCCCAGTGGGAAATACAGCAGGCAGTGGGCTTGTGGGCTCCTGTCGCCTCTGCGCGGGAGTTCTGCTCTGGGCTTCCCTGGGATGGTGACGCAGCTTTCTGCCATTGGGAGCCACAATGCAGATTTCAAGCGCTGTCATGGAACGGCGCTGGCTGCAGTGCTGCGCCTGCCAAGTGAGCGCCTCCGACGCACAGGAACACCAGGAGCGACACAACACACTCCCTCTTACACGGCACCGTGATTTATGATCAAAGCGCAACAAATTGCTGCGTTTCTTTGTCAGCGATGGAATAAAAGGACACGGTCTTGTTTTGTAGCTCCAGCAAAACTCCAACCTTCAATGGTTTACCCTTGCAGAATAATGTTTCTTGATCTCTGTGCCGTGCTGACAGCTGCTCTTTGGGACCTAGCCATTCTCCGCACCAGGAATGCTCCGCTCTTCCTAATTTGTCCCTTTTTCCAAGAAGTTCATCAGCAACTCCAACAGCCCACCCATCGCTGGCCTGGGCAATTACTCCCCAGTAGTGGCACCCCGCAGAGAAGCTCTGGGAACACGTCACTTGGCTGATGCAGAATCTCTTGGCGATGGCTTTAATAACAGCGGATGTGCATCCCTACTCAAAACAGAAGGAAAACCAACAGCCACACGATAAACTTTCACCAAAGTTCAATCCTGCAAATCAGCAGAAATCCTCAACCAAGCACCAATGACTGCATCCTGAGCACACGGAAACATTTAACAGGCACAGCTGAGGAAACAGCCACGACAGACTCACGCACTCCAGCGTGAAGGGGAAGGTACTTGCTACCTTACAGGACGGATCTTATTCCTAACCACAGTCTTACTAAAAAATGTGCCGATAATAAATGGGACGCTTCCCTCAAGAGAACTGACATAGTCACCCGTTCAATGGGACATGTTCTTGCACATTTGATCAGCAAAAACACTTGTTTTATGTTTTCAGCTACAGCTGTAGTACTCTGCGTTGACTGTAAAAATAGTTCTGTAAAAATGTGCCGTGGTTTTGGCCAGATTGGCCGATCAGAACGACAGATGGCCCTCCCCCCACTCTCTCCTCAGGGAGGAGAGGAAGAGATAAGGAGATTTACGAGTTTAGAAAAAGAACTAAACTACTTTGATGAAAATAATAATAAATAAGAAAATAGTAAATAGTAATAGAATAATAAAAATTAAAGGAAAAAAGCATACAATATATACAAAACCGTATCCAGCCCCCAGGATGACGATGGCGTCAGCAGCAGACACCGGGAAAGTCCCAGACTGGAGTCGGTGATGGACAGGAGCTGAATTCCGGACCTAGAGTCAGGAGTGCTCGGATCGGGATCAAAGGCAGACGAACAGACAGGGTCCTCCTCAGACGTCGGCCATTGAAGAAAAAACGAGCCAGAGCCCCCTTTGCCCCTTTGATCCCTCAGCTTTTATACTGAGCGTGATGCAGACGGGATGGAATACCCTGTTGGTCAGTCTGGGGTCACCTGTCCCCTCTGCTCCTCCCTGCGGGTGGGACCCTGTGTATCGCAATGTTTTCAGTTAGCTGCATCATACAATAGAATGCAACAAATGTGGAAGTCGTTGACAGTATTTACCATTTAACCCAGGGTAAACAAAATTATGCATAAAGTAAATATATTCCTTTTCTGACCTCTTCAAGTCTGCCCAAAGCATCGTTCAGTTTTCTTCTTCTTTCCAAGGCCAGAAGCCAGACTTGCTGCCATTTGCTGACTAGAAGGTTTGCCCGTGGATTCTGGGTTTCCATTTGCGCCTGGGCTGCTGACAGATACGTGCCTGGGGCTGGGGAACGCTTTCCTGTTAAAACATGACAAAATGGGTTAAGTCTCACTCCGTTCAAACAAAACAAACATCACAGGAAGGGTACTTGACCTTCCTCAAACTACTCCTTCCTGTCCCAGATAACGAGCCCATACCCTGATCGGATTGCATCGGGTGGGATTTTTTGCTTGTATTATTTTACCATCGCTGGGGAAGGAAGGACCACGTGGTGCTTGAAGTATTTTTTGTGTAGTGGCTGCACTAGTGAAGCCACACGGGTTAAATTGAATCTTTGCAGACCTCCCAGAGAGCTGAAAGGTAAACAACCTGATTTTGGAAGCAGGTTCCACGGACGGGTAAGTATAAAGTACAACGGGTAAGCATATCTGAAAACGCAAAAAGCAATTTCCTCACTTGGTGATTCACTTTCCATTCGACTTCACTGAACACACTTCCTAACTGGATCCACATAAATGCATAAATGCGCAGCTCATTTGATTTAGTTCTTCTAAGCTAAGCACTGGAAGCTATTCGTTATTTTATTTTCCTAACAGGGCGAAAAAGAGGGATATTCACAGAAGCAGATGCATCTTTTCCCGTCCTTCCTGATGAGGCTCACTAGGAACAAGGTCTATTCTTGCCAAAGTTATTCCAGAGATGGATGTTTTTCCAGGCTACCACAGGATGCACTCCTGTCTGAACTTCCTAACCTATAAACTCCGTTTTACAAAAAGGAGGCAGATTCATTCATGTGTTTGCTGAACTCCTTCAGCACTGAAGGCAGATGAAGCCACAAACGACGTCTGGACGCTTCTTCAGAATAAACCGCTTCCGTTAGATAAGAATATAAAAGGTTCATGGAGGGGACGCTGGATTTGTGACTTTATTTTTTTTGAGGGCCTGTTTCTAACAGTAGTTGCACAGGGCACGTAGGTATTTTCTCTGCTCAAGTTCCAAACGACCACACAAAAGGCTTCAGCAGCTGCAGAGCTGCATTACCACAAACAAGGAAAATGCCTTAATTATCCGTGTCCCGTCAATTTCAATCAGTTCTCTCTAGATCCAAAATGGGCTCTGAATACTTCTGACATCATCTGCAGGCCAAAAATTAAATGGCAGATTGAAAGGAAAGGAGGGGATTTAGGAGGTTATGTATTTGTAAGATACATAAATTGTATGTAACAAGAGAAGAAGATGGGGGCATGGACACCTTCCTAAAGTTGGCTGAGATTTTCAGAGAAGCATTCCATTCTTCTTGTTAGTTGGATCCAATTGGGATAAAATTCTGCAGAATTCAAAACAGCAAATGGCTATTTTCTGAGAAGGAAGAAACAAGAACGAAAGATGCGTAATGGCCGCATACATTTTGTGAGACCTGGCTTAAACAGAACTAATCAAGGAGGTTACTGCTTCAGGGACAGCAGCAGGTTCAATAACTTTTAAGTTCCCTGGGTCAAATTAAGGTGAATAAAAGTGGAGACTAGGGTGAGTTGCTCCGTTTAGCTAAAACCTATGTCACTTGCATGGCACACGCAAAGGAAGGAAAGAATATGGAGGAGTGAGAGGAAAAATATTAGTTACTCCAAGCCTGCGTTTCAGCTATACTCTGCATCTTGAAAATCTCTAGAGAATTATTTACGGAGTGCTAAGTTTTACTACAAGACTCATCACTCAGATAAACATCAAAGGAACATTTCAGTTAACGCTCGTCATAATTACACACATGATGTTTGGCAAGTTCAATTTCAATAGCCCTGGGGTCTCCACCCAGAGGTTTCTGTTCATTCAGCAAGTCTTCTGTATGCGTCAGCCACGTCAGCAACTCATCCAGGGTGCGCTGGAACTGCCCCAAGGCGAACAAGGCACCTTCCAGCTTGCGCTAGAGTAAAAATAAAATTAACAAGGAAATGGTTTCACAATGCTATTGAATTGGCTTATGTTAGCATTAGTCACCACAATCCAGAGCAGCGTCCGTGCATCTGATATCATAAACCCAGGGAGAAACAGTCATCCAAGACAAGCAACAGCTTCGTACTCAGAGCCGAGGTTGCCATTCCCCTGTAAAGCCTCACACGCCAGGCTTAAATCCCGAACCTTCAGAGACCCCATGTAGCCAGAGCAGAGTTAAGCTGGAAGGTTCTCTCGTCGGAGATACGACAGTAGTTTTTTATCACTTACAACAGAATTTCAATAGAAATGCAATTTGCTGCATGATCTTTAAAACCTTTTCTTTGCTGTGAAATGATTCAATTTAGAAAAAAAAATACACTTCAAAGCACTGCATCTTTAAATCTCTCTTTCACTTTGATAATTTAAGGAAAGAGCACTGAAAGAGTTAAGGATTAAGTTGTGTCTTTTTTTTTTTTTTTAAAGTGCTCAGTTCAGCAGCTAATATTACTTTTGCACATATAAACATGTTTTCAACCGCTACTTAAGATATCATCAACTAATCAAAATGAAATAAAAATGATTCAAGATGGCACTGCTGACAGAGGAAGTGACAAAAATACTGCTAAGGGTTTAAAAACCACAAAAGCAACTCAATAAATTGTAAAATTCAAATTATATTATATATCGAATCATAGAATCATAGAATCACTGAGGTTGGAAGGGACCTTTAAGATCATCAAGTCCAACCATTAACCTACCCTGACAAAAACCACTTCTAAACCATGTCCCTAAGTACCACATCTACCCTTTTTTTAAACACCTCCAGGGATGGTGAATCCACCACCTCCCTGGGCAGCCTGTTCCAATGTTTAATAACCCTTTCAGTGAAAAAATGTTTCCTAATATCCAATCTAAACCTCCCCTGACATAACTTGAACCCGTTTCCTCTCGTCCTATCACTTGTCACCAGGGAGAAGAGGTCAGCCCCCATCTCTCTCCAACCTCCTTTCAGGGAGTTGTAGAGGGTGATAAGGTCTCCTCTCAGCCTCCTCTTCTCCAGGCTAAACAACCCCAGCTCCCTCAGTCGTTCCTCATAAGGTTTGTCCTCCAGACCCCTCACCAGCTTTGTCGCCCTTCTCTGGACACGCTCCAACACCTCACTGTCCTTCTTGTAGTGAGGGGCCCAAAACTGAAGGCAGTACTCCAGGTGGGGCCTCACCAGTGCCGAGTACAGGGGGATGATCACTTCCCTAGTCCGGCTCACCACACTATTCCTGATACAGGCCAGGATGCTGTTGGCCTTCTTGGCCACCTGGGCACATTGCTGGCTCATATTCAGCCGGCTGTCCACCAACACCCCCAGGTCTTTTTCTGCCAGGCAACTTTCGAGGCACTCCGCCCCAATCCTGTAGCGCTGCATGGGGTTGGTGTGACCCACGTGCAGGACCTGGCACTTGGCCTTGTTGAACCTCATACCATTGGCCTCAGCCCATCGGTCCAGCCTGTCCAGATCTCTCTGCAGAGCCAACCTACCCTCAAGCAGATCAACACGCCCGCCCAGCTTAGTGTCATCTGCGAACTTACTGAGGGTGCATTCGATCCCCTCATCCAGATCATTGATAAAGATATTAAAGAGAACCGGCCCCAGCACCAAGCCCTGGGGGACACCACTTGTGACCGGACACCAACTGCATTTAACTCCATTTACCACCACTCTCTGGGCACGGCCGTCCAGCCAGTTTTTTACCCGGCGAAGAGTACACCTGTCCAGGCCATGAGCAGACAGTTTCTCCAGGAGAATGCTGTGGGAAATGGTGTCAAAAGCTTTGCAAAAATCCAGGTAGACAACATCCACAGCTTTTCCCTCATCCACTAAGTGGGTCACCTTATCATAGAAGGAGATCAGCTTTGACAGGCATGACCTGCCCTTCACAAACCCATGCTGACTGGGCCTGATCACCCTCTTCTCCTGCATGTGCCATGCAATGGCACCGAGGATGATCTGTTCCATGCCCTTCCCAGGCACCGTGGTCAGGCTGACTGGCCTGTAGTTCCCTGGATCCTCCTTCTGGCCCTTCTTGTGGATGGGTGTCACATTTGCCAACCTCCAGTCAGCTGGGACCTCCCCGGTGATCCAGGACTGCTCATAAATGATGCAAAGTGGCCTGGCGAGCACTTCCGCCAGCTCCTTCAGTACCCTTGGGTGGATCCCATCCGGCCCCATAGATTTGTGCACCTCCAGGTGCTGAAGCAGGTCCCTCAAAGTTTCCCTTTGGATTACAGTTCTGTGATTTCCAAACCAAAAGGAATAAATGTGTAAATTGATGCAAACATGATACACACTAAGAAGCTTTTCTCAAAAATCTAAGTCATGAAGAAAGACCCCACCTTCAAGTTTATTTACCTGTCTATTGATGACTTTTTCTTCTAGGCTGTCCCACATTAGTTTGAGCTCTGAGAGAAGGTCTTGAGCTGCGTGCTTGTCACTCTCCTCTGTTACCTTCTGCAGCAACAGCTCTGCCTGACGGCTCAGTCCTTCCATTTCCATCTGCTGCTGACAAGCTTCTGTCTTAAATTGCTACGGTAAATAGAAAAAGAATACACGTAAACTTATCACAAGTAGTGACCTTCTGGAATACAGCACAGTACAGCAGTATTTACAATACCAATGCAGCCCTCTCAGCTTTCGTACGTTTGGGGGGTTGTCATCCAGGGTAAAAATGCTTGTAAGACACCGATCACCCCGACGGTCGCAGCAAACTGAGAATCTGCAGCAGTGTCTTAATGGTCTAGCAGGTATTGCTAACTGTGACCACAGAATGCCAAAGATGGCTAATAGGAAAGTATTCTCCAACGATCTCTCTGGTCTGTACAAAAGGCAGAACGCATCTGGAGTCACTTCTAGCTCTGGGGGTTGTGATAACACCATCCTTGAAACTTCAGATAGAATTGTTTTTCAGAAGACCGGAAAGCAAATTTTCTTCAGCAGAACACCCTCTCTGGTACATGCAACTGGGACAGCACTCTGAACAACTCGCCTAGGTGTGTTCTTCTGAAGTACGTAAGATTATGGGTCATTTGAAGTTACATCATAAAATAGATAGACTAAACAACCTGCCCACAGCCAAAAAAAGTACAAGCGAGCCATGAAACCAAGGACGTTACCTGATTGTTATACATCCCTGGTTTTTATATATCACATAACAGCCTACCGACGTCAGGAGCATACTCAAGTCACAGATCCACAAAGACAGGCTTCTGAAGGTCTAAGTTAGCCTGAAATTTTGATTTTCAGCTTACTAATGTACTGGGAATGTTGTGATTTGTGTGAGCATTTAGGTAAAGCCTGTAATTGCCGAAGTGAAGCTGTGGAGGCATTCTTTCAGAGCCTCAAGGAAGCTGTTCATGGTAGAAACCAGAACACGTAAAAGTCACAGCAAAAGAACCCTGCACATAATAACCTTACAGCCTGTGAAAGACAAGGAATGCCACTACAAGTATTTCTCGGCTATCGGAACACACTCACAAAATAAAATGTAGTTTCACCAAAATCTGGAATAGATTTTAAAATTAAACACATTTTAAAATGAAAAGTGTGCAATGAAATGTTATCTGAAATTTTCATACAGATTCTTTTCTACTAGAAGTTGAAAATTGCTTTTGACTCTTGAAAAATACAGAAAAATACTAAACACCACAGGAAAATGCAGACCGATGAAAATAGAAATGAAATCAATTGCTCGTTCATACCTTAAGTTCCTCAGTTTGCTGCTTCACTGTCTCCAGACCTGTTCCAACTGGGGACATAGATGCCAACCCACTGCCAGCAATGTCCACCCAGTCAAACATTGCCTGAAAATCACAGTATGAAATTGAAGCATGAGCAGAGAAATAGTCAGATTTCAAAGTCGCATTAAGTAAAATACCAGAATTTTTTACTCCAGAGAACAAGATTGCTATGCGCTTTGAAAACAAAACAAAGCAAAACAAAACCAAACAGCTTTCTCCAGCGGAACCTAGGGGTTTTTGCAATACAAGGGATCCAGTATTAACTAAAGTATTCCACGTAATGGTTACGAGAATGTACATGCTGCAAGACTGAACCCCTATTAGCAGCAACATCCTGCCAGTACTATTCATGCGGACTAGTACTCTACTTCTGGAGTAAAATCAGCAATTTTTATGAATACCCCGAAAGGTAAATACAAGACAAACTCTGTTCCGCACTCCGTCGGAGCAAAGATGGAAGGTGGTAGCTGAATGATAACACACTTTAAATGATGATGACACAAGAACTTCTGTTGAAGGATAACGGTATCTGTATCAGGAAGATGGAACACGACCCATTCAGTACAGATTAGACAGTGATGGCCAATACCTGAGCTTGACTGAATCTCCTCAGGATAAGGCAGTTGGAACTTCAAAAAACAAATGAAGTCTCCCCAGATCTGAGGCTTTGTGGGTACTTCCCTTACTCCTGATATAATGCAGAACAACCTCAAGAACACTCCAGTTAAAGATTAAGAACACCTATAGCACTCTGGGCAATTCATTACATAGAGGAAAAAATACCTCTGCCAGGCCCTTTTTCCTTCTGCCTGTTATCTGTGATTCATGACGGAGAAGGGCTTAGGACGGCTTCTCAGAGCTGCCCACTGCTACACAACTCCTTGGCAAAAGGAGAACTAACCCCCCCAACACGCTCAACAGGGTGAGGCAGCTGTAGCTAACAATCTGCCCACAATACTTTTAATATTGTCTATTGAAATGAGCATAAGGCGGCAGTTAAATACAGTTCTTGTACAAAGTACCAAGCTTGTAGGATGCACAACGTGCAGCCCCAGGAAATACAAAGCTCTTAAAGCAACGGCAATGTTCCTAACGTAACCCTACAAGTCAACCTCTGGGCAGTATGAAAATAAGAGACCTTGGAGAAAAAAACATAGCCGGGGCGCACCGGAAAACAAGATGTTACATTATTATTAAGATGTGTTCTGCTGCTCGATCTGCACCGAACACACAAGCAACTGCCCTCAGTGTCAGGTGAAACTCTGTTTTTAAAAATCCAATGAACCAAGACAGACAGTAATTCCACTGGGCAAAAAGATAGCTTTGCAAAATCTGACCATGAAAACTTTTCTACTGTTTCCATCTTCCAGCCATTCACTGACAAAAGACATGAGGCCTGCCACTCAGCCAAAACTTGCAAAGAATAGGCAAAAAAATGAAATAAAATACAGCACATATAGAGAAAAGATATCTTAAAAAACTGCTGGAAAGTTTACCTACTGACTTTAAAAGTGAATCATCTTCCAAAGGATTGTGATTGGATAAATTACGCTAAGAATTAGTATGATGGTCCAGTATGTCTATATTCTTAGTATAATTACGCGAAGAATTCCTGTAATGGTCCAGTAACATTATGTTAATATTTTGGGCTTAAAATAGTCAAACTGAAATATTTCACTTATAAAAAAGGTGGAATAAAACTGAAGTTCTTTCATTGTCCTCCACTCAAAGAAAACAGCTGCAGGTGAGTATACGGACCTGTATTCTGTTCCTTTCGGATCATGTAAACATGTCACACCTTCAACTCGCCTATTATGTTACGTACTGACTGCCACCAGGAAATGTGAGCAGGATTACTATAAACTTGTGTCTTACCAATAAAGGGGACATCAATTTCGAATCTATACATAGAGGAGTATATGAACAACTACATGCAGAAAACAACCCAAACAGCTTTAGTCTTTAATGGAAGAAAAACCTCCAACCCAACCAACCTCGAGAAAAAATATCTGCCTACTGAAGAAAACAGTCGCTAGAATCAGTGACACATGTCACCTTCCCAATCACGTAACATTTTTTACTACAACCACATTAAGTCCTATTGACTCAAGATTGGGTTAGATGTATCACACCATCTTACCTGCAGTCCATCCCGGTATTGAACAGCTGCCTGCAGAGCTTCAACAAGCTTATCTGCCCGGTCTTTCCATGTTTTGCTTAAGGCATCCCAGGCAGAATTCAGCTGCAAATAGGTGAAATTTACTCCAATGGACAAAAGAATGTTACTGCTGCTGTATAATGTGCGTTCACTCATTATTCACTCATCAATAACACCAATAAACTAAGCATGAATAGTTCACATTAATTCCATGTTAAAACTCTTGTTCTCCTTATCACTGCATAGTTACTTTCCTTCAGAATGCACTCGACGTTCTGGATGGCAAAAGCTGTAAAATTCAATACTGATTATTGAATAGTTTCATTAACCTATGGATTACAGTCAATATCGGAAATAGTATCATTAAATCATTTGGAACTGCATCCTTATCAAAAAGGTAGCTTAAAAGAAACATACACTGCTGAACACTGGAGAAATTGACAGTACTCTGTAGTCATCCAAGCAGCATTGTCTCAGTCAAGATGTCGCACTTGGCATAAACCAGATACGTTTCAAATTTATTCCAGCATTCCTATTGCAAAAAGTAGCCATCTATTGCATTCATCAGTGACTATTTCCACAAAAAACCTTTGTCTTTTACAGAACTTTTAACCCATAAATCAATACAATAAAATTGTCTATACATTCTAAACTAATACGAGCCAAGATCCATTTACTTGAAAAGCAAACCTTACGTTATCATAAAAGCTTCAGGGGTATCTTACATTTGCCGCAAAATGTTTATTTGCAAAATCTGTTGGGGGCAGGGAGGATATACCAATTTCAGCTGAACAAGCACCTGGCGTAGCAGATCCAAGCACCTGCATTTCCCGTACCTCATCTATGCTCTTGTGGACAATAGGTTTGTCAGGCTCTCCACAAGCAGCTCCAAGGTCAGAGCCAAGGCTCAGAACTGTTGCTAGTTCCTCTTGCAGTCCATCAATTTCGTCTTTAGCAGCCTACAAAGAGAAAAAAAATCAATGCCGCTCACACTAACTTTAATAATCTATGTACAGCTTGTTTTCAAGATAGGACATGGCAGGATTCGGCCTGTGATTTCTTTAAAGTCCCTTGGACTTACAATCTGACGCTTAAAACACAAGCATCCCTTTGCAGGGTCAGAGTGAAATCACCTGACACCAGTCTAAATTAGAACAATGGCTTATGATGTCACTTTGCATGAGATGAAAAAAAAAATAAACAGGAAGTTTTCAATTAGATTTCTTTAATCAGAGTGTTTTCTTTTTCAGAGGTTGTCAGTCAACCCTCAAATCTTTAACTATCAGCATGAATAATTACAGGCTTAGAGCATAATACATAGAGCACGATACATGTGCACACCTTCCATTTAGATGTTACCTATTACTCAGGGAATCTCAAGTACGTATCATTTTCAAAAGTCTCAGTGACATGCTTATTATATAAGTGTTTATAAGCAGATATGCAAATATAACGACAGGCACCTGTTGCATGCTCACTGCAATTCAGAACTGGTACATGTTATTTACCACAGACTCTCGAGATATCACTATAGTAAATTCCTACAAAATTATCCCTCTTGGTCTCTAAAAAAATAGCCTCTTGTGGTATTTCATAGTAAGTCTCACTTTTCTCTGCATAGCGTAAATCACGGAATCACGGAATCTTCAGAGTTGGAAGGGACCTCTAGAGATCATCTAGTCCAACTCCCCTGCTAGAGCAGGATTGCCTAAAGCACATCCCTCAGGGCTGCATCCAGGCGGGTCTTGAAAATCTCCAGAGAAGGGGACTCCACAACCTCCCTGGGCAGCCTGTTCCAGTGCTCTGTCACCCTCACTGTAAAGAAGTTTTTCCGTGTATTTGAACGGAACTTCCTATGTTCTAGCTTGTGCCCATTGCCCCTTGTCCTGTCGCTGGGAACCATTGAAAAGAGCCTGGCTCCGTCCTCCTTAAACCCACCCTTTAGATACTTGTAAACATTAATCAGGTCCCCCCTCAACCTTCTCCTCTCCAGGCTAAAGAGTCCCAGCTCTTTCAGCCCTTCCTCATAAGGGAGGTGCTCCAGTCCCATAATCATCTTGGTTGCCCTACGCTGGACTCGCTGCAGTAGTTCCCTGTCCCTCTTGAACTGGGGAGCCCAAAACTGGACACAGTACTCCAGTTGTGGCCTCACCAGTGCAGAGTAGAGGGGAAGAATGACCTCCCTCGACCTACTGGCCACAGTCTTCCCTATGCAGCCCAGGATGCCATTGGCCTTCTTGGCGACAAGGGCACACTGCTGGCTCATGGATAATTTGCTGTCTACCAGGACCCCCAGGTCCTTCTCCTCAGAGCTGCTTCCCAGCATGTCCGCCCCTAACATATACTGGTGTTTGGCATTCTTCCTTCCCAGGTGCAGGACCCTACACTTGCTTTTGTTGAACCTCATTAGGTTCTTCTCTGCCCAGCTCTCCAGCCTGTCCAGGTCACGCTGGATGGCAGCACGGCCCTCTGGAGTGTCGGCCACCCCTCCCAGCTTGGTATCATCAGCAAACTTGCTGAGGATACACTCTGTCCCCTCATCTAGGTCATTAATGAATATATTGAACAAAATTGGTCCAAGTATTGACCCCTGAGGGACACCACTCGTTACAGGCCTCCAACTGGACTCTGTGCCGCTGATCACAACCCTCTTTAAGTCAACAAAATACTTTCCACTGACCTCAGCATCTTCTTGCTGTTGCTTGACTACAGATGGGTCAACTCCAGGTCCCTCCAGTTCTCCAATGAGCTCCTGAGTATCTTTAATAGTAGCTGCAAGAGCCACGTGACTACACCACAACTTTGCGGCTAGTTTCATTACATCCAGCAATTTGGCCTCCCTCTCCTCAGTCAAGGTCCGGATGTCTTCCCAAATGAGGACCATTTGGTCTAGTTTATCTTGAACAGCTAAACAACAGAGGAACTAGATTACTACCTTGGCAAAGGATTCTTGGCCAAAAATCTCTCTACAGTTCTACAGCAGAAACATATGGGTATCTTTTAAAATTTAGACTGTAAAATTGTTTCTTTACAGGACGACTCATAACCTTAAGTGGAAACAACCACCATAACCTTAAAAAATAAAACAAAGGTCATATCCACGATGAATTATTTTAAACAAATACTTTGCTTTTATACATCTTCTCCAGCTTCTCCAGGAGAACACAATCCCCAGAGCAGTGGTCATCAGAAATGAAGATTTTTATATGCTGCAGCTTGCTGCATTTCCACTACATGAAACTTTCCTCCATCTATTACCTTTAGCAGATATATCCTTATCGGCTCCTTCTGAGCGAGCAATCATTTCCTTCCCTCTCTGTTTAAGCGTTTCATACACCGGCTGAAGTCTTTCCAGATCCACTGACACGTTCTTATTTTCACTGATTTGCTCTTTAATCTTCTCAACCTCTGCTGAGGTTGAAGGTGGCTGCCTCAGACGTTCAGCTGTGCCTTTCAGACTCTCAAGAGTCAAATCTATCTTGTCATGAAACTGGTAGGGTGGTAAAGGACAGAAAGAAGTGGCAGAGAAATTAGGAAAAAAAAAAACAACTGAAAAATGGCATTTGAAATTCTCTTGGAAAAAGGTACTTTAAAATTAACATATTTAACATCTCTAGCCAACAGAGGTATGCGCCACTTGCAAGACTGCCCTTCGTGGTTCTTCCCCTCTCTCAATATCTACATTACAAAAATGACCTTGCAAAATGGTACTTCCTCTCAGATTGAAGAATTTTACTATGAAGTCCGGTTTCAGTCCTGAGACGTTCCATCTGAAGATACTATACATAGAGCAGAATCTACTTGCCTTTACTCCTGTGTCATTCATACAGCAGGTTGTACCTTAATTTGGAGAGCCATGACTCGTTGGCTCTTTCATGAGCCATTTCATCATTTTAGCAAGCTGTTTACCTGAGTAGTAAATACATACTTTTTCATATCAGGACCAATACACTGGCATATAACCACTGGTTAAGATGCGATATGTCTGGTCATTCAAAAAGACGTCTCTTAGTGCCCAGGTGATGCTTGTTACTGCAGTAAAGGAACGTTACTTTCTGCAACTAAAAGCACACAACAGCGCGTGTTATGTTGACCCACAGTTGACTGAGCCCAGGGAGGTGTCCAGAAACTCAATTACAGCTCTGTAACATGGTTCACCTTTTGGTATAGGTCCAAAGACAGCCTTTACTATATGCTTTTGGATCCCTAGAGACTCCTAAAAACACCTCACCACCGTGCCCCTTTCAATTTACAGAAATTAGTAAACCTTGGGTGCATTTAACGATCCCTCCAGGATCTACAAAAAGCACTCCTGACTACACTTGGGAAAGGTGCCAGAAAGAGCACAGCAAAACAAGATTGCCTGATGGGAACAAATAGCTACATCCTTTCTATTCAAAGGAATACAGGCAATGCGAATGCAATGACTTTTTCCCACCACACAACCCACTTCAAATCAGACACTGTGACCAACGTTATGGACTCAGTGTTTTTGTTAGAAGTGCGAATATCATACAAGCCAGCAAAATGTGTTATGGAAGATAAGTAGCCTTCACACCTTCCGGACTTCTGGAAAACTGATTGCAGCAACAAAACCTTACAAAAGTGGTAAAGACGGAAATTAAATTGGCACTATCAAGGTCTAATTTTAGGAGAGATATATATTAAATTTTAAAATTGTTGGTACATTCAGTGGGCTTCCTTGTACTCGTACTTCAATGAATGAGATGAGGTGTTTTAGAACTTCAAAGGAAGAAAATGCAAGTCATTACAACCTCTCATTCTGGCTCCATAGGTTATGGGGTGCCTTTGATACGTAATGCTGCCACATATTCCTCTTGGATAGAAAAACCTTCCCCTGGGCTCAGCTCCCGCAACTGAGGCCCAGGTTTGTCCATCTTACCTATATGAGGCTTGTGCTCAGCCATCAGCCCACGCAGTTGCTATAACAAACAAAACGACTTATCAGTTTCTTATGCTTGCACCACCACATTACAGCTGTCCACACTTCCAACACATCCAGCTGGCGAGAAATGCCAAACACCCTTCATCCTAATGTCAAGCGCAAATACTATCAAACAAAGGTAGTGATTGCTCTGCCAGTGATGGCTCCCATTCCAAGAGAGAGCTACCCAGGCTTTAAACACCACAATTAGAGACGCACTGGAAAGGTCCATGCAATACCCTCGTAGGACGGATGATTGATCACAGGAAAAATATAAGATGCTAACTATGCATATGATCTTGGCAACAGACACTCCCCATATCTAGTACCTATAACGACAGAAATGGCAGCAATATTCCAGGCATGTGCATAACACCACTGCATATATACTTTTCATGGTGGTATTTGTCACTTGCCTCAAACCCTTCCATTGAAGAACATCACAGAAAGAGGTACTGGCATTGCTAGAATATGAATTCAAATGATCCTTGCTTTAAGAAGAGGGAAGTAGCACCAGGAAGAGTCAAAGAAACCAGTGAAAAGGAGAAAAGGACAAGGAAGACCGATTAGGAGAGACTATCAACCTAGTTTAGCAGTCTCCTCTCTGGCCACAAGACCCCTCTGTCTTCACAACAGCGATACTTCTTAATTGACACAAAGTTTAGCAAGTAATTAATAAGTAAATTAAATCTGATCTCAGCTGTCTACTCCCTCTCATCATCCACCCCCTAAGGAAGTCAAAACTCTGCATAAACCTTGTGGAAGTGAAAGGTCACAAGGTGCCTTCCAACTTGCCGAAGGATTTGGGTTTTGTTGACTCACACCCGTAGATCTGACAAAAGGGAAAGGTTTCTTGTGGGAGTAGCCCCATCCTTCCCTCCACTTTTATTTATTTTCTCAGCTCATTCCTCCCTTTTCAGGAAAATCCCACTCTCTTGTCAGGCACTGTCCCTCCCGGTGCTGTGAACTCCACGCGTTTCTACCCTATAGCCCCTGCGCAGGAACATGAGAGGCACATGCTCTGTTCCGCTCAGCTCAGACTTTGTTTAAGTTAATGAAGGCACAGAAAAGGGCCTGTGTCAGTCTCAGTGTAAATACATCCTCTTGTCTTCAACTAAGTTTCTTCCCTTAAAAAGACATCCTGATACTGGCTCGCTTACTTGCTCCTCCCCAGAAGAGGAGAGGTTGAGAAGATGGACAAGACAGTGACCATGACTCTCAGCAGCCCTCTGAGGGCAAAACAGCAATGAAAACACAAATCCCCCTGACTCTAGCTCTTACCCAGAATGTAACTCCTTGTACACCCTGTAACAAGAAAAATAATGTTGATTAGTGGAGAAGAGGCAAAGGTGAAACTAAGAGCAGCCTGAAGTTTTTTAGAAAATAATTTTGTGTGGTTTATTTCTGTGCACAAATAGATGATTTGACACAAGGCCCACAAGAGTGCACATTTCTGGGTCCAAACCTTACGCTAGTGCTCTGCCCACGGCTTAGTTCAAACCAAACTGACTGCGTGCTACTCACACAGAACCGACTCTATGAATTCCATGACTGGGAATAAAGACAGGCATCAGTAAATACATCAGAACAGAAAGGTAAGTGAATACAGAAAACAGTTTTCCATTCACATTCAGAACCTTTTTTTTTTTTTGAGTAGAACAATAAATGACTTGATCTTCTCTACAATCTACTATTGGGTAAACAATTCCAGTAAACAAGTATTCCAGATCAGATTACCTGTTAAAATTGCCTGACAATAATGTTCTACTTAACAAACAAATCCCAGCTAATGGCATAGCCCAGGGAAAATGCAAAAATAGAAGCTCATCTGAAGGGCCTCTCATGCAAGCAGAATGATTGGGGGGACAATCCTGTAAGTAAAGCAAGCATGATTTGGCTCACAGTGACTGATCAAGCTAGTTTGTCAAGCTCATGTTATATAGCTAGTCTTAATAGAGCCTGTTTGTTCATTGTGGACATAACAGGAAGACAAATGAGTGAACCCACTGTTTACCAGTACATAATAGTGGCATATCTTCATTAACTGGTCACAGAGTAAACAAAAAAAAAAACCACAGAGTAAAACTTTGAAGCCAGGGTTCATCCTATCTAACTGGAGTCGCTTAACTGAGGCAGCTAAAAAACCCCCAAACCTAGTTACTCTGTGCTCAGCAGGGAGAGAGGTCTGTCCAGTAGCCACATGGGTTTGACCTCACTGCACAGTGCGAGCTGCACACTCAGCCTGGGGCCTCTGTGCAGAAGAGAGAGAGAGAAACCAAGAGGCCCAGGGAGCAGGAAGGAAGGGTGACAGGGAAAGTAGAGGGAGAGGAAGGATGACAGAGAGAGAGAGGGACTTGGAGAGAAGAGAAAGGGCGACAGGGAGCAGAGCACAGCAGGAGAGAGGAAGGGAGGTACAGGGAGGCGAAAAACAGGACCCAGAGGGAAAGGGGAAGGGCAGGGAGGAACAGGGAGGCAGAAGAGGGCTGACAGGAGCCCAAGGGCCCAGGACTCACCGCAGCTCCCGGCTCTGCAGATCTGTCCTGTCGGCCTGTGCCAGCCTCCCCTCAGCTGACACAAGATGGCCGCCGGGAGCCCTGTGCCGGGTCCACAACTCCCAGCGTGCCCCGGGGCGCCCCCTCCTGCCCTCTGACCCCGCGGGAACCATGGCCGCCTCCCCGGGGCTGCCCTGGCCCAGGGCCAGGCCCTGGAGCACGGCTGGGGCCGGGAGGAGGAGGTCAGGGAGGGAGAGAAGGTTGGGAGAGGGCGGCGGGGTGGGGGGAGAGGGGCGGGAAGGGCCAGAGGGCCGGGGAGAGCAGGGGGGAGCTGGTCAGGGAGGGGAGGGAGGAGAAGTGCTGGTGAGGAGCGGGAAGAGATGGAGGGCAAGAGATGCTGGTTAAGCTGGCAGAGCAGCGCGGAGAGCCGCCTGACAGCAAAGGTGCCCGGTGGCCGCAGAGGAGCCCAGGGGAGCTGATTCTTTTGGAGGCCACCAGGGCAGCCTTCCTCCGCCCCTGGTTTTGGTGAGCGATGGAGCAGTGCAGAGCCGTCCCTCAGGCATGCAGGCCTCAGGAGGGCTTCCCAGTGCCCCAGTGAGAGATCCTGCTCCCAGGAAGCGCCTCCCCATGGAGCAAAGGCCATATCCAGCCACCCGGCGCTGGGTACGGCTGCCCCAAGGGGTGTCTCAAGGAGGATGGGGTCGTCCGTCTGATGGCTCTGACACACAAATGGTGAGCCATCAACACACAAATGGGAGACAGGGAGGACCAAATCTCCCTGAGCTTTGTTGGGCTGAGCTGGCCTTCGGGATAACTCGGCTCCTTCCTTTGCCACTTGCTTGGCTACTTTTTTCCAACCATTGATGGTTTACTGCCCACTGCTCCTCAACGGCCATCCTCTTGCAAAGGTAATTATGATTTGAGCTTTAGGACAGATGGTACAGTAGGTAGATACGGGATCAAAGTATAGGCTGGTCTCTACCTTGGGAAGGGTAGGATGAGCTATTACACCTTGATAGGCTGTCCAGGTATGCGCTATGGGTAGAGTTCCTATTTGCTAATTGTTGTTTCTTTAGCATGTGCTGGGGGCTCAGTCCGGAATGACAAGAAGCCCACCCTGAGTGATGCGGTGGGAAGGGAGACAGCAGAGGAGCACAGCAAAGGCAGCTGTTAAAGCAGCGGCTGAAAGCCGGTCCCTCCTGCATCCAAGGTGGGAAAGTGTGGGCTGGAGAACCAGAGGGCTCTGCTGCTAAAGGCAGCCACAGGGAAGCAGCAGGTCCTCTCCAGTGAAGGTGACGCACAGTGCAGTCTTCCAAAAGGGCCTTGGTAACTGCTGTCAGTGAGAATCCTGTGACAGGGCCAGCAGGGCCATCAGCCTGCAGCTGTGCAGCGGTTGTAACTACCGCTGAAACGGTTGTAGAGGGGGATGCTGTGCTGTGGGTTTGGCTTGGGGTTCTTTTCTTAACTATTTTGTAGGGGTGCAACTATTTCTTTGCACTCAGGTGAGGGGCTTGGCGCTGATCTTCTCTTTCTGGAGCGCGTCCTGGCGTCCTTTGTCACCCAGAGCTTTCCCCTCTGTTCTGTTCCTGACGAGGAGCCATGGCCGCAATGGGGAACGACTCCTGTGAGTAACGACTTCACCAGCAGGCTTGGGCTTTTGTGAATCCCCAAAGGCAAGGGATGTGGCTGGTGCTCCATCCCTGACTGTTGATTTGCTGACAATCTAGAGGCAATTCTGGGGCGTTTCCTGCCAGCAGCCGGACTTACCGAGGTGTTTTCAATTAGACACGGGAAAAGGTTTTTATCCCTCCTGTGCCATTATGTACAAGACCTTGAAAGATGTTGTTTCTCATAGAAAGATCTCGCCTCAGTAGGGTTACCTTTGGGGCTAGATCACTTGAGCTGGTAATGCACTGCAAGACTCCAGCGGGCAAGGAAGGTAGGCCGAGGCACAGAAATCCGAGCGTGGGTTTGTTGGACTGCTGGCAAATTGAGCGGGGGAACAGACTGTTTTCCAAACAGTCAATTTCCATGGCAGTCCTGTACAGAACTCGACTTTTAAAATAGGCTTTCATGCACCGCTAGGGTCTCATCACTTCTCAAATGTCAGTTTAACATAATAGGCCTGCTGGTTAAGGACTCGTCTGCTGCGACATGGCTCAGGACCACACCAGGGCCAGCAGCGCTGCTTTCTGCATCCCGTGGGGGCGCTGGGCAGAGGGACGGGTTGGCAGGTCCCGGCACGAGGTACGTGTGTGGGACGTCAGGGTGACTCTCGCCTGGTTTTTCCCAGCAAAGCCCCAGCCGGTGCCAGCCCCGAGCTGCGGGGCTGTGCTCTCCGCACCCAGTTCATGGAATAAATTTGTTGTGTTTCATCAGATACTGGTTTTGTCTGCTGCCAGAGAGGGAGGGGAGGCCGAGCCAGGGCCACGGGGGCCGCTCCCCCTCGCCCACCCTCCGCCTGGGCTGCCGGGAGGAGCCGGGCTGGCCCCGCCGCCACAGCCCAGCGCCATTGCTGACAGCCCCAGGCTGGAGACCTTGTGGGGCTGGGAGGCGGGGCCTTCCTGAGGCCTCCCCCAGCCGAGTCTTCTCCCCCGACCATGTCTGCTGTGCATTATAAGTTCTTCTCCAAGCTGAAGTACGATATAGTCACCTTCGACGGCCTCCACATCTCCCTCCGCGACCTCAAGTGCCGGATCATGGGCCGTGAGAAGCTGAAGGCGGCCAACTGTGACCTGCAGATCAGCAACGCCCAGACCGACGAAGGTGCGTGGGGGCGCGGGGCCTCAGGGCAGTGAGGAAAAAGCATGTGCTTCACTAGGTTCCCTTAAACGTGGGGTTGCCGAAAGGGGCTTTGCCTAAAGGGCCTAAAGGGGCTAACTTTCCTGCTTCAAAGAGCATCAGTCGTGTGTGGCAGTGACACGATCCTCCTCTAGGTAGGTTGTGTTGCACTTTGACCTTTGTAAAATGAGTGTAATCTTTTAAACTTGGTATACTAGTGGCACAGATACTTAGTGAAGGTAAGGGTGTTTTCCATGCGAAAACACCAAAATACCCCAGTGGTTTTCAGAGCACAGCTAGAGAATACGTTTTGGTGTAATATGTATGAATGCCAACTTTTTTGGTTTATATGCATAACCGTTACTTCCAGTTGTTATTCGTCAGATGTAGATGCTTAAACTCACCTTCAGGAAAAAAAGGGAAAAAAAAAACAGGGATTTTCTGCCTCAGTGGGATGTTTGGAATTCCTATATGCGGACATACAGTATTGCATTTTATACCGTTGTCTGTGCAGCAGTCCTGACAAAATGTTGAAATGATCTTGGAAAGAACAAAGTGAAGCTTGAGTGAAGATGGCCTACTTGTTCAGATTATTCTGGGTACTCCAAGCTTTTACAGTTCAGTAACTGCTACTTTTCACAATGGAAATCTAGTAATAGAAGCAAAGCTAGTATGAGGTAAAAGTAAACAGGATTTGAAAGCTCAGTGGAAAAATACGAGATGATGCTTTTAGAGATGCCTGGAAGGCAAAGGGATGGTTGGGACCTATTTTACAGAGGGGGTGGGGGGATGTCCTCTTCCACGCTTACTCTAGAGGCGTGTTCTGTGAGGGCAGAATTCCCTTCAAAAAGCCCATACTCAAGAATAGCGCATTTAAACTTGCCTCCTTTTAATTTGATCTGAATTTCTTATCATAGATGTTCTCACAATACCGTGGTAGAACAGTAAGCTCCAGAACTCAGGTTTCTTGAGTACTCTTTCCTGCCCTGTAACATTCTGTCTCAAACCCCTTGGAGAATGTGCTATTCTGCTTATCAGGCAAAAGACAAAAAAGTATAAAACCAAAAATGGGACTCTGAACGCTCTTGGGTGATTAGTTTTAAGGAAGAAGAGTGCTCTTCTAAGACTGCCTCTGCAGCTCGGAACTTGCTCGAGTTCAGTGTTACAGCACGCACTTGACGGTTTTAGTAATGCTGTGATGCAATGTCTTCAAAACAAACTCCCGCTAACTCCAAAGGAAGTCATGCCCATAGGAAGAATATACTGAAGAACGATGCCTAAATTGTGAACTATTCCTATTTTGGGTCTGATCCCTGAGCAAAATCTCCCTGACAGAGCTTGGCTTGCTATCCAGTATCTTTGGTTTTCAGGCCATCGTTCTGCAAAGGTAAGGGCTTTTAGCATTTGAAACTGTAGGCAGATGACGGGGAATGGCTGCTGGTAGTGCTTTAAAACAGTTAGTCATATCCAGCTGGTGTAAGTACAATAGACAACCATTCTCATGGGAAGGTCTTTGCATTTTAAGCTTGCTCAGTCCGAGTGTCTCAGGTAGTAAGGGCAGGTTTTTTTGGGTCGTATGTAAAAGGTCAGAAGGCTTTCCTCCGTTTCAAAAGACTGACAGGGTGTAAGCCAAGGCAAAGCACGGGTAGCGTCAGGCACACACTGTTTTCTAAAGGCTTTTAGAGGCTGTCTTCGTATGTAGTTTTGTTTGAGTCTCTCTGCTCTGCAAGAAGGGAATTGAAAGAGTTCACGTCCCTTCACGTTTAATTCAAAGGAGATGATTAGCTTCAGAGGGGAGATACCACTTTAGTTTGAGCCAATTCTGCCCTACTTGTGAAAGCAAGCTCAAAAAAGGCCAAAAAGTTCTGTGATGCAAATTCTAGCACTGCCAGTTTGGGTTCCATTCAAATGTAAAGCACTGAGAGGCCGAGAAGTGTGGTTGTTGGTGGAAGATGCTCCAAGACAGAGATGGCAGGGTCTCTTCTGCGTTCCGTCAGTCTTGAGCACTGGTGGCATTAGGTGAATCGTTTGAGTTAACAGCTATGGAAGCAATGGCGTTTTCATGCTTTAGCTCGGTGCCTGTTTTGTTGCAGGGCAAGCTAGACAGACTTTAGACTCTGGTTTATGCAGGTGAGACTTTGCTGGGGGTTGTTCTGCTCCGAAGATCTGTTGGCTTTGTAGCCTAACAGAAGCAAAAGCAACTTGAGTTAGATCAGGACAGAACCTCATGCATTAGCAGACCATTGAGAGTGTTTTGCTGTTGGCATTCCAACTTTTTTTAAAAAAGGAGACAAATTTTGCTGCATGTGTTTGGTTCTCAAACCTGAAGATTTCTTGCAATGTACTGTTAGTGTGTTGAGACGATAAAAGCGCGATGTGACATACAAAAGTTTGCTTTTCTATCTGTCAAGGGATTCTCTGAAGTGCTGTGTAATTACGTATTAATCCTTAATCCTTATGAATGGACTAGGGTTTTTTCCTGTGTTTCTCTTGTTTTCAGAATACACAGATGACAATGCCCTGATTCCTAAGAACTCATCGGTGATTGTCAGAAGAATCCCTGTTGGAGGAGTTAAAGCTACCAGCAAAACCTCTGTTAGGTAAGTATCCATAAACCATTGTATTCTTTCTAAGGGGTTTTGGTGTGATAGCTTTTTAAATTTATACTAGTTTACAGGGGCTTTCAGCTTGTATCTTTCTTGTTAAAGCTGCTGTTAATTTTTGTTGTCATGGGCTAGATTTTAATGTATCTGCCCCAAAGCAGGCTGACATTTTTAGTCCTGTTGGGACGTGGGGTTCACACTCCACCAATTGTAACTTTTCAGATGCCTCTACTGGGTTTGTTCTTGGGGCTGATTGTTCTGAGACCCATGGTCTCTACATGGATCTCCATATGGAGAAATTCCTTATTATATGTCTTTGCTTTTATTGCTTTTATAGTACAGGCAGATACACATTGTAGTGTCATCTTAGGATTTGTTCCCATCTCAGAAGAGCCTGCGTCTCAGTGTTTGACTATTTCTTGCATTTGGGCTGGAGGGTATTCTTATGGCCCAAATCTGGGTTTTTTGCGTACTAGCTATAGAGGAAAGACCCAGGTTGCCAGCTGGCGAGCAATGCAAACAAGAAGTTTCATTCATAAAGGATTCCTAGTAGTTTCCTAAAGACAATGTCCGTTTAAGGCCAGAGAAAAAGAACAGTGTCCTAAAGCCTTTTGTGTGAGTACGATGAAGGAATAGTTAATCCTTTCCAAACTTGAAACTCAGTAAGCAGTTGAGCAGGTTACCAAATGTTACTAGTTATCTTTCTAAGTCTGTTTTTACCCTAAGCCGATGTCTGTGCTCCAGGTTTTAATTCTGTATTCCTAAGATTTACGGAGGACAGAGAATCGGGTGTATTGATTAAAATTACAGATGCTCAAATGCACTCCCGACTACAGGATTATTGCTGTCATTTCTGCATTCATACAGACCCGTTCTATGTCAGCTACATTAGCGTTGTTTGAATGGTCATATTTTCCGGCCTTCTTAAAGATATCCCTCTCCCCCACCATTAAAAGATGTTATTAAATTGTGGTTTTGCCATGTCTTTCTAGTGTTGGTTCTCAACAGAGTAGAGTGATGAGTTACAGCGTGTCTCGCACCAACAGTACAGCAGCATCCTGGTACTCATGAAGTGTCTGCAAGCAAAACCCCCTGAATTTACGTGGCTCTGCATGTCGGCTTTGGGCATGTTACTGCCGTAGTTGTTGCAGTGCTTTCAGGTACTCCCTAGTAATTCTGGAGGCCACAGAGTCGTGCTTCTAAACACTGGGGGTTAATTAAAACGTGTATGCTTAGTGCTGCGTTGTCAGTGCATCCTCCGTTTCTGATTGGACGGCACCCTCTCCTGGTATTGTAATGCTGCCCCACAATGAGAGGATAGATGCTGCTAGCTTCAAAGATCAGGTAAATACCTGTATGTGGGGATAAGGGAAGGATGGCACTGCTGTTCTAGCATTGACAATTCACCAGGCAGATGAGCTTTCTGCTCCTCCAGCTGGAAACATTGCAGAAGCCACTGGCAGAGTGGCTAAAGTTTGGGAATGATGAACGTATGCTGTAAGGGTGGAGAGGCCTTCAAAAATGTGTTACTCACTTTGTAATGTGTTCTTTGAGGTAAGTGGATGAAGAAACCATTAGGTGGTCATTGACAGTGTTTCCTTGTACTTGCTCCCCTTCGGGAGCTGTGTGGCTGTAATTGTGAGCCTGGTGGTGGTCTAGCAGTGGCAGGAAGCACGAGCCTTTCTCTTTGTACGTGAATTCCACAGCAGCCTTTGAATTGCCTCTGCGATACGGATCAATGAGTATGTGGAATCTCAGCAAGTTTTCAAACATAATAAATGGTTCCTAAAATATTGTAGCATTTTCAAGATCATCTTAAAACAAATTCTGGCAATCGAGGCCTCTATTTCCTTTTGTCACGGGACTCCTCAATTGAACAAAATTCTAGAAACTGCTGTCAGGTGACATTTCTAGTACTATTTTGAATCCACATAGCATATGTAACACGTTTAGTGGCTAAATATGGTAGCCGTCTGAGCACAGTGCTTGGGCTTCCACAAAGACACGCTCTCGTAAAGACTCTGCTGCTGACATTTTTGTTATGTCTTTGTCGGATGACTGATTTCTGGTTCGCTTAAGGAAAGGTGCACTTTGAAGTGTCTAGACCATCACTGTTCTTGCTTAGAAACTAAAGTACTGTGTATGGCCCTATTTGTGATACTAGGGATATACAGACTGGCTAACGTTACCTTCCTGTTTTGATGGTTGATTATTTAAGAACACAAAATATAGGACAGACATCATGGTTTAGATACTTAGGTAGCAGAGACAAAATACCTGAGGACTTCCTCTTGTGCTGTTGTGTTCTGTATCTGTAAGTCTTGGAGGAATTTGTGACAAAGGTGAAATGTGATTTGGGTTTTGTTTTTCTTTGCACTGAGTGTACAAGAGAGAACAGTTTATGTATACGGATAAATTTCCACATTCAGTAGACTATCAGAACATAACGTTTTGACAATCCGTTTTTATAATCTGGTTTTGCTGCTTGATGCTGGGCACAAGTGCTTTATTTTAAATTCTGATCACCTTTCTTTCTTCTTCTAGAAGTCGAACTGAGCCAGTGAGTGGAACATCAAAAGCGGTATGTAAAATCACAATCTCACTTTTTTACGTTTGGAAAAGGAGCAGCATTTTTCTTCAGGTTTGAAAACACTGTCATTCGGCTGCTGAAATATAATTAAGTAACACAAGGAAATACTTGACTGGTAATCTTGATTTGCCACTTGGGTTGAATGCTATGCGTAACTACACATTTCAAAATAGTCCCTACAGTATAAAAATCACTATTTGGTGGGTTTTATTTTTCATCTTTATTTTAAGTACTTCACTGCTGTGGTGTGAGGCATTACACTAGCCCTGGACCGCTGGATCTGATGCCTTGATAAGCTGTTAGGATCACCTAAATCTAGAAAGAGATGAACTCTGGCTCTGTGTTCTGCGAAGAATGCAGCCTCTGATGCTCATGGAATAGTATCCAATCAACTTAAAATTGTAAGCTTGTTGTATGTAGGTCTAAAACCACTACGTCTTAATCTGACACCTGTAATTCTGTCACCGAGTGGTTCGAATTCCTTTTTGGCCATGAATGCATGAATGCCTCTCATTGTGAGTTTGAGTTAGTTTACTGGCCCAGTGACCCAAGGAGTTAATTTTATGCATTTATGTAAACCACATTTATAGTATTTCATCTAATTCAGACGAGTTTTTATTTCTTGAAAAGGGTTATTTTTCTTGTTGTTTACTAGCATGTGCATAAACACAAATCACATGTTCCAAAAGAAGGTTAACGTTCTTTTCGCCTCGCGTCTTCCCTGGCGTGTCTGTGTCACGTTTCTGAGTAGCATCTCGCCATCAGCTAGCACAGATGTCTCCAAGAAAAGGAAAAATCCTGGAGTGGGAGGGAAGCCTCAGCGTTAGCTAGAACTACTTAAAGTAAATGAAAGACGAAGCAGAAACATTCCCTTCTAGTTTGCTCTGCCTGGACCTGATTTGGGTTGTGGGTAGCCATGGGGAGGGTGGAAGCCTTGCATCGCTCTTTACAAATCCTCTCTCTCTCTCTCCCTGTAAAAGCACTGCAGCCTCGGGTGCTTCTGGTGTTGGAGACACAATTAACTTTATTCTTAAAGCTAACTCACTCTTGGTTCAAAGCGTGGGCTTTTTGTTTCGGTTTGGGTTTTTAAATACCTGTATTTCTGCATGTATTTCAAAGACGAACCTGGATCTTTGTGGGGGAGGAAGAAATCACCAAAAAGCTTGCCAATCACTGTTGAACAGTAAAGCAGCAAAATTAAAATTAGTCATGATTTTTCTGAACAGGATGCACAAAAGGTTTTACTTTGAGTATTTCTTCCTTGTCTCGCTCTTATATCAGCTGTCATTCTATACGTCCAAATTTGCGCTGCTGTCCTACTGTTACTACAGCCAAAGCAAGAAAGTGCCTCCGTTTTGGTTTAGTATTACTGTTTCGGTCACTGCGAGGATTTCTAGTTAGGGCTTGTCCTTAAAGGCTGCAGAAATGCAGCGCCAGGCCCATTGTTTTAGCACCGTCAGGCACAACTGTGATCCTTCCTGGCTGAATGTTTAGTTCAGCCAAGCAATTGGATTTTAGGAAACCGCTGTAATTTACACGTAACGTTCCAGCAGTGAGACTAGCCTTTTCCTCCTGTTTTTGGTGCCCTTTCCCACGTGCTTCGTGTGAGTTTCTGTCTAGGCTTGTGTTTGAAAGGGGAGTTAATAAATTCACTGTCGGTTCTTGGTTTTTGAGGGTTGCGTTGGCTGGTTGGGTTTGGATTTTTTCCCCCCAGTTCTTCTGCAGTATTACCTTAGGGCTGTGTACAAGTTTCATGGAGGTGTTGTTTCTGCTTGATTGATTTGGGGGACTGGCAGGAAATACTTCAGTAGAAATTTAGAGGGGAAAAAAAGTCACGAGAATGTAGGATCATTGGAAGAGGAAGATGGCTGTTGGGCAGATGTACTAACTAGTACACGAATTATCTATCGCCTGCGTTTGATAACTGTTTAGTAGAAAGGAGTGCTATCGCCACCTTTAAGAAATCAGACTGTTGCCTGCAGGCCATATAATAACTGCTCCCTAAAAAAATACCGGAACTACTTAATAGTTTATGAACGGTTATGTTTCAGTTCCTGGTCAGTACAGGACTGTTTAATGCCAGACTCCAAGAGAGCACCTTCCCACTCTCTGAAAAACTGAAAAACGGTGGTGATTGTGCCTGCCGTGAGAGAGCACGGGCCTGTTTTGCACATGGGAAAGAGAGTGGCAGACGGAGCATGAAGCTGTTGGCCCAAATCTGGGTGTGCGAAGAGCTGAGCCACACACGGAGTGGAGACGGGTGTTTATTTCGTGTCTGCGCAGAGGTGGGGGCTGGGGGGAGCTCCACAAAGCCAGCACACCTTGGCGTACACGTTGTAAGCTTTCATATTTTACAAAAAGCGACTCATTGGCAGACTAGACTAATTTCTCACACTTCCCAAACTGATTTGGGTAGTATGGCTTGTGGTCTAATAAAATACAAGAAATCAGTTTTCTCAGTGTCTGCTCTGTCCTGGTAAACACCTTTATTTCAATAACTGGAGCAGTAAATTTTTTTCTAGACTAGGTGGTGTGTTACTTTTATGGCTGATGTTTTGGACTGGTGTTTTTATTTGGGTTTCGTGGGGTATGGTGAGTTTGGCATTTTTAAACGTAGTGACAGGAGAGGCAGAGTTCACGTTTCGGGGCTGATATGCCGGTGCTTTATTTTGACAGGCACCTGCTGTCTTCACCAAAGTGTAACCGTGTGCATTTATAAATGATGAGACATGAACCGATTAATTTTCAAACTACACCGAAGATAAGTTTCCTGTAGTGCTTGAGTACACTTGAATTTATTTTCTGAATGCTCTTTAGCTGGAAATTGACAGCTTCCTTACCCCTTTGACTTTTAAGCAGTCGTGAGCATTTGAGAAGGGTCCCTCTCTGAGATATTCTGGAGCAGTAAGCTGATCTCAAACGGGTTTGGTAATTGTAGTTTCTTCTCATTAACCTCATTAACCACACTCTTAAGCTGTCGTAGGCCTGGGCTTTGCTTTGAACAAATACAAGTTCCAGTGGGTTGGAAATGCCGCTTTCAGTGACAGTCAGAGGCTATAGTGCGGGCTTTGGGACTACATTAGAGGTTAGCTATTGCTGTGTTTCGATTGTAGAACTCGACTGTGTGTTTCTTTTCTCGTGAACAGATTGGTGACTCTCCTGCATCTATTTCTGTGGCCCAGCTTACTAAGGTATATGAATAGTCTCGTCAGATACTTAAAAAATAAAAAAGCATTTTCTTTGTACTTTTAAATCTTATACTGTCATCTGTATCTGGCTAGCACTTGTAATTTGAACAAGACTTTAATAAAATTTCTACTAATTTAAAATATTTACTTTAACTTTAAAATGTGTGTATGTTTTGATACCATCCTGTAAAGAGTAGTTCCCATTTTGGAAGATAAAAGCAGAGTACCTTATCAGCCTCAAGGTGATGTCGTAGTATTGGTCTTCTTCAGGACCCAGAGGAGCAGCACTTTAGCTGTCTACCGTTTTTGATAAGTTTTGTTAATTTTGCGTTGGAAACAAACACAATTTTTATGGAAGACTTGATTTGTCTGTAAGCTACGGACATTTAAGGGGGGTTTGAACAGCCAAAATAGAAGCGTTTCTGTAACGTGGACAATTGCATCCCTATTTTTGAATTTCTAGGGATGGTAGTCACAGAACCATTCTTTGAATGTTGCACAATTTCATAAATTGTGGTATATGTGCAGTGGAGAGCGCAATCTAACTTGTTTGAACGCAAACTGTGAATTGTGAAAATGTGCCCAGTTGTTTCTAAGATTATACCAATGTGTCTGTGTGGCATAAAAGCAGATGTGGCCCTCTGAAACTGTTGTAATGCCATGTTTGGCTATGGAATCGCTTGCATTTTTGGCTCAATAACGTGTGACTTTGGCCGGGAGAGCACTAGTGATGGCCCTTGGTGCACAGACGTAGTGCTGTGCAATGAAATTACTCGTCTTGAAAGAGCACAAAGATTAGAGGAGGCAGGGCCTAATGCAGAGGAGACAGTTCTTTCTTCTGAAAATAAAGGCCGGAATTCATTTCCAAGAAGGAGAGATCTCTTCCTGCTGGTAACGTCTTCCCTCTCTGACTGCAGAAATTCAATTGTGTACAATTGAGAAAAAAAAATAGTTTGGAAAGCAGCCAACAAAAGAAATTGGTCTCTGTTAGTGCTGTCCTTAAACGTGTCCTTGGTTCTGTAAACTCCTGTGAAGTTTTGCTCGAAAAAGTGAAAAACCGTCCAAGCGGTGTACACATTTAAGCTTTTGAGAGAATTTAACTATTTCAGAAAAATGCAGGAACATACCATAAAGCAGGTCAAAGTCGTTATTTACTCTAACCTCTTCGGTGCAGGCTGGCTTAGCATGGAGGCAAGGTGTTCAGAGTTCTCTGGTTTTTTATTACTGTGCATTAAACGCCATAATTGAATGTTGGTGTATTGCCAGTAATGTTTTGTGGGTTTTGGACATGTTTTGTAAACCGTTTGGGTTCAAACAAATTAGTCAATGATCTCTAAAGTTTTCTGGAAATGTAAATGGCAGTGATTTCATAGATGTCCATCTGGATTATGTCACTGTTGAGAAAAAGCTGTGTATGTGAAACAAGCGTTTAAGAAAATGTTGAAACTAGTTGGCTGCTTTTGTGCATGAATGCCATTAAAACCAAAACCACGAGTGGCTGATCTGACCGATAGGTGCTTGAAGGTCCAGATCACTGAGAGTCACTCCCTTAGACCCTGCTCGTATCTGGACTGGCGTGTAATTTGAACATTTGAACTAATACGTCTCTACTAATCAGATGGCTTCAATAATTTGAAAATCTGATTCTGCATAAGGTCGATATGACAATCTGTGTGAGCTTAACTGTGTTTCTAATGTGCCTGTCAAATAATTCCCTGACGCCACGTGTTGAATATTTGCATGTTTTAATTACACGAGCCTCTGGTTGCGTATTCATGCCATTTAACGTTAGTCACTGAACGTATGTGCGTGAGGTATGAACTCGGCCTTCCTACAGAGATGGTGAATCTAAGTTTCCCCAGTGACTGGCTCAGAGCCCTGAACTGAGATCTCCCTCTGAACTGTGCTTTGGAGGAGGAGCGGATTTGTGTCTCTTCTCGGAGTGGATGGTGAGCTAAGGGATATTTCACCCTTAAGGAACCTGAAGTTAAGGCAAAGGGTGTCAAATGAGTTCAAACCACTGCTCAAGCCTTTGGAACATCCTGGCTATCTTCATTTAGGAACATAAGTATTTGAGTCAAGCAACCCTTCTGCTGGGTAAAAGGAGAGGATGAAAGGCTTTTGCCGCTTAACAGAATCACGGACAGATCACTTTAAGTGTGGGTCTTGAGATGAGACGTGCCTGCATTTCTTTTCTTAGCAGGACAAAAGTTTGGAGCCTGTTCCCAGAATTAAAAAGAGCACAGGAATTCCAAGGAGTTTCACGATGGAGGTGAAAGATCCCAATACCAAGGGTGCTATGCTGACAAACACTGGAAAATACGCCATACCAACTATTAATGCGTAAGTATGGAATTAATTGGACTGACCAAAAACCGAAGGAGAGAAACCACGAGTGAATGTCTGAGTGGCAATGCAGCCGAGTTGGCCGGCATCTGTAATTGCAGGGGAGGAAGCATTGTCACCGTATCTTAACCTTAAAATCTGCCATACTTTCTAATATGAAAACAGGGTGGTCCTACTGTTCGTGCCCCTGGAAGTTGGTTAAATGTGTGGTAGGCTGAGAATCTATTTCTGCAAAACATTTCCATAGTGTTTACACTTGGAGTCGTTCTCTCAAAAACCTCGTTTTGCATCTGGTTTATGTTTCAAAGGCTTCTTGCAAAATTTATCAAATTGGACTATTGGGCTGAGATTTCCTTCCCCTCTGCCTTTTATCAAATCTCATGTGTGAAACAGACTGAAGTTTTCCTGTTGCTCCGAACTAAAAATGCTACTGTGTGCTGACAAGAGTGGTTCCCTTAAAAAGGAATCGGTAGCACTTCTGTTTTTCTGTCACGGATCTCCTTTGGTAGGAGCTGTAACATAGACTTCGTTCACTTATAAAATGCAATTACTCGAAGGCCAACACTATCCTGAGCCTGCAATTTATATTTACCCTCTGGCAAAGGAGGGCTGGGATTCATTTCCCCTGATTTCTAGCCGTCAAAAAATGATTTTTCTAGTCTGAGCTAATTTCTTAGTTGATCCAATGAATGGTAGAGTTCTGCAGAAGGAAAATTGTTCCCCCCTCCCTTCTCTGGCAGTTGAAACTAAATGCCTGTGTTTTAGAAGGCTAATGCGGAGTGAGAATAATTCCATCTGTTATCTTCCTTTGATAAAATTAAAAGCTTGGAACAGTTTTCATATCCACATCTTTAACTTTTTTCTTTTTCCTTCCCCACCCCACCCTCCAGGGAAGCTTCTGCTAGAGGAAAGAAGGAAAAGCCGCCCTTTTTACCCTCATCCTCTGATGATCCAATTCCAGATGAGTTGCTGTGTCCCATTTGTAGAGATACGATAACCGATGCAGTTGTTATTCCCTGCTGCGGAAACAGTTTTTGTGGCGAATGTAGGTGTTACTCCCCTGATTGTTGATTCAAAACCTGATCTTCTGAAAGCAGAAATAGGGAGGGATGATTATGAGAAGAGTGCGTAATTGTGCAGGTGATTACAGGATTAGATAGGGAATGCATTTAGTGTCTTTCTCTCTCACAAAATTATGTGGCCAACTCTGGTGACTTGCTGTGGTCCGCAACAAGTGGATAGTTAGGCATTTAATCCACATTCTTCTCCACAGGAGAGTTGGTTAAAGCCGGCAGAACTCAACCCTACTATCGTTTTTTTGAGATGAGTTTTTTTCAAGAACCTTGAGGTTGGTGACTTGTCACCGTAGAGCCTGGAAAAAAAGAGGAGTTGAACCATCAAGACGCAGCCTACCCTACATCTTCAAATGTTCAATAGTGAAGTACCAAAACTGCGTAGCTATTTACTGCATACTAGGAATTTTTTACACTCTTGAACGTTTATAGCTTGATGCTCTCAGGGCAAGAGCAGATTCACCCATTAAGCATATATGTCTTCTTATAAATGATTAGAACCCTCAACATTTCCTTAGTTTGGCTAAAAACTATTTTGATGATTCTAATGATTCGCAGGTATTAGAACAGCATTACTGGAATCGGAGGAACATACGTGCCCAGCATGTCATCAGGCAGATGGTTCTCCTGATGCTTTAGTTGCCAACAAGTGCCTATGCCAGGTAACGTGATGACTTTGATGTAAACTGTTTGCATGAAAAGTCTATTTGTAAAAAGCTGAAAGGGAAGAAAATAATAATTTATGTCTCCTTAAGAAAGGCTAAATTGAATGAGGCTAAATTTACTTTTCAAATGCTTCATCTGTTATTACAGAAGCTTACACCTTTAGAGACAGTCTGGCAAATTCGGGTCACGCTTTTGTTTAACGTGATTGCCTCCCTTTCCAATTCGATGTTAACACAGAATTACTTTAAGTGCAGATACTCTGAGGTGCCAGTCATTACTAACACTGTTTAACGTCC
Source organism: Rissa tridactyla (assembly GCF_028500815.1). Taxonomy (NCBI): domain Eukaryota; kingdom Metazoa; phylum Chordata; class Aves; order Charadriiformes; family Laridae; genus Rissa; species Rissa tridactyla. The sequence goes on from NW_026529584.1 coordinate 922,828, forward strand.
CGTGTTTGTGTATCCGCACGTTGATTTATTTCAGGGTTGGTGGCATTTCCAGGAATACACCAGTAATTTTACTCTGTGGAGGTTTTTCTTCGCCTATCTACTGACGTTTCGTAGTACGTTTTTGTAAATGTTTTTCTGCCTCTAGGCTGTGAACAACTTCAAAAGTGGAACTGGCTACAGAAAGCGGATTCAGCAGCAACAGCAGCGGCAGCCGCCACCGCCACCACCTTCACCACCACTCGTGAGACAAGCAATAACCCGCAACCTGCAGCCTCTGCTCCGGCCAAAAATGTCCAGACAGCAGGCGCCACTAATGATTTCGTTAGCTTCTCTGGCTTCTCCTTCTGCTTTGGCATTGTTGGCCCCTGGTCTGTCACCTGTGGCAGCCTGGCTGCCAGTAAGTCCCTCTTCTGTCATTGTCCCTGATCTCCCTCCAGCAGTGCCCCTACCTCTCCGTGCTGAAAAGCCAGATAGACCTTCTCGGTAAGTAAAGCTATAGAGCAACATGAATATGAAACGCTGAAGTTAGATTCTTCTTCTTGCGCTCCTCTGCTAGCGAGTGACATTTAGTGACATTCATTAGTGACATCAGTGACAGTTCCAGCTATTTTATTTTACTTTGAGTGAGGACACTTTGATAAGTTGGAAGTACACCTCATGCAAGAAGCTTCTCAGAAGTATTTGTTGTTTGGTTCCCCTATCAGTTGTTCAGTCCAGGTTTACCCCGAGAGAGGAACCTTTCTTCCCCAGGAGCCCTCTGATTTGAAGTGGCTAGGAATTCCTAAAGTAACCATTCGGTTATGCCAGACCTTCTTGAGTGCATTCATTTCTGTGTAGTACTGAGGATCTCATGTTCCCATGAAAAGTGTAAAACCAGCTGGAGGTAACATTGATCAGGTGTTTTCATGTTACTTTTTCCTACAGTATTTCTGCCATCAATGGGACGATAAGTCAGAGCCATCCTCAGTAGTCACAGGGTAGTCAGTGATGCATGCAGATTGGATAACAAACATTGAAACACTACATTTGAAGTATTTACAAACATGACAGTCTAACTTTGCAACCCAGTGAATTAATATGAAAACACGTGAAAAATCTGAACTCTAGTTTAGGGTTTATCTTCTTTCAGCTCGATGCCTTGAATGCAAACAGCCACTCTGTCCAGAAGGCTGTCAGGCTCCGCCGTACCGTTGAATACAGGGGCTCACAATTCAAAAGAACCTCTCAGGCAGCCTCCGAACTAGAACACAGCCGATTCCTAATAGAATTTCCGTTCTTGCATCATCCAAAACTGAGGTTCAGCACGTGGGTTATACGTACTCTAATCCTCCCGTGTGCAGCCAGCTTAACAAATTCTGTTTCCAGTGAGCTGTCTCTTTGAATGCCGGTATTCCACGTAGACTTCTCTTCAGGGCTTCATGTGGAATCGCCCAACTTCCGATTGGTAGATCTGGTGAAGATTACTTTTTCTTTATTTGTTTCCATTTACAGTAGTCAGCCTTTTCTCACCTTGGACTTTATATTTCCAGTAGCACATCAAAACACTGTTTGAATAACAAAAATTCATGTTTTTTGTAGCGGTGCTGATACTGTTGTACCTCCTCGTGCTCTGGTGACTGCTGCTGAGCTTTCTAGATCTTCCTCTCTGTCAGTCAGCAGTTTGTTGGAAGAGAAGGTAAATTTTATTTCAACATATGCAGTGAGTCCTGTATTTTAGTAGAGCTCCAAACATTTTCCAACTGTTTGCGTTTTTTCACAAGGGCTGTCAGATTCCTGTACTAAGACAACCAGCATTACCAAGTCTTCTGGGCCCCCAAGGGCAATCAATGCCCACGACTGGTAAGTAACTAAAACTTTAGAGTTTCTTTTCAGAAATTATCATCAGATAAACTGAACGGGATTTTTTTCTGTTTCCTCTCCCCACTCTGAAAGGTCATCCAACGAGAGCCAGTACACCTCGCTCGGCGGGTGGCAGACCAGGCTGGGACCTGTAAGTGTTCTGCAGAAATTCAGTATATTACTGCTCGTAACCTGTTAAATGAGGCCGTAGCACGTAACTTAGATAACAGCTGATTTATAATGAGGTAAGTGTGCCCAGATAGCTGTGGAGAATACAAGTGGTAATCGGGAGACCTTAGTGTGGCCTTCCAGTACCTGCAGGGGGCCTACAGGGAAGCTGGGGAGGGGCTGTTTGCAAGGGCATGTAGCGATGAGGGGCAATGGTTTAAACTAGAGCAGAGCGGGTTTAGATTAGACATGGGGAAGAAGTTCTTTACAATGAGGGTGGTGAGACACTGGCCCAGGTTGCCCAGAGAGGTGGTGGAGGCCCCATGCCTGGAGACATTCAAGGCCAGGCTGGATGAGGCTCTGAGCAACCTGATCTAGTTGTGGATGTCCCTGCTGACTGCAGGGGGGTTGCACTAGATGGCCTTTAGAGGTCCCTTCCGACCCAACACATTCTATGATTCTGTGATTCTAATTAGTTTTGAAATGGCTTGATTTTAATTGTCTTTGACAAAGGGCATATGTGATGGCACTAAGATGATGTAAAGTAAAACTCCAGTACACGATTGAAAAGAGGACTCTGAAAAATTAACACTTTTTGAGGAAACCGTAAGTACATCTAAAAATGAAATACAATTAAAGAATCAGGTGGAAAGATGCCCTCTTGATTACTGGCTGAATCGGGCTGAAGAAATTGATTTCCCCATAGACTTCGGCCTCCAGCATTCTTTTTTTAACAACCTAGTTGATACTGATTGAGCAAATTATTGGAAAAGTCAACGTTCTTATATGATGACAATTTTGAATTCCTTCCATTTAGTCATCTCAAATAGCCAAGCTGCTTTCTCTCAGTTGGAGAGAGAGAGAAGAGTCTGTTTGATCTATTACTGCCGCGTCAAGTGAGTCCTTCCTTTTGGTATATATTTGTTCTAGACAGATTGTAAGGGTGCATTGTGTTTGTAAAATCTTGAGGAAAAATGAAAACAAAAGCCAGGGTCCATGCCACAGATTATCTAAAAATCTCAAATTCAGTAAGCAAGAAAATAAGAATTTGGGGGTGAGAACAGGCCAAATACATCATCGTGAGTCCGCAACATAGGAAGCGTACGTGGAAGAGTCCAAAGACGTTTGAGAGAAGATTAGTTATTATTTGTGCAGTACTTTGAAGGTCAGAAGTGTGAAGTATGAGGTGTATCAAGGATTGGTAGAGGAGCGGTGGGCACTTGGCACGTGGGAGTCTCTCCTAAGCACGGGCAGCCTCCATCCACAGTCGCAAAGCTGCGTATAGGGAGAGAAGACTGAGGGAACTGCTGGGGGTGAGGATGTGGGAGGCAAGTGTAAGGATCAAGAAATGCGCGTAGTCTCAAATGGAAGCAGGGAGAAAAATGCTTAGGCTGAGAACACGCAGTGCTCGCCACCACGCTCCGGCTTCGTTCGCTTTCCTCTCTGAAATCAGAGCAGAGTGTAACAAACGGTGACACGTGTATTTGGGTTTCTTTAGAAGTTCCAGTCGAGGACGCCTGCGTGGTGAACGTACCCAGAGCACCCAAGCCCCAACGCTACCAGCATCAACAGCCGTCTTCGTGCCAGCGCCTCCGCCTTCCTTGTACCCTCCACCACCCCAAGCACTTCCTCTTCTACCGGGGGCACTACGACCACAGTTTCCTCCCCAGTTTCCACCTGGTCAGCCGCCATCTGCCAGCTACACTGACTCCCCTCCAGGATATCCCCCAGCTCCTGCAAACACGTCATCAGCCTGGGTACCAACAGCAGTACCAACGGCGCATTCCGATCCCATCCCAGTGACACAAGCTCCTCCTTTATCTAGGGAGGAGTTTTACAGAGAACACCAGCGACTGGAAGAGGAGTAAGTACTTGGCTCAAGGAAGTTGTGTTTGTTCTTTTTCATTTTTGTATTTTGAGAGCGTACTGGACTGCAGTTACACTGAAGTGCATCTGACATAAGCAAAAATGACATAGTATTTTTTTCAACAGGCTTTTTTCTTGCAGATGGCAAACGTGCAAAACTAAAAGAAGACAAACGTAATTCTAAAACTGTCCCTTCAACTTACAGGAATTCTAAACTGGTTTTGCTTAAATAGGACATGCACCTTTTGCACTTGCGTGTAGTATACGTTTTCTCACGTTGGGCACGATTTGTTTCTTGGTGTCGTTTTGTCCTAAAGGTCAAACTCTAATTGTAATAAAGGTCAAACAAATGCTTTTGCTAAGGAGTTGATGGAATACAAAAGGTGCAAAAGGAGCGCAGGCGTTCATTTTCCAGGTAAGTGCTCGACATGTCCATAACGGAGAAGCAGATTGTCTAGAAGAATCAGGAGGAGTTCCGCTCCACCCCTCGGTCATTCGATGGACTGGATGGTTCGAGGCGTTAGCAGTGACAGGAGTTTCATATGTAGCTTACTAGCTCAGATACATGGCAGAGGTTGCAGTTGGCTGACAGTTATAATTTGGCAGTTGTTGTTCAGGAACAAGGGTCCCTTTTAGTAGAGTTTAGCTGCAGTGACGTCCCTCACCTCCTGGCACCCTGAGAGGGCTCGAGACCGAATAGGAGCAGTTGCTGGATTTTCTGCGTCTCCCTGGTCTGATTGCCACCATTACCTCAAAGCACTTTGGAGGAGATACATGAGGGAAATTGTCTTAGTTTCCTCTTTTGTCTGTCTCATGTGGATACACGGAGAGTTTTTAACCTGGATCGCAAACTGGTGGCTTTCGCTAGTATTTTGTTGACACTGTTAAATTTTCCTTAGGAATTAAAAGATCAGGCTTGTTCGTAAGGAAATCTAAAATTTGTGAGGGACGTTGAGAGGAGGAATGATGCTGATGAACATATGCGGGATAATGTGAAACGCTTCTTTAAAAAATAAGAAAAGAAAAGCTTGTGAAGAAAAGCCTCAGGGTAGCTGATGGTTTCTGTCCCAAAAGATGACTTGGGCAGGTGTCTGAATAGCTCTTTAGTAGCAATGCGGTCAGTCTCTTTCCTGGAGGAATGGCATTGAGTCGTACTACTAGAGGCTGCGTTTAGAAGCTTTTAGGTATGATTTTTCTTGAAATGTGGTCACAACCCTTGGTCAGAGCTAGAGGCCTGTGCAAAATTTTGCCAGGACGTCCGTCTCGAGGTCCTGTATGTAAGATTGCAGTACGAGCATTTTGCATCCTTGCCAAATAAGCAGCGAGGTTAAATCGACTAAGCTGGCATTTTAAAATTAAGCTTTCCTGGCGTCAGGCTAAATCGTGTTTTCTTGATGTTTGATGCTGCACTGTAGCCATAAAGACTTGCACTTTTTGCATCTTGCTGCAACAGAAGTGATTTGTGCTGCACGTGGTTGCTGGGTAGTGAAAAGTGTGTGTGCTCACCTACCAGTATAGGCCAGTATACATCGCCTTACGTCAGTCAATAGCTACGGTAGCTCACGTGGTAGAAGTGAGCGGAAATAGACTTCCCCTTCCGGTATGTTTTTACACTAACAAGGCAGCAGGTGTTCTGTCTTGTAAGCAGAAACTTCTACGTGTTATCAAGTTCTTCAGTTCACAGTAGCGTTACGTCAGCAGATGAAAAAAGCTTTGCCGTAAGCATATGGAGAGGGGGAAAAAAAAATAAATCAAATCTGGGAGGAAAAATAACTGGTGAGAGTGACGGTTTTGAATTAACTTCTTTATTTTTTTTTTGGTGTTATGTTTTAAGGTCCAAGTCTCCCTGTGGTGCTTCATCCTACTCCAGAAGTTCACATACCAACTCCAAGTCAAGATGGGGTTTTTCCCACTCCTGCTCCTACTCTCGATCATTTAGACGTTCCCATTCTCGTTCCTACTCGCGATCGCCACCCTGTCCAAGAAGAGGCAGAGGGAAGAGTCGTAACTATCGTTCTAGATCAAGGTCCCGTAGTTATCACTGTTCAAAGTCAAGGTCACCCCCATACCCAAGATACTATTCTGATGCAAAACCTGAAAAAAGGAAAAGAAAAGTAGATGAAAAGGTTGATAAAGATCATGAAGCCACCTACATAAAGGCCTCTAAACCAGAAACTGCTGAATCGAAAACATGGCCGAAGGGGAAGACTGAGGCTGATGGTGAAAAAGGAGAGCGACCTCCAGAAGGGGATAAATCTGCTTTTCTTAACAACCCTGCAAAAAAGATTGAACTTAACCAAGAAACTGGCAAAACGATGGTGAGTGGAGAAAATGTGCCACCTGCGAAAGAACCTGCTGAGAAACCTGAGCCGAGCAGCAGCAAAGTTAAACAAAAGAAAGCAAAGGGAGAAGTGAGAAGAAAAGTAACAGCAGCTGATGGATCTAGTTCAGCTCTTGTAAATTACACCAGGTACCTCATCATTTCTTTTCCTATTCTTTCCTTCCTCCTCCCCGCACCCCAAAAATGTCAAATTATTTGTGGTGACTAGTGAAAGGAACAGCTAAATCCATGCTACATGAGTGAATAATCCGTGACTTTTCCTGTTAAACGGTCCTTGGGTCAGAAACAAATTTTGTTAAAGAAAACAAACAGTCTGTACTGCGCAGAAAGCTCATGAGGTTAATTCATTGCTGACGTGTTTGACCCTTCCTCTGGGACTTTTTCCCCCTCTTCTTATTCATTACATGGTGACTCTGAGGAGTCCTCCCCATGTCTTCCTTCCCATCCAGCTGACTGCTAAAGGCAAGGATAACAGACACGTCTATACCGTGCAATACTTTGACATTAACAATTGCAGGGTGCTGTAATGATCTGCCTTTGTCAGTGTGACATGAAATCGATCCTTGCAGAAATAGCAGCTTGGTCGCCAACACACTGCACTGATTTTAGCTTTGAGCACAGTGCCACGGCGACACAGCTGCACTGCTTCCAGCTCAGTGCCGACTCTTTTGGCTCTGACCTTGGAGATGAGTCTTCTATATTCCATTGTGCGACATGTGAAAAACAGGAAAGTGATCTGGTGTGGGGCTGCTGTTCCTTACAGTCCAGCACCTAAAGAAGCACAACAAAGCAAACTCAAAACATTGAAGACATCGCTGTAGGCTTAAGACAGTGTCTTGATAGTCTAAAAAGTTTCCAAAACGTAATTTTTTCTAAAGAAGAACATGGGACTTGAGGATAAAATTTGGGTTGTGTGTACCTCTCCGTAATTGCTTGCTTCCACGTTGAAACGGGAACGTGTATCTAATTCATCTACCATTGGTAGAAGTGGGATGTGAAGGAATTAGCAGCTCAGACAGACCCCAATCCGATAATCCTGTGTCTTTGTTAATGAAATGTGGAGTAGGAAGACACTAAATTAATTGATTGCTCCTCATGTTAGCTAGTGGACTCGTTCTGTCGCTTGCCTGTTCCCCTAATTGAACATCCTTTGAAGAAGTGCTGCAGACAGAGAATTGAAAGAAAAGCTCTTTTATAAAATGTTACAAAAGATCGTGTATCCCAGCCATTATTGAGGTACGCTTTTTTCCTCTCAGCAGTAGTTCTACTGGAGGAAGTGCCGTTAGAAAGACCGAAGAAGAGCCAGATACAAAAGGAGGCGTCGTTGAGGCAATGGAGGAGCACAGTAATGATATCCCAGCCCCAGCTGAAGACGTCGTGAAGCTGAAGCCTGAAGCAAGGGGAAGTCACAGTCTAAGCAGTCCCCGTGTTAGCCGCAGCCGCGGTCAAAGCCCTTCTGAGAGTCGGACTCGAAGGCACAGGGGCAGTGCCAGCTCAGCAGCGAGTCACGGCAGCAAGAAAAAGAAAAAGAAAAAAGAGAAGCAGCAGCACAAGAAGCACAAGAAACACATTGGAAAGAACATGGAATTGGGAAAGAGGCAAAAACACCAGCACAAGAAGAAAACAATGAAGATGAGCAAAGAGAAAGAAAGAGGACCAAAAAGTGAAATCCGTCACTACACAGAATGACAGATAATTTAAAAAAGGCTGAATTCCCAAGGGATCTGTACTAATTTTTCCTAAAATGTAAACAAATTTGGGCGTTGCAAATAATGACACGAATGAGCCTGTGCTGCAGTTCCAATTTTGCTGCTTGATTATTTCATTTTTACATCAGAGCTTGGTAAAAGTGAGTATTTTGTACGGAGTTGTTAGTTGTGACCATGTAACACGGAAGGTTTACTGGGGCATCTTATTTTTAGCCACCGTTAAATAGTTTAGGTGGAGTTTTCTGTACTGTGAAAATTTTCCTAGTTGAAGGTTTGTTTAGTTGCCTGGCAGAGGCAGCTGGTATCAGTTATAAAATACCAGCGGAATGATTTGCAGAGACATTACAGCCCTCTTATGTCACTTTTTGATGAGAATAAAACGTTTTCGGTAAACTGTCCAATGTGAGGAGATTTCCAGTGATAGCTGAACATTAGCAAAGGTCAGTGACAGGAAAAAGCTGCCAGTAAAAGCTTGCTGGTAGCTAACGCGTATGAAAAATAACATATCCACGGGTTTAGTTTTGAAAAGATTGGCAGGACGTTAAATCTTTGGAACTGATGCTATGTGGGGAGGCCTTGGCAGGAGGTGCATGTTTTCCATGTGCCACGTGGCCTTGTTTTCGTCTTGTCGGAGGTAGCATATGGCCCCAAACATCTAGCCACTCTTAACAGCTGGGACTGATGAGGAAAGCTGAGGCCTCCTTGGAACTACACCTGGCAAGGGAGGTCAAGGCCAACAGGAAAAGTTTCTTCAGGTGTATTGGAGGCAAAAGGGGAACTAGGAAAATGTGGGCCCGCTGTTGAATGAGACAGGAGCCACGGGGACAGCGGATGCGGAGAAGGCGGAGTTACTGAATGCCTTCTTTGCTTCGGTCTTTACTGCTCAGGCCAGCCCTCAGGAGCCCCAGACTTTGGAAGTGACAGAGAAAGTCTAAACAAAGGAGGACTTCCCCTTGGTTGAGGAGAATTAAGTCAGAGATCAGTGAAGTAAGCTGGATATCCACAAGTGCATGGGAACTGATGGGATGCACCCAAGAGTGCTGAGGGAGCTGGTGGAAGTTGTTGATGGGCCGCTCTCCATCATCTTTGAAAGGTCCCGGAGAACAGGCGAGGTGCCTGAGGACTGGAGGAAAGCCAACGTCCCTCCAGTCTTCAAAAAAGGGCAAGAAGGAGGAGCCGGGGAACTACAGGCCGGTCAGCCTCACCTCCATCCCTGGAAAGATGATGGAACAGCTCGTTGTGGGCGTCATCTCAAGGCATGTGGAAGAAAAGAATGCTATGGGCAGTAGTCAACACGGATTCACCAAGGGGAAATCCTGTGTGACTAACCCAATAGCCTTCTGTGATGGCATGACTGGAAGGATAGATGAGGGGAGGGCAGTGGATGGCGTCTACCTTGACTTCAGCGAGGCTTTCGACACCGTCTCCCACAGCATCCTCATAGGGAAGCTTAGGAAGAGTGGGCTTGATGAGTGGACAGTCAGGTGGATAGATAACTGGTTGAAAGACAGAGCTCGGAGGGTGGTGATTAGGGGCACAGAGTCTAGTTGGAGGTCAGTGAGGAGTGGTGTTCCCCAGGGGTCACTGCTGGGTCCAGTCCTCTTCAATATCTTCATCAACGACCCGGATGAAGGGATAGGGTGCACCCTCAGCAAGTTTGCTGATGACATAAAGCTGGGGGGGGTGGCTGACACACCAGAAGGCTGTGCCACCATCCAGAGAGACCTGGACAGGCTGGAGAGTTGGGCAGAGAGAAACCTTATGACATTCAACCAGGGCAAGTGCAGGGTGCTGCACCTGGGGAGGAATAACCCCGTGCACCAGGACAGGTTGGGGGCTGACCTGCTGGAGAGCAGCTCTGTGGAAAGAGACCTGGGAGTCCTGGTGGACAACAGGATGACCATGATCCAGCAATGGGACCTTGTGGCCTAGAAGGCCAATAGCATCCTGGGGTGCATCAAGAAGAGTGTGGCCAGCAGGTGGAGGGAGGTCATCCTCCCCCTCTACTCTGCCCTGGTGAGGCCGCATCTGGAGTGCTGTGTCCAGTTCTGGGTTCAAGAAGGACAGGGAACTGCTGGAGAGGGGACAGCAAAGGGCTACCAAGATGCTGAGGGGACTGGAAGACCTCTCTTATGAAGAAAGGCTGAAGGATTTGGGTCTCTTCAGCCTGGAAAAAAGACGACTGAGGGGGGACCTTATCAACACTTATAAATAGTTAAAGGGTGGGTGTCAGGAGGATGGGGCCAGGCTCTTGTCAGTGGTGCCCGGGGACAGGACAAGGGGCAATGGGAACAAGCTGGAAGGTGGGAAGTTACATCTGAACATAAGGAAAAACTTCTTTACCTTGATGGTGCCAGCACTGGAACAGGCTGCCCAGAGAGGTGGTGGAGTCTCTGTCTCTGGAGATCTTCCAAACCCACCTGGACACGATCCTGTGCAACCTCCTGTAGGTGAACCTACTTTGGCAGGGAGGCTGGACTAGAGATGATCTCTAGCGGCCCCTTCCAACCCCTACCATTCTGTGATAGTGTGGTTCAGCTCCAGCAAAACGCTTTGCATGATCTCTCTCAATATTCTTTTACCCAAGTTAGGGTATCACAGCCTGGATGGGCAGAGAAACAGATGGGTAAAACAGCAGTTGCATGATCAGGCTGAGGGAGCAGTGGTGAAGGGCTCGTCCCCTACCTTGAGGCCACTGGGACATACTGGGGCGTTGTGGGGCTGCACAGGGGACTCTGCTGGGCTCTGTGCGTGCGGTTGAACACCTGCATCCATGACCCGGAGGAGGCAACTCTCCCGGCGTTTGTCGATGGCACTAAATGGGGAGGACCGTTCCTATGTCTTAGGGATGCCATTGAGGGGAAACCTGACAGGTGGGGTGACTGTCCTGTCAGGAGCTTCATGAGGTACAAGAAGGACAAAGGCCAGATGCTGCACCTGGCCTAGCCTGGCAGCCTGCAGTCGCAGGGCCTGTGGACTTCCTGGCTGGGGAGTAGCTCTGCAGAGAAGGCCCTGGTGGTGCTGGGGGACAGAAGGCCAACCATGGTCCCACCATGCAAAGCGGTAGCAAAGTCGGCCAGCAGCGTCCTGGAGCATAGGAAGAGGAGCCTTGCCAAAAGAGTGAGGCGCACAATTGTCTCCCCTGGCTCACCACTCGTTAGAGCACCTGTATGCTACTGTGTTAATTGTTGGGCCTCCACTGGGGAAGGGAAGGAGGGAGGGAGCAGCTGGGTGGCTGCTGGGCTACTGGCCAGAGCAGAGAGAAGTCCCCAGAGCGAGGAAGATGGGTGTAAGTGGGAGCGAGTTCAGTGGAGAGTCCTTTGGATGCTCAGGGGCTGGGGCACTTGCCTGGGAGGAGAACTTGAGTGAAAGGGCCTTGTTCAAGCTGCAGAAAAGGTGGCCTTGGGAACCTCATAGTGACCTGCTGGTCCCTACGGGGAGGTTTTCAGGAAGATGAAGCCAGTCTTCTAACAGTGGTGCTGGGCAGGAGAATAACGGAAAACAGTCAGCTGTTGGAATAAGGACCTTCTTATGACACCGGGATGAGTGGAGGCGTGACACGCCGGAGGGAGGGGACACCATCCCGAGGGACCTGGGCAGGCTGGAGAAGTGGCTCCGTGCCAACCTCATGAGGTTCAACCAGGTGCTCAGCCTTGCTCCATCTCCTTCCCTGGTCCCTTCTGGCCCTGGGTGGAAGCTCGCGTGGTCTCCACTGCCCCTGCAGGTAGGTGCCCTCCAGGCCTCTCATCCTCTCCTTCCTCCTCCAGGGACACCCACATCTTCCCCACATGGCTCCACGTGCCCGCTTGTTCACTCTTGCCCCCAAAATCAGGTTCCTTTCCATAGCGGCCATGGAAAAGGTCCCTCAGGTGGCCCCCAGCTTCCAGGAACAGGCTGGGCTGATCTCAGAGCCATGGCCAACAGTAAAATCCTTCTTCCCCATTCCAGTTGTGAGCAATTAAAAAAGTCGACGCTCTTCTGCAACGTCTCTCCAATGTTTTTATTCAACTCCTTCCTAATGATTCCAAACAGGGTCTCCCCAGATCTTTTTCCAGTTCTCTAGAACCTCAGCAAGGGGCGTCCCCCTTTCAACGCTGACTGTTGACCCCACCTTTACTTCTATACTATATCATAAATTGCAAGATTAAACACAAGAGCATCCCAGTCTAATTCTGTCTGGAATTACCCGTGCCCAAGCCTCTTAGGTGAACTCGCCTGATTTGCCGGCAATTCCAGTGTTGGAAACGGGTCTGTCCAGAGGAATACCTGGCTCGTCCTCTCTCGTGTCCTAGAGTCCCATCTGGGTTGCCAAAATCTGTTAAAGAATTTCACTGCTCGGGGGGTACCTCTAGGTTTGCGTTATTGACGACTCAGAGTTGGGCCATCTCCTCAGGGAGTGGCAAAGGCTGACAAGGAATATCTCGGTTATATACAGTTAAAACAAACATTACATAATTGGTATTTCTTTCCAAGAGGGTCTGGGTGTTCCCTTACAGCTTTTCAGCTCTCTAGTCTTTAGTAACTGCAAAAGTCCATACCGTTCCTCTGCCTCAGGTGATTCTTCATCGTCTCGTTCCAGTTCTCCTTCTGAAGTCGCAGCTCACTGCCGCGGTCTCTGGTCACCCCCGTCTCTTGTCTTCTTTAAACAGTCTTTACCTGTAGGATTCTTACAACCTTAAGACATTCTATTAATTACTTGCTTGTTGCGTGAAAGGGGCCAAGCGGTTTTGGCAGAAGATAAACCCCCTTGCGTTCTAACACTCCTCACCGAGGTGGGGGACCAGGTGCGGCTGGGTTTAAATTCGGAGTGATGCCCAATCCAGCACTATCAGTCCAATCGCATTTAATATGTATTAAACTGTTACGGTTTGGATACACTGATAGTGGGCTGCACCTTCAGTCTAGTCATGCTCCTGAACCAGCACGGCCACTCTCGAGTCTTTGGTCGCGTTCAGTGAGAAACCGAAACGACCAGCTACTGAGACAGTGCAGTTTATTTAAACAACAGGTATATAGGATTGACGGTGATAAATACACTGTCTGCAAAGCACGTGCAAATGAGGGTATACAAAACACGCGACAAGGTTATAAACGATACAGCCTGGCTATAAATGTAGGAAAGAGAGTCTCTAGAGAGATTTCTAAGTTTCCCGAGGAAGCACTCGGTATGATCTAAGTCTTACCCACAGGCGTCCCTACGGGGGGGCAGAGAGGCTCAGCCTGGCGACTGATCCCAGAAGTCAGCGATGGAATTCTTCGCGATGGTGTCTTCCCTGGGTATCCCCCCTCTCTCGGGCTATTTTTATACTATTTGTTACCTTCAAGGTGGAGTTTGAGTGACTTTAGTCATACATACTTTTATTATGGTTGGTGTAAAATTCTCTCGCTTCACAATTAAAGGTAGAGTTTACGAGAAATTCAGGGCGCAGACTCAAGAAGGAGTGGTCGCACCTTGGAGGCGGGTAGCCTTCGGGATGGACGTGTGTTTTGGTATTATAATGACATTATAATGAGTAAAGTTCGCACAAAGGACAGCATTTCATCAAAATGTGACAAAACGCTGGCTCCGAGTATCGAGCGGGCAGCTAATTGGCAGCTCATCTGTATCATGGTATCATCCCATCCCAATCCCACGAGGAGTCTCTCCCCCAGTGCACAAGAAAGCTGAAGTGTTTGAAGCAGACGTTTTGTGGACGTGCTATTCCTCCCCTTCCTCCTCTCCCTCCTCTTCCACAGAATCCACCCCCAGCTCCTCACAATCCTTCTCCAGGGCAGCCATGTCCTCCCGGGCCTCTGAGAACTCCCCCTCCTCCATGCCCTCCCCCACGTACCAGTGCACGAACACCCGCTTGGCACACATCACGTCAAATCTGTGGTCCAGGAGGGCCCAGGCCTCGGCAATGCCCGTGGTGTTGCTCAGCACACACACAGCGCGCTGCACCTTGGCCAGGTGCCCCCCGGGCACCACCGTGGGCGGCTGGTAGTTGATGCCCACCTTGAAACCTGTGGGGCACCAGTCCACAAACTGGATGCTACGCTTGCTTTTGATGGTGGATGTTCTTCTTATGGGTGTAAAACGTCTCTTTACATCCTTATGGATGTAAAACATCTCTTTAAACAACTGCTCCTCCACCGACGTTCAAATATCCGAGCCTAGGAATTAACCAGCGACACGCAAACTATTAGAATAGGCATCCCCCACCTCCAAAAGCCCCGGAAAGGGATTAAAACTGCTCTTTTCCCTCACCCCAAAAGAACACTGTTAACACTCAGATCAGTCAGAGCAAAGGGAACAGCGGGAGCTGTTCTCCTCGTTTACCTGTGTAATGATAATCAGCCAGGGGATGGGATTCGGGTCTCCGAGGCAGCCCAGCATGCAGCATCTCCACTGCCTCCTGCGAGATTTAATAGGGAAAAAAGACGTAAATTCCTCCAGAGGAGGAGGAGCAAAAAGGGAAATTCTCGCTCCTCGTGGCGATGCAGCAGATGCCAAGGGGTGTTAAGTCCCTTCTTCGAAGAAGAGGGAGCAAAGCGGACCCGCTCGGGGCTTATCGAGGGCAGACCTCGGGTTTTATCTAATATCCCTTCATTCAGGAGTAATTCTATTCTCCAAATCGTCCCAGAATCAAACCAAACTCTTCGTGATGCACCAGGAGAGGGGTCTGGAAGCCCAAGAGACCTTAACGCGGTGACAGGCAGCACCCAAGCACCTCCTGCGCTTTCAGCAAAGAGATTCCGGCCCGCGCAACAGAAAACTCAGAGCGACTCCCAGCTCAAACCAGGAACAAAGTCCGTTCTTCATTAGAAATTGCCGCTTCTTACCAGCACGTCGCCTTGAGCCTCGTGCAGGCAATGCAGAGCCAGCTCCGCGTTGACCCGTCCCCCCGGCCCGGCGTTGGGAGAAGCCAAATGGAGCAGGTTTCTAACTACAAATGCAACGAAAACTGAGAAAAAGTCAAATTTTCCTGGAGAAAAGGGGCGACAGGAGAGGGAGGGAAAAGAGGACGAGCGCAGCAGAGACTGGAGACGAGGAGAAGGCAGAGAAAAAAGTCCGATACCCCAAACAGCTCTACTTTAAAAGCTCAGAGAGAAACCTCCCCTCTCCCGAGGGCGCCGCAGATGAGGTGGGACAGCTCCAAATGCCCGTTTTTCATGGAAGATGCTGCCAAGAGCATCTCCTGTTATTCTTTAGACACCCTCCCACCAAAACCCAGCCATCTCCTTCCCTCGAACACGAAGGCGGGCAAGAAAAGGAGGGAGAGAAGCCTAAAAAGGTGCAATTGTCAACCCGTCGTATCCCTGGGTGGGGTGGAAGTGGAAAAAAAGCATTAGAAAAACCTTTCTCCTGCGTCTCCGGGTTGGTTTCCATGTCGCCCCAGGGTTTCCAGACCAGCGACGCTCCCTCTTCCTCCTCTTCCAAACAGGCCGGGTCCTGGAGGTCGGGAAGCTCTGCTTGGAATTGGCTGCTGACGTTGACGCGCCTGAAAGCATGAGGAAGAGGAGGTGAGGAAGGCGAACGGGGAACAGCTCCAGCAGGATAAACGCACGGATACGTGAGGAGCTGTAATAAATACGGCCCCTGTTTCCCAGGAAAGCACTAATCGCTCTCCTCTAACAACTTCTCCAGCACCACCACGTTACCGTTCTGCCTCCCGAGTCCTCCTGGGCCCCATCGGGCAAGAGAATTGGGGGTATCAAAAAAAACACCCGAGAGAAAAATCATTCTGCCAAGACCATCCTTTAGCCTTCCTTGCCATCCTCAAGTAGTTTGAATTGCGCGTTTTTAATGCTTAGACTAAGTTTTTACCCCAAACAATGTCGCACAATCAAATCAGGTCGTGGGTTTAGGAGGAACTTAAACCGCAACTCCAAAGTGATTAACAGGTTACGTATTTCCCATAAATTCCACCAACAGGCCCCTGGAACCTTTACCATGTCTGTTACCAATGGCGTTAATTACCACCAAGCCCATTCCTGCCACGTTGTTTGAGTAGAATTGGGGGGATTTAAGGGAGCTGTGACGCTGAGCTGCTAAAGTGGTGACTGGTGGCTCACAGAAGCCATTCCAGCACAGGATTTTTGCTAAATACACTCAAAAATGGCTAAAATCGCCACCCACCTCCTTCCCTGCTGGCAAATTCGTTGTCATGGACAGTACTGAGATGGGAATCAGCAGGCGGAGCCACCGTGACGTGCCCCTGAAGGCATCTCGGGTTTGGAGGGACGGTTTCCACCTCCTGCGTCCTCTGGCGATGGTTTCTGGGCACAATCGAGGGCACGGGGTGTATTTTCTGGCCTCCACGTCCTTCACATCCCAAGTCCCATCCGAATTGTTTCTCCGTTAAAGAAAATAACGAGAATTCCTGTTAAATAACAAGTGCTCAATGATTCCGTTTCCCTTTACCTACTGCTCCTTCCTTGCTTTGTGCCATCGCTCCCCGTGAAAACCCCCGGTGGTGACCTTTTTTGGAATAAAACTACCTGACCACAGTTTTTTGGCGGGGGAGGGGAAGCCAAAAAGTGGGGAAAGTGGAGATAAAGGGGTGGAAAATTAACGGGAGGAAGTTGAACTGGTGTTTTTACAAATATAATGTCATCACCCTCAGTGCTCGATCCGCCGTTTCGTGCCTACTTGGGAAATGTCTGCAGTTCGTTTAGTGGTAAAAGGTGGTATATAGGGAAAAAAACAACCCCAAGATACCCAACAAATAACCAAAAAGCACTTAATCAACCCCAAACTTTGGAGATATTTAGTCCTCAAACCGGCCGCAGCACGTTGCTCGGTGCTTCCCCGAAACACAATTTTGGCAGTGACCCCACCAGAGAACGATCTCTTAACGGCGCAAGGTTCGTTTAGGTGGACTCTTGATCTCCCTTTTCCCTCCCACTGGTGACGAGACGCTAATTATTTCCACTCACACCAACTATTTCCACTGGAGTGAGCCGTTCCCCTTCGAATTATCACTGACCTGGGCGCCAGCCCGGCCCAGAAGCCAAGCGAAAGGCTCCGTCTCACGTTATTAAACGTCCCAAGACTTGAGCTCCTGAAATGATTTCTCAACCTTTGGCGCTGGATTAATCACTCAATGGTTTTCAGAGCGCTCTGGATGCGAGAGCTTCTGAAGTGCTGTTAGTGGCCAATCTGGAGCTGTCAACGCTAATAAAAAGCACGCACTTCATTCCTCGCATTACTCTACACTGCTCACTTTAGTATTAATAAAAATACCTTTCTTTAGAACGCTTCTCTTGGAGGGCTCCGGCCCTCAAACCACTAAAAATCCGCACAAAAACGAGCGCAAAACTCCTCGTCAGCTTTTCTGCACTGGCAGCAAATTTGCGTTTTCTGTGGCTTTGGTGGGGAGCATCTGTAGCGTCCCTGAACTCGCAAACACGTCTCGCCCCAGGCGCGCCACCACCTGAGCAGCGAGCGGAATCAGACGGGCAGGATTTTCTTGCCGTGCCGCAGAAGGTGACCCTGGGAAAAGAAGAGCAGAGAAACGAGCCTGGTTGTCACACCCAGCCAAGGGGGACGACCCGGGGGACCCCCACCCCACCTCTGCCCTCGGCAGCGGGGCCGGCACGGACCCTCTGCGCAGAGCCAAGGGGCCTGGCGCGCATTTCACCTCGAGCCCTCTTCCTCAGCCCAGAGCCACACAACTCCCTCTCTTTCTCAGCCCCGAAACCAGCCATGCCAGCCCCTTTGCCAGCCCCGCCAGCAGGAGTCCCGCTCTCCCTGGCAGGCCCCAAACCAGCTCCCCCTCTCTGCTGCCTCAGCCCCTCGGCAGCCCCCCGGGCAACACTGAGGGAGCGCAGACACCCCACAGCACCCCAAACCCCCCAGGACATAGGCACCCCGCGGGGAGCCGGGCCCAGACACCCCCCTCCCACCCGACAATGCCCCCCCGCAGGCCCCCCCTGCCCCCAGCCCCACTCAGGGCCCTCCCGCCCCCACCATCACCCCTCGGGGCCGCCCACTCACCTTGACGCGCTCCAGCTGCCTCACCACGTGCTCGCGGCAGCCCCGCGGGCCCGGCCCCACCCACCACCCGTCCGCCCAGCCCCGCTTTCCCCCCACACCGCCCCGCACTCATTGCCAGGCGGCCGCCATTTGCCCCCGGCCCCCTCAGCTTCTGGACCGGCCACGACGGGCACCCATTGGCCGCCGCCGCCCCACCGCCCGCCCCTTCCTCCTTGGGCAGCGCCGCTCCATTGGTCCGTCACTGCCGTCAATCCCCACTGTGCCCCACCCCCGCTGAGCCGATCCCACCAATGGGAGGGCGCCGTGGCGATCCCAGCAGTGGGAGCTCCCACCAATGGGAGCGTAGTACCGGGGTGGGCGGTGCTGGGGTGGGGGGTGTCCGCGCATGCGCAGTGCAGCCGCACGGCAGGCGAGTGCCCTCCACTCGCTCTCTGCCTACACGCGGGTTTTGAGGCCTGAATAGCTCTTTCTAAAGAAATCTTCCCACAGCCTTTTCCCAGCCTGAACTCCTTTACCTGATAAAAAAGTCACGGAAGCCTTACAGATAGAAACGGGCCTCCTTTGCCTTGTAGGAACCGCCTGCGGCACAGACGTTGCCACTTGTGTATCTGTTCACAGCCAGATCTCTCCTCAGAGAACACAAATGGGCTGTTCACACTTCTACAGAACAGCCGCTAAACAGAGGCACGGCTCTTTACACTCAGATGTGACGCTGAGGATACAGAACATCTCATCAGACGGGCTCTCTGTTTGGACGTAGGTTCTGGCGCTGGAAGAGCTCTTTATAAATGCAGCTTTTCCAAATCTTTTCCTGGTCTGAGCTCCTTGACAGCGTCCAGAGTCAGAGCATCCTTAGAGAGAGCTTGTTATTTGGATCTCCTTTTAGACAACAGGAATGACTTTTCTTTTCCAGGAGCTGCAAGAAGAAGAGCTTGTTCTCTCTTTCAGTGCCTGGCACCCAGAGTCCAGGTTTGAACCTGTACTTCCAAGGCCTCCTCTTGTAGTTAAACTTGTGCTCGTTGCCTTTCGTCCTTCCACAGGACGCCACTGAGGAGAGTCTGCTTCCACGTGTCTCCCCGTCAGAGAGCTCCCTCTCTCTCAGCCACTCCTTGTGTGTAAAACTCTCCAGTCCCTTCCTCAGTGTGGCTCTTTGCTGGGCTCGCTCCAGAATGTCCAAGCCTTGACCTGGAGAGCCCAGACCCGGACACAAAAATTATACACGTAAAAGAAGAAGACAAACACACAAATAAGGCCGTCTGCAGAATTCAAAATCCACCTCTTGCCATATTTCACAATAATTTCTATCTACTCTTTTACACCTTACGAACTTAAATACTTAACGCAAAAGGAAAAGACCTTTATGGAGCCAATCACATCATCTCTCCCAGGATCTGTACGATTTGCTGGCTAGTGGCCTTCCCTGGGGAGCTGGAATTTTAGAAGGCTTGGCTGATGCTGGCCGAGAACCTGCTCGGGGTGTGGGTCTGCGTGTAACAGGAACAGCCTCTGACATACCCGAGCACACAGACTGGATCTCTGAAATGTCAGAGGCGTCACTGCCTCGGCGGCTACTTGCCCTGCTGCCAGCCTTGCCTCCTGCTCGGCTTCCAGCTCTGCTCGGAGTTGTTCTGGTTTCTCAAAAGACAAAAGATACCCATCAGTATTAGAGGTAAGGATGGAAAAGGTGTGCGGGTAGCCCCCAAAATTCCTCATTGCACCAACTAAACTTTAGACCTCTGGCATGTAAGCTAGATGATGATCAAAGTCCACCTTGATGTTAAACAAGAGCATAAAACAATGCCCTCTCTCCCACAAAGGAGAAGGAAACGTGAGATCAAATGCTGAGGCACAGGTCGCCACTAGCACATCTCATTAAAAATGTATTATGCTGGCAACTTTTCTGGACTTGCTAGACGTGCATTACTTGTTCGCTCAAAAACCGGATCCTTCCTTTCTCTTTCCCCTGCTGTTTTCTCAATTATTAACTGAAAGAATTAATGTCACGTTTATTGTAATTTTTGCCACGCCAACTCCAACATATTTTAACATTAAATAAAATGCATGACAGTGTAACGCGTTTATTTTGGACACAGAAGAGTTACGTGCAGAACTCGCTTATTCTAATACTCTCTGCCAGCAGGAATGAACCACTGTCAAAGGAAGTCAGCGTGATGATGGAGTGCTCAACGTGCTAAATCACTGTTAATCAATCCCCTATTAATACATAGACACAACCTGACGAGCAGTTTTGCTAACTCTACAGCTATTCTCAATAAATAATACGCCCATCTACAAGAAGGGTTGGAAGGAGGATCTGGGGAACTACAGGCCTGTCAGCCTGACCTTGGTACCAGGAAAGGTCATGGAGAGGATCACCTTGAGTGAGCTCTCACGGCAAGCGCAGGGCAGCCAAGGGATCAGGGGCAGCCAAGGGATCAGGGCCAGCCAGCAGGGGTTTAGGACAGGGAGGTCCTGCTTAACCAACCTGATCTCTTTCTATGACCATGTCACCCGCCTTCTAGATGCGGGGAAGGCTGCAGACGTTGTCTATCTGGACTTTGGCAAGGCCTTTGACACCGTCCCCCACAGCATTCTCCTGGAGAAGCTGGTGAATCATGGCATAGACAAGTGTACAATTCGCTGGGTAAGAACCTGTCTGGATGGCCGTGCCCACAGAGTTGTGATTAATGGGGTGAAATCCTCTTGGTGGCCGGTCACCAGTGGTGTCCCTCAGGGCTCAGTTTTGGTGCCAGTTTAGTTTAATATCTTTATCAATGATGTGGATGAGGGGATTGAGTGCACCCTCAGTGAGTTTGCAGATGACACCAAACTGGGTGGGAGAGTTGATCTGCTGGAGGGTAGGAAGGCTCCACAGAGGGACCTGGACAGGCTGGATCGATGAGCCAAGGCCAACTGTGTGAGGTTTAATCAGGCCAAGTGCCGGGTCCTGCATTTCAGTCACAACAACCCCAAGCAACGCTACGGGCTTGGGGAAGAGTGGCTGGAAAGCTGCCCAGCAGAAAAGGACCTGGGGGTGCTGGTGGGCGGCCAGCTTCACATGAGCCAGCAGTGTGCCCAGGTGGCCAAGAAGGCCAACAGCATTCTGGCTTGTATCAGGAATGGCGTGGCCAGCAGGAGCAGGAAAGTGATGGTGCCTCTGTACTGGGCACTGGTGAGGCCTCACCTCAAGTGCTGTGTTCAGTTCTGGGCCCCTCTGCGCAAGAGGGACATTGAGGTGCTGGAGCGTGTCCAGAGGAGAGCGACCAGGCTGGTGAGGGCTCTGGAGACCAGGGCATATGAGGAGAGGCTGAGGGAGCTGGGCATGTTTAGCTTGGAGAAGAGGAGGCTGAGGGGAGACCTCATTGCCCTCTACAACTCCCTGAAAGGAGGGTGTAGAGAGGTGGGTGTTGGCCTCTTCTCCCAGGGGAATAATAACAGGACCAGAGGAAATGGTCTGAAGTTGCGGCAGGGGAGGTTTAGGTTAGATATTAGGAAGAATGACTTTACTGAAAGAGTGGTCAGGCACTGGAACAGCCTGCCCAGGGAGGGGTTTGAGTCACCATCCCTAGAGGTGTTTAAGGAACGTCTAGAAATTCTGCTCAGGACAGCGTGTAGCTAAACAATACCGATGGCCATGCACTCCGGTGGATGATCCTCAGCGTGGCTTTGTCAGCTGTCCTGGGCACATCAGAGGTCTCACTGCAACACTCCCCCGGGGGAAGGATGCTGCCATTCAGGCCGCAGCTCCAGGGAGTACCTCTCCCTGGGACTATGGGTCCAGTGGCCTCTGCTCTGGGAACTCAAGACAAGGTGCAGGAGGCGCCTGAGGAGGGGAACAGACTCTGCACCCTTGAGCATGAGAAAGAGGAGAGGAATTGGGTCGTGCAGAGACCCCGCAGAGGACACATCCCGATCCTGTGGAGCAGGGAAGGGGGCACAGCTGGAGACCACCCCAAAGCAGCCCTGAGTGGAGAGTCCTGCCCAGGGGGAGGCTGGGGACTTGTGGGGCTGGAGGAAGGCTCCTTCTAAGCCGCAGATGTGCAGGTCCAGGGCAGGGACAGTGCTCTGGCAAGAGGTGAAGGAGCAAGCAGGGCTGGGGCAGGCTGGAAGGCGGCAGACGGGCTCTGCAAAAAGCAGAGGGAGAAAAATCACTGCTGAAGCCCAGGGCTGAACCAGGCATCTTTAGATCTTCAGTCTAACATTGTCCCAGCTGAGCTCCTTCAGCCCTGCCCCAGCAGCCCTTGTCCCTGGGCCACCCCTGCCGGGCCCCAGGCTGACACAGAGGAGGAGTGCTCCTCAGGGAGGTTCCCAGGGAAAAGCTGTGCCCAGCCCCGGACAGAGGGGACCGGGCCCCTCCCTGCCTCCAAGGCCAGGTGGGCCCAGCTTTGGTGGAGGCCACGTTACGCTGGGCGTGCCAAGATGTGTGTGGGCCTCGTACAAAGGGGACAGGAGTGAAGGTAAGTGGGCAGGCCAGGCATGTGCAGCTGCAAAGGCTGAGGGTCAAAGAAGCATAGGACCGATGGAAGACCTTATCACCTGGAAAGACTATTTCCACCCATTTTTTCCCTTGTTGAACTTTGCTGCTTCCTTCCCAGCTCCTCTCCCTCCTTCCCCCTGAGCAGTGCAGGGCGATGGGGAATGGGGGTCCTGGTCAGTCCATAACAATTCCTCTCAGCTGCTCCTTCCTTCTACCACTTTTCCCATGGGGTCCCTCTTACAGGCTACAGTCTTTTGAGATAAACCTGCTACAGCATGGTCTCTCCTCAAGCTGAAATTCTTTCAGGAAATATCCAGCCTCTCCAGTGTTGGGTCCTCCACTAAGTGCAGGGATTACCTCCTCCGCTGTGCTCCTCTCCTTAGGCTGCAGGGAAATACCTGCTCTACTGTGGTATTCTCCACAGGCTGCAGGAGACCATCTGCTCTGGCACCTGGAGCACCTCCTCTCCCTCCTTCTTCACTCACCCTGGTGTTTTCAGGGCTGTTTCTCACACTGGTTTTTCCCTCACCACTCTCCCACTCGAGCACTTGTGTCCTTTCTTAAATACACTCTCACAGAAGTTCCACCATCCTCGTTGATGGGCTCAGTTTTGGCCAGTGGTGGGTTTCTTTTGGAGCTGTCTGGAACCAGCTCTGTCTGGCACGGAAGCAGCCCCTGGTCTCTTCTCACAGAGGCCCATGCCTTCAGCCCCACCACTACCAAAACCTGGAGACGGACACCAATTCCACAAGCCCTGGCCCTGCACCACAAACACTCTGGTGTGAGTCCTCACCCCGCATGGTCACACGGTACAAGCTGCACTCCGAGGATTTTTCCTCCTGGGCACTTTCCAGCCCAGCCCAGCCCAGCTCCCTCCAAGCTCTGCCACCTCCCCTGCCCTCTCTCCATCCCAGCCCAGTCTGCGCTGGCCCAACAGCAGAGCCTGCCCCAGGGTGCTGCAGAGCTCTGGGCACTCACTCCACAGCCACAGCCCCTCTGAAGGGCACCGCAGCTGCTGGGGGGCAGAGGAGGGTCAGCCCCAGAGACGGGGGGCATTTGGGCACAAGGCAAAGGCAGTCAGTGGGCCCCTGTGTCCTCCTCCCCAGGATGTTCTGAGGGGTCTGCAGCCCCTCTGTGCCATCCCCTCTCCCCAGCCCAGTACAAGAGCCCTGGCCCTGGGGACCCTCAGGCAGCTCCTGCCGCCCCAGTGACAGAGTGGCACTGGGACAGCCTGCCCCAGGCTGCTGCAGCCAGAAAGGTCTTCTCATCTCCCGTTTATTCAGCCCTGCTGCTGATGGGTCTCAGAAAAAGAAGTGTTAGCTGGTTCATTTATTTTTTTTAAACAAAACGAGAGCCTGAGTCTTTATTTACAGAAATATTTTGTGTCACAGGCGAGAGGTGAAAAGTTAAGGAGGAGGGGAGGAATAGTGAATGCTTGTCACAAAGTTACAGGGAATCATTTCCAGAATAAGGTACACAGTCTATGGCTGATGAAAAAATGTCCAATCAGTTTCCTCAGGGCATCCTTGAGCTCCTGGTTCCTCATGCTGTAGATGAGGGGGTTCACTGCTGGAGGCACCACCGAGTACAGAATTGACAGCACTAGGTCTAGAATGGGGGAGGTGATGGAGGGGGGCTTCAGGTAAGAAAAAATTGAAGTACTGATAAACTGTGAGACCACGGCCAGGTGAGGGAGGCACGTGGAAAAGGCTTTGTGCTGTCCCTGCTGTGAGGGGATCCTCAGCACAGCCCTGAAGATCTGCACATAGGACACCACAATGAAAACAAAACACACAAAAGAAAAAAAGATACTAAAAGAAAGAAGCCCAATTTCTCTGAGGTAGTCTGATTGTGAGCAGGAGAGCTTGAGGATCTGGGGGATTTCACAGAAGAACTGGTCTAGGGCATTGCCTTGGCAGAGAGGTATTGAAAATGTATTGGCTGTGTGCAGCAGAGCACTGAGAAAGCCACTGCCCCAGGCAGCTGCTGCCATGTGGACACAAGCTCTGCTGCCCAGGAGGGACCCATAGTGCAGGGGTTTGCAGATGGCAACATAGCGGTCATAGGCCATGACTGTCAGAAGATAAAACTCTGCTAAGATAAAGAAGGCAAAGAAGAAGACCTGGGCAGCACATCCAGAGTAAGAGATGGCCCTGGTGTCCCAGAGGGAGTTGGCCATGGCTTTGGGCAGAGTGGTGGAGATGGCACCCAGGTCGAGGAGGGCGAGGTTGAGGAGGAAAAAGTACCTGGGGGTGTGGAGGCAGTGGTCACAGGCTACGGCAGTGATGATGAGGCCATTGCCCAGGAGGGCAGCCAGGTAGATGCCCAGGAAGAGCCAGAAGTGCAAGAGCTGCAGCTCCCGCGTGTCTGTGAATGCCAGGAGGAGGAAGTGGGTGATGGAGCTGTCGTTGGACATCAGATCCCTCTGCACATGGGGGCCTGTCCAAGAAGGAAACAGCAGTGAAGAGTGAGGACAAACACCTCTGAGCAGAACCTGTTGCATTTGTCACAGTAACGTCCAAGCAGATGGGAACCAGGAGTGATCGCAGGTTAAATCTCACTATGATATAAAAGAGCTTTTGACCACTGTCACTCCCAGGTCCCCTGGCTGCAGAACACAGCTGGGGGGGTTGTTTTGTTTATTTTGCTCCTGTTACCCCTGGCCCACTTGAGGAGTCATGTTTGAAGGTAGAAATCCCTGGCATTTCTGCTACCCTACGAGTGCTATTGTGAGAGTCCTGGGAGGCAATAGGACAGACCCTTAGTGCAGAAGGAGGAGAGCTGGTCTCTCCATCCGTCCTGCTCTCAGCTGCTTTTTGCCAGCCCCACTTTGGTCTGGAGGATGATCCCATGGAGAGCAGAGGAGTCCAGTTCCAAAGTGCAGATCTCCAAACTCCATCCCCAGGGAAGAGCTGTCAGCTTTGGATGCCCAGAAGATGGGGTGCCCTTTGTGAAGAGTTAACGTTATCCTCACCCCATGGACTGCATTGCCTAGAGACCCAGAGGTTAGAAGAGGCCTTGGGTACCAGGGACACATCTGCATGGCAGGACCTGCAGGGTCAGTGGCTGAGCTGCTGATGAAGCCCCCACCCCAGAGAGACTGAAAACAAGAGCAACAGCAGCAGCAGCAGAAGGGACAGGTGGAGAAGCAAGGAGAAATGCCCCGATGCTTCTGCAAAGGGAGACATGGCCTGGGAAGGACAGAGGGTGCTCAGGACAGTCCCTTCTGCTGCAGCTATGGCCACAGATGAGGCAGCTGCTGCCCTGGATCCCACATCCTTGAGGGCAGAAGCTCACTGGGCAGGGTTAGAGTTGGCACTGACAGGAGGCAGAGCTCCTCTGAAGCACCGGGACCCTGCTCTGAAGGACAGCCCTGGGCACCCCTGGCTGCACACCCACCTTCATGCCCCTGCAGCCATCCCCAGGAGAAGGCAGCCACCGTGTCCTGTCCCTCTGACGGTGCTGCAGGGAAGCCCTGCTCTGCAGCACACCCTTCTCCTCCTCTACACCAGAGAAAGATCCCACAGGCTGTGGGCTACGACAGCTTTATGAGAACCCTTCAGGATGGGCAGCGGCATTGCCCTGCAGCCTCACACTCACCGGGCAGAGGGCTGGGAAGCTTTCTCCCACAGTGAGCTCTCAGCTCTCCTCCCCATCACGACTGCCTTCACGCTCTCTCTGCATTGATGGTCCCATCCTCGGTGCCTGCAGGCAGTGCCTTCAGCCCTGCTGCCTGCTTCACATCAGCTTCCTTTGTCCCAAGAGCCTGGCCCAGCTCAGCACCAGAGGAGCAGCCCAAGGCATTTTAATGACCCCTCGGGTGGGTTTGGGGTGGAGTCCCTGAACCTCAGACACTGAGAGGAAGTTGAAGAAACCTCTCAAGAAGACAAACTCAGATGTAAACTCCAAGGTTTCTTGGAGTGTTAATGGGTCCCACTGAGGACCATTACCAACAAAGCCTCCCCAGGGGCTCGTTAGAGCACAAAACTGGAGGCAATAATGACAGGTAGGTAAAGGGAAATTAAAGGTGGCTCTGATGCTGAGCAAACCTGAAGGTGTTGCTCCTTCAGTGTCCCATACCTACACCTCTTTCTTTGAAGGCACCCAATTGTCTTTTTGATTTCACCCCAGTATCTCACTACCCTGACTGATATCTCTCCATCCTCCCTGGCTGTTCCTGGAAAGACAAAGCCATGGGCTGGTCCAGCCACCCCCTGGGTGTCCTCTTGTACCACAGCACTGCCCTCGGGGTGACAGTTTCTTCTGGTCATTTCTGGTCTCAACCTCCCAATCCAAACTTTGTGGCATCCTTCTTTTCTCCTGCTTTTTTTTCCACCGTGCAGAAAAGCTCCGGCATCTCTGAAACCACCCTTCAAGCAGTTACAGGTCATGACTGTGACGCTCTGAGCCCCCACTTCACCAGGCTGAAGGAGACCAGGACCCTCAGCCTCCCCTCACGGGGCGTGTGCTTGAGGCCATGAATCCCATATTGGCAGAGCTTCTCTGGACACTCTCCATTCCTCCCCACTTGTCTAGAACAGGAAGCCCCAGTGAGGCGCACACGAGCCCCAAGGTGGCCACTCCAGGTTTCAGTGGAGTGAGATGACAGCTCCCCTGGTGTGGGTGACCCACGCTCCTCCTAATGCAGTGTCCTCCCTACAATATGAACCACCTGTCCTCTACAATACCACCTACAATATAGAAACACCTGCCTTTGAGGTTTCAAAGATCATTTGGTACCAATAATGCGCTACTTTTTGCAAAAAGAGATACATCTCAATTGTATTGGTTAGCCTTTATGTCTGTTTAGAATCACAGAATCATAGAATGTGTTGGGTTGGAAGGGACCTCTAAAGGCCACCTAGTCCCACCCCCCTGCAGTAAGCAGGGACATCTTCAACTAGATCAGGTTGCTCAGAGCCTCATCCAGCCTGGCCTTGAACACCTCCAGGGATGGGGCCTCCACCACCTCTCTGGGCAACCTGGGCCAGTGTCTCACCACCCTAATGGTAAAGAACTTCTTCCCAATGTCTAATCTCAACCCACCCTGCTCTAGTTTAAACCATTGCCCCTTGTCCTATGGCTACATGCCCTTGCAAACAGCCCCTCCCCCGCTTTCTTGTAGGCCCCCTTCAGGTACTGGAAGGCCGCTATCATGTCTCCTCATAGCCTTCTCTTCTCCAGGCTGAACAACCCTACCTGTATCAGACTGTCTTCGTAGGAGAGGTGCTCCAGCCCTCAGATCATCTTTGTGGCCTCCTCTGGACCTGCTCCAACAGGTCCACGTCCTTCTTGTGCTGAGGGCTCCAGAGCTGGACACACTACTCCAGGTGGGGTCTCACAAGAGCAGAGGAGAGGGGTAGAATCACCTCTCTGGATCTGCTGGCCACAGTTCTGTTGTTGCAGCCCTGGATGCGATTGGCCTTCTGGGCTGCAGGCTCACATTGTTGGCTCATGTCCAGCTTTTCACCTACCAGTACCCCCCAGGCTTTTTTCCGCAAGGCTACTCTCTATCACATCATCCCCCAGCCTGTATTGATAACCAGGATTGTCCCGACCCAAGTGTAGGACATTGCACTTGGTCTTCTTGAACTTCATAAGGTTTGCTCAGGCGCACTTCTCCAGCTGGTGCAGGTCCCTCTGGATGGCATCCCGTCCCTCTGGCCTGTCAACTGCACCACTCAGCTTGGTGTCATCGGCAAACTTGCTGAGGGTTCACTTGATCCCACTGTCTATGTCATTGATGAAGATATTAAACAGCAATGGTCCCAAGACAGATCCCTGAGGGACACCACTTTTCACCCCTCTGCATCTGGGCATCGAGCCATTGACCACTACTCTCTGGATGTGACCCTCCAGCCAGTTGCTTATCCACCGAACAGTCCTCCCATCAAATCCGTAGTCTCCAACTCAGAGAGAAGGATGTTGTGGGGGGACAGTGTCAAAGGCCTTGCAGAAGTTCAGACAGAGTATATCCATTGCTCTTCCCTTGTCCACTGATGCAGTCACTCCATTGGAGAAAGCTGCCAGGTTGGTCAGGCAGAACTTGCCCCTGGTGAAACCATGCTGGCTGTCTCGAATCACCTCCCCGTCCTCCATGTGCCTTACCATAGCTTCTAGGAGGATTTGTTCCGTGATCTGGCCAGGCACAGAGGTGAGGCTGACAGGGTGGTAGTTCCGGGGTCCTCCTTTCTACCCTTTTTAAAAATGGGTGTAACGTTTCCCTTCTGCCAGTCACCGGGAACTTTACCTGACTGCCATGACTTTTCCAATATCATGGAGAGTGTCTTGGCAACTTCATCAGCCAATTCCCTCAGGAGTCTGGGGTGCATCAGGCCCCATGGACTTGTGTATGTTCACGTTCCTCAGGTGGTCACAAACTTTGTCTTCACTTACAGTGGGAGGGCCTTTGTCCCCCAGGTCCCCGTCTTGAAGTCCTTCAACTTGGGAGGTGTGAGGAGAGAGGCTGGCAGTGAAGACTAAGGCAAAAAAAATTGTTGAGAACCTCAGCCTTCTCCTCATCTCTTGTTACCAGTTTGCCATTCTCAGTCATCAGGGAGGGCACACTTTCTTTAACCTTCCTTTTCTGGTTTGACCGGCAGGTCCCAACTCAGCCATGCTGGTCTCTTCCCTTTCTTGCTTGATTTCTGACACCTGGGGATCGAGAGCCCTTGTGCTCTATGGAAAGCATCCTTGAAGACCTGCCATCTCTCTTCTGCCCCCTTGTCCCTGAGGACCATTTCCCAGGGGGTCCTATTGACTAACTCTACGATGATCCGGAGGTTTGCTTTCCTAAAATTCAAGGTCCTGACTACGCTCCTTGTCTGACACGTATCCCTTAGCACTGTGAACTCCACCAGTGTGTGGTCACTGCACACCAGGCTGCCTCCAATCTTGACATCCCCAATGAGCTCACTCGCATTGGTGACTGTCAGGTCCAGTATGGCATCCCCTCGGGCAGGGCTGTCTATTTCCTGTCTTAGGAAGTTATTGTCGAGGCACTCCAGGAACCTCCTGGATTGTCTACAGCTCACCGTGTTACTTTTCCAGTGGGTGTCAGGGTGGTTGAAATCCCCCAGCAGGACAAGAGCCTTCGAGCGCGATGCCTCCTGTAGCTGGAGGAAGAAGGCTTCATCAGCAGGTTCCCCTTGATCAGGCGGCCTGTAGTAGACACCAACCACCAGGTTCCCCTTGTCGCCTCGGTCTCTAATGCCTACCCATAAGCTTTTGACTTCCTCTTGGCTGTTCTTTAGGGACATCTCTTCACACTCTATCCCTTGCTTAACAGAGAGGGCAACACCTCTGCCCCTCCTTCCTCAACAGCTTATAGCCATTGATAGCCACACTCCAGCCATAGGATTCGTCCCACCAGGTTTCAGTAATGGCCACTAGGTCATAGCTTTCCAGCAGCATGGTAGTTTCCAGCTCCTCCTGTTTGTTATCCATGTTGCGTGCGTTTGTGTAGAGGCACTTCAGCCGGGCTGTTGCCTGTGTTACCTTCTTAGAGGAGATCACCTTGAGGTGTTTCACGGGTGTTTCCCTGTTGACTCCAACAACCTCAGAAGCCCCTGGCTCGTCTCTGTAAGACTTTGACTATGATGCAGTGTTCCCAGCATGCCCCCAGGCAACAGGTCAGAGGCCCTTACTAGCGCCCCATCCCCCTAACCCTGATGTGTTATCCCACAGCTGGTCACAGACAAGCCTGATATTATCATCCCCCTCCCCCTTCACATCTAGTTTAAAGCCCCATCGATCAGCCCCACAATCTCTTGAGCAAAGACCCTCTTCCCCCTTTGAGAAAGGTGTCTCCCAGGTGATGCCAGCAAGCCCGGTGCCGTGTAGGCCATCCCATTGTCAACAAAATTGAAATTGTGGCAGTGACACCAGCCACGGAGCCACGTATTAATAGACTGGATCCGTCTGTTTCTTCCAATGTCACTGCCTGCAACTGGAAGGAGTGAGGAAAAAATAACCCGTGTCCCAGATTCCCTCACCAACCTTCCCAAGGCCCTGAAGTCCCCCTTGATTGCTCTTGGTCTATGAGTCGCAGCTTCCTCTCCACCTACAAGGAGGATCAGTAATGGGTAATAGGCTGAGGACTGTATCAAGCGAGGAAGTTTCCTGGTGATGTCCTTCACCCAGGCTCCAGGAAGACAGCAGACTTCTCTATGAGGAGGGTCTACCCGGCATATTGGACCCTCTGTTCTCCTCAGGAAGGAGTCACCAACGACCATAACCCTTCTTTTCTTCCTTGTGGTTGTGGTTGCGATATGGGCGGTACGCCATACTGACTGTGGAGACATCTCTGGTGTGGATTGCCCATCATCCACATCCTCATTTGACTGGCCTTCCTCAACCAGAACCTCAGATCTGTTCTTCAGAGGTACCGGGGTGGGGGACAAGGTGGGCAAGGAGGGAGTTCGCCTCCTGCCCTGACCATGAATTTCCCTCCATTCACTCTGTGCATTTAGGCTTCTGCCTTCTGCCTGACAGGGCAGGATACAGGGGTTCCTGGATCCCGGTGACTTTCTGATAGGTGCTCCTGCTTCTGTTTCAAGGAGGGCAGAGCCTGGCTCCACCAGTCTGTGTCTTGCTCAGCCTCCCTAATGCTCCTTAACCTTTCGACTTCCTCTCACAGCTCTGCCACCAGGCTGAGCAGATGGTTCACCTGTTCACAAGGCACACAGCAGCTGTTACAGCTGCCCCGCGTTACCAGTGAAAGGCTCTGGCACCCCCTGCAGCCTGTGACCTGGACGGCTGTATGTTCCTGTGGGAGCTCTCTCTGGGTTCCCACATCCATCCTGGCTAAGGTTGAGAGCACGACCTTCTGCCAGGTGGAGACCAGAGCTAAACTCCATCCGAGAGGGTGATGACCGCCTTGTTGTGGTGCTCCCCGGTGACGCCCTGGGTGATGCCCATGCGCTGCGTGCTTACTCAGTGCGCAGTGACCAGGTCGCTGTGCTCCCAAAAGGCTTCTTTTATGAGGGGGGAAGTGGTCCCAGCGAGTACGCCTCCTTTAGATCTGCCGCCGGTGCTGCTGGCTCTGCCCACACCTCCTCAGCAGACCACCCACGAGCGGCCGGTTTCCGGCACAGGCTGGCCGCTTTTCCCCGCTTCAAAAAGCCCCAAAGGAGCCCCTCGCTGGCCCTTTTTGCCATGATTCCCTTCCCCAGTGCGGACTTACCTGCACAGAGATGGTCACCTCAGCGACTTTCTGTGTGTGCAACTCGATTTAGGAAACTGTTGTAAGTCTTGTGGTTGCGAGTGTCTGATTTGATTCAGGAAACTGTCGTACGTGTCCGGTGAACCTTTCCTTTTTTGAATCTTTAAATATGTCACTGTGTTGGTTATAGCAAATTTTGATAAATCACTTTGAGAACTGGCAAATGATGAAGTATTGTTAGAATCATACGACTTAACCCCGTGTTACTAAATCTGAAATTGCTGCCCCCTCAAAGTTGGGCAGGATCCCAAATCCACATTCACAACGAGACTGGACATGAGGAGAAAGAAATGTCCCATGAAGGACAGTGCTGTGACTCCTGAGGTCATCCAGAGGGAGCCTGGATCAGCGCAACGCTGGGTGTTCCAAGGAACAGGCAGGGAGGAAGAAGATCTGTCAGGAAAGGCGAGGAGATGCCCCAGTGGGAGCAAGGGGAGGAAAGAGGTTGGGTGTCCACAGCCTGCAGGTCTTTGTCCCCTTGGCTGTGGCTGTTGTCTTTGCTACCAAGGCCTGAAAGGAGACACCTTAATCTCATGGAACCGGGGCCTCACTGCTTCCTCGCACCCCCCAGGGAGGCTGGGAGGTGTGGTGCCGTTGTCCTTCACTCGGCATTGCACACCCCACACCTCACTGCCCCGGGAGGAGCCCTGAGCCAGTGTGAGGGACAGGATCCCCCTTCCCAGGGCTGGCCGCTTGGCGGGATAAAATACATCAAGGCTTTACTCAGCACCAGCTCCAGCTGCA
The DNA here is from genome assembly GCF_028500815.1 of Rissa tridactyla. Classification (NCBI taxonomy): domain Eukaryota; kingdom Metazoa; phylum Chordata; class Aves; order Charadriiformes; family Laridae; genus Rissa; species Rissa tridactyla. Next base: position 955,174 of record NW_026529584.1, read on the forward strand.
CAGTGCCTTTGCCTCCCTGTAATCACAGCCTCCAGTTGCCTGCTCAAACAAATCCATGGGGAGGCTTGGTCTGTCATGGCCCTCAGTGGGGACAATTAATGCTCCAAGACACTTTGGCGTTTGCTTCGGACTTGAATTCCTGCACAGGCTGTTCAAGCTCCTCTCAGTATCTGGCATTCCTGGGCTCAGCAGCAAATGCCCCATGGGGCTCGTTAAAGTGCAGAAAGCCCTAAGGAGCCACAGCTCTTGCATGATTTTCTTCAGGGCTTCTAGCCTGGTACAGCTCAGTGGAGAGGTCTCAGGAGTCTACTTAAAGTGGAAGGTTTCAAGAAGCACTTAATAAAAAGGTAATTTTTCATTTGGAAAGGGCTTTTCATTAGTCTTTTTCTTTTTCCAGAGGAAATGCTTGCAGCTTTCTCCAACTGATACTGAACCAGAGGGTCTCCTAAGGAGGACCGGAGAGGTAGCAACTGCCATCTCCTCGAGGTCCCCCACTGTATGGACAACTTGCCCCCCCACCTCCTCCTCCCCACCGTTTCTCTTGGGGCTGCCTGGGACTTGCATTCTTTTCCTACATCAGACTTGTGCGCTGAGTCTGCAGCTGCATGTTCACAGCTCCTTTGCACCAATTCCTGCCCGATTCCCCCGGAGACTTGGCTGTAAATAGACAAGGGATTCTTATTAAATTTGAACAGCCAGAAGGACAAAATGATACCAATTAATTAAAGAAACCCAATGCATTCCTCCACTATATGCCAAGTCCAAGCCTCCAATAAGCTCCACCTTCCTCAAACCACCACCATAAAAGAAATACATTGGAGAGATTGATAGGAAATTCTAAATATACGCACAGTTAGTGCATTGGCTAAAGAGACAGTGTGGCAGATTAAGTAAACTTTGCCTTATTCTTGGCCAAATTTCCATCCCAGAGCCTTGTCACCAACTCATGTCTCTTGTCATGTCCCTGCCCGTGTTACATCATATGCTTGTTAAACAAAACTTTTCTTCTCCAGCAAACTCTAGCAAAACTCTTCCTTGGACACAGTCTCTCCTCAAAGTCCCCTTGCAACCATACGGTGAATTGAGATGCAAGAATAAACTCATTACAGTTCCTTCACGTTAACAAGCTCCCAGGGGAAAGTCACGCAGTGTGGAGGGCCCTGGTGGGAATAAAGAGCCTTGGAGGTTCAGCAGGGTCTGCTGAGGGCTGTGGGTGATGAAGCTGCTTCAGGAAATGGAAGCGTGCCTCCCTGGGGGCTGACTGGAGCAGAAAACCAGAGGCAGTGATTTCAGGGTGACAAAGAAAGGAGGCAGAGACATCCTGTGTGCTGTAGCCCCCTGGATGTGCCCTGCCAAGCCAAGGGGCCCAGTGCTAATCCCCAGCTCATTGCAATGGGGATGCTTTTGGTCATCACCACATGAGCTTTCCCTCTGCTCACCACCAGGGCCCATACACGCTGAGTGCCTTCCACACTCTTGCCCCTCAGACTCGGCACGACGCAGCTCCCCCTAAACTTTGCCTGGACCCTAACCCTAATCCCTCACGTGCAGCTCTCATCTGTAGCCCTTCCCTGAACACTAACGCCAAAGCTGAAACCCTCACCACATGCCTCACACCTAAACCCAAACCCAGCTCCCTCGTCCTGTCACCAACTCAGAGATACTTATTGGAGAGGCCAAGACTGGTGGCAGCCTGGGCTGCAGCGTTCAGCCCCTGGTGGAATTCATGATCTGAAGGGATATATGCCAGCTGAAAACTATAGTCAAGACCCTAAACCTTGGGAAAGGAACTCTCAGCTGTTTTGGTCACTGGTAAATGGCACAGGTGTGACCCTCTGGAAGTGCAAGAAGGCCACGTGCAAGGTCCTGCACCTGGGTCGGGGCAATCCCCAGTATCAATAGAGACGGACTGATGAATGGATTGAGAGCAACCCTGTAGAGAACGACTTGGGGATGCTGGTGTGTGAAACATTGGACAAGAGCCGTCAACGTGCACTTGCAGCCCAGAAAGCCAATCATAGCCTGGGCTGCATCTACAGAAGCGTGGCCAGCAGGTGGAGGGAGGGGATTCCCCCTCTCTACTCCAATCTCATACGACTTCATCTGAAATGCTGTGTCCAGTTCTGTGGGCCCCAGCACAAGAAAGACATGGACCTGCTAGAGAGGGTCAAGGGAGGGATCACCAAAAATCATTGGAGGGCTTGAAGACTAGAAGGGATGGAAAAGAAGCTGAGAGAGTTGTTGAGCCTGGAAACAAAAAAGCACCAAGGAGAAGTTCCTGTGGCCTTTTAATCTGTGAGGGAGGATTATAAGAGAGAGAGATATTTTACCAGGGCCAGTAATGACAGGACAAGGGGCAATGGCTTTACACTGAAAGAGGGTAGATTTAGACTGGACATAGGGAAGAAATTTTTCACAATGAGGGTGGTGAGATGTGGGAATAGAGAGCAGCATAGGTCTGTTCGACCTTGATGAGATAAAGCTGTGTCGTTGAGAGAGGGCTTGAGAAGAACTAGCAAGAAACAGGACGTGAGAATGAAGTTGTTGCTCCTCGTGAACAGACAGCAGAAACCAATCGGAAGAAGTAGAGAAGTGCGTGGCAGTCGACCTTCAACCTATCAGCAGGACACAACTATCGCATGGAGAGTGTGTATAGCTATAAAGCCTGTCAGATTGTTGCAATAAAGGTCTTTGGTCTGTACCCCGCCAGAGTCCGTGAATCCATGCTCCAAAAATGGTGCCCAAAAATCGTAGGAATGTACGAGGGACTTGAATCGTAGGAATGTACGACCGGTGGAGCAGCCCGGCTGAACGAAAAAAGGCAGCAGGATAGGAGAGCTGCAGTCCGGACGAATAATCACCAGAAAAAGGTGAGCAGCCGGGGTCGTGTGAGGATGGGATCGAGAGAGTCCTCAGAGGAAAAGGCAATCATATGTATATTAGAAAAGTTTTTAAGTAGAAGGGGCATTCAATACGATGAAGGAACTTTTCAACTTTTACTGCCGTGGCTAAAAAGCAAGGGTCTTCCCGCTGATTCTACAACACCTTTCCAATTATCAAGTTGGGAGCAAGCGGGTGAAACTTTATTTGAGACTGCAACAAAAGGGGATGCGACTGCCACAAAGGTTTTGACAACCTGGAGGTTGATTAAAGATACTTTACAGCAGGTAAAATCCGAACGAAATGCCACAGCAGCCTCCGCTGCAGCTATGGCACCGTGCCACTACTGGGAAGTAATTACCCAGGCCAGTGATGGGTGGGCTGTTGGAGTTGCTCATGAACTTCTTGGAAAAAGGGACAAATTAGGAAGAGCAGAGCATTCCTGGTGTGCAGAATTGCTCGGTCCCAAAGAGCAGCTGTCAGCGTGGCACAGAGATCAAGAAAGATTCCCGTGTTGGGAGGAGAGGGAGAAGTGGCTACGTGGCCCTGCTCGCCCCATCACCCCCATGGGGCTGGTCCCACCACATCGAGTCCCAGCATCAGGTTGTTCTTGTCTGCTTCCACCTTCACCACGAGGGCGTCCACTCCGCGGTGGGACGGGTGACAATGGACAATGCAGCGTCCCCGTTGTTAGGTGGCTGCGGGGGGCGGGGCGTCGCCTAGCAACAGGGGACGCTGCCTTGTCCCTTGTCACCCCTCCCGTGTTGCTGTGACCACTCCGCTGCGAGGAGCCAGCAGAGGAGGAGGAGGAAGAAGAGGAGGAAGAGGAAGAGGAAGGCTTCAAGTGCCCATCCCTTCCAGCCATCCCGGGCCCCCCCTCAGGCAGAAAGGTTCCCATCCCCCTCAGGTGCCTCCATGGCTTTGGGCAGGGCAGCAGCCATGGCCCAGCTCAGCCTGTACCAGCTGCTGGACGAGGCCATCGGGACGCCCGAGCTCGGGGCAGTCAACTTCATGGCGCTGCGCAGCCTGCTGCTTGCCATGCTCGGGCACCTGGGCCTGCAGGACCTGCCTGCCCAGAAGCAGGGGGACAGCCTGACCCTGCTCTGGGAGGGGGACCAGCCTGCAGAGGCACCCCCTGTGCTGGAGAAGGAGGGCGACAGGGCCCAGGACAGGGGGCAGCAGCCCCAGGAACCGGGGCAGTGGCTGCCTGGGAAGGACTTGCTCCAGGAGAGCACGAGCAGCCCCCCGCTGGCCTCCGTGGCCACCGACGTGGGCTGGATGAAGGACAAGATCAAAGCCAACGAGAGCGGCATCTCCAAGGTAGAGGCTCTTGCCCATCCCCTGGCTGCTCCCCTGCACGACACCCCATCCTCCGGGGTCCAGCCGCCGTTGTGCTGCCCTTAGACCAAGGGCTGGTATAAGCCTGAGCTGAGGGTGGCACGTGGGGCTTCAGTGAAGGAAAGGGGTGAAGTCTTGGGGAGGAAAAGCTGGGGCTGAAATGCTGCTCCGCTTGCTCTGGGTCTTCCCCACGTTGCCGTCAGCGGGTCCTGGTGGGGCCGATACCCAGCGAGTCCCTGGTGCCCTTGGCTCCCTTGGATGGAGGCTCGGCACCCTGGAGGTCCGGCTCCACCACCCTCTCCAGCCCTCTCTTCCCCACTCCTGACCTTCAGCCAGTACCGCATCCACTCCTGGGGCAGCTGAGAGGCTCCATCAGCCCCTCATGGGCCCTCATCTCCCACCGCTTGCCCACGGGCTGAAGCCGGCACTGGTGGGGACCAGAGATGGGCCTCACCCTGCATGGTGCTGAGCCACTGGTGACCATGCATCACCAGAGCATCCCCTGTGGGGAGAACTAAGCTCGGGCTGAAGGAAAGAGCCACTGTCAGCAGTGCCGGGCCAGGTCCTGCCAGGGCTGGGACACCGCGGGAGATGGCGGCAGGGAGGGTTCCCCACGCAGCTGGAGATGATGGTGGCCACTTGGTTAGCAGTGGCTGCTGCTGCCCTGGCCAGGCTGTGCTCGAGGGGGCTGCAGCGGCTCTTTGCCCTTTGGATGGGCTGCAGGGATCTCACTGGGAGCCTGGCAGGGGCAGCGGGGCTGGGGGCGTCCCTGCTGAGCCGGGCCATGCAACGGGTCCCCCCGGGGCAGGGGTGGGGGTCTCTGGGGAGCTGCTGCCCCATCTCAGCTCTTGAAGATGTGATGGATGGGACGTGCTGCCCGCGCTGCCCTGCCAGCCTGGCACTGCCCCCCGGCTCTGGGCAGGCCACAGCGGCGGCAATGGTCCTGGTCCCCAGGGACCCTCTCCTGGGGCTCACCCCCACCACCCCTTTCTGCCAGGCCACAGCTCTCTCCGAGGAGCTCCTCCAGGAGATGGGCACGATGAAGGAGGCGCAGTCCCACCTGGAAGAGGAGCTCCGGGCCATGCAGGAGGCACTCGGCTTGGTGAGCTGCCGCCAGTGCCCCGAGAGGGAGCTGGACCCTCGCCCCCTCCCTGCCCCTCTCCCCATCACCACCCCAGCCCCTGCCCCGCGGCCATCAGCCCTCCCTGTCCCCCAGCAGGAAGGGCACCAGGAGGGCAGAGTGGGAAGGATGTCCCAAGGAGGGCAGCAGGGCAGCTCAGCCACCCCCACCCAGACCTCCCCACCCTCTGCCCGCCAGCACGGCCCCAGGGAGGGTAGAAACGGGCACCGCTGCCTGCAGCTCAGGCTGGGGCGAGAAGGAACTGTGGCCATCACCCAAAGGGATGCTCAGGCGCTTTGGAACCAAAGAGCCATCAAAAAAGACACCTGGGGGCTGGGAAGGAGGGAGAGAAAGCTCTGCCCCGGGCACCACAGCCACAGCCCCCGGGCACAGCCCTTCCCAGCGCCCCTCTCTCTTGTGCCCAAGGCAATGTGGGGATGCTCCTTTGAAATGCGCTCCCACAGCCAGACTGGTGTCCCTGTCCTCTCCCTGCTCCAGGGGAAACTCCAGGACGCCGCCAGCCAGCTGCCAGGCCCCCGTCACAAGAAGTGTCGTGGTGAAGTATGGCCGCGGGGGGTCCTGGATCCTGCACTGAGACAGGAGGTAGCTGTGTCCCCAGCTCCCCTGGGGGGACCATCCCTCCTGTGCTGGGGCATGGTCCATGGGTGGTGGGTGCTGGGCAGTGATGCTGGGGGGTCCTGTCCCCGAGGGGGCCGTCCCTGCCAGCTACGTGGCCGGGCTGAGCCCTTGATGCCTTCCTTCCCCAGAAAAGCCTGAAGGAAATGCGGAGCCTCAGCCCAGTCCCGGAGGAGGTGCGCAGCATGGTGGGCTGGGAGGTGCTGGGGGGTGGCTCGCCTGGTGGGCAGCGAAGCAGAAGGGGGAGGAGGAGGGGGCAGATCCCAGCATTTGGCACTGTGAGATGGTTTCCAAGTCCCGCCGGGGGCTGCTGCTCCTGAAACACCAGTGCAGCCCCTTGGGCTGGGAAGCGGGTCTGGGCAGCAGGCCTGGAGCACCGAATGCCCTTGCTGGAGAGCAAAAGGCCTCGCTGCCGTGGCCCGGGGAGTCAGGCAGGGTTTGCCGCTCCCCAGGCTCGACTGCTCAGACGCTGCCGGCCCAGAGGCCAGCAAAGCACTAAGGGGGCTGGGGAGGTTGCAGGAGGCTGTAGCCGTGGGCCCCGGGGCTCTGTGCGGGGGGGGCAGCCTTTGCCTTGGGGCTCTCGTGGTGTCCTTGAGTTTGGCCCCGGGAGGCGGTGCCTTGGAGACAGGCAGTGGGGACATGGCGGGGGGGCCTGGGCTCTGTCCTTGCCGCTGCATGGCTGCCTGTAACCCTGCTCCCCTTGGCCTCCTCTTCCCAGGAGGGCAGTGGCAGCCTTTCTTCCCCCACCGAGTCCCCCCAGGCGGACGTGGACACCCAGCACGGGGCAAGCTCCGTGCCGGGGACGGAGGAACCAGGGCCACAGCCTGTGCCCAGCACAAGCAAGGGGGCTCCCGGGACACAGCCTGGCTCTGAGGAGACGCAAGCAGGGACACACAGAGCACCAGTGAGCCCTGAGAAGGTGGCAGGCGCTCCTTCAGATGGGAAGAGCATGTCTGATGCCAGCGCCACAGCCCCCAGGATGCAGCCAAGGTCCCCTAGCACTCAGAGCACCACACAGGGGATGGAGCCAGGATCCCCCAGCACCCAAATCACCACCCCGGACATGCAGCCAGCGTTCCCTGGCATGAAGACCACCAGCCCAGGAAAGCAGCCAGGGTCCCCTGGCGCCCAGAGCACCACCCCAGGGATGCAGCCAGGACCTTCCAGCACCCAAATCACCACCCCAGGGATGCAGACAGCGTTCCCTGGCACCAAGACCACCAGCCCAGGAGAGAAGCCAGGGTCCCCTGGCACCTGGACCGCCACCCCAGGGGTGCAGCTAGGATCCCCCGGCATGTCCCATTTCCAAGAGCCAGCAATGCCCTGGGGGTCCTCAGCCTCCAGCAGTGCCTCTGGCCATGGCATGGAGACGGTGGAGGCTCTCGGCCAGTCTGGGCAGCTTGGCCAACCGAAGGAGCAGGTGGCCCACCCGGAAGCCACCAAGTCAGACTACGCCGAGCGTGAGCAGACGCACCTGCTCTTGCCGGAGGGAGGTAGGAACCCTGAGGGGGCTGGTGGGGGGTGTTTAGCGTGGGAACACCCTGGGCTGGGGGCTCATCGTGCTCAGAGGCTGGCCCCAAGGGCGAGACCCCCTCACTGACAGCATGTCCCCTTGGACCATGTCCCTCTAGATGACAACAGCATCGCCCTCCGGGGTCAGGTGTCCTCCCTGCAGAGCCTCGCCAGCGAGCTGCAGGAGGTGAAGGAGAAGGTGAGCCGGTGGCAGTGCCCGAGGGGGCTGCAGGGATGCCAGGGGGGATATGGAGAGGGAGGGGGCAGCCAAAGGGCCCCCCCTGCAAAGGGACAGCACGGGGTGCCATGGCCTGACTCTGCCACCACCGCCGTTCCCAGATCAGGCAGCTGGAGGATGCCCTTGGAAAGCTGTGGGTGGCTGGAGCGGACTGGAGAGCAGATGGCAGCGACCAGATCGCCCTGCAACTGGGGTAAAAGGACGGGAGAGGGTTTGCTACCCCACGGGGCTGCAAGGGAGCCCAGTGGCTGGGAGCATCCCAGTCTGGGGGGCGAGGGACACCCCCCTGAGTGGCCCCGATGAGGCTAAGCCTGCCTGTGCGCCCATCTTGCTGGCCAGGTCCATGCTGCAGGAGACAAAGCAAGAGGTGTTGGAGCTGAAGGAGCTGGGACTGGAAGACTTAAAGCGAGAGTTGTTGGAGCTGAAGGAGCTGGGACTGCAGGAGTTAAAGCAAGAGGTGTTGGAGCTGAAGGGCCTGGGACTGCAGGAGTTAAAGCGAGAGGTGTTGGAGCTGAAGGACCTGGGACTGCAGGAGTTAAAGCAAGAGGTGTTGGAGCTGAAGGACCTGGGACTGCAGGAGACAAAGCAAGAGGTGCTGGAGCTGAAGGACCTGGGACTGCACGAGATAAAGCAAGAGGTGTTGGAGCTGAAGGAGCTGGAATTCCAGAAGATAAAGCGTGAGCTGAAGGAGCTGGGAGAACACCAGGACATGACCGAGGCCACGCTGAAGCAGCTGGTGACAGAGGTGGCCGAGCTGATGCAGGCTCAGGTGAGGTCTAGGGGGAGTGCTCCCACTGCCCGCCGGCTGGGTGGGGGGGTCCTGGCAGGGTTCCCGGCCACGGCCCCTGGCCGGCTGCAGCCATCGAGCCTCCACAGCACCTTGGCTTGTTGGCTGCATCCATTCCATCTCGGAGCCGATCCCTTCTCCCCTTCCTGCAGCAGGACAAGCTGAAGGCGATGGAGAGCGCAGGGCAGGAGCAGGCAGAGGCGCAGGCAGCATGCCCTGCCTGCTGTGGGGACACCGGAGCGCAGGTGGGGCAGCTCCTGCAGCGCTACGAGAAGCTCCAGGAGGTGGTGGACTCCCTAATGTCCCGGCGGGCAGTGGGCAAGGTGCCGAGGCAGCTGCCGAGGCAGAGCCAGGTAGGGAGATGGCGGCATGGGGGGCTTGGGAGGGGGCTGCCGGGACTCCCCTGGCTGGTCGTGCTTTGCTGTAACGTGGGGGACCCCTCGCTGCTCCCCACGTTGCCTTGTACAAGTCAGCAGCACGGAAGGGAATGAAAGCCTTGGTGCAAATGTCCTGCTGGCACCGAGAGCCTTTGGCCACCGTCCAAATAACCTGGCTCTGTCCCCACGGGGCAGCCAGTCCCCCCTTGCACAGCACCGCCCTGTCACCTTCCTCCCGGCAGCAGGATGAGGAGGTGCTGAAGCGCGTCCAGGCCACCCTTGTGCAGGTGCAAGGCAGCTACGAAAAGCTCAGCTCCGTCGTGGGGAACCTCCTGCGTGACAGTCAGCGGCAGCAGCAAGATACCAAGGTGGGTGGCTGAAAGCCCCACGGGGTCAGAGCATCCTCCAGGCAGAGCCTGGGCACCAGCAGGGATTTGTCCCTTTCCCGCAGGTTTTTAAGGGGGGTGGGAGATGGATGGGGGGTGCTGAGCTGGCCGGGAGGCAGCTCTGACGCTGCCGTGGCATCATGGGGTGCTTTCTGTGTTGGCAGGCTCTGTTCCAGTCCCTGGAGAAGCTGGTGAAGGGCAAAGCGGACAAGAATGACCTGATGCTGGCACTCGATGTGGTATGGCCTCGAGGGTCCCCAGCACCAGCCAAGGGGGTCCCAGGCAGGGTGACAATCACCCCTTGTCCCTTGGGTGCTTGGTGGCAGCACCTGCCGGGGGGAGGGAAGATTTCCAGACTGGCTGCGCGTCCCTCGCCAGGTCCCTCTGTCTCCCCACGGGTCCCTTTGGCTGCTGGCACCAACCCCATGGGGGTGATGGGGCAAGCAGGGCCACGTAGCCACTTCTCCCTCTCCTCCCAACACGAGCTGGCCCTGCCTAGGCTACCTTCGTCCTCTCCCCACCGCTCTCCTGCCCTTCCCTCTTGCTAGAAAGCAGACAAAACCAGCCTGGCTGGCAAAGTCAACCGCAGCGAGTTCGACACAAGGATGGAGCGGCTGACTGAGATGCTCGAGGAGGTGCTGAGCCGGCAGACGGGCCAGGAGAAGGTCCAGCAACAGCTTAGTGAAGAGGTGGCCTCCAAGGTGAGGGGTGTCTCGTCTCTGCCACGCAAAACCTGCTCCTTCAGGGCTTGGCATCCCTCCGAGGATCCCTCTGCCAGCTGTCCCAGCCGGGGACCACCGTGTCCCATCCCGGGGCAGCTGGCTGAGGGGGGGCACCTGTCCACAGCTGGACCGCCAGGAGCTGGGGGCTCTGCAGAAGCAGCTGGAGGGGCACTGGGAGAGCAACCTCAAGCAGCTCCAGAAGGGCTCACAGGCAGGGGCTGATGATGCAGCTGGCATTAAGAAGTGAGTGCAACGGGGACGGCGGCGCCTTCAGGGACACCTCGCTGCTGCCTGCGAGCTGCCTGCCTGTGTCCCCCCCAGGAGCTCACCCAGCCCTTTTCTCCCCACTCCAGCCCGCTGCTGACCCATTTCCACTGCCTGTCCTGCGACCGGCCCCTCGACATGTCGGTGCCTGGCCCGTGAGTAGCACCTGGCGCTGTGGGCAGGACGGGGGGGCGATGGGTGCTGGCAGTGCCCCGCTGTGCCAGGCACAGGGGTTCGGGGCTCTGCCTGGGGGGCCTGACCCTGCCCAGCCCCCTCGCGGCCCTGCCTGGCAGCAGGGGGACGCAGAGCCCTCCCCGGGGAGCAGGGGGTGCCGTGGGCTACAAGCCCATGGGTTTCAGGGCACTGCCCCGTCACCCATCTACGGCTCCTGCCCTCCCCAGGCACATCGTGACCATCCCATCCCTGCCGCCGCTGTCCCCCCGCCTCGCCGAGCACCCCCGTCCCATTCTCAAGCCAGAGCAGGAACAGCAGCACGACCACAGGTAGGGGACACGGGGACCCATCCCTGTCCCACTGGGGTGCAGGGTGGCCTGGCCCCGGCGAGGGAGAGCTCTTCCCCAGGTGGGGGCGGTGGGGTCCGGGCGGACCTGGGCAGGGCAGGGGAGCAGAGCTGTGCTGCAGAGGGTCAGCTGTGCTTACCCCGCCTCTGGGGGGTTTTACAGCCCCCCCTCGCTGCCCGTCTGGCCCAAGTCTCTGTCTCAAGGGCGCTGAAGCCACGTGCGATGAGTTGTGTCTGGTCTCAGCCTGACCTCGGGCTTAGGGAGGTCAGGTTCCTTCTCCCAAACAAGTTGCTGAAATCAAGCGCTGCAGCCGGGACAGCCCAGCTCCTGCCTCCTGCTGTCCTTGGCGTGGGGTGCAGGGACCTGCCACTGCCACGGCCAGCTCCCGGGGGCTGTGGGGAAAGAGCAGATCCAGCAGGACGGCCGGGGGGTCTCCTGCAGCAGGCGGAGGGGAGCCGGGAGGGACAGACCCCACTGGGGAGCAGCCCCTGGCCCCCTCCCTGCCGTAGCAGGCTGAAGCACGGGCTGCCACGGTGCCGGGCACTGAGCATCCGCGTACCCCGTCCCACAGGCAGCCGCCAGCCGAGGGCAAGTACCCCACCGTGCCGCGGAGCTGCGGGGGCCGCCACACTGTCACCACCCCGCTGCAGCGCCGCCAGGGCCTCCAGCTCCCCCGGCGCCTCCAGCCACTCCTGCTCCCCAACAAGGTAGGGATGACAAAGGTAGGGATACGGCGGGGGCGACTGAGGCCGAGCCTCTGCGGGGGCGGGGGGGCATCTGTGCCTCAGTTTCCCCAGGGAGAGCTGGCTGTGGGAGGGTTGCCAAGGGATGCCGAGTTCGGCCCCGTGGCTCAGCCAGCCCGCTCTCTCATTCCCAGTGCAACGTGGTGGACCTGTTGGCAAAGGACGGCTGCATGTCCAGGGAGCAGCTGGACAGTCCCGTGCTCACAGACAAAGAGGGTACGGCCGGGGCTGGCGTGGGGAGAGGATCCCATGGGTGTGAAGGGGACAGCGGGGAGGGCAGGGCACCCACGAGGTGCTGGGTTTTCCCCACCCGTGTCCCCCCCAGTGCCCCCACCCCAGCTCACGCTGCTCTCTCCTGCCACCCCTGCTGCCTGACAGGGCCAGCACAGCACCAGCCCGGGCTGCACAAGGCAGCGGAGAGCAAGAGCGACTCGTCCGACTGCCACCTCCCTCACGCACCAAGGCCCCCGCGGGACAGACCCAGGAGCCGGGCAGCTGGGCAGGGACAGCTGCTATCCAGAAAGTGATTTCTTATTTAATTAATAAAAAGTCTTTGACCTTATTTTTTGTTGGGGCTTTTTTTCCCTTTTTTCTGGGCCATGAACAGCAGTCACAGGGACAGAGGGGCATCCCCTTGACAAATCACAGCCCCCAGTTCCGTTCTCCCCCCTCAGAGCCCAGTGGGAAATACAGCAGGCAGTGGGCTTGTGGGCTCCTGTCGCCTCTGCGCGGGAGTTCTGCTCTGGGCTTCCCTGGGATGGTGACGCAGCTTTCTGCCATTGGGAGCCACGATGCAGATTTCAAGCGCTGTCATGGAACGGCGCTGGCTGCAGTGCTGCGCCTGCCAAGTGAGCGCCTCCGACGCACAGGAACACCAGGAGCGACACAACACACTCCCTCTTACACGGCACCGTGATTTATGATCAAAGCGCAACAAACTGCTGCGTTTCTTTGTCAGCGATGGAATAAAAGGACGCGGTCTTCTTTTGTAGCTCCAGCAAAACTCCAACCTTCACTGGTTTATCCTTGCAGAATAATGTTCCTTGATCTCTGTGCCGTGCTGACAGCTGCTCTTTGGGACCTAGCCATTCTACGCACCAGGAATGCTCCGCTCTTCCTAATTTGTCCCTTTTTCCAAGAAGTTCATCAGCAACTCCAACAGCCCACCCATCGCTGGCCTGGGCAATTACTTCCCAGTAGCGGCACCCCACAGAGAAGCTCTGGGAACACGTCACTTGGCTGATGCAGAATCTCTTGGCGATGGCTTTAATAACAGCGGATGTGCATCCCTACTCAAAACAGAAAGAAAACCAACAGCCACACGATAAACTTTCACCAAAGTTCAATCCTGCAAATCAGCAGAAATCCTCAACCAAGCACCAATGACTGCATCCTGAGCACACGGAAACATTTAACAGGCACAGCTGAGGAAACAGCCACGACAGACTCACGCACTCCAGCGTGAAGGGGAAGGTACTTGCTACCTTACAGGATGGATCTTATTCCTAACCACAGTCTTACTAAAAAATGTGCCGATAATAAATGGGACGCTTCCCTCAAGAGAACTGACATAGTCACCCGTTCACTGAGACATGTTCTTGCACATTTGATCAGCAAAAACACTTGTTTTATGTTTTCAGCTACCGCTGTAATACTCTGCGTTGACTGTAAAAATAGTTCTGTAAAAATGTGCCGTGGTTTTGGCCAGATTGGCCGATCAGAACGACAGATGGCCCTCCCCCCACTCTCTCCTCAGGGAGGAGAGGAAGAGATAAGGAGATTTACGAGTTTAGAAAAAGAACTAAACTACTTTGATGAAAATAATAATAAATAAGAAAATAGTAAATAGTAATAGAATAATACAAATTAAAGAAAAAAGCGTACAATATATACAAAACCATATCCAGCTCCCAGGATGATGATGGCGTCAGCAGCAGACACAGGGAAAGTCCCAGACTGGACTCAGCGACAGACAGGAGCTGAATTCCGGAACTAGAGTCAGGAGTGCTCGGATCGGGATCAAAGGCAGACGGACAGACAGGGTCCTCCTCAGACGTCGGCCATTGAAGAAAAAACGAGCCAGAGCCCCCTTTGCCCCTTTGATCCCTCAGCTTTTATACTGAGCGTGATGCAGATGGGATGGAATACCCTGTTGGTCAGTCTGGGGTCACCTGTCCCCTCTGCTCCTCCCTGCGGGTGGGACCCTGTGTATCGCAATGTTTTCAGTTAGCTGCATCATACAATAGAATGCAACAAATGTGGAAGTCGTTGACAGTATTTACCATTTAACCCAGGGTAAACAAAATTATGCATAAAGTAAATATATTCCTTTTCTGACCTCTTCAAGTCTGCCCAAAGCATCGTTCAGTTTTCTTCTTCTTTCCAAGGCCAGAAGCCAGACTTGCTGCCATTTGCTGACTAGAAGGTTTGCCCGTGGATTCTGGGTTTCCATTTGCGCCTGGGCTGCTGACAGATACGTGCCTGGGGCTGGGGAACGCTTTCCTGTTAAAACATGACAAAATGGGTTAAGTCTCACTCCGTTCAAACAAAACAAACATTCACACGAAGGGTACTTGACCTTCCTCAAACTACTCCTTCCTGTCCCAGATAACGAGCCCATACCCTGATCGGATTGCATCGGGTGGGATTTTTTGTTTGTATTATTTTACCATCGCTGGGGAAGGAAGGACCACGTGGTGCTTGAAGTATTTTTTGTGTAGTGGCTGCACTAGTGAAGCCACACAGGTTAAATCGAATCTTTGCAGACCTCCCAGAGAGCTGAAAGGTAAACAACCTGATTTTGGAAGCAGGTTCCACGGACGGGTAAGTATAAAGTACAACGGGTAAGCATATCTAAAAACGCAAAAAGCAATTTCCTCACTTGATGATTCACTTTCCATTCGACTTCACTGAACACACTTCCTAATTGGATCCACGTAAATGGATAAATGCGCAGCTCATTTGATTTAGTTCTTCTAAGCTAAGCACTGGAAGCTATTCGTTATTTTATTTTCCTAACAGGGCGAAAAAGAGGGATATTCACAGAAGCAGATGCATCTTTTCCCGTCCTTCCTGATGAGGCTCACTAGGAACAAGGTCTATTCTTGCCAAAGTTATTCCAGAGATGGATGTTTTTCCATCTGTGGGAACTTCCTAACCTATAAACTCCGTTTTACAAAAAGGAGGCAGATTCATTCATGTGTTTGCTGAACTCCTTCAGCACTGAAGGCAGATGAAGCCACAAACGACGTCTGGACGCTTCTTCAGAGTAAACCGCTTCCGTTAGATAAGAATATAAAAGGTTCATGGAGCGGACGCTGGATTTGTGACTTTTATTTTTTTTGAGGGCCTGTTTCTAACAGTAGTTGCACAGGGCACGTAGGTATTTTCTCTGCTGAAGTTCCAACCGACCACACAAAAGGCTTCAGCAGCTGCAGAGCTGCATTACCACAAACAAGGAAAATGCCTTAATTATCCGTGTCCCGTCAATTTCAATCAATTCTCTCTAAATCCCAAATGGACTCTGAATACTTTTCACATCATCTGCAGGCCAAAAATTAAATGGCAGATTGAAAGGAAAGGAGGGGATTTAGGAGGTTAGTTTGAAATCTTCAGGCCTAGAAACAACACATCATCATGGACAGCACACCAAGTCACACGAGGAGGCAGAGAAGATCTCTTGCTCCTGGGAGGCACTCTTCAAAATAAAAGGCACAACAGAAGCATTCTTCCGCGGGCTCCACAGGCACAATAATCAGTAAAAATACTAAAAAAAAATATTTAAAAAACCCCTAAATTGTATGTAACAAGAGAAGAAGATGGGGGCATGGACACCTTCCTAAAGTTGGCTGAGATTTTCAGAGACGCATTCCATTCTTCTTGTTAGTTGGATCCAATTGGGATAAAATTCTGCAGAATTCAAAACAGCAAATGGCTATTTTCTGAGAAGGAAGAAACAAGAACGAAAGATGCGTGATGGCCGCATACATTTTGTGAGACCTGGCTTAAGCAGAACTAATCAAGGAGGTTACTGCTTCAGGGACAGCAGCAGGTTCAATAACTTTTAAGTTCCCTGGGTCAAATTAAGGTGAATAAAAGTGGAGACTAGGGTGAGTTGCTCCGTTTAGCTAAAACCTATGTCACTTGCATGGCACACGCAAAGGAAGGAAAGAATATGGAGGAGTAAGAGGAAAAATATTAGTTATTCCAAGCCTGCGTTTCAGCTATACTCTGCATCTTGAAAATCTCTAGAGAATTATTTACGGAGTGCTAAGTTTTACTGCAAGACTCATCACTCAGATAAACATCAAAGGAACATTTCGGTTAACGCTCATCATAATTACACACATGATGTTTGGCAAGTTCAATTTCAATAGCCCTGGGGTCTCCACCCAGAGGTTTCTGTTCATTCAGCAAGTCTTCTGTATGCGTCAGCCACGTCAGCAGCTCATCCAGGGCGCACTGGAACTGCCCCAAGGCGAACAAGGCACCTTCCAGCTTGCGCTAGAGTAAAAATAAAATTAACAAGGAAATGGTTTCACAATGCTATTGAATTGGCTTATGTTAGCATTAGTCACCACAATCCAGAGCAGCGTCCGTGCATGTGATATCATAAACCCAGGGAGAAACAGTCATCCAAGACAAGCAACAGCTTCGTACTCAGAGCCGAGGCTGCCATTCCCCTGTAAAGCCTCACACGCCAGGCTTAAATCCCCAACCTTCAGAGACCCCATGTAGCCAGAGCAGAGTTAAGCTGGAAGGTTCTCTCGTCGGAGATACGACAGTAGTTTTTTATCACTTACAACAGAATTTCAATAGAAATGCCATTTGCTGCATGATCTTTAAAACCTTTTCTTTCTTGTGAAAAGATTCAATTTATGAAAACAAAATACACTTCAAAGCACTGCGTCTTTAAATCCCTCTTTCACTTTGATAATTTAAGGAAAGAGCACTGAAACAGTTAAGGATTAAGTTGTGTCTTTTTTTTTTTTTAAACTGCTCAGTTCAGCAGCTAATATTACTTTTGCACATATAAACATGTTTTCAACCGCTACTTAAGATATCATCAACTAATCAAAATGAAATAAAAATGATTCAAGATGGCACTGCTGACAGAGGAAGTGACAAAAAATACTGCTAAGGGTTTAAAAACCACAAAAGCAACTCAATAAATTGTAAAATTCAAATTATATTATATATAGAATCATAGAATCCTAGAATCGCTGAGGTTGGAAGGGACCTTTAAGATCATCAAGTCCAACCATTAACCTACCCTGACAAAAACCACTTCTAAACCATGTCCCTAAGCACCACATCTACCCTTTTTTTAAACACCTCCAGGGATGGTGAATCCACCACCTCCCTGGGCAGCCTGTTCCAATGTTTAATAACCCTTTCAGTGAAAAAATGTTTCCTAATATCCAATCTAAACCTCCCCTGACATAACTTGAACCCGTTTCCTCTCGTCCTATCACTTGTCACCAGGGAGAAGAGGTCAGCCCCCATCTCTCTACAACCTCCTTTCAGGGAGTTGTAGAGGGTGATAAGGTCTCCCCTCAGCCTCCTCTTCTCCAGGCTAAACAACCCCAGCTCCCTCAGTCGTTCCTCATAAGGTTTGTCCTCCAGACCCCTCACCAGCTTTGTCGCCCTTCTCTGGACACGCTCCAACACCTCACTGTCCTTCTTGTAGTGAGGGGCCCAAAACTGAAGGCAGTACTCCAGGTGGGGCCTCACCAGTGACGAGTACAGAGGCACCATCACTTCCCTACTCCTGCTCACCACACCATTCCTGATACAAGCCAGGATGCTGTTGCCCTTCTTGGCCACCTGGGCACACTGCTGGCTCATATTCAGCCGGCTGTCCACCAACACCCCCAGGTCCTTTTCTGCCGGGCAACTTTCAAGGCACTCCGCCCCAACCCTGTAGCGCTGCATGGGGTTGGTGTGACCCACGTGCAGGACCCGGCACTTGGCCTTGTTGAACCTCATACCATTGGCCTCAGCCCATCGGTCCAGCCTGTCCACATCCCTCTGCAGAGCCAACCTACCCTCAAGCAGATCAACACGCCCACCCAGTTTAGTGTCATCTGCAAACTTACTGAGGGTGCATTCGATCCCCTCATCCAGATCATTGATAAAGATATTAAAGAGAACCGGCCCCAGCACCGAGCCCTGGGGGACACCACTTGTGACCGGACACCAACTGGATTTAACTCCATTTACCACCACTCTCTGGGCACGGCCGTCCAGCCAGTTTTTTAGCCGGCGAAGAGTACACCTGTCCAGGCCGTGAGCAGCCAGTTTCTCCAGGAGAATGCTGTGGGAAATGGTGTCAAAAGCTTTGCAAAAATCCAGGTAGACAACATCCACAGCCTCTCCCTCATCCACTAAGTGGGTCACCTTATCATAGAAGGAGATCAGGTTTGACATGCTGACTGGGCCTGATCACCTCCTGCATGTGCCGTGCAATGGCACCGAGGATGATCTGTTCCATGCCCTTCCCAGGCACCGAGGTCAGACTGACTGGCCTGTAGTTCCCCGGATCCTCCTTCCGGCCCTTCTTGTGGATGGGTGTCACATTTGCCAACCTCCAGTCAGCTGGGACCTCCCCGGTGATCCAGGACTGCTCATACATGATGCAAAGTGGCCTGGCAAGCACTTCCGCCAGCTCCTTCAGTACCCTTGGGTGGATCCCATCCGGACCCACAGATTTGTGCACCTCCAGGTGCTGAAGCAGGTCCCTCACCATTTCCCTTTGGATTATAGTTCTGTAATTTCCAAACCAAAAGGAATAAATGTGTAAATTGACGCAAACATCATACACACTAAGAAGCTTTTCTCAAAAATCTAAGTCATGAAGAAAGACCCCACCTTCAAGTTTATTTACCTGTCTATTGATGACTTTTTCTTCTAGGCTGTCCCATATTAGTTTGAGCTCTGAGACAAGGTCTTGAACTGCGTGCTTCTCACTCTCCTCTGTTACCTTCTGCAGCAACAGCTCTGCCTGATGCCTCAGTCCTTCCATTTCCATCTGCCGCTGACAAGCTTCTGTCTTAAATTGCTACGGTAAATAGAAAAAGAATACACGTAAACTTATCACAAGTAGTGACCTTCTGGAATACAGCACAGTACAGCAGTATTTACAATACCAATGCATCCCTCTCAGCTTTCGTACGTTTGGGGCGTTGTCATCCAGGGTAAAAATGCTTGTAAGACACCGATCACCCCGACGGTCGCAGCAAACTGAGAATCTGCAGCAGTGTCTTAATGGTCTAGCAGGTATTGCTAAATGTCAGAATGGCAAAGAGGGCTAATAGGAAAGTATTCTCCAACGATCTCTCTGGTCTGTACAAAAGGCAGAACGCATCTGGAGTCACTTCTAGCTCTGGGGGTTGTGATAACACCATCCTTGAAACTTCAGATAGAGTTGCTTTTCAGAAGACCTGAAAGCAAATTTTCTTCAGTAGAACGCCCTCTCTGGTACATGCAACTGGGACAGCACTCTGAGCAACTCGCCTAGGTGTGTTCTTCTGAAGTACGTAAGATTATGGGTCATTTGAAGTTACATCATAAAATAGATAGACTAAACAACCTGCCCACAGCCAAAAAAAGTACAAGCGAGCCATGAAACCAAGGACGTTACCTGATCGTTACACATCCCTGGTTTTTATATATCGCATAACAGCCTATCGACGTCAGGAGCATACTCAAGTCACAGATCCACAAAGACAGGTTTCTGAAGGTCTAAGTTAGCCTGAAATTTTGATTTTCAGCTTACTAATGTACTGGGAATGTTGTGATCTGTGTGAGCATTTAGGTAAAGCCTGTAATTGCAGAAGTGAAGCTGTGGAGGCATTCTTTCAGAGCCTCAGGGAAGCTGTTCACGGTAGAAACCAGAACACGTAAAAGTCACAGCAAAAGAACCCTGCACATAATAACCTTACAGCCTGTGAAAGACAAGGAATGCCACTACAAGTATTTCTCAGCTGTCGGAACATAGTCACAAAATAAAATGTACTTTCACCAAAATTTGGAATAGATTTTAAAATTAAACACATTTTACAATGAAAAGTGTGCAATGAAATGTTATCTGAAATTTTCACACAGATTCTTTTCTACTAGAGGTTGAAAATTGCTTTTGACTCTTGAAAAATACAGAAAAATACTAAACACCACAGGAAAATGCAGACCAATGAAAATAGAAATGAAATAAATTGCTCGTTCATACCTTAAGTTCCTCAGTTTGCTGCTTCACTGTCTCCAGATCTGTTCCAACTGGGGACATAGATGCCAACCTGCTGCCAGCAATGTCCACCCAGTCAAACATTGCCTGAAAATCACAGTAGGAAACTGAAGCATGAGCAGAGAAATAGTGTCAGATTTCAAAGTCGCATTAAGTAAAATACCAGAATTTTTTACTCCAGAGAACAAGATTGCTGTGCGCTTTGAAAACAAAACAAAGCAAAACAAAACCAAACAGCTTTCTCCAGCGGAACCTAGGGGTTTTTGCAATACAAGGGATCCAGTATTAACTAAAGTATTCCACGTAATGGTTACGAGAAGGTACATGCTGCAAGACTGAACCCCTATTAGCAGCAATATCCTGCCAGTACTATTCATGCGGACTAGTACTCTACTTCTGGAGTAAAATCAGCAATTTTTATGAATACCCCGAAAGGTAAATACAAGACAAACTCTGTTCCGCACTCCTTCGGAGCAAAGGTGGAAGGTGGTAGCTGAATGATAACACACTTTAAATGATGATGACACAAGAACTTCTGTTGAAGGATAACGGTATCTGTATCAGGAAGATGGAACACGACCCATTCAGTACAGATTAGACAGTGATGGCCAATACCTGAGCTTGACTGAATCTCCTCAGGATAAGGCAGCTGGAACTTCAAAAAACAAATGAAGTCTCCCCAGATCTGAGGCTTTGTGGGTACTTCCCTTACTCCTGATATAATGCAGAACAACCTCACGAACACTCCAGTTAAAGATTAAGAACACTATAGCACTCTGGGCAATTAATTACATAGAGGAAAAAATACCTCTGCCAGGCCCTTTTTCCTCCTGCCTGTTATCTGTGATTCATGACGGAGAAGGGCTTAGGACGGCTTCTCAGAGCTGCCCACTGCTACACAACTCCTTGGCAAAAGGAGAACTAACCCCCCCAACACGCTCAACAGGGTGAGGCAGCTGTAGCTAACAATCTGCCCAAAATAATTTTAATACTGTCTATTGAAATGAGCGTAAGGCGGCAGTTAAATACAGTTCTTGTACAAAGTACCAAGCTTGTAGGATGCACAACGTGCAGCCCCAGGAAATACAAAGCTCTTAAAGCAACGGCAATGTTCCTAATGTAACCCTACAAGTCAACCTCTGGGCAGTATGAAAATAAGAGACCTTGGAGAAAAAAACATAGCCAGGTTGCACCGGAAAACAAGATATTGCATTATTATTAAGATGTGTTCTGCTGCTTGATCTGCACCGAACACACAAGTAACTGCCCTCAGTGTCAGGTGAAACTCTGTTTTTAAAGATACAATGAACCAAGACAGACAGTAATTCCACTGGGCAAAAAGACAGCTTTGCAAAATCTGACCATGAAAACCCTTCTACTGTTTCCATCTTCCAGCCGTTCACTGACAAAAGACATGAGGCCTGCCACTCAGCCAAAATTGCAAAGAATAGGCAAAAAAATGAAATAAAATACAGCGCATATAGAGAAAAGATATCTTAAAAAAAAGCTGGAAAGTTTACCTACCGATTTTGAAAGTGAATCATCTTCCAAAGTATTGTGATTGGATAAATTACGCTAAGAATTAGTATGATGGTCCAGTATGTCTATATTCTTAGTGTGATTACGCTAAGAATTCCTGTAATGGTCCAGTAACATTATGTTAATATTTTGGGCTTAAAATAGTCAAACTGAAATATCTGACTTATAAAAAAGGTGGAATAAAATTGAAGTTCTTTCACTGTCCTCCATTCAAAGAAAACAGCTGCAGGTGAGTATACGGACCTGTATTCTGTTCCTTTCAGATCATGTAAACATGTCACACCTTCAACTCGCCTATTATGTTACGTACTGACTGCCACCAGGAAATGTGAGCAGGATTACTCTAAACTTGTGTCTTACCAATAAAGGGCACATCAATTTCGAATCTATACATAGAGGAGTATATGAACAACTACATGCAGAAAAGAACAGATTTAGTCTTCAATGGAAGAAAAACCTCCAACCCAACCAACCCCGAGAAAAAATATCTGCCTACTGAAGAAAACAGTTGCTATAATCAGTGACACATGTCACCTTCCCAATCACATAACATTTTTTACTACAACCACGTTAAATCCTATTGACTCAAGATTGGGTTAGGTGTATCACACCATCTTACCTGCAGTCCTTCTTGGTATGGAACAGCTGCCTGCAGAGCTTCAACAAGCTTATCTGCCCGGTCTTTCCTTGTTTTGCTTAAGGCATCCCAGGCAGAATTCAGCTGCAAATAGGTGAAATTCACTCCAATGGACAAACGAATGTTACTGCTGCTGTATAATGTGCGTTCACTCATTATTCACTCATCAATAACACCAATAAACTAAGCATGAATAGTTCACATTAATTCCATGTTAAAACTCTTGTTCTCCTTATCACTGCATAGTTACTTTCCTTCAGAATGCACTCGACGTTCTGGATGGCAAAAGCTGTAAAATTCAATACTGATTATTGAATAGTTTTATTAACCTACGGATTACAGTCAATATGGGAAATAGTATTATTAAATCATTTGGAATTGCATCCTTATCAAAAAGGTAGCTTAAAAGAAACACACTGCTGAATAGTGGAGAAATTGACAGTACTCTGTAGTCATCCAAGCAGCATTGTCTCAGTCAAGATGTCGCACTTGGCATAAACCAGATACGTTTCAAATTTATTCCAGCATTCCTATTGCAAAAAGTAGCCATCTATTGCATTCATCAGTGACTATTTCCACAAAAAACCTTTCTGTCTTTTACAGAACTTTTAACCCATAAATCAATACAATAAAATTGTCTATACATTCTAAATTAATATGAGCCAAGATCCATTTACTTGAAAAGCAAACCTTACGTTATCATAAAAGCTTCAGGGGTATCTTACATTTGCCGCAAAATGTCTATTTGCAAAATTTGTTGGGGGCAGGGAGGATATACCAAGTTCAGCTGAACAAGCACCTGGCGTAGCAGATTCAAGCACCTGCATTTCCCATACCTCATCTATGCTCTTGTGGACAATAGGTTTGTCAGGCTCTCCACAAGCAGCTCCAAGGTCAGAGCCAAGGCTCAGAACTGTTGCTAGTTCCTCTTGCAGTCCATCAATTTCGTCTTTAGCAGCCTACAAAGAGAAAAAAATCAATGCCGCTCACACTAACTTTAATAATCTATGTACAGCTTGTTTTCAAGATAGGACATGGCAGGATTCGGCCTGTGGTTTCTTTAAAGTCCCTTGGACTTACAATCTGACGCTTAAAACACAAGCATCCCTTTGCAGGGTCAGAGTGAAATCAACTGACACCAGTCTAAATTAGAACAATGGCTTATGATGTCACTTTGCATGAGATGAAAAAAAATAAACAGGAAGTTTTCAATTAGATTTCTTTAATCAGAGTGTTTTCTTTTTCAGAGGTTGTCAGTCAACCCTCAAATCTTTAACTATCAGCATGAATAGAGCATGAACAGGCTTAGAGCATAATACATAGAGCACGATACATGCGTACACCTTTCATTTAGATGTTACCTATTACTCAGGGAATCTCAAGTATGTATCACTTTCAAAAGTCTCAGTGACGTGCTTTTTATATACGTGTTTATAAGCAGATATGCAAATATAAGGACAGGCACCTGTTGCATGCTCATTGCAATTCAGAACTGGTACATGTTATTTACCACAGACTCTCGAGATATCACTATAGTAAATTCCTACACAATTATCCCTCTTGGTCTCTAAAAACATAGCCTCCTGTGGTTATTTCATAGTAAGTCTCTCTTTTCTCCGCATACCGTAAATAACATACTTTTAAGTTAACAAAATACTTTCTACTGACCTCAGCATCTTCTTGCTGTTGCTTGACTACAGATGGGTCAACTCCAGGTCCCTCCAGTTCTCCAATGAGCTCCTCAGTATCTTTAATAGTAGCTGCAAGAGCCACGTGACTACACCACAACTTTGCGGCTAGTTTCATTACATCGAACAATTTGGCCTCCCTCTTCTCAGTCAAGGTCTGGATGTCTTCCCAAATGAGGACCATTTGGTCTAGTTTATCTTGAACAACTAAACAACAGAGGAACTAGATTACTACCTTGGCAAACAATTCTTAGCCAAAAATCTCTCTACAGTTCTACAGCAGAAACATATGGGTATCTTTTAAAATTTAGACTGTAAAATTGTTTCTTTACAGGACAACTCATAACCTTAAGTGGAAACAACCACCACAACCTTAAAAAATAAAAGAAAGGTCATATCCACGATGAATTATTTTAAACAAATACTTTGCTTTTATACATCTTCTCCAGCTTCTCCAGGAGAACACAATCCCCAGATCAGTGGTCATCAGAAATGAAGATTTTTATATGCTGCAGCTTGCTGCATTTCCACCTCATGAAACTTTCCTCCATCTATTACCTTTAGCAGATATATCCTTATCGGCTCCTTCTGAGCGAGCAATCATTTCCTTCCCTCTCTGTTTAAGCGTCTCCTACACCGGCTGAAGTTTTTCCAGATCCACTGACACGTTCTTATATTCACTGATTTGCTCTTTAATCTTCTCAACCTCTGCTGAGATCAAAGGTGGCTGCCTCAGACGTTCAGCTGTGCCTTTCAGACTCTCAAGAGTCGAAACTATCTTGTCATGAAACTGGTAGGGTGGTAAAGGACAGAAAGAAGTGGCAGAGAAATTAGGAAAAAAAAACAACTGAAAAATGGCATTTGAAATTCTCTTGGAAAAAGGTACTTTAAAATAAACATATTTAACATCTCTAGCCAACAGACGTATGTGCCACTTGCAAGACTGCCCTTCGTGGTTCTTCCCCTCTCTCAATATCTACATTACAAAACAGAGAGCTACCCAGGCTTTAAACACCACAATTAGAGACGCACTGGAAAGGTCCAGGCAATACCCTCGTAGGACGGATGATTGATTACAGGCAAAATATCAGATGCTAACTATGCATATGATCTTGGCAACAGACACTCCCCATATCTAGTACCTATCAGGACAGAAATGGCAACAATATTCCAGGCATGTGCATAACACCACTGCATATATACTTTTCATGGTGATATTTGTCACTTGCCTCAAACCCTTCCATTGAAGAACATCACAGAAAGAGGTACTGGCATTGCTAGAATATGAATTCAAATTATCCTTGCTTTAAGAAGAGAGAAGTAGCACAAGGAAGAGTCAAAGGAACCAGTGAAAAGGAGAAAAGGACAAGGAAGACCGATTAGGAGAGACTATCAACCTAGTTTAGCAGTCTCCTCTCTGGCCACAAGACCCCTCTGTCTTCACAACAGCGCTACTTCTTAATTGACACAAAGTTTAGCAAGTAATTAATAAGTAAATTAAATTTGATCTCAGCTGCCTACTCCCTCTCATCATCCACCCCCTAAGGAAGTCAAAACTGTGCATAAAACTTGTGGAAGTGAAAGGTCACAAGGTGTCTTCGAACTTGCCGAAGGATTTGGGTTTTGTTGACTTGCACCCGTAGATCTGACAAAAGGGAAAGGTTTCTTGTGGGAGTAGCCCCATCCTTCCCTCCACTTTTATTTATTTTCTCAGCTCATTCCTCCCTTTTCAGGAAAAACCCACTCTCTTGTCAGGCACTGTCCCTCCCGGTGCTGTGAACTCCACGCGTTTCTACCCTATAGCCCCTGTGCAGGAACATGAGAGGCACATGCTCTGTTCCGCTCAGCTCAGACTTTGTTTAAGTTAATGAAGGCACAGAAAAGGGCCTGTGTCAGTCTCAGTGTAAATACATCCTCTTGTCTTCAACTAAGTTTCTTCCCTTAAAAAGACATCCTGATACTGGCTCGCTTACTTGCTCCTCCCCAGAAGAGGAGAGCTTGAGAAGATTGACATGACAGTGACCATGACTCTCAGCAGCCCTCTGAGGGCAAAACAGCAATGAAAACACAAATCCCCCTGACTCTAGCTCTTACCCAGAATGTAACTCCTTGTACACCTTGTAGCAAGAAAAATAATGTTGATTAGTGGAGAAGAGGCAAAGGTGAAACTAAGAGCAGCCGGAAGTTTTTTAGAAAATGATTTTGTGTGGTTTATTTCTGTGCACAAATAGATGATTTGACACAAGGCCCACAAGAGTGCACATTTCTGGGTCCAAACCTTACGCTAGTGCTCTGCCCACAGCTTAGTTCAAACCAAACTGACTGCGTGCTACTCACACAGAACCGACTCTATGAATTCCATGACTGGGAATAAAGACAGGCATCAGTAAATACATCAGAACAGAAAGGTAAGTGAATACAGAAAACGGTTTTCCATTCACATTCAGAACCTTTTTTTTTTGAATACAACAATAAAATCATTTGTTCTTGTCCACAATCTACCATTGGGTAAACAACTCCAGTAAACAAGTATTCCAGATCAGATTACGTGTTAAAATTGCCTGACATTAATCTTCTACTTAACAAACAAATCCCAGCTAATAGCATAGCTCAGGGAAAATGCAAAAATAGAAGCTCATCTGAAGGGCCTCTCATGCAAGCAGAATGATCGGGGGGACAATCCTGGAAGTAAAGCAAGCATGATTTGGCTCACAGTGACTGATCAAGCTAGTTTGTCAAGCTCATGTTATATAGCTACTCTTAATAGAGCCTGTTTGTTCATTGTGGACATAACAGGAAGACAAATGAGTGAACCCACTGTTTACCAGTACATAATAGTGGCATATCTTCATTAACTGGTCACAGAGTAAAACTCTGAAGCCAGGGTTCGTCCTATCTAACTGGAGTTGCTTAATTGAGGCAGATAAAAACACCCCAAACCTAGTTACTCTGTGCTCAGCAGGGGGAGAGAGGTCTGTCCAGTAGCCACATGGGTTTGACCTCACTGCACAGTGCGAGCTGCACACTCAGCCTGGGGCCTCTGTGCAGAAGAGAGAGAGAGAAACCAAGAGGCCCAGGGAGCAGGAAAGAAGGGCGACGGGGAAAGTAGAGGGAGAGGAAGGATGACAGAGAGAGAGAGGGACTTGGAGAAAAGAGAAAGGGCGACAGGGAGCCGAGCACAGCAGGAGAGAGGAAGGGAGGTACAGGGAGGCGAAAAACAGGACCCAGGGGGAAAGGGGAAGGGCAGGGAGGAACAGGGAGGCAGAAGAGGGCTGACAGGAGCCCAAGGGCCCAGGACTCACCGCAGCTCCCGGCTCTGCAGATCTGTCCTGTCGGCCTGTGCCAGCCTCCCCTCAGCCGACACAAGATGGCCGCCGGCAGCCCTGTGCCGGGTCCACAACTCCCAGCGTGCCCCGGGGCGCCCCCTCCTGCCCTCTGACCCCGCGGGAACCATGGCCGCCTCCCCGGGGCTGCCCTGGCCCAGGGCCAGGCCCTGGAGCACGGCTGGGGCCGGGAGGAGGAGGTCAGGGAGGGAGAGAAGGTAGGGAGAGGGCGGCGGGGTGTTCCTGACTCCCCCCAGTGCTTCCAGTGCTGTCCCAGTGCTCCCAGTATGACCCCCTGACTCCCCCCAGTGCTCCCAGTGCAGTCCCAGTGCTCCCAGCATGACTTCCTGACTCCCCCCAGTGCTCCCAGTGCAGTCCCAGTGCTCCCAGTATGACTCCCTGACTCCCCCAGTGCTCCCAGTGCAGTCCCAGTGCTCCCAGTATGACCACCTGATGCTCCCTGTTGCTCCCAGTGCGGTCCCAGTGCTCCCAGTATAAGTTCCGGAGTCCCCCCAGTGTTCCCACTGCGGTCCCAGTGCTCCCAGTGTGACTCCCTGACTCCCCCCACTGCTCCCAGTGCGGTCCCAGTGCTTCCAGTATGACTCCCTGACTCCCCCCAGTGCTCCCAGTGCGGTCCCAGTGCTCCCAGTATGACTCCCTCACTCCCCCCAGTGCTCCCAATCAGATCCCAGTGCTCCCAGTGCGGTCCCAGTGCTCCCAGTATGACTCCCTGACACCCACAGTGCTCCCAGTGCGGTCCCAGTGCTCCCAGTATTACTCCCTGACTCCCCCCAGTGCTCCCAGGGCAGTCCCAGTGCTCCCAGCATAAGTTCCGGAGGCCCCCCAGTGCTCCCAGTGCGGTCCCAGTGCTTCCAGTATGACTCCCTGACTCCCCCCAGTGCTCCCAGTGCGCTCCCAGGGCTCCCAGTATGACTCCATGACTCCCCCCAGTGCTCCCAGTGCAGTCCCAGTGCTCCCAGTATGACTCCCTGATTCCCCCCAGTGCTCCCAGTACGGTCCCAGTGCTCCCAGTATGTGCCCCTGACTCCCCTCAATGCTCCCAGTGCGGTCCCAGTGCTCCCAGTATGAACCCCTGACTCACCCCCGTGCTCCCAGTGCGGTCCCCGTGCTCCCAGTATGACTCCCTGACTCCCCCCAGTGCTCCCAGTGCGGTCCCAGTACTCCCAGTGTGACTCCCTGACTCCCCCCACTGCTCCCAGTGCGGTCCCAGTGCTCCCAGTATGACTCCCTGACTCCCCCCAGTGCTCCCAGTGCTGTTCCAGTGCTCCCAGTATGACTCCCTGACTCCCCCCAGTGCTCCCAGTGCGGTCCCAGTGCTCCCCGTATGACACCCTGACTCCCCCCAGTGCTCCCAGTGTGGTCCCAGTGCTCCCAGTATGACCCCATGACTCCCCCCAGTGCTCCCAGTGCAGTCCCAGTGCTCCCAGTACGACCCCCTGACTCCCCCCAGTGCTCTGAGTTCTGTACCAGTTCTGCCAGTATGACTTCCTGACTCACCCCAGTGCTCCCACTGTGGTCCCAGTGCTCCCAGTATGACTCCCTGACTCCCCCAGTGCTCCCAGTGCGGTCCCAGTGCTCCCAGTATGACTCCCTGACTCCCCCCAGTGCTCCCAGTGCGGTCCCAGTGCTCCCAGTATGACTCCCTGACTCCCCCCAGTGCTCCCAGTGCTGTCCCTTTGCTCCCAGTATGACACCCTGACTCCCCCCAGTTCTCCCACTGCAGTCCCAGTGCTCCCAGTATAAGTTCCGGAGTCTCCCCAGTGCCTCCCGTACGGTCCCAGTGCCCCCAGAATGACTCCCTGACTCCTCCCAGTACTCCCAGTGCTGTCCCAGTGCTCCAGTATAAGTTCCGGAGTCCCCCCAGTGCTCCCAGTGTTGTCCCAGTGTTCCCAGTATGACCCCCTGACTACCCCTAGTGAGCCCAGTGCGGTCCCAGTGCTCCCAGTAGGACTCCCTGATGCCCACTAGAGCTCCCACTGCGGTCCCAGTGCTCCCAGTATGACCCTCTGTCTCTGCCCAGTGCTCCCAGTGCGGTACCAGTGCTCCCAGTATGACTCCCTGACTTACCACAGTGCTGCCAGTGCGGTCCCAGTGCTCCCAGTATGACTCCCTTATTCCCCCAAGTTCTCTCAGTGCTGTCCCAGTGCTCCCAGTGTAAGTTCCGGAGTCCCCCCAGTGTTCCCACTACTCTCCCAGTGGTCCCAGTATGACTCCGTGATTCCCCCTGGTGCTCCCAGTGCGGTCCCAATGCTCCCAGTGTGACACCCTGACTCTCCCCAGTGCTCCCAGTGCTGTCCTAGTGCTCCCAGTATGAGCCCCTGACTCCCCCCAGTGATACCTGTGCGGTCCCAGTGCTCCCAGTATGACTCCCTCACTCCCCCCAGTGCTCCCAGTGCTGTCCCAGTGCTCCCAGTATACGTTCCGGAGTCCCCCCCCGTGCTCCTACTGCTGTCCCAGTGCTCGCAGTATGACTCCCTGACTCCACCCAGTGCTACCAGTGCGGTCCCAGTGCTCCCAGTATGACACCCTGACCCCCCCCAGTGCTCCCATGGCGGTCCCAGTGCTCCCATTATGACTCCCTGACTCCCCCCAGTGCTCCCAGTGCGGTCCCAGTGCTCCCAGTATGACTCCCTGACTCACCCCAGTGCTCCCAGTGCGGTCCCAGTGCTCCCAGTATGACTCCCTGGCTCCCCCCAGTGCTCCAAGTGCGGTCACAGTGCTCCCAGTAAGACCCCCTGGCTCCCCCCAGTGCTCCCAGTGCGGTCCCAGTGCTCCCAGTATGACTCCCTGACTCTCCCCGATTCCCCCAGTGCGGTCCCAGTGCTCCCAGTAGGACTCCCTGATTCCCCCCAGTGCTCCCAGTGCGGTCCCAGTGCTCCCAGTATGACTCCCTGACTCCCCCCAGTGCTCCCAGTGCGGTCCCAGTGCTCCCAGTATGACTCCCTGACTCCCCCCACTGCTCCCAGTGCTGTCCCAGTGGTCCGAGTATGACCCCCTGACTCCCCCCAGTGCTCCCAGTGCGGTCCCAGTGCTCCCAGTATGACCCCCTTACCCCCCCCAGTGCTCCCAGTGAGGTCCCAGTGATCCCAGTATGACTCCCTAATTCCCCCCAGTGCTCCCAGTGTGTTCCCAGTTGTCCCAGTATGACTCCCTGACTCTCCCCAGTGCTCCCAGTGCAGTCCCAGTGCTCCCAGTATGATTCTCTGACTCCCCCCAGTGCTCCCAGAGCGGTCCCAGTGCTCCCAGTAGGACTCCCTGATTCCCCCCAGTGCTCCCAGTACGGTCCCAGTGCTCCCAGTATGACTCCCTGACTCCCCCCAGTGCTCCCAGTGCGGTCCCAGTGCTCCCAGTATGACCCCCTGACTCCCCCCAGTGCTCCCAGTGCGGTCCCAGTGCTCCCACTATGACCCCCTGACTCCCCCCAGTACTCCAAGTGCTGTCCCAGTGCTCCCAGTATGACCCCGTGACTCCCCCCAGTGCTCCCAGTGCGGTCCCAGTGCTCCCAGGATGACCTGGTAACTCCCCCCAGTGCTCCCAGTACTTTCCCAGTGCTCCCACTATAATTTCGCAGTCCCCCCAATGCTCCCACTGCTGACCCAGTGCTCCCAGTATGACTCCCTCACTCCCCCCAGTGCTCCCACTGCAGTCCCAGTGCTCCCAGTATAACTCCCTGACTCCCCACAGTGCTCCCAGTGCGGTCCCAGTGCTCCCAGTATAACACCCTGACTCACCCCAGTGCTCCCAGTGCGGTCCCAGTGCTCCCAGTAGGACTCCCTGATTCCCCCCAGTGCTCCCAGTGCGCTCCCAGTGCTCCCAGTATGACACCCTGACTCCCCCAATTGCTCCCAGTGCGATCCCAGTGCTCCCAGTATGACTCCCTGACTGCCCCCAGTGCCCCCAGTGCGGTCCCAGTGCTCCCAGTAGGACTCCCTGATTCCCCCCAGTGCTCCCAGTGCGGTCCCAGTGCTCCCAGTATGACTCCCTGACTCCCCCCAGTGCTCCCATTGCGGTCCCAGTGCTCCCAGTATTACACCCTGACTCCCACCAGTGCCCCAAGTCAGGTCCCAGTGCTCCCAGTATGACCCCCTGACTCCCCCCAGTGCTCCCAGTGCGGTCCCAGTGCTCCCAGTATGACACCCTGACTCCCCCAGTGCTCCCAGTGATGTCCCATTGCTCCCACTATGACCCCCTGACTCCCCCCAGTACTCCCAGTGCGGTCCCAGTGCTCCCAGTATGACTCCCTGACTCGCCCCAGTGCTCCCAGTGCGGTCCCAGTGCTCCCAGTAGGACTCCCTGATTCCCCCCAGTGCTCCCAGTGCGGTCCCAGTGCTCCCAGTATGACACCCTGACTCCCCCCAGTGCTCCCAGTGCGGTCCCAGTGCTCCCAGTATAAGTTCCGGAGTCCCCCAAGTGCTCCCAGTGCGGTCCCAGTGCTCCCAGTATTACCCCCTGACTACCCCTAGTGAGCCCAGTGCGGTCCCAGTGCTCCCAGTATGACTCCCTGATTCCCACTAGAGCTCCCAGTGCGGTCCCAGTGCTCCCAGTATGACCCTCTGTCTCCGACCAGTGCTCCCAGGGCTATCCCAGTGATTCCAGTATGACTCCCTCACTCCCCCCAGAGCTCCCAGTGCGGTCCCAGTGCTCCCAGTATGACACCCTGACTCCCCCAGTGCTCCCAGTGCTGTCCCAGTGCTTCCTCTATGACCCCCTGACTCCCCCAGTACTCCCAGTGCGGTCCCATTGATCCCAGTATGACCTCCTGATTCCCCCCAGTGCTCCCAGTTCGGTCCCAGTGCTCCCAGTATGACACCCTGACTCCCCCAGTGCTCCCAGTGCTGTCCCAGTGCTCCCACTATGACCCCCTGACTCCCCCCAGTACTCCCTGTTCTGTCCCAGTGCTCCCATTATAAGTTCCGGAGTCCCCCTAGTACTCCCAGTGCGGTCCCAGTGCTCCCAGTATGACACCCTGACTCCCCCCAGTACTCCCAGTGCTGTCCCAGTGCTCCCACTATGACACCAACACTCCCCCCAGTGCTCCCAGTGCGGTCCCAGTGCTCCCAGTATGACTCCCTGACTCCCCCCACTGCTCCCAGTGCTCTCCCAGTGCTCCCAGTATGACCTGGTAACTCCCCCCAGTGCTCCCAGTGCTGTCCCAGTTCTCCCAGTATAATTCCACAGTCCCCCCAATGCTCCCACTGCAGTCCCAGTGCTCCCAGTATGACTCCCTGACTCCCCCCAGTGCTCCCAGTGTGGTCCCAGTGGTCCCAGTATGACTCCCTGACTCTCCCCGGTGCCCCCAGTGCGGTCCCAGTGCTCCCAGTAGGACTCCCTGATTCACCCCAGTGCTCCCAGTGCGCTCCCAGTGCTCCCAGTATGACTCCCTGACTCCCCCCAGTGCTCCCAGTGCGGTCCCAGTGCTCCCAGTATGACTCCCTGACTCCCCCCACTGCTCCCAGTGCAGTCCCAGTGGTGCCAGTATGACCCCCTGACTCCCCCCAGTGCTCCCAGTGCGGTCCCAGTGCTCCCAGTATGACCCCCTGACCCCCCCCAGTGCTCCCACTGTGGTCGCAGTGCTCCCAGTATGACTCCCTGACTCCCCCCAGTGCTCCCAGTGTGTTCCCAGTTGTCCCAGTATGACTCCCTGACTCTCCCCAGTGCTCCCAGTGCAGTCCCAGTGCTCCCAGTATGACTCCCTGACACCCCCCAGTGCTCTCAGTGCGGTCCCAGTGCTCCCAGTATGACTCCCTGACTCCCACCAGTGCCCCAAGTCAGGTCCCAGTGCTCCCAGTATGACCCCCTGACTCCCCCCAGTGCTCCCAGTGCGGTCCCAGTGCTCCCAGTATGACACCCTGACTCCCCCAGTGCTCCCAGTGCTGTCCCATTGCTCCCACTATGACCCCCTGACTCCCCCCAGTACTCCCAGTGCTGTCCCAGTGCTCCCACTATAAGTTCCGGAGTCCCCCTAGTGCTCCCAGTGCGGTCCCAGTGCTCCCAGTATAACTCCCTGACTCCCCCCAGTACTCCCAGTGCGGTCCCAGTGCTCCCAGTATGACTCCCTGACTCCCCACAGTGCTCCCAGTGCGGTCCCAGTGCTCCCAGTATGACTCCCTGATTCCCCCCAGTGCTCCCAGTGCGGTCCCAGTGCTCCCAGTATGACACCCTGACTCCCCCCAGTGCTCCCAGTGCGGTCCCAGTGCTCCCACTATGACACCCACACTCCCCCCAGTGCTCCCAGTGCGGTCCCAGTGCTCCCAGTATGACTCCCTGACTCCCCCCAGTGCTCCCAATCATGTCCCAGTGCTACCAGTATGACCCCCTGACTCCCCACAGTGCTCCCAGTGCGGTCCCAGTGCTCCCAGTATGACCCCCTGTCTCCCCCCAGTGCTCCCAGTGCGGTCCCAGTGCTCCCAGTATGACCCCCTGACCCCCCCCAGTGCTCCCACTGTGGTCGCAGTGGTCCCAGTATGGCCCCCTGACTCCCCCCAGTGCTCCCAGTGTGTTCCCACTTGTCCCAGTATGACTCCCTGACTCTCCCCATTGCTCCCAGTGCAGTCCCAGTGCTCCCAGTATGATTCTCTGACTCCCCCCAGTGCTCCCAGAGTAGTCCCAGTGCTCCCAGTATGATTCCCTGACTCCCCACAGTGCTCCCAGTGCGGTCCCAGTGCTCCCAGTATGACTCCATGACTCCCCCCAGTGCTCCCAGTGCGATCCCAGTGCTCCCAGTATGACTCCCTGACTGCCCCCAGTGCCCCCAGTGCTGTCCCAGTGCTCCCAGTAGGACTCCCTGATTCCCCCCAGTGCTCCCAGTGCGGTCCCAGTGCTCCCATTATGACTCCCTGACACCCCCCAGTGCTCCCAGTGCGGTCCCAGTGCTCCCAGTATGACTCCCTGACTCCCACCAGTGCCCCAAGTCAGGTCCCAGTGCTCCCAGTATGACCCCCTGACTCCCCCCAGTGCTCCCAGTGCGGTCTCAGTGCTCCCAGTATGACACCCTGACTCCCCCAGTGCTCCCAGTGCTGTCCCATTGCTCCCACTATGACCCCCTGACTCCCCCCAGTACTCCCAGTGCTGTCCCAGTGCTCCCATTATAAGTTCCGGAGTCCCCCTAGTGCTCCCAGTGCGGTCCCAGTGCTCCCAGTATAACTCCCTGACTCCCCCCAGTGCTCCCAGTGCGGTCCCAGTGCTCCCAGTATGACTCCCTGACTCCCCCCAGTGCTCCCAGTGCGGTCCCAGTGCTCCCAGTATGACTCCCTGATTCCCCCCAGTGCTCCCAGTGCGGTCCCAGTGCTCCCAGTATGACACCCTGACTCCCCCCAGTGCTCCCAGTGCGGTCCCAGTGCTCCCAGTATGACTCCCTGACTCCCCCCAATTCTCCCACTGCGATCCTATATCTCCCAGTATGACCCCCTGACTCCCCCCAGTGCTCCCAGTGCGGTCCCAGTGCTCCCACTATGACACCCACACTCCCCCCAGTGCTCCCAGTGCGGTCCCAGTGCTCCCAGTATGACTCCCTGACTCCCCCCAGTGCTCCCAATCATGTCCCAGTGCTACCAGTATGACCCCCTGACTCCCCACAGTGCTCCCAGTGCGGTCCCAGTGCTCCCAGTATGACCCCCTGTCTCCCCCCAGTGCTCCCAGTGCGGTCCCAGTGCTCCCAGTATGACTCCCTGACTCCCCCCAGTGCTCCCAGTGCGGTCCCAGTGCTCCCAGTATGACTCCCTGATTCCCCCTGGTGTTCTCAGTGCTGTCCCAGTGCTCCCAGTATGACCCCGTGACTCCCCCCAGTGCTCCCAGTGAGGTCCCAGTGCTCCCAGTATGACTCCCTGACTCCCCCCAGTGCTCCCAGTGCTGTCCCATTGCTCCCAGTATGACCCCCTGACTCCCCCCAGTACTCCCAGTGCTGTCCCAGTGCTCCCAGTATAAGTTCCGGAGTCTCCCCAGTGCTCCCAGTGCGGTCCCAGTGCTCCCAGTATGACACCCTGACTCCCCCCAGTACTCCCAGTGCTGTCCCAGTGCTCCCAGTATAAGTTCCGGAGTGCCCCCAGTGCTCCCAGTGCGGTCCCAGTGCTCCCAGTATTACCCCCTGACTACCCCTAGTGAGCCCAATGCGGTCCCAGTGCTCCCAGTATGACTCCCTGATTCCCACTAGAGCTCCCAGTGCGGTCCCAGTGCTCCCAGTATGACCCTCTGTCTCCGACCAGTGCTCCCAGGGCTATCCCAGTGATTCCAGTATGACTCCCTCACTCCCCCCAGAGCTCCCAGTGCGGTCCCAGTGCTCCCAGTATGACACCCTGACTCCCCCAGTGCTCCCAGTGCTGTCTCAGTGCTTCCTCTATGACCCCCTGACTCCCCCACTACTCCCAGTGCGGTCCCAGTGCTCCCAGTGACCCCCTGACTCCCCCCAGTGCTCCCAGTGCAGTCCCAGTGCTCTCAGTACGACCCTCTGACTCCCCCCAGTGCTCCCAGTGCAGTCCCAGTGCTCCCATTATGACTCCCTGACTCCCCCCAGTGCTCCCAGTGCGGTCCCAGTGCTCCCAGTACGACTCCCTGACTCCCCCCAGTGCTCCCAGTGCTGTCCCAGTGCTCCCAGTATGACCCCCTGATGCTCCCAGGTGCTCCCAGTGCGGTCCCAGTGCTGCCAGTACGACTCCCTGACTCCCCCCAGTACTCCCAGTGCTGTCCCAGTGCTCCCAGTATGACCCCCTGACTCCCCCCAGTGCTCCCAGTGCGGTCCCAGTGCTCCCAGTATGACACCCTGACTCCCCCAGTGCTCCCAGTGCTGTCCCATTGCTCCCACTATGACCCCCTGACTCCCCCCAGTGCTCCCAGTGAGGTCCCAGTGCTCCCATTATAAGTTCCGGAGTCCCCCTAGTGCTCCCAGTGCGGTCCCAGTTCTCCCAGTATAACTCCCTGACTCCCCCCAGTGCTCCCAGTGCGGTCCCAGTGCTCCCAGTATGACCCCCTGACTCCCCCCAGTGCTCCCAGTGCAGTCCCAGTGCTCCCAGTATGACACCCTGACTCCCCCAGTGCTCCCAGTGCTGTCCCATTGCTCCCACTATGACCCCCTGGCTCCCCCCAGTACTCCCAGTGCTGTCCCAGTGCTCCCATTATAAGTTCCGGAGTCCCCCTAGTGCTCCCAGTGCGGTCCCAGTGCTCCCAGTATAACTCCCTGACTCCCCCCAGTGCTCCCAGTGTGTTCCCAGTTGTCCCAGTATGACTCCCTGACTCTCCCCAGTGCTCCCAGTGCAGTCCCAGTGCTCCCAGTATGATTCTCTGACTCCCACCAGTGCTCCCAGAGTGGTCCCAGTGCTCCCAGTATGATTCCCTGACTCCCCACAGTGTTCCCAGTGCGGTCCCAGTGCTCCCAGTATGACTCCATGACTCCCCCCAGTGCTCCCAGTGCGATCCCAGTGCTCCCAGTATGACTCCCTGACTGCCCCCAGTGCCCCCAGTGCTGTCCCAGTGCTCCCAGTAGGACTCCCTGATTCCCCCCAGTGGTCCCAGTGCGGTCCCAGTGCTCCCATTATGACTCCCTGACACCCCCCAGTGCTCCCAGTGCGGTCCCAGTGCTCCCAGTATGACTCCCTGACTCCCCCCAGTGCCCCAAGTCAGGTCCCAGTGCTCCCAGTATGACCCCCTGACTCCCCCCAGTGCTCCCAGTGCGGTCCCAGTGCTCCCAGTATGACACCCTGACTCCCCCAGTGCTCCCAGTGCTGTCCCATTGCTCCCACTATGACCCCCTGACTCCCCCCAGTACTCCCAGTGCTGTCCCAGTGCTCCCATTATAAGTTCCGGAGTCCCCCTAGTGCTCCCAGTGCGGTCCCAGTGCTCCCAGTATAACTCCCTGACTCCCCCCAGTGCTCCCAGTGCGGTCCCAGTGCTCCCAGTATGACTCCCTGACTCCCCCCAGTGCTCCCAGTGCGGTCCCAGTGCTCCCAGTATGACTCCCTGATTCCCCCCAGTGCTCCCAGTGCGGTCCCAGTGCTCCCAGTATGACTCCCTGACTCCCCCCAGTGCTCCCAGTGCGGTCCCAGTGCTCCCAGTATGACTCCCTGACTCCCCCCAATTCTCCCACTGCGATCCTATATCTCCCAGTATGACTCCCTGACTCCCCCCAGTGCTCCCAGTGAGGTCCCAGTGCTCCCACTATGACACCCACACTCCCCCCAGTGCTCCCAGTGCGGTCCCAGTGCTCCCAGTATGACTCCCTGACTCCCCCCAGTGCTCCCAATCATGTCCCAGTGCTACCAGTATGACCCCCTGACTCCCCCCAGTGCTCCCAGTGCGGTCCCAGTGCTCCCAGTATGACCCCCTGTCTCCCCCCAGTGCTCCCAGTGCGGTCCCAGTGCTCCCAGTATGACTCCCTGACTCCCCCCAGTGCTCCCAGTGCGGTCCCAGTGCTCCCAGTATGACTCCCTGATTCCCCCTGGTGTTCTCAGTGCTGTCCCAGTGCTCCCAGTATGACCCCGTGACTCCCCCCAGTGCTCCCAGTGAGGTCCCAGTGCTCCCAGTATGACTCCCTGACTCCCCCCAGTGCTCCCAGTGCTGTCCCATTGCTCCCAGTATGACCCCCTGACTCCCCCCAGTACTCCCAGTGCTGTCCCAGTGCTCCCAGTATAAGTTCCGGAGTCTCCCCAGTGCTCCCAGTGCGGTCCCAGTGCTCCCAGTATGACACCCTGACTCCCCCCAGTACTCCCAGTGCTGTCCCAGTGCTCCCAGTATAAGTTCCGGAGTGCCCCCAGTGCTCCCAGTGCGGTCCCAGTGCTCCCAGTATTACCCCCTGACTACCCCTAGTGAGCCCAGTGCGGTCCCAGTGCTCCCAGTATGACTCCCTGATTCCCACTAGAGCTCCCAGTGCGGTCCCAGTGCTCCCAGTATGACCCTCTGTCTCCGACCAGTGCTCCCAGGGCTATCCCAGTGATTCCAGTATGACTCCCTCACTCCCCCCAGAGCTCCCAGTGCGGTCCCAGTGCTCCCAGTATGACACCCTGACTCCCCCAGTGCTCCCAGTGCTGTCTCAGTGCTTCCTCTATGACCCCCTGACTCCCCCAGTACTCCCAGTGCAGTCCCAGTGCTCCCAGTATGACTCCCTGATTCCCCCCAGTGCTCCCAGTTCGGTCCCAGTGCTCCCACTATGACCCCCTGACTCCCCCAGTACTCCCAGTGCAGTCCCAGTGCTCCCAGTATGACTCCCTGATTCCCCCCAGTGCTCCCAGTTCGGTCCCAGTGCTCCCACTATGACCCCCTGACTCCCCCAGTACTCCCAGTGCAGTCCCAGTGCTCCCATTATAAGTACCGGAGGCCCCCCAGTACTCCCAGTGCGGTCCCAGTGCTCCCAGTATGTCTCCCTGCCTCCACCCGAGTGCTCCCAGTGCGGTCCCAGTGCTCCCAGTATGACCCCATGACTCCCCCCAGTGCTCCCAGTGCAGTCCCAGTGCTCTCAGTACGACCCTCTGACTCCCCCCAGTGCTCCCAGTGCAGTCCCAGTGCTCCCATTATGACTCCCTGACTACCCCCAGTGTTTCCAGTACGGTCCCAGTGCTCCCAGTACGACTCCCTGACTCCCCCCAGTGCTCCCAGTGCT
Source organism: Rissa tridactyla (assembly GCF_028500815.1). Classification (NCBI taxonomy): domain Eukaryota; kingdom Metazoa; phylum Chordata; class Aves; order Charadriiformes; family Laridae; genus Rissa; species Rissa tridactyla. Next base: position 993,732 of record NW_026529584.1, read on the forward strand.
GTCCCAGTGCTCCCAGTATGACCCCCTGATGCTCCCAGGTGCTCCCAGTGCGGTCCCAGTGCTGCCAGTACGACTCCCTGACTCCCCCCAGTACTCCCAGTGCTGTCCCAGTGCTCCCAGTATGACCCCCTGACTCCCCCCAGTGCTCCCATTGCGGTCCCAGTGCTCCCAGTATGACACCCTGACTCCCCCAGTGCTCCCAGTGCTGTCCCATTGCTCCCACTATGACCCCCTGACTCCCCCCAGTGCTCCCAGTGAGGTCCCAGTGCTCCCATTATAAGTTCCGGAGTCCCCCTAGTGCTCCCAGTGCGGTCCCAGTGCTCCCAGTATAACTCCCTGACTCCCCCCAGTGCTCCCAGTGCGGTCCCAGTGCTCCCAGTATGACCCCCTGACTCCCCCCAGTGCTCCCAGTGCGGTCCCAGTGCTCCCAGTATGACACCCTGACTCCCCCAGTGCTCCCAGTGCTGTCCCATTGCTCCCACTATGACCCCCTGACTCCCCCCAGTACTTCCAGTGCTGTCCCAGTGCTCCCATTATAAGTTCCGGAGTCCCCCTAGTGCTCCCAGTGCGGTCCCAGTGCTCCCAGTATAACTCCCTGACTCCCCCCAGTGCTCCCAGTGCGGTCCCAGTGCTCCCAGTATGACTCCCTGACTCCCCCCAGTGCTCCCAGTGCGGTCCCAGTGCTCCCAGTATGACTCCCTGATTCCCCCCAGTGCTCCCAGTGCGGTCCCAGTGCTCCCAGTATGACTCCCTGACTCCCCCCAGTGCTCCCAGTGCGGTCCCAGTGCTCCCAGTATGACCCCCTGACTCCCCCCAATTCTCCCACTGCGATCCTATATCTCCCAGTATGACTCCCTGACTCCCCCCAGTGCTCCCAGTGAGGTCCCAGTGCTCCCACTATGACATCCACACTCCCCCCAGTGCTCCCAGTGCGGTCCCAGTGCTCCCAGTATGACTCCATGACTCCCCCCAGTGCTCCCAATCATGTCCCAGTGCTACCAGTATGACCCCCTTACTCCCCACAGTGCTCCCAGTGCGGTCCCAGTGCTCCCAGTATGACCCTCTGACTCCCCACAGTGCTCCCAGTGCGGTCCCAGTGCTCCCAGTATGACCCCCTGAATCCCTGGTAACTCCCTGAGTTCTCAGGGCTCATTGAGAGGCTTTGAACTGGATTTGAGGGGGGGTGGGGACGGTCCTGGGCTTGCTGGGGAGCTGCCAGGGCGCAGTTGCTCAGCGCTCGTGGGCCAGTGTGCCAGTATTTCTGGGAGCCAGAAGGCACAGCACATCTCAAGGGTCACAACTACACACACGACTCCCTCTCTGAAATGCTGAGACACCAGTGCACGCGGCGTGGGGAATGAGCAGGAAGAGCTGGAGATCTGTGCGCGGTCGCAGGGCCACGATCTCATTGCAGTCACTGAGACGTGGTGGGACAGCTCGCGTGACTGGAATGCTGTCATGGGTGGCTACGTCCTTTCCCGGAAAGACAGGCCAGCGAGGCGTGGTGGTGGAGTTGCACTCCATGGGAGAGAGCATTTGGAATGCATCGGGCTCTCACTAGGGGCGGATGACGAGAGGGTCGAGAGCTTATGGGTGAGGATTAAGGGGCAGGCCAACATGAGGGACACTGTTGTGGGTGTTTATCACAGGCCACCTGATCAGGATGGGGAAGCTGATGAGGTTTTCTACAGACAGCTGAAGGTAGCCTCGCAATCGCAGGCCTTGTTTCTCATGGGGGACTTCGATCACCCCGATATCTGCTGGGCAGACCACGCAGCCAGGCACGCACAGTCCAGGAGGCTCCTCCAGTGCATTGATGACAACTTCTTGACACAGGTGGTGCAGGAGCCAACAAGGAGAGGAGCACTCCTGGACCTGGTACTGACAAACACAGAGGGACTGGTGGGGGACATTAAGGTTGGGGGCACCCTAGGTTGTAGTGATCATGAAATGATGGAGTTCAGGATCATGGGTACCCAAACTGCTTGGAGAGATCCCGTGGGCTGGGGCTCTGGAAGGCAAAGGGGCTCAAGAGAGCTGGTTGGTATTCAAAGACCACTTCCTCCAAGCTCAGGATTGGTGCATCCCGAAGAGCAAGAAATCTGCCAAGGGACACAGGAGACCTGCATGGTTGAGCAGGGAGCTTCTGAAAAAACTGATGCGGAGAAGGCGGAGTTACTGAATGCCTTCTTTGCTTCCGTCTTTACTGCTCGGCCCAGCCCTCAGGAGTCCCAGGCATTGGTGGAAGTAACAGGGAAAGAAAAAGTTTTCCCTTGGGTTGAGGAGGATTGAGTGAGGGATCAATTAGATCAATCAGATATTCACAAGTCCATGGGCCCCGATGGGATGCACCCGAGAGTGCTGAGGGGGCTGGTGGATGTCATAGCTGGGCCGCTCTCCATAATCTTTGAAATGTCCTGGAGAACAGGCGAGGTGCCTGAGGACTGGAGGAAAGCCAACGATCCTCCAGTCTACAAAAAAGGCAAGCAGGAGGAGCCGTGGAACTACAGGCCGGTCAGCCTCACCTCCATCCCTGGAAAGATGATGGAACAGCTCGTTGTGGGCGTTATCTCAAGGCATGTGGAGGAAAAGAATGCTATGGGCAGTAGTCAACACGGATTCACCAAGGGGAAATCCTGTGTGACTAACCCGATAGCCTTCTATGATGGCGTGACTGGATGGATAGATGAGGGGAGGGCAGTGGATGGTGTCTACCTTGACTTCAGCGAGGCTTTCGACACCGTCTCCCACAGCATCCTCAGAGGGAAGCTTAGGAAGAGCGGGCTTGACGGATGGACAGTCAGGTGGATTGAAAACTGGTTGAAAGACAGAGCTCGGAGGGTTGTGATTAGGGGCACAGAGTCTAGTTGGAGGTCAGTGAGGAGTGGTGCTCCCCAGGGATCAGTGCTGGCTCCAGTCCTCTTCAATATCTTCATCAGCGACCTGGATGAAGGGACAAAGTGCACCCTCAGCAAGTTTGCTGATGACACAAAGCTGGGGGGGGTGGCTGACACACCAGAAGGCTGTGCCACCATCCAGAGAGACCTGGACAGGCTGGAGAGTTGGGCAGAGAGGAGCCTCATGAAATTCAACCAGGGCAAGTGTCGGGTGCTGCACCTGGGGAGGACTAACCCCGTGCACCAGGACAGGTTGGGGGCTGACCTGCTGGAGAGCAGCTCTGTGGAAAGAGACCTGGGAGTCCTGGTGGACAACAGGATGACCATGAGCCAGCAATGGGACCTTGTGGCCAAGAAGGCCAATGGCATCCTGGGGTGCATCAAGAAGAGTGTGGCCAGCAGGTGGAGGGAGGTCATCCTCCCCCTCTACTCTGCCTTGGTGAGGCCGCACCTGGAGCACTGTGTCCAGTTCTGGGCTTCCCAGATCAAGAAGGACAGGGAACTGCTGGAGAGGGTGCAGCAGAGAGCTACCAAGGTTAGTTTGCAGCAACAGAAAAGGCTGCTCCGCAACACCTCCTCCCTGGGCCTCCACCTTGGCTGTGCCCCGTATTAGCTCCAGGGTGGAGATGGTCTTGAGTGGTCAAACTCCAATGGCTCATGCTCTGTGCTCAGGTTCACCTCCAAAGGGGGTGCAGAGAGAAAGCTCAGGTTGGAGGTTCATGGGAAGGTTAGAAGGCCTGTGTCCTGTCACTGCACTGCAGATGTCTATGTTGGTACAGTTTAACGTGACATGAACAACAGATGAGTGTGTCTGACCAAGGCAGCCTTGCCTCTATCGCCAATAGCACAAATGACCCTTCCAGAAGAGAGCACCTCCTGCCCTCCTGTGAGGCTCATGCAGCCCTTGATTTCTTACTCTGCAGCTCTACGCATGGGTTGAGCCCTACCGTTCAGCCAGTTCTTCACCCACCGCACCCTCCACCTGCTCATCTCCAAGTTGGGCAACTTGTCCGGAAGGATACTTTGAGGGACACTATCAAAACCTTTACTAAAATCCAGCAAAACTACATCCACCACCTTCCCTTCATCCACTAGGCAGGTGACCTTATTGTGGTTCGTGGTGAATGGCCTGTTCCCCTTAATGTTAACTCCCTCTCCCAGGTGGGCGTTAGGGCTCTAGATGGCCCCCAGTTCAGGCTCGGCTGTTCACTCTCCAGGAAGGGCACTCTGTGGAGACTGCAGCAATACTGAGAGGGTTTCCCAGCAAAGTCCAAGATAACAAGAGGAGGAGAAAGCCCAAGCTCTGACTCCATGAAGAGAAACTGGAGGTGCTGGAGATAATCTGGCCAAAGATTCCCCATGACAGCGGAATCCCTTCCCACCACTACCACTGGAGGGATCTCCAGGGAGATTTCCAGCATTGCTAGAGGGCCAAAATACCCAAAGAAAGTCCTTTTGTGTCCCTGCCCTGCCCTCCTGCCTGGCCTGCCTGGTGACCAAGGCTGTAGCCAAGCTTATCCCAGTGCTTGACCCAGCCATGAGACTTCTCTTGCCTATCACCAGCAGAGACAGATGACAGAATGGAAGGGGTTGGAAGGGTCCTTCCGAGATCATCTAATCCAACCCCGTGCCAAACCACAATCAGCAGCCAAGCCATTTTCCCAGTTCTGGCCTGTGAGGTTCTCAGACAGAATTGACTTCAGGCACCTTCACAGACACCTGCCTCTTACTCACCTGTGAGGTTCTGAGGCACAGCTGACATAAGAGTAGCTTCCCCACCATCACCCACCTTGTCACCCACAAGCTGATCTGATACACGTCATCTCACATTTCGTCTTCCAATGTCAGGCGACTGCTCCAGGACCTCACAGGCTCTGCATTCACTCTGCCTCTGGGGGAAAAACAGCTTAGAGAGAGGTTTGGAGGGCAAGGGAAGGTTAGGGGTTCCGAGGGAGGCCGCTAGGGCTTTTGTTTAGGGGTTTCTGTTACCAGTTTTCTTCCATGTGAACCAAAAACTCTGGTCAGAGTTTCTGCTTCATGATCAGGGTGGGGCTGGGGGTCATGGTGAGGCTCAAAATGAAGGTTTGGGATTCTTCTTAGGGCTTCTTGTAATTGATCTGAGTCCTGCTCAGCTTTGTGGGTTAAGGGGTTGGGTTAGGGTTAGAGGCTTAGGCTTAGGCCAGAGTTAAGGCATTTCAAGAGCAGGAACCTCACCAAGTGCTGTCCCTCCCACACACTTCTCCCTTCACCTATCCCATGCTCCCTTCTCTCTTTGATGAAACTCTCAGGCATGTCGAGCACTTCACAACGCTGCTCCTCACACGCAGCTTCCTCCAGCAATAATGGCATCACGATCTACTCGCCAGCAATGGCACCTTTGCCTTCATCTTCCTCTTGCCTGCCCCTAACATCTCATCATCTCCCTGGCCTTTCCCTCCAGAACTTCACAATCCCTGCCCTCCTTCTGCATACTGGGAAACATGAGTAACACTTAGGGGAGGGGCTGGAGATGGAAGTGTGTTGAGGGACAGGATTAGGGAGCTGGCTTTGGGTTTAGGCGTGAGGCATCTGATGAGGGTTTCAGCTTTGGCATTCGTGTTCAGGGAAAGGCCACAGATGAGCGCTGCAGGTGAGGGATTAGGGTTGGGGTCCAGGCAAAGTCTCAGTGTGAGCTGGGCAGTGCTGGGTCAGAGGGGAAGGGTGTGTAGCCACTTTGCGTGTTTCTGCCCTCGTGATGACCAGGGGGAAACCTCAGCTGCTGATGACCAAAGGCATCATCATTCTAATGAGCTTCCAAAAATCAAATCACACACACGCACACAAACACAAGGCTTACAAGAGAGCTTTTTAAATTGAATTGCACCCACACAAACAGATACAGAGGTTAACCTATATAATGAAGATGTTTCTCTTTTTGCAAAAAGTAGTACATTCCTGGTACCAAACAATCCTGGTCACCTCGAGAAATCCAATAGTAGTGAATGACTCACTCTTTTCCTTCGTCTGTATTTGTCAGCAGATGATCTCTGAAATCCTTGTGAAATCTACTCTGAAATCCAATCTTCAAAAGCCTCGTGAAATCTACTTTTGAAATCCTCGCAAAACCTACACTTTGATATCCTTGGAAAATCCACACTTTGATATCTTCATATCCTCTTATCCTCATGCATGCTTTGATAGCCTGATATCCTCGATACCTTGGGGCACCTACAACTTCTCTGGAAAACTTGTTCCATCATCTCACAAGCCTTTTCATAAAAAAATTCTTCCTTAGGCCTATTCTAAATCAACTCTTTTTCAGTTTAGAACTGTTGTCTCCTGTTCTGTCACTACAGGCCTTGGTAAACAGTCCCTGTCTTACACATAACTCCCCTTTAAACTGTATAAACTGTCGTACGTGTCAGGCGACCCTTGCCATGTTTGAATCTTTCAATAAGTCGCTGTGGTGGTTATAGCAAATTTTGTTAAATCATTTTGATAATTGCCAGATGATCAATATTGTTAACATCATGCAACATAACCCCGTGTTATTAAATCTGAAATTGGTGCCACCTCAAAGTTGGGCAGGATCCCAAATCAACATTCACAACGAGACTGGACATGAGGAGAAAGAAATGTCCCATGAAGAACAGTGCCGTGACTCCTGAGGTCACCCAGAGGGAGCCTGGATCAGCGCAACGCTGGGTGTTCCAAGTGTGATAAATAATTTAATCGCAAACAGGATTCCAATTAGAATTTATAATTTATTAAAGGAACAAAGGCAAGTAAACAGCGCTGGGTGTGCCGGGGGTCTCTGCCCAACCAAGACACACACCTTACAGACCCCATTTTTGGTTTATATCTCCTATTCTAATACATATTCATAACTGCCTCTAAAGTGGTTGGCCCTTGCCAAAAATGGGTGTATCCCCCCCCTTACAGGTCACTATGCAGATAACAACGGGACCGGTTTAAGTTGGTATTCTAGAATGTTCGCCAGGTGGCTCCTGCAAAACACAGACACGACAGACACACCGTCTCGTCTGCGATAGACACACCGTCTCGTCTGCGGCCATACAGACAAAACAATCAAAGGTCACACTTCACCCTGTGGCCCTAACGCTGTTCCACACTGACACGAATCAGTTCAGCACACTTCACACAAGGAACAGGCAGGGAGGAAGAAGAGCTGTCAGGAAAGGCGAGGAGATGCCCCAGTGGGAGCAAGGGGAGGAAAGAGGTTGGGTGTCCACAGCCTGCAGGTCTTTGTCCCCTTGGCTGTGGCTGTTGTCTTTGCTACCAAGGCCTGAAAGGAGACACCTTAATCTCATGGAACCGGGGCCTCACTGCTTCCTCGCACCCCCCAGGGAGGCCGGGAGGTGTGGTGCCGTTGTCCTTCACTCGGCATTGCCTACCCTACACCTCACTGCCCCGGGAGGAGCCCTGAGCCAGTGTGAGGGACAGGATCCCCCTTCCCAGGGCTGGCCGCTTGGCGGGATAAAATACATCACGGCTTTACTCAGCATCAGCTCCACCTGCACAGTGCCTTGACCTCCCTGTAATCACAGCCTCCAGTTGCCTGCTCGAACAAATCCATGGGGAGGCTTGGTCTGTCATGGCCCTCAGTGGGGACAATTAATGCTCCAAGACACTTTGGCGTTTGCTTCGGACTTGAATTCCTGCACAGGTTGTTCAAGCTCCTCTCAGTATCTGGCATTCCTGGGCTCAGCAGCAAATGCCCCATGGGGCTCGTTAAAGTGCAGAAAGCCCTAAGGAGCCACAGCTCTGCCATGATTTTCTTCAGGGCTTCTAGCCTGGTACAGCTCAGTGGAGAGGTCTCAGGAGTCTACTTAAAGTGGAAGGTTTCAAGAAGCACTTAATAAAGAGGTAATTTTTCATTTGGAAAGGGCTTTTCATTAGTCTTTTTCTTTTTCCAGAGGAAATGCTTGCAGCTTTCTCCAACTGATACTGAACCAGAGGGTCTCCTAAGGAGGACCGGAGAGGTAGCAACTGCCATCTCCTCGAGTTCCCCCACTGTATGGACAACTTGCCGCCCCGCCTCCTCCTCCCCACCGTTTCTCTTGGGGCTGCCTGGGACTTGCATTCTTTTCCTACATCAGACTTGTGCGCTGAGTCTGCAGCTGAATGTTCACAGCTCCTTTGCACCAATTCCTGCCCGATTCCCCCGCAGACTTGGCTGTAAATAGACAAGGGATTCTTATTCAATTTGAACAGCCAGAAGGACAAAATGATACCAATTAATTAAAGAAACCCAATGCATTCCTCCACTATATGCCAAGTCCAAGCCTCCAATAAGCTCCACCTTCCTCAATCCATCAACATAAAAGAAATATGTTGGAGAGATTGATAGGAAATTCTAAATATACGCACAGTTAGTGAGTTGGCTAAAGAGACAGTGTGGCAGATTAAGTAAACTGTGCCTTATTCTTGGCCAAATTTCCATCCCAGAGCCTTGTCACCAACTCATGTCTCTAGTGATGTCCCTGCCCATGTTACATTATGTGCTTGTTAAACAAAACTTTTCTTCTCCAGCAAACTCTAGCAAAACTCTTCCTTGGAGACAGTCTCTCCTCAAAGTCCCCTTGCAACCATACGGTGAATTGAGATGCAAGAATAAACTCATTACAGTTCCTTCACGTTTACAAGCTCCCAGGGGAAAGTCACGCAGTGTGGAGGGCCCTGGCAGGAATAAAGAGCCTTGGAGGTTCAGCAGGGTCTGCTGAGGGCTGTGGGTGATGAAGCTGCTTCAGGAAATGGAAGCGTGCCTCCCTGGGGGCTGAGTAGAGCAGAGAACCAGAGGCAGTGATTTCAGGGTGACAAAGAAAGGAGGGAGAGACATCCTGTGTGCTGTAGCCCCCTGGATGTGCCCTGCCAAGCCAAGGGGCCCAGTGCTAATCCCCAGCTCATTGCAATGGGGATGCTTTTGGTCATCACCACATGAGCTTTCCCTCTGCTCACCACCAGGGCCCATACACGCTGAGTGCCTTCCACACTCTTGCCCCTCAGACTCGGCACGACGCAGCTCCCCCTAAGCCTTTGCCTGGACCCTAACCCTAATCCCTCACCTGCAGCTCTCATCTGTAGCCCTTCCCTGAACACTAACGCCAAAGCTGAAACCCTCACCACATGCCTCACGCCTAAAGCTGTTAGAGCGGGTCAAGAGATGGATCACCAACAATCATTGGAGGGCCGGAAGACCTCTCCTAGGAAGAAAAGCTGAGAGAGTTGAAGTTGTTGAGCCTGGAAACAAAAAAGCTCCAAGGAGACTTTCTTTCAGCCTTTCAATGCATGAGGGAGGCTTATAAGAGAGAGAGAGAGAGAGAGATTTTACCAGGGCCAGTAATGACAGGACAAGGGGCAATGGCTTTACACTGAAAGAGGGCAGATTTAGACTGGACATAAGGGAAGAAATTTTTCACTAATGAGGGTGGTGAGACACTGGAAAATGTTGCCCAGAAAAGTTGTGGATTCCCCATCGTTGGCGGTGTTCAGGGTCAGGTAGGGCGGGGCTTTCAGCATCCTGATCACAGATGTCCCTAAAAAACAGGGATTGGACTAGATGACCTTTCAAGGTCCCTTCAAACCAAAACCATTCTGGGATACTATGAGGGCAGATGTGGCCACACCAGTGCTGAGTTGAGGGGGACAATAACTCCCCTTCTTTGGATGGCCACAGTCCTACTAGCACCACCCCATATGCAACTGGCCTTAATGGTGCTGAGCCTTTACCAGAGGCTCATATGGCATCCCTCAAAGTGCCCAGGCCCCTCTCCTCAGACTCACTCCTCACCTGGTCCTCTCCTACTTTGCCCTTTCTCCTAGAAAAAATTGAGGAGGTTTCTGTTGGCCACGTCCCCAGGTGTCTCAAGGTCCCTGTGCACTGAAGCTCCAGAACATCAGCATTTAAATTGCATGTGCAGATGGCTCATGCTGAGTCGTGGTTCCTCTAACAAGACACCTTGAGTAGCTGTAGGACAGCAGAGGTAAGAAAAGGGGTTACTAGTGTCATGGATGTCATGAGGAAGGTGGAAAGTGCCACTGTCACCATCTCAGAAACACCAAGGGAATGGCCAACAAGGAAACGGTCAAAAAGAGTTGGCTCTTTGTATGGGAGGAGATGAGGATGATCCAAGAGAAGAACTTGAGAGTGGAAGAAGAGTGGAAAAGGGCATGAAAGCTGAATAGAATCATAGAATTGTCTTGCTTGGGAGGGACCTTTCAGATCACCTAGTCCAACCATCAACCTACCTCTGACAAAAGCCATCACTACACCATATCTCTAAGCACTATGTCTGCCCGTCTTATATTATTGTTCTGTGGCCTTGCCTTGTGACGAATAGCAGATATGGGAACGAGATAGTACTACGGAACAGACAACCTGCCTACTTGCTTACTACGAAACAGATAAGTGGCCTACTCACTACCTGAGCCAACGTTTCATCAAATTTTGATGAAATTTTGTCCTTTGTGCGAACTTTGCTCATTACAACGTACCGAAACACACCTCCATCCCAGAGGCTACCCGCCCCCAAGGTGCAACCACTCCTCCTTGAGTACACCAATCATGAAGTATTTATGACTAAAGTCACTCAAACTCCACTTTGAAGATAAAATAAATACTATAAAAATAGCCCGAGAGACGGGGGATATCGGGGAAGACACCATCGCGAACAAGTCAGGAGAATTCCATCACTAACTTCCGGGACCAGTCGACTGGCTGAGCCTTTCTTCCCCACCATAGGGACGCCTGTGGGTAAGACTTAGATCATACCGAGTGTTTCCTCGGGGAACTTAGAAATCTCTCTAGAGAATCTCTCTCCTACATTTATAGCCAAGCTGTATTGTATATAACTTCATTGTGCCTTTTGTATATTTAACAATATCGTTATTTGCACATGCTTTGCAGACAGTGTATTTATCACCGTCAATCCTATATACCTGTTGTTTAACTAAACTGCGCTGTTTCAGTAGCTGGTCGTTTCGCTTTCTCACTGAACGCGACCAAACACTCAAGAGTGGCCGTGCTAGTTCAGGAGCACGACTAGACTGAAGGTGCAGTCCACTATCAGTGTATCCAAATTGTAACATTTTAATACATATTAAACGCGATTGGATTGATAGTGCTGGATTGGGCATCACTCCGAATTTAAACCCAGCCGCACCTGGTCCCCCACCTCGGTGAGGAGTGTTAGAACGCAAGGGGGTTTATCTTCTGCCAAAACCGCTTTGCCCCTTTTCACGCAACAGGAGGGACCTTTCAGATCACCTAGTCCAGCCATCAACCTAACTCTGACAAAAACCATCACTAAATAATAGCTCTAAGCACTATGTCTGCCCATTTTTTAAATAGCTCCAGAGGTCGTGCGTCAACCATTTTCTGGGCAGCCTGTTCCAATGCTTAATAACCGCTTCAGTGTAAAAAATTTTTCCAAGTATCCTCAGCCTCCATTTCTCCAGGCTAAACAATCCCAGCTCCCTCAGCCACTCCTCATAAAATTTATCCTCGAAATCCCTCACCACCTCCTTTGCCCTTCTCTGGACCTGCTCCAGCACCTCAATGTCTTTTTTTGTGGTGAGGGGCCCAAAACTGGACACAGTACTCCAGGTGGGGCCTCACCAGTGCCGAGTACAGGGGGACAATCACTTCCCTACTCCTGCTCACCACACTGTTCCTGATACAGGCCAGGATGCTGTTGGCCGCCTTGGCCACCTGGGCACACTGCTGGCTCATATTCAGCCGGCAGTCAACCAACACCCCCAGGTCCTTTCCTGCAGGGCAGCTCTCCAGCCACTCCTCCCCAGGCTTGTAACGCTGCATGGGGTTGGTGTGACCCAAGTGCAGGACCCGGTACTTGGCCTTGTTGAACCTCACACCATTGGTCTTGGCCCATCAATCCAGCTTCACCAGATCCCTCTGCAATGTGTTCCTACCCTTAAGCAGATCGACACTCCCACACAACTTGGTGTCATCTGCAAACTTACTGAGGGTGCACTCGATCCCCTCGTTCAGATCATTGATAAAGATCTTAAACTGAACTGGCCCCAATACCGAGCCCTGGGGAACAAGCATCAGGGTGACCATCTGCACACAAACATTAACAGCTGACCAAATGGAGCCTGAGTCCAGGGACAGCTGGAGAAACGCTGGGATTTGGCCAACAGAAACATCTTGAAGTCTTTGAAGGAGAAGTGTCCAGATCTGCATCCCGGGGAAGAATAACCCCAATGCAGCAGGACAGGCTGGGACCTGATGTGCTGAGCAGTGACCCTGCGGAGACGGGGCTGGGCACCCTGAGGGACGCCTCATGAGCCAGTGGTGCACGCTCACTATGAACAAGGCCGGCTGCCTACGGGGCTGCAGGAGGAGGAGCGTGTGCCCCCCAGGCAACTTGAGTCACCTTCCCCTTTGACTCAGCACTGCTGTGGCCCAACGCACACAGCTGTGTCCCAGTGTGCGGCTCCCCATTTTGGAGAAGTGGAGAGGACCTGGAGAGTGTCCAGAGGAGGTCTGCCACGATGGCCTTTAGGGCCCAGTGCACGTGTGCTTGGTGGAGAGGCTGAGGGACCTGGGCTTCTCTGGCCCAGTGGCAGGGAGGCTCTGGGCACTATTGGAATGGCCTGAAACTGGTTGAAAGGTTGTTTCAGAGACAATGGATCTTTTCTTTGGCGGAAAACAGCAGGAGAAAGAAAAAATGCAAGAAAGGGCAGCTTGGGAGGTGGAGACTGGACACCAGGAGAAAGAAATGCCACTGCAAGGGCAGCGCTGTGCTGCAACAGATCACCCAGAGGGAGTCGGGATCAGCCCAAGGTGTTGTGTTTCAGGACCAGCCAAGGACGATGGAGAGAGATGAGTAAAGGCAGTGAGATGCTGAGGGGAGAGCAAGATGGGGAAGCAGGGGGGATGTCTGCAGCCTGCAGGGGAAGAGGAGCAGATGTGGGACACCATAGCACCGCCTGTGGTGGAGATGATCAAGGGAGTTGGCAAGGCTGAAAGCCCCCAACAGTGCTTATGTCTTTCTCCTCTTGGCTGTGGCTGTTGTCTGTGCCACCAAGGCTACCAGAAGACACCTTATCCTTACAGCACTAGGGCCTTAGCGCCTCCTCTTCCCCACCCGGGAGCCGTCATTCTGCCTTTCTGCCCTTGGCATTGCACGTCCTCCCATCACAATGCCCCAGCAAGAGCCCTGAGCTGTGCTTGTGGGGCAGGATCTCCCTTCCCAGGGGCTGGAGGCCAGGGCTTGGCCCTTTGCCTTCCTCTCACACATTCAGCATTAGCCAGCGTCAGAGACACCTCTCCATTGCCTTTGCCTACCTGCCCTCACTGCCTCCAGTTTTCCCTCGAACGAGCCCCCAGGAGCCTTTGGCAGTAATGGCCCTCAGTGAGACCCATTAACACTCCAAGAAACTTTGGAGTTTGCATCTGACGTTGACTTCTGGAGAGGTTTCATCAGCTTCCCCTGTGTCTGAGCTTCATGGGCTCAGCACCAAAACCACCAGAGAGGTCAATAAAATGCCTCGGGCTGGTCCTGCTCAGTACAGAAATGGGGGTTGGCCGGGCGGCAGGAATCCGTGTCTGCTGCTCGGGATGGGCATCGGGGGGTAAGCAATTGTACTGCATCACTCCTGGTTTCCTATATTCTTTTACAATGATTGTTAGTTTCTTTCCCGTTACTGGTCTATCAAACTGTCTGTATCTCAACCCATGAGATTTTTATTCCTTTTTCTCCCTCTTATCCCTATCCCTCTGCAGTGAGTGTGGGGGGACTGAGTGAAGAGCTGCGTGGTCTTTCCCCCCCCGACAAGGCTGAGGAGTGAGCTGGCTCTGCTCATGTCACTGCAGTTTGAGGACAACCAGGAGCTTCCTTGAGGTTTTCCTGCAGGAATATGCTGAGCAGCTCCTCTGCGTTACAAGTGGATTACAGATGAGGTAACTAGTGAATGGCAGAAGCTGTAACCCCTTTCCCCAATCCCCGCTGCTGTGGAGCAGGGATGACTCCTTGGGAGCCCACAAGCAGAGCTCTGCTCCTCACGGCACACTTGGCCAGCAACAATGAGAGCTCCAACAAGGGCAATGCAGAAAGTTCCTGGAAAAAAGGACACAGGCAAATTGTGTTTCCGGGGCTTGGGTTTGGAAGGGCAGGCGATGGGAAGAGATTTGCTCAGAGCTGTCCTGACTTGTGAGTGTGCTTTCCTCCTTTGGCAGTACCTCGGGAACAAAGGGATGCGATGTCCAACGGCAGCTCCATCACCCACTTCCTCCTCCTGGCATTCGCAGACACGCGGGAGCTGCAGCTCTTGCACTTCTGGCTCTTCCTGGGCATCTACCTGGCTGCCCTCCTGGGCAATGGCCTCATCATCACTGCCGTAGCCTGTGACCACCGCCTCCACACCCCCATGTACTTCTTCCTCCTCAACCTCGCCCTCCTCGACCTGGGCTGCATCTCCACCACTCTGCCCAAAGCCATGGCCAACTCCCTCTGGGACACCAGGGCCATCTCCTTCTCGGGATGTGTTGCACAGGTCTTCCTGTTTGTCACCTTGATGACAGCAGAGTTTTATCTTCTCACAGTCATGGCCTATGACCGCTACGTTGCCATCTGCAAACCCCTGCACTATGGGTCCCTCCTGGGCAGCAGAGCTTGTGTCCACATGGCAGCAGCTGCCTGGGGCAGTGGCTTTCTTACTGCTCTGCTGCACACTGCCAATACATTTTCAATATCTCTCTGCCAAGGAAATGCTGTGGACCAGTTCTTCTGTGAAATCCCCCAGATCCTCAAGCTCTCCTGCTCAGACTCAGACTACCTCAGGGAAGTTGGGCTTCTGTCTTTTAGTACCTTTTTTGCCTTTGCGTGTTTTGTTTTCATTGTGGTGTCCTATGTGTTGATCTTCAGGGCTGTGCTGAGGATGCCCTCACAGCAGGGAAGACAGAAAGCCTTTTCCACGTGCCTCCCTCACCTGGCTGTGGTTTCCCTCTTTATCACCACTGGGGTGTTTTCCTACCTGAAGCCCCCCTCTGTCTCCTCTTCATTCCTGAATCTAGTGGTGTCATTTCTGTACTCGGTGGTGCCTCCAGCAGTGAACCCCCTCATCTACAGCATGAGGAACCAGGAGATCAAGGATGCCCTGAGGAAACTGATTTGACATTTTTCAGCAGCCATAGACTGTGTGCCTTCCTCTGCAAAGGATTCACAGCATCTGGTGTGACAAGCATTCACTATTCCTCCCCTCCTCCTTAACTTTTCACATCTCATCTGTGACACAAAGCATTTGTGTAAATGAAGAGTCAGTCTCTCTGTGTGTTTAAATAAAATACATGAACCAGCTAACACTTCTTTTCCTGAGACCCATCAGCAGCAGGGCTGAATAAACGGGAGATGAGAAGACCTTTCTGGCTGCAGCAGCCTGGGGCAGGCTGTCCCAGTGCCACTCTGTCACTGGGGCGGCAGGAGCTGCCTGAGGGTCCCCAGGGCCAGGGCTCTTGTACTGGGCTGGGGAGAGGGGATGGCACAGAGGGGCTGCAGACCCCTCAGAACATCCTGGGGAGGAGGACACAGGGGCCCACTGACTGCCTTTGCCTTGTGCCCAAATGCCCCCCGTCTCTGGGGCTGACCCTCCTCTGCCCCCCAGCAGCTGCGGTGCCCTTCAGGGGGGCTGTGGCTGTGGAGTGAGTGCCCAGAGCTCTGCAGCACCCTGGGGCAGGCTCTGCTGTTGGGCCAGCGCAGACTGGGCTGGGATGGAGAGAGGGCAGGGGAGGTGGCAGAGCTTGGAGGGAGCTGGGCTGGGCTGGAAAGTGCCCAGGAGGGAAAATCGTCGGAGTGCAGCTTGTACCGTGTGACCATGCGGGGGGAGGACTCACACCAGAGTGTTTGTGGTGCAGGGCCAGGGCTTGTGGAATTGGTGTCTGTCTCCAGGGTTTGGTAGTCGTGGGGCTGAAGGCATGGGCCTCTGTGAGAAGAGACCAGGGGCTGCTTCCGTGCCAGACAGAGCTGGTTCTAGACGGCTCCAAAAGAAACCCACCGCTGGCCAAAACTAAGCCCGTCAACGAGGATGGTGGAACCTCTGTGAGAGTGTATTTAAGAAAGGACACAAGTGCTCGAGTAGGAGAGGAGTGAGGGAAAAACAGTGTGAGAAACAGCCCTGAAAACACCAGGGTGAGTGAAGGAGGAGGGAGAGGAGGTGCTCCGGGTGCCAGAGCAGATGGTCTCCTGCAGCCTGTGGAGAATACCACAGTAGAGCAGGTATTTCCCTGCAGCCTAAGGAGAGGAGCACAGCGGAGGAGGTAATCCCTGCACTTGGTGGAGGACCCAACACTGGAGAGGCTGGACATTTCCTGAAAGAATTTCAGCTTGAGGAGAGCCCATGCTGTAGCAGGTTTATCTCGAAAGACTGTAGCCTGTAAGAGGGACCCCATGGGAAAAGTGGTAGAAGGAAGGGGCAGCAGAGAGGAACTGTTATGGGCTGCCCAGGACCCCCATTCCCCATCGCCCTGCACTGCTCAGGGGGAAGGAGGGAGAGGAGCTGGGAAGGAAGCAGCAAAGTTCAGCAAGGGAAAAAATGTGCGGGAGGAGGCTTTCCAGGTGATAAGGTCTTCCATCGGTCCTATGCTTCTTTGACCCTCAGCCTTTGCAGCTGCACATGCCTGGCCTGCCCACTTACCTTCACTCCTGTCCCCTTTGTAGGAGGCCCACACACATCTTGGCACGCCCAGCGTAACGTGGCCTCCACCAAAGCTGGAGCCCACCTGGCCTTGGAGGCAGGGAGGGGCCCGGTCCCCTCTGTCCTGGGCTGGGCACAGCTTTTCCCTGGGAACCTCCCTGAGGAGCACTCCTCCTCTGTGTCAGCCTGGGGCCCGGCAGGGGTGGCCCAGGGACAAGGGCTGCTGGGGCAGGGCTGAAGGAGCTCAGCTGGGAGAGCGTTAGACTGAAGATCTAAAGGTGCCTGGTTCAGCCCTGAGCTTCAGCAGTGATTTTTCTCCCTCTGCTTTTTGCAGAGACCATCTGCCGCCTTCCAGCCTGCCCCAGCCCTGCTTGCTCCTTCACCTCTTGCCAGAGCACTGTCCCTGCCCTGGACCTGCACATCTGCGGCTTAGAAGGAGCCTTCCTCCAGCCCCACAAGTCCCCAGCCTCCCCCTGGGCAGGACTCTCCACTCAGGGCTGCTTTGGGGTGGTCTCCAGCTGTGCCCCCTTCCCTGCTCCACAGGATCGGGATGTGTCCTCTGCGGGGTCTCTGCACGACCCAATTCCTCTCCTCTTTGTCATGCTCAAGGGTGCAGAGTCTGTTCCCCTCCTCAGGCGCCTCCTGCACCTTGTCTTGAGTTCCCAGAGCAGAGGCCACTGGACCCATAGTCCCAGGGAGAGGCACTCCCTGGAGCTGCGGCCTGAATGGCAGCATCCTTCCCCCGGGGGGGTGTTGCAGTGAGACCTCTGATGTGCCCAGGACAGCTGACAAAGCCACGCTGAGGATCACCCACCGGAGTGCATGGCCATCGGTATTGTTTAGTCACACGCTGTCCTGAGCATAATTTCTTGGCCCCCTTTGCCCCCCTGCTCCAATGACTGGTAACACACCAATATGCTCCTCTCTGGGCATCAGCCCCATGGAGATGGACACCTGCCCTTCACCCCACCTCCAGGGATGCTGCGGGGCAGAGGGGTGCAGGAGGAGGCCCGCTACATTGATGAAAGCGTGTGAGCTTTCTGCCCCCATGTTGCCTCATCGCACACCCTGGGGTGCCATCAGAGCCTGGGGGCACCTCACCCCAGGGAGGGCATGTCCCTCACCCTGTTGTACTTCTCCTCCTGTGCCGCTGCGCACAGATGTGGCACACAGGGGGGTTGCCCTTGCCCTGGGGGGCAGAGGAGGCTCAGGAGTGTTCTCCTCTCCATTGGCCCTGGAGGGGGCCAGAGCGTGGGAGCAGCACCTGCAGCCAGAGCCTCCTTCTGCCCCATCGCTCTTCAGAGACGCTGGAGGGGCAGTGCTCTGCAGTGCAGCCCTGTGCCAGGATCAGGCCCCAGGGGAGAGGCAGTCCGCACTTCCCCCATCTCAGGATGGATCAAGTGCTGTTTGCTGCAGAGGGTCCCTGGGCACCCAGGGGACAACGGGGCTGTGCCTGTCACAGACCCCTCATGGGAGGAGAGTGTCTCCTGCTGGGAAGGCTCTAGAGGGTGTACCTCAGTGGCAGAGCGCCCACTTTGCATGTGGGAGATCCTGGCTTCCATCCCCAGCATCTCCAAGGGGCTTCTTCCCTGAATGCCCAGCCTCAGGGAATCATAGAATCATAGAATAAGAGAATCTTCATGGTTGGAAAGGACCTTTGAGATTATCGAGTCCAAACACACACACACACACACAAAAAACAAAAAAAACCACAAAAAACCCCAACAACCTGAAATCTCTGTCATTCAGAGAATGCTCTGAAGTGCCAAATCTAGACGTTCCTTAAATACCTCTAGGGATGGTGACTCAACCCCCTCCCTGGGCAGGCTGTTCCAGTGCCTGACCACTCTTTCAGTAAAGTCATTCTTCCTAATATCTAACCTAAACGTCCCCTGCCGCAACTTCCAACCATTTCCTCTGGTCCTGTCATTATTCCCCTGGGAGAAGAGGCCAACACCCATCTCTCTCCAGCCTCCTTTCAGGGAGTTGTAGAGGGCAATGAGGTTTCCCCTCAGCCTCCTCTTCTCCAAGCTAAACATGCCCAGCTCCCTCAGCCTCTCCTCATATGCCCTGGTCTCCAGACCCCTCACCAGCCTGGTAGCTCTCCTCTGGACATGCTCCAGCACCTCAATGTCCCTCCAGAACTGAACACAGCACTCGAGGTGAGGCCTCACCAGTGCCCAGTACAGAGGCACCATCACTTCCCTGCTCCTGCTGGCCACGCCATTCCTGATACAAGCCAGAATGCTGTTGGCCTTCTTGGCCACCTGGGCACACTGCTGGCTCATGTGAAGCTGGCCGTCCACCAGCACCCCAGGTCCTTTTCTGATGGGCAGCTTTCCAGCCACTCTGCCCCAAGCCTGTAGCGTTGCTTGGGGTTGTTGTGACCGAAATGCAGGACCCGGCACTTGGCCTTATTAAACCTCACACAGTTGGCCTTGGCCCGTCAATCCAGCCTGTCCAGGTCCCTCTGGAGAGCTTTCCTACCCTCAAGCAGATCAACTCTCCCACGTAGTTTGGTGTCATCTGCAAACTTACTGAGGGTGCACTCAATCCCCTCATCCACATCATTGATAAAGATATTAAACAAAACTGCCCCCAAAACTGAGCCCCGAGGGACACCACTGGTGACCGGCCGCCAAGAGGATTTCACCCCATTAATCACAACTCTCTGGGCACGGCCATCCAGACAGGTTCTTACCCAATGAAGAGTACACTTGTCTATGCCATGATTCACCAGCTTCTCCAGGAGAATGCTGTGGGGGACGGTGTCAAAGGCCTTGCCAAACTCCAGATAGACAACGTCCACAGCCTTCCCCGCATCCAGAAGGAGGGTCACATGGTCATAGAAAGAGATCAGGTTTGTTAAGCAGGACCTCCTCTTCCTAAACCCCTGCTGGCTGGCCCTGATCCCTTGGCTGCCCTGCGCTTGCCGTGAGAGCTCACGCAAGGTGATCCTCTCCATGATCTTTCCTGGTACCGAGGTCAGGCTGACAGGCCTGTAGTTCCCCAGATCCTCCTTCTGACCCTTCTTGTAGATGGGCGTCACATTAGCCACCCTCCAGTCATCTGGTACCTCCCCTGTTGACCAAGATTGTTGATAAATGATGGAAAGGCTGGAGCTGGAGCCTCTGGTCCTCTGCAGGCACTGTGGGCCTGCCCTGCCCAGCCAGGGTCTGGCTGTGGGGTGAGGAGGGCTGTGTGCGCTGCCTCTTTGGAGCTGTGCTGGACCTGAGCTCAGCTCACTGCCCTGCACCACACACCCACCTGAGACATGCCCCTTCCCCACCGCCATGTCTTTGGGCTCTGGTTTCCTCCAGCCACCCTCGGGGAGACACTAAAGCACCTGGGCAGGCAAGCACAGCTCTGGCTCAAAGGCTTTTAATAAGAACCAATATGGGGGCCTGTGTGTAAAAACAGGGGACTCAAAATCGAGGAAACCCCTGGCAGATTCTGCTGCCCGTGGGAAAAGGGAGAGGGTTCCCTGGTGCTCACGGCTCTCCCAGCTGCACAGACCTCTCCTCCCTCCTGGCTGCCCCCAGCTGCACTGCTCTCCTGGCCCGGGGCTCAGGGACTGTTGTGCACTGAGCTCCGGTGTCGCAGCCTCTGTGTCCTCAGGGGGATGTGCCACAGACACCTCTTCGGCATCGTCATAGCCCGTGCTCTCTGGGGACAGGGACCAGCCATCCCCCTCAGCTCCGGGGACCACAGCAAGGAAGGCCATTGCATGTTCACCCCATGGGGTGCCTCTCCTGGGCTGTACATCACCTTCCTCCCTTCTCCTCACCAGTCCTGAGACGTTCAGCTCCCTCTCCCACCCATGGTGCCCCCAAAGAAAAACTCCTGGGGCAGGTTCCCCCACCCCAGCACATTGGGCTCTCAGTGTGGCATCGAATCATCCATCACCAGGGATGCCACCCCAGGAACCAGCAGCACTTTCTTTCCCTCTCACCTCCAGGGGTATCCGTGGGTCCAGATCCTTCCTCTGCCACCCTGGGCATTTCCCAGTCTTCCTGCCAAGGGGAAGGATCCTCCCCAGGGTCAGAAACCTCCCTGGCATCATCATAGCCATCAGCTGAGTCACCTCCAGGCAGGACAGGGACGTCTGAAAGGAGAGGAGAGATGGTGACAGTGAGAAGATGCGTTCTGCAGAGCAGAGGATGGGAGGATGCGCAGGGGATGAGGCTCCGACATTGGTGTTTGCAGCCCCACAGGAGATACCACATGTCCTCCGAGCTCTGACGGTGACGCTCAGTGACACTGCTGTCCATCACATGTCTGCAGGGAGGAGACATCCACCCCTTCCTGCCCCCCATTACCTGGTGCTGGCCATGGACCATCCTCCTCCTCGCTGTCCCCGGGGTAGGGCTGCAGCTTGCTCAGGGACCCCTCTGAATAGGAGCCTGGAGAGAGGCCCACTGGGTGTCAGGGGAGTGCGCTCTGCTGACCCAGCTTGTGCTCAGTGCTGCTGGGGACGTGGGACCCACAGAGCCACGGCTGCACGGGGACGAGGGCTCAGGACTCACCCTGCTGCCCTGGGACAAAGCCCATCTCCAAGGGCCTGCCAGAGCTGCCCTGGGACAGCCCCTTCCCTCACCCCTCAGGTGTCCCCCAGGGTGCAGGGGCAGGCAGAGAGGGGCTGTCCCCAAATGGGACGCGCAGAGCAGGTGGGGAGAAAGCTTCTCTCCTGGGCCCAGGACATGGGTGCTCCCCACACAGATCCAACAGCCCCACAACCGCACGAACCATGGGTTAGGGGGCTGCAGGGGTCAACCCTGCGTGGCAGTCAGGGGAAAGAGCACTGTAGATGTGTCCTCAACGAGGGACGCACACCAACCTGAGCCGCTGAACCTTGCCTGCTTCTGCCATGCTGGGCTGGAACCGATC
Organism: Rissa tridactyla; assembly: GCF_028500815.1. Taxonomy (NCBI): domain Eukaryota; kingdom Metazoa; phylum Chordata; class Aves; order Charadriiformes; family Laridae; genus Rissa; species Rissa tridactyla. The sequence goes on from NW_026529584.1 coordinate 1,015,172, forward strand.
TCCTCGTACACGGCCTCAGGGAAGGGCTCCTGAGCTCTCTCAGAGCCTGTGGACAGAGGCAGGGCTGGCCCAGGGATGGTCAGAGAGGGGATGGGATCCCGCAGAGAGCACACACTCTTGTCCCCCCAGCTCTGCCTCTCCCACTCACTGACAGCCCACGGCACCCCTGGCCTTGCCAGCAGGCATCTTCCCCTGGGAAGGGACCCACCTCTGCGCCCAGCCCTGGCGCTTCGCACTTGCCCGGCCAGGAGGGCCAGGAGCAGGCAGAGAAGGGCTCCCAGGATGATGCACATGATGACGGGCAATGAGACTCTCCCGCTGCCGGTCAGACGGCCCCACGTGGGATCTGCATGGCAGGAACACAGAAAGGGCAGCACCAGGCCTGGGAGAGGTGCGGGGCCGGCACACCCCAGTCCTGACCCCCATTACATACCGGGTTTCAGGGGATGAGGGATGGGGAAGCTCCCACCTGGCTGGGTGAATGACAGCCCTCCCCAGCCTCCCGCCCCACCGCTACCCCGCTGCCTCCTCCTGGGAGTTTCACAGCCCAGCAAGGAGCCCCTTCCCCCCGGCTGTGGGTCACAGCCTGGCCCCAAGAAGACCCAGCGCTGGTGGGGAGGACGGGTTACCTGCTGGAGGGGTTGGTGCTGCCGTCCTGGGTGCATCTGCAGAGGAGGAGAAGGAGAGCTGGGCTGAGAGGGTGGGGGTGCAGGTACCAGGGAGCCTCCTCTCTGACACACCGTGTGTGTGTGTGTGTGCGCGCACGTGTGCATGTGCAGACATCCCTGCCACATCCCACCCAAATCGCCCCTCCTGCACGACTGGTGAGCATGGCCAGGAAGGAGCGCAGGGCCCAGAGCAGGGACAGAGCCGGCAGCCCGGGAGATGCCCCTGGGGGCTGCAGGGCCCTGCGGGCAGAAGCTGGAGGACACCCAGCCCCACAGAAGCTGCTGCCCACTCGGCAAAAGGCTCTCCTGCTCTGCAGGGATGGCCTTGCTCTCAGGAGCTCTGGAGCCATGATGGCAGCCAATGGGGAAAAGGGCTCCCTGTGAGGTGTCCCAGCCCTGCCGCTCACCTGAGCAGTTCACGGCCGCGTCCTCCTTATGGCGGCAGGCACCGCTGTCCCCAGGCCGGGCCCAGCAGTCCTGCAGAGATGGCTCTGTCCCCCAGCACTCCACCTGCTCCAGCCAGATGGGGCCGCTCCCCTCCCCAAATGCAGCCTCGGCCAGGGCAGACACCACAGGGCCACTGCATGCCACCTCGGCATCCCGCATGTCCCAAGAGTCATCACACACCGTCCCCCAGGAGCCGCGGTGCCACACCTCCACTCAGCCGGAGCACCCCTTCTCCCCTCCCACGGCACGAATCTTCTCCCTGTCTGGAGAAGGCAGAGAGCTCCCAGGGCCGCGGGACAGCAGGCAGAGCCCTGCCAGGCGAGAGGGGCATGCAGAGGAGCAGCTACCTGTGCAGCTCGGGGTGCTGGGGCACGCAGCCATTGGGGCCGGGGGCGTTTCTGGCTGACTCCCTGCAGAGGGAAACGCTGTGGTGAAGGGGCTGCTGCAGGGGGGCGTGCAGCAGAGAGCGGGGCTCAGCTCAGCTCGTGCCACCCACCCATGGCAGCAGCTGAACCCCGGTCCTTCGGGGGACACACACTCGGCAACGTGGGGGACCCTGACTGCTCAGCCCCAAAGGGACCCTGGGTCACAGAGCAGCAGGAGGGTGTCCATGGAAGGGACACTCCTCGGAGCCCTGGCTGTTCCCTTCTGGGACCTTGCCTCGAGAAACCTCTGCCTCAACCAGGCGAAGCTGGGAGCCCGGCTGGCACCCGCTGGTGAATGTGTGGGGCTCCAGGAGAGGAAGTCCCATTTTTGGTACCAGCAGCAGCAGCGTCTGCCTTGGAAACGAAAGGCCCCCGCAGGCCCAGGAATTTGTCCATGCCCAGCCAGGAGCAGGAACGCAGGGGATGCTGGTGCCCGGCTAGCTCAGAATTACCCTTGCAGGTGATGTGGGTCTCCTCTCGCAGGTCGTCGCATGACTGCGGGTGCCAGGGAGCGGAGGGACACTGCCAGAAGGAGCTGTTTCTCTCCCCACACTCCACACGATCCAGCCAGGCCGTGCCAGACAGCCTGCCGTAGGGCCGTTGTGTTTCCAGGGACCCTCTGTCCCCGCAGCCCAGCTCCTTGCATGCCAGCGACACAGTTTCAGGAGTCACGGAGTTGGAGCAAATGCTCCCCCACGTCCCATTGTAGAAAACCTGCAGGCGCCTGGAGCAGTTGGTGCCGTTCTCCAGCCTCAGGGCCATGAACTCTGGGAGGAAAGGCAGCGAGGGGGAACAGGCTGGGCTGGGGCTGGGGGAGCAGGGACACCCCTGCACCCGCCAGGCCCTCAGACAGGCAAAGGCACGTCCAGCAAGTCCCCCAGTCCCCCTTGCACCCACGGACAGAGAAATGTCCCTGATGGACAGACACCCCTGCCCTCCCTGCTGCCCGTCAGGGACAGCAGAGCTCCCCAGGGACCCCCGGTGGGACTGAGGGCACCTGTGCATGGGTGTCCCCACGGTGGCTTTTGTCAGGGGCTCAGAGCTGGCCAGGAACAGCCTCGGCCGTTGCCGGCTCTCCCCTCGTCCCGGCCTGCCTGGGCACTGGGCTCCCACCACAGCTCCCGGCACACACCTGAGCAGACGACTCCTGCGTCCTCTTTGTGCCCGCAGTCGTGCTGCCCCCAGGACCCTGCCGGGCAGTCCCAGAGAGCAGCTTCGGCCCCGGAGCAGTTCACGCTCTCCAGCCAGATCTGAGCGGAGCCTTCCCCGAACCGAGCGGAGCCAACCGCCTCCAGCGCCCCTCCGCAGCCCAGCTGGCGGCAAACGACGGCAGCATCAGACAGGTCCCAGCCGTCATCGCAGACGCTCCCCCAGCTGCCCTGGTAGTAGATCTCCACTCTCCCCGCGCAGCGCCCAGGCCCGTTCACCAGCCGCACCTGACGGCTCCCTGTAGCAGGAGGAAACCCCAGCTGCCGTCAAGGGCTGGCTGCCCACCCAGCCCAGAGCCTGGGGGGGCCGTGCAGCGCCACTCACCCCAGCAAACGACCCCCACGTCCTCGGCAATCCCTGCTTCCAGCGCACTCTCAGGCAGGGAGGTGTTGCAGAGGGTCAGGTTGGCCTCGTGCCCTGCACACCGCACCCCGCGCAGCCCCACGGGACCCGTCCCTCTCTGAGCCTTCGGGGGGTTGTAAGCTGCCTCTGCCTCTCCACACTGCAGCTGCCGGCACACCACGCTGGCCTCCTGCACCTCCCACTGCTCATCCAGGACTCTGCCCCACGTCCCATGCTGGAAGATCTCCACTCGCCCGTTGCACGAGCTTCCTCCACCCACCAGCCGCAGGGATGCGAAGCGAGCTGGGCCTGGGGAGAGCAGCCATGCCCCAGCCCTTGGCGGCATCGGGGAGCCCGGCAGCCTGCAGTACATCTCCAGGCTCTGGCACCCTTGCAGGAAGGCCTTGGAGCTCGCCTGCCTGCCGCCAGCCCTCTGTGGGGACCTTCTGAGCCAGAGCCTTGCACTGCCACAGGGTCCCCTGCTTTGGGAGCATTTAAGAGGAAAACAGAGTAACCGAGTGTTTTCCTGCACTCACCTGAGCATATGACAGCAGCGTCGTTCTCATGGGAGCACGGCAAGGCCCCCAGGGCAGTCACTGGGCACTCTCCCAGGTGGGCTTCAGTCCCGTCACAGTGGAAGGAGTCTCTCCAGACAGGGCCGGTTCCTCTCCCAAAATGCCCTCCTTTAGGAATGGACTCAGCAAACCCGCAGTTGAGGTGACGGCAGAGAATGTGGGCGTCCAAGAGGTCCCAGCGGGAGGCACAGAGGGTGCCCCAGGTCCCCTGCACATGGACCTCCACCCTCCCCTCACATGCCGTGCTGCCGTTCACCAGTCTGAACCCTGTGAACTCTGGACAGAGAAGGATGAGACAGGGCAGACTTGTGCTTTTCTCCCTTGGGTGGTGGAGTAGAGGGCAAATGGACATCCTGCCTTTCTCCTCCTTCTGCACCATTTTAGGGCTGCAGGCAAACATTCAAGGTCAGGTCTATCGGGGCTCTGAGCAACCTGATCTAGTTGAAGAGGTCCCTGCTGGTTGCAGGCAAGTTGGACTAGATGACATTGAAAGGTCCCTTCCAACCCAGACCATCCTATGGTTCTGTGATCACCCCTTCTGTCCTCACACCCAGCACAGCACAGTCCCGTCCCTGCTCCCCCATCATCGGCACACCCCCGGTGGTAACACCCTGCCCTGAGTCCTTACGTGTGCAGGTGACACCGGCAGCATTCGTGTGGGTGCAGGGCTGCTCCCTGGGGGACCCCGTGGGGCAGGAGCTGAGAAGGGATTCATTCCCCACACACTGCAGCTCTCTGTCCCACATGGGACCAGCCCCTTCTCCAAAGTGAGCTGCCCCGGGGACAGACAGGGCTGTGCCACACTGCAACTCTCTGCAGACCACGTCGGCAGCTTTGGGACCAAAGTCGGAGTCACAGACAGTTTTCCACTCGTTCCTATCACAGATCTCCACTCGTCCTGAGCAGGGGTTGTCCCCTCCAACCAGCCGGACAAATCCTGGAGTAACCAAAGAACCCTGTGAGTTCCCACAGCCCTCTGGCAGTTACATACCCATGTCCCACCTGGCCTGCAAGGTGGCCACAGGCCCTCCCAGCAGCTCCCAATGGGTGCTGATGGCACAAACACACCATGGACCCCCTGCTGCTCCCCCAACATCATCACAGCACTCGTGGGCTGGCTTTTCTCCCAAACCCACAGCCACAGGAAGTGCTTAGAAAAACTGCTGCCCTCCTGGAGACCCTGGGCTACCTGGCACTGGCCCCAGGCACTGCAGCGCTTCAGCCCAAGGAGATGGGCTGAGGTTCTGCTGGCTGCTGCAGCCTGCTCTGCCCCACCAAGCTGAGAGCCAGGCTGAGGAACCCCTTGGAGCCACCAGAAATGGAGCCCATTGGGGCACTGCTGTTAGATGGGACATGTCAGAGGGAGCAGATGTGGTGCAGCTGTACCTCCAGTCGCTGTCTCCACCAGCCCCCAGCTCCAGCACCTGCCTGGGGAGGGTCCTCAGCCAGGGCCAGAGAACACTGCCAGGGGTGCACATCCCTGGCCCCCAGCTGGGTAGAGGGCAGGAGAGGGGGCAGAGGAGCAGCCCTGGGCTGACACGAGCTCCCAGGGCAAGGAGAGCCAGAAAGTGCTGGCAAGTGCCCTTGGCACAGGGCAGGCAGGGGCTGGGGTAGGCAGGAGAGGCTGGGCAGCAGGTCAGCGCTGCCTGCACAGGGGTGTTTCCCTGTGGGCTCGCTCTCATGGGGTGACTCTGGAAGGGGAATGAGGTCGCCATGAGCCACCCAGCTCTTCTGCCCAAGCCCAGGGCCCCTGCCCTCTGAGCAGCCCCTCTGCTTTGGGGGACTCATGTCTGCCAGGGGACACAACCCAAAAGTCCCTGACCTCCTTGGGCCCAGGGTTGTGGGTGGCCACATGAGCTGCTCTAAGTTCCTTTTGCACGAGGGCACCATCTCCCAGCCCCAGGCACTGACGGAGGGTGGGCTGAGACACATCAGGGGTCAGGCAGTGGCGGGTTCCCACTGTTTTTTCCTCAGGGACCAGGGAAACCAGCCATGACAGTCCCAGCTCAGCAGTGTGACCAGCCACACCAGGCCCTTCTCCTTGTGTAACTCCTTGTTTCCTTGAGGGCACAGCCAGGTCCCTTCCCCCGTCCTGGTCACAAAGGTGGGGAACAGGCTGGCACCGTACCTGAACACGTCACTCCAGCATCCAGACTGTGGTCACAGTATTGTCGAAAATCTTCTCTGTTTGTGCAATCAGACAGGGCTGACTCGGTGCCATGACACTCAACACCAGCCATCCAAATGGGGCCAGATCCTGGCCCAAAGTGTGCTACAGCATGAGCTTTAACAGCAGACCCACAGCGCAGCTGCTTACAAACCACTGCAGCATCATTCGTGTCCCAGCTGATGCCACACACAGTCCCCCACTGGCCCTGGTGTTTCACCTCCACTCTCCCAGCACAGCGTCCGCCGCCATCCTCCAGCCTCACCTCTGCAGCCCCTTCAAACATCGACATGGGACCGCTCAGGAGAGCACCGAGCCCGAGTGCAGGTCTAGAAGGCCCCCCCTGCCCAGGCTGAGTCAGAAGCACCACGGTGGGAGGGTGGGAGTCCTCACCCCTCCAGGCTGTCCCTTGGCCAGTGTGGGGGTCCCTGCTCTCCCCACAGCCTGTGAAGGCTAGGGGTGCAGTACTCCGGCCCTTCTGGGATGGGCTATTCACCATAACACAGCCCTGGGAACCTCCTCCCACTCCCATGGCCCCCTCCCATGACCACCCACTCATTGTGCCCCCAGGCCCTGCACAGGGAACCCGCTCCTCCCCAGCCCAACACCCCATAACAGCCCCATGCCCCCAGCCCCACACCTTCCCCGCCGACCACCTGCCCTGGCACCACCCAAGCTCACACTCCCCTAGGCCTTTCTGTGTCCTCGGAGAACACCAACATGATCCCAAGGATCCCCCCAACTCATGTCCCCTCCTGGGCCCTGGTGGGAGCCCAGCCCCTGTGCTTGGTGGCGGCCCCTGAGAAGGGAACTTCTCTACCACCTGTGGGTGCAGACAGTCCAGTCCCCCTCTCTCTGTGGGGCACAAACTGCCTTCACGGTGTCAGGGCTCCCCTGAAGCCTGGAGCCACAGCCAGCCTCCGGGGCACAGTACTGGGGAACAAGTCATCCCAAAAGGGTACCCCAGGATGGGTTGTCTTTAAATGCAGCCAGGCAGAGGCTGCCCGAAATACTGGAGCTCTGGAAGTGGAGACACCCTCTCCCAGCCAGGTGGACACAGGCAAAGGCACAGGGTCCATGGACTTGAGCTCCTTCTGACCCTCATCTCAGCGGCACTTGGAAAGAAACCCTCTTCCCAAAGGGCTCTTGATGACCCCACTGGTACCCGATGGCCCTGGGCTGTGGGAAAAGGGAGCCAGCACTTACCTCTGCAGAGCTGCACCCAGAGGAGCAGCCACAGCACCCGAGGGGACAGGAGTCCCTCCATTCCCATCCTGAGCCTCCTGCCCTGCTGGCACAGCCCTGCTCTTCCCCACTCCCTGTCACAGCCCCTGGGGACTCACGGGGACGTCGATGATGGGAGGGTGATATATCTCTGCAGATGCCGACCCAGCTGCGGAAGGAGCCAATCGAAGCAGCAGCACCTTTTTAGACGTTATCGGGAGCTATCTCCCCTCCGACACAGCCCAGCCCGCCAATGAACTTCTCCAGCGCCGTTCATGACCATATATGAGGGACATATATGTCCCGCTGCCGGCGTCATGGTCGCTGTGGTGGCGGATCATCATGGGACAAGCTGGGTGTGCAGGGGAATTTGGTTAGTCACCCCTTGCACCCTGCTGTGGGCCTGGAAGCACTGAGCATCTCCTGCGCCGGGCTCATCCAAGAAGCCATGAGGCAAGTGTCCAGCTGCCCCCAAGCTGCGGTGACCATGGAGCGGGGACTGCACCAGGGTCTGTGTCAGGATGGGGAGGAAACAGCCCCTGCCCCTGCCACGGACCTCACTGTGCTGGGAGCAGCAGCTGGGAGAGGTCTTCATCCAGGGCAAGGGCTCCGTCCCGGGAGTGTTGGCTTGTCCGTGCCTCCCTGCAGACCCCCACAGTGAGTCCCTCGCAGGAGCCGGAGCTGGATCATGTCCCTGCCCTGGCAGCAGACAGACAGCCCGGAGGCTCAAACGTGTCCCTGACTCTCAGTGTGTCACCCAGGGGCCGTTATTCCCCGCGGGCGGAGCGGGAGCTGGAGCCTGCAGGTGCACAAACCACAGCCCACGTGGCCTCGCCGCGCTCCCCCCGCTCCCCCCGCAGCGCCCGGGCAGGAAGTCTGTGGTTTCCTCCTGGCGCCGTGCCCAGGCACATCCCTGGGGTGCCCCCGAGCCACCCCCACCCCGACTGCTCCAGCCAGGGCCGCAGGGGCTGCTCCTTCGGCCTCGCAGACACGGGGACGGGCAGCTCCCGTCCCCCGTCATGCCCCTGTCATGCACACGGCCGCTCTGCACCAAGCCCCACGGGCACGGGGTGACATCGGTGACGTGACCTCACGTCCTTCCTACTGCCAAAGCTGTGTGTTCGTGGGTTATACTGACGGTGACCTCACATTCTCCTACTTCTGCTGCCGTGTGCTCGTGAGTGGTACCGACAGTGACCTCACGTCCCTCCTGCTGCCACCACCGTGTGCTCAGGGGTTACAGTGACCATGACCTCACACCCTCCTGCTGCTGCTGCTGCGTGCTCAGGAGTCCCGCTGTCACACATGCACGTGCATGTTGCGTACAGGCTTCTGATGACGATGGTTCTTCCAAAAAGACATATTGGGGTGGGGTCCAAGTATTATTGTAATGGCATCAGAAGCGGCCACACAAGCCATATGCCTGCTCCTTGCCCAAAAGCTACACAGGCAGCGGTGAAATCACAAGAGCGACATTCACAAGCCACGTTCCTGCTCCTGGCCTATCAGGTATTCAGACACCAATGACCTCACAAACACCTACATAAACTACTGCTTGGCTCCCAACCTGTCATCTACTCGGGCACCCTTGACACCACAACACCCTACACCACCCATGTTCCTGCTCCTGCCCTACCAGGTACGCGGGCAGCAGTGACTTCACCAGCTCCTACACAACCCATGGGCCTCTTCCTGGCCTGTCAGCTCAGCGGTCACAGGTGACCTTGCAAACACCTACACAAGATGGGGGCTTAGTCCTGGCCTGCCAGCTTCTCAGGCACCTGGGACCTCAAAACACCCAGCACAAGACATGTTTCTCCTGGGCTCCTCAGGCAGCAGTGACATCGCAGAGACATCCACAAGCCAGGTGACAGCTCCTGGCCTGTCGTCTGCGCAGGCACCAGTGACCTCACAGGCACCTCCACGAGCTGTGCACCTGGGCCTGCCTTATCAGCTCCTCAGCCAAGAGTGACATCACAAGGACAAGCCCGAGCCATGTGTCTCCTATCAGCTACACCAGCACCAGTGACCTCACCAGCCCCTACAGGAGCCCTGGCCTTGCTCCTGTATCTATCAGCTACTCAGGCACCAGAGACCTGACCCCCACATCTCCCCCTGCTTGCTGTCTGCTCACAGAATCACAGAATCACAGAATCTTAGTGTTTGGAAGGGACCTCTGAGATCATCGAGTCCAACCACAGAAAAAAAAAAAAAAAAAAAAAAAGCACCCACCTACTAAACTCCACACCCACTACTACTCACCCACAACCCCACAGACAACACCCCACCACAAACAATAATCTTGGGCACTAGAGCATGCCCTGAAGAGCCATGTCTACACGTTTCTTAAATACCTCCAGGGATGGTGACTCCACCACCTCCCTGGGCAGGTTGTTCCAGTGCCTGACCACTCTTTCAGTAAAGAAATTCTTCCTAATATCTAATCTAAATCTCCCTTGCCGCAGCTTCATACCATTTCCTCTGGTCCTGTCGTTATTCCCTTGGGAGAAGAGGCCAACCCCTGCCTCTCTACAGTTTCCTTTCAGGTAGTTGTAGAGGGCAATGAGGTCTCCCCTCAGCCTCCTCTTCTCCAAGCTAAACATGCCCAGCTCCCTCAGCCTCTCTTCATAGGACTTGTTCTCCAGACCCCTCACCAGCTTGGTGGCTCTCCTCTGGACACGCTCCAGCACTTCAATGTCTTTCCTGTAGTGAGGGGCCCAAAACTGAACACAGCACTCGAGGTGAGGCCTCACCAGTGCCGAGTACAGAGGCACGATGACTTCCCTACTCCTGCTGGCCACGCTATTCCTGATACAAGCCAGGATGCCATTGGCCTTCTTGGCCACCTGGGCACACTGCTGGCTCATGTGAAGCCGGCTGTCCACTAACACTCCCAGGTCCTTTTCTGCCGGGCAGCTTTCGAGCCACTCAGCCCCAAGCCTGTAGCGTTGCCCGGGGTTGTTGTGACCAAAATGCAGGACCCGACACTTGGCCTTATTAAACCTCATCCCGTTGGCCTTGGCCCATTGATCCAACCTGTCTAGATCCCTCTGTAAAGCCTTCCTACCCTCAAGCAGATCAACACTCCCACCTAGTTTGGTGTCATCTGCAAACTTACTGAGGGTGCATTCAATCCCCTTGTCTAGATCATCAATAAAGATGTTGAACAAGACTGGCCCCAAAACTGAGCCCTGGGGGACACCACTGATGACCGGCCGCCAACCAGATTTTGCTCCATTAATCACAACTCGCTGGGCACGGCCATCCAGCCAGTTTTTTATCCAGCGGAGAGTACACTTGTCTATGCCATGATTCTCCAGTTTCTCCAGGATAATGCCGTGGGGGACGGTGTCGAAGGCCTTACCAAAGTCCAGGTAGACAACATCCACAGCCTTCCCCTCATCAAGAAAGTGGGTCACATGGTCATAGAAAGAGATCAAGTTGGTCAGGCAGGACCTCCCCTTCATAAACCCATGCTGGCTGGCCCTGATCCCTTGGCTGCCCTGCACTTGCCTTGAGAGCTCACTCAGGATGATCCTCTCCATGATCTTTCCCGGTACCGAGGTCAGGCTGACAGGCCTGTAGTTTCCGGGATCCTCCTTCCGGCCCTTCTTGTAGATGGGCGTCACATTGGCCACCCTCCAGTCATCTGGCACCTCTCCTGTTGACCAGGATTGTTGATAGATAATGGAGAGAGGCTTGGTGAGCTTTCCTGCCAGCTCCCTGAGAACCTTTGGGTGAATCCCGTCCGGCCCTTAGACTTATGCGTGTCCAGGTGCATAAGCAAATCATTAACTACTTCCTCCTGGATTACAGGGGAGTTGTTCTGTTCTCCATTCTTATCTTCCAGCCCAAGAAGCTGAACACCCTGGGGATAGCTGGTCTGACTATTAAAGACAGAGGCAAAGAAGGCATTAAGTATCTCAGCCTTCTCCTCGTCCTTGGTTGCAAGGTTTCCCCCCGCATCCAGTAAGGGATGGACATTCTCTGTCACTCTCTTTTTGTTGATGTATTTCTAGAAACTTTTTTTGTTGTCCCTTATGTTAATTGCCAGGTTGAGTTCCAGCTGGGCTTTTGCCTTCCTGATTTTTTCTCTGTATGACCTAACACGATCTCTGTACTCCTCCTGAGTTGCCTGTCCCCTCTTCCAAAGGTGGTAAACCTTCCTTTTTTCCTTAAGTCCCATCAAGAGCTCTTTGTCCATCCAGGCCGGCCATTTTCCCCGCCCTTTAATTGTGTGCCTCATGGGGACAGCCTGCTCCTGGGCCTTTAGGATTTCCCTCTTGAAGAGCGTCCAGCCTTCCTGGGCTCCTTTGTCTCTCAGGACTACCTCCCACGGGACTCTCCCAACCAGGGTTCTGAACAGGCTAAAGTCTGCCCACCGGAAGTCCAAGATGGAGGTTTTGTTAACCCCCTTCCTTACCTCACTATGGATGGAAAACTTAACCATTTTATGGTCACTAAGCCCAAGACGGCCTCCGACCTCCACGTCCCCCACTAGCCCTTCTTTGTTTGTGAACAGCAGGTCTAGCAAGGCACTTCCCCTGGTAGGCTCACCAACCATTTGTGTCAGGAAGTTATCCTCCATACACTCGAGGAACCTCCTAGCCTGCCTGCTCTCTGCTGTGTTATATTTCCAGCAGATGCCTGGTAAGTTGAAGTCCCCAACTAGAACAAGGGCTGGCGTTTGCGAGACTGCAGCCAGCCGCTTATAGAATACCTCATCAACCTGCTCATCCTGGTTGGGTGGTCTACAGCAGACTCTCAGCACAAAATCACCTTTGTTAGCCTTCCCTTTCACCCTTACCCATAAACACTCAACTTCTTCATCACTGGAGTCTATCTCTATAGAGTCAAACAGCTCCCTAATGTACAGAGCCACACCCCACCCCCCTCCTTCCTTGCCTATTCCTTCTGAAGAGCTTATAGCCACTCATTGCAGCATTCCAGTCATGACCATCATCCCACCACGTTTCCGTGATGGCGACTATGTCGTAGTTGTCCTGCCGCACAATGGCTTCTAGATCATCCTGTTTGTTGCCCATGCTACGTGCATTAGTGTAGATGCACTTAACCTGGGCTACTGATTTCACCCCCATCTTTGGCCCTTGACACTCAGGTTCATTACCAGCAGGCCTGGTTTCATCCCCTTCCCCCTTAACTTTCGGCTTAAAGCTCTGTCCATGAGCTTTGCTAACTCTTAGCCTAGTACCCTTTTCCCCTTCTCGGAAAGGGTTTTCCCAATGTTCTCTAGCAGTAATTTCTAAACATCTATCACCGTTCTCTGATGAAATGTCAGAGTGACACCTCTGAGATACGACTCCTCACAAGCTCCTGCACAGACCAGAAGCCTCCTCTTGGCCTGTTGGCTACTCAGGCAGCAGCTCCTCACAAGCACAGACCAACCTATTTGCTGCGTGCTCGTCTTTTGGGGGGACCCAAGCCAGTACTGACCCCCCTCTCCGTCACTTGCTCACCCCTCCTAGAAGGGGGCCGTAGCCCCTGGGCATGTTCCAGCGTGTCCGTGCCCCACCACCTTTCGGGCACCCCTCCGCCCTCTTGAATTCCCCCCAGCCCACCCTGTCAGGGCTTGTTCTGCAGCCTGGTAAAGTGGGGGACCCCCACCCGGCCTTTTCCTTCTGCTTCCGTTCACATTTAAACTCTAAATCTTCACTACACTAAATCTTACTGAAGAAGGATTTATCCAATTCAAAATGACAATTCAAATTTACAAATATTCAAAATTTTCAATTCAGAATTATTAATTTAATTTCTATAGCTGTATGAATGTTGACCTAGATCAAAATGTATATACATATATAGATATGTATATATAAGTAGTGTATCTACTTATAAATGAATAAATAAATTCATTAATAGAATTATACACTTCCTTTCATAGATACATTCCTCTAGGTGTATATATTGCCTACCAATCTTATAGTTTTATATCCAAGCACTTCTGGGCCAAAGGAGGCAGGCAGCCAATCCCAGGGGCTGTGTTCCTCTAAAGAAGTTGCCATGGTCGGTGGCCCAGCTGAAGTGCCTCTGTACCAACGCACGCAGCCTGGGGAACAAAGAGGAGGAGCTGAGCACCCTTGTGCAGCTGGAATCCTCACGGCTGGGGTTTGCTACAGGCCACCCGAGCAAGAGGAGCCTTTTGACGAAGCGTTCTTACTTCACCTCCAGGAAGCACCACACTCAGAGGCTGAGATCTACTGGGGGACTCCAGTCACCCTGGCAGCTGCTGGAAGAGCATCCCATGAAGCTGTGAGCAGTGCAGGAGACTCATGGAGGGTGTTGACGAAGGGATTGAGAGCAGCCCTGCAGAGAAGGGCGTGAGGATGCTGGGGCTGGAGTAACTGAACATGAGCTGGACACGTGCGCTGGCAGCCCAGAAAGCCAAGCGCATCCTGGGCTGCATGAGAAGAAGCGTGGCCAGCAGGTGGAGGGAGGGGATTCTCCTCCTCTACGCTGCTGTGGTGAGACCCCAGCTGCAGAACAGCGTCCAGCTCAGGGGTGCCAAGCACAAGACAGACACGGACCTGTTAGCGTGCGTGTAGAGGAGGGTCACAAAAATGCTGTGAAAGCTGGAACACCTCTTGTGAAATGTGCTGAACTGATTCGTGTCAGTGTGGAACAGCGTTAGGGCCACAGGGTGAAGTGTGACCTTTGACTGTTCTGTCTGTATGGCCGCAGACGAGACGGTGTGTCTATCGCAGACGAGACGGTGTGTCTGTTGTGTCAGTGTTTTGCAGGAGCCACCTGGCGAACATTCTAGAATACCAACTTAAACCGGTCCTGTTGTTATCTGCATAGTGACCTGTAAGGGGGGGGATACACCCATTTTTGGCAAGGGCCAACCATTTTAGAGGCAGTTATGAATATGTATTAGTATAGGAGAAAGAAACCAAAAATGGGGTCTGTAAGGTGTGTGTCTTGGTTGGGCAGAGACCCCCGGCACACCCAGCGCTGTTTGCTTGCCTTTGTTCCTTTAATAAATTATAAATTCTAATTGGAATCCTCTTTGCGATTAAATCCTTTATCACACCAGTGCGGTCCCAGTGCTCCCAGTATGACTCTCAGGTTCCCGCCAGTGCGGCCAGTGCGGTCGCACTGCTCCCAGTATGAACCCCTGACTCCCCCCAGTGCTCCCAGTGCACTCCCAGTGCTCCCAATATGACCCGCTGACTCCCCCCAGTGCTCCCAGGGCGGTCCCAGTGCTCCCAGTAAAAGTTCCTGACGGACGCCAGTGCTCCCAGTGCGCTCCCAGAGCTCCCAGTATGACTCCCTGCTTCCACCCAGTTGCTCCCAGTGCTGTCTCACTGCTTCCAGTATGACTCCCTGGTTCCCCCGGGTGCTCCCAGTGCAGTCCCAGTGCTCCCAGTATGACCCCCTGACTCCCCCCAGTGCTCCCAGTGCGGTCCCAGTGCTCCCAGTATGACCTCCTGACACCGCCCAGTGCTCCCAGTGCGATCCCAGTGCTCCCAGTATGACCTCCTGACTCAGCTCAGTGCTCCCAGTACGGTACCAGTGATCCCTGTAAGACCCCCTGACTCCCCCCAGTGCTCCCAGTGCGGTCCCAGTGCTCCCAGTATGACCTCCTGACACCGCCCAGTGCTCCCAGTGCGATCCCAGTGCTCCCAGTATGACCTCCTGACTCAGCTCAGTGCTCCCAGTACGGTACCAGTGATCCCTGTAAGAACCCCTGACTCCCCCCAGTGCTCCCAGTGCGGTCCCAATGCTTCCAGTATGACCCCCTGACTCCCCCCAGTGCTCCCAGTGCGGTCCCAGTGCTCCCAGTATGACCCCCTGACTCCCCCCAGTGCTCCCAGTGCTGTCCCAGTGCTCCCAGTATGATCCCCTAACTCCCCCCAGTGCTCCCAGTGCGGTCCCAGTGCGGTCCCAGTGCTCCCAGTATGATTCCCTCACTCTCCCTAGTGCTCCCAGCGCAGTCCCAGTGCTCCCAGTATGACTCCCTCACTCCCACCAGTGCTCCCAGTGCAGTCCCAGTGCTCCCAGTATGGCTCCCTGATTCCCCCCAGTACTCCCACTGTGGTCCCACTGCTCCCAGTATGACGCCCTGACTCCCCCCAGTGCTCCCATTGCGGTCCCAGTGCTCCCAGTATGACCCTCTGAGTCCCCCCAGTGCTCCCAGTCAGGTCCCAGTGCTCCCAGTATGACCCCTTGACTCCCCCAAGTGCTACCAGTGCGGTCACAGTGCTCCCAGTATGAACCTCTGACTGCACCCAGTGCTCCCAGTGCGGTCCCAGTGCTCCCAGTCTGACTCCCTGAGTCCCCCCAGTGTACTCAGTGCGGTCCCAGTGCTCCCAGTCTGACTCCCTGACTCCCCCCTGTGCTCCCAGTGCGGTCCCAGTGCTCCCAGTATGACCTCCTGACTCTCCCCAGTGCTCCCAGTGCGGTCCCAGTGTGGTCCCAGTGCTCACAGTATGATTCCCTCACTCTCCCTAGTGCTCCCAGCGCAGTCCCAGTGCTCCCAGTATGACTCCCTGGTTCCCCCCAGTACTGCCAGTGCGGTACCAGTGCTCCCAATATAACTCCCTGACTGCACCCAGTGCTCCCAGTGCGGTCCCAGTGCTCCCAGTATAACACGCTGACCCCCCCCAGTGCTCCCATTGCGGACCCAGTGCTCCCAGTATGACTTCCTGACTCCCCCAGTGCTCCCAGTGCAGTCCCAGTGGTCCCAGTATGACCCCCTGACTCCCCCCAGTGCTCCCAGTGCGCTCCCAGTGCTCCCAGTATGACTCCCTACCTCCCCCCAGTGCTCTCAGTGCTATCCCAGGGCTCCCAGTATGACTCCCTGCTTCCCCCCAGTGCTCCCAGTGCTGTCCCAGTGCTCCCAGTATCACTCCCTGACTCCCCCCAGTGCTCCCAGTGCGGTCCCAGTGCTCCCAGTATGACTCCCTGACTCCCCCCAGTACTCCCAGTGCGGTCCCAGTGCTCCCAGTATGACTCCTTGACTCCAACCAGTGCTCCCAGTGCGCTCCAAGTGCTCCCAATATGACTCCCTGACTCCAACCAGTGCTCCCAGTGCGGTCCCAGTGCTCCCAGTATTACTCCCTGGTTCCTCCCAGTGCTCCCAGTTCCCTCCCAGTGCTCCCAGTAAGACCCCCTGACTCCCCCCAGTGCTCCCAGTGCAGGCCCAGTGCTCTCAGTATGCCCTCCTGACTCCCCCCAGTGCTCCCATTGCGCTCCCAGTGTTCCCAGTATGAATCCCTGACTCCCCCCAGTCCTCCCAGTGCTGTCCCTGTTCTCCCAGTATGACTCCGTACTTCCCCCCAGTGCTCCCAGTGCGGTCCCAGTGCTCCCAGTATGACTCCCTACCTCCCCCCAGTGCTCTCAGTGCTATCCCAGTGCTCCCAGTATGACTCCCTGAATGCTCCCAGTGCACCCAGTGCGGTCCCAGAGCTCCCAGTATGACTCCCTGACTCCCCCAGTGCTCCCAGTGCTATCCCAGTGCTCCCAGTATGACTTCCTCACTGCCGCCAGTGCTTCCAGTGCGGTCCCAGTGCTCCCAGTATGACTCCCTGACTCCCCCCAGTGCTCCCAGTGCAGTCCCAGTGCTCCCAGTATGACTCCTTGACTCCAACCAGTGCTCCCAGTGTGCTCCAAGTGCTCCCAATATGACTCCCTGACTCGAACCAGTGCTCCCAGTGCCCTCCCAGTGCTCCCAGTATGACTCCCTGGTTCCCCCCAGTGCTCCCAGTGCTGTCCCAGTGCTCCCAGTATCACTCCCTGACTCCCCCCAGTGCTCCCAGTGCTGTCCCAGTGCTCCCAGTATGACTTCCTCACTGCCCCCAGTGCTCCCAGTTCGCTCCCAGTGCTCCCAGTATGACTCCCTGAATCTCCCAGTGCTCCCAGTGCATTCCCAGTGCTCCCAGTATGACTCCCTGGTTGCCCCCAGTGCTCCCAGTGCGGTCCCAGTGCTCCCAGTATAACTCCCTGACTGCACCCAGTGCTCCCAGTGCGGTCCCAGTGCTCCCAGTATAACACCCTGACTCCCCCCAGTGCTCCCAGTGCTGTCCCAGTGCTCCCATTATGACTCCCTGAGTCCGCCCAGTCCTCCCAGTGCGGTTCCAGTACTCCCAGTATGACTCCCTGACTCCCCCCAGTGCTCCCATTGCGCTCCCAGTGTTCCCAGTATGAATCCCTGACTCCCCCCAGTCCTCCCAGTGCCGTCCCTGTTCTCCCAGTATGACTCCATACTTCCCCCCAGTGCTCCCAGTTTAGTCCCAGTGCTCCCAGTATGATTCCCTACCTCCCCCCAGTGCTCCCAGTGCTATCCCAGTGCTCCCAGTATGACTCCCTGCTTCCCCCCAGTGCTCCAAGTGTGGTCCCAGTGCTCCCAGTATGACTCCCTGAATCCCTGGTAACTCTCTGAGTTCTCAGCGCTCAGTGAGAGGCTTTGAACTGGATTTGAAGGGGGCTGGGGACGGTCTTGGGCTTGCTGGGGAGCTGCCAGGGCGCAGTTGCTCAGCGCTCATGGGCCAGTGTGCCAGTATTTCTGGTAGCCGGGAGGCACAGCACATCTCAAGGGTCACAACTACACACACGACTCCCTCTCTGAAATGCTGAGACACCAGTGCACGCGGCGTGGGGAATGAGCAGGAAGAGCTGGAGATCTGTGCGCGGTCGCAGGGCCACGATCTCATTGCAGTCACTGAGACGTGGTGGGACAGCTCGCGTGACTGGAATGCTGTCATGGGTGGCTACGTCCTTTCCCGGAAAGACAGGCCAGCGAGGCGTGGTGGTGGAGTTGCACTCCATGGGAGAGAGCATTTGGAATGCATCGGGCTCTCACTAGGGGCAGATGACGAGAGGGTCGAGAGCTTATGGGTGAGGATTAAGGGGCAGGCCAACATGAGGGACACAGTTGTGGGTGTTTATCACAGGCCACCTGATCAGGATGGGGAAGCTGATGAGACTTTCTACAGACAGCTGAAGGTAGCCTCGCAATCGCAGGCCTTGTTTCTCATGGGGGACTTCGATCACCCCGATATCTGCTGGGCAGACCACGCAGCCAGGCACGCACAGTCCAGGAGGCTCCTCCAGTGCATTGATGACAACTTCTTGACACAGGTGGTGCAGGAGCCAACAAGGAGAGGAGCACTCCTGGACCTGGTACTGACAAACACAGAGGGACTGGTGGGGGACATTAAGGTTGGAGGCACCCTAGGTTGTAGTGATCATGAAATGATGGAGTTCAGGATCATGGCTACCCAAACTGCTTGGAGAGATCCCGTGGGCTGGGGCTCTGGAAGGCAAAGGGGCTCAAGAGAGCTGGTTGGTCTTCAAAGACCACTTCCTCCAAGCTCAGGATCGGTGCATCCCGAAGAGAAAGAAATCGGCCAAGGGACACAGGAGACCTGCATGGTTGAGCAGGGAGCTTCTGAAAAAGCTCAAGTGGAAGAAGGCAGTCTACAATACGTGGAAGAAGGGACTGACCCCTTGGGAGGCTTACAGGAATGCTGCCAGAGCGTGCAGGGGTGAAACAAGGAAAGCCAAGGCCGCCTTGGAATTAAACCTGGCCAGGGATGTCAAGCTCAACAGGAAGGGCTTCTACGGGTATATTGGAAGCAAAAGGAAGAGCAGAGAATTTGTGGGCCCAGTGTTGAATGAGACAGGAGCCATGGGGACAGCGGATGCGGAGAAGGTGGAGTTACTGAATGCCTTCTTTGCTTCGGTCTTTACTGCTCGGCCCAGCCCTCAGGAGTCCCAGGCATTGGTGGAAGTAACAGGGAAAGAAGAAGACTTCCCTTGGGTTGAGGAGGATCGAGTGAGGGATCAATTAGATCAATCAGATATTCACAAGTCCATGGGCCCCGATGGGATGCACGCGAGAGTGCTGAGGGAGCTGGTGGATGTCATTGCTGGGCCGCTCTCCATCATCTTTGAAAGGTCCTGGAGAACAGGCGAGGTGCCTGATGACTGGAGGAAAGCCAACGATCCTCCAGTCTTCAAAAAAGGCAAGCAGGAGGAGCCAGGGAACTACAGGCTGGTCAGCCTCACCTCCATCCCTGGAAAGATGATGGAACAGCTCGTTGTGGGCGTCATCTCAAGGCATGTGGAGGAAAAGAATGCTATGGGCAGTAGTCAACACGGATTCACCAAGGGGAAATCCTGTGCGACTAACCCGATAGCCTTCTGTGATGGCGTGACTGGATGGATAGATGAGAGGAGGGCAGTGGATGGTGTCTACCTTGACTTCAGCGAGGCTTTCGACACCGTCTCCCACAGCATCCTCATAGGGAAGCTTAGGTAATGTGGGTTAGATGAGTGGACAGTAAGGTGGATTGAAAACTGGTTGAAAGACAGAGCTCAGAGGGTGGTGATTAGGGGCACAGAGTCTAGTTGGAGGTCCGTGAGGAGTGGTGTTCCCCAGGGGTCAGTGCTGGGTCCAGTCCTCTTCAATATCTTCATCAGCGACCTGGATGAAGGGACAAAGTGCACCCTCAGCAAGTTTGCTGATGACACAAAGCTTGGGGGGGTGGTTGACACACCAGAAGGCTGTGCCGCCATCCAGAGAGACCTGGGCAGGCTGGAGAGTTGGGCAGAGAGGAGCCTCATGAAATTCAACCACAGGAAATGTAGGGTGCTGCACCTGGGGAGGACTAACCCCGTGCACCAGGACAGGTTGGGGGCTGACCTGCTGGAGAGCAGCTCGGTGGAAAGAGACCTGGGAGTCCTGGTGGACAACAGGATGACCATGAGCCAGCAATGGGACCTTGTGGCCAAGAAGGCCAATGGCATCCTGGGGTGCATCAAGAAGAGTGTGGCCAGCAGGTGGAGGGAGGTCATCCTCCCCCTCTACTCTGCCTTGGTGAGGCCGCACCTGGAGCACTGTGTCCAGTTCTGGGATCCCCGGTTCAAGAAGGACAGGGAACTGCTGGAAAGGGTGCAGCAGAGAGCTACCAAGGTTAGTTTGCAGCAACAGAAAAGGCTGCTCCGCAACACCTCCTCCCTGGGCCTCCACCTTGGCTGTGCCCCGTATTAGCTCCAAGGTGGAGACGGTCTTGAGTGGTCAAAGTCCAATGGCTCATGCTCTGTCCTCAGGTTCACCTCCAAAGGGGGTGCAGAGAGAAAGCTCAGGTTGGAGGTTCATGGGAAGGTTAGAAGGCCTGTGTCCTGTCACTGCATTGCAGATGTCTATGTTGGTACAGTTTAACGTGACACGAACAACGGATGAGTGTGTCTGACGGAGGCAGCCTTGCGTGGCTCTATCGCCAATAGCACAAATGACCCTTCCAGAAGAGAGCATCTCCTGCCCTCCTGTGAGGCTCACGCAGCCCTTGATTTCTTACTCTGCAGCTCTACGCATGGGTCGAGCCCTACCGTTCAGCCAGTTCTTCACCCACCGCACCCTCCACCTGCTCATCTCCAAGTTGGGCAACTTGTCCGGAAGGATACTTTGAGGGACACTGTCAAAACCTTTACTAAAATCCAGCAAAACTACATCCACCACCTTCCCTTCATCCACTAGGCAAGTGACCTTATTGTGGTTCGTGGTGAATGGCCTGTTCCCCTTAATGTTAACTCCTTCTCCCAGGCGGGCGTTAGGGCTCTAGATGGCCCCCAGTTCAGGCTCGGCTGTTCGCTCTCCAGGAAGGGCACTCTGCGGAGACTGCAGCAATACTGAGAGAGTTTCCCAGCAAAGTCCAAGATAAGAAGAGGAGGAGAAAGCCCAAGCTCTGACTCCATGAAGAGAAACTGGAGGTGCTGGAGATAATCTGGCCAAAGATTCCCCATGACAGCGGAATCCCTTCCCACCACTACCACTGGAGGGATCTCGATGGAGATTTCCCGCATTGCTAGAGGGCCAAAATACCCAAAGAAAGTCCTTTTGTGCCCATGCCCTGCCCTCCTGGCTGGCCTGCCTGGTCACCGAGGCTGAGGCCAAGCTTATCCCAGTGCTTGACCCAGCCATGAGACTTCTCTTGCCTATCACCTGCAGAGACAGATGACAGAATGGAAGGGGTTGGAAGGGTCCTTCCGAGATCATCTAGTCCAACCGCGTGCCAAACCACAATCAGCAGCCAAGCCATTTTCCTACTTCTGGCCTGTGAGGTTCTCAGACAGAATTGACTTCAGGCACCTTCACAGACACCTGCCTCTTACTCACCTGTGAGGTTCTGAGGCACAGCTGGCATAAGAGTAGCTTCCCCACCATCACCCACCTTGTCACCTACAAGCTGATCTGATACACGTCATCTCACATTTCGTCTTCCAATGTCAGGCGACTGCTCCAGGACCTCACAGGCTCTGCATTCACTCTGCCTCTGGGGGAAAAACAGCTTAGAGAGAGGTTTGGAGGGCAAGGGAAGGTTAGGGGTTCCGAGGGAGGCCGCTAGGGCTTTTGGGTTAGGGGTTTCTGTTACCAGTTTTCTTCCATGTGAACCAAAAACTCTGGTCAGAGTTTCTGCTTCATGATCAGGGTGGGGGTGGGGGTCATGGTGAGGCTCAAAATGAAGGTTTGGGATTCTTCTTAGGGCTTCTTGTAATTGATCTGAGTCCTGCTCAGCTTTGTGGGTTAGGGGGTTGGGTTAGGGCTAGAGGCTTAGGGTTAGGCCAGAGTTAAGGCATTTCAAGAGCAGGAACCTCACCAAGTGCTGTCCCTCCCACACGCTTCTCCCTTCACCTATCCCATGCTCCCTTCTCTCTTTGATGAAACTCTCAGGCATGTCGAGCACTTCACAACGCTGCTCCTCACACGCAGCTTCCTCCAGCAATAATGACATCACGATCTTGCCAGCAATGGCACCTTTGCCTTCATCTTCCTCTTGCCTGCCCCTAACATCTCATCATCTCCCTGGCCTTTCCCTCCAGAACTTCACAATCCCTGCCCTCCTTCTGCATCCTGGGAAACATGAGTAACACTTAGGGGAGGGGTTGGAGGTGAAAGGGGGTTGAGGGAGAGGATTAGGGAGCTGGCTTTGGGTTTAGGCGTGAGGCATCTGATGAGGGTTTCAGCTTTGGCATTCATGTTCAGGGAAGGGCCACAGATGAGAGCTGCAGGTGAGGGATTAGGGTTGGGGTCCAGGCAAAGTCTCAGTGTGAGCTGGGCAGTGCTGGGTCAGAGGGGAAGGGTGTGTAGCCACTTTGCGTGTTTCTGCCCTCGTGATGACCAGGGGGAAACCTCAGCTGCTGATGACCAAAAGCACCATCATTCTAATGAGCTTCCAAAATCCAATCACACACGCGCACACAAACACAAGGCTTACAAGAGAGCTTTTTAAATTGAATTGCACCCACACAAACAGATACAGAGGTTAACCTATATAATGAAGATGTTTCTCTTTTTGCAAAAAGTAGTACATTCCTGGTACCAAATGATCTTGGTCACCTCGAGAAATCCAATCGTAGTGAATGACTCACTCTTTTCCTTCGTCTGCATTTGTCAGCAGATGATCTCTGAAATCCTTGTGAAATCTACTCTGAAATCCAATCTTCAAAAGCCTCGTGAAATCTACTTTTGAAATCCTCGCAAAACTTACACTTTGATATCCTTGGAAAATCCACACTTTGATATCTTCATATCCTCTTATCCTCATGCATGCTTTGATAGCCTGATATCCTCGATACCTTGGGGCACCCACAACTTCTCTGGAAAACTTGTTCCACCATCTCACAACCCTTTTCATAAAAAAATTCTTCCTTGGGCCTATTCTAAATCTACTCTTTTTCTGTTTAGAACTGTTGCCTTTTATCCTGTCACTGCAGGCCTTGGTAAACAGTCCCTGTCTTACATATAACTCCCCTTTAAACTGTATAAACTATCGTATGTCTCAGGTGAACCTTGCCATTTTTGAATGCTTAAATAAGTCGCTGTGGTGGTTATAGCAAATTTTGTTAAATCATTTTGATAATTGCCAGGTGATTAATGTTAACATCATACAACTTAACCCTGTGTTAATAAACCTGAAATTGCTGTCACGTCAAAGTTGGGCAGGATCCCAAATCAACATTCACAATGAAACTGGACATGAGGAGAAAGAAATGTCCCATGAAGGACAGTGCTGTGACTGCTGAGGTCACCCAGAGGGAGCCTGGATCAGCGCAACGCTGGGTGCTCCAAGGACAAGGCAGGGAAGAAGAAGAGCTGTCAGGAAAGGCGAGGAGATGCCCCAGTGGGAGCAAGGGGAGGAAAGAGGTTGGGTGTCCACAGCCTGCAGGTCTTTGTCCCCTTGGCTGTGGCTGTTGTCTTTGCTACCAAGGCCTGAAAGGAGACACCTTAATCTCATGGAACCGGGGCCTCACCGCTTCCTCGCACCCCCCAGGGAGGCCGGGAGCTGTGGTGCCGTTGTCCTTCACTCGGCATTGCCTACCCCACACCTCACTGCCCCGGGAGGAGCCCTGAGCCAGTGTGAGGGACAGGATCCCCCTTCCCAGGGCTGGCCGCTTGGCGGGATAAAATACATCACGGCTTTACTCAGCATCAGCTCCACCTGCACAGTGCCTTTGCCTCCCTGTAATCACAGCCTCCAGTTGCCTGCTCGAACAAATCCATGGGGAGGCTTGGTCTGTCATGGCCCTCAGTGGGGACAATTAATGCTCCAAGACACTTTGGCGTTTGCTTCGGACTTGAATTCCTGCACAGGTTGTTCAAGCTCCTCTCAGTATCTGGCATTCCTGGGCTCAGCAGCAAATGCCCCATGGGGCTCGTTAAAGTGCAGAAAGCCCTAAGGAGCCACAGCTCTGCCATGATTTTCTTCAGGGCTTCTAGCCTGGTACAGCTCAGTGGAGAGGTCTCAGGAGTCTACTTAAAGTGGAAGGTTTCAAGAAGCACTTAATAAAAAGGTAATTTTTCATTTGGAAAGGGCTTTTCATTAGTCTTTTTCTTTTTCCAGAGGAAATGCTTGCAGCTTTCTCCAACTGATACTGAACCAGAGGGTCTCCTAAGGAGGACCGGAGAGGTAGCAACTGCCATCTCCTCGAGGTCCCCCACTGTACAGACAACTTGCCCCCCCACCTCCTCCTCCCCACCGTTTCTCTTGGGGCTGCCTGGGACTTGCATTCCTTTCCTACATCAGACTTGTGCGCTGAGTCTGCAGCTGCATGTTCACAGCTCCTTTGCACCAATTCCTGCCCGATTCCCCCGCAGACTTGGCTGTAAATAGACAAGGGATTCTTATTCAATTTGAACAGCCAGAAGGACAAAATGATAACAATTAATTAAAGAAACCCAGTGCTTTCCTCCACTATATGCCAAGTCCAAGCCTCCAATAAGGTCCACCTTCCTCAAACCATCAACATAAAAGAAATATGTTGGAGAGATTGATAGGAAATTCTAAATATACGCACAGTTAGTGCGTTGGCTAAAGAGAGAGTGTGGCAGATTAAGTAAACTTTGCCTTATTCTTGGCCAACTTTCCATCCCAGAGCCTTGTCACCAACTCATGTCTCTAGCGATGTCCCTGCCCATGTGACATTATGTGCTTGTTAAACAAAACTTTTCTTCTCCAGCAAACTCTAGCAAAACTCTTCCTTGGAGACAGTCTCTCCTCAGAGTCCCCTTGCAACCATACGGTGAATTGAGATGCAAGAATAAACTCATTACAGTTCCTTCACGTTAACGAGCTCCCAGGGGAAAGTCACGCAGTGTGGAGGGCCCTGGCAGGAATAAAGAGCCTTGGAGGTTCAGCAGGGTCTGCTGAGGGCTGTGGGTGATGAAGCTGCTTCAGGAAATGGAAGCATGCCTCCCTGGGGGCTGATTGGAGCAGAAAACCAGAGGCAGTGATTTCAGGGTGACAAAGAAAGGAGGCAGAGACATCCTGTGTGCTGTAGCCCCCTGGATGTGCCCTGCCAAGCCAAGGGGCCCAGTGCTAATCCCCAGCTCATTGCAATGGGGATGCTTTTGGTCATCACCACATGAGCTTTCCCTCTGCTCACCACCAGGGCCCATACACGCTGAGTGCCTTCCACACTCTTGCCCCTCAGACTCGGCACGACGCAGCTCCCCCTAAGCCTTTGCCTGGACCCTAACCCTAATCCCTCACCTGCAGCTCTCATCTGTAGCCCTTCCCCGAACACTAACACCAAAGCTAAAACCCTCACCACATGCCTCACATCCAAATCTGTTAGAGCGGGTCAAGAGATGGATCACCAAGAATCATTGGAGGGACGGAAGATCTCTCCGAGGAAGAGAAACTGAAAGAGTTGAAGTTGTTGAACATGGAAACAAAAAAGTTCCAAGGAGACTTTCTTTCAGCCTTTCAATGCATGAGGGAGGCTTATAACAGAGAGAGAGAGAGATATTTTTGCAGGGCCAGTAACGACAGGACAAGGGGCAATGGCTTTACACTGAAAGAGGGTTGATTGAGACTGGACATAGGGAAGAAATTTTTCACAATGAGGGTGGTGAGACACTGGAAAAGGTTGCCCAGAGAAGTTGTGGATTCCCCATCATTGGAGGTGTTCAGGTCAGGTAGGGCGGGGCTTTGAGCATCCTGATCGAGTCGCAGATGTCCCTAAAAAACAGGGATTGGACTAGATGATCTTTCAAGGTCCCTTCAAACCCAAACCATTCTGGGATACTATGAGGGCAGATGTGGCCACACCAGTGCTGAGTCAAGGGGGACAATAACTGCCCTTGTCTGGGTGGCCACGGTCCTTCTAACACCACCCCATATGCAGCTGGCCTTAATGGTACTGAGCCTTTACCAGAGGCTCATATGGCATCCCTCAAAATGCCCAGGCCCCTCTCCTCAGACTCACTCCTCACCTGGTCCTGTCCCACTTTGCCCCTTCTTGAAAAGCTTGAGGAGGTTTCTGTTGGCCACATCCCCAGGTGTCTCAAAGTCCCTGTGAACCGAAGTCCAGAACATCAGCATTTAAATTTTATGTGTCATGGTTCCTCTAAGACAACTTGAGTAGCTGTAGGACAGCAGAGGTAAGAAAAGGGGTTACTAGTCTCATGGACGTCATGATGAAGGTGGGAAGTGCCACTGTCACCATCTCAGAAACACCAAGGGAAGGGCCAACAAGGAAACGGTGAAAAAGAGTTGGCTCTTTGTATGGGAGGAGATGAGGATGATCCAAGAGAAGAACTTGAGAGTGAAAGAAGAGTGGAAAAGGGAACGAAACGTTAATAGAATCATAGAATTGCCTTGGTTGGGAGGGACCTTTCAGATCACCTAGTCCAACCATCAACCTACCTCTGACAAAAGCCATCACTACACCATATCTCTAAGCACTATGTCTGCCCGTCTTATATTATTGTTCCGTGGCCTTGCCTTGTGACGAATAGCAGATATGGGAACGAGATAGTACTACGGAACAGATAAGATGCCTACTTGCTTACTACGAAACAGACGATTGGCCTACTCGCTACCTGAGCCAACATTTCATCAAATTTTGATGAAATTTTGTCCTTTGTGCGAACTTTGCTCATTACAACGTACCAAAACACACCTCCATCCCAGAGGCTACCCGCCCCCAAGGTGCGACCACTCCTCCTTGAGTACACCAATCATAATAAAAGAATTTATGACTAAAGTCACTCAAACTCCACTTTGAAGATAAAATAAATACTATAAAAATAGCCCGAGAGAGGGGGGATATCGGGGAAGACACCATTGCGAACAAGTCAGGAGAATTCCATCACTAACTTCCGGGACCAGTCGATTGGCTGAGCCTTTCTTCCCCGCCATAGGGACGCCTTTGGGTAAGACTTAGATCATACCGAGTGCTTCCTCGGGAAACTTAGAAATCTCTCTAGATAATCTCTCTCCTACATTTATAGCCAGGCTGTATTGTATATAACTTCATGTGCCTTTTGTATATTTAACAATATCGTTATTTGCACATGCTTTGCAGACAGTGTATTTATCACCGTCAATCCTATATACCTGTTGTTTAACTAAACTGCGCTGTTTCAGTAGCTGGTCGTTTCGCTTTCTCACTGAATGCGACCAAAGACTGGAGAGTGGCTGTGCTGGTTCAGGAGCATGACTAGACTGAATGTGCAGCCCACTATCAGTGTGTCCAAACCGAAACAGTTTAATACATATTAAACGCGATTGGACTGATAGTGCTGGATTGGGCATCACTCCGAATTTAAACCCAGCCGCACCTGGTCCCCCACCTCGGTGAGGAGTGTTAGAACGCAAGGGGGTTTATCTTCTGCCAAAACCGCTTGGCCCCTTTTCACGCAACAGGAGGGACCTTTCAGATCACCTAGTCCAGCCACCAACCTAACTCTGACAAAAACCATCACTAAACCATAGCTCTAAGCACTATGTCTGCCCGTTTTTTAAATACCTCCAGAGGTGGTGCCTCAACCACTTTCTGGGCAGCCTGTTCCAATGCTTATTAACTGCTTCAGTGTAAAATTTTTTCCAAATATCCTCAGCCTCCATTTCTCCAGGCTAAACAATCCCAGCTCCCTCAGCCACTCCTCATAAGATTTATCCTCCAAATCCCTCACCAGCTCCTTTGCCCTTCCCTGGACCCGCTCCAGCACCTCAATGTCTTTTTTTGTGGTGAGGGGCCCAAAACTGGACACAGTACTCCATGTGGGGCCTGACCAGTGCTGAGTCCAGGGGGACAGTCACTTCCCTACTCCTGCTCACCACACTGTTCCTGATACAGGCCAGGATGCTGTTGGCCTTCTTGGCCACCTGGGCACACTGCTGGCTCATATTCAGCCGGCAGTTGACCAACACCCCCAGGTAATTTTCTGCAGGGCAGCTCTCCAGCCACAGCCTGTGGTGGAGACGATCAAGGGAGTTGGCAAGGCTGAAAGCCCCCAACACTGCTTATGTCTTTCTCCTCTTGGCTGTGGCTGTTGTCGGTGCCACCAAGGCTACCAGAAGACACCTCATCCTTACAGCACTAGGGCCTTAGCGCCTCCTCTTCCCCACCCGGGAGCCGTCATTCTGTCTTTCTGCCCTTGGCATTGCACGTCCTCCCATCACAATGCCCCAGGAAGAGCCCTGAGCTGTGCTTGTGGGGCAGGATCTCCCTTCCCAGGGGCTGGAGGCCAGGGCTTGGCCCTTTGCCTTCCTCTCACGCATTCAGCATTAGCCAGCGTCAGAGACACCTCTCCATTGCCTTTGCGTACCTGCCCTCACTGCCTCCAGTTTTCCCTCGAACGAGCCCCCAGGAGCCTTTGGCAGTAATGGCCCTCAGTGGGACCCATTAACGCTCCAAGAAACTTTCAAAATTACATCTGACGTTGACTTCTGGAGAGGTTTCATCAGCCTCCCCTGTGTCTGAGCTTCATGGGCTCAACACCAAAACCACCAGAGAGGTCAATAAAATGCCTTGGGCTGGTCCTGCTCAGTACAGAAATGGGGGTTGGCCGGGCGGCAGGAATCCGTGTTTGCTGCTCGGGATGGGCATCGGGGGGTAAGCAATTGTACTGCATCACTCCTGGTTTCCTATATTCTTTTACAATGATTGTTAGTTTCTTTCCCGTTACTAGTCTATCAAACTGTCTGTATCTCAACCCATGAGATGTTTATTCCTTTTTCTCCCTCTTCTACCTATCCCTCTGCAGTGAGTGTGGGGGGAGTGAGTGAAGAGCTGCGTGGTCTTTCCCCCCACAACAAGGCTGAGGAGTGAGCTGGCTCTGCTCACGTCACTGCAGTTTGAGGACAACCAGGAGTTTCCTTGAGGTTTTCCTGCAGGAATATGCTGAGCAGCTCCTCTGCGTTACAAGTGGATTACAGATGAGGTAACTAGTGAATGGCAGAAGCTGTAACCCCTTTCCCCAATCCCCGCTGCTGTGGAGCAGGGATGACTCCTTGGGAGCCCACAAGCAGAGCTCTGCTCCTCACGGCACACTTGGCCAGCAACAATGAGAGCTCCAACAAGGGCAATGCAGAAAGCTCCCGCAAAAAAGGACACAGGCAAAGGGTGTTTCCGGGGCTTGGGTTTGGAAGGGCAGGCGATGGGAAGAGATTTGCTCAGAGCTGTCCTGACTTGTGAGTGTGCTTTCCTCCTTTGGCAGTACCTCGGGAACAAAGGGATGCGATGTCCAACGGCAGCTCCATCACCCACTTCCTCCTCCTGGCATTCGCAGACACGCGGGAGCTGCAGCTCTTGCACTTCTGGCTCTTCCTGGGCATCTACCTGGCTGCCCTCCTGGGCAATGGCCTCATCATCACTGCCGTAGCCTGTGACCACCGCCTCCACACCCCCATGTACTTCTTCCTCCTCAACCTCGCCCTCCTCGACCTGGGTGCCATCTCCACCACTCTGCCCAAAGCCATGGCCAACTCCTTCTGGGACACCAGGGCCATCTCCTTCTCGGGATGTGTTGCACAGGTCTTCCTGTTTGTCACCTTGATGACAGCAGAGTTTTATCTTCTGACAGTCATGGCCTACGACCGGTATGTTGCCATCTGCAAACCCCTGCACTATGGGTCCCTCCTGGGCAGCAGAGCTAGTATCCACATGGCAGCAGCTGCCTGGGGCAGTGGCTTTCTCCGTGGTCTGCTGCACACAGCTAATACATTTTCAATACCTCTCTGCCAAGGCAATGGCCTAGACCAGTTCTTCTGTGAAATCCCCCAGATCCTCAAGCTCTCCTGCTCACAATCAGACTACCTCAGAGAAATTGGCCTTCTTTCTTTTAGTATCTTTCTTGCTTTTTTGTGCTTTGTTTTCATTGTGGTGTCCTATGTGTTGATCTTCAGGGCTGTGATGAGGGTCCCCTCACAGCAGGGACAGCACAAAGCCTTTTCCACGTGCCTCCCTCACCTGGCTGTGGTTTCCCTGTTTATCACCACTGGGGTGTTTTCCAACCTGAAGCCCCCATCCGTCTCCTCTTCATTCCTGAATCTAGTGGTGTCATTTCTGTACTCGGTGGTGCCTCCAGCAGTGAACCCCCTCATCTACAGCATGAGGAACCAGGAGATCAAGGATGCCCTGAGGAAACTGATTGAACATTTTTCAGCAGCCATAGACTGTGTACCTTCCTCTGCAAAGGATTCCCAGCACCTGGTGTGACAAGTCAAGCTTTCCTTATTCATCCCCTCCTCATTAAGTATCCACCTTTCTTGCATGACAGAAAAAAGTTGTGTAAATGAAGAGTCAGTCTCTCTGTGTGTTCAAATAAAATACACAAACCGGCTAACACTTCTTTTTCTGAGACCCATCAGCAGCAGGGCTGAATAAACGGGAGATGAGAAGACCTTTCTGGCTGCAGCAGCCTGGGGCAGGCTGTCCCAGTGCCACTCTGTCACTGGGGCGGCAGGAGCTGCCTGAGGGTCCCCAGGGCCAGGGCTCTTGTACTGGGCTGGGGAGAGGGGATGGCACAGAGGGGCTGCAGACCCCTCAGAACATCCTGGGGAGGAGGACACAGGGGCCCACTGACTGCCTTTGCCTTGTGCCCAAATGCCCCCCCTCTCTGGGGCTGACCCTCCTCTGCCCCCCAGCAGCTGCGGTGCCCTTCAGAGGGGCTGTGGCTGTGGAGTGAGTGCCCAGAGCTCTGCAGCACCCTGGGGCAGGCTCTGCTGTTGGGCCAGCGCAGACTGGGCTGGGATGGAGAGAGGGCAGGGGAGGTGGCAGAGCTTGGAGGGAGCTGGGCTGGGCTGGAAAGTGCCCAGGAGGGAAAATCCTCGGAGTACGGCTTGTACCGTGTGCCCATGCGGGGTGAGGACTCACACCAGAGTGTTTGTGGTGCAGAGCCAGGGCTTGTGGAAAGCATTAAAGCCAGGCAGGTGCAGGAGAGAGGAGGCTGGTCTGTGCCCCTGGTGGCATGGACAGCCTTTCTTACCCACCGGTCTGTCTCACCGACCGTTTCCAGCACTGGTTGCTCACCCCAGGTTTACGGGTGAGTGCGACTGCGACGCCATCTTCATCCTCCTGCTGGGCTCAGTACCTGGATCAGGGGAACGTCCAGCCCTGCCCGGGCTCTCTCCTGGCCCAGACCTGGAGCAGGGCTGTCTGCACAGCCCCATGTGGGACATGGCTGGCACTCGGGAGGGGTCGGGTGCTGGGTGAGCTTCCAAAATATGATGCTCATGGCGAGGTGGGACAAAGACGACTGCCCAGGTGATGGTGCTGGGGGGCTTTTACCCACCCCTGAATGCACACTACTGTGTGGTGTGCCTTCACAGCAGGGCTGTGGGGCCGTGCATTGGGCTCCTGGGGTAGGGACAGGTCATTGAGAGGGACCATGAAGCAGCTGCTCAGAGGTGACAGCAAGGACAGGTTACACAGAAGGAATTTATAAATTGCCTTTGTTGTGGAGGTATGCTTTAGGGAACAGCAAAGCTCGCCTGGAGTTGGTGGCTGTAAGAAGAGTGAAGAGCAAGAAGAGGAGCTTTGGTCACTCATGAGAGACCAAGGCTGAACATGGAAAATGCAGGGCGGCTGCAGAATGGGGAGGGGGATTTCATAAGAGCAGACACAGGTGCGGCTGAGGGACTCAAAGGCTTCTTTGCCTGAGTCTTCACTGAAAAGCTCTCCAGTCCTTTGTGACCAGGGAAGGGGTTCAAGGAGGAGGAGAGCATGTGTCGGCAAGAACCTCAGGAAACGCAGGAAGGGCCAGTGCCAGTTTCTGCCCCTGCAGGGGACTCACCCTCTATCACTGAGCTCCTCTTCTCTAGCCCAGGAGAAAGCATGGTGGGAAGATGCTGAAGAACCTTTCCACCTGATGGGTGCAGGAGGTGATGTACTGATAATCCCATTGCCCCTCACAAGCCCACCCCCTGGCTGCTCCTGTTACCATCACTACAGGTGTAAGGTGATCAGCAGACTGATCTTGTCTGAGTGACAAGAGCTTCAGCCACAGACTTTATTGTTCAAGAGGGTTGTGGTGGGTGACCCTGGACAGCAACTAAGCACACACCAGCCACTCGCTCACTCCAGCCCCAGCACACAAGGACACAGGAGAGAATCCTGAGAGCCAAAGCAAGACAAACTCGTGGGTTGAGATAAAGAGTTTAATAAATGAAGGAAGAAGAGGGAAGAAGAAAAGAAAAACCTAACACAATGATGCAAAGGCAATCAGTCACCACCTCCCACAAGCAGCCCAATGCCCAGCCAATCTTTGAGCAACAGCAACCTTGCAAAGACTACCTCCCAACTTCATTACTGAGCATGGCATTATAGGGCATGACTTCTCCCTTTGGTCTGCTTGGTCCCTAACGGCACACGGCAGTCCAAGGCAAACTGAGAAACAGGAAGGCGGCCTTGATGCTGTGCAAAGCCCAGTGGAGAAGCAGCTAAACCTTCAGTGAGTTATCAGCCATGTTTCAGTCACACATCCAGGCTCCTCAGGGTGACACTTTCTACCACAGCACTGCCCTTCAAGGGACATTTCCTTCTCCTTATGGTCAATCTCGACTTCCCAAGCTGCACTTTGTGATGGTTTTCCTTTCTCAGGTGGTTTCCCAATGCCAAGGAAAGCTCTGTCATCTCTGAAATCACCTTGAAACCACCTGAAACTGCTACTTTCAGACTACTCTTTTACTGTCATGAACTGACATCACCAGGCTAGAGAGGTCCATGACCCTCGGCCTCTCCACACAGGTCATGTGAAAGAAAAGAAAGACCAGAGAAAGAAGCATTATGAGACCTGTTGCTCACCTACTCAAAGCAACTTATGGCAAGACCACGATTGGTGGCAACCTGGGCTGCAGTGTTCATGCCCTGGTGGAATTCATGACCTGAAAGGATATATGCCAGGTGAAAAGTATAGCCAAGAATCTAAACCTTGGGAAGGAAACCTTCAGGATTTTTAGTAACTGGTAAACGGGACACATGTGAACCTCTGGAATTTCATCAAGGCCAAGTGCAAAGTTCTGCACCTGGGTCGGGGCAATCCCCAGTATCAAGATGGACTGGGGGATGAATGGATTGAGAGCAGCCCTGTGAAGAAGGACTTGGGGATACTGGTGTGTGAGCAAATGGACATGAGCTGGCAACGTGTGCTTGAAAATCCAATCATACCCTGGGCGGCATCAAAAGAAGCGTAAAGGAAGGGGATTCTCCCTCTCTACGGTGATCCTATGCTACTTCACCTGCAAGACGACGTCCAGTTCTTCTGCAGCACAAGAAAGACCTGTAGAAGAGGGTCAAGAGAAGGATCACCAAAAATCACCTATGAAGAAAGGCTGAGAGTTGGGGTTATTCAGCCTGGAAACAAAAAGCTCAGAGGAAATCTTCCTGTGGCCTTTCCATACCTAAAGAAGGCTTAAAAGGAAGGGAGATTGACATTTTACCAGGATCAGTAATGCCAGGACAAGGGGCAATGGTTTTAAACTGAATGAGGGAAGATTTGTATTGGATATAAGGAAGAAATGTTTCACAGTGAGGGAGGTGAGACACTGGAAAAGGTTGCTCCAAGAAGCTGTGGGTGTCCCATCACTGGAAGTGACAAAGGACAGGTTGGACAGAGCTTTGAGCATCCTGATCTTGTGGAAGACTTCCCTGAAAAGAAGGGGTTGGACTAGATGATCTTTCAAGGTCCCTTCAAACTCAAACCATTCTGGGAAACTATGAGAGCAGATGTGGCCACACCAGTGCTGAGTCAAGGGGGACGATAACTGCCCTTGTCTGGGTGGCCTCGGTCCTTCTAACACCACCCCATATGCAGCTGGCCTTAATGGTGCTGAGCCTTTACCAGAGGCTCATATGGCATCCCTCAAAATGCCCAGGCCCCTCTCCTCAGACTCACTCCTCACCTGGTCCTGTCCCACTTTGCCCCTTCTCCTTGAAAAACTTGAAGAAGCTTCTGTTGGCCACGTCCCCAGGTGTCTCAAGGTCCCTGTGCACTGAAGCTTCAGCACGTCAGTATTTAAGGTTCATTATTTATGGTTCATCCTGAGTCCTGGTTCCTCTCCCAACTTGAGTAGCTGTAGGACAGCAGAGGTAAGAAAAGGGGTTCCTGGTGTAATCAAGTCATGTCAAAGGTGGAAAGTGTCACTGTCACCATCTCAGAAACACCATGGGAAGGACAAAGAAAGGAAGCAGTGAAAGGACTTGGCTGTTTGTATTGGAGGGGATGAGGATGGTCCAAGAGAAGAACTCGAGAGGGGGAAAAGAGTGGAAAAGGGAGCGAAAGGTGAAGCAATGGATAGGATGAGGGCTGTTAGGGGGTGCCTGTGGGGCAGCCCTGCATCTGAGCAACACTGCCTGCAGCAGGACAAGGAAGCGGCCGTTGATCTGACTGTACTGGCATCTCATTCACTTCCATGGTCACAGGGAACCCAAGCGCTTCCCCCACCATCATCAAGGGGAGAGAGAGAGGGGAAGAAATCAGCATTATTCAGCATTTAGGCACCTCAGGAGGTCTCTGCTTGTAGCTGCTGCGCACAACAGGATGAGCCATGGGAGCAGGCCAGGTTGCTAAGGAATTTATCCAGAAAGGAATTAAAAATATTAAAGGATGAAGGCAGTACTGCCCCTCTGGGCAACCTGCTGCAATGTTTGTCTGCCCTGATGGGGAAAAAGATTTGTTTTTCTTTTGCAAAAGCACAGCTCCTCCCAGCACCTCGACTGCCGGTGCTGGGCTGGATGTTCAAAGAAAGGGTCCCCACCACACATCATGCAACTGATGCCACATGGAGTAAGTGGATTGCACTGGTCACACAGCGAACTTGAATGGGAAACCCCAGTCACCCAGGAATTCTGGAAGTGATCATGGACTGGCCAGAAGGTAAGGATTTCGGAATGTCACCAGGGGAGGAGGTGACGCGTGCGGAAGAGGCCCCACCATATAATAAACTGCCAGAAAATGGGAAGAAAGATGCCCTGTTCACTGATGGGTCCTGCCAGATTGTGGGAAAGCATGGAAAGTGGAAGGCTGCTGTGTGGAGTCCTACACGACAAGTTGCAGAGGCCAGTGAAGGACAAGGTGAGTCGAGCCAGTTTGCAGAGGTGAAAGCCATTCAGCTGGCTTTGGACATTGCCGAGCGAGAAAAATGGCCAGTACTTTATCTCTACACTGACTCATGGATGGTGGCAAATGCTCTCTGGGGGTGGCTACAGCAGCGGAAGCAGGGCAACTGGCAGTGCAGAGGCAAACCCATCTGGGCTGCTGACCTATGGCAAAATATTGCTGCCCGGATAGAGAATCTGGTTGTGAAAGTACGCCACGTAGATGCCCACGTACCGAAGAATGGGACCACGGAGGAACATCAGAACAAGCAGCAGGTGGATCGGGCTGCTAGGATTGAAGTGGCTCAGCTGGATCTGGACTGGCAACATAGGGGTGAACTATTCATAGCTCGGTGGGCCCATGACTCCTCAGGCCATCAAGGAAGACATGTGACATATAGATGGGCTCGTGACCGAGGGGTGGACTTGACCGTGGACACTATTGCACAGGTCATCCATGAATGTGAGACATGCGCTGCAATCAAGCAAGCCAAGCATTTGAAGCCTCTTTGGAATGGAGGGCGATGGCTGAAATACAAATCTGGGGAGGCCTGGCAGATTGATTATATCACACTGCCACAAACCCGTCAAGGCAAGCGCCATGTGCTCACAGTGGTGAAAGCAACCACTGGATGGCTGGAAACATACCCTGTGCCCCATGCCACTGCCCGGAACACTATCCTGGGCCTTGAAAAGCAAGTCCTGTGGCGACATGGTACCCCAGAGAGAATTGAGTCAGACAACGGGACTCATTTCCGAAACAGCCTCATAGACACCTGGGCCAAAGAGCATGGTATCGAGTGGGTGTATCACATCCCCTGTCACGCACCAGCCCCTGGGAAGATGGAACGATACAATGGGCTGTTAAAAACTACACTGAGAGCAATGGGTGGTGGGGCTTTAAAACACTGGGATACACATTTAGCAAAAGCTACCTGGCTAGTTAACACCAGGGGATCTAACAATCGGGCTGGCCCTGCCCAATCAACACTTCCACGTACTGTAGAAGGGGATAAAGTCCCCGTAGTGCACATGAAGAATATGCTAGGGAAGACAGTCTGGGTTAGTCCTGCCTCAGGCAAAGGCAAACCCATCCGTGGGATTGCTTTTGCCCAAGGACCTGGGTGCACTTGGTGGGTGATGCGGAAGGATGGGGAAGTCCGATGTGTACCTCATGGGGATCTGATTTTGGGCGAGAATAGCCAATGAATCAGATTGTGTGCTGTTAATTGCTAAGTAACACTGTCACTGTATGTCCTCATTGCTATAATTGCTATCAGTTGTACTACAAGTAAGGCACAGGGATGATGGGATAAGAACTGACACGGTTAATTCTCCCCAGGACACAGGTATTCCATGCCATGTGAGCCATGCCCACCCTGAGCTGCCGGGGAGGGGGCAGGACATCTCTGCTTGGAGTGGGCTGGGGCGTCCTGGGTCCGGTTGGTGAGCGGCGGGGAGCGGCGGTCCCGTAATCGTGTTCGTATATTCCCCTATCCGTGTTATTGTTGTTGTTTGCCTGTTCCCTTTGCTGTTCTGTTAAACTGCCTTTGTCTCAACCCAAGAGTCTTGCCTTTTCTTCCGATTCTTCCTGTATTAGGAAGGCGCGAGCGAGCGGCACGTGGTTCTTTGTTGCCATCTGAGGCTAAACCACGACAGACCTCAAAACACCCAACACAAGACATGTTTCTCCTGGGCTCCTCAGGCACCAGTGACATCGCAGAGACATCCACAAGCCAGGTGACAGCTCCTGGCCTCTCGTCTGTGCAGGCACCAGTGACCTCCAGGCACCTACACGAGCTGTGCACCTGGGCCTGCCTTATCAGCTACTCAGCCAAGAGAGACATCACAAGGACAAGCCCGAGCCACGTGTCTCCTATCAGCTACACCAGCACCAGGGACCTCACCAGCCCCTACAGGAGCCCTGGCCTTGCTCCTGCTGTATCAGCTACTCAGGCACCAGAGACCTGACCCCCACATCTCCCCCTGCTTGCTGTCTGCTCACCTCTGAGATACGACTCCTCACAAGCTCCTACACAGACCAGAAGCCTCCTCTTGGCCTGTTGGCTACTCAGGCAGCAGCTCCTCACAAGCACAGACCAACCTATTTGCTGCCTGCTCGTCTTTTGGGGGGACCCAAGCCAGTACTGACCCCCCTCTCCGTCACTTGCTCACCCCTCCTAGAAGGGGGCCGTAGCCCCTGGGCATGTTCCAGCGTGTCCGTGCCCCACCACCTTTCGGGCACCCCTCCGCCCTCTTGAATTCCCCCCAGCCCACCCTGTCAGGGCTTGTTCTGCAGCCTGGTAAAGTGGGGGACCCCCACCCGGCCTTTTCCTTCTGCTTCCGTTCACATTTAAACTCTAATTCTTCACTACACTAAATCTTATTGAAGAAGGATTTATCCAATTAAAAACAATTCAAATTTAGAAACATTCAAAATTTTCAATTCAAAATTATTAATTTAATTTCTATAGCTGTATGAACATTGACCTAGATCAAAATGTATATACATATATAGATATATATATATAAGTAGTGTATCTATTTATAAATGAATAAATAAATTCATTAATAGAATTATACACTTCCTTTCATAGATACATTCCTCTAGGTGTATATATTGCCTACCAATCTTATAGTTTTATACCCAAGCACTTCTGGGCCAAAGGAGGCAGGCAGCCAATCCCAGGGGCTGTGTTCCTCTAAAGAAGTTGCCATGGTCGGTGGCCCAGCTGAAGTGCCTCTGTACCAACGCACGCAGCCTGGGGAACAAAGAGGAGGAGCTGAGCACCCTTGTGCAGCTGGAATCCTCACGGCTGGGGTTTGCTACAGGCCACCCGAGCAAGAGGAGCCTTTTGACGAAGCGTTCTTACTTCACCTCCAGGCAGCACCACACTCAGAGGCTGAGATCTACTGGGGGACTCCAGTCACCCTGGCAGCTGCTGGAAGAGCATCCCATGAAGCTGTGAGCAGTGCAGGAGACTCATGGAGGGTGTTGACGAAGGGATTGAGGGCAGCCCTGCAGAGAAGGGCGTGAGGATGCTGGGGCTGGAGTAACTGAACATGAGCTGGACACGTGCGCTGGCAGCCCAGAAAGCCAAGCGCATCCTGGGCTGCATGAGAAGAAGCGTGGCCAGCAGGTGGAGGGAGGGGATTCTCCTCCTCTACGCTGCTGTGGTGAGACCCCAGCTGGAGAACAGCGTCCAGCTCAGGGGTGCCAAGCACAAGACAGATACGGACCTGTTAGCGTGCGTGTAGAGGAGGGCCACAAACATGCTGTGAAAGCTGGAACACCTCTCACGGAGAAAAGCTGAGAGAGTTGGGGGTGTTCAGCACGGAGAAGGGAAGGCTCCAGGGAGACCTTATTGCAGGGATCCAACACAAAAAGGAGGCTCATGGGACAGTCGAGGAGAGACTGTGTACCAAGGCCTGCAGTGAGAGGACGAGGACCAGGGCTTTAAGGTGTGTCCCCAGGGTGTCCCCGTCCCACCCGACCTGCGCCTCCTCCCCCGGCAAGCCCATCTCCGCCATGATTCCAGCGGGCGGTGGGGCAACGACCACTCAAGCCGGAAACCGGACCCACTTCCGGCGCAGGGGATGATGGGAGATGGAGTACGGGCCAGTGCGCACCAACCATCCCAGTACGGGCCAGTGACCCCAGTATGGACCAGTGATCCCAGTATGGACCAGCATGGCCCGTTCCCAGTGCGCTCCCAGTGCTCCCAGTATGAACCCGTGACTCCTCGCAGTGCTCCCAGTTTAGTCCCAGTGCTCCCAGTATCACTCCCTGACTCCCCCCAGTGCTTCTAGTGCGGTCCCAGTGCTCCCAGTATGACCCCCTGACTCCCCCCAGTACTCCCAGTGCGGTCCCAGTGCTCCCAGTATGACTCCCTGACTCCCCCCAGTGCTCCCAGTGCGGTCCCAGTGGTCCCAGTATGACTTCCTGATTCCCCCACTGCTCCCAGTGCGGTCCCAGTGCTCCCAGTATGACTCCCTGATTCCCCGCAGAGCTCCCAGTGCCCTCCCAGTGCTCGCAGTATGATCCCCTGATTCCCCCCACTGCTCCCATTTTAATTCCAGTGCTCCCAGTATGACTCCCTGATTCCCCCCAGTGCTCCCAGTGCTATCCCAGTGCTCCCAGTATGAACCCCTGACGCACCCCTGTGCTCCCAGTGCGGTCCCAGTGCTCCCAGTACGACCCCCTGAGTTCAACCAGTGCTCCCAGTGTCCTCCCAGTGCTCCCAGTATGAACCCCTGATTCCCCCTAGAGCTCCCAGCATGGTCCCAGTGCTCCCAGTATGTCTCCCTGACTCCCCCCAGTGCTCCCAGTGCTCCCAGTATGACTCCGTGGTTCCCCCCAGTGCTCCCAGTGTCGTCCCAGTGCTCCAAGTATGACTCCCTGACTCCCACCAGTGCTCCCAGTACTGTCCCAGTGCTCCCAG
The DNA here is from genome assembly GCF_028500815.1 of Rissa tridactyla. Lineage (NCBI taxonomy): Eukaryota > Metazoa > Chordata > Aves > Charadriiformes > Laridae > Rissa > Rissa tridactyla. The sequence goes on from NW_026529584.1 coordinate 1,054,520, forward strand.
TATGACCCCCTGACTCCCCCCAGTGCTCCCAGTGCGGTCCCAGTGCTCCCAGTATGACCCCCTGACTCCCACCAGTGCTCCCAGTGCGGTCCCAGTGCTCCCAGTATGACCCCCTGACTCCCACCGGTGCTCCCAGTGCTGTCCCAGTGCTCCCAGTATGACTCCCTGGTTCCCCCCAGTACTCCCAGTGCGGTCCCAGTGTTCCCAGTACGACTCCCTGATTCCCCCCAGTGCTCCCAGTGCGGTCCCCGTGCTCCCAGGATGACTCCCTGACTCCCCCCAGTGCTCCCAGTGCGGTCCCAGTGCTCCCAGTATGACTCCCTGATTCCCCCCAGTGCGCCCAATGCAGTCCCAGTGCTCCCAGTATGACCCCCTGACTCACACCAGTGCTCCCAGTGCAACCCCCTGATTCCCCCTGTGCTCCCCATGTGGTCCCAGTGCTCCCAGTATGACTCCCTGACTCCCCCCAGTGCTCCCAGTGCGGTCCCAGTGCTCCCAGTATGACTCCCTGATTCCCCCCAGTGCTCCCAGTGCCCTCCCAGTGCTCGCAGTATGACTCCCTGACTCCCCCCAGTGCTCCCAGTGCGGTCCCAGTGCTCCCAGTATGACTCCATGATTCCCCGCAGAGCTCCCAGTGCGGTCCCAGTGCTCCCAGTATGACCCCCTGACTCCCACCAGTGCTCCGAGTGCGGTCCCAGTGCTCCCAGTATGACTCCCTGACTCCCCCCAGTGCTCCCAGTGCTGTCCCAGTGCTCCCAGTATGACTCCATGATTCCCCGCAGAGCTCCCACTGCGGTCCCAGTGCTCCCAGTATGACCCCCTGACTCCCACCAGTGCTCCGACTGCGGTCCCAGTGCTCCCAGTATGACTCCCTGACTCTCCCCAGTGCTCCCAGTGCGGTCCCAATGCTCACAGTATGACTCCCTGGTTCCCCCCAGTACTCTCAGTGCACTCCCAGTGCTCCCACTATGACCTCCTGACTCCAACCAGTGCTCCCAGTGGTGTCCCAGTGCTCCCAGTATGACTCCCTCGTTCCCCCAAGTGGTCCCAGTGCCCTCCCAGTGCTCCCAGTATCACTCCCTGACTCCCCCCAGTGCTCCCAGTGTGGTCCTAGTGCTCCCAGTGCAACCCCCTGACTCCCCCCAGTGCTCCCAGTGCAATCCCAGTGCTCCCAGTATGACCCCCTGACTCCCCCCAGTGCTCCCAGTGCGGTCCCAGTGCTCCCACTAGGACCCCCTGACTCCCCCCAGTGCTCCCAGTGGGGTCCCAGTGCTCGCAGTATGACCCCCTGACTCCCCCCAGTGCTCCCAGTGTGGTCCCAGTGCTCCCAGTATGACTCCCTGACTAACCCCAGTGCTCCCACTGTGGTCCCAGTGCTCCCAGTATGACCCCCTGACTCCCCCCAGTGCTCCCAGTGCTGTCCCAGTGCTCCCAGTATGACCACTGACTCCCCCCAGTGCTCCCAGTGCTGTTCCTGTGCTCCCAGTATGACTCCCTGACTCCCCCCAGTCCTCCCAGTACGGTCCCAGTGCTCCCAGAGCAACCCCCTGACTCCCCCTGTGCTCCCAGTGAGGAGTGGAACCTTATGACATTCAAACAGGGCAATTGTCGGGTTCTGCACCTGGGGAGGAATAACCCCGTGCACCAGGACAGGTTGGGGGCAGTTGCTCAGCACTCGTGGGCCAGTGTGCCAGTATTTCTGGTAGCCAGAAGGCACAGCACATCTCAAGGGTCACAACTACACACACGACTCCCTCTCTGAAATGGTGATACACCAGTGCACGCGGCGTGGCAATGAGCAGGAAGAGCTGGAGGTCTGTGCGTGGTCGCAGGGCCACGATCTCATTGCAGTCGCTGAGACGTGGTGGGACAGCTTGCGTTACTGGAATGCTGTCATGGGTGGCTACGTCCTTTCCCGGAAAGACAGGCCAGCGAGGCGTGGTGGTGGAGTTGCACTCCATGGGAGAGAGCATTTGGAATGCATCGGGCTCTCACTAGTTGTCATCTCACTTGATGACAACTTCTTGACACAGGTGGTGCAGGAGCCAACAAGGAGAGGAGCACTCCTGGACCTGGTACTGACAAACACAGAGGGACTGGTGGGGGACATTAAGGTTGGGGGCACCCTAGGCTGTAGTGATCATGAAATGATGGAGTTCAGGATCATGGGTACTACGCACAAAACAACAAGAAGTAAAATTACAACCTTGGATTTCAGGAGGGCTAACTTTGACCTCTTCAAGAAACTGCTTGGAGAGATCCCGTGGGCTGGGGCTCTGGAAGGCAAAGGGGCTCAAGAGAGCTGGTTGGTATTCAAAGACCACTTCCTCCAAGCTCAGGATCGGTGCATCCCGAAGAGAAAGAAATCGGCCAAGGGACACAGGAGACCTGCATGGTTGAGCAGGGAGCTTCTGAAAAAGCTCAAGTGGAAGAAGGAAGTCTACAATACGTGGAAGAAGGGACTGACCCCTTGGGAGGATTACAGAAATGCTGCCAGAGCGTGCAGGGATGAAACAAGGAAAGCCAAGGCCACCTTGGAATTAAACCTGGCCAGGGATGTCAAGCTCAACAGGAAGGGCTTCTACGAGTATATTGGAAGCAAAAGGAAGAGCAGAGAAGTTGTGGGCCCACTGTTGAATGAGACAGGAGCCATGGGGACAGCAGATGCGGAGAAGGCAGAGTTACTGAATGCCTTCTTTGCTTTGGTCTTTACTGCTCGGCTCAGCCCTCAGGAGTCCCAGGCATTGGTGGAAGTAACAGGGAAAGAAGAAGACTTCCCTTGGGTTGAGGAGGATCGAGTGAGGGATCAATTAGATCAATCAGATATTCACAAGTCCATGGGCCCCGATGGGATGCACGCGAGAGTGCTGAGCGAGCTGGTAGACGTCATTGCTGGGCTGCTCTCCATTATCTTTGAAAGGTCCTGGAGAACAGGCGAGGTGCCTGAGGACTGGAGGAAAGCCAACGATCCTCCAGTCTTCAAAAAAGGCAAGCAGGAGGAGCCGGGGAACTACAGGCCGGTCAGCTTCACCTCCATCCCTGGAAAGATGATGGAACAGCTCGTTGTGGGCATCATCTCAAGGCATGTGGAGGAAAAGAATGCTATGGGCAGTAGTCAACACGGATTCACCAAGGGGAAATCCTGCGTGACTAACCCGATAGCCTTCTATGATGGCGTGACTGGATGGATAGATGAGAGGAGGGCAGTGGATGGTGTCTACCTTGACTTCAGCGAGGCTTTCGACACCGTCTCCCACAGCATCCTCAGAGGGAAGCTTAGGAAATGTGGGTTAGATGAGTAGACAGTGGGGTGGATTGAAAACTGGTTGAAAGACAGAGCTCGGAGGGTTGTGATTAGGGGCACAGAGTCTAGTTGGAAATCAGTGAGGAGTGGTGCTCCCCAGGGGTCAGTGCTGGGTCCAGTCCTCTTCAATATCTTCATCAGCGACCTGGATGAAGGGACAAAGTGCACCCTCAGCAAGTTTGCTGATGACACAAACCTGGGGGGGGTGGCTGACACACCAGAAGGCTGTGCCACGATCCAGAGAGACCTAGGCAGGCTGGAGAGTTGGGCAGAGAGGAGCCTCATGAAATTCAACCATGGCAAATGTAGGGTGCTGCACCTGGGGAGGAATAACCCCGTGCACCAGGACAGGTTGGGGGCTGACCTGCTGGAGAGCAGCTCTGTGGAAAGAGACCTGGGAGTCCTGGTGGACAACAGGATGACCATGAGCCAGCAATGGGACCTTGTGGCCAAAAAGGCCAATAGCATCCTGGGGTGCATCAAGAAGAGTGTGACTAGCAGGTGGAGGGAGGTCATCCTTCCCCTCTACTCTGCACTGCTGAGGCCGCACCTGGAGCACTGTGTCCAGTTCTGGGCTTCCCAGATCAAGAAGGACAGGGAACTGCTGGAGAGGGTGCAGCAGAGAGCTACCAAGGTTAGTTTGCAGCAACAGAAAAGGCTGCTCCGCAACACCTCCTCCCTGGGCCTCCACCTTGGCTGTGCCCCGTATTAGCTCCAAGGTGGAGACGGTCTTGAGTGGTCAAAGTCCAATGGCTCGTGCTCTGTCCTCAGGTTCACCTCCAAAGGGGGTGCAGAGAGAAAGCTCAGGTTGGAGGTTCATGGGAAGGTTAGAAGGCCTGTGTCCTGTCACTGCACTGCAGATGTCTATGTTTGTACAGTTTAACGTGACACGAACAACGGATGAGTGTCTGACCGAGGCAGCCTTGCGTGGCTCTATCGCCAATAGCACAAATGACCCTTCCAGAAGAGAGCATCTCCTGCCCTCCTGTGAGGCTCACGCAGCCCTTGATTTCTTACTCTGCAACTCTACGCATGGGTCGAGCCCTACCGTTCAGCAGTTCTTCACCCACCGCACCCTCCACCTGCTCATCTCCAAGTTGGACAACTTGTCCGGAAGGATACTTTGAGGGACACTGTCAAAACCTTTACTAAAATCCAGCAAAACTACATCCACCACCTTCCCTTCATCCACTAGGCAGGTGACCTTATTGTGGTTCGTGGTGAATGGCCTGTTCCCCTTAATGTTAACTCCTTCTCCCAGGGGGGCGTTAGGGCTCTAGATGGCCCCCAGTTCAGGCTCGGCTGTTCACTCTCCAGGAAGGGCACTCTGTGGAGACTGCAGCAATACTGAGAGGGTTTCCCAGCAAAGTCCAAGGTAACAAGAGGAGGAGAAAGCCCAAGCTCTGACTCCATGAAGAGAAACTGGAGGTGCTGGAGATAATCTGGCCAAAGATTCCCCATGACAGCGGAATCCCTTCCCACCACTACCACTGGAGGGATCTCCAGGGAGATTTCCAGCATTGCTAGAGGGCCAAAATACCCAAAGAAAGTCCTTTTGTGTCCCTGCCCTGCCCTCCTGCCTGGCCTGCCTGGTGACCAAGGCTGTAGCCAAGCTTATCCCAGTGCTTGACCCAGCCATGGGACCTTTCTTCCTTGCAGAGATAGATTGTGACTTCACAATCAACAGCCAAGTCATTTTCCCAGTTCTGGCCTCTGAGGTTCTCAGACAGAATTGACTTCAGGCACCTTCACAGACACCTGCCTCTTACTCACCTGTGAGGTTCTGAGGCACAGCTGACATAAGAGTAGCTTCCCCACCATCACCCACCTTGTCACCCACAAGCTGATCTGATACACGTCATCTCACATTTCGTCTTCCAATGTCAGGCGACTGCTCCAGGACCTCACAGGCTCTGCATTCACTCTGCCTCTGGGGGAAAAACAGCTTAGAGAGAGGTTTGGAGGGCAAGGGAAGGTTAGGGGTTCTGAGGGAGGCCGCTAGGGCTTTTGGGTTAGGGGTTTCTGTTACCAGTTTTCTTCCATGCGAACCAAAAACTCTGGTCAGAGTTTCTGCTTCATGATCAGGGTGGGGGTGGGGGTCATGGTGAGGCTCAAAATGAAGGTTTGGGATTCTTCTTAGGGCTTCTTGTAATTGATCTGAGTCCTGCTCAGCTTTGTGGGTTAGGGGGTTGGGTTAGGGCTAGAGGCTTAGGGTTAGGCCAGAGTTAAGGCATTTCAAGAGCAGGAACCTCACCAAGTGCTGTCCCTCCCACACGCTTCTCCCTTCACCTATCCCATGCTCCCTTCTCTCTTTGATGAAACTCTCAGGCATGTCGAGCACTTCACAACGCTGCTCCTCACACGCAGCTTCCTCCAGCAATAATGGCATCACGATCTACTCGCCAGCAATGGCACCTTTGCCTTCATCTTCCTCTTGCCTGCCCCTAACATCTCATCATCTCCCTGGCCTTTCCCTCCAGAACTTCACAATCCCTGCCCTCCTTCTGCATCCTGGGAAACATGAGTAACACTTAGGGGAGGGGCTGGAGATGGAAGTGTGTTGAGGGACAGGATTAGGGAGCTGGCTTTGGGTTTAGGCGTGAGGCGTCTGATGAGGGTTTCAGCTTTGGCATTCGTGTTCAAGGAAGGGCCACAGATGAGCGCTGCAGGTGAGGGATTAGGGTTGGGGTCCAGGCAAAGTCTCAGTGTGAGGTGGGCAGTGCTGGGTCAGAGGGGAAGGGTGTGTAGCCACTTTGCGTGTTTCTGCCCTCGTGATGACCAGGGGGAAACCTCAGCTGCTGATGACCAAAAGCAGCATCATTCTAATGAGCTTCCAAAATCAAATCACACACACGCACACAAACACAAGGCTTACAAGAGAGCTTTTTAAATCAAATTGCACCCACACAAACAGATACAGAGGTTAACCTATATAATGAAGATGTTTCTCTTTTTGCAAAAAGTAGTACATTCCTGGTACCAAATGATCTTGGTCACCTCGAGAAATCCAATCGTAGTGAATGACTCACTCTTTTCCTTCGTCTGCATTTGTCAGCAGATGATCTCTGAAATCCTTGTGAAATCTACTCTGAAATCCAATCTTCAAAAGCCTCGTGAAATCTACTTTTGAAATCCTTGCAAAACCTACACTTTGATATCCTTGGAAAATCCACACTTTGATATCTTCATATCCTCTTATCCTCATGCATGCTTTGATAGCCTGATATCCTCGATACCTTGGGGCACCTACAACTTCCCTGGAAAACTTGTTCCATCATCTCACAACCCTTTTCATAAAAAAATTCTTCCTTAGGCCTATTCTAAATCTACTCTTTTTCAGTTTAGAACTGTTGCCTTTTATGCTGTCACTGCAGGCCTTGGTAAACAGTCCCTGTCTTACATATAACTCCCCTTTAAACTGTATAAACTGTCGTACGTGTCAGGCGAACCTTGCCATGTTTGAATCTTTCAATAAGTCGCTGTGGTGGTTATAGCAAATTTTGTTAAATCATTTTGATAATTGCCAGGTGATCAATATTGTTAACATCATACAACATAACCCCGTGTTACTAAATCTGAAATTGGTGCCACCTCAAAGTTGGGCAGGATCCCAAATCCACATTCACAACGAGACTGGACATGAGGAGAAAGAAATGTCCCATGAAGGACAGTGCTGTGACTCCTGAGGTCACCCAGAGGGAGCCTGGATCAGCGCAATGCTGGGTGCTCCAAGGAACAGGCAGGGAGGAAGAAGAGCTGTCAGGAAAGGCGAGGAGATGCCCCAGTGGGAGCAAGGGGAGGAAAGAGGTTGGGTGTCCACAGCCTGCAGGTCTTTGTCCCCTTGGCTGTGGCTGTTGTCTTTGCTACCAAGGCCTGAAAGGAGACACCTTAATCTCATGGAACCGGGGCCTCACTGCTTCCTTGCACCCCCCAGGGAGGCCGGGAGGTGTGGTGCCGTTGTCCTTCACTCGGCATTGCCTACCCCACACCTCACTGCCCCGGGAGGAGCCCTGAGCCAGTGTGAGGGACAGGATCCCCCTTCCCGGGGCTGGCCGCTTGGCGGGATAAAATACATCACGGCTTTACTCAGCATCAGCTCCACCTGCACAGTGCCTTTGCCTCCCTGTAATCACAGCCTCCAGTTGCCTGCTCGAACAAATCCATGGGGAGGCTTGGTCTGTCATGGCCCTCAGTGGGGACAATTAATGCTCCAAGACACTTTGGCGTTTGCTTCGGACTTGAATTCCTGCACAGGTTGTTCCAGCTCCTCTCAGTATCTGGCATTCCTGGGCTCAGCAGCAAATGCCCCATGGGGCTCTGTCGTGGTTTAGCCTCAGACGGCAACAAAGAACCACGTGCCGCTCGCTCGTGCCTTCCAAACACAGGAAGAATCGTAAGAAAAGGCAAGACTCTTGGGTTGAGACAAAGGCAGTTTAATAGAACAGCAAAGGGAACAGGCAAACAACAACAACAACAACACGGATAGGGGAATATACAAACGCGATTACGGAACCGCCGCTCCCCCGCCGCTGGCGCTCGCCTGCCGGACCCGGGCTGCCCCAGCCGGCTTTTAAGCAGCAACTTCCTGCCCCCTCCCCCGGCAGCTCAGGGTGGGCGTGGCTCACATGGCATGGAATACCAGGAAAAGTTAACCCTATCCCCACCAGAACCAGGACATTATCCACCCCTTATTCCATACCATCTATGCCATGCCCAGCAGGTTCCAATGAATTGCCACCACTTTCCCCTGTTATATATATATATATATACACACACATATAATACCCTTAGTTTATGGGTCATCCCTCCAAAGTGTCCGTTGAGTTCTTTTAATCCACGGCTTTGGGCTCCATCTGTTAGAACAGTCTCTCAGGGCAGGTGAGATGCTGGGTGGTGCTGGTCTGTTGCATGTTGTATTTTTTCGGAGCTTGTGACTGGTGCACCTGGTGTGGCTCATGCACGCAGTCTGTAGGCTGAAGATGTAGATCTTGAGGAAACTCCTGGGCGCCGGCTGCTGAGATCAGTTCTTATCCCATCATCCCTATGCCTTACTTGTAGTACAACTGATAGCAATTATAGCAATGAGGACATACAGTGACAGTGTTACTTAGCAATTAACAGCACACAATCTGATTCATTGGCTATTCTCGCCCAAAATCAGATCTCCATGAGGTACACATCGGACTTCCCCATCCTTCCGCATCACCCACCAAGTGCACCCAGGTCCTTGGGCAAAAGCAATCCCACGGATGGGTTTGCCTTTGCCTGAGGCAGGACTAACCCAGACTGTCTTCCCTAGCATATTCTTCATGTGCACTACGGGGACTTTATCCCCTTCTACAGTACGTGGAAATTTTGATTGGGCAGGGCCAGCCCGATTGTTAGATCCCCTGGTGTTAACTAGCCAGGTAGCTTTTGCTAAATGCGTATCCCAGTGTTTGAAAGTCCCACCACCCATTGCTCTCAGTGTAGTTTTTAACAGTCCATTGTATCGTTCTATCTTCCCAGAGGCTGGTGCGTGATAGGGGATGTGATACACCCACTCGATACCATGCTCTTTGGCCCAGGTGTCTACGAGGCTGTTTTGGAAATGAGTCCCATTGTCCGACTCAATTCTCTCTGGGGTACCATGTCGCCACAGGACTTGCTTTTCAAGGCCCAGGATAGTGTTCCGGGCAGTGGCATGGGGCACAGGGTATGTTTCCAGCCATCCAGTGGTTGCTTTCACCACTGTGAGCACATAGCGCTTGCCTTGACGAGTTTGTGGCAGCGTGATATAATCAATCTGCCAGGCCTCCCCGTATTTGTATTTCAGCCATCGCCCTCCATACCAAAGAGGCTTCAAACGCTTGGCTTGTTTGATCGCAGCGCATGTCTCACATTCATGGATGACCTGTGCAATAGTGTCCATGGTCAAGTCCACCCCTCGGTCACGAGCCCATCTATATGTCGCATCTCTCCCTTGATGGCCTGAGGAGTCATGGGCCCACCGAGCTATGAATAGTTCACCCTTATGTTGCCAGTCCAGATCCACCTGAGCCACTTCAATCCTAGCGGCCCGATCCACCTGCTGGTTGTTCTGATGTTCCTCCGTGGCCAGATTCTTTGGTACGTGGGCATCTACGTGGCGTACTTTCACAACCAGATTCTCTATCCGGGCAGCAATATCTTGCCATAGGTCAGCAGCCCAGATGGGTTTGCCTCTGCGCTGCCAGTTGCCCTGCTTCCGCTGCTGTAACCACCCCCACAGAGCATTTGCCACCATCCATGAGTCAGTGTAGAGATAAAGTACTGGCCATTTTTCTCGCTCGGCAATGTCCAAAGCCAGCTGAATAGCCTTCACCTCTGCAAACTGGCTCGATTCACCCTGTCCCTCACTGGCTTCTGCAACCCGTCGTGTAGGACTCCACACAGCAGCCTTCCACTTTCGATGCTTTCCCACAATACGGCAGGACCCATCAGTGAACAGGGCATATTTCTTCTCATCTTCTGGCAGTTTATTATATGGTGGGGCCTCTTCTGCACGCGTCACCTCCTCCTCTGGTGACATTCCGAAATCCTTGCCTTCTGGCCAGTCCATGATCACTTCCAGAATTCCTGGGCGACTGGGGTTTCCCATTCGAGTTCGCTGCGTGATCAGTGCAATCCACTTACTCCACGTAGCATCGGTTGCATGATGTGTGGTGGGGACCCTTTCTTTGAACATCCAACCCAGCACCGGCAGTCGAGGTGCTAAGAGGAGCTGTGCTTCTGTACCAACTACTTCCGAAGCAGCTCGAACCCCTTCATATGCTGCCAATATCTCTTTTTCTGTTGGAGTGTAGCGGGCTTCGGATCCTCTGTATCCACGACTCCAAAACCCTAGGGGTCGACCTCGAGTCTCCCCTGGTGCTTTCTGCCAGAGGCTCCAGGTAGGGCCGTTCTCCCCGGCTGCGGTGTAGAGCACATTTTTAACATCTTGTCCTGCCCGGACTGGCCCCAGGGCCACTGCATGGACTATTTCCTGTTTGATTTGTTCAAAAGCTTGTCGTTGCTCAGGACCCCATTTAAAATCATTCTTCTTCCGGGTTACTTGATACAGAGGGCTTACAATTTGACTGTAATCTGGGATATGCATTCTCCAAAAACCCACAATACCTAAGAAAGCCTGTGTTTCCTTTTTACTAGTTGGTGGAGACATAGCTGCTATTTTGTTGATCACATCCATTGGAATCTGACGGCGTCCATCTTGCCATTTTATTCCTAAAAACTGGATCTCCTGCGCAGGTCCCTTGACCTTACTTTGCTTTATAGCAAAACCAGCGTTCAGAAGGATTTGGACTATTTTACTCCCTTTCTCAAAAACTTCTTCTGCTGTGTTTCCCCATACAATGATGTCATCAATGTACTGCAGATGTTCTGGAGCTTCACCCTGTTCCAGTGCAGTCTGGATCAGTCCATGGCAAATGGTGGGGCTGTGTTTCCACCCCTGGGGCAGTCGATTCCAGGTGTATTGGATGCCCCTCCAAGTGAAAGCAAACTGTGGCCTGCACTCTGCTGCCAAAGGGATTGAGAAGAATGCATTCGCTATATCAATCGTGGCATACCACTTGGCTGCCTTGGACTCCAGTTCGTACTGGAGTTCTAGCATGTCCGGCACAGCAGCACTCAGCGGTGGCGTGACTTCATTCAGACCACGATAGTCTACAGTTAGCCTCCACTCTCCATTAGATTTTCGCACCGGCCATATGGGACTGTTAAAGGGTGAGCGAGTCTTGCTGATCACTCCTTGAACCTCTAGTTGACGAATCAGCTCATGGATGGGAATCAGAGAGTCTCGGTTAGTGCGATACTGCCACCGATGCACCGTTGTGGTAGCAATCGGCACCTGTTGTTCTTTGACCCTCAACAACCCCACAACAGAAGAATCCTCCGAGAGACCAGGCAAGGCAGACAACTGTTTAACTTCCTCTGTCTCCAAAGCAGCTATGCCAAAGGCCCAGCGGTACCCTTTTGGGTCCTTAAAATACCCTCTCCTGAGGTAATCTATACCAAGGATGCATGGAGCCTCTGGGCCAGTCACAATGGGATGCTTTTGCCACTCATTCCCAGTTAGGCTCACTTCTGCCTCCAGTACAGTCAACTCTTGGGATCCCCCTGTCACCCCAGAAATACAAATGGGTTCTGCCCCTCTATAGCTTGATGGTATTAAAGTACACTGCGCACCCGTGTCCACTAGAGCCTTATACTCCTGTGGGTCTGATGTGCCAGGCCATCGAATCCACACCGTCCAATAAACCCGGTTGTCCCTTTCCTCCACCTGGCCGGAGGCAGGGCCCCCCTAATACTGGTCATAGTATCCATTACTCACTTCTTGCATAAATGACTTGGAAGTTCCTTCAAGAGGATCAGAAGCAAGATCAGGCCTTCTGCTTTGTCTGGGGAACGGCCCACTGGAAACTGGGGCGGCACTTTTCCTGGAGGGATCCCCTTTTGTGGTTGTCCTTCCTTGCAACTCCTGTACCCGTGTCCGCAGGATCGAAGTAGGTTGTCCGTCCCACTTCCTCATGTCCTCTCCGTGGTCCTGCAGGTAGAACCACAGGGTGCCTCGTGGTGTGTACCCTCTGTACTCTCTCTCTTGAGTGGGGAAATGCCTGCTTCTAATAGCTGAGATGCTGGCCCGTGCAGGTGGGGAGTAGGACATATTCTCTTCAAGTTGCTGGACCTTCCGCGACAGTTTCTCCACAGCTGAGACAAGGGGGGAAGAGAGACTTTCTTCGTATCGCCGGAGCCGGCCAGCTACCTCATCCACCGTTGGTCCCTCTTCACCTTTCCATTCCATTACTGCCAGGGAGTTGGCATATGACGATGGTGCGCTCCGTACAAACTTCCGCCACATGGGCCTTGTGCATCGCACCTCATCAGGGTCTGTGGGTAAGTCTGCATTGTCCAAGTCATAATAAATCATCTCCCGCACGGCTAATTCTCTCAGGTACTGGATACCTCTTTCCATGGTAGTCCACTTGCTTGGCTGACATACAACATCCTCGCTGAAGGGGTACCTCTCCCTCACGCCTAACAGGAGTCGTTTCCAGAGGCTGAGGGCTTGGGTCTTTTTCCCGATCGCCTTGTCAATGCCGCCTTCCCTAGACAGGGATCCCAGCTGCCTGGCCTCCCTGCCCTCTAATTCCAGGCTACTGGCCCCGTTATCCCAGCACCGGAGCAGCCAGGTGACAATGTGCTCGCCTGAAAGTCGGCTAAAATCTTTTCGCATATCCCGCAGCTCACTCAAGGATAGGGATCGAGTAATTATCTCTGGTTCTGCCTCTTCCTCCTGCTCTCGTGATGGCCCTGGTTCATCATCATCTCTTACTAAGCGAACTGATTTCTTTGTGTACTTCTTCTTCTGTATGGGGGCAACTGATACTGGCATGGGTTGGTTCCCTGGTTCAGTGGCAGTGGCTATCACGGGGGTTGCAGTAGCCGCAGTGTCTGTCGCAAGGATTGCAGTAGCCGCAGTGTCTGTCGCAAGGATTGCAGCAGCCGCAGGGGCCGCCGCAGGGGCCGCAGCAGGGGCCGCCGCAGGGGCTGCAGCAGCCGCAGGGGCTGCAGGTCTGGTTTCCATCTCTTCCCCTTGAGGGTGCTGCATAGTTCTGAGCAGTGCCTGGTAGATACTGGCCAGGGCCCAGCACAGCGCGGTGAGTTGTGCCTCTCTAGAATAGCCACAGCATTTTCCCTTCAAATATTCTACCACTTTATCAGGGTCCTGTAATTGTTCAGGGGTGAAGTCCCAGACCATTGGAGGTGAGTAGTTCTCTAGGTACCTGCCCATGCTCTCCCACATGCCATGCCACCCCTGACTATCCAGCCTCGGAGCAGATCTCCGGGTGGTAGTCTTAAATAGTCGCTTAACCCTAAACAAGACCTGGAACGTATTTAGGAGACATAGCACTAGGAACACGCTAGTTTGAGTATCCCAAGGATATTCAAAATTCTCAAAAGCTGTCATACCTGACCCGAAGGGGAAAAGGGAGGCAAAAGGGCTGGGGAAATTATTAACAAATTCTGAGAGACGGTGTCCAATGTACGGACAGGACAGCAAAACCACATAAACACCCCAAAATAGCCGTCTGAACAGTGATGTTATCATATCATAAACAGATATCGCACAGGACAGCAGAATGATAATCCTCATCCCTGTTCCAGACATGGTAAACAGCATCGCAGGGAGTACATAAGCCATATAGGAATTTATGTAACACAGCCATGAGAACAAACCAAGCAACATGATGACCAGTGACTATTTACCTAATAAAATAAATGCATAAAAAAAAAAAACCAAAACCGTTTTTTCCACGTCCTAGTTGGATTCTGTCGTTATCTCAACCCTTCGAGCCCCACGTTGGGCGCCAAAAAGGACTGTCGTGGTTTAGCCTCAGACGGCAACAAAGAACCACGTGCCGCTCGCTCGTGCCTTCCAAACACAGGAAGAATCGTAAGAAAAGGCAAGACTCTTGGGTTGAGACAAAGGCAGTTTAATAGAACAGCAAAGGGAACAGGCAAACAACAACAACAACAACAACAACAACAACAACAACAACAACAACAACAACAACAACACGGATAGGGGAATATACAAACGCGATTACGGAACTGCCGCTCCCCCGCCGCTCGCCGCTCGCCTGCCGGACCCGGGCTGCCCCAGCCGGCTTTTAAGCAGCAACTTCCTGCCCCCTCCCCCGGCAGCTCAGGGTGGGCGTGGCTCACATGGCATGGAATACCAGGAAAAGTTAACCCTATCCCCACCAGAACCAGGACAGGCTCGTTACAGTGCAGAAAGCCCTAAGGAGCCACAGCTCTGCCATGATTTTCTTCAGGGCTTCTAACCTGGCACAGCTCAGTGGAGAGGTCTCAGGAGTCTACTTAAAGTGGAAGGTTTCAAGAAGCACTTAATAAAAAGGTAATTTTTCATTTGGAAAGGGCTTTTCATTAGTCTTTTTCTTTTTCCAGAGGAAATGCTTGCAGCTTTCTCCAACTGATACTGAACCAGAGGGTCTCCTGAGGAGGACCGGAGAGGTAGCAACTGCCATCTCCTCGAGGTCCCCCACTGTATGGACAACGTTTCCCCCCCACCTCCTCCTCCCCACCGTTTCTCTTGGGGCTGCCTGGGACTTGCATTCTTTTCCTATATCAGACTTGTGCGCTGAGTCTGCAGCTGAATGTTCACAGCTCCTTTGCACCAATTCCTGCCCGATTCCCCCGCAGACTTGGCTGTAAATAGACAAGGGATTCTTATTCAATTTGAACAGCCAGAAGGACAAAATGATACCAATTAATTAAAGAAACCCAATGCTTTCCTCCACTATATGCCAAGTCCAAGCCTCCAATAAGCTCCACCTTCCTCAAACCATCAACATAAAAGAAATACGTTGGAGAGATTGATAGGAAATTCTAAATATACACACAGTTAGTGAGTTGGCTAAAGAGACAGTGTGGCAGATTAAGTAAACTTTGCCTTATTCTTGGCCAAATTTCCATCCCAGAGCCTTGTCACCAACTCATGTCTCTAGCGATGTCCCTGCCCATGTTACATTATGTGCTTGTTAAACAAAACTTTTCTTCTCCAGCAAACTCTAGCAAAACTCTTCCTTGGAGACAGTCTCTCCTCAAAGTCCCCTTGCAACCATACGGTGAATTGAGATGCAAGAATAAACTCATTACAGTTCCTTCACGTTAACAAGCTCCCAGGGGAAAGTCACGCAGTGTGGAGGGCCCTGGCAGGAATAAAGAGCCTTGGAGGTTCAGCAGGGTCTGCTGAGGGCTGTGGGTGACGAAGCTGCTTCAGGAAATGGAAGCGTGCCTCCCTGGGGGCTGAGTAGAGCAGAAAACCAGAGGCAGTGATTTCAGGGTGACAAAGAAAGGAGGCAGAGACATCCTGTGTGCTGTAGCCCCCTGGATGTGCCCTGCCAAGCCAAGGGGCCCAGTGCTAATCCCCAGCTCATTGCAATGGGGATGTTTTTGGTCATCACCACATGAGCTTTCCCTCTGCTCACCACCAGGGCCCATACACGCTGAGTGCCTTCCACACTCTTGCCCCTCAGACTCGGCACGACGCAGCTCCCCCTAAGCCTTTGCCTGGACCCTAACCCTAATCCCTCACCTGCAGCTCTCATCTGTAGCCCTTCCCTGAACATCAACGCCAAAGCTGAAACCCTCACCGCATGCCTCACGCCTAAAGCTGTTAGAACGGGTCTAGAGATGGATCACCAACAATCATTGGAGGGCTGGAAGACCTCTCCTAGGAAGAGAAACTGAGAGAGTTGATGTTGTTGAGCCTGGAAACAAAAAAGTTCCAAGGAGACCTTCTTATATCCTTTCAGTGTATGAGGGAGGCTTGTAGAGAGAGAGAGAGATATATTTTACCAGGGCCAGTAATGACAGGACAAGGGGCAATGGCTTTACACTGAAAGAGGGCAGATTTAGACTGGACATAAGGGAACAAATTTTTCACTAATGAGGGTGGTGAGACACTGGAAAATGTTGCCCAGAAAAGTTGTGGATTCCCCATCGTTGGCGGTGTTCAGGGTCAGGTAGGGCGGGGCTTTCAGCATCCTGATCACAGATGTCCCTAAAAAACAGGGATTGGACTAGATGACCTTTCAAGGTCCCTTCAAACCCAAACCATTCTGGGATACTATGAGGGCAGATGTGGCCACACCAGTGCTGAGTTGAGGGGGACAATAACTCCCCTTCTTTGGATGGCCACAGTCCTACTAACACCACCCCATATGCAACTGGCCTTAATGGTGCTCAGCCTTTACCAGAGGCTCATATGGCATCCCTCAAAGTGCCCAGGCCCCTCTCCTCAGACTCACTCCTCACCTGGTCCTCTCCTACTTTGCCCTTTCTCCTAGAAAAAATTGAGGAGGTTTCTGTTGGCCACGTCCCCAGGTGTCTCAAGGTCCCTGTGCACTGAAGCTCCAGAACATCAGCATTTAAATTGCATGTGCAGATGGCTCATGCTGAGTCGTGGTTCCTCTAACAAGACACCTTGAGTAGCTGTAGGACAGCAGAGGTAAGAAAAGGGGTTACTAGTGTCATGGATGTCATGAGGAAGGTGGAAAGTGCCACTGTCACCATCTCAGAAACACCAAGGGAATGGCCAACAAGGAAACGGTCAAAAAGAGTTGGCTCTTTGTATGGGAGGAGATGAGGATGATCCAAGAGAAGAACTTGAGAGTGGAAGAAGAGTGGAAAAGGGAACGAAACGTTAATAGAATCATAGAATTGTCTTGCTTGGGAGGGACCTTTCAGATCACCTAGTCCAACCATCAACCTACCTCTGACAAAAGCCATCACTACACCATATCTCTAAGCACTATGTCTGCCCGTCTTATATTATTGTTCCGTGGCCTTGCCTTGTGACGAATAGCAGATATGGGAACGAGATAGTACTACGGAACAGACAACCTGCCTACTTGCTTACTACGAAACAGATAAGTGGCCTACTCACTACCTGAGCCAACGTTTCATCAAATTTTGATGAAATTTTGTCCTTTGTGCGAACTTTGCTCATTACAATGTACCAAAACACACCTCCATCCCAGAGGCTACCCGCCCCCAAGGTGCAACCACTCCTCCTTGAGTACACCAATCATGAAGTATTTATGACTAAAGTCACTCAAACTCCACTTTGAAGATAAAATAAATACTATAAAAATAGCCCGAGAGAGGGGGGATATCGGGGAAGACACCATCGCGAACAAGTCAGGAGAATTCCATCACTAACTTCCGGGACCAGTCGACTGGCTGAGCCTTTCTTCCCCGCCATAGGGACGCCTTTGGGTAAGACTTAGATCATACCGAGTGTTTCCTCGGGGAACTTAGAAATCTCTGTAGAGAATCTCTCTCCTACATTTATAGCCAAGCTGTATTGTATATAACTTCATTGTGCCTTTTGTATATTTAACAATATCGTTATTTGCACATGCTTTGCAGACAGTGTATTTATCACCGGCAATCCTATATACCTGTTGTTTAAATAAACAGCACTGTCTCAGTAGCTGGTCGTTTTGGTTTCTCACTGAACGCGACCAAACACTCAAGAGTGGCCGTGCTAGTTCAGGAGCACGACTAGACTGAAGGTGCAGTCCACTATCAGTGTATCCAAATCATAACAGTTTAATACATATTAAACGCGATTGGATTGATAGTGCTGGATTGGGCATCACTCCGAATTTAAACCCAGCCGCACCTGGTCCCCCACCTCGGTGAGGAGTGTTAGAACGCAAGGGGGTTTATCTTCTGCCAAAACCGCTTTGCCCCTTTTCACGCAACAGGAGGGACCTTTCAGATCACCTAGTCCAGCCATCAACCTAACTCTGACAAAAACCATCACTAAATAATAGCTCTAAGCACTATGTCTGCCCATTTTTTAAATAGCTCCAGAGGTCGTGCGTCAACCACTTTCTGGGCAGCCTATTCCAATGCTTAATAACCGCTTCAGTGTAAAAAATTTTTCCAAATATCCTCAGCCTCCATTTCTCCAGGCTAAACAATCCCAGATCCCTCAGCCACTCCTCATAAAATTTATCCTCGAAATCCCTCACCACCTCCTTTGCCCTTCTCTGGACCTGCTCCAGCACCTCAATGTCTTTTTTTGTGGTGAGGGGCCCAAAACTGGACACAGTACTCCAGGTGGGGCCTCACCAGTGCCGAGTACAGGGGGACAATCACTTCCCTACTCCTGCTCACCACACTGTTCCTGATACAGGCCAGGATGCTGTTGGCCGCCTTGGCCACCTGGGCACACTGCTGGCTCATATTCAGCCGGCAGTCAACCAACACCCCCAGGTCCTTTCCTGCAGGGCAGCTCTCCAGCCACTCCTCCCCAGGCTTGTAACGCTGCATGGGGTTGGTGTGACCCAAGTGCAGGACCCGGTACTTGGCCTTGTTGAACCTCACACCATTGGTCTTGGCCCATCAATCCAGCTTCTCCAGATCCCTCTGCAATGTGTTCCTACCCTCAAGCAGATCGACACTCCCACCCAACTTGGTGTCATCTGCGAAATTACTGAGGGTGCACTCGATCCCCTCGTCCAGATCATTGATAAAGATCTTAAAGTGAACTGGCCCCAATACCGAGCCCTGGGGAACAAGCATCAGGGTGACCATCTGCACACAAACATTAACAGCTGACCAAATGGAGCTTGAATCCAGGGGCAGCTGGAGAAACGCTGGGATTTGGCCAACAGAAACATCTTGAAGTCTTTGAAGGAGAAGTGTCCAGATCTGCATCCCGGGGAAGAATAGCCCCAATGCAGCAGGACAGGCTGGGACCTGATGTGCTGAGCAGTGACCCTGCGGAGACGGGGCTGGGCACCCTGAGGGACGCCTCATGAGCCAGTGGTGCACGCTCACTATGAACAAGGCCGGCTGCCTACGGGGCTGCAGGAGGAGGAGCGTGTGCCCCCCAGGCAACTTGAGTCACCTTCCCCTTTGACTCAGCACTGCTGTGGCCCAACGCACACAGCTGTGTCCCAGTGTGCGGCTCCCCATTTTGGAGAAGTGGAGAGGACCTGGAGAGTGTCCAGAGGAGGTCTGCCACGATGGGCTCTAGGGCCCAGTGCACGTGTGCTTGGTGGAGAGTCTGAGGGACCTGGGCTTCTCTGGCCCAGTGGCAGGGAGGCTCTGGGCACTATTGGAATGGCCTGAAACTGGTTGAAAGGTTGTTTCAGAGACAATGGATCTTTTCTTTGGCGGAAAACAGCAGGAGAAAGAAAAAATGCAAGAAAGGGCAGCTTGGGAGGTGGAGACTGGACACCAGGAGAAAGAAATGCCACTGCAAGGGCAGTGCTGTGCAGCAACAGATCACCCAGAGGGAGTCGGGATCAGCCCAAGGTGTTGTGTTTCAGGACCAGCCAAGGACGATGGACAGAGATGAGTAAAGGCAGTGAGATGCTGAGGGGAGAGCAAGATGGGGAAGCAGGGGGGATGTCTGCAGCCTGCAGGGGAAGAGGAGCAGATGTGGGACACCATAGCACCGCCTGTGGTGGAGATGATCAAGGGAGTTGGCAAGGCTGAAAGCCCCCAACACTGCTTATGTCTTTCTCCTCCTGGCTGTGGCTGTTGTCTGTGCCACCAAGGCTACCAGAAGACACGTCATCCTTACAGCACTAGGGCCTTAGCGCCTCCTCTTCCCCACCCGGGAGCCGTCATTCTGTCTTTCTGCCCTTGGCATTGCACGTCCTCCCATCACAATGCCCCAGGAAGAGCCCTGAGCTGTGCGTGTGGGGCAGGATCTCCCTTCCCAGGGGCTGGAGGCCAGGGCTTGGCCCTTTGCCTTCCTCTCACACATTCAGCATTAGCCAGCATCAGAGACACCTCTCCATTGCCTTTGCCTACCTGCCCTCACTGCCTCCAGTTTTCCCTCGAACGAGCCCCCAGGAGCATTTGGCACTAATGTCCCTCAGTGGGACCCATTAACGCTCCAAGAAACTTTGGAGTTTGCATCTGACGTTGACTTCTGGAGAGGTTTCATCAGCTTCCCCTGTGTCTGAGCTTCATGAGCTCAACACCAAAACCACCAGAGAGGTCAATAAAATGCCTTGGGCTGGTCTTGCTCAGTACAGAAATGGGGGTTGGCCGGGCAGCAGGAATCCGTGTTCGCTGCTCGGGATGGGCATCGGGGGGTAAGGAATTGTACTGCATCACTCCTGGTTTCCTATATTCTTTTAAAATGATTGTTAGTTTCTTTCCCGTTACTGGTCTATCAAACTGTCTGTATCTCAACCCATGAGATTTTTATTCCTTTTTCTCCCTCTTCTCCCTGTCCCTCTGCAGGGAGTTGGGGGGCAGTGAGTCAAGAGCTGCGTGGTCTTTCCCCCCACAACAAGGCTGAGGAGTGAGCTGGCTCTGCTCATGTCACTGCAGTTTGAGGACAACCAGGAGTCTCCTTGAGGTTTTCCTGCAGGAATATGCTGAGCAGCTCCTGTGTGTTACGAGTGGATCACAGATGAGGTAACTAGTGAATGGCAGAAGCTGTAACCCCTTTCCCCAATCCCCGCGGCTGTGGAGCAGGGATGACTCCTTGGGAGCCCACAAGCAGAGCTCTGCTCCTCACGGCACACTTGGCCAGCAACAATGAGAGCTCCAACAAGGGCAATGCAGAAAGCTCCCGGAACAAAGGACACGGGCAAAGTGTGTTTCCGCAGCTGGGGTTTGGAAGGGCAGGCGATGGGAAGAGATTTGCTCAGAGCTGTCCTGACTTGTGAGTGGGCTTTCCTCCTTTGGCAGTACCTCGGGAACAAAGGGATGCGATGTCCAACGGCAGCTCCATCACCCACTTCCTCCTCCTGGCATTCGCAGACACGCGGGAGCTGCAGCTCTTGCACTTCTGGCTCTTCCTGGGCATCTACCTGGCTGCCCTCCTGGGCAATGGCCTCATCATCACTGCCGTAGCCTGTGACCACCGCCTCCACACCCCCATGTACTTCTTCCTCCTCAACCTCGCCCTCCTCGACCTGGGTGCCATCTCCACCACTCTGCCCAAAGCCATGGCCAACTCCCTCTGGGACACCAGGGCCATCTCCTTCTCGGGATGTGTTGCACAGGTCTTCCTGTTTGTCACCTTGATGACAGCAGAGTTTTATCTTCTCACAGTCATGGCCTACGACCGCTACGTTGCCATCTGCAAACCCCTGCACTATGGGTCCCTCCTGGGCAGCAGAGCTTGTGTCCACATGGCAGCAGCTGCCTGGGGCAGTGGCTTTCTTACTGCTCTGCTGCACACTGCCAATACATTTTCAACATCTCTCTGCCAAGGAAATGCTGTGGACCAGTTCTTCTGTGAAATCCCCCAGATCCTCAAGCTCTCCTGCTCAGACTCAGACTACCTCAGGGAAGTTGGGCTTCTTTCTTTTAGTACCTTTTTTGCCTTTGCGTGTTTTGTTTTCATTGTGGTGTCCTATGTGTTGATCTTCAGGGCTGTGCTGAGGATGCCCTCACAGCAGGGAAGACAGAAAGCCTTTTCCACGTGCCTCCCTCACCTGGCTGTGGTTTCCCTCTTTATCACCACTGGGGTGTTTTCCTACCTGAAGCCCCCCTCTGTCTCCTCTTCATTCCTGAATCTAGTGGTGTCATTTCTGTACTCGGTGGTGCCTCCAGCAGTGAACCCCCTCATCTACAGCATGAGGAACCAGGAGATCAAGGATGCCCTGAGGAAACTGATTTGACATTTTTCAGCAGCCATAGACTGTGTACCTTCCTCTGCAAAGGATTCACAGCATCTGGTGTGACAAGCATTCACTATTCCTCCCCTCCTCCTTAACTTTTCACATCTCATCTGTGACACAAAGCATTTGTGTAAATGAAGAGTCAGTCTCTCTGTGTGTTTAAATAAAATACATGAACCAGCTAACACTTCTTTTCCTGAGACCCATCAGCAGCAGGGCTGAATAAACGGGAGATGAGAAGACCTTTCTGGCTGCAGCAGCCTGGGGCAGGCTGTCCCAGTGCCACTCTGTCACTGGGGCGGCAGGAGCTGCCTGAGGGTCCCCAGGGCCAGGGCTCTTGTACTGGGCTGGGGAGAGGGGATGGCACAGAGGGGCTGCAGACCCCTCAGAACATCCTGGGGAGGAGGACACAGGGGCCCACTGACTGCCTTTGCCTTGTGCCCAAATGCCCCCCCTCTCTGGGGCTGACCCTCCTCTGCCCCCCAGCAGCTACAGTGCCCTTCAGAGGGGCTGTGGCTGTGGAGTGAGTGCCCAGAGCTCTGCAGCACCCTGGGGCAGGCTCTGCTGTTGGGCCAGCGCAGACTGGGCTGGGATGGAGAGAGGGCAGGGGAGGTGGCAGAGCTTGGAGGGAGCTGGGCTGGGCTGGAAAGTGCCCAGGAGGAAAAATCCTCGGAGTACGGCTTGTACCGTGTGCAGATGCGGGGTGAGGACTCACACCAGAGTGTTTGTGGTGCAGAGCCAGGGCTTGTGGAATTGGTGTCTGTCTCCAGGGTTTGGTAGTCGTGGGGCTGAAGGCATGGGCCTCTGTGAGAAGAGACCAGGGGCTGCTTCCGTGCCAGACAGAGCTGGTTCTAGACAGCTCCAAAAGAAACCCACCGCTGGCCAAAACTGAGCCCGTCAACGAGGATGGTGGAACCTCTGTGAGAGTGTATTTAAGAAAGGACACAAATGCTTGAGTAGGAGAGGAGTGAGGGAAAAACAGTGTGAGAAACAGCCCTGAAAACGCCAGGGTGAGTGAAGAAGGAGGGAGAGGAGGTGCTCCGGGTGCCAGAGCAGATGGTCTCCTGCAGCCTGTGGAGAATACCACAGTAGAGCAGGTATTTCCCTGCAGCCTAAGGAGAGGAGCACAGCGGAGGAGGTAATCCCTGCACTTGGTGGAGAACCCAACACTGGACAGGCTGGACATTTCCTGAAAGAATTTCAGCTTGAGGAGAGCCCATGCTGTAGCAGGTTTATCTCGAAAGACTGTAGCCTGTAAGAGGGACCCCATGGGAAAAGTGGTAGAAGGAAGGGGCAGCAGAGAGGAACTGTTATGGGCTGCCCAGGACCCCCATTCCCCATCGCCCTGCACTGCTCAGGGGGAAGGAGGGAGAGGAGCTGGGAAGGAAGCAGCAAAGTTCAGCAAGGGAAAAAAGGTGTGGGAGGAGGCTTTCCAGGTGATAAGGTCTTCCATCGGTCCTATGCTTCTTTGGCCCTCAGCCTTTGCAGTTGCACATGCCTGGCCTGCCCACTTACCTTCACTCCTGTCCCCTTTGTAGGAGGCCCACACACATCTTGGCACGCCCAGCGTAACGTGGCCTCCACCAAAGCTGGAGCCCACCTGGCCTTGAGGCAGGGAGGGGCCCGGTCCCCTCTGTCCAGGGCTGGGCACAGCTTTTCCCTGGGAACCTCCCTGAGGAGCACTCCTCCTCTGTGTCAGCCTGGGGCCCGGCAGGGGTGGCCCAGGGACAAGGGCTGCTGGGGCAGGGCTGAAGGAGCTCAGCTGGGAGAGCGTTAGACTGAAGATCTAAAGGTGCCTGGTTCAGCCCTGAGCTTCAGCAGTGATTTTTCTCCCTCTGCTTTTTGCAGAGCCCGTCTGCCGCCTTCCAGCCTGCCCCAGCCCTGCTTGCTCCTTCACCTCTTGCCAGAGCACTGTCCCTGCCCTGGACCTGCACATCTGCGGCTTAGAAGGAGCCTTCCTCCAGCCCCACAAGTCCCCAGCCTCCCCCTGGGCAGGACTCTCCACTCAGGGCTGCTTTGGGGTGGTCTCCAGCTGTGCCCCCTTCCCTGCTCCACAGGATCGGGATGTGTCCTCTGCGGGGTCTCTGCACGACCCAATTCCTCTCCTCTTTGTCATGCTTAAGGGTGCAGAGTCTGTTCCCCTCCTCAGGCGCCTCCTGCACCTTGTCTTGAGTTCCCAGAGCAGAGGCCACTGGACCCATAGTCCCAGGGAGAGGCACTCCCTGGAGCTGTGGCCTGAATGGCAGCATCCTTCCCCTGGGGGGGTGTTGCAGTGAGACCTCTGATGTGCCCAGGACAGCTGACAAAGCCACGCTGAGGATCACCCACCGGAGTGCATGGCCATCGGTATTGTTTAGTCACACGCTGTCCTGAGCATAATTTCTTGTCCCCCTTTGCCCCCCTGCTCCAATGACTGGTAACACACCAATATGCTCCTCTCTGGGCATCAGCCCCATGGAGATGGACACCTGCCCTTCACCCCACCTCCAGGAATGCTGCGGGGCAGAGGGGTGCAGGAGGAGGCCCGCTACATGGATGAGGGCGTGTGAGCTTTCTGCCCCCATGTTGCCCCATCGCACACCCTGGGGTGCCATCAGAGCCTGGGGGCACCTCACCCCAGGGAGGGCATGTCCCTCACCCTGTTGTACTTCTCCTCCTGTGCCGCTGCGCACAGATGTGGCACACAGGGGGGTTGCCCTTGCCCTGGGGGGCAGAGGAGGCTCAGGAGTTTTCTCCTCTCCGTTGGCCCTGGAGGGGGCCAGAGCGTGGGAGCAGCACCTGCAGCCAGAGCCTCCTTCTGCCCCATCGCTCTTCAGAGACGCTGGAGGGGCAGTGCTCTGCAGTGCAGCCCTGTGCCAGGATCAGGCCCCAGGGGAGAGGCAGTCCGCACTTCCCCCATCTCAGGATGGATCAAGTGCTGTTTGCTGCAGAGGGTCCCTGGGCACCCAGGGGACAACGGGGCTGTGCCTGTCACAGACCCCTCATGGGAGGAGAGTGTCTCCTGCTGGGAAGGCTCTAGAGGGTGTAGCTCAGTGGCAGAGCGCCCACTTTGCATGTGGGAGATCCTGGCTTCCATCCCCAGCATCTCCAAGGGGCTTCTTCCCTGAATGCCCAGCCTCAGGGAATCATAGAATCATAGAATAAGAGAATCTTCATGGTTGGAAAGGACCTTTGAGATTATCGAGTCCAAACACACACACACACACACAAAAAACAAAAAAAACCACAAAAAACCCCAACAACCTGAAATCTCTGTCATTCAGAGAATGCTCTGAAGTGCCAAATCTAGACGTTCCTTAAATACCTCTAGGGATGGTGACTCAACCCCCTCCCTGGGCAGGCTGTTCCAGTGCCTGACCACTCTTTCAGTAAAGTCATTCTTCCTAATATCTAACCTAAACGTCCCCTGCCGCAACTTCCAACCATTTCCTCTGGTCCTGTCATTATTCACCTGGGAGAAGAGGCCAACACCCATCTCTCTCCAGCCTCCTTTCAGGGAGTTGTAGAGGGCAATGAGGTTTCCCCTCAGCCTCCTCTTCTCCAAGCTAAACATGCCCAGCTCCCTCAGCCTCTCCTCATATGCCCTGGTCTCCAGACCCCTCACCAGCCTGGTAGCTCTCCTCTGGACATGCTCCAGCACCTCAATGTCCCTCCAGAACTGAACACAGTACTCGAGGTGAGGCCTCACCAGTGCCCAGTACAGAGGCACCATCACTTCCCTGCTCCTGCTGGCCACGCCATTCCTGATACAAGCCAGAATGCTGTTGGCCTTCTTGGCCACCTGGGCACACTGCTGGCTCATGTGAAGCTGGCCGTCCACCAGCACCCCCAGGTCCTTTTCTGATGGGCAGCTTTCCAGCCACTCTGCCCCAAGCCTGTAGCGTTGCTTGGGGTTGTTGTGACCGAAATGCAGGACCCGGCACTTGGCCTTATTAAACCTCATACAGTTGGCCTTGGCCCGTCAATCCAGCCTGTCCAGGTCCCTCTGGAGAGCTTTCCTACCCTCAAGCAGATCAACTCTCCCACCTAGTTTGGTGTCATCTGCAAACTTACTGAGGGTGCACTCAATCCCCTCATCCACATCATTGATAAAGATATTAAACAAAACTGCCCCCAAAACTGAGCCCTGAGGGACACCACTGGTGACCGGCCGCCAAGAGGATTTCACCCCATTAATCACAACTCTCTGGGCACGGCCATCCAGACAGGTTCTTACCCAACGAAGAGTACACTTGTCTATGCCATGATTCACCAGCTTCTCCAGGAGAATGCTGTGGGGGACGGTGTCAAAGGCCTTGCCAAACTCCAGATAGACAACGTCCACAGCCTTCCCCGCATCCAGAAGGAGGGTCACATGGTCATAGAAAGAGATCAGGTTTGTTAAGCAGGACCTCCTCTTCCTAAACCCCTGCTGGCTGGCCCTGATCCCTTGGCTGCCCTGCGCTTGCCGTGAGAGCTCACTCAAGGTGATCCTCTCCATGATCTTTCCTGGTACCGAGGTCAGGCTGACAGGCCTGTAGTTCCCCAGATCCTCCTTCTGACCCTTCTTGTAGATGGGCGTCACATTAGCCACCCTCCAGTCATCTGGTACCTCCCCTGTTGACCAAGATTGTTGATAAATGATGGAAAGGCTGGAGCTGGAGCCTCTGGTCCTCTGCAGGCACTGTGGGCCTGCCCTGCCCAGCCAGGGTCTGGCTGTGGGGTGAGGAGGGCTGTGTGCGCTGCCTCTTTGGAGCTGTGCTGGACCTGAGCTCAGCTCACTGCCCTGCACCACACACCCACCTGAGACATGCCCCTTCCCCACCGCCATGTCTTTGGGCTCTGGTTTCCTCCAGCCACCCTCGGGGAGACACTAAAGCACCTGGGCAGGCAAGCACAGCTCTGGCTCAAAGGCTTTTAATAAGAACCAATATGGGGGCCTGTGTGTAAAAACAGGGGACTCAAAATCGAGGAAACCCCTGGCAGATTCTGCTGCCCGTGGGAAAAGGGAGAGGGTTCCCTGGTGCTCACGGCTCTCCCAGCTGCACAGACCTCTCCTCCCTCCTGGCTGCCCCCAGCTGCACTGCAGGGATGGGCTCTCCTGGCCCGGGGCTCAGGGACCGTTGTGCACTGAGCTCCGGTGTCACAGCCTCTGTGTCCTCAGGGGGATGTGCCACAGACACCTCTTCAGCATCGTCATAGCCCGTGCTCTCTGGGGACAGGGACCAGCCATCCCCCTCAGCTCCGGGGACCACAGCAAGGAAGGCCATTGCATGTTCACCCCATGGGGTGCCTCTCCTGGGCTGTACATCACCTTCCTCCCTTCTCCTCACCAGTCCTGAGACGTTCAGCTCCCTCTCCCACCCATGGTGCCCCCAAAGAAAAACTCCTGGGGCAGGTTCCCCCACCCCAGCACATTGGGCTCTCAGTGTGACAGTGATTCATCCATCACCAGGGATGCCACCCCAGGAACCAGCAGCACTTTCTTTCCCTCTCACCTCCAGGGGTATCCGTGGGTCCAGATCCTTCCTCTGCCACCCTGGGCATTTCCCAGTCTTCCTGCCAAGGGGAAGGATCCTCCCCAGGGTCAGAAACCTCCCTGGCATCATCATAGCCATCAGCTGAGTCACCTCCAGGCAGGACAGGGACGTCTGAAAGGAGAGGAGAGCTGGTGACAGTGAGAAGATGCGTTCTGCAGAGCAGAGGATGGGAGGATGCGCAGGGGATGAGGCTCCGACATTGGTGTTTGCAGCCCCACAGGAGATACCACATGTCCTCCGAGCTCTGACGGTGACGCTCAGTGACACTGCTGTCCATCACATGTCTGCAGGGAGGGGAGATCCACCCCTTCCTGCCCCCCATTACCTGGTGCTGACCCCGGACCATCCTCCTCCTCGCTGTCCCCGGGGTAGGGCTGCAGCTTGCTCAGGGACCCCTCTGAATAGGAGCCTGGAGAGAGGCCCAGCGGGCGTCAGGGGAGTGCGCTGTGCTGACCCAGCTTGTGCTCAGTGCTGCTGGGGACGTGGGACCCACAGAGCCACGGCTGCACGGGGACGAGGGCTCAGGACTCACCCTGCTGCCCTGGGACAAAGCCCATCTCCAAGGGCCTGCCAGAGCTGCCCTGGGACAGCCCCTTCCCTCACCCCTCAGGTGTCCCCCAGGGTGCAGGGGCAGGCAGAGAGGGGCTGTCCCCAAATGGGACGCGCAGAGCAGGTGGGGAGAAAGCTTCTCTCCTGGGCCCAGGACATGGGTGCTCCCCACACAGATCCAACAGCCCCACAACCCCACGAACCATGGGTTAGGGGGCTGCAGGGCTCAACCCTGGGTGGCAGCCAGGGGAAAGAGCACTGTAGATGTGTCCTCAACGAGGGACGCACACCAACCTGAGCCGCTGAACCTTGCCTGCTTCTGCCATGCTGGGCTGGAACCGATCTCCTCGTACACAGCCTCAGGGAAGGGCTCCTGAGCTCTCTCAGAGCCTGTGGACAGAGGCAGGGCTGGCCCAGGGATGGTCAGAGAGGGGATGGGATCCCGCAGAGAGCACACACTCTTGTCCCCCCAGCTCTGCCTCTCCCACTCACTGACACCCCACGGCACCCCTGGCCTTGCCAGCAGGCATCTTCCCCTGGGAAGGGACCCACCTCTGCGCCCAGCCCTGGAGCTTCGCACTTGCCCGGCCAGGAGGGCCAGGAGTAGGCAGAGAAGGGCTCCCAGGATGATGCACATGATGACGGGCAATGAGACTCTCCCGCTGCCGGTCAGACGGCCCTGCGTGGGATCTGCATGGCAGGAACACAGAAAGGGCAGCACCAGGCCTGGGAGAGGTGAGGGGCCGGCACACCCCAGTCCTGACCCCCATTACATACCGGGTTTCAGGGGATGAGGGATGGGGAAGCTCCCACCTGGCTGGGTGAATGACAGCCCTCCCCAGCCTCCCGCCCCACCGCTACCCCGGTGCCTCCTCCTGGGAGTTTCACAGCCCAGCAAGGAGCCCCTTCCCCCCGGCTGTGGGTCACAGCCTGGCCCCAAGAAGACCCAGTGCTGGTGGGGAGGACGGGTTACCTGCTGGAGGGGTTGGTGCTGCCGTCCTGGGTGCATCTGCAGAGGAGGAGAAGGAGAGCTGGGCTGAGAGGGTGGGGGTGCAGGTACCAGGGAGCCTCCTCTCTGACACACCGTGTGTGTGTGTGTGTGCGCACGTGTGCATGTGCAGACATCCCTGCCACATCCCACCCAAATCGCCCCTCCTGCACGACTGGTGAGCATGGCCAGGAAGGAGCGCAGGGCTCCCTGTGAGGTGTCCCAGCCCTGCCGCTCACCTGAGCAGATCACGGCCGCGTCCTCCTTATGGCGGCAGGCACCGCTGTCCCCAGGCCGGGCCCAGCAGTCCTGCAGAGATGGCTCTGTCCCCCGGCACTCCACCTGCTCCAGCCAGATGGGGCCGCTCCCCTCCCCAAATGCAGCCTCGGCCAGGGCAGACACCGCAGGGCCACAGCCCAGCTGCCTGCATGCCACCTCGGCATCCCGCATGTCCCAAGAGTCGTCACACACCGTCCCCCAGGAGCCGCGGTGCCACACCTCCACTCGGCCGGAGCACCCCTTCTCCCCTCCCACGGCACGAATCTTCTCCCTGTCTGGAGAAGGCAGAGAGCTCCCAGGGCCGCGGGACAGCAGGCAGAGCCCTGCCAGGCGAGAGGGGCATGCAGAGGAGCAGCTACCTGTGCAGCTCGGGGTGCTGGGGCACGCAGCCATTGGGGCCGGGGGCGTTTCTGCCTGACTCCCTGCAGAGGGAAACGCTGTGGTGAAGGGGCTGCTGCAGGAGGCCGTGCAGCAGAGAGCGGGGCTCAGCTCAGCTCGTGCCACCCACCCATGGCAGCAGCTGAACCCTGGTCCTTCGGGGGACACACACTCGGCAACGTGGGGGACCCTGACTGCTCAGCCCCAAAGGGACCCTGGGTCACAGAGCAGCAGGAGGGTGTCCATGGAAGGGACACTCCTCAGAGCCCTGGCTGTTCCCTTCTGGGACCTTGCCTCGAGAAACCTCTGCCTCAACCAGGCGAAGCTGGGAGCCCGGCTGGCAACCGCTGGTGAATGTGTGGGGCTCCGGGAGAGGAAGTCCCATTTTTGGTACCAGCAGCAGCAGCGTCTGGCTTGGAAACGAAAGGCCCCTGCAGGCCCAGGAATTTGACCATGCCCAGCCAGGAGCAGGAACGCAGGGGATGCTGGTGCCCGGCTAGCTCAGAATTACCCTTGCAGGTGATGTGGGTCTCCTCTCGCAGGTCATCGCATGACTGCGGGTGCCAGGGAGCGGAGGGACACTGCCAGAAGGAGCTGTTTCTCTCCCCACACTCCACACGATCCAGCCAGGCCGTGCCAGACAGCCTGCCGTAGGGCCGTTGTGTTTCCAGGGACCCTCTGTCCCCGCAGCCCAGCTCCTTGCATGCCAGCGACACAGTTTCAGGAGTCATGGAGTTGGAGCAAACGCTCCCCCACGTCCCATTGTAGAAAACCTGCAGGCGCCCGGAGCAGTTGGTGCCGTTCTCCAGCCTCAGGGCCATGAACTCTGGGAGGAAAGGCAGCGAGGGGGAACAGGCTGGGCTGGGGCTGGGGGAGCAGGGACACCCCTGCACCCGCCAGGCCCTCAGACAGGCAAAGGCACGTCCAGCAAGTCCCCCTTGCACCCACGGACAGAGAAATGTCCCTGATGGACAGACACCCCTGCCCTCCCTGCTGCCCGTCAGGGACAGCAGAGCTCCCCAGGGACCCCCGGTGGGACTGAGGGCACCTGTGCATGGGTGTCCCCACGATGGCCTTTGTCAGGGGCTCAGAGCTGGCCAGGAACAGCCTCGGCCGTGTCCGGCTCTCCCCTCGTCCCGGCCTGCCTGGGCACTGGGCTCCCACCACAGCTCCCGGCACACACCTGAGCAGACGACTCCTGCGTCCTCTTTGTGCCCGCAGTCGTGCTGCCCCCAGGACCCTGCCGGGCAGTCCCAGACAGCAGCTTCGGCCCCGGAGCAGTTCACGCTCTCCAGCCAGATCTGAGCGGAGCCTTCCCCGAAGCGAGCGGAGCCAACCGCCTCCAGCGCCCCTCTGCAGCCCAGCTGGCGGCAAACAACGGCAGCATCAGACAGGTCCCAGCCGTCATCGCAGACGCTCCCCCAGCTGCCCTGGTAGTAGATCTCCACTCTCCCCGCGCAGCGCCCAGGCCCGTTCACCAGCCGCACCTGACGGCTCCCTGTAGCAGGAGGAAACCCCGGCTGCCGTCAAGGGCTGGCTGCCCACCCAGCCCAGAGCCTGGGGGGGCCGTGCAGCACCACTCACCCCAGCAAACCACCCCCATGTCCTCGGCAATCCCTGCTTCCAGCGCACTCTCAGGCAGGGAGGTGTTGCAGAGGGTCAGGTTGGCCTCGTGCCCTGCACACCGCACCCCGCGCAGCCCCACGGGACCCGTCCCTCTCTGAGCCTTCGGGGGGTTGTAGGCTGCCTCTGCCTCTCCGCACTGCAGCTGCCGGCACACCACGCTGGCCTCCTGCACGTCCCACTGCTCATCCAGGACTCTGCCCCACGTCCCGTGCTGGAAGATCTCCACTCGCCCGTCGCACGGGCTTCCTCCACCCACCAGCCGCAGGGATGCGAAGCGAGCTGGGCCTGGGGAGAGCAGCCATGCCCCAGCCCTTGGCGGCATCAGGGAGCCCGGCAGCCTGCAGCATGTCTCCAGGCTCTGGCACCCTTGCAGGAGGGCCTTGGAGCTCGCCTGCCTGCCGCCAGCCCTCTGTGGGGACCTTCTGAGCCAGAGCCTTGCACTGCCACAGGGTCCCCTGCTTTGGGAGCATTTAAGAGGAAAACAGAGTAACCGAGTGTTTTCCTGCACTCACCTGAGCATATGACAGCAGCGTCGTTCTCATGGGAGCACGGCGAGGCCCCCAGGGCAGTCACTGGGCACTCTCCCAGGTGGGCTTCAGTCCCGTCACAGTGGAAGGAGTCTCTCCAGACAGGGCCGCTTCCTCTCCCAAAATGCTCTCCTTTAGGAATGGACTCAGCAAACCCGCAGTTGAGGTGACGGCAGAGAACGTGGGCGTCCAAGAGGTCCCAGCGGGAGGCACAGAGGGTGCCCCAGGTACCCTGCACATGGACCTCCACCCTCCCCTCACACGCCATGCTGCCGTTCACCAGCCTGAACCCTGTGAACTCGGGACAGAGAAGGATGAGACAGGGCAGACTTGTGCTTTTCTCCCTTGGGTGGTGGAGTAGAGGGCAAACGGACACCCTGCCTTTCTCCTCCTTCTGCACCATTTTAGGGCTGCAGACAAACATTCAAGGTCAGGTCTAATGGGGCTCTGAGCAACCTGATCTAGTTGA
Source organism: Rissa tridactyla (assembly GCF_028500815.1). Taxonomy (NCBI): domain Eukaryota; kingdom Metazoa; phylum Chordata; class Aves; order Charadriiformes; family Laridae; genus Rissa; species Rissa tridactyla. Next base: position 1,086,371 of record NW_026529584.1, read on the forward strand.
AGAGGTCCCTGCTGGTTGCAGGCAAGTTGGACTAGATGACATTGAAAGGTCCCTTCCAACCCAAACCATTCTATGGTTCTGTGATCACCCCTTCTGTCCTCACATCCATCACAGCACAGTCCCATCCCTGCTCCCCCATCATCGGCACACCCCCGGTGCTAACACCCTGCCCTGAGTCCTTACGTGTGCAGGTGACACCGGCAGCATTCGCGTGGGTGCAGGGCTGCTCGCTGGGGGACCCCGTGGGGCAGGAGCTGAGAAGGGATTCATTCCCCACACACTGCAGCTCTCTGTCCCACATGGGACCAGCCCCTTCTCCAAAGTGAACTGCCCCGGGGACAGACAGGGCTGTGCCACACTGCAACTCTCTGCAGACCACGTTGGCAGCTTTGGGACCAAAGGCGGAGTCACAGACAGTTTTCCACTTGTTCCTATCATGGATCTCCACTCGTCCTGAGCAGGGATTGTCCCCTCCAACCAGCCGGACAAATCCTGGAGTAACCAAAGAACCCTGTGAGTTCCCACAGCCCTCTGGCAGTTACATACCCATGTCCCACCTGGCCTGCAAGGTGGCCACAGGCAAAGAGCCCCACGACCCTCCCAGCAGCTCCCAATGGGTGCTGATGGCACAGATATACCAGGGACACCCTGCTCCTCTGCCCAAGGACAGGGCTTTTTCCCTTGGAGCGACCCCTTTGCTTTGGTTGAGGGACTTGTGTCTGCCAGGAGGCACAACCCAAAAGCCACTGGCCACTCTGCACCCTTCTCTGGGGCTGTGGGTGGCCACGTGAGCAGCTCTCGGTGCCTCTGGCACAGGGGAACCTAGCCCTCAGCACTGCCAGACAGGTGCTGGCTGAATTGGACAAGAAAGATGGGGGATTCAGAAAGAAAGGGGGATTCATCTCCCAGCCCCAGGCACCAACTGAGGGTGGGATGAACCATCTTGGGGCCCAGTGGTGGGTGAAGCCCACTGGTCTTTCCTCAGGGACCAGGGACACCGGCAATGACAGTCCCAGCTTGGCAGCGTGACCAGCAACACAGGACCCTGCCCTGGCAGCCGTTCATTGCTCCCTGAGGGCACAGCCAGGTCCCTTCTCCTGTCCCAGTCCCAAAGGTGGGGAAGAGATTGGCTCCTTACCTGAGCATGTCACTCCAGCATCCTCACCATGATTACAGTCGCTTTGACCCCATCCATTGTGTCTACAGTCAGACAGGGCCGACTCTGTGCCGTGACACTCAACATCATCCATCCAAATGCAGCCAGATCCTGGCCCAAAATGTCCGTACTTAGGAGCTTCATGAGCAGACCCACAGCCCAGCTGCTTACAAACCACTGCAGCATCATTCGTGTCCCAGGAGTCATCACACACGGTCCCCCACTGGCCCTGGTGTTTCACCTCCACTCTCCCAGCACAGCGTCCACCGCCATTCTCCAGCCTCACCTCCGCAGCCCCTTCAACCACCGAGATGGGACTGGTCAGGAGAGCGCCGAGTCCCAGAGTGCAGGTCTGGGGTCCCCCCTGCCTGTCACAGGCACCAGGATGGGAGCCCTCTCCCCTCCAAGCTCTCCCTGGGGATGTGTGTGTGTCCCCCCACTCCCCATGGGCTGTGCAGGCTGGGGGTGCTAACTCCAGACCTGCCCGGCCATTTTCTGTCCCACAGCCCTCAGCACCTCCTCCCACCTCAAAGGGCCCCTGCCCATGCCCACCCAAAACCTGTATCGCCAGGCCGTGCGCAGGGCACCTGCTCCTCCCCAGCCCAGCACCCCTTAACAGCATCATGGAGACACCCCCTCCCACCCAGATGGACACAGGCAAAGGCACAGGGTCCATAGACCTGAGCTCCTTCTGACCCTTATCTCAGCCACACTTGGAAAGAAACCCTCTTCCCAAAGGGCTCTTGATGACCCCACTGGTACCCGATGGCCCTGGGCTGTGGGAAAAGGGAGCCGGCACTTACCTCTGCAGAGCTGCACCCAGAGGAGCAGCCACAGCACCCGAGGGGACAGGAGTCCCTCCATTCCCATCCTGAGCCTCCTGCCCTGCTGGCACAGCCCTGCTCTTCCCCACTCCCTGTCACAGCTCCTGGGGACTCAGGGGGACGTCGATGATGGGAGGGTGATATATCTCTGCAGATGCCGACCCAGCTGCGGAAGGAGCCAATCGAAGCAGCAGCACCTTTTTAGACGTTATCGGGAGCTATCTCCCCTCCGACACAGCCCAGCCCGCCAATGAACTTCTCCAGCGCCGTTCATGACCATATATGAGGGACATATATGTCCCGCTGCCGGTGTCATGGTCGCTGTGGTGGCGGATCATCATGGGACAAGCTGGGTGTGCAGGGGAATTGGGTCGGTCACCCCTTGCACCCTGCTGTGGGCCTGGAAGCACTGAGCATCTCCTGCGCTGGGCTCATCCAAGAAGCCATGAGGCAAGTGTCCAGCTGCCCCCAAGCTGTGGTGACCATGGAGCGGGGACTGCACCAGGGTCTGTGTCAGGATGGGGAGGAAACAGCCCCTGCCCCTGCTACGGACCTCACTGTGCTGGGAGCAGCAGCTGGGAGAGGTCTTCATCCAGGGCAAGGGCTCCATCCCAGGAGTGTTGGCTTGTCCGTCCATCCCTGCAGACCCCCACAGTGAGTCCCTCGCAGGAGCCGGAGCTGGATCATGTCCCTGCCCTGGCAGCAGACAGACAGCCCAGAGGCTCAGACGTGTCCCTGACTCTCAGTGTGTCACCCAGGGGCCGTTATTCCCCGCGGGCGGAGCGGGAGCTGGAGCCTGCAGGTGCACAAACCACAGCCCACGTGGCCTCGCCGCGCTCCCCCCGCTCCCCTCGCAGCGCCCGGGCAGGAAGTCTGTGGTTTCCTCCTGGCGCCGTGCCCAGGAACATCCCTGGGGTGCCCCCGAGCCACCCGCACCCCGACTGCTCCAGACAGGGCCGCAGGGGCTGCTCCTTCGGCCTCACAGACACGGGGACGGGCAGCTCCCATCCACTGTCATGTCCCTGTCATGCACACGGCCGCTCTGCACCGAGCCCCACGGGCACGGGGTGACATCAGTGACGTGACCTCACACCCTTCCTACTGCCAAAGCTGTGTGTTCATTGGTTATACTGATGGTGACCTCACACTCTCCTACTTCTGCTGCCGTGTGCTCATGAGTGGTACCGACAGTGACCTCACGTCCCTCCTGCTGCCACCACCGTGTGCTCAGGGGTTACAGTGACCATGACCTCACACCCTCCTGCTGCTGCTGCTGCGTGCTCAGGAGTCCCGCTGTCACACGTGTGTGTGTGTTGTGTACAGGCTTCTGATGACGATGGTTCTTCCAAAAAGCCATATTGGGGTGGGGTCCAAGTATTATTGTAATGGCATCAGAAGCAGCCACACAAGCCATATGCCTGCTCCTTGCCCAAAAGCTACACAGGCAGCGCTGAAATCACAAGAGCGACATTCACAAGCCACGTTCCTGCTCCTGGCCTATCAGGTATTCAGACACCAATGACCTCACAAACACCTACATAAACTACTGCTTGGCTCCCAACCTGTCATCTACTTGGGCACCTGCGACACCACAACACCCTACACCACCCATGTTCCTGCTCCTGCCCTACCAGGTACGCGGGCAGCAGTGACTTCACCAGCTCCTACACAACCCATGGGCCTCTTCCTGGCCTGTCAGCTGAGCGGTCACAGGTGACCTTGCAAACACCTACACAAGATGGGGGCTTAGTCCTGGCCTGCCCGCTTCTCAGGCACCGGGGACCTCAAAACACCCAACACAAGACATGTTTCTCCTGGGCTCCTCAGGCACCAGTGACATCGCAGAGACATCCACAAGCCAGATGACAGCTCCTGGCCTGTCGTCTGTGCAGGCACCAGTGACCTCCAGGCACCTACACAATCCCTAGGCCTGTTCCTGGCCCACTGGCTACTCAGGCGTGAGCGACCTCATAAGCACAGACACAGGGCGTGGGCCTGCTCCTGGCCCGTCAGGTGTCCGGACATGAAGGATCTCACCAAACCTACACGAGCCGTGGGTCAGCTCATGGCCTGTCAGCTCAGCGGGACCTCACAAGTGCGTATCTGCCCGTTTGCCACGTACTTGCCAGTGAGGGACTCAGGCTGCAGTGACCTCACAGGCACCTACACGAGCTGTGCACCTGGGCCTGCCTTATCAGCTATTCAGCCAAGAGAGACATCACAAGGACAAGCCCGAGCCACGTGTCTCCTATCAGCTACACCAGCACCAGTGACCTCACCAGCCCCTACAGGAGCCCTGGCCTTGCTCCTGCTCTATCAGCTACTCAGGCACCAGAGACCTGACCCCCACATCTCCCCCTGCTTGCTGTCTGCTCACCTCTGAGATACGACTCCTCACAAGCTCCTACACAGACCAGAAGCCTCCTCTTGGCCTGTTGGCTACTCAGGCAGCAGCTCCTCACAAGCACATACCAACCTATTTGCTGCGTGCTCGTCTTTTGGGGGGACCCAAGCCAGTACTGACCCCCCTCTCCGTCACTTGCTCACCCCTCCTAGAAGGGGGCCGTAGCCCCTGGGCATGTTCCAGCGTGTCCGTGCCCCACCACCTTTCGGGCACCCCTCCGCCCTCTTGAATTCCCCCCAGCCCACCCTGTCAGGGCTTGTTCTGCAGCCTGGTAAAGTGGGGGACCCCCACCCGGCCTTTGCCTTCTGCTTCCGTTCACATTTAAACTCTAATTCTTCACTACACTAAATCTTATTGAAGAAGGATTTATTCAATTCAAAATTATAGCTCCAATTCAAATTTATAGTTATGCAAACTTTAGAAACAAAGATTATTAATTTAATTTCTATATGTTTATTAATGTTTACCTATGTAGAAATCTATACATATATACATAAGTATATATATAAAAATAATGTGTGTATTATTAAAAAACCTAAATTCATGACTAGAATTATACACTTCCTTTCATAGATATATACAATATATGATTATATTGTCTATAAATATTCTATTTTTATATCCAAACGAGGCAGGCGGCCCATCCCAGGGGCTGCCTGAGAACACGCGGGTGTGACGGTGTCAGGAAATGGCTGTTAGCCAATCACGGAGCTGTGTGATCTTTAACCAAATGGCAGCTCCCTGCCAGGGAATGGCGGCATCTCGGCATAAAATGGCGGACAAACCACAATGGCGGCCCCCGTGCGTGTAGGGAAGGGCCTTCCAGGTCCCATGCACTTCCGGGTCTACCCAGCCGGGGTGGCCGGTGCTGGCAGCCAATCAGAAGAGAGCAGAGGCCTGGTAGAGGAGAGGGGGCGGGACTTCCGCCGGAGGCTGGTGGGCGGGGCAGCTGCCAGGCCGAGTGGCCATCAAGAAGGAGGTGCAGGGCCCCAAACCTGAGGGCAAAGGCTCAGGGAGGCAGCGATGGGAACCAAAGGTGGTCAGTCACGCTGAGGGATGGAGGCGTGTGAGAGGGGGAGTGTTTATTCCAGCAAGGTCATCTGCGCGGGGACCTTGTTAATGGGGAAACGGGGAGAAAAAAGGGGAAAGCAGAAGCAGAGTGCACTGAGCCACAAACTTGAGAAAAGAACCATGGAGTCCATGGCAAGAAAGAACTTTTGCCAGTCACAGGAATTGGTGGGCCATCAAGAAAGTCCAGGTGGCACCTCCAGGAAGATCAAGTGGCCGTTTGAAATGAGAACGTTGTGAGTCAGAGGGAGCCTGGTCTGGGAGGGATGCGGGAATGAATAGAACTGTGCAAAGCCCTGAGGGACACGCAGCGGAAGGGGGAGCAGGGAGGAACCAAGAGGGGGGAGGCAGAACACGGTGTAAAAGAGGCCAGTTGCATGTCAGACTGGATTGACCGGGAAAGGGATGGAGTTTTTAGGAAGAGAGAAGGGCCAGGGGCTGCTGGTGTGTTCGGAACCCACAGGGAAACGGCTGTGAAATGCTTCATAGGATTTGGGGTGTGTTTCTCTAAAGAAGTTGTCATGGTCAGTGGCCCAGCTGAAGTGCCTCTGTACCAACGCACGCAGCCTGGGGAACAAAGAGGAGGAGCTGAGCACCCTTGTGCAGCTGGAATCCTCACGGCTGGGGTTTGCTACAGGCCACCCGAGCAAGAGGAGCCTTTTGACGAAGCGTTCTTACTTCACCTCCAGGCAGCACCACACTCAGAGGCTGAGATCTACTGGGGGACTCCAGTCACCCTGGCAGCTGCTGGAAGAGCATCCCATGAAGCTGTGAGCAGTGCAGGAGACTCATGGAGGGTGTTGACGAAGGGATTGAGAGCAGCCCTGCAGAGAAGGGCGTGAGGATGCTGGGGCTGGAGTAACTGACCATGAGCTGGACACGTGCGCTGGCAGCCCAGAAAGCCAAGCACATCCTGGGCTGCATGAGAAGAAGCGTGGCCAGCAGGTGGAGGGAGGGGATTCTCCTCCTCTACGCTGCTGTGGTGAGACCCCAGCTGGAGAACAGCGTCCAGCTCAGGGGTGCCAAGCACAGGACAGACACGGACCTGTTAGCGTGTGTGTAGAGGAGGGCCACAAACATGCTGTGAAAGCTGGAACACCTCTCATGGAGAAAAGCTGAGAGAGTTGGGGGTGTTCAGCACAGAGAAGGGAAGGCTCCAGGGAGACCTTATTGCAGGGATCCAACATAAAAAGGAGGCTCATGGGACAGTCGAGGAGAGACTGTGTACCAAGGCCTGCAGTGACAGGACGAGGACCAGGGCTTTAAGGTGTGTCCCCAGGGTGTCCCCGTCCCACCCGACCTGCGCCTCCTCCCCCGGCAACCCCAGCTGCGCCATGATGCCAGCAGGCGGTGGGGCAACCACCACTCAAGCCGGAAACCGGACCCACTTCCGGCGAGGGGATAATGGGAGATAGAGTACGGGCCAGTGCGCACCAGGCATCCCAGTACGGGCCAGTGACCCCAGTATGAACCACTGATCCCAGTATGGACCAGCATAGACCGTTCCCAGTGTGGTCCCAGTGCTCCCAGTATGAACCCGTGACTCCCCCCAGAGCTCCCAGTGCAGTCCCAGTGCTCCCAGTATGCCCTCCTGACTCCCCCCAGTGCTCCCAGTTCCCTCCCAGTGCTCCCAGTATGACCCCCTGACTCCCCACAGTGCTCCCAGTGCTATTCCAGTGCTCCCAGTATGACTCCCTGGTTCCCCCCAGTACTCCCAGTGCACTCCCAGTGCTCCCAGTATGACCTCCTGACTCCAACCAGTCCTCCCAGTGCTGTCCCAGTGCTCCCAGTATGACCCCCTGACTCCCCCCAGTGCTCCCAGTGCTTTCCCAGTGCTCCCAGTATGACTCCCTGACTACCCCAGTGCTCCCAGTGCGCTCCCAGTGCTCCCAGTATGACTCCCTGACTACCCCAGTGCTCCCAGTGCTGTCCCAGTGCTCCCAGTATGACCCCTGACTCCCCCTGTCCTCCCAGTACGGTCCCAGTGCTCCCAGTGCAACCACCTGACTCCCCCTGTGCTCCCAGTGAGGAGTGGAGCCTTATGACATTCAAACAGGGCAATTGTCGCGTTCTGTACCTGGGGAGGAAGAACCCCGTGCACCAGGACAGGTTGGGGGCTGACCTGCTGGAGAGCAGCTCGGTGGAAAGAGACCTGGGAGTCCTGGTGGACAACAGGATGACCATGAGCCAGCAATGGGAACTTGTGGCCAAGAAGGCCAATGGCATCCTGGGGTGCATCAAGAAGAGTGTGGCCAGCAGGTGGAGGGAGGTCATCCTCCCCCTCTACTCTGCCTTGGTGAGGCCGCACCTGGAGCACTGTGCCCAGTTCTGGACTTCCCAGATCAAGAAGGACAGGGAACTGCTGGAGAGGGTGCAGCAGAGAGCTACCAAGGTTAGTTTGCAGCAACAGAAAAGGCTGCTCCGCAACACCTCCTCCCTGGGCCTCCACCTTGGCTGTGCCCCGTATTAGCTCCAAGGTGGAGACGGTCTTGAGTGGTCAAACTCCAATGGCTCATGCTCTGTGCTCAGATTCACCTCCAAAGGGGGTGCAGAGAGAAAGCTCAGGTTGGAGGTTCATGGGAAGGTTAGAAGGCCTGTGTCCTGTCACTGCACTGCAGATGTCTATGTTGGTACAGTTTAACGTGACACGAACAACGGATGAGCGTGTCTGACCGAGGCAGCCTTGCGTGGCTCTATCGCCAATAGCACAAATGACCCTTCCAGAAGAGAGCATCTCCTGCCCTCCTGTGAGGCTCACGCAGCCCTTGATTTCTTACTCTGCAGCTCTACGCATGGGTCGAGCCCTACCGTTCAGCCAGTTCTTCACCCACCGCACCCTCCACCTGCTCATCTCCAAGTTGGACAACTTGTCCGGAAGGATACTTTGAGGGACACTGTCAAAACCTTTACTAAAATCCAGCAAAACTACATCCACCACCTTCCCTTCATCCTCTAGGCAGGTGACCTTATTGTGGTTCGTGGTGAATGGCCTGTTCCCCTTAATGTTAACTCCTTCTCCCGGGGGGGCGTTAGGGCTCTAGATGGCCCCCAGTTCAGGCTCGGCTGTTCGCTCTCCAGGAAGGGCACTCTGTGGAGACTGCAGCAATACTGAGAGGGTTTCCCAGCAAAGTCCAAGGTAACAAGAGGAGGAGAAAGCCCAAGCTCTGACTCCATGAAGAGAAACTGGAGGTGCTGGAGATAATCTGGCCAAAGATTCCCCATGACAGCGGAATCCCTTCCCACCACTACCACTGGAGGGATCTCCATGGAGATTTCCAGCATTGCTAGAGGGCCAAAATACCCAAAGAAAGTCCTTTTGTGTCCCTGCCCTGCCCTCCTGCCTGGCCTGCCTGGTGACCAAGGCTGTAGCCAAGCTTATCCCAGTGCTTGACCCAGCCATGTGACCTTTCTTCCTTGCAGAGATAGATTGTGACTTCACAATCAACAGCCAAGTCATTTTGCCAGTTCTGGCCTGTGAGGTTCTCAGACAGAATTGACTTCAGGCACCTTCACAGACACCTGCCTCTTACTCACCTGTGAGGTTCTGAGGCACAGCTGGCATAAGAGTAGCTTCCCCACCATCACCCACCTTGTCACCTACAAGCTCATCTGATACACATCATCTCACATTTCGTCTTCCAATGTCAGGCGACTGCTCCAGGACCTCACAGGCTCTGCATCCACTCTGCCTCTGGGGGAAAAACAGTTTAGAGAGAGGTTTGGAGGGCAAGGGAAGGTTAGGGGTTCCGAGGGAGGCCGCTAGGGCTTTTGGGTTAGGGGTTTCTGTTACCAGTTTTCTTCCATGTGAACCAAAAACTCTGGTCAGAGTTTCTGCTTCATGATCAGGGTGGGGGTGGGGGTCATGGTGAGGCTCAAAATGAAGGTTTGGGATTCTTCTTAGGGCTTCTTGTAATTGATCTGAGTCCTGCTCAGCTTTGTGGGTTAGGGGGTTGGGTTAGGGCTAGAGGCTTAGGCTTAGGCCAGAGTTAAGGCATTTCAAGAGCAGGAACCTCACCCAGTGCTGTCCCTCCCACACGCGTCTCCCTTCACCTATCCCATGCTCCCTTCTCTCTTTGATGAAACTCTCAGGCATGTCGAGCACTTCACAACGCTGCTCCTCACACGCAGCTTCCTCCAGCAATAATGACATCACGATCTACTCGCCAGCAATGGCACCTTTGCCTTCATCTTCCTCTTGCCTGCCCCTAACATCTCATCATCTCCCTGGCCTTTCCCTCCAGAACTTCACAATCCCTGCCCTCCTTCTGCATCCTGGGAAACATGAGTAACACTTAGGGGAGGGGCTGGAGATGGAAGTGTGTTGAGGGACAGGATTAGGGAGCTGGCTTTGGGTTTAGGCGTGAGGCGTCTGATGAGGGTTTCAGCTTTGGCATTCGTGTTCAGGGAAGGGCCACAGATGAGCGCTGCAGGTGAGGGATTAGGGTTGGGGTCCAGGCAAAGTCTCAGTGTGAGCTGGGCAGTGCTGGGTCAGAGGGGAAGGGTGTGTAGCCACTTTGCGTGTTTCTGCCCTCGTGATGACCAGGGGGAAACCTCAGCTGCTGATGACCAAAAGCAGCATCATTCTAATGAGCTTCCAAAATCAAATCACACACACGCACACAAACACAAGGCTTACAAGAGAGCTTTTTAAATCAAATTGCACCCACACAAACAGATACAGAGGTTAACCTATATAATGAAGATGTTTCTCTTTTTGCAAAAAGTAGTACATTCCTGGTACCAAATGATCTTGGTCACCTCGAGAAATCCAATCGTAGTGAATGACTCACTCTTTTCCTTCGTCTGCATTTGTCAGCAGATGATCTCTGAAATCCTTGTGAAATCTACTCTGAAATCCAATCTTCAAAAGCCTCGTGAAATCTACTTTTGAAATCCTTGCAAAACCTACACTTTGATATCCTTGGAAAATCCACACTTTGATATCTTCATATCCTCTTATCCTCATGCATGCTTTGATAGCCTGATATCCTCGATACCTTGGGGCACCCACAACTTCTCTGGAAAACTTGCTCCATCATCTCACAACCCTTTTCATAAAAAAATTCTTTCTTAGGCCTATTCTAAATCTACTCTTTTTCAGTTTAGAACTGTTGCCTTTTATCCTGTCACTGCAGGCCTTGGTAAACAGTCCCTGTCTTACATATAACTCCCCTTTAAACTGTATAAACTGTCGTACGTGTCAGGCGAACCTTGCCATGTTTGAATCTTTCAATAAGTCGCTGTGTTGATTATAGCAAATTTTGTTAAATCATTTTGATAATTGCCAGGTGATCAATATTGTTAACATCATACAACATAACCCCATGTTACTAAATCTGAAATTGGTGCCACCTCAAAGTTGGGCAGGATCCCAAATCAACATTCACAACGAGACTGGACATGAGGAGAAAGAAATGTCCCATGAAGGACAGTGCTGTGACTCCTGAGGTCACCCAGAGGGAGCCTGGATCAGCGCAACGCTGGGTGCTCCAAGGAACAGGCAGGGAGGAAGAAGAGCTGTCAGGAAAGGCGAGGAGATGCCCCAGTGGGAGCAAGGGGAGGAAAGAGGTTGGGTGTCCACAGCCTGCAGGTCTTTGTCCCCTTGGCTGTGGCTGTTGTCTTTGCTACCAAGGCCTGAAAGGAGACACCTTAATCTCATGGAACTGGGGCCTCACTGGTTCCTCGCACCCCCCAGGGAGGCCGGGAGGTGTGGTGCCGTTGTCCTTCACTCGGCATTGCCTACCCCACACCTCACTGCCCCGGGAGGAGCCCTGAGCCAGTGTGAGGGACAGGATCCCCCTTCCCAGGGCTGGCCGCTTGGCGGGATAAAATACATCACGGCTTTACTCAGCATCAGCTCCACCTGCACAGTGCCTTTGCCTCCCTGTAATCACAGCCTCCAGTTGCCTGCTCGAACAAATCCATGGGGAGGCTTGGTCTGTCATGGCCCTCAGTGGGGACAATTAATGCTCCAAGACACTTTGGCGTTTGCTTCGGACTTGAATTCCTGCACAGGTTGTTCCAGCTCCTCTCAGTATCTGGCATTCCTGGGCTCAGCAGCAAATGCCCCATGGGGCTCGTTAAAGTGCAGAAAGCCCTAAGGAGCCACAGCTCTTGCATGATTTTCTTCAGGGCTTCTAGCCTGGTACAGCTCAGTGGAGAGGTCTCAGGAGTCTACTTAAAGTGGAAGGTTTCAAGAAGCACTTAATAAAAAGGTAATTTTTCATTTGGAAAGGGCTTTTCATTAGTCTTTTTCTTTTTCCAGAGGAAATGCTTGCAGCTTTCTCCAACTGATACTGAACCAGAGGGTCTCCTAAGGAGGACCGGAGAGGTAGCAACTGCCATCTCCTCGAGGTCCCCCACTGTATGAATGAGACGGGTGCCCTAGTGGTGGAAGACACAGAGAAGGCAGAGCTACTGAATGCCTTCTTTTCTTCGGTCTTCACTGATAAAGCCGTCCCTCACACATCCCATACCCTGGAGGCAAGGGGGAAGGTCTGGAGAGAGGAAGATTTTCCCTTAGTTGAGGAGGACCCGGTCAGAGACCACTTGGCCAAGCTGGACATTCATAAATCCATGGGCCCTGACGGGATGCATCCACGAGTGCTGAGAGAGCTGGCAGATGTTATCGCTAGACCACTCTCCATCATCTTTGAAAAGTCATGGGGAACAGGAGAGGTGCCTGAGGACTGGAGGAAGGCTAACGTCACTCCAATCTTCCAAAAAGGCAAGAAGGAGGACCCAGGGAACTACAGGCCGGTTAGTCTCACCTCTGTCCCTGGGAAGGTAATGGAGCGACTCATTCTGGATGTCGTCTCCAAACACATAGAGGAACAGGAAGTTATTGGAAGTGGTCAGCATGGATTTACCAAGGGCAAATCATGCCTGACCAATCTGATAGCTTTCTATGATGTTATAACGGGTTGGCTGGATGAGGGGAGAGCCGTAGATGCCATCTACCTTGACCTTAGCAAGGCTTTTGACACTGTCTCCCATAACATCCTCATTAGGAAGCTGAGGAAGTATGGGCTAGACGAGGTGACAGTGAGGTGGATCGAGAGCTGGCTGAGTGACAGAACCCAGAGGGTTGTGATCAGCGGCACAGAGTCCAGGTGGAGGCCTGTAACGAGTGGTGTTCCTCAGGGGTCAATACTTGGACCAACTTTGTTCAATATATTCATTAATGACCTAGATGAGGGGACAGAGTGTATCCTCAGCAAGTTTGCTGATGATACCAAGCTGGGAGGGGTGGCCGACACTCCAGAGGGCCGTGCTGCCATCCAGCGTGACCTGGACAGGCTGGAGAGCTGGGCAGAGAAGAACCTAATGAGGTTCAACAAAAGCAAGTGTAGGGTCCTGCACCTGGGAAGGAAGAATGCCAAACACCAGTATAGGTTAGGGGCGGACATGCTGGGAAGCAGCTCTGAGGAGAAGGACCTGGGGGTCCTGGTAGACAGCAAATTATCCATGAGCCAGCAGTGTGCCCTTGTCGCCAAGAAGGCCAATGGCATCCTGGGCTGCATAGGGAAGACTGTGGCCAGTAGGTCGAGGGAGGTCATTCTCCCCCTCTACTCTGCACTGGTGAGGCCACAACTGGAGTACTGTGTCCAGTTCTGGGCTCCCCAATTCAAGAGGGACAGGGAACTACTGGAGAGAGTCCAGCAAAGGGCAACCAAGATGATTGTGGGACTGGAGCACCTCCCTTATAAGGAAAGGCTGAAAGAGCTGGGACTCTTTAGCCTGGAGAGGAGAAGGTTGAGGGGGGACCTGATTAATGTTTACAAGTATCTAAAGGGTGGGTTTAAGGAGGACGGAGCCAGGCTCTTTTCAATGGTTCCCAGCGACAGGACAAGGGGCAATGGGCACAAGCTAGAACATAGGAAGTTCCGTTCAAATACACGGAAAAACTTCTTTACAGTGAGGGTGACAGAGCACTGGAACAGGCTGCCCAGGGAGGTTGTGGAGTCCCCTTCTCTGGAGATTTTCAAGACCCGCCTGGATGCAGTCCTGAGGGATGTGCTTTAGGCAACCCTGCTCTAGCAGGGGAGTTGGACTAGATGATCTCTAGAGGTCCCTTCCAACTCTGAAGATTCCGTGATACCGTGATTCCGTATGGACAACTTGCCCCCCCACCTCCTCCTCCCCACCGTTTCTCTTGGGGCTGCCTGGGACTTGTATTCTTTTCCTACATCAGACTTGTGCGCTGAGTCTGCAGCTGAATGTTCACAGCTCCTTTGCACCAATTCCTGCCCGATTCCCCCGCAGACTTGGCTGTAAATAGACAAGGGATTCTTATTCAATTTGAACAGCCAGAAGGAAAAAATGATACCAATTAATTAAAGAAACCCAATGCATTCCTCCACTATATGCCAAGTCCAAGCCTCCAATAAGCTCCACCTTCCTCAAACCATCAACACAAAAGAAATACATTGGAGAGATTGATAGGAAATTCTAAATATACGCACAGTTAGTGCGTTGGCTAAAGAGAGAGTGTGGCAGATTAAGTAAACTGTGCCTTATTCTTGGCCAAATTTCCATCCCAGAGCCTTGTCACCAACTCATGTCTCTAGCGATGTCCCTGCCCATGTTACATTATGTGCTTGTTAAACAAAACTTTTCTTCTCCAGCAAACTCTAGCAAAACTCTTCCTTGGAGACAGTCTCTCCTCAAAGTCCCCTTGCAACCATACGGTGAATTGAGATGCAAGAATAAACTCATTACAGTTCCTTCACGTTAACGAGCTCCCGGGGGAAAGTCACGCAGTGTGGAGGGCCCTGGCAGGAATAAAGAGCCTTGGAGGTTCATCAGGGTCTGCTGAGGGCTGTGGGTGATGAAGCTGCTTCAGGAAATGGAAGCGTGCCTCCCTGGGGGCTGAGTAGAGCAGAAAACCAGAGGCAGTGATTTCAGGGTGACAAAGAAAGGAGGCAGAGACATCCTGTGTGCTGTAGCCCCCTGGATGTGCCCTGCCAAGCCAAGGGGCCCAGTGCTAATCCCCAGCTCATTGCAATGGGGATGCTTTTGGTCATCACCACATGAGCTTTCCCTCTGCTCACCACCAGGGCCCATACACGCTGAGTGCCTTCCACACTCTTGCCCCTCAGACTCGGCATGACGCAGCTCCCCCTAAGCCTTTGCCTGGACCCTAACCCTAATCCCTCACCTGCAGCTCTCATCTGTAGCCCTTCCCTGAACACTAACGCCAAAGCTGAAACCCTCACCACATGCCTCACGCCTAAATCCAAACCCAGCTCCCTCGTCCTGTCACCAACTGAGAGATACTTATTAGAGAGGCCAAGACTGGTGGCCGCCTGGGCTGCAGCGTTCAGCCCCTGGTGGAATTCATGATCTGAAGGGATATATGCCAGCTGAAAACTGTAGTCAAGACCCTAAACCTTGGGAAAGGAACTCTCAGCTGTTTTGGTCACTGGTAAATGGGACACGTGTGACCCTCTGGAAGTGCAACAAGGCCACGTCCAAGGTCCTGCACCTGGGTCGGGGCAATCCCCAGTATCAATACAGACGGACTGATGAATGGATTGAGAGCAACCCTGTAGAGAAGGACTTGGGGATGCTGGTGTGTGAAACATTGGACAAGAGCCGTCAACGTGCACTTGCAGCCCAGAAAGCCAATCATAGCCTGGGCTGCATCTAGAGAAGTGTGGCCAGCAGGTGGAGGGAGGGGATTCCCCCTCTCTACTCCAATCTCATACGACTTCATCTGAAATGCTGTGTCCAGTTCTGTGGGCCCCAGCACAAGAAAGACATGGACCTGCTAGAGAGGGTCAAGGGAGGGATCACCAAAAATCATTGGAGGGCTTGAAGACTAGAAGGGATGGAAAAGAAGCTGAGAGAGTTGAAGTTGTTGAGCCTGGAAACAAAAAAGCACCCAGGAGAACTTCCTGTGGCCTTTTAATCTGTGAGGCAGGATTATAAGAGAGAGAGATATTTTACCAGGGCCAGTAATGACAGGACAAGGGGCAATGGCTTTACACTGAAAGAGGGTAGATTTAGACTGGACATAGGGAAGAAATTTTTCACAATGAGGGTGGTGAGATGTGGGAATAGAGAGCAGCATAGGTCTGTTCGACCTTGATGAGATAAAGCTGTGTCGTTGAGAGAGGGCTTGAGAGAACAGAAAAACAAGTAAGAACTAGCAAGAAACAGGACGTGAGAATGACGTTGTTGCTCCTCGTGAACAGACAGCAGAAACCAATCGGAAGAAGTAGAGAAGTGCGTGGCAGTCGACCTTCAACCTATCAGCAGGACACAACTATCGCATGGAGAGTGTGTATAGCTGTAAAGTCTGTCAGATTGTTGCAATAAAGGTCTTTGGTCTGTACCCCGCCAGAGTCCGTGAATCCATGCTCCACACATGGTGCCCGAACAGGGACAGAAATTGGAGGGACATACGAGGGACTTGAATCGTAGGAATGTACGACCGGTGGAGCAGCCCGGCTGAACGAAAAAAGGCAGCAGGATAGGAGAGCTGCAGTCCGGACGAATAATCACCAGAAAAAGGTGAGCAGCCGGGGTCGTGTGAGGATGGGATCGAGAGAGTCCTCAGAGAAAAAGGCAATCATATGTATATTAGAATAGTTTTTAAGTAGAAGGGGTATTCAATACAATGAAGGAACTTTTCAACTTTTACTGGCATGGCTAAAAAGCAAGGGTCTTCCCGCTGATTCTACAACACCTTTCCAATTATCCAGTTGGGAGCAAGCGGGCGAAACTTTATTTGAGACTGCAACAAAAGGGGATGCAACTGCCACAAAGGTTTTGACAACCTGGAGGCTGATTAAAGATACTTTACAGCAGGTAAAATCCGAACGAAATGCCACAGCAACCGCCGCTGCAGCTATGGCACCGTGCCACTACTGGGAAGTAATTACCCAGGCCAGCGATGGGTGGGCTGTTGGAGTTGCTCATGAACGTCTTGGAAAAAGGGACAAATTAGGAAGAGCGGAGCATTCCTGGTGTGTAGAATGTCTAGGTCCCAAAGAGCAGCTGTCAGCATGGCACAGAGATGAAGAAACATTCTCGTGTTGGGAGGAGAGGGAGAAGTGTCTACGTGGCCCTGCTCGCCCCATCACCCCCATGGGGCTGGTCCCACCACATCGAGTCCCAGCATCAGGTTGTTCTTGTCTGCTTCCACCTTCGCCATGAGGGCGTCCACTCGGCGGTGGGACGGGTGACAATGGACAATGCAACGTCCCCGTTGTTAGGTGGCTGTGGGGGGCGGGGCATCGCCTAGCAACAGGGGACGCTGCCTTGTCCCTTGTCACCCGTCTCGCTGGTGCGACCACTCTGCTGCGAGGAGCCAGCAGAGGAGGAGGAGGAAGAAGAGGAGGAAGAGGAAGAGGAAGAGGAAGAGGAAGGCTTCAAGTTCCCATCCCTTCCAGCCATCCCGGGCCCCCCCTCAGGCAGAAAGGTTCCCATCCCCCTCAGGTGCCTCCATGGCTTTGGGCAGGGCAGCAGCCTTGTACAGCTCAGCCTGTACCAGCTGCTGGACGAGGCCATCGGGACGCCCGAGCCTGGGGCAGTCAACTTCATGGCGCTGCGCAGCCTGCTGCTCGCCATGCTCGGGCACCTGGGCCTGCGGGACCTGCCTGCCCAGAAGCAGGGGGACAGCCTGACCCTGCTCTGGGAGGGGGACCAGCCTGCAGAGGCACCCCCTGTGCTGGAGAAGGAGGGTGACAGGGCCCAGGACAGGGGGCAGCAGCCCCAGGAACCGGGGCAGTGGCTGCCTGGGAAGGACTTGCTCCAGGAGAGCACGAGCAGCCCCCCGCTGGCCTCCGTGGCCACCGACGTGGGCTGGATGAAGGACAAGATCAAAGCCAACGAGAGCGGCATCTCCAAGGTAGAGGCTCTTGCCCATCCCCTGGCTGCTCCCCTGCACGACACCCCATCCTCCGGGGTCCAGCCGCCGTTGTGCTGCCCTTAGACCAAGGGCTGGTATAAGCCTGAGCTGAGGGTGGCACGTGGGGCTTCAGTGAAGGAAAGGGGTGAAGTCTTGGGGAGGAAAATCTGGGGCTGAAATGCTGCTCCGCTTGCTCTGGGTCTTCCCCACGTTGCCGTCAGCCGGTCCTGGTGGGGCCGATACCCAGCGAGTCCCTGGTGCCCTTGGCTCCCTTGGATGGAGGCTCGGCACCCTGGAGGTCCGGCCCCACCACCCTCTCCAGCCCTCTCTTCCCCGCTCCTCACCTTCAGCCAGTGCCACATCCACTCCTGGGGCAGCTGAGAGGCTCCATCAGCACCTCATGGGCCTCATCTCCCACCGCTTGCCCACGGGCTAAAGCCGGCACTGGTGGGAACCGGAGAGGGGCCTCACCCTGCATGGTGCTGAGCCACTGGTGACCATGCATCGCCAGAGCGTCCCCTGTGGGGAGAACTAAGCTCGGGCTGAAGGAAAGAGCCACCGTCAGCAGTGCCGGGCCAGGTCCTGCCAGGGCTGGGACACCGCGGGAGATGGCGGCAGGGAGGGTTCCCCGCGCAGCTGGAGATGATGGTGGCCACTTGGTTAGCAGTGGCTGCTGCTGCCCTGGCCAGGCTGTGCTCGAGGGGGCTGCAGCGGCTCTTTGCCCTTTGGATGGGCTGCAGGGATCTCACTGGGAGCCTGGCAGGGGCAGCGGGGCTGGGGGCGTCCCTGCTGAGCCAGGCCGTGCAACGGGCCCCCCCGGGGCAGGGGTGGGGGTCTCTGGGGAGCTGCTGCCCCATCTCAGCTCTTGAAGATGTGATGGATGGGACGTGCTGCCCGCGCTGCCCTGCCAGCCTGGCACTGCCCCCCGGCTCTGGGCAGGCCACAGCGGCGGCAATGGTCCTGGTCCCCAGGGACCCTCTCCTGGGGCTCACCCCCACCACCCCTTTCTGCCAGGCCACAGCTCTCTCCGAGGAGCTCCTCCAGGAGATGGGCGCAATGAAGGAGGCGCAGTCCCACCTGGAAGAGGAGCTCCGGGCCATGCAGGAGGCACTCGGCTTGGTGAGCTGCCGCCAGTGCCCCGAGAGGGAGCTGGGCCCTCGCCCCCTCCCTGCCCCTCTCCCCATCACCACCCCAGACCCTGCCCCGCGGCCATCAGCCCTCCCTGTCCCCCAGCAGGAAGGGCACCAGGAGGGCAGAGTGGGAAGGATGTCCCAAGGAGGGCAGCAGGGCAGCTCAGCCACCCCCACCCAGACCTCCCCACCCTCTGCCCGCCAGCACGGCCCCAGGGAGGGTACAAACGGGCACCGCTGCCTGCAGCTCAGGCTGGGGCTAGAAGGAACTGTGGCCATCACCCAAAGGGACGCTCAGGCACTTTGGAACCAAAGAGCCATCAAAAAAGACACCTGGGGGCTGGGAAGGAGGGAGAGAAAGCTCTGCCCCAGGCAACACAGCCACAGCCCCCGGGCACAGCCCTTCCCAGCGCCCCTCTCTCTTGTGCCCAAGGCAATGTGGGGATGCTCCTTTGAAATGCGCTCCCACAGCCAGACTGGTGTCCCTGTCCTCTCCCTGCTCCAGGGGAAACTCCAGGACGCCGCCAGCCAGCTGCCAGGCCCCCCTCACAAGAAGTGTCGTGGTGAAGTATGGCCACGGGGGGTCCTGGATCCTGCACTGAGACAGGAGGTAGCTGTGTCCCCAGCTCCCCTGGGGGGACCATCCCTCCTGTGCCGGGGCATGGTCCATGGGTGGTGGGTGCTGGGCAGTGATGCTGGGGGGTCCTGTCCCCGAGGGGGCCGTCCCTGCCAGCTACGTGGCCGGGCTGAGCCCTTGATGCCTTCCTTCCCCAGAAAAGCCTGAAGGAAATGCGGAGCCTCAGCCCAGTCCCGGAGGAGGTGCGCAGCATGGTGGGCTGGGAGGTGCTGGGGGGTGGCTCGCCTGGTGGGCAGCGAAGCAGAAGGGGGAGGAGGAGGGGGCAGATCCCAGCATTTGGCACCGTGAGATGGTTTCCAAGTCCCGCCGGGGGCTGCTGCTCCTGAAACACCAGCGCAGCCCCTTGGGCTGGGAAGCGGGTCTGGGCAGCAGGCCTGGAGCACCGAATGCCCTTGCTGGAGAGCAAAAGGCCTCGCTGCCGTGGCCCGGGGAGTCAGGGAGGGTTTGCCGCTCCCCAGGCTCGACTGCTCAGACGCTGCCGGCCCAGAGGCCAGCAAAGCACTAAGGGGGCTGGGGAGGTTGCGGGAGGCTGTGGCCGTGGGCCCCGGGGCTCTGTGCGGGGGGGGCAGCCTTTGCCTTGGGGCTCTCGTGGTGTCCTTGAGTTTGGCCCCGGGAGGCGGTGCCTTGGAGACAGGCAGTGGGGACATGGCGGGGGGGCCTGGGCTCTGTCCTTGCCGCTGCATGGCTGCCTGTAACCCTGCTCCCCTTGGCCTCCTCTTCCCAGGAGGGCAGTGGCAGCCTTTCTTCCCCCACCGAGTCCCCCCAGGCGGACGTGGACACCCAGCACGGGGCAAGCTCCGTGCCAGGGACGGAGGAACCAGGGCCACAGCCTGTGCCCAGCACAAGCAAGGGGGCTCCCGGGACACAGCCTGGCTCCGAGGAGACGCAAGCAGGGACACACAGAGCACCAGTGAGCCCTGAGAAGGCGGCAGGCGCTCCTTCAGATGGGAAGAGCATTTCTGATGCCAGCGCCACAGCCCCCAGGATGCAGCCAGGGTCCCCCAGCACCCAAATCACCACCCCGGGCATGCAGCCAGCGTTCCCTGGCATCAAGACCACCGGCCCAGGAAAGCAGCCAGGGTCCCCTGGCGCCCAGAGCACCACCCCAGGGGTGCAGCCAGGACCTTCCAGCACCCAAACCACCACCCCAGGGATGCAGGCAGCATTCCCTGGCATCAAGACCACCACCCCAGGAGAGAAGCCAGGGTCCCCTGGCACCTGCACCGCCACCCCAGGGGTGCAGCTAGGATCCCCCGGCATGTCCCATTTCCAAGAGCCAGCAATGCCCTGGGGGTCCTCAGCCTCCAGCAGTGCCTCTGGCATTGGCATGGAGACGGTGGAGGCTCTCGGCCAGTCTGGGCAGCTTGGCCACCCAAAGGAGCAGGTGGCCCACCTGGAAGCCACCAAGTCAGACCACGCCGAGCGTGAGCAGATGCACCTGCTCTTCCCGGAGGGAGGTAAGAACCCTGAGGGGGCTGGTGTGGGGTGTTTAGCGTGGGAACACCCTGGGCTGGGGGCTCATCGTGCTCAGAGGCTGGCCCCAAGGGCGAGACCCCCTCACTGACAGCATGTCCCCTTGGACCATGTCCCTCTAGATGACAACAGCATCGCCCTCCGGGGTCAGGTGTCCTCCCTGCAGAGCCTCGCCAGCGAGCTGCAGGAAGTGAAGGAGAAGGTGAGCCGGTGGCAGTGCCCGAGGGGGCTGCAGGGATGCCAGGGGGGATTTGGAGAGGGAGGGGGCAGCCAAAGGGCCCCCCCCCCGCTCAAAGGGACAGCATGGGGTGCCATGCCCTGACTCTGCCACCACCGCCGTTCCCAGATCAGGCAGCTGGAGGATGCCCTTGGAAAGTTGTGGGTGGCTGGAGTGGACTGGAGAGTAGATGGCAGCGACCAGATCGCCCTGAAACTGGGGTAAAAGGACGGGAGAGGGTTTGCTACCCCATGGGGCTGCAAGGGAGCGCAGTGGCTGGGAGCATCCCAGTTTGGGGCGCGAGGGACACCCCCCTGAGTGGCCCCGATGAGGCTAAGCCTGCCTGTGCGCCCATCTTGCTGGCCAGGTCCATGCTGCAGGAGACAAAGCAAGAGGTGTTGGAGCTTAAGGAGCTGGGACTGGAAGACTTAAAGCGAAAGTTGTTGGAGCTGAAGAAGCTGGGACTGCAGGAGTTAAAGCAAGAGGCGCTGGAGCTGAAGGACCTGGGACTGCAGGAGTTAAAGCAAGAGGTGCTGGAGCTGAAGGAGCTGGGACTGCAGGAGTTAAAGCGAGAGGTGTTGGAGCTGAAGGAGCTGGGACTGCAGGAGATAAAGCAAGAGGTGTTGCAGCTGAAGGAGCTGGAATTCCAGAAGATAAAGCGTGAGCTGAAGGAGCTGGGAGAACACCAGGACATGACCGAGGCCACGCTGAAGCAGCTGGTGACAGAGGTGGCCGAGCTGATGCAGGCTAAGGTGAGGTCTAGGGGGAGTGCTCCCACTGCCCGCCGGCTGGGTGGGGGGGTCCTGGCAGGGTTCCCGGCCACGGCCCCTGGCCGGCTGCAGCCATCGAGCCTCCACAGCACCTTGGCTTGTTGGCTGCGTCCATTCCATCTCAGAGCCGATCCCTTCTCCCCTTCCTGCAGCAGGACAAGCTGAAGGCGATGGAGAGCGCAGGGCAGGAGCAGGCAGAGGCGCAGGCAGCATGCCCTGCCTGCTGTGGGGACACCGGAGCGCAGGTGGGGCAGCTCCTGCAGCGCTACGAGAAGCTCCAGGAGGTGGTGGACTCCCTAATGTCCCGGCGGGCGGTGGGCAAGGTGCCGAGGCAGCTGCCGAGGCAGAGCCAGGTAGGGAGATGGCGGCATGGGGGGCTTGGGAGGGGGCTGCCGGGACTCCCCTGTGCTGTAACATGGGGGAGCCCCTCGCTGCTCCCCACATTGCCTTGTACAAGTCAGCAGCACGGAAGGAAATGAAAGCCTCGGTGCAAATGTCCTGCTGGCACCGAGAGCCTTTGGCCACTGGCCAAGTAACCTGGCTCTGTCCCCACGGGGCAGCCAGTCCCCCCTTGCACAGCACCGCCCTGTCATCTTCCTCCCGGCAGCAGGATGAGGAGGTGCTGAAGCGCGTCCAGGCCACCCTTGTGCAGGTGCAAGGCAGCTACGAAAAGCTCAGCTCCGTCGTGGGGAACCTCCTGCGTGACAGTCAGCGGCAGCAGCAAGATACCAAGGTGGGTGGCTGAAAGCCCCACGGGGTCAGAGCATCCTCCAGGCAGAGCCTGGGCACCAGCAGGGATTTGTCCCTTTCCCGCAGGTTTTTAAGGGGGGTGGGAGATGGATGGGGGGTGCTGAGCTGGCCGGGAGGCAGCTCCGACGCTGCCGTGACATCATGGGGTGCTTTCTGTGTTGGCAGGCTCTGTTCCAGTCCCTGGAGAAGCTGGTGAAGGGCAAAGCGGACAAGAATGACCTGATGCTGGCACTCGATGTGGTATGGCCTCGAGGGTCCCCAGCACCAGCCAAGGGGGTCCCAGGCAGGGTGACAATCACCCCTTGTCCCTTGGGTGCTTGGTGGCAGCACCTGCCGGGGGGAGGGAAGATTTCCAGACTGGCTGCGCGTCCCTCCCCAGGTCCCTCTGTCTCCCCACGGGACCCTTTGGCTGCTGGCACCAACCCCATGGGGGTGATGGGGCAAGCAGGGCCACGTAGCCACTTCTCCCTCTCCTCCCAACACGAGCTGGCCCTGCCTAGGCTACCTTCGTCCTCTCCCCACCGCTCTCCTGCCCTTCCCTCTTGCTAGAAAGCAGACAAAACCAGCCTGGCTGGCAAAGTCAACCGCAGCGAGTTCGACACAAGGATGGAGCGGCTGACTGAGATGCTCGAGGAGGTGCTGAGCCGGCAGACGGGCCAGGAGAAGGTCCAGCAACAGCTTAGTGAAGAGGTGGCCTCCAAGGTGAGGGGTGTCTCGTCTCTGCCACGCAAAACCTGCTCCTTCAGGGCTTGGCATCCCTCCGAGGATCCCTCTGCCAGCTGTCCCAGCCGGGGACCACCATGTCCCATCCCGGGGCAGCTGGCTGAGGGGGGGCACCTGTCCACAGCTGGACCGCCAGGAGCTGGGGGCTCTGCAGAAGCAGCTGGAGGGGCACTGGGAGAGCAACCTCAAGCAGCTCCAGAAGGGCTCACAGGCAGGGGCTGATGATGCAGCTGGCATTAAGAAGTGAGTGCAATGGGGACGGCGGCGGCTTCAGGGACACCTCGCTGCTGCCTGCGAGCTGCCTGCCTGTGTCCCCCCCCAGGAGCTCACCCAGCCCTTTTCTCCCCACTCCAGCCCGCTGCTGACCCATTTCCACTGCCTGTCCTGCGACCGGCCCCTTGACATGTCGGTGCCTGGCCCGTGAGTAGCACCTGGCGCTGTGGGCGGGACGGGGGGACGATGGGTGCTGGCAGTGCCCCGCCGTGCCAGGCACAGGGGTTCGGGCCTCTGCCTGGGGGGCCTGACCCTGCCCAGCCCCCTCGCGGCCCTGCCTGGCAGCAGGGGGACGCAGAGCCCTCCCCGGGGAGCAGGGGGTGCCGTGGGCTACAAGCCCATGGGTTTCAGGGCACTGCCCCGTCGCCCATCTACGGCTCCTGCCCTCCCCAGGCACATCGTGACCATCCCATCCCTGCCGCCGCTGTCCCCCCGCCTCGCCGAGCACCCCCGTCCCATTCTCAAGGCAGAGCAGCAACAGCAGCACGACCACAGGTAGGGGACACGGGGACCCATCCCTGTCCCACTGGGGTGCAGGGTGGCCTGGCCCCGGCGAGGGAGAGCTCTTCCCCAGGTGGGGGCGCAGGGGTCCGGGCGGACCTGGGCAGGGCAGGGGAGCAGAGCTGTGCTGCAGAGGGTCAGCTGTGCTTACCCCGCCTCTGGGGGGTTTTACAGCCCCCCCTCGCTGCCCGTCTGGCCCAAGTCTCTGTCTCAAGGGCGCTGAAGCCACGTGCGATGAGTTGTGTCTGGTCTCAGCCTGACCTCGGGCTTAGGGAGGTCAGGTTCCTTCTCCGGAACAAGTTGCTGAAATCAAGCGCTGCAGCCGGGACAGCCCAGCTCCTGCCTCCTGCTGTCCTTGGCGTGGGGTGCAGGGACCTGCCACTGCCACGGCCAGCTGCCGGGGGCTGTGGGGAAAGAGCAGATCCAGCAGGACGGCCGGGGGCTCTCCTGCAGCAGGCGGAGGGGAGCCGGGAGGGACAGACCCCACCGGGGAGCAGCCCCTGGCCCCCTCCCTGCCGTAGCAGGCTGAAGCACGGGCTGCCACGGTGCCGGGCACTGAGCATCCGCGTACCCCGTCCCACAGGCAGCCGCCAGCCGAGGGCAAGTACCCCACCGTGCCGCGGAGCTGCGGGGGCCGCCACACTCTCACCACCCCGCTGCAGCGCCGCCAGGGCCTCCAGCTCCCCCGGCGCCTCCAGCCGCTCCTGCTCCCCAACAAGGTAGGGATGACAAAGGTAGGGATACGGCGGGGGCGACTGAGGCCGAGCCTCTGCGGGGGCGGCGGGGGCATCTGTGCCTCAGTTTCCCCAGGGAGAGCTGGCTGTGGGAGGGTTGCCAAGGGATGCCGAGTTCGGCCCCGTGGCTCAGCCAGCCCGCTCTCTCATTCCCAGTGCAACGTGGTGGACCTGTTGGCAAAGGACGGCTGCATGTCCAGGGAGCAGCTGGACAGTCCCGTGCTCATGGACAAAGAGGGTACGGCCGGGGCTGGCTTGGGGAGAGGATCCCATGGGTGTGAAGGGGCAGTGGGGAGGGCAGGGCACCCACGAGGTGCTGGGTTTTCCCCACCCGTGTCCCCCCCACTGCCCCCACCCCAGCTCACTCTGCTCTCTCCTGCCACCCCTGCTGCCTGACAGGGCCAGCACAGCACCAGCCCGGGCTGCACAAGGCAGCGGAGAGCAAGAGCGACTCGTCCGACTGCCACCTCCCTCACGCACCAAGGCCCCCGCGGGACAGACCCAGGAGCCGGGCAGCTGGGCAGGGACAGCTGCTCTCCAGAAAGTGATTTCTTATTTAACTAATAAAAAGCCCTTGACCTTATTTTTTGTTGGGTTTTTTTCCCTTTGTTTTGGGCCATGAACGGCGGTCACAGGGACAGAGGGGGCATCCCCTTGACAAATCACAGCCCCCAGTTCCGCTCTCCCCCCTCAGAGCCCAGTGGGAAATACAGCAGGCAGTGGGCTTGTGGGCTCCTGTCGCCTCTGCGCGGGAGTTCTGCTCTGGGCTTCCCTGGGATGGTGACGCAGCTTTCTGCCATTGGGAGCCACGATGCAGATTTCAAGCGCTGTCATGGAACGGCGCTGGCTGCAGTGCTGCGCCTGCCAAGTGAGCGCCTCCGACGCACAGGAACACCAGGAGCGACACAACACACTCCCTTTTACATGGCACCGTGATTTATGATCAAAGCGCAACAAATTGCTGCGTTTCTTTGTCAGCGATGGAATAAAAGGACACGGTCTTCTTTTGTAGCTCCAGCAAAACTCCAACCTTCAACGGTTTATCCTTGCAGAATAATGTTTCTTGATCTCTATGCCACTCTTTGGGTGCTCTGTGGGACCTAGCCATTCTACGCACCAGGAATGCTCCGCTCTTCCTAATTTGTCCCTTTTTCCAAGAAGTTCATCAGCAACTCCAACAGCCCACCCATCGCTGGCCTGGGCAATTACTCCCCAGTAGCGGCACCCCGCAGAGAAGCTCTGGGAACACGTCACTTGGCTGATGCAGAATCTCTTGGGCGATGGCTTTAATAACAGCGGATGTGCATCCCTACTCAAAACAGAAAGAAAACCAACAGCCACACGATAAACTTTCACCAAAGTTCAATCCCGCAAATCAGCAGAAATCCTCAACCAAGCACCAATGACTGCATCCTGAGCACACGGAAACGTTTAACAGGCACAGCTGAGGAAACAGCCACGACAGACTCACGCACTCCAGTGTGAAGGGGAAGGTACTTGCTACCTTACAGGACGGATCTTATTCCTAACCACAGTCTTACTAAAAAATGTGCCGATAATAAATGGGACGCTTCCCTCAAGAGAACTGACATAGTCACCCGTTCAATGGGACATGTTCTTGCACATTGATCAGCAAAAACACTTGTTTTATGTTTTCAGCTACAGCTGTAGTACTCTGCGTTGACTGTAAAAATAGTTCTGTAAAAATGTGCCGTGGTTTTGGCCAGATTGGCCGATCAGAACGACAGATGGCCCTCCCCCCACTCTCTCCTCAGGGAGGAGAGGAAGAGATAAGGAGATTTACGAGTTTAGAAAAAGAACTAAACTACTTTGATGAAAATAATAATAAATAAGAAAATAGTAAATAGTAATAGAATAATACAAATTAAAGGAAAAAAGCATACAATATATACAAAACCGTATCCAGCCCCCAGGATGACGATGGCGTCAGCAGCAGACACCGGGAAAGTCCCAGACTGGAGTCGGTGATGGACAGGAGCTGAATTCCGGAACTAGAGTCAGGAGTGCTCGGATCGGGATCAAAGGCAGACGGACAGACAGGGTCCTCCTCAGACGTCGGCCATTGAAGAAAAAACGAGCCAGAGCCCCCTTTGCCCCTTTGATCCCTCAGCTTTTATACTGAGCGTGATGCAGATGGGATGGAATACCCTGTTGGTCAGTCTGGGGTCACCTGTCCCCTCTGCTCCTCCCTGCGGGTGGGACCCTGTGTATCGCAATGTTTTCAGTTAGCTGCATCATACAACAGAATGCAACAAATGTGGAAGTCGTTGACAGTATTTACCATTTAACCCAGGGTAAACAAAATTATGCATAAAGTAAATATATTCCTTTTCTGACCTCTTCAAGTCTGCCCAAAGCATCGTTCAGTTTTCTTCTTCTTTCCAAGGCCAGAAGCCAGACTTGCTGCCATTTGCTGACTAGAAGGTTTGCCCGTGGATTCTGGGTTTCCATTTGCGCCTGGGCTGCTGACAGATACGTGCCTGGTGCTGGGGAACGCTTTCCTGTTAAAACATGACAAAATGGGTTAAGTCTCACTCCGTTCAAACAAAACAAACATTCACACGAAGGGTACTTGACCTTCCTCAAACTACTCCTTCCTGTCCCAGATAACGAGCCCATACCCTGATCGGATTGCATCTGGTGGGATTTTTTGTTTGTATTATTTTACCATCGCTGGGGAAGGAAGGACCACGTGGTGCTTGAAGTATTTTTTGTGTAGTGGCTGCACTAGTGAAGCCACACAGGTTAAATTGAATCTTTGCAGACCTCCCAGAGAGCTGAAAGGTAAACAACCTGATTTTGGAAGCAGGTTCCACGGACGGGTAAGTATAAAGTACAACAGGTAAGCATATCTAAAAACGAAAAAAGCAATTTCCTCACTTGGTGATTCACTTTCCATTCGACTTCACTGAACACACTTCCTAACTGGATCCACATAAATGGATAAATGCGCGTCTCATTTGATTTAGTTCTTCTAAGCTAAGCACTGGAAGCTATTCGTTATTTTATTTTCCTAACAGGGCGAACAAGAGGGATATTCACAGAAGCAGATGCATCTTTTCCCGTCCTTCCTGATGAGGCTCACTAGGAACAAGGTCTATTCTTGCCAAAGTTATTCCAGAGATGGACGTTTTTCCAGGCTACCACAGGATGCACTCCTGTCTGAACTTCCTAACCTATGAACTCCGTTTTACAAAAAGGAGGCAGATTCATTCATGTGTTTGCTGAACTCCTTCAGCACTGAAGGCAGATGAAGCCACAAACGACGTCTGGACGCTTCTTCAGAATAAACCGCTTCCGTTAGATAAGAATATAAAAGGTTCATGGAGGGGACGCTGGATTTGTGACTTTATTTTTTTTGAGGGCCTGTTTCTAACAGTAGTTGCACAGGGCACGTAGGTATTTTCTCTGCTCAAGTTCCAACCGACCACACAAAAGGCTTCAGCAGCTGCAGAGCTGCATTACCACAAACAAGGAAAATGCCTTAATTATCCGTGTCCCGTCAATTTCAATCAATTCTCTCTACATCCAAAAGGGACTCTGAATACTTCTCACATCATCTGCAGGCCAAAAATTAAATGGCAGATTGAAAGAAAAGGAGGGGATTTAGGAGGTTATGTATTTGTAAGATACATAAATTGTATGTAACAAGAGAAGAAGATGGGGGCATGGACACCTTCCTAAAGTTGGCTGAGATTTTCAGAGAAGCATTCCATTCTTCTTGTTAGTTGGATCCAATTGGGATAAAATTCTGCAGAATTCAAAACAGCAAATCGCTATTTTCTGAGAAGGAAGAAACAAGAACGAAAGATGCGTGATGGCCGCATACATTTTTTGAGACCTGGCTTAAACAGAACTAATCAAGGAGGTTACTGCTTCAGGGACAGCAGCAGGTTCAATAACTTTTAAGTTCCCTGGGTCAAATTAAGGTGAATAAAAGTGGAGACTAGGGTGAGTTGCTCTGTTTAGCTAAAACCTATGTCACTTGCATGGCACACGCAAAGGAAGGAAAGAATATGGAGGAGTAAGAGGAAAAATATTAGTTATTCCAAGCCTGCATTTCAGCTATACTCTGCATCTTGAAAATCTCTAGAGAATTATTTACGGAGTGCTAAGTTTTACTACAAGACTCATCACTCAGATAAACGTCAAAGGAACATTTCAGTTAACGCTCATCATAATTACACACATCATGTTTGGCAAGTTCAATTTCAATAGCCCTGGGGTCTCCACCCAGAGGTTTCTGTTCATTCAGCAAGTCTTCTGTATGCGTCAGCCACGTCAGCAGCTCATCCAGGGCGCACTGGAACTGCCCCAAGGCGAACAAGGCACCTTCCAGCTTGCGCTAGAGTAAAAATAAAATTAACAAGGAAATGGTTTCACAACGCCATTGAATTGGCTTATGTTAGCATTAGTCACCACAATCCAGAGCAGCGTCCGTGCATCTGATATCATAAACCCAGGGAGAAACAGTCATCCAAGACAAGCAACAGCTTCGTACTCAGAGCCGAGGCTGCCATTCCCCTGTAAAGCCTCACACGCCAGGCTTAAATCCCGAACCTTCAGAGACCCCATGTAGCCAGAGCAGAGTTAAGCTGGAAGGTTCTCTCGTCGGAGATACGACAGTAGTTTTTTATCACTTACAACAGAATTTCAATAGAAATGCAATTTGCTGCATGATCTTTAAAACCTTTTCTTTGTTGTGAAATGACTCAATGTAGGAAAACAAAATACACTTCAAAGCACTGCATCTTTAAATCTCTCTTTCACTTGATAATTTAAGGAAAGAGCACTGAAACAGTTAAGGATTAAGTTGTGTCTTTTTTTTTTTTTTTTAAAGTGCTCAGTTCAGCAGCTAATATTACTTTTGCACATATAAACATGTTTTCAACCGCTACTTAAGATATCATCAACTAATCAAAATGAAATAATAATGATTCAAGATGGCACTGCTGACAGAGGAAGTGGCAAAAAATACTGCTAAGGGTTTAAAAACCACAAAAGCAACTCAATAAATTGTAAAATTCAAATTATATTATATATAGAATCATAGAATCGCTGAGGTTGGAAAGGACCTTTAAGATCATCAAGTCCAACCATTAACCTACCCTGACAAAAACCACTTCTAAACCATGTCCCTAAGTACCACATCTACACTTTTTTTAAACACCTCCAGGGATGGTGAATCCACCACCGCCCTGGGCAGCCTGTTCCAATGTTTAATAACCCTTTCAGTGAAAAAATGTTTCCTAATATCCAATCTAAACCTCCCCTGACATAACTTGAACCCGTTTCCTCTCGTCCTATCACTTGTCACCAGGGAGAAGAGGTCAGCCCCCATCTCTCTACAACCTCCTTTCAGGGAGTTGTAGAGGGTGATAAGGTCTCCCCTCAGCCTCCTCTTCTCCAGGCTAAACACCCCCAGCTCCCTCAGTCGTTCCTCATAAGGTTTGTCCTCCAGACCCCTCACCAGCTTTGTAGCCCTTCTCTGGACACGCTCCAACACCTCACTGTCCTTCTTGTAGTGAGGGGCCCAAAACTGAAGGCAGTACTCGAGGTGGGGCCTCACCAGTGATGAGCACAGAGGCACCATCACTTCCCTAGTCCGGCTCACCACACTATTCCTGATACAGGCCAGGATGCTGTTGGCCTTCTTGGCCACCTGGGCACACTGCTGGCCCATATTCAGCCGGCTGTCCACCAACACCCCCAGGTCCTTTTCTGCCAGGCAACTTTCGAGGCACTCCGCCCCAATCCTGTAGCGCTGCATGGGGTTGGTGTGACCCGAGTGCAGGACCTGGCACTTGGCCTTGTTGAACCTCATACCATTGGCCTCAGCCCATCGGTCCAGCCTGTCCAGATCCCTCTGCAGAGCCAACCTACCCTCAAGCAGATCAACACGCCCACCCATTTTGGTGTCATCTGCAAACTTACTGAGGGTGCATTCGATCCCCTCATCCAGATCATTGATAAAGATATTAAAGAGAACCGGCCCCAGCACCGAGCCCTGGGGGACACCACTTGTGACCGGACACCAACTCCATTTAACTCCGTTTACCACCACTCTCTGGGCACGGCCATCCAGCCAGTTTTTTACCCAGCGAAGAGTACACCTGTCCAGGCCATGAGCAGCCAGTTTCTCCAGGAGAATGCTGTGGGAAACGGTGTCAAAAGCTTTGCAAAAATCCAGGTAGACAACATCCACAGCCTTTCCCTCATCCACTAAGTGGGTCACCTTATCATAGGAGATCAGGTTTGACAGGCATGACCTGCCCTTCACAAACCCATGCTGACTGGGCCTGATCACCCTGTTCTCCCGAATGTGCCATGCAATGGCACCGAGGATGATCTGTTCCATGCCCTTCCCAGGCACCGCGGTCAGGCTGACTGGCCTGTAGTTCCCCGGATCCTCCTTCCGGCCCTTCTTGTGGATGGGTGTCACATTTGCCAACCTCCAGTCAGCTGGGACCTCCCCAGTTATCCAGGACTGCTCATAAATGATGCAAAGTGGCCTGGCGAGCACTTCCGACAGCTCCTTCAGTACCCTTGGGTGGATCCCATCTGGCCCCATAGATTTGTGCACCTCTAGGTGCTGAAGCAGGTCCCTCACCATTTCCCTTTGGATTATAGCTCTGTAATTTCCAAACCAAAAGGAATAAATGTGTAAATTGATGCAAACATGATACACACTAAGAAGCTTTTCTCAAAAATCTAAGTCATGAAGAAAGCCCCCACCTTCAAGTTTATTTACCTGTCTATTGATGACTTTTTCTTCTAGGCTGTCCCACATTAGTTTGAGCTCTGAGAGAAAGTCTTGAACTGCTGCTTGTCACTCTCCTCTGTTACCTTCTGCAGCAACAGCTCTGCCTGACGCCTCAGTCCTTCCATTTCCATCTGCTGCTGACAAGTTTCTGTCTTAAATTGCTACGGTAAATAGAAAAAGAATACACGTAAACTTATCACAAGTAGTGACCTTCTGGAATACAGCACAGTACAGCAGTATTTACAATACCAATGCATCCCTCTCAGCTTTCGTACGTTTGGGGGGTTGTCATCCAGGGTAAAAATGCTTGTAAGACACCGATCACCCCAACGGTCGCAGCAAACTAAGAATCTGCAGCAGTGTCTTAATGGTCTAGCAGGTATTGCTAACTGTGACCACAGAATGGCAAAGATGGCTAACAGGAAAGTATTCTCCAACGATCTCTCTGGTCTGTACAAAAGGCAGAACGCATCTGGAGTCACTTCTAGCTCTGGGGGCTGTGATAACACCATCCGTGAAACTTCAGATAGAATTGTTTTTCAGAAGACCTGAAAGCAAATTTTCTTCAGCAGAACACCCTCTCTGGTACGTGCAACTGGGACAGCACTCTGAACAACTCGCCTAGGTGTGTTCTTCTGAAGTACGTAAGATTATGGGTCATTTGAAGTTACATCATAAAATAGATAGACTAAACAACCTGCCCACAGCCAAAAAAAGTACAAGCGAGCCATGAAACCAAGGACGTTACCTGATAGTTACACATCCCTGGTTTTTATATATCGCATAACAGCCTACCGACGTCAGGAGCATACTCAAGTCACAGATCCACAAAGACAGGTTTCTGAAGGTCTAAGTTAGCCTGAAATTTTGATTTTCAGCTTACTAATGTACTGGGAATTTTGTGATCTGTGTGAGCATTTAGGTAAAGCCTGTAATTGCAGAAGTGAAGCTGTGGAGGCATTCTTTCAGAGCCCCAAGGAAGCTGTTCACGGTAGAAACCAGAACACGTAAAAGTCACAGCAAAAGAACACTGCACATAATAACCTTACAGCCAATGAAAGACAAGGAATGCCACTACAAGTATTTCTCAGCTATCGGAACACAGTCACAAAATAAAATGTACTTTCACCAAAATTTGGAATAGATTTTAAAATTAAACACATTTTAAAATGAAAAGTGTGCAATGAAATGTTATCTGAAATTTTCATACAGATTCTTTTCTACTAGAAGTTGAAAATTGCTTTTGACTCTTGAAAAATACAGAAAAATACTAAACACCACAGGAAAATGCAGACTGATGAAAATAGAAATGAAATAAATTGCTCGTTCATACCTTAAGTTCCTCAGTTTGCTGCTTCACTGTCTCCAGACCTGTTCCAACTGGGGACATAGATGCCAACCTGCTGCCAGCAATGTCCACCCAGTCAAACATTGCCTGAAAATCACAGTATGAAATTGAAGCATGAGCAGAGATATAGTGTCAGATTTCAAAGTCGCATTAAGTAAAATACCAGAATTTTTTACTCCAGAGAACAAGATTGCTGTGCGCTTTGAAAACAAAACAAAGCAAACCAAAACCAAACAGCTTTCTCCAGCGGAACCTAGGGGTTTTTGCCATACAAGGGATCCAGTATTAACTAAAGTATTGCACGTAATGGTTACGAGAATGTACACGCTGCAAGACTGAACCCCTATTAGCAGCAATATCCTGCCAGTACTATTCATGCGGACTAGTACTCTACTTCTGGAGTAAAATCAGCAATTTTTATGAATACCCCGAAAGGTAAATACAAGACAAACTCTGTTCCGCACTCCTTCGGAGCAAAGATGGAAGGTGGTAGCTGAATGATAACACACTTTAAACGATGATGACACAAGAACTTCTGTTGAAGGATAACGGTAACTGTATCAGGAAGATGGAACGCGACCCATTCAGTACAGATTAGACAGTGATGGCCAATACCTGAGCTTGACTGAATCTCCTCAGGATAAGGCAGTTGGAACTTCAAAAAACAAATGAAGTCTCCCCAGATCTGAGGCTTTGTGGGTACTTCCCTTACTCCTGATATAATGCAGAACAGCCTCAAGAACACTCCAGTTAAAGATTAAGAACACCTATAGCACTCTGGGCAATTAATTACATAGAGGAAAAAATACCTCTGCCAGGCCCTTTTTCCTCCTGCCTGTTATCTGTGATTCATTATGGAGAAGGGCTTAGGACGGCTTCTCAGAGCTGCCCACTGCTACACAACTCCTTGGCAAAAGGAGAACTAACCCCCCCAACACGCTCAACAGGGTGAGGCAGCTGTAGCTAACAATCTGCCCAAAATACTTTTAATAGTGTCTATTGAAATGAGCGTAAGGCGGCAGTTACATACAGTTCTTGTACAAAGTACCAAGCTTGTAGGAGGTACAACGTGCAGCCACAGGAAATACAAAGCTCTCAAAGCAACGGCAATGTTCCTAATGTAACCCTACAAGTCAACCTCTGGGCAGTATGAAAATAAGAGACCTTGGAGAAAAAAACATAGCCAGGGTGCACCGGAAAACAAGATGTTGCATTATTATTAAGATGTGTTCTGCTCCTTGGTCTGCACCGAATACACAAGCAACTGCCCTCAGTGTCATGTGAAACTCTGTTTTTAAAGATCCAATGAACCAAGACAGACAGTAATTCCACTGGGCAAAAAGATAGCTTTGCAAAATCTGACCATGAAAACCCTTCTACTGTTTCCATCTTCCAGCCATTCACTGACAAAAGACATGAGGCCTGCCACTCAGCCAAAACTTGCAAAGGATAGGCAAAAAAATGAAATAAAATACAGCACATATAGAGAAAAGATATCTTAAAAAACTGCTGGAAAGTTTACCTACCAATTTTAAAAGTGAATCATCTTCCAAAGTATTGTGATTGGATAAATTACGCTAAGAATGATGGTCCAGTATGTCTATATTCTTAGTGTAATTATGCTAAGAATTCCTGGAATGGTCCAGTAACATTATGTTAATATTTTGGGCTTAAAATAGTCAAACTGAAATATTTCACTTATAAAAAAGGTGGAATAAAATTGAAGTTCTTTCACTGTCCTCCACTCAAAGAAAACAGCTGCAGGTGAGTATACGGACCTGTATTCTGTTCCTTTCGGATCATGTAAACGTGTCACACCTTCAACTCGCCTATTATGTTACGTACTGACTGCCACCAGGAAATGTGAGCAGGATTACTATAAACTTGTGTGTTACCAATAAAGGGGACATCAATTTCGAATCTATACATAGAGGAGTATATGAACAACTACATGCAGAAAACAACCCAAACAGCTTTAGTCTTTAATGGAAGAAAAACCTCCAACCCAACCAACCCCGAGGAAAAATATCTGCCTACTGAAGAAAACAGTCGCTAGAATCAGTGACACATGTCACCTTCCCAATCACCTAACATTTTTTACTACAACCACATTAAGTCCTATTGACTCAAGATTGGGTTAGGTGTATCACACCATCTTACCTGCAGTCCATCTTGGTATGGAACAGCTGCCTGCAGAGCTTCAACAAGCTTATCTGCCCGGTCTTTCCTTGTTTTGCTTAAGGCATCCCAGGCAGAATTCAGCTGCAAGTAGGTGAAATTTACTCCAATGGAGAAACGAATGTTACTGCTGCTGTATAATGTGCGTTCACTCATTATTCACTCATCAATAACACCAATAAACTAAGCATGAATAGTTCACATTAATTCCATGTTAAAACTCTTGTTCTCCTTATCACTGCATAGTTACTTTCCTTCAGAATGCACTCGACGTTCTGGATGGCAAAAGCTGTAAAATTCAATACTGATTATTGAATAGTTTCATTAACCTACGGATTACAGTCAATATCGGAAATAGTATCATTAAATCATTTGGAATTGCATCCTTATCAAAAAGGTAGCTTAAAAGAAACATACACTGCTGAACACTGGAGAAACTGTCAGTACTCTGTAGTCATCCAAGCAGCATTGTCTCAGTCAAGATGCTGCACTTGGCATAAACCAGATACGTTTCAAATTTATTCCAGCATTCCTATTGCAAAAAGTAGCCATCTATTGCATTCATCAGTGACTATTTCCACAAAAAGCCTTTCTGTCTTTTACAGAACTTTTAACCCATAAATCAATACAATAAAATTGTCTATACATTCTAAACTAATACGAGCCAAGATCCATTTACTTGAAAAGCAAACCTTACGTTATCATAAAAGCTTCAGGGGTATCTTCAATTTGCCGCAAAATGTTTATTTGCAAAATTTGTTGGGGGCAGGGAGGATATACCAATTTCAGCTGAACAAGCACCTGGCGTAGCAGATTCAAGCACCTGCATTTCCCGTACCTCATCTATGCTCTTGTGGACAATAGGTTTGTCAGGCTCTCCACAAGCAGCTCCAAGGTCAGAGCCAAGGCTCAGAACTGTTGCTTGTTCCTCTTGCAGTCCATCAATTTCGTCTTTAGCAGCCTACAAAGAGAAAAAAATTCAATGCCGCTCACACTAACTTTAATAATCTATGTACAGCTTGTTTTCAAGATAGGACGTGGCAGGATTCGGCCTGTGGTTTCTTTAAAGTCCCTTGGACTTACAATCTGACGCTTAAAACACAAACATCCCTTTGCAGGGTCAGAGTGAAATCACCTGACACCAGTCTAAATTAGAACAATGGCTTATGATGTCACTTTGCATGAGATGAAAAAAAAATAAACAGGAAGTTTTCAATTAGATTTCTTTAATCAGAGTGTTTTCTTTTTCAGAGGTTGTCAGTCAACCCTCAAATCTTTAACTATCAGCATGAATAATTACAGGCTTAGAGCATAATACATAGAGCACGATACATGCGTACACCTTTCATTTAGATGTTACCTATTACTCAGGGAATCTCAAGTACGTATCACTTTCAAAAGTCTCAGTGACGTGCTTATTATATACGTGTTCATAAGCAGATATGCAAATATAAGGACAGGGCACATGTTGCATGCTCATTGCAATTCAGAACTGGTACATGTTATTTACCACAGACTCTCGAGATATCACTACAGTAAATTCCTACACAATTATCCCTCTTGGTCTCTAAAAAAATAGCCTCCTGTGGTATTTCATAGTAAGTCTCTCTTTTCTCCGCATACTGTAAATAACATACTTTAAGTCAACAAAATACTTTCTACTGACCTCAGCATCTTCTTGCTGTTGCTTGACTACAGACGGGTCAACTCCAGGTCCCTCCAGTTCTCCAATGAGCTCCTGAGTATCTTTAATAGTAGCTGCAAGAGCCACGTGACTACACCACAACTTTGCGGCTAGTTTCATTACATCCAACAATTTGGCCTCCCTCTCCTCAGTCAAGGTCTGGATGTCTTCCCAAACGAGGACCATTTGGTCTAGTTTATCTTGAACAGCTAAACAACAGAGGATCTAGATTACTACCTTGGCAAACGATTCTTGGCCAAAAATCTCTCTACAGTTCTACAGCAGAAACATATGGGTATCTTTTAAAATTTGGACTGTAAAATTGTTTCTTTACAGGACGACTCATAACCTTAAGTGGAAACAACCACCACAACCTTAAAAAATAAAACAAAGGTCATATCCACGATGAATTATTTTAAACAAATACTTTGCTTTTATACATCTTCTCCAGCTTCTCCAGGAGAACACAATCCCCAGAGCAGTGGTCATCAGAAATGAAGATTTTTATATGCTGCAGCTTGCTGCATTTCCACTACATGAAACTTTCCTCCATCTATTACCTTTAGCAGATATATCCTTATCGGCTCCTTCTGAGCGAGCAATCATTTCCTTCCCTCTCTGTTTAAGCGTCTCCTACACCGGCTGAAGTCTTTCCAGATCCACTGACACGTTCTTATTTTCACTGATTTGCTCTTTAATCTTCTCAACCTCTGCTGAGGTTGAAGGTGGCTGCCTCAGACGTTCAGCTGTGCCTTTCAGACTCTCAAGAGTCGAATCTATCTTGTCATGAAACTGGTAGGGTGGTAAAGGACAGAAAGAAGTGGCAGAGAAATTAGGAAAAAAAAACAACTGAAAAATGGCATTTGAAATTCTCTTGGAAAAAGGTACTTTAAAATTAACATATTTAACATCTCTAGCCAACAGACGTATGTGCCACTTGCAAGACTGCCCTTCGTGGTTCTTCCCCTCTCTCAATATCTACATTACAAAAATGACCTTGCAAAATGGTACTTCCTCTCAGATTGAAGAATTTTACTGTGAAATCCGGTTTCAGTCCTGAGACGTTCCATCTGAAGATACTATACATAGAGCAGAATCTACTTGCCTTTACTCCTGTGTCATTCATACAGCAGGTTGTACCTTATTTTGGAGAGCCATGACTCGTTGGCTCTTTCATGAGCCATTTCATCATTTTAGCAAGCTGTTTACCTGAGTAGTAAATACATACTTTTTCATATCAGGACCAATACACTGGCATATAACCACTGGTTAAGATGCGATATGTCTGGTCATTCAAAAAGACGTCTCTTAGTGCCCAGGTGATGCTTGTTACTGCAGTAAAGGAACGTTACTTTCTGCAACTAAAAGCACACAACAGCGCGTGTTATGTTGACCCACAGTTGACTGCGCCCAGGGAGGTGTCCAGAAACTCAGTTACAGCTCTGTAACATGGTTCACCCTTTGGTATAGGTCCAAAGACAGCCTTTACTACATGCTTTTGGATCCCTAGAGACTCCTAAAAACACCTCACCACCGTGCCCCTTTCAGTTTACAGAAATTAGTAAACCTTGGGTGCATTTAACGATCCCTCCGGGATCTACAAAAAGCACTCTTGACTACACTTGGGAAAGGTGCCAGAAAGAGCACAGCAAAACAAGATTGCCTGATGGGAACAAATAGCTCCATCCTTTCTATTCAAAGGAATACAGGCAATGCAAATGTAATGACTTCTTCCCACCACACAACCCACTTCAAATCAGACACTGTGACCAACGTTATGGACTCAGTGTTTTTGTTAGAAGTGCGAATATCATACAAGCCAGCAAAATGTGTTCTGGAAGATAAGTAGCCTTCACACCTTCCGGACTTCTGGAAAACTGATTGCAGCAACAAAACCTTACAAAAGTGGTAAAGACGGGAATTAAATTGGCACTATCAAGGTCCAATTTTAGGAGATATATACATTAAATTTTAGAATTGTTGGTACATTCAGTGGGCTTCCTTGTACTCGTACTTCAATGAATGAGACGAGGTGTTTTAGAACTTCAAAGGAAGAAAATGCAAGTCATTACAACCTCTCATTCTGGCTCCATAGGTTATGGGGTGCCTTTGATACGTAGTGCTGCCACATATTCCTCTTGGATAGAAAAACCTTCCCCTGGGCTCAGCTCCAGCAACTGAGGCCCAGGTTTGTCCATCTTACCTATATGAGGCTTGTGCTCAGCCATCAGCTCACGCAGTTGCTATAACAAACAAAACGACTTATCAGTTTCTTATGCTTGCACCACCACATTACAGCTGTCCACACTTCCAACACATCCAGCTGGCGAGAAATGCCAAACACCCTTCATCCTAATGTCAAGCGCAAATACTATCAAACAAAGGTAGTGATTGCTCTGCCAGTGATGGCTCCCATTCCAACAGAGAGCTACCCAGGCTTTAAACACCACAATTAGAGACGCACTGGAAAGGTCCATGCAATACTCTCGTAGGACGGATGATTGATTACAGGCAAAATATCAGATGCTAACTATGCATATGATCTTGGCAACAGACACTCCCCATATCTAGTACCTATCTTGACAGAAATGGCAACAATATTCCAGGCATGTGCATAACACCACTGCATATATACTTTTCATGGTGGTATTTGTCACTTGCCTCAAACCCTTCCATTGAAGAACATCACAGAAAGAGGTACTGGCATTGCAAGAATATGAATTCAAATGATCCTTGCTTTAAGAAGAGGGAAGTAGCACAAGGAAGAGTCAAAGAAATCTGTGAAAAGGAGAAAAGGACAAGGAAGGCCGATTAGGAGAGACTATCAACCTAGTTTAGCAGTCTCCTCTCTGGCCACAAGACCCCTCTGTCTTCACAACAGCGCTACTTCTTAATTGACACAAAGTTTAGCAAGTAATTAATAAGTAAATTAAATCTGATCTCAGCTGTCTACTCCCTCTCATCATCCACCCCCTAAGGAAGTCAAAACTGTGCATAAAACTTGTGGAAGTGAATGGTCACAAGGTGCCTTCCAACTTGTTGAAGGATTTGGGTTTTGTTTACTTGCACCCGTAGATCTGACAAAAGGGAAAGGTTTCTTGTGGGAGTAGCCCCATCCTGCCCTCCACTTTTATTTATTTTCTCAGCTCATTCCTCCCTTCTCAGGAAAATCCCACTCTCTTGTCAGGCACTGTCCCTCCCGGTGCTGTGAACTCCACGCGTTTCTCCCTATAGCCCCTGTGCAGGAACATGAGAGGCACATGCTCTGTTCCGCTCAGCTCAGACTTTGTTTAAGTTAATGAAGGCACAGAAAAGGGCCTGTGTCAGTCTCAGTGTAAATACATCCTCTTGTCTTCAACTAAGCTTCTTCCCTTAAAAAGACATCCTGATACTGGCTCGCTTACTTGCTCCTCCCCAGAAGAGGAGAGGTTGAGAAGATGGACAAGACACTGACCATGACTCTCAGCAGCCCTCTGAGGGCAAAACAGCAATGAAAACAAAAATCCCCCGTGACTCTAGCTCTTACCCAGAATGTAACTCCTTGTACACCCTGTAGCAATAAAAATAATGTTGATTAGCGGAGAAGAGGCAAAGGTGAAACTAAGAGCAGCCTGAAGCTTTTTAGAAAATAATTTTGTGTGGTTTATTTCTGTGCACAAATAGATGATTTGACACAAGGCCCACAAGAGTGCACATTTCTGGGTCCAAACCTTACGCTAGTGCTCTGCCCACGGCTTAGTTCAAACCAAACTGACTGCGTGCTACTCACACAGAACCGACTCTATGAATTCCATGACTGGGAATAAAGACAGGCATCAGTAAATACATCAGAACAGAAAGGTAAGTGAATACAGAAAACGGTTTTCCATTCACATTCAGAACCTTTTTTTTTTTTGAATAGAACAAAAAATCATTTGATCTTGTCCACGATCTACCATTGGGTAAACAACTCCAGTAAACAAGTATTCCAGATCAGATTACGTGTTAAAATTGCCTGACATAAATCTTCTACTTAACAAACAAATCCCAGCTAATGGCATAGCTCAGGGAAAATGCAAAAATAGAAGCTCATCTGAAGGGCCTCTCATGCAAGCAGAATGATTGGGGGGACAATCCTGTAAGTAAAGCAAGCATGATTTGGCTCACAGTGACTAGTCAAGCTACTTTGTAAAGCTCATGTTATATAGCTAGTCTTAATAGAGCCTGTTTGTTCATTGTGGACATAACAGGAAGACAAATGAGTGGACCCACTGTTTACCAGTACATAATAGTGGCATATCTTCATTAACTGGTCCCAGAGTAAAAAAAAAAAAAAACAGAGTAAAACTTTGAAGCCAGGGTTCATCCTATCTAACTGGAGTCGCTTAACTGAGGCAGCTAAAAAACCCCCAAACCTAGTTACTCTGTGCTCAGCAGGGAGAGAGAGGTCTGTCCAGTAGCCACATGGGTTTGACCTCACTGCACAGTGCGAGCTGCACACTCAGCCTGGGGCCTCTGTGCAGAAGAGAGAGAGAGAAACCAAGAGGCCCAGGGAGCAGGAAAGAAGGGCAACGGGGAAAGTAGAGGGAGAGGAAGGATGACAGAGAGAGAGAGGGACTTGGAGAAAAGAGAAAGGGCGACAGGGAGCCGAGCACAGCAGGAGAGAGGAAGGGAGGTACAGGGAGGCGAAAAACAGGACCCAGAGGGAAAGGGGAAGGGCAGGGAGGAACAGGGAGGCAGAAGAGGGCTGACAGGAGCCCAAGGGCCCAGGACTCACCGCAGCTCCCGGCTCTGCAGATCTGTCCTGTCGGCCTGTGCCAGCCTCCCCTCAGCCGACACAAGATGGCCGCCGGGAGCCTCCTGCCGGGTCCACAACTCCCAGCGTGCCCCGGGGCGCCCCCTCCTGCCCTCTGACCCCGCGGGAACCATGGCCGCCTCCCCGGGGCTGCCCTGGCCCAGGGCCAGGCCCTGGAGCACGGCTGGGGCCGGGAGGAGGAGGTCAGGGAGGGAGAGAAGGTTGGGAGAGGGCGGCGGGGTGGGGGGAGAGGGGCGGGAAGGGCCAGAGGGCCGGGGAGAGCAGGGGGGAGCTGGTCAGGGAGGGGAGGGAGGAGAAGTGCTGGTGAGGAGCGGGAAGAGATGGAGGGCAAGAGGTGCTGGTTAAGCTGGCAGAGCAGCGCGGAGAGCCGCCTGACAGCAAAGGTGCCCGGTGGCCGCAGAGGAGCCCAGGTGAGCTGATTCTTTTGGAGGCCACCAGGGCAGCCTTCCTCCGCCCCTGGTTTTGGTGAGCGATGGAGCAGTGCAGAGCCGTCCCTCAGGCATGCAGGCCTCAGGAGGGCTTCCCAGTGCCCCAGTGAGAGATCCTGCTCCCAGGAAGCACCTCCCCATGGAGCAAAGGCCATATCCAGCCACCCGGCGCTGGGTACGGCTGCCCCAAGGGGTGTCTCAAGGAGGACAGGCTCATCCGTCTGATGGCTCTGACACACAAATGGTGAGCTGAAGCCCCGTGGCCATGGCTGGCTGGGTCAAAGTCTCCGAGTTTAGTGACATTTGGTGAACTCCTGCACTAAGTATGGCATGACTTGAAACATCCCTGAAAAAATGGTGGAGGTTTGTCTGCGTGTTCTGCATGCTTCTGGATGCTAGACTGTGGCTAGGAGGGAATGTGCTTAGTTATCTCTCAAAGGGAGACAAAAGAAGTGCCTAAGTAAGGGTCAGCGTACCTCTTCAGAGCTTTGGCTGTTTAAATGTTGACCTGAACTTCTACAGAAACGGTAAAACGCTTGCACTTTTCTTCTCTTCTAGTTCCTGCGTGGGTACAGGGAAGAAGGCAGCAGACGTACACATTAGCTAAACCCCCTTCTTATTGCCAGCCGTAAAGGCGCCTCTCGGCTGGGAGCCCGAGAAGGACCCCGTGTTACAATTCTTGCTCCCTTATGTGCCACCCTAAGGCGATTCACATATGCATTGTCACAGTCTAGGAAACCTATTGGCCTTGGCCATGACGTCGTCTGTTACCGTTCACTTTGGAGGAGTTGTTGACGTGACCCGCTTTGCAAGCACGCTTAATTCATATTTAGTAGCTGAGTTTGCACTCTTTCGTTGCACCTTGGCGGCTTTCAGCTCGTTTCCATCTGGTTTCTTGTAAAAATAGACCCACTTGCATAGGTGAGCTAACTGCTGGTCAAGTTCTCTTGCGCGTGTCTCGGAAGCCATCTTTACCAAGGAGCTGCTTCTTTGTAGCCCAATGTGCTGGTCAGCTTTTTCAGCAGGGCTAGTTCAGAGCCTACGCGGCAGGACACAGCTGCTGCCTGAAAAGTTTGCCTTCTATCCCACAGGAGCTTGATGGTGAAAGCGCCATTTCTAGCTTTGCGAGGGAGACAGGGAGGACCAAAGCTCCCTGAGCTTTGTTGGGCTGAGCTGGCCTTCGGGATAACTCGGCTCCTTCCTTTGCCACTTGCTTGGCTACTTTTTTCCAACCATTGATGGTTTACTGCCCACTGCTCCTCAACGGCCATCCTCTTGCAAAGGTAATTACGATTTGAGCTTTAGGAGAGATGGTACAGTAGGTAGATACGGGATCAAAGTATAGGCTGGTCTCTACCTTGGGAAGGGTAGGATGAGCTATTACACCTTGATAGGCTGTCCAGGTATGCGCTATGGGTAGAGTTCCTATTTGCTAATTGTTGTTTCTTTAGCATGTGCTGGGGGCTCAGTCCGGAATGACAAGAAGCCCACCCTGACTGATGCGGTGGGAAGGGAGACAGCAGAGGAGCACAGCAAAGGCAGCTGTTAAAGCAGCGGCTGAAAGCCGGTCCCTCCTGCATCCAAGGTGGGAAAGTGTGGGCTGGAGAACCAGAGGGCTCTGCTGCTAAAGGCAGCCACAGGGAAGCAGCAGGTCCTCTCCAGTGAAGGTGACGCACAGTGCAGTCTTCCAAAAGGGCCTTGGTAACTGCTGTCAGTGAGAGTCCTGTGACAGGGCCAGCAGGGCCATCAGCCTGCAGCTGTGCAGCGGTTGTAACTACCGCTGAAACGGTTGTAGAGGGGGATGCTGTGCTGTGGGTTTGGCTTGGGGTTCTTTTCTTAACTATTTTGTAGGGGTGCAACTATTTCTTTGCACTCAGGTGAGGGGATTGGCGCTGAGCTTCTCTTTCTGGAGCACGTCCTGGCATCCTTTGTCACCCAGAGCTTTCCCCTCTGTTCTGTTCCTGACGAGGAGCCATGGCCGCAATGGGGAACGACTCCTGTGAGTAACGACTTCACCAGCAGGCTTGGGCTTTTGTGAATCCCCAAAGGCAAGGGATGTGGCTGGTGCTCCATCCCTGACTGTTGATTTGCTGACAATCTAGAGGCAATTCTGGGGCGTTTCCTGCCAGCAGCCGGACTTACCCAGGTGTTTTCAATTAGACACGGGAAAAGATTTTTATCCCTCCTGTGCCATTATGTACAGGACCTTGAAAGATGTTGTTTCTCATAGAAAGATCTCGCCTCAGTAGGGTTACCTTTGGGGCTAGATCACTTGAGCTGGTAATGCACTGCAAGACTCTAGCGGGCAAGGAAGGTAGGCCGAGGCACAGAAATCCGAGCGTGGGTTTGTTGGACTGCTGGCAAATTGAGCGGGGGAACAGACTGTTTTCCAAACAGTCAATTTCCATGGCAGTCCTGTACAGAACCCGACTTTTAAAATAGGCTTTCGTGCACCACTAGGGTCTCATCCCTTCTCAAATGTCAGTTTAACATGATAGGCCTGCTGGTTAAGGACTCGTCTGCTGCGACATGGCTCAGGACCACACCAGGGCCAGCAGCGCTGTTTTCTGCATCCCGTGGGGGCGCTGGGCAGAGGGACGGGTTGGCAGGTCCCGGCACGAGGTACGTGTGTGGGACGTCAGGGTGACTCTCGCCTGGTTTTTCCCAGCAAAGCCCCAGCCGGTGCCAGCCCCGAGCTGCGGGGCTGTGCTCTCCGCACCCAGTTCATGGAATAAATTTGTTGTGTTTCATCAGATACTGGTTTTGTCTGCTGCCAGAGAGGGAGGGGAGGCCGAGCCAGGGCCACGGGGGCCGCTCCCCCTCGCCCACCCTCCGCCTGGGCTGCCGGGAGGAGCCGGGCTGGCCCCGCCGCCACAGCCCAGCTCCATCGCTGACAGCCCCAGGCTGGAGACCTTGTGGGGCTGGGAGGCGGGGCCTTCCTGAGGCCTCCCCCAGCCGAGTCTGCCTGAGGCTGCGGGGCCTGGCCATGGCAGAGCGCCACAGCCTCTGAGCACTGCCGGCCCGCTCGCCCTCAGCCTGCGCTGCTGGCCCCGGCCCCTCAGTGGGCCCTGCCCCACGCCGCCGTGGGCCCTGACGCGGTGTGGAGGCCGTGACGCCATCTGCTGTGGTAGATGCCATTGCGTAGCAGGCACCGCCTGGCCCCAACCATGTCTGCTGTGCATTATAAGTTCTTCTCCAAGCTGAAGTACG
Organism: Rissa tridactyla; assembly: GCF_028500815.1. Classification (NCBI taxonomy): domain Eukaryota; kingdom Metazoa; phylum Chordata; class Aves; order Charadriiformes; family Laridae; genus Rissa; species Rissa tridactyla. Next base: position 1,131,315 of record NW_026529584.1, read on the forward strand.
ATATAGTCACCTTCGACGGCCTCCACATCTCCCTCCGCGACCTCAAGTGCCGGATCATGGGCCGTGAGAAGCTGAAGGCGGCCAACTGTGACCTGCAGATCAGCAACGCCCAGACCGACGAAGGTGCGTGGGGGCGCGGGGCCTCAGGGCAGTGAGGAAAAAGCATGTGCTTCACTAGGTTCCCTTAAACGTGGGGTTGCCGAAAGGGGCTTTGCCTAAAGGGCCTAAAGGGGCTTTGCCTAAAGGGCCGAAAGGGGCTAACTTTCCTGCTTCAAAGAGCATCAGTCGTGTGTGGCAGTGACACGATCCTCCTCTAGGTAGGTTGTGTTGCACTTTGACCTTTGTAAAATGAGTGTAATCTTTTAAACTTGGTACACTAGTGGCACAGATACTTAGTGAAGGTAAGGGTGTTTTCCATGCGAAAACACCAAAATACCCCAGTGGTTTTCAGAGCACAGCTAGAGAATACGTTTTGGTGTAATATGTATGAATGCCAACTTTTTTGGTTTATATGCATAACCGTTACTTCCAGTTGTTATTCGTCGGATGTAGATGCTTAAACTCACCTTCAGGAAAAAAAGGGGAAAAAAACCCAGGGATTTTCTGCCTCAGTGGGATGTTTGGAATTCCTATATGCGGACATACAGTATTGCATTTTATACCTTCGTCTGTGCAGCAGTCCTGACAAAATGTTGAACTGATCTTGGAAAGAACAAAGTGAAGCTTGAGTGAAGATGGCCTCCTTGTTCAGATTTTTCTGGGTACTCCAAGCTTTTACAGTTCTGTAGCTGCTACTTTTCACAATGGAAATCTAGTAATAGAAGCAAAGCTAGTATGAGGTAAAAGTAAAGAGGATTTTAAAGCTCAGTGGAAAAATATGAGATGATGCTTTTAGAGATGCCAGGAAGGCAAAGGGATGGTTGGGACCTATTTTACAGAGGGGGTGGGGGGATGTCCTCTTCCACGCTTACTCTAGAGGCGTGTTCTGTAAGGGCAGAATTCCCTTCAAAAAGCCCATACTCAAGAATAGCGCATTTAAACTTGCCTCCTTTTAATTTGATCTGAATTTCTTATCATAGATGTTCTCACAATATCGTGGTAGAACAGTAAACTCCAGAACTCAGGTTTCTTGAGTACTCTTTCCTGCCCTGTAACATTCTGTCTCAAACCCCTTGGAGAATGTGCTATTCTGCTTATCAGGCAAAAGACAAAAAAGTATAAAACCAAAAATGGGACTCTGAACGCTCTTGGGTGATTAGTTTTAAGGAAGAAGAGCGCTCTTCTAAGACTGTCTCTGCAGCTCGGAACTTGCCCGAGTTCAGTGTTACAGCATGCACTTGACTGTTTTAGTAACGCTGTGATGCGATGTCTTCAAAACAAACTCCCGCTAACTCCAAAGGAAGTCATGCCCATAGGAAGAATATACTGAAAAACGATGCATAAATTGTGAACTATTCCTATTTTGGGTCTGATCCCTGAGCAAAATCTCCCTGACAGAGCTTGGCTTGCTATCCAGTATCTTTGGTTTTCAGGCCATTGTTCTGCAAAGGTAAGGGCTTTTAGCATTTGAAACTGTAGGCAGATGACGGGGAATGGCTGCTGGTAGTGCTTTAAAACAGTTAGTCATATCCAGCTGGTGTAAGTACAATATAAAACCATTCTCATGGGAAGGGCTTTGCATTTTAAGCTTGCTCAGTCCGAGTGTCTCAGGTAGTAAGGGCAGGTTTTTTTGGGTCGTATGTAAAAGGTCAGAAGGCTTTCCTCCGTTTCAAAAGACTGACAGGGTGTAAGCCAAGGCAAGGCACGGGTAGCATCAGGCACACACTGTTTTCTAAAGGCTTTTAGAGGCTGTCTTCGTATGTAGTTTTGTTTGAGTCTCTCTGCTCTGCAAGAAGGGAATTGAAAGAGTTCCCGTCCCTTCACGTTTAATTCAAAGGAGATGATTAGCTTCAGAGGGGAGATACCACTTTAGTTTGAGCCAATTCTGCCCTACTTGTGAAAGCAAGCTCAAAAAAGGCCAAAAGTTCTGTGATGCAAATTCTAGCACTGCCAGTTTGGGTTCCATTCAAATGTAAAGCACTGAGAGGGTGAGAAGTGTGGTTGTTGGTGGAAGATACTCCAAGACAGAGATGGCAGGGTCTCTTCTGCGTTCCGTCAGTCTTGAGCACTGGTGGCATTAGGTGAATCGTTTGAGTTAACAGCTATGGAAGCAATGGTGTTTTCATGCTTTAGCTCGGTGCCTGTTTTGTTGCAGGGCAAGCTAGACAGACTTTAGACTCTGGTTTATGCAGGTGAGACTTTGCTGGGGGTTGTTCTGCTCCGAAGATCTGTTGGCTTTGTAGCCTAACAGAAGCAAAAGCAACTTGAGTTAGATCAGGACAGAACCTCATGCATTAGCAGACTCTCTTTTAGTGACCATTGAGACCGTTTAGCTGTTGGCATTCCAACTTTTTTTAAAAAAGGAGACAAATTTTGCTGTATGTGTTTGGTTCTCAAACCTGAAGATTTCTTGCAATGTACTGTTAGTGTGTTGAGACGATAAAAGCGCGATGTGACATACAAAAGTTTGCTTTTCTATCTGTCAAGGGATTCTCTGAAGTGCTGTGTAATTACGTATTAATCCTTAATCCTTATGAATGGACTAGGGTTTTTTCCTGTGTTTCTCTTGTTTTCAGAATACACAGATGACAGTGCCCTGATTCCTAAGAACTCATCGGTGATTGTCAGAAGAATCCCTGTTGGAGGAGTTAAAGCTGCCAGCAAAACCTCTGTTAGGTAAGTATCCATAAACCATTGTATTCTTTCTAAGGGGTTTTGGTGTGATAGCTTTTTAAATTTATATTAGTTTACAGGGGCTTTCAGCTTGTATCTTTCTTGTTAAAGCTGCTGTTAATTTTTGTTGTCATGGGCTAGATTTTAATGTATCTGCCCCAAAGCAGGCTGACATTTTTAGTGCTGTTGGGACATGGGGTTCACACTCCACCAATTGTAACTTTTCAGATGCCTCTGCTGGGTTTGTTCTTGGGGCTGATTGTTCTGAGACCCATGGTCTCTACATGGATCTCCATATGGAGAAATTCCTTATTATATGTCTTTGCTTTTATTGCTTTTATAGTACAGGCAGATACACATTGTAGTGTCATCTTAGGCTTTGTTCCCATCTCAGAAGAGCCTGCGTCTCAGTGTTTGACTATTTCTTGCATTTGGGCTGGAGGGTATTCTTATGGCCCAAATCTGGGTTTTTTGCATGCTAGCTATAGAGGAAAGACCCAGGTTGCCAGCTGGCAAGCAATGCAAACAAGAAGTTTCATTCATAAAGGATTCCTAGTAGTTTCCTAAAGACAATGTCCGTTTAAGGCAAGAGAAAAAGAACAGTGTCCTAAAGCGTTTTGTGTGAGTACGATGAAGGAATAGTTAATCCTTTCCAAACTTGAAACTCAGTAAGCAGTTGAGCAGGTTACCAAATGTTACTAGTTATCTTTCTAAGTCTGTTTTTACCCTAAGCCGATGTCTGTGCTCCAGGTTTTAATTCTGTATTCCTAAGATTTACGGAGGACAGAGAATCGGGTGTATTGATTAAAATTACAGATGCTCAAATGCACTCCCGACTACAGGATTATTGCTGTCATTTCTGCATTCATACAGACCCGTTCTATGTCAGCTACATTAGCGCTGTTTGAATGGTCATATTTTCCGGCCTTCTTAAAGACATGCCTCTCCCCCACAATTAAAAGATGTTATTAAATTGTGGTTTTGCCATGTCTTTCTACTGTTGGTTCTCAACAGAGTAGAGTGATGAGTTACAGCGTGTCTCGCACCAACAGTACAGCAGCATCCTGGTACTCATGAAGTGTCTGCAAGCAAAACCCCCTGAATTTACGTGGCTCTGCATGTCAGCTTTGGGCATGTTACTGCCGTAGTTGTTGCAGTGCTTTCAGGTACTCCCTAGTAATTCTGGAGGCCACAGAGTTGTGCTTCTAAACACTGGGGGTTAATTAAAACGTGTATGCTTAGTGCTGCGTTGTCAGTGCATCCTCCGTTTCTGATTGGATGGCACCCTCTCCTGGTATTGTAATGCTGCCCCACAATGAGAGGATAGATGCTGCTAGCTTCAAAGATCAGGTAAATACCTGTATGTGGGGATAAGGGAAGAACGGCACTGCTGTTCTAGCATTGACCATTCACCAGGCAGATGAGCTTTCTGCTCCTCCAGCTGGAAACATTGCAGAAGCCACTGGCAGAGTGGCTAAAGTTTGGGAATGATGAACGGATGCTGTAAGGGTGGAGAGGCCTTCAAAAATGTGTTACTCACCTCGTAGTATGTTCTTCGAGGTAAGTGGATGAAGAAACCATTGGGTGGTCATTGACAGTGTTTCCTTGTACTTGCTCCCCTTCGGGAGCTGTGTGGCTGTAATTGTGAGCCTGGTGGTGGTCTAGCAGTGGCAGGAAGCACGAGCCTTTCTCTTTGTACGTGAATTCCACAGCAGCCTTTGAATTGCCTCTGCGATACGGATCAATGAGTATGTGGAATCTCAGCAAGTTTTCAAACGTAATAAATGGTTCCTAAACTATTGTAGCATTTTCAAGATCATCTTAAAACAAATTCTGGCAATCGAGGACGCTATTTTCTTTTGTCACGGGACTCCTCAATTGAACAAAATTCTAGAAACTGCTGTCAGGTGACATTTCTAGTACTATTTTGAATCCACATAGCATATGTAACACGTTTAGTGGCTAAATATGGTAGCCGTCTGAGCACAGTGCTTGGGCTTCCACAAAGACACGCTCTTGTAAAGACTCTGCTGCTGACATTTTTGTTATGTCTTTGTCGGATGACTGATTCCTGGTTCGCTTAAGGAAAGGTGCGCTTTGAAGTGTCTAGACCATCACCGTTCTTGCTTAGAAACTAAAGTACTGTGTATGGCCCTATTTGTGATACTAGGGATATACAGACTGGCTAACGTTACCTTCCTGTTTTGATGGTTGATTATTTAAGAACACAAAATATAGGACAGACATGATGGTTTAGATACTTAGGTAGCAGAGACAAAATACCTGAGGACTTCCTCTTGTGCTGTTGTGTTCTGTATCTGTAAGACTTGGAGGAATTTGTGACAAAGGTGAAATGTGATTTGGGTTTTGTTTTTCTTTGCACTGAGTGTACAAGAGAGAACAGTTTATGTATACGGATAAATTTCCACATTCAGTAGACTATCAGAACATAACGTTTTGACAATCCGTTTTTATAATCTGGTTTTGCTGCTTGATGCTGGGCACAAGTGCTTTATTTTAAATTCTGACCACCTTTCTTTCTTCTTCTAGAAGTCGAACTGAGCCAGTGAGTGGAACATCAAAAGCGGTATGTAAAATCACAGTCTCACTTTTTTACGTTTGGAAAAGGAGCAGCATTTTTCTTCAGGTTTGAAAACACTGTCATTCGGCTGCTGAAATATAATTAAGTAACACAAGGAAATACTTGACTGGTAATCTTGATTTGCCACTTGGGTTGAATGCTATGCGTAACTACACATTTCAAAATAGTCCCTACAGTATAAAAATCACTATTTGGTGGGTTTTATTTTTCATCTTTATTTTAAGTACTTCACTGCTGTGGTGTGAGGCATTACACTAGCCCTGGACCGCTGGATCTGATGCCTTGATAAGCTGTTAGGATCACCTAAATCTAGAAAGAGATGAACTCTGGCTCTGTGTTCTGCGAAGAATGCAGCCTCTGATGCTCATGGAATAGTATCCAATCAACTTAAAATTGTAAGCTTGTTGTATGTAGGTCTAAAACCACTACGTCTTAATCTGACACCTGTAATTCTGTCACCGAGTGGTTCGAATTCCTTTTTGGCCATGAATGCATGAATGCCTCGCATTGTGAGTTTGAGTTAGTTTACTGGCCCAGTGACCGAAGTAGTTAATTTTATGCATTTATGTAAACCACGTTTATAGTATTTCATCTAATTCAGACGAGTTTTTATTTCTTGAAAAGGGTTATTTTTCTTGTTGTTTACTAGCATGTGCATAAACACAAATCACATGTTCCAAAAGAAGGTTAACGTTCTTTTCGCCTCGCGTCTTCCCTGGCGTGTCTGTGTCACGTTTCTGAGTAGCATCTCGCCATCCGCTAGCACAGATGTCTCCAAGAAAAGGAAAAATCCTGGAGTGGGAGGGAAGCCTCAGCGTTAGCTAGAACTACTTAAAGTAAATGAAAGACGAAGCAGAAACGTTCCCTTCTAGTTTGCTCTGCCTGGACCTGATTTGGGTTGTGGGTAGCCGTGGGGAGGGTGGAAGCCTTGCATCGCTCTTTACAAATCCTCTCTCTCTCTCTCCCTGTAAAAGCACTGCAGCCTCGGGTGCTTCTGGTGTTGGAGACACAATTAACTTTATTCTTAAAGCTAACTCACTCTTGGTTCAAAGCGTGGGCTTTTTGTTTCGGTTTGGGTTTTTAAATACCTGTATTTCTGCACGTATTTCAAAGACGAACCTGGATCTTAGTGTGGGAGGAAGAAATCACCAAAAAGCTTGCCAATCACTGTTGAACAGTAAAGCAGCAAAATTAAAATTAGTTATGATTTTTCTGAACAGGATGCACAAAAGGTTTTACTTTGAGTATTTCTTCCTTGTCTCGCTCTTGTATTAGCTGTCATTCTATACGTCCAAATTTGCGCTGCTGTCCTACTGTTACTACAGCCAAAGCAAGAAAGTGCCTCCGTTTTGGTTTAGTATTACTGTTGCGGTAACTGCGAGGATTTCTAGTTAGGGCTTGTCCTTAAAGGCTGCAGAAACGCAGCGCCAGGCCCATTGTTTTAGCACCGTCAGGCACAACCGTGATCCTTCCTGGCTGAATGTTTAGTTCAGCCAAGCAATTGGATTTTAGGAAACCGCTGTAATTTACACGTAACGTTCCAGCAGTGAGACTAGCCTTTTCCTCCTGTTTTTGGTGCCCTTTCCCACGTACTTCATGTGAGTTTCTGTCTAGTCTTGTGTTTGAAATGGGAGTTAATAAATTCACTGTCAGTTCTTGGTTTTTGAGGGTTGCGTTGGCTGGTTGGGTTTGGATTTTTTCCCCCCAGTTCTTCTGCAGTATTACCTTAGGGCTGTGTACAAGTTTCATGGAGGTGTTGTTTCTGCTTGATTGATTTGGGGGACTGGCAGGAAATACTTCAGTAGAAATTTAGAGGGAAAAAAAAGTCACGAGAATGTAGGATCATTGGAAGAGGAAGATGGCTGTTGGGCAGATGTACTAACTAGTACACGAATTATCTATCGCCTGCGTTTGATAACTGTTTAGTAGAAAGGAGTGCTATCGCCACCTTTAAGAAATCAGACTGTTGCCTGCAGGCCATATAATAACTGCTCCCTAAAAAAATACCGGAACTACTTAATAGTTTATGAATGGTTATGTTTCAGTTCCTGGTCAGTACAGGACTGTTTAATGCTAGACTCCAAGAGAGCACCTTCCCACTCTCTGAAAAACTGCAAAACGGTGGTGATTGTGCCTGCCGTGAGAGAGCACGGGCCTGTTTTGCGCATGGGAAAGAGAGTGGCAGACGGAGCATGAAGCTGTTGGCCCAAATCTGGGTGTGCGAAGAGCTGAGCCACACACGGAGTGGAGACGGGTGTTTATTTCGTGTCTGCACAGAGGTGGGGGCTGGGGGGAGCTCCACAAAGCCAGCACACCTTGGCGTACACGTTGTAAGCTTTCATATTTTACAAAAAGCGACTCATTGGCAGACTAGACTAATTTCTCTCACTTCCCAAACTGATTTGGGTAGTATGGCTTGTGGTCTAATAAAATACAAGAAATCAGTTTTCTCAGTGTCTGCTCTGTCCTGGTAAACACCTTTATTTCAATAATTGGAGCAGTAAATTTTTTTCTAGACTAGGTGGTGTGTTACTTTTATGGCTGATGTTTTGGACTGGTGTTTTTATTTGGGTTTCGTGGGGTATGGTGAGTTTGGCATTTTTAAACGTAGTGACAGGAGAGGCAGAGTTCACGTTTCGGGGCTGATATGCCGGTGCTTTATTTTGACAGGCACCTGCTGTCTTCATCCAAGTGTAACCGTGTGCATTTATAAATGATGAGACATGAACTGATTAATTTTCAAACTACACCGAAGATAAGTTTTCTGTAGTGCTGCTTCCTTCTTGAGTAAACTTGAATTTATTTTCTGAATGCTCTTTAGCTGGAAATTGACAGCTTCCTTACCCCTTTGACTTTTAAGCAGTCGTGAGCATTTGAGAAGGGTCCCTCTCTGAGATATTCTGGAGCAGTAAGCTGATCTCAAACGGGTTTGGTAATTGTAGTTTCTTCTCATTAACCTCATTAACCACACTCAAGCTGTCGTAGGTCTGGGCTTTGCTTTGAACAAATACAAGTTCCAGTGGGTTGGAAATGCCGCTTTCAGTGACAGTCAGAGGCTATAGTGCAGGCTTTGGGACTACAGTAGAGGTTAGCTATTGCCGTGTTTCGATTGTAGAACTCGACTGTGTGTTTCTTTTCTTGTGAACAGATTGGTGACTCTCCTGCATCTATTTCTGTGGCCCAGTTTACTAAGGTATATGAATATTCTCGTCAAATACTTAAAAAATAAAAAAGCATTTTCTTTGTACTTTTCAATCTTATACTGTCATCTGTATCTGGCTAGCACTTGTAATTTGAACAAGACTTTAATAAAATTTCTACTAACTTAAAGTATTTACTTTAACTTTAAAATGTGTGTATATTTTGATACCATCCTGTAAAGAGTAGTTCCCATTTTGGAAGATAAAAGCAGATACCTTATCAGCCTCAAGGTGATGTTGTAGTATTGGTCTTCTTCAGGACCCAGAGGAGCAGCACTTTAGCTGTCTACCGTTTTTGATAAGTTTTGTTAATTTTGCGTTGGAAACAAACACAATTTTTATGGAAGGCTTGATTTGTCTGTAAGCTGTGGACATTTAAGGGGGGTTTTGAACAGTCAAAATAGAAGCGTTTCTGTAACGTGGACAATTGCATCCCTATTTTTGAATTTCTAGTGATGGTAGTCACAGAACCATTCTTTGAATGCTGCACAATTTCATAAATTGTGGTATACGTGCAGTGGAGAGCGCAATCTAATTTGAACGCAAACTGTGAATTGTGAAAATGCGCCCAGTTGTTTCTAAGATTATACCAATGTGTCTGTGTGGCATAAGAGCAGATGTGTCTCTCTGAAACTGTTGTAATGCCATGTTTGGCTATGGAATCACTTGCATTTTTGGCTCAATAACGTGTGACTTTGGCCGGGAGAGCACTAGTGATGGCCCTTGGTGCACAGACGTAGTGCTGTGCAATGAAATTACTCGTCTTGAAAGAGCACAAAGATTAGAGGAGGCAGGGCCTAATGCAGAGGAGACAGTTCTTTCTTCTGAAAATAAAGGCCAGAATTCATTTCCAAGAAGGAGAGATCTCTTCCTGCTGGTAACGTCTTCCCTCTCTCACTGTTATGTTACTGTTGAGCAAAAGCTGTGTATGTGAAACAAGCATTTAAGAAAACGTTGAAACTAGTTGTCTGCTTTTGTGCATGACTGGCATTAAAACCAAAACCACGAGTGCCTGATCTGACCGATAGGTGCTTGAAGGTCCAGATCACTGAGAGTCACTCCCTTAGACCCTGCTCGTATCTGGACTAGTGTGTAATTTGAACATTTGAACTAATACGTCTCTACTAATCAGATGGCTTCAATAATTTGAAAATCTGATTCTGCATAAGGTCGATATGACAATCTGTGTGAGCTTAACTGTGTTTCTAATGTGCCTGTCAAATAACTCCCCGACGCCATGTGTTGAATATTTGCATGTTTTAATTACACAAGCCTCTGGTTGCGTATTCATGCCATTTAACGTTAGTCACTGAACGTATGTGCGTGAGGTATGAACTCGGCCTTCCTACAGAGATGGTGAATCTAAGTTTCCCCAGTGACTGGCTCAGAGCCCTGAATTGAGATCTCCCTCTGAACTGTGCTTTGGAGGAGGAGCGGATTTGTGTCTCTTCTCGGAGTGGATGGTGAGCTAAGGGATATTTCACCCTTAAGGAACCTGAAGTTAAGGCAAAGGATGTCAAATGAGTTCAAACCACTGCTCAAGCCTTTGGAACATCCTGGCTATCTTCATTTAGGAACATAAGTATTTGAGTCAAGCAACCCTTCTGCTGGGTAAAAGGAGAGGATGAAAGGCTTTTGCCGCTTAACAGAATCACGGACAGATCACTTTAAGTGTGGGTCTTGAGATGAGACGTGCCTGCATTTCTTTTCTTAGCAGGACAAAAGTTTGGAGTCTGTTCCCAGAATTAAAAAGAGCACAAGAATTCCAAGGAGTTTCACGATGGAGGTGAAAGATCCCAAAACAAGAGGTGCTATGCTGACAAACACTGGAAAATACGCCATACCAACTATTAATGCGTAAGTATGGAATTAACTGGACTGACCAAAAACTGAAGGAGAGAAACCACGAGTGAATGTCTGAGTGGCAATGCAGCCGAGTTGGCCGGCATCTGTAATTGCAGGGGAGGAAGCATTGTCACCGTATCTTAACCTTAAAATCTGCCATACTTTCTAATATGAAAACAGGGTGGTCCTACCGTTCGTGCCCCTGGAAGTTGGTTAAACGTGTGGTAGGCTGAGAATCTATTTCTGCAAAACATTTCCGTAGTGTTTACAGTTGGAGTCGTTCTCTCAGAAAGCTCGTTTTGCATCTGGTTTTTGTTTCAAAGGCTCTTGCAAAATTTATCAAATTGGACTATTGGGCTGCGATTTCCTTCCCCTCTGCCTTTTATCAAATCTCACGTGTGAAACAGACTGAAGTTTTCCTGTTGCTCCAAACTAAAAATGCTACTGTGTGCTGATAAGAGTGGTTCTCTTAAAAAGGAATCGGTAGCACTTCTGTTTTTCTGTCACGGATCTCCTTTGGTAGGAGCTGTAACATAGACTTCGTTCACTTATAAAATGCAATTACTCGAAGGCTAACTCTATCCTGAGCCTGCAATTTATATTTACCCTCTGGCAAAGGAGGGCTGGGATTCATTTCCCCTGATTTCTAGGCGTCAAAGAATGATTTTTCTAAGTCTGAGCTAATTTCTTAGTTGATCCAATGAATGGAAGAGTTCTGCAGAAGGAAAATTGTTCCCCCCTCCCTTCTCTGGCAGTTGAAACTAAATGCCTGTGTTTTATAAGGCTAATGCGGAGTGAGAATAATTCCATCTGTTATCTTCCTTTGATAAAATTAAAAGCTTGGAACAGTTTTCATATCCACATCTTTAACTTTTTTCTTTTTCCTTCCCCACCCCACCCTCCAGGGAAGCTTCTGCTAGAGGAAAGAAGGAAAAGCCGCCCTTTTTACCCTCATCCTCTGATGATCCGATTCCAGATGAGTTGCTGTGTCCCATTTGTAGAGATACGATGACCGATGCAGTTGTTATTGCCTGCTGCGGAAACAGTTTTTGTGGCGAATGTAAGTGTTACTCCCCTGATTGTTGATTCAAAACCTGATCTTCTGAAAGCAGAAATAGGAGAGAACTGAATGATTGTGTTACCACTTCTATTTACTACTTAAGTATCCCCTGAGTAGGAAAAGAATTTTCTCACATAAAGGAAAGAAAAATAAGGCAGAAAGCTTTTTTTGCTCTTTATGCATGTAGTTAAATCCTCTTTACACACGGAGGGATGATTATGAGAAGAGTGCGTAATTGTGCAGGTGATTCCAGGATTAGATAGTGAATGCATTTAGTGTCTTTCTCTCACACAAAATTATGTGGCCAACTCTGGTGACTTGCTGTGGTCTGCAACAAGCGGATAGTTAGGCATTTAATCCACATTCTTCTCCACAGGAGAGCTGGTTAAAGCCGGCAGAACTCAACCCTACTATCGTTTTTTTGAGATGAGTTTTTTTCAAGAACCTTGAGGTTGGTGACTTGTCACCGTAGAGCCTGGAAAAAAAGAGGAGTTGAACCATCAAGACGCAGCCTGCCCTACATCTTCAAATGTTCAATAGTGAAGTACCAAAACTGCGTAGCTATTTACTGCATACTAGGAATTTTTTACACTCTTGAACGTTTATAGCTTGATGCTCTCAGGGCAAGAGCAGATTCACCCATTAAGCATATACGTCTTTTTATAAATGATTAGAACCCTCAACATTTCCTTAGTTTGGCTAAAAACTATTTTGATGATTCTAATGATTCGCAGGTATTAGAACAGCATTACTGGAATCGGAGGAACATACGTGCCCAGCATGTCATCAGGCAGATGTTTCTCCTGATGCTTTAGTTGCCAACAAGTGCCTACGCCAGGTAACGTGATGACTTTGATGTAAACTGTTTGCATGAAAAGTCTATTTGTAAAAAGCTGAAAGGGAAGAAAATAATACTTTACGTCTCCTTAAGAAAGGCTAAATTGAATGAGGCTAAATTTACTTTTCAAATGCTTCATCTGTTATTACAGAAGCTTACACCTTTAGAGACAGTCTGGCAAATTCGGGTCACACTTTGTTTAACGTGATTGCCTCCCTTTCCAATTCGATGTTAACACAGAATTACTTTAAGTGCAGATACTCTGAGGTGCCAATCATTACTGACACTGTTTAACGTCCCGTGTTTGTGTATCCGCACGTTGATTTATTTCAGGGTTGGTGGCATTTCCAGGAATACACCAGTAATTTTACTCTGTGGAGGTTTTTGTTCGCCTATCTACTGACGTTTCGTAGTACGTTTTTGTAAATGTTTTTCTGCCTCTAGGCTGTGAACAACTTCAAAAGTGGAACTGGCTACAGAAAGCGGATTCAGCAGCAACAGCAGCGGCAGTCGCCACCGCCACCACCTTCACCACCACTCGTGAGACAAGCAATAACCCGCAACCTGCAGCCTCTGCTCTGGCCAAAAATGTCCAGACAGCAGGCGCCACTAATGATTTCGTTAGCTTCTCTGGCTTCTCCTTCTGCTTTGGCATCATTGGCCCCTGGTCCATCACCTGTGGCAGCCTGGCTGCCAGTAAGTCCCTCTTCTGTGATTGTCCCTGATCTCCCTCCAGCAGTGCCCCTACCTCTTCATGCTGAAAAGCCAGATAGACCTTCTCGGTAAGTAAAGCTATAGAGCAACATGAATATGAAACATCAGTGACAGTTCCAGCTATTTTTTTTTACTTTGAGTGAGGACACTTTGATAAGTTGGAAGTACACCTCATGCAAGAAGCTTCTCAGAAGTATTTGTTGTTTGGTTCCCCTATCAGTCGTTCAGTCCAGGTTTACCCCGAGAGAGGAACCTTTCTTCCCCAGGAGCCCTCTGATTTGAAGTGGCTAGGAATTCCTAAAGTAACCATTCGGTTATGCCAGACCTTCTTGAGTGCATTCATTTCTGTGTAGTACTGAGGATCTCATGTTCTCACGAAAAGTGTAAAACCAGCTGGAGGTAACATTGATCAGGTGTTTTCATGTTACTTTTTCCTACAGTATTTCTGCCATCAATGGGACGATAAGTCAGAGCCATCCTCAGTAGTCACAGGGTAGTCAGTGATGCATGCAGATTGGATAACAAACATTGAAACACTACATTTGAAGTATTTACAAACATGACAGTCTAACTTTGCAACCCAGTGAATTAATATGAAAACACGTGAAAAATCTGAACTCTAGTTTAGGGTTTATCTTCTTTCAGCTCGATGCCTTGAATGCAAACAGCCACTCTGTCCAGAAGGCTGTCAGGCTCCGCCGTACCGTTGAATACAGGGGCTCACAATTCAAAAGAACCTCTCAGGCAGCCTCCGAACTAGAACACAGCCGATTCCTAATAGAATTTCCATTCCTGCATCGTCCAAAACTGAGGTTCAGCATGTGGGTTATACGTACTCTAATCCTCCCGTGTGCAGCCAGCTTAACAAATTCTGTTTCCAGTGAGCTGTCTCTTTGAATGCCGGTATTCCACGTAGACTTCTCTTCAAGGCTTCATGTGGAATCGCCCAACTTCCGATTGGTAGATCTGGTGAAGATTACTTTTTCTTTATTTGTTTCCATTTACAGTAGTCAGCCTTTTCTCACCTTGGACTTTATACTTCCAGTAGCATATCAAAACACTGTTTGAATAACAAAAATTCATGTTTTTTGTAGCGATGCTGATACTGTTATACCTCCTGGTGCTCTGGTGACTGCTGCTGAGCTTTCTAGATCTTCCTCTCTGTCAGTGTCGTGGTTTAGCCTCAGACGGCAACAAAGAACCACGTGTCGCTCGCTCGTGCCTTCCTAACACAGGAAGAATCGTAAGAAAAGGCAAGACTCTTGGGTTGAGACAAAGGCAGTTTAACAGAACAGCAAAGGGAACAGGCAAACAACAACAACAACAACAACAACAACAACAACAACAACACGGATAGGGGAATATACAAACGCGATTACGGAACCGCCGCTCCCCCGCCGCTCGCCGCTCGCCGGCGGGACCCGGGCCACCCCAGCCCGCTTTTAAGCGGCAACTTCCTGCCCCCTCCCCCGGCAGCTCAGGGTGGGCGTGGCTCACATGGCATGGAATACCAGGAAAAGTTAACCCTATCCCCACCGGAACCAGGACATTATCCACCCCTTATTCCATACCATCTATGCCACGCCCAGCAGGTTCCAATGAATTGCCACCACTTTCCCCTGTTATATATATATATATATATATATACACACACATATATAATGCCCTTAGTTTATGGGTCATCCCTCCAAAGTGTCCGTTGAGTTCTTTTAATCCACGGCTTTGGGCTCCATCTGTTAAAACAGTCTCTCAGGGCAGGTGAGATGCTGGGTGGTGCTGGTCTGTTGCATGCTGTATTTTTTTCAGAGCTTGTGACTGGTGCACCTGGTGTGGCTCATGCACGCAGTCCGTGGGCTGAAGATGTAGATCTTGAGGAAACTGCTGGGCGCCGGCTGCTGAGATCAGTTCTTATCCCATCATCCCTGTGCCTTACTTGTAGTACAACTGATAGCAATTATAGCAATTAACAGTACACAATCTGATTCATTGACTATTCTCGCCCAAAATCAGATCTCCATGAGGTACACATCGGACTTCCCCATCCTTCCGCATCACCCACCAAGTGCACCCAGGTCCTTGGGCAAAAGCAATCCCACGGATGGGTTTGCCTTTGCCTGAGGCAGGACTAACCCAGACTGTCTTCCCTAGCATATTCTTCATGTGCACTACGGGGACTTTATCCCCTTCTACAGTACGTGGAAATTTTGATTGGGCAGGGCCAGCCCGATTGTTAGATCCCCTGGTGTTAACTAGCCAGGTAGCTTTTGCTAAATGTGTATCCCAGTGTTTGAAAGTCCCACCACCCATTGCTCTCAGTGTAGTTTTTAACAGTCCATTGTATCGTTCTATCTTCCCAGGGGCTGGTGCGTGACAGGGGATGTGATACACCCACTCGATACCATGCTCTTTGGCCCAGGTGTCTATGAGGCTGTTTCGGAAATGAGTCCTATTGTCCGACTCAATTCTCTCTGGGGTACCATGTCGCCACAGGACTTGCTTTTCAAGGCCCAGGATAGTGTTCCGGGCAGTGGCATGGGGCACAGGGTATGCTTCCAGCCATCCAGTGGTTGCTTCCACCATTGTGAGTACATAGCGCTTGCCTTGACGGGTTTGTGGCAGTGTGATATAATCAATCTGCCAGGCCTCCCCATATTTGTATTTCAGCCATCGCCCTCCATACCAAAGAGGCTTCAAACGCTTGGCTTGTTTGATCGCAGCGCATGTCTCACATTCATGGATGACCTGTGCAATAGTGTCCATGGTCAAGTCCACCCCTCGGTCACGAGCCCATCTATATGTCGCATCTCTCCCTTGATGGCCTGAGGAGTCATGGGCCCACCGAGCTATGAATAGTTCACCCTTATGTTGCCAGTCCAGATCCACCTGAGCCACTTCAATCCTAGCGGCCCGATCCACCTGCTGGTTGTTCTGATGTTCCTCCGTGGCCCGATTCTTCGGTACGTGGGCATCTACATGGCGTACTTTCACAACCAGATTCTCTATCCCGGCAGCAATATCTTGCCATAGGTCAGCAGCCCAGATGGGTTTGCCTCTGCGCTGCCAGTTGCCCTGCTTCCACTGCTGTAACCACCCCCACAGAGCATTTGCCACCATCCATGAGTCAGTGTAGAGATAAAGTACCAGACATTTTTCTCGCTCGGCAATGTCCAAAGACAGCTGAATGGCTTTCACCTCTGCCAACTGCCTCGATTCACCCTGTCCCTCACTGGCTTCTGCAACCCGTCGTGTAGGACTCCACACAGCAGCCTTCCACTTTCGATGCTTTCCCACAATACGGCAGGACCCATCAGTGAACAGGGCATATTTCTTCTCATTTTCTGGCAGTTTATTATATGGTGGGGCCTCTTCTGCACGCGTCACCTCCTCCTCTGGTGACATTCCGAAATCCTTGCCTTCTGGCCAGTCCATGATCACTTCCAGAATTCCTGGGCGACTGGGGTTTCCCATTCGAGTTCGCTGTGTGATCAGTGCAATCCACTTACTCCATGTAGCATCGGTTGCATGATGTGTGGTGGGGACCCTTTCTTTGAACATCCAACCCAGCACCGGCAGTCGAGGTGCTAAGAGGAGCTGTGCTTCTGTACCAACTACTTCCGAAGCAGCTCGAACCCCTTCATATGCTGCCAATATCTCTTTTTCTGTTGGAGTGTAGCGGGCTTCGGATCCTCTGTATCCACGACTCCAAAACCCTAGGGGTCGACCTCGAGTCTCCCCTGGTGCTTTCTGCCAGAGGCTCCAGGTAGGGCCGTTCTCCCCGGCTGCAGTGTAGAGCACATTTTTAACATCTTGTCCTGCCCGGACTGGCCCCAGGGCCACTGCATGGACTATTTCCTGTTTGATTTGTTCAAAAGCTTGTCGTTGCTCAGGACCCCATTTAAAATCATTCTTCTTCCGGGTTACTTGATACAGAGGGCTTACAATTTGACTGTAATCTGGGATATGCATTCTCCAAAAACCCACAATACCTAAGAAAGCCTGTGTTTCCTTTTTACTAGTTGGTGGAGACATAGCTGCTATTTTGTTGATCACATCTATTGGAATCTGACGGCGTCCATCTTGCCATTTTATTCCTAAAAACTGGATCTCCTGCGCAGGTCCCTTGACCTTACTTCGCTTTATAGCAAAACCAGCGTTCAGAAGGATTTGGACTATTTTACTCCCTTTCTCAAAAACTTCTTCTGCTGTGTTTCCCCATACAATGATGTCATCAATGTACTGCAGATGTTCTGGAGCTTCACCCTGTTCCAGTGCAGTCTGGATCAGTCCATGGCAAATGGTGGGGCTGTGTTTCCACCCCTGGGGCAGTCGATTCCAGGTGTATTGGATGCCCCTCCAAGTGAAAGCAAACTGTGGCCTGCACTCTGCTGCCAAAGGGATTGAGAAGAATGCATTCGCTATATCAATCGTGGCATACCACTTGGCTGCCTTGGACTCCAGTTCGTACTGGAGTTCTAGCATGTCCGGCACAGCAGCACTCAGCGGTGGCGTGACTTCATTCAGACCACGATAGTCTACAGTTAGCCTCCACTCTCCATTAGATTTTCGCACCGGCCATATGGGACTGTTAAAGGGTGAGCGAGTCTTGCTGATCACTCCTTGAACCTCTAGTTGACGAATCAGCTCATGGATGGGAATCAGAGAGTCTCGGTTAGTGCGATACTGCCGCCGATGCACCGTTGTGGTAGCAATCGGCACCTGTTGTTCTTTGACCCTCAACAACCCCACAACAGAAGAATCCTCCGAGAGACCAGGCAAGGCAGACAACTGTTTAACTTCCTCTGTCTCCAAAGCAGCTATGCCAAAGGCCCAGCGGTACCCTTTTGGGTCCTTAAAATACCCTCTCCTGAGGTAATCTATACCAAGGATGCATGGAGCCTCTGGGCCAGTCACAATGGGATGCTTTTGCCACTCATTCCCAGTTAGGCTCACTTCTGCCTCCAGTACAGTCAACTCTTGGGATCCCCCTGTCACCCCAGAAATACAAATGGGTTCTGCCCCTCTATAGCTTGATGGTATTAAAGTACACTGCGCACCCGTGTCCACTAGAGCCTTATACTCCTGTGGGTCTGATGTGCCAGGCCATCGAATCCACACCGTCCAATAAACCCGGTTGTCCCTTTCCTCCACCTGGCCGGAGGCAGGGCCCCCCTAATACTGGTCATAGTATCCATTACTCACTTCTTGCATAAATGACTTGGAAGTTCCTTCAAGAGGATCAGAAGCAAGATCAGGCCTTCTGCTTTGTCTGGGGAACGGCCCACTGGAAACTGGGGCGGCACTTTTCCTGGAGGGATCCCCTTTTGTGGTTGTCCTTCCTTGCAACTCCTGTACCCGTGTCCGCAGGATCGAAGTAGGTTGTCCGTCCCACTTCCTCATGTCCTCTCCGTGGTCCCGCAGGTAGAACCACAGGGTGCCTCGTGGTGTGTACCCTCCGTACTCTCTTTCTTGAGTGGGGAAATGCCTGCTTCTAATAGCTGAGATGCTGGCCCGTGCAGGTGGGGAGTAGAACATATTCTCTTCAAGTTGCTGGACCTTCTGCGACAGTTTCTCCACAGCTGAGACAAGGGGGGAAGAGAGACTTTCTTCATATCGCCGGAGCCGGCCAGCTACCTCATCCACCGTTGGTCCCTCTTCACCTTTCCATTCCATTACTGCCAGGGAGTTGGCATATGACGATGGTGCGCTCCGTACAAACTTCCGCCACATGGGCCTTGTGCATCGCACCTCATCAGGGTCTGTGGGTAAGTCTGCATTGTCCAAGTCATAATAAATCATCTCCCGCACGGCTAATTCTCTCAGGTACTGGATACCTCTTTCCATGGTAGTCCACTTGCTTGGCTGACATACAACATCCTCGCTGAAGGGGTACCTCTCCCTCACGCCTAACAGGAGTCGTTTCCAGAGGCTGAGGGCTTGGGTCTTTTTCCCGATCGCCTTGTCAATGCCACCTTCCCTAGACAGGGATCCCAGCTGCCTGGCCTCCCTACCCTCTAATTCCAGGCTACTGGCCCCATTATCCCAGCACCGGAGCAGCCAGGTGACAATGTGCTCGCCTGAAAGTCGGCTAAAATCTTTTCGCATATCCCGCAGCTCACTCAAGGATAGGGATCGAATAATTATCTCTGGTTCTGCCTCTTCCTCCTGCTCTCGTGATGGCCCTGGTTCATCATCATCTCTTACTAAGCGAACTGATTTCTTTGTGTACTTCTTCTTTTGTATGGGGGCAACTGATACCGGCACGGGTTGGTTCCCTGGTTCAGTGGCAGTGGCTACCACGGGGGTTGCAGTAGCCGCAGGGGCCGCCGCAGGGGCTGCAGCAGCCGCAGGCGCCGCCGCAGGGGCTGCCGCAGGGGCTGCCGCAGCCGCAGGCGCCGCCGGTCTGGTTTCCATCTCTTCCCCTTGAGGGTGCTGCATAATTCTGAGCAGTGCCTGGTAGATACTGGCCAGGGCCCAGCACAGCACGGTGAGTTGTGCCTCTCTAGAATAGCCACAGCATTTTCCCTTCAAATATTCTACCACTTTATCAGGGTCCTGTAATTGTTCAGGGGTGAAGTCCCAGACCATTGGAGGTGAGTAGTTCTCTAGGTACCTGCCCATGCTCTCCCACATGCCGTGCCACCCCTGACTATCCAGCCTCGGAGCAGATCTCCGGGTGGTAGTCTTAAATAGTCGTGTAACCCTAAACAAGACCTGGAACGTATTTAGGAGACATAGCACTAGGAACACGCTAGTTTGAGTATCCCAAGGATATTCAAAATTCTCAAAAGCTGTCATACCTGACCCGAAGGAGAAAAGGGAGGCAAAAGGGCTGGGGAAATTATTAACAAATTCTGAGAGACGGTGTCCAATGTACGGACAGGACAGCAAAACCACATAAACACCCCAAAATAGCCGCCTGAACAGTGATGTTATCATATCATAAACAGATATCGCACAGGACAGCAGAATGATAATCCTCATCCCTTTTCCAGACATGGTAAACAGCATCGCAGGGAGTACATAAGCCATATAGGAATTTATGTAACACAGCCATGAGAACAAACCAAGCAACATGATGACCAGTGACTACTTACCTAATAAAATAAATGCATACAAAAAAAAAACCAAAACCGTTTTTTCCACGTTCTAGTTGGATTCTGTCGTTATCTCAACCCTTCGAGCCCCACGTTGGGCGCCAAAAAGGACTGTCGTGGTTTAGCCTCAGACGGCAACAAAGAACCACGTGTCGCTCGCTTGTGCCTTCCTAACACAGGAAGAATCGTAAGAAAAGGCAAGACTCTTGGGTTGAGACAAAGGCAGTTTAACAGAACAGCAAAGGGAACAGGCAAACAACAACAACAACAACAACAACACGGATAGGGGAATAAACAAACGCGATTACGGAACCGCCGCTCCCCCGCCGCTCGCCGGCCGGACCCGGGCCACCCCAGCCCGCTTTTAAGCGGCAACTTCCTGCCCCCTCCCCCGGCAGCTCAGGGTGGGCGTGGCTCAAATGGCATGGAATACCAGGAAAAGTTAACCCTATCCCCACTGGAACCAGGACAGTCAGTCAGCAGTTTGTTGGAAGAGAAGGTAAATTTTATTTCAACATATGCAGCGAGTCCTGTATTTTAGTAGAGCTCATTTTCCAACTGTTTGCGTTTATTCACAAGGGCTGTCAGATTCCTGTACTAAGACAACCAGCATTACCAAGTCTTCTGGGCCCCCAAGGGCAATCAATGCCCACGACTGGTAAGTAACTAAAACTTTAGAATTTCTTTTCGGAAATTATCATCTGATAAACTGAACGGGATTTTTTTCTGTTTCCTCTCCCCACTCTGAAAGGTCATCCAACGAGAGCCAGTACACCTCGCTCAGCGGGTGGCAGACCAGGCTGGGACCTGTAAGTGTTCTGCAGAAATTCAGTATATTACTGCTCGTAACCTGTTAAATGAGGCCGTAGCACGTAACTTAGATAACAGCTGATTTATAATGAGGTAAGTGTGCCCAGATAGCTGTGGAGAATACAAGTGGTAATTGGGAGACCTTATTGTGGCCTTCCAGTACCTGCAGGGGGCCTACAGGGAAGGAGGGGAGGGGCTGTTTGCAAGGGCATGTAGCGATGAGGGGCAATGGTTTAAACTAGAGCACAGCAGGTTTAGATTAGACATGAGGAAGAAGTTCTTTACAGTGAGGGTGGTGAGACACTGGCCCAGGTTGCCCAGAGAGGTGGTGGAGGCCCCATGCCTGGAGACATCCGAGGGCAGGCTGGATGAGGCTCTGAGCAACCTGATCCAGTTGAAGATGTCCCTGCTGACTGCAGGGGGGTTGCACTAGATGGCCTTTAGAGGTCCCTTCCAACCCAACACATTCTATGATTCTGTGATTCTAATTAGTTTTGAAATGGCTTGATTTTAATTGTCTTTGACGAAGGGCATATGTGATGGCACTAAGATGATTTAAAGTAAAACTCCAGTACACGATTGAAAAGAGGACTCTGAAAAATTAACACTTTTTGAGGAAACCGTAAGTAAGTACATCTAAAAATGAAATACAATTAAAGAATCAGGTGGAAAGATGCCCTCTTGATTACTGGCTGAATCGGGCTGAAGAAATTGATTTCCCCATAGAATTCGGCCTCCAGCATTCTTTTTTTAACAACCTAGTTGATACTGATTGAGCAAATTATTGGAAAAGTCAACGTTCTTATATGATGACAATTTTGAATTCCTTCCATTTAGTCATCTCAAATAGCCAAGCTGCTTTCTCTCAGTTGGAGAGAGAGAGAAGAGTCTGTTTGATCTATTACTGCCGCGTCAAGTGAGTCCTTCCTTTTGGTATATATTTGTTCTAGACAGATTGTAAGGGTGCATTGTGTTTGTAAAATCTTGAGGAAAAATGAAAACAAAAGCCAGGGTCCATGCCACAGATTATCTAAAAATCTCAAATTCAGTAAGCAAGAAAATAACAATTTGGGGGTGAGAACAGGCCAAATACATCATCGTGAGTCCGCAACATAGGAAGCGTACGTGGAAGAAGTCCAAAGACGTTTGAGAGAAGATTAGTTATTATTTGTGCAGTACTTTGAAGGTCAGAAGTGTGAAGTATGAAGTGTATCAAGGATTGGTAGAGGAGCGGTGGGCACTTGGCACGTGGGAGTCTCTCCTAAGCACGGGCAGCCTCCATCCACAGTCGCAAAGCTGCGTATAGGGAGAGAAGACTGAGGGAACTGCCGGGGGTGAGGATGTGGGAGGCAAGTGTGAGGATCAAGAAATGAGCATAGTCTCAAATGGAAGCAGGGAGAAAAATGCTTAGGCTGAGAACACGCAGTGCTCGCCACCACGCTCCGGCTTCGTTCGCTTTCCTCTCTGAAATCAGAGCAGAGTGTAACAAACGGTGACACGTGTATTTGGGTTTCTTTAGAAGTTCCAGTCGAGGACGCCTGCGTGGTGAACGTACCCAGAGGACTCAAGCCCCAACGCTACCAGCATCAACAGCAGTCTTCGTGCCAGCGCCTCCGCCTTCCGTGTACCCTCCACTACCCCAAGCGCTTCCTCTTCTACCGGGGGCACTACGACCACAGTTTCCTCCCCAGTTTCCACCTGGTCAGCCTCCATCTGCCAGCTACACTGACTCCCCTCCAGGATATCCCCCAGCTCCTGCAAACACGTCATCAGCCTGGGTACCAACAGCAGTACCAACGGCGCATTCCGATCCCATCCCAGTGACACAAGCTCCTCCTTTATCTAGGGAGGAGTTTTACAGAGAACACCAGCGACTGGAAGAGGAGTAAGTACTTGGCTCAAGGAAGTTGTGTTTGTTCTTTTTCATTTTTGTATTTTGAGAGCGTACTGGACTGCAGTTACACTGAAGTGCATCTGACATAAGCAAAAATGACATAGTATTTTTTTCAACAGGCTTTTTTCTTGCAGATGGCAAACGTGCAAAACTAAAAGAAGACAAACGTAATTCTAAAACTGTCCCTTCAACTTACAGGAATTCCAAACTGGTTTTGCTTAAATAGGACATGCACCTTTTGCGCTTGCGTGCAGTATACGTTTTCTCACGTTGGGCACGGTTTGTTTCTTGGTGTCGTTTTGTCCTAAAGGTCAAACTCTAATTGTAATAAAGGTCAAACAAATGCTTTTGCTAAGGAGTTGATGGAATACAAAAGGTGCAAAAGGAGCGCAGGCGTTCATTTTCCAGGTAAGTGCTCGACATGTCCATAATGGAGAAGCAGATTGTCTAGAAGAATCAGGAGGAGTTCCGCTCCACCCCTCGGTCATTCGATGGACTGGATGGTTCGAGGCGTTAGCAGTGACAGGAGTTTCATATGTAGCTTACTAGCTCAGATACATGGCAGAGGTTGCTGAGGAGAAATAACTGGACTCCAGACGATCCAATGTGAATCAACAGAAGCCGTTTATTAAGCACAGATCATCATCTTTTATACCCTGTGTTGTAGCCGTACACGCCACTTGCTCATTTCTGATTAGCCAGTTACACTGTCCACACGCTGTGCATGCAGTTCATTCACACATCAGATTGGTTACAAGAATTCACATAGTAAATTGCTTAGTCACTAGCACAACATGTTTTCTGCCTTCTCAGTCCCGTTTTTCCCATGTACTAATTCCATCTTCTACCACCTGTTTTGCTCTTAATCTAATCTCTCACAGTAGGGAGGCTGGCTCACATGGCCATTTTCTCTCAGATACATTCCTACAATACCCCCTTTTTCTTCTTGAGCCAGACAGACCTTATACATGGCATTTTCTATCATGTCAGTCACTTTGCAGAGAACACACGAGGCTACCATAATCAGTAATAATATAACCAACAATAGCATGAGCCCTTGCTTTAGTAAGTCAGATAACCATCCCGTTATACCCCATGAGCTTAACCAATCATCAAAACCATTTTTAACCACTTTTAATTTGGACATGTTATCCTTCAGCTCCCGTAACTTTTTATGAATGGATGATAAGTGTTCAGAAAGGTTCATACAACACATACCTTCAAAATCTTCACATCCATGACCCTGAGCCAACAGCAGAAATCAATCATCACCCCTGTGGTGTCTCCACAAAAGTTCACTAGGGACGTGTTAAATGTTGGGTAAACTGAATTGAATCCTGCTGTATTAAAAGAAGCCGAAATACCAAGGGTTCTCAATTTTGTGCTCAGCTGCAACTTCCAATCACGAGGATAAGCCCGACACTAATTCCCAGTGGCATCTTCAAATATCAGTACCCTTGCCCTTCTTTCTGCGCTGTAGATGACCGAATCTGTTGCTACAGTGACGTACCACCTGTTCCCACTGGTCCTCCGGAACCGACCAAACCTCTGGCAGCAGCACCGTGTAACGGCACTGTATGTCACACACCCTGGCCAGTCCTTGTGAATGGTGGGCTTCCCTAATCTCCTGTCGTTCAGCCAGCTCGTGTTGAGGTGAACCTGACTCTATATGCCCTGTTGCAATAGCTAAACGAATTAAACCCGTCACCTTACTTAGTTCCTTATTAAAACACACAGCACACCGGATTTAAAACACATAGCACACCCTGTCACCTTACTTAACTCCTTATTAAAACACACAGCACACCGGAATTAAAATACACAGCACACCGGATTAAAAACAGACAGCATACCCTATCACTTTACCTAATTCCTTATAAAAACACACAGCACACCGGGCCGCAGCACGTGGTCTTTCAAACCACCACCAGCCTCGACAATCCTCACAAGGCACAAGGATCCATGGGTCACAGTTCCACACCTAGGGCACTGCACTTCTTCAGCCCTCACCATCGTTGTTGGTGTTGTGGGGTAACTCATTTGAATCCGTCTGCTCAAACCAGGGCTTTATCCACTTGGCTGGTACCCATCTGGTTCCGGCATCTGTAACGACACAGGCATATCCTCGACCCCAGGTTAATAGTCTACACGGTCCTTCCCACTTCCCCGTCACACTGTTTTTAGCTGCTACCATGCCATTTTCCTGCCTAAAATCCCCCAGGTCTCTCTGCAGGCCTGCGCCGTGCCACACGATTGGAGGTACAAGGCAGTGTTGAGGGAGGCGTAGGAAGTTCAGGACATAAATGGCTTTGTTCAGTCGATCTAAAGGGCTCAGCCCTTGCTCTCCCCCTTTCTGTTTTTGAAGCAAATTTTTTAAAGACTGGTTCATGCGTTCCACTATGGCTTGATCCGTCGGAGAATGTGGTGTGCCAGTCACATGTGTAATGCCCCACAGCTGTAGAAATACCTCTGTTGAACGGGCTACGTACCCTGGGCCATTATCAGTCTTTATCACACGCGGTACGCCTAAGGCCGCGAACGCGCATCGCAAATGTCTTTGTACATGTTTACTGGATTCACCAGTCTGCGCAGTTGCCCAAATTGCAGTTGAGTAACAGTCTACACTCAGGTGTATAAATTTCAGTTTTCCAAATTCTGACACATGGGTTACATCAGTCTGCCAGAACTCCAAAGGTCCATGCCCTCGGGGACTGACGCCTGGGTTGAAGTTAGGTATAAATGGTTGACAATCAGCACAAGTTTGCACTATACCTCGGGCGTCAGACTCCGAGATCCCAAATTGTCTGCGCAGCATTCGTGCAGATTGATGGAAGAATGTATGAGAGGCACGTGCTTGCACAAACTTATCTGGAGGTGGTGCCGCCCATGCAGGAGCCACAAGTTTATCAGCTCGTCTATTGCCCTCAGCTAAACCTTCTGGGAGCCCCGAATGGCTGCGAATATGGGTGATGAAATAAGGATCGTGCCGTTCACTGAGTAGGAGCAACAGTTCATGGAGCAGGGTGAACAGCTGCTCATCACTGACCTCCTTCAGCAAAGCACGCTCCATTCGTTGAACGATTCCAACCACATATAAGGAGTCACATATGATATTAATACCTCCTTTTGTCCACCTGCAAACCCTTCTAGTACAGCACGTAATTCTAGCTTTTGTGTGGACCCTTTACAGTCCGTGATCACAATATCATGCCATTTATTGTCCATGTACCATGTTATTGCTGCTTTCTGTGTCTTCCCCCCGGCATCTGTAAAGATTGTCGGCCCTTGGACAGGTCATTGAGACAACGTGGGAATTTCCTCAATGTGTCCCACTTGTAGCACACTAAAAAACTTGTGCGGAGGCGAATGTACCTGAACTGTCCCAGCATAGTTCAAAAGCGCAATCTGCAACGCCATAGAGTGTCGTAAGGCCCACTGCAAGTATTCAGCTACTAAAGGAATTACCACATATTCAGGTTCCTGTCCGGATATCTCAACGATCCTCTGACACCCCTTAATCACGAGTTGCGCCATCGCCTCTATCCTCGGGGTAACCGTACGCTTTGGTTGGCCAGATAAGAAAATCCACTCCAAAATTTGTAGCGGGTCCCTTTCCTGTACCCACTGCATTACTAAAGTGAAAGGATGTTCGTCATGATTTATAATCAATGAACCTATCGAATGATCAGGGTCCCATCGATGCGCGTAGGCGTTGATGACCTTATCACTGACCATCTGCATCGCCTTCTGCGCGTCCAAAGATAACTGGGGGCATCAACACCACTGCCTCCTCGCAACAGGCGCATGAGAGGTGCTAAGTCTTCGCTCGTACACAATGTACGAACCCAGTTTAGATCTCCTAAGAGTTTTTGAACATCATTCAGCGTCGAAATGTGTGTTCTAATCTCCAACTTCTGTGGCCTAACTGTAGTTTTAGATATTTCCCATCCTAAATATTTCCAGGGTGGTTCTTTTTGAACTTTTTCTGGTGCAATTTGTAACCCTGCTTTCCCTAGTACCTGCTGCAGCTCCTCAATAGCCTTGTCACACTCTAATTGTTGTCCAGCTGTCAAGATGTCATCCATATAATGATAAATTATCCACTCAGGGTGTTTTTTCCGCACTGGTGCCAAAGCCCATGCTACGTACATCTGGCACAAGGCGGGTGAATTTTTCATTCCCTGTGGCAACACTACCCAATGATACCTGCACATAGGCCCATTCTTATGTGTTGTTGGCACGGAAAAAGCAAATTTCGGATAGTCATCGGGGTGCAAGGATGTTGTGAAAAAGCAGTCCTTCAGATCTATTATCAGAATCTCCCACCCTTTAGGGATCATGATAGGGGATGGCAAACCTGGCTGTAAAGCACCCATGTCCTCCATAGCCTCATTAATTTTTCGTAAATCGTGCAGTAACCGCCATTTGCCACTCTGTTTTGGGATGGTAAAAATGGGTGTATTCCAGGGGCTGGTTGTTAGGTCTATATGTCCCTTCTCCAACTGTTGCTGTACTAATTGCTCAATTGCTCGATTTTTTCCGAATTGAGCGGCCATTGGTCCACCCATACCGGGTCGTTCGTTTTCCACTTCAATTTCAAAAGAGGTCGCCCTTCCCCAATGGCCGCCCCAGAAAACCCGTCCCCCCAGTCGTTAAGCAAGCACCCAGTTGACTTAAAGCATCCCGGCCCAGCAGGCACACCGGCACTACTGTCACATACAGTCGTATTGAACAAGCTCCACCATCAGGCATTTGGCATTGGATCACCTCTTTGCTTATTCTTGTTGTCTGAGTTCCTCCGACCCCCATTATGGGTATAGCTGGGTCTTCTACGGGCCAAGAGGGCGGCCAACGACCTTGACTGATAACAGTCACATCAGCGCCGGTGTCTACAAGCATATCAAGTACGCACTTTTGACCCCCTGGTGCTCTTAGGGCAACTCGCTGCAAGGGCTTTGTTTTACTGATTTCAAGGGCTAAATATATATCGGCATTACCTGTTGAGCCAAAACCTTTATCCCCCCTTATCTGATTTCCGGCCGTCGGAACGGCGGCCTTAAATGGCACTAGTTGTCCAATGTGAGTACCCGCTGGGATATGCACAGGTGGAGTGGGTGTCCATACCATTATTTTAATTGGACCCGTATAATCAGCGTCCATTACCCCAGGTAACACAAACAAACCCCGTCTGGTAATGGAAGATCGTCCCAATAATAGTGCACTCAGTCCATACCCCAGTGGCCCTTCCATATCAGTAGGAATGCACTGCACTTGGGAGTCTGTAAGGGTAACCTCCTTTATTGTTGCCACGTCCACTCCGGCACTCCCTGTGGGGCAGAGGCTGCGCTACCCACGCACCCTGACCCTGAGGCCTGTTTTGTGTCATCGCGCTCGGGCCCCCCGCGCTCATCAGCCCGTTTCCCAATGGCGTGCCATCCTTATGGAATTTTGAGCGGCATTCAGATGCTCTATGTCCAAATTTCTAACACTGATTTCATGTGCCCGTAAATCCTCCCGTTCCTCCGCTCCTAGCAGGTGTCATATCTGTCTCTCCCCTCTGCTTTTCTACTCTACACTGTATCTTCAAATGACCAACCTTCCCACACTTAAAGCATTTCGGTCCCAAATTACGATTATTAATCAAGGGCTTGACAGCCGCAGCAAAAGCGGAGGCCAAAAATCCTGCCTGTTCTTCAGGTGTCCCTACCCTACAGCATGCCTCTATCATGTCGGTAACGGTGGCGTGTCGAGGCAAAGTTTGCAAGATACGCTTACAGGCTGGATTTGCGTTCTCTACGGCCAATGATTGAAATACCGCCTCTGTGGCTGCCACTGGCAGTTCTCCCCGGTCTAACGCATTCCTTAGTCTATCAAGAAACTGCATGAATCCCTCGCTGGGGCCCTGTTTTATCGTCGTATATGGGGGAGTGACCTTGCCATCCTCCGGCAACGTCCTCAGTGCTTCGCGAGCCAACTCTGCAGACTGTTGTAAGATAGCGACATCTAGCCGCGCTTGTCGCTGAGCATCAGCGAAAGGACCTGTTCCTAATAACATCTCCATGGTTGCCAGCCGCAACGGATCCCCCTCCACTCTATTCAAATTCGCTATCACTGCACGTTGTACACCATCCTCCCACCTTGATCTCCACGTTAGTTCTTGCATTGGGGTGAGGATAATGGACATCAGTGTCTGGCTACCAAAAGGAGTCATAACATTAGTAGTGAAAATATTGTTAAGAAACGACTGAGTGTAGGGAGAATTAAGGCCAAAGTCATACACTAATTTTCTCGCTTCTTTTACCATCGGCCAAGGAAGACCCTCCCATCTATTGGGATTCCTTCGACCTCCCGTAGTTCCCCCCAGTATCACCGGAAATGCTGTTGGTAACATTACACCCTCTACCAAGGCATTTTGAATGATTCCTTTCCAATGCGCTTGCGGATCCAGCGGCTCCCCTGAGCCCGCGGTCGCACCCCCCAACTCTCCTCCCACGTTCCCGTTACCCAACTCTCCTCCCGCATTCCTGTTACCGCCGCCCCATACCCCCCCGCTTTCACCCCTCTGTCACCTCTCCATATTTCATATCGCTTGCTCCTCCTCTTGTTTCCATGGTCTCTGTTGTTCTCTCTCTAACTGTTCCAATTTCTGTTGCAGTGTTTTTGCCGCCGCGCATGCGCCTTGCGGCAATTCTTGTTCAGCGGGAGAGGGAGGCGACGGTGGAAGCAGTGGGTACAGTGATGGATCAAAAGGTGGTCTGGGGTGCACATCAACATGTTGCCGTGGAGGCTTAGGTGGACCTTCATAAAACCCAGTTCTGGGGTTGTACCACTCTGATGGAGGTGCCGTTGGTCTTGCTTCCGAGGGTGGCGGTGCTGGCCAGGGAACGTCCTCCTCCATCGGTTCTTCTTTCTCTGGAACTTCCTCAGGTGGAGCAGAGGGGATCAGCAGGGGATTGTCCCAAACCTTCGGACCTGGCCTGTTCGATCCTCCTCCCGTGGGTTGTAATGCTGCAAAAGCCCCGGCCGCTGTGGCTCGCTCCGCCTTCATATCTTGTAAGGTCGATAACACCAACCACCATGTCGTCGCCAACGGTGATGCCTCTTTGTCTCCTTTACTTATCACTTCCCACAGTTTTTTCCCAACAGCCTCCCATATTTCTGGTTTAAAAGCTGTCTGGGGCTCTAGTGCAAATCCGTTCTCTCTGCACCATATTAACAACCTTCGGAGCATACGCTCATCGTATTTCACCCCTCTTAGAGAGGATATGCAGGAGAAGTCTTAATATAGCCCCTTCTTCTTTTGTTACTTGTTGCCCCATCTCCTGCCCCGGCTGCTCACCTCTCTCCGGGTGTCCGTGGCCACGTTGTCTGTTTATTCCGGATTGCCGCCCAATCCGCCCGGTCTCAGTCCAGCTGAGCCGTCCTCCAGACGGTGGATCTCCTTCTGGGTCTTCCGCCCCTCGCGTTCCGTTGCTCAAGCCAAGCGCCCATCGGGATCACGTCGGGGTCACCATCTGAGGAGAAATAACTGGACTCCAGACGATCCAATGTGAATCAACAGAAGCCGTTTATTAAGCACAGATCATCATCTTTTATACCCTGCATTGTAGCTGTACACGTGACTCGCTTATTTCTGATTAGCTCGTTACACTGTCCACGCGCTGTGCATGCAGCTCATTCACACATCAGATTGGTTACAAGAATTTGTGTCATAAATCGCTTAGTCATTAGCACAACATGTTTTCTGCCTTCTCAGTCCCGTTTTTCCCATGTACTAATTCCATCTTCTACCACCTGTTTTGCCCTTAATCTAATCTCTCACAGCAGGGAGGCTGGCTCACATGGCCATCTTCTCTCAGACACATTCCTACAATCCCGTACCTCCCCAGTGCAGTTCTGCGTCTTCTCCCTGGACCCCAACCTGCACCCAAACCCCAAACCCATCCTGGTCACCATCACGGTGCGGGGCCCTGTGGGGCTGGGGCAGCTCTATGGGGCGGCCTTATGGGTCTGAGGGGGGTCTCCTCTGGGGTGGGGTAGGGATGGTCCTAAAACTAAAGGGACGCTTACCTTCAACTTGCACTCAAAAAGGTGGATTTTGAGCTCTGGGACACAAACGGGATGAGTAACACGAATGAGTTAATAAAAATGGAAATCAAGGACTTGTGAGGTCCCGCTCAGCTGACAGGCCATGAGCTGACCCACGGCTCGTGTAGGTTTGGTGAGATCCTTCATGTCTGGACACCTGACAGGCCAGGAGCAGGCCCACGCCCTGCGTCTGTGCTTATGAGGTCGCTCACGCCTGAGTAGCCAGTGGGCCAGGAACAGGCCTAGGGATTGTGTAGGTGCCTGGAGGTCACTGGTGCCTGCGCAGACGACAGGCCAGGAGCTGTCACCTGGCTTGTGGATGTCTCTGCGATGTCACTGGTGCCTGAGGAGCCCAGGAGAAACATGTCTTGTGCTGGGTGTTTTGAGGTCCCAGGTGCCTGAGAAGCTGGTAGGCCAGGACTAAGCCCCCATCTTGTGTAGGTGTTTGCAAGGTCACCTGTGACCGCTGAGCTGACAGGCCAGGAAGAGGCCCATGGGTTGTGTAGGAGCTGGTGAAGTCACTGCTGCCCGCGTACCTGGTAGGGCAGGAGCAGGAACATTGGGGGTCTCACGGGTGCCTGAGTAGATGATGCCACTAAAATAATACTTGGACCCCACCCCAATATGGGTTTTTGGAAGAACCATTGTCAGCAGAAGCCCGGACACAGCACACACACGTGTGTGACAGCGGGACTCCTGAGCAAGCAGCAGCAGCAGCAGGAGGGTGCGAGGTCACGGTCACTGTAACCCCTGCGCACACAGGGGTGGCGGCAGGAGGGACGGGAGCTCCTTCTTCAGGTTCTTCTGCTCCTCCTTGACGTGCTCCTCCTGCACCTCCAGGAACTCCAGCTCCTGCTGCAGCTTCTCCTGCCACAGCTGGAGGTCGGGGGAGGTCCTGCCTGCCCCCACCATCTGCCTGCACCCCCTCCTGCCCGCCGCCCGCCTGCCTGGACCCTCTCCTGCCTGCACCCCCCGTGCCCACACCCACCTTGCGGCGGGTGTCAAGGTCCTCCAGGTCCTCGGGTTCGGGCACCAGGAAGGACAGAGACGGGGGAGGGCATGGGGCGGCAGCTCCTCCTGGGGGCGCGTGGGGGGGCTGCACCCAGGGGTGGCGGCACCCGGGGGGAGGGTGGTGGTGGTGAAACCCAGATGAGAGAGGACACCTGGGCAAGGGCGGGCACCCGGACACTGCGGGGGGACAGTACCCATGGGCTGGGGAGGGCACCCAGAGACTGGGGGGGCCCCATGGGGAGGAGTCGCCCAGAGACTGGGGGGGCTGTCACCCATGGGGGGGCACCCAGAAGCTGGAGGGAGACGCCAGAGATGGGGAGGGGGTACCCAGAGACTGGGGGGGGCAAACAGAGATGGGGGGAGGGGAGATGCCCAGAGATGGGGGGGAGGCACCCAGATATTCGGGGGGGCGCAGCCAGAAAGTGGGGGGGCACCCTCGGATGGGGGGGAGACCCAGAACCGTGGCGGGACCCGGAAGCGGGTGCGGGATCACGCGGACATGGCGGGGGGGGACCGAGCGATGAGCGCGACCCGGTAGCGGGGGCCGCCCACGGGCGGGTGGGGGCCGGGGGGTCCCCCCGGGCAAACCAACCTGCGCGACCTCCCGCGGCGACCCCAGCTCCGCCATGCTGCCGCGCGTCACAGGGCAACGCCCACTGCGGCCGGAAACCGAGACGCCTTCCGGCGCAGGGGATGATGGGAGATGGAGTACGGGCCGGTGCGCACCAGTCATCCCAGTACGGGCCAGTGATCCCAGTATGGACCAGCATAGAGCGATCCCAGTGCGGTCCCAGTGCTCCCAGTATGACTCCCTCACTCCCCCCAGTGCTCCCAGGGTGCTCCCAGTGCTCCCAGTTCGACGCCCTGACTCCCGCCAGTGCTCCCAGTGCTGTTCCAGTCCTCCCAGTATGACCTCCTGACTCCCCCCAGTGCTCCCAGTGCTCCCAGTATGACCCCCTGACTCTCCCCAGTGCTCACAGTGCTGTCCCAGTGCTCCCAGTGCGGTCCAGTTCTCCCAGTATGACTCCCTCACTCCCCCCAGTACTCCCAGTGCGCTCCCAGCACTCGCAGTATGACTCGTTGAATCCCCCCAGTGCTCCCAGTATGACTCCCTGACTCCCCCCAGTGCTCCCAGGGTGCTCCCAGTGCTCCCAGTATGACCCCCACTACTCCCCCCAGTACTCCCAGTGCGGTTCCAGTGCTCCCAGTATGACCCCCTGACTCCCCCCAGTGCTCCCAGTGCAGTCCCAGTGCTCCCAGTACGACACCCTGACTCCCCTCAGTGTTTCCAGTGCTTTCCCAGTACTCCCAGTATGACCCCCGGGGATCCCCCCAGTGTTCCCAGTGTGGTTCCAGTGCTCCTAGTATGACTCGCTGACTCCACCCAGTGCTCCCAGTGCAGTCCCAGTTCTCCCAGTGTGAATCCCTGAATGCCCCCAGTGCTCCCAGGGTGCTCCCAGTCCTCCCAGTTCGACGCCCTGACTCCTCCAGTGCCCCCAGTGCTGACCCAGTCCTCCCAGTATGACCTCCTGACTCCCCCCAGAGCTCCCAGTGCTCCCAATATGACCCCCTGACTCCTCCCAGTGCTCCCAGTGCTGTCCCAGTGCTCCCAATGTTGTCCCAGTGCTCCCAGTATAACCCCCTCACTCCCCCCAGTGCTCCCAGGGTGCTCCCAGTGCTCCCAGTATGACCCCAACTACTCCCCCCAGTACTCCCAGGGTGCTCCCAGTGCTCCCAGTATGACCCCCTGACTCCCCCCAGTGCTCCCAGTGCTGTCCCAGTGCTCCCAGTATGACCCTCTCACTGCCCCCAGTGCTCGCAGTGCGGTCCCAGTGCTCCCAGTATGACTTCCTGACTCCCCCCAGTGCTCCCAGTGCGATCCCAGTGCTCCCAGTATGACTCCCTGACTTCCCGCAGTGCTCCCAGTGCTGTCCCAGTGCTCCCAGTACGACACCCTGACTCCCCCCAGTGCTCCCAGTGCGGTCCCAGTGCTCCCAGTATGACCCCCTGACTCCCCCCAGTGCTCCCAGTGCTCTCCCAGTGCTCCCAGTATGATCCCCTTACTCCCCGCAGTGCTCCCAGTGCTGTCCCAGTGCTTCCAGTATGACTCCCTCACTCCTCCCAGTGCTCCCAGTATCACTCTCTGGTTACTCCCAGTGCTCCCAGTATGGTCCCAGTGCTCCCATGGTGTGTTTTAGCCTCAGACGGCAACAAAGAACCACGTGCCACTCGCTCGGACCTTCGCAATACGGGAAGAATCGGAAGAAAAAAGGCAAGACTCTTGGGTTGAGACAAAGGCAGTTTCACAGAACAGCAAAGGGAACAAGAGAACAACAACAATCACACGGACAGAGGAATGTACAAACACGATTACGGAACCCACGCTCCCCGCCGCTCCCCGACCGGACCCAGGACACCCCAGCCCGCTCCAAGCGGAGATGTCCTGCCCCCTCCCCTGGCAGCTCAGGGTGGGCATGGCTCACATGGCATGGAATACCTGTGTCCTGGGGAGAATTAACCCTGTCCCCGCCGCAACCAGGACATTATCCACCCCTTATTCCAGACCATCTATGCCATGCCCACATCTTACAGGTTCCAATGAATTGCCACCACTTTCCCCTGTCATGTATATACATACGTATATATATTCATGCAGATATAGTGCCCTTAGTCTATGGGCCATCCCTCCAAAGTGCCCGTTGAGTTCATTTCATCCCTGGCTCTGGGCTCCATCTGTTAGAACAGCCTGTGTCCTGGAGAGAATTAACCCTATCCCTGCCGGAACCAGGACAGCAGCCCAGAAAGCCAATCATAGCCTGGGCTGCATCTACAGAAGCGTGGCCAGCAGGTGGAGGGAGGGGATTCCCCCTCTCTACTGCAATCTCATATGACTTCATCTGGAATGCTGTGTCCAGTTCTAGGGGACCCAGCACAAGAAAGACATGGACCTGTTAGAGATGGTCAAGGGAAGGATCACCAAAAATCATTGGAGGCTGGAAGACCTCTCCGAGGAAGAAAAGCTGAGAGAGTTGGAGTTGTT
Source organism: Rissa tridactyla (assembly GCF_028500815.1). Lineage (NCBI taxonomy): Eukaryota > Metazoa > Chordata > Aves > Charadriiformes > Laridae > Rissa > Rissa tridactyla. The sequence goes on from NW_026529584.1 coordinate 1,166,283, forward strand.
GAGCCTGGAAACAAAAAAGCACCAAGGAGACCTTCTTGTGGCCTTTTAACCTATGAGGCAGGCTTATAAGAGAGAGAGAGAGATTTCACCAGGGCCAGTAATGACAGGACAAGGGGCAATGGCTTTAAACTGAAAGAGGGTAGATTTAGATTGGACATAGGGAAGAAATTTTACAATGAGGGTGGTGAGACATTGGAAAAGGTTGCCCAGAGAAGTTGTGGATTCCTCATCGTTGGCGGTTTTCAGGGTCAGGTAGGGCGGGGCTTTGAGCATCCTGATCGAGTCACAGATGTCTCTAAAAAACAGGGATTGGCCTACATGACCTTTAAACGTCCCTTCAAATCCATGGCATGCTGGGACACTATGAGAGCAGATGTGGCCACACCAGTGCTGAGTCAAGGGGGACGATAACTGCCCTTGTCTGGGTGGCCACGGTCCTTCTAACACCACCCCATATGCAGCTGGCCTTAATGGTGCTGAGCCTTTACCAGAGGCTCATATGGCATCCCTCAAAATGCCCAGGCCCCTCTGCTCAGACTCACTCCTCACCTGGTCCTCTCCCACTTTGCCCCTTCTCCTTGAAAAAATTGAGGAGGTTTCTGTTGGCCACGTCCCCAGGTGTCTCAAGGTCCCTGTGCACTGAAGCTCCAGCACGTCAGCATTTAAATTGCATGTGCAGATGGCTCATGCTGAGTCGTGGTTCCTCTAACAAGACACCTTGAGTAGCTGTAGGACAGCAGAGGTAAGAAAAGGGGTTACTAGTGTCATGGACGTCATGAGGAAGGTGGAAAGTGCCACTGTCACCATCTCAGAAACACCAAGGGAAGGGCCAACAAGGAAACGGTGAAAAAGAGTTGGCACTTTGTATGGGAGGAGATGAGGATGATCCAAGAGAAGAACTTGAGAGTGGAAAAAGAGTGGAAAAGGGCATGAAAGGAAAAGAGGAACGTCAAAATGCTTGGTTGGGAGGGACCTTTCAGATCACCTAGTCCAACCATCAACCTACCTCTGACAAAAGCCATCACTAAACCATAGCTCTAAGCACTATGTCTGCCGGTCTTTTAGACACCTCCAGGGATGGGGCCTCAACCACTTCCTGGGCAGCCTGTTCCAATGCTTAATAACCCCCTCAGTGTAAAAACATTTTCCTAATATCCTGCCTAAACCTCCCGTCACACAACTTGAGGCTGTTTCCTCTGGTCCAATTCCCTCTTACTTGGGAGAAGAGACCGATCCCTACCTCTCTACAACCTCCTTTCTGGGAGTTGTAGAGTGAGAAGGTCTCCCCTCAGCCTCCTTTTCTCCAGGCTAAACTATCCCAGCTGTCTCAACTGCTCCATAGAATGTTTATTCTCCAGATCCCTCACCAGCTCTGTTGCCCTTCTCTAGACCTGCTCCACCACCTCAATGTCTTTTTTGTGGTGAGGGGCCCAAAACTGGACACAGTACTCCAGGTGTGGCCTCACCCGTGCCGACAGGCGGACAATCACTTCCCTACTCCTGCTCACCACACTGTTCCTGATACAGGCCAGGATGCTGTTGGCCTTCTTGGCCACCTGGGCACACTGCTGGCTCATATTCAGCCGGCAGTTGACCAACACCCCCAGGTCCTTTCCTGCAGGGCAGCTCTCCAGCCACTCCTCCCCAGGCTTGTAACGCTGCATGGGGTTGGTGTGACCCAAGTGCAGGACCCAGCACGTGGCCTTGTTGAACCTCATACCACTGGCCTTGGCCCATCGATCCAGACTCACCAGATCCCTCTACAATGCCTTTCTACCCTCAAGCAGGTCGACACTCCCACCCAACTTGGTGTCATCTGCAAACTTACTGAGGGTGCACTCGATCCCCTCGTCCAGATCATTGATAAAGACCTTAAAGTGAACTGGCCCCAATACCGAGCCCTGGGGAACAAGCATCAGGGTGACCATCTGCACACAAACATTAACAGCTGACCAAAGGGAGCTTGAATCCAGGGGCAGCTGGAGAAACGCTGGGATTTGGCCAACAGAAATGTCTTATGGTGTTTCAAGGAGAAGTGTCCAGTCCTGCATCCTGGGGAAGAATAACCCCAATGCAGCAGGACAGGCTGGGACCTGATGTGCTGAGCAGTGACCCTGCGGAGACGGGGCTGGGCACCCTGAGGGACGCCTCATGAGCCAGTGGTGCACGCTCACTATGAACAAGGCCGGCTGCCTACGGGGCTGCAGGAGGAGGAGCGTGTGCCCCCCAGGCAACTTGAGTCACCTTCCCCTTTGACTCAGCACTGTTGTGGCCCAACGCACACAGCTGTGTCCCAGTGTGCGGCTCCCCATTTTGGAGAAGTGGAGAGGACCTGGAAAGTGTCCAGACGAGAGCGGCCAAGATGGCCTTTAGGGCCCAGTGCACGTGTGCTTGGTGGAGAGGCTGAGGGACCTGGGCTTCTCTGGCCCAGTGGCAGGGAGGCTCTGGGCACTATTGGAATAGCCTGAACCTGGTTGAAGGGTTGTTTCAGAGACAATGGATCTTTTCTTTGGTGGGAAACAGCAGGAGAAAGAAAAAATGCAACAAAGGGCAGCTTGGGAGGTGGAGACTGGACACCAGGAGAAAGAAATGCCACTGCAAGGGCAGTGCTGTGCAGCAACAGATCACCCAGAGGGAGTTGGGATCAGCCCAAGGCGTTGTGTTTCAAGAACAGCCAAGGACGATGGAGAGAGATGAGTAAAGGCAGTGAGATGCTGAGGGGAGAGCAAGACGGGGAAGCAGGGGGGATGTCTGCAGCCTGCAGGGGAAGAGGAGCAGATGTGGGACACCATAGCACAGCCTGTGGTGGAGACGATCAAGGGAGTTGGCAAGGCTGAAAGCCCCCAACACTGCTTATGTCTTTCTCCTCTTGGCTGTGGCTGTTGTCGGTGCCACCAAGGCTACCAGAAGACACCTTATCCTTACAGCACTAGAGCCTTAGCGCCTCCTCTTCCCCACCCGGGAGCCGTCATTCTGTCTTTCTGCCCTTGGCATTGCACGTCCTCCCATCACAATGCCCCAGGAAGAGCCCTGAGCTGTGCTTGTGGGGCAGGATCTCCCTTCCCAGGGGCTGGAGGCCAGGGCTTGGCCCTTTGCCTTCCTCTCACACGTTCAGCATTAGCCAGCGTCAGAGACACCTCTCCATTGCCTTTGCCTACCTGCCCTCACTGCCTCCAGTTTTCCCTCGAACGAGCCCCCAGGAGCCTTTGGCACTAATGGCCCTCAGTGGGACCCATTAACACTCCAAGAAACTTTGGAGTTTGCGTCTGACGTTGACATCTGGAGAGGTTTCATCAGCTTCCCCTGTGTCTGAGCTTCATGAACTCAGCATCAAAACCACCAGAGAGGTCAATAAAATGCCTTGGGCTGGTCCTGCTCAGTACAGAAATGGGGTTTGGCCGGGCGGCAGGAATCCGTGTTTGCTGCTCGGGATGGGCATCGGGGGGTAAGCAATTGTACTGCATCACTCCTGGTTTCCTATATTCTTTTGCAATGATTGTTATTTTCTTTCCCGTTACTGGTCTATCAAACTGTCTGTATCTCAACCCATGAGATTTTTATTCCTTTTTCTCCCTCTTCTCCCTATCCCTCTGCAGGGGGTCAGGGGGGAGTGAGTCAAAAGCTGCATGGTCTTTACCCCCCGACAAGGCTCACAAGTGAGCTGGCTCTGCTCATGTCACTGCAGTTTGAGGACAACCAGGAGTTTCCTTGAGGTTTTCCTGCAGGAATATGCTGAGCAGCTCCTCTGCGTTACAAGTGGATTACAGATGAGGTAACTAGTGAATGGCAGAAGCTGTAACCCCTTTCCCCAATCCCCGCTGCTGTGGAGCAGGGATGACTCCTTGGGAGCCCACAAGCAGAGCTCTGCTCCTCATGGCACACTTGGCCAGCAACAATGAGAGCTCCAACAAGGGCAATGCAGAAAGCTCCCACAAAAAAGGACACAGGCAAAGTGTGTTTCCGGGGCTTGGGTTTGGAAGGGCAGGCAATGGGAAGAGATTTGCTCAGAGCTGTCCTGACTTGTGAGTGTGCTTTCCTCCTTTGGCAGTACCTCGGGAACAAAGGGATGCGATGTCCAACGGCAGCTCCATCACCCACTTCCTCCTCCTGGCATTCGCAGACACGCGGGAGCTGCAGCTCTTGCACTTCTGGCTCTTCCTGGGCATCTACCTGGCTGCCCTCCTGGGCAATGGCCTCATCATCACTGCCGTAGCCTGTGACCACTGCCTCCACACCCCCATGTACTTTTTCCTCCTCAACCTCGCCCTCCTCGACCTGGGTGCCATCTCCTCCACTCTGCCCAAAGCCATGGCCAACTCCCTCTGGGACACCAGGGCCATCTCTTACTCTGGATGTGCTGCCCAGGTCTTCTTCTTTGCCTTCTTTATCTTAGCAGAGTTTTATCTTCTGACAGTCATGGCCTACGACCGCTACGTTGCCATCTGCAAACCCCTGCACTATGGGTCCCTCCTGGGCAGCAGAGCTTGTGTCCACATGGCAGCAGCTGCCTGGGGCAGTGGCTTTCTCCATGCTCCTGCACACAGCCAATACATTTTCAATACCTCTCTGCCAAGGCAATGCCCTAGACCAGTTCTTCTGTGAAATCCCCCAGATCCTCAAGCTCTCCTGCTCAGACTAAGACTACCTCAGGGAAGTTGGCCTTCTTCTGTTTAGTGCCTTTTTTTCTTTTGCGTGTTTTGTTTTCATTGTGGTGTCCTATGTGCAGATCTTCAGGGCCATGCTGAGTATCCCCTCTGGGGAGGGACGGCACAAAGCGTTTTCCACGTGCCTCCCTCACCTGGCCGTGGTCTCTCTCTTTATCATTTTTGGCATGTTTGCCTACCTGAAGCCCACCTCCGTCTCCTCCCAGATCTAGACCTATTGGTGTCATTTCTGTACTCGTGGTGCCTCCAGCAGTGAACCCCCTCATCTACAGCATGAGGAACCAGGAGCTCAGGGATGCCCTGAGGAAACTATTGCAATATACTGTATTTCACCCTCAATGAGGTAACTGTCTTTCTCCTATGATTCCCAGCATATTCACAGAAAATAGCAGGACGACCTTTTGTTCATAACCTTTTTACGTGCTTTCTTTCTTTTTCTTTCTTTCTTTCTTTCTTTCTTCTCTTTCTTTCTTTCTTTCTTTCTTTCTTTCTTTCTTTCTTTCTTTCTTTTCTTTCTTCTTCTTTCCTTCTTTCCTTCTTTCCTTCTTTCCTTCTTTCCTTCTTTCTTTCTTTCCTTCTTTCTTTCCTTCTTTCTTCCTTCTTTTTCTTCTCTTTCTTCCTCCTTTCTTTCTTTCCTCCTTTCTTTCCCTCCTTTCCTTCCTTCCTTCCTTCTTCTTTCTTTCTTTCTTTCTTCTTTCTTTCTTTCCTTTCTTTCTTTCTTTCTTTCTTTTCTTTCTTCTTTCTTTCTTTCTTTCTTTCTTTCTTTCTTTCTTTTCTTTCTTTCTTTCTTTCTTTCTTTCTTTCTTTCTTTCTTTCTTCTTTTCTTTTCTTTCTTTCTTTCGTTCCTTCCTTTTTCCTTCCTATATTACTTGTTTTCTTGTCTCTCTTTCTCTCTTTCACTGTTTCTCTTTTTCTCTCTTCCTCTTATTTTAGGCTTGTGATAATATTATTCCTAAGCTCACATTTTAGCATCCCAATGATGAGATGTACATGAGAAGCCAGACTCCCTCCATACTTGAAACAAAATAAAGGCAGCAGCAGAAAATCAAGCCGTGAATGAATGCTTTATTTTGCTTTGCTTACACACGCAGCTTTGGCTTTACCTGGGCTGAGCTGGGAAGTGCTCGGGAGAGGAAAACACCAGTGCAGAGCTCAGCTGTGTGAGTGCGAAGGCTGGGTGCACACAGCAGTGTTCTCACACAGCCAGGCCTTCTGGAGAGACAGGAAGGACCAGCAGAGCAGGACCTGCTCTGTGCCACGGTCCCTGGACACCCTGGGGAACCTGCCCCAGGGTAATCGTCACCAACCAGCCCCTCACAGCTGCAGCAGCAGCCACTCACCTCAGCTCAGAGAGCTGCTCTGTCCCTCCATGGAGGGACACAAAATGACTGCATCAGAAGTTTGTTCTTGCTTTACAGACTTAGGAATACACATTTCATGTGTGTGATGAGATGAATTTGAGGGAGCACAAGTGCCAGCAGCTACTCCTAGGAGTGTCTTGTTGTGGAAAACTCAGCTTATTGAGATCACTTCAGGTTTTGAGTAACACCCCCTGGCTAACCACCACTGGCATGTGCTCCCTTGGGTGTAGGTCATAGAGACATCGAATCATAGAATCACAGCATGGTTCGGGGCTGCCAGCGCACATTGCCAGCTCATGTTCAGTTACTCCAGCCCCAGCATCCTCACGCCCTTCTCTGCAGGGCTGCTCTCAATCCCTTTGTCAACACACTCCATGAGTCTCCTGCACTGCTCACAGCTTCATGGGATGCTCTTCCAGCAGCTGCCAGGGTGACTGGAGTCCCCCAGTAGATCTCAGCCTCTGAGTGTGGTGCTTCCTGGAGGTGAAGTAAGAACGCTTCGTCAAAAGGCTCCTCTTGCTCGGGTGGCCTGTAGCAAACGCCAGCCATGAGGATTCCAGCTGCACAAGGGTGCTCAGCTCCTCCTCTTTGTTCCCCAGGCTGCGTGCGTTGGTACAGAGGCACTTCAGCTGGGCCACTGACCATGACAACTTCTTTAGAGGAACACACCCCAAATCCTATGAAGCATTTCACAGCCGTTTCCCTGTGGGTTCCGAACACACCAGCAGCCCCTGGCCCTTCTCTCTTCCTAAAAACTCCATCCCTTTCCCGGTCAATCCAGTCTGACATGCAACTGGCCTCTTTTATACCGTGTTCTGCCTCCCCCCTCTTGGTTCCTCCCTGCTCCCCCTTCCGCTGCGTGTCCCTCAGGGCTTTGCACAGTTCTATTCATTCCCGCATCCCTCCCAGACCAGGCTCCCTCTGACTCACAACGTTCTCATTTCAAACGGCCACTTGATCTTCCTGGAGGTGCCACCTGGACTTTCTTGATGGCCCACCAATTCCTGTGACTGGCAAAAGTTCTTTCTTGCCATCGACTCCATGGTTCTTTTCTCAAGTTTGTGGCTCAGTGCACTCTGCTTCCGCTTTCCCCTTTTTTCTCCCCGTTTCCCCATTAACAAGGTCCCCGCTCAGACGACCTTGCTGGAATAAACACTCCCCCTCTCACACGCCTCCATCCCTCAGCGTGACTGACCACCTTTGGTTCCCATCGCTGCCTCCCTGAGCCTTTGCCCTCAGGTTTGGGGCCCTGCACCTTCTTCTTGATGGCCACTCGGCCTGGCAGCTGCCCCGCCCACCAGCTTCCGGAAGAAGTCCCGCCCCCTCTCCTCTACCGGGCCTCTGCTCTCTTCTGATTGGCTGCCAGCACCGGCCACCCCAGCTGGATGGACCCGGAAGTGCATGGGACCCGGAAGGCCCTTCCCCTACACGCACGGGGGCCGCCATTGTGGTTTGTCTGCCATTTTATGCCGAGATGCCGCCATTCCTGGCAGGGAGCTGCCATTTGGTTAAAGATCACACAGCTCCGAGATTGGCTAACGGCCATTTCCTGACACCGTCACACCCGCGTGTTCTCAGGCAGCCCCTGGGATGGGCCTCCTGCCTCGTTTGGATATAAAAATAGAAAATTTATAGACAATATAATCATATATTGTATATATCTATGAAAGGAAGTGTATAATTCTACTAATGAATTTAGTTTTTTTAATAATACACACATTCTTTTTATATATATACTTATGTATATATGTATAGATTTCTACATAGGTAAACATTAATAAACATATAGAAATTAAATTAATAATTTTTGTTTCTAAAGTTTGCATAACTATAAATTTGAATTGGAGCTATAGTTTTGAATCGAATAAATCCTTCTTCAGTATGATTTAGTGTAGTGAAGAATTAGAGTTTAAATGTGAACGGAAGCAGAAGGCAAAGGCCGGGTGGGGGTCCCCCACTTTACCAGGCTGCAGAACAAGCCCTGACAGGGTGGGCTGGGGGGAATTCAAGAGGGCGGAGGGGTGCCCGAAAGGTGGTGGGGCACGGACACGCTGGAACATGCCCAGGGGCTACGGCCCCCTTCTAGGAGGGGTGAGCAAGTGACAGAGAGGGGGGTCAGTACTGGCTTGGGTCCCCCCAAAAGACGAGCACGCAGCAAATAGGTTGGTATGTGCTTGTGAGGAGCTGCTGCCTGAGTAGCCAACAGGCCAAGAGGAGGCTTCTGGTCTGTGTAGGAGCTTGTGAGGAGTCGTATCTCAGAGGTGAGCAGACAGCAAGCAGGGGGAGATGTGGGGGTCAGGTCTCTGGTGCCTGAGTAGCTGATAGACCAGGAGCAAGGCCAGGGCTCCTGTAGGGGCTGGTGAGGTCACTGGTGCTGGTGTAGCTGATAGGAGACACGTGGCTCGGGCTTGTCCTTGTGATGTCTCTCTTGGCTGAATAGCTGATAAGGCAGGCCCAGGTGCACAGCTCGTGTAGGTGCCTGTGAGGTCACTGCAGCCTGAGTCCCTCACTGGCAAGTACGTGGCAAACGGGCAGATACGCACTTGTGAGGTCCCGCTCAGCTGACAGGCCATGAGCTGACCCACGGCTCGTGTAGGTTTGGTGAGACCCTTCATGTCTGGACACCTGACAGGCCAGGAGCAGGCCATGCCCTGCATCTGTGCTTATGAGGTCACTCACGCCTGAGTAGCCAGTGGGCCAGGAACAGGCCTAGGGATTGTGTAGGTGCCTGGAGGTCACTGGTGCCTGCGCAGACGACAGGCCAGGAGCTGTCACCTGGCTTGTGGATGTCTCTGCGATGTCACTGGTGCCTGAGGAGCCCAGGAGAAACATGGCTTGTGCTGGGTGTTTTGAGGTCCCAGGTGCCTGAGAAGCTGGTAGGCCAGGACTAAGCCCCCATCTTGTGTAGGTGTTTGCAGGGTCACCTGTGACCGCTGAGCTGACAGGCCAGGAAGAGGCCCATGGGTTGTGTAGGAGCTGGTGAAGTCACTGCTGCCCGCGTACCTGGTAGGGCAGGAGCAGGAACATGGGTGGTGTAGGGTGTTGTGGTGTCGCAGGTGCCCGAGTAGATGACAGGTTGGGAGCCAAGCAGTAGTTTATGTAGGTGTTTGTGACGTCATTGGTGTCTGAATACCTGATAGGCCAGGAGCAGGAACGTGGCTTGTGAATGTCGCTCTTGTGATTTCACCGCTGCCTGTGTAGCTTTTTGGCAAGGAGCAGGCATATGGCTTGTGTGGCTGCTTCTGATGCCATTAAAATAATACTTGGACTCCACCCCAATATGGCTTTTTGGAAGAACCATTGTCATCAGAAGCCTGTACACAACACACACACACGTGTGACAGCGGGACTCCTGAGCACGCAGCAGCAGCAGCAGGAGGGTGTGAGGTCATGGTCACTGTAACCCCTGAGCACACGGTGGTGGCAGCAGGAGGGACGTGAGGTCACTGTCGGTACCACTCATGAGCACACGGCAGCAGAAGTAGGAGAGTGTGAGGTCACCGTCAGTATAACCCATGAACACACAGCTTGGGCAGTAGGAAGGGTGTGAGGTCACGTCCCCAATGTCACCCTGTGCCCATGGGGCTTGGTGCAGAGCGGCCATGTGCATGACAGGGGCATGACGGGGGCTGGGAGCTGCCCGTCCCCGTGTCTGTGAGGCCGAAGGAGCAGCCCCTGCGGCCCTGGCTGGAGCAGTCCGGGTGGGGGTGGCTCGGGGGCACCCCAGGGATGTGCCTGGACACGGCACCAGGAGGAAACCACAGACTTCCTGCCCAGGCGCTGCGGGGGGAGCGGGGGGAGCGCGGCGAGGCCACGTGGGCTGTGGTTTGTGCACCTGCAGGCTCCAGCTCCCGCTCCGCCCGCGGGGAATAACGGCCCCTGGGTGACACACTGAGAGTCAGGGACACGTCTGAGCCTCTGGGCTGTCTGTCTGCTGCCAGGGCAGGGACATGATCCAGCTCCGGCTCCTGCGAGGGACTCACTGTGGGGGTCTGCAGGGAGGGACGGACAAGCCAACACTCCTGGGATGGAGCCCTTGCCCTGGATGAAGACCTCTCCCAGCTGCTGCTCCCAGCACAGTGAGGTCCATGGCAGGGGCAGGGGCTGTTTCCTCTCCATCCTGACACAGACCCTGGTGCAGTCCCCGCTCCATGGTCACCGCAGCTTGGGGGCAGCTGGACACTTGCCTCATGGCTTCTTGGATGAGCCCAGCGCAGGAGATGCTCAGTGCTTCCAGGCCCACAGCAGGGTGCAAGGGGTGACTAACCAAATTCCCCTCCACACCCAGCTTGTCCCATGATGATCCGCCACCACAGCGACCATGACACCGGCAGTGGGACATATATGTCCCTCATATATGGTCATGAACGGCGCTGGAGAAGTTCATTGGCGGGCTGGGCTGTGTCGGAGGGGAGATAGCTCCCGATAACGTCTAAAAAGGTGCTGCTGCTTCGATTGGCTCCTTCCGCAGCTGGGTCAGCATCTGCAGAGATATATCACCCTCCCATCATCGTTGTCCCCGTGAGTCCCCAGGAGCTCTGACCGGGAGTGGGGAAGAGCAGGGCTGTGCCAGCAGGGCAGGAGGCTCAGGATGGGAATGGAGGGACTCCTGTCCCCTCGGGTGCTGTGGCTGCTCCTCTGGGTGCAGCTCTGCAGAGGTAAGTGCCGGCTCCCTTTTCCCACAGCCCAGGGCCATCGGGTACCAGTGGGGTCATCAAGAGCCCTTTGGGAAGAGGGTTTCTTTCCAAGTGCCGCTGAGATGAGGGTCAGAAGGTGCTCAGGTCTATGGACCCTGTGCCTTTGCCTGTGTCCATTTGGCTGGGAGAGGGTGTCTCCACTTCCAGAGCTCCAGTATTTCAGGCAGCCTCTGCCTGGCTGCATTTAAAGAGAACCCATCCTGGGGTACCCTTTTGGGATGACTTGTTCCCCAGTACTGTGCCCCTGAGGCTGGCTGTGGCTACAGGGTCCAGGGGAGCCCTGACACCAGGAAGGCAGTTTGTGCCCCATAGAGAGAGGGGGACTGGACTGTCTGCACCCACAGGTGGTAGAGAAGTTCCCTTCTCAGGGGCCGCCACCAAGCACAGGGGCAGGGCTGCCACCAGGGGCCAGGAGGGGACATGAGTTGGGGGGATCCTTGGGATCATGTTGGTGTTCATGAGGACACAGAAAGGCCTGGGGGGGTGTGAGCTTGGGTGGTGCCAGGGCAGGTGGTCGGCAGGGGAAGTTGTGGGGCTGGGGGCATGGGGCTGTTATGGGGTGTTGGGCTGGGGAGGAGCGGGTTCCCTGTGCAGGGCCTGGGGGCACAATGAGTGGGTGGTCATGGGAGGGGGCCATGGGAGTGGGAGGAGGTTCCCAGGGCTGTGTTATGGTGAATAGCCCATCCCAGAAGGGCTGGAGTACTGCACCCCTAGCCTTCACAGGCTGTGGGGAGAGCAGGGATCCCCACACTGGCCAAGGGACAGCCTGGAGGGGTGAGGACTCCCACCCTCCCACCGTGGTGCTTCTGACTCATCCTGGGCAGGGGGGGCCTTCTAGACCTGCACTCTGGGGCTCGGTGCTCTCCTGAGCGGTCCCATGTCGATGTTCGAAGGGGCTGCAGAGGTGAGGCTGGAGGATGGCGGCGGACGCTGTGCTGGGAGAGTGGAGGTAAAACACCCGGGCCAGTGGGGGACCGTGTGTGATGACTCCTGGGACACGAATGATGCTGCAGTGGTTTGTAAGCAGCTGGGCTGTGGGTCTGCTGTTAAAGCTCATGCCAAAGCAGTCTTTGGGCCAGGATCTGGCCCCATTTGCATGGCTGATGTTGAGTGTCATGGCACTGAGTCAGCCCTGTCTGATTGCACAAGCATAGAAGATTTTCGACAATACTGTGATCACAGTGAGGATGGTGGAGTGACGTGTTCAGGTACGGTGCCAGCCTGTTCCCCACCTTTGTGACCAGGACGGGGGAAGGGACCTGGCTGTGCCCTCAAGGAAACAAGGAGTTACTGGAGAAGGGCCTGGTGTGGCTGGTCACACTGCTGAGCTGGGACTGTCATTGCTGGTTTCCCCGGTCCCTGAGGAAAAGCCAGTGGGAACCCCGCCACTGCCTGACCCCTGATGTGTCTCAGCCCACCCTCCATTGGCGCCTGGGGCTGGAGATGAATTCCCACCCGGCCTCGCAGACTGTTGGTTCCCAATTGTCTCCTCCCATTCAGCCAGGACCTGTCTGGCAGCACCGAGGACATGTTGCCCTCGTGCAAGAGGAACTTAGAGCAGCTCACGTGGCCACCCACAACCCTGGGCCCAAGGAGGTCAGGGACTTTTGGGTTGTGTCCCCTGGCAGACATGAGTCCCCCAAAGCAGAGGGGCTGCTCAGAGGGCAGGGGCCCTGGGCTTGGGCAGAAGAGCTGGGTGGCTCATGGCCACCCCATTCCCCTTCCAGAGTCACCCCATGAGAGCGAGCCCACAGGGAAACACCCCTGTGCAGGCAGCGCTGACCTGCTGCCCAGCCTCTCCTGCCTACCCCAGCCCCTGCCTGCCCTGTGCCAAGGGCACTTACCAGCACTTTCTGACTCTCCTTGCCCTGGGAGCTCGTGTCAGCCCAGGGCTGCTCCTCTGCCCCCTCTCCTGCCCTCTACCCAGCTGGGGGCCAGGGATGTGCACCCCTGGCAGTGTTCTCTGGCCCTGGCTGAGGACCCTCCCCAGGCAGGTGCTGGAGCTGGGGGCTGGTGGAGACAGCGACTGGAGGTACAGCTGCACCACATCTGCTCCCTCTGACATGTCCCATCTAATAGCAGTGCCCCAATGGGCTCCATTTCTGGTGGCTCCAAGGGGTTCCTCAGCCTGGCTCTCAGCTTGGTGGGGCAGAGCAGGCTGCAGCAGCCAGCAGAACCTCAGCCCATCTCCTTGGGCTCAAGTGCTCTGGGCGCTACAGTGCCTGGGGCGAGAGCCAGGTAGCCCAGGGTCTCCAGGAGGGCAGCAGTTTTTCTAAGCACTTCCTGTGGCTGTGGGTTTGGGAGAAAAGCCAGCCCACGAGTGCTGTGATGATGTTGGGGGAGCAGCAGGGGGTCCCTGGTGTGTTTGTGCCATCAACACCCACTTGGAGCTGCTGGGAGGGTCGTGGGGCTCTTTGCCTGTGGCCATCTTAGAGATGAGGTGGGACATGTAACTGCCAGAGGGCTGTGGGAACTCACAGGGTTCTTTGGTTACTCCAGGATTTGTCCAGCTGGTTGGAGGGGACAACCCCTGCTCAGGAAGAGTGGAGATCCGTGATAGGAACAAGTGGAAAACTGTCTGTGACTCCGACTTTGGTCCCAAAGCTGCCGACGTGGTCTGCAGAGAGTTGCAGTGTGGCAGAGCCCTGTCTGTCCCCGGGGCAGTTCACTTTGGAGAAGGGGCTGGTCCCATGTGGGACAGAGAGCTGCAGTGTGTGGGGAATGAATCCCTTCTCAGCTCCTGCCCCACGGGGTCCCCCAGGGAGCAGCCCTGCACCCACGCGAATGCTGCCGGTGTCACCTGCACACGTAAGGACTCAGGGCAGGGTGTTACCACCGGGGGTGTGCCGATGATGGGGGAGCAGGGATGGGACTGTGCTGTGCTGGGTGTGAGGACAGAAGGGGTGATCACAGAACCATAGGATGGTTTGGGTTGGAAGGGACCTTTCAATGTCATCTAGTCCAACTTGCCTGCAACCAGCAGGGACCTCTTCAACTAGATCAGGTTGCTCAGAGCCCCGATAGACCTGACCTTGAATGTTTGTCTGCAGCCCTAAAATGGTGCAGAAGGAGGAGAAAGGCAGGGTGTCCATTTGCCCTCTACTCCACCACCCAAGGGAGAAAAGCACAAGTCTGCCCTGTCTCATCCTTCTCTGTCCCGAGTTCACAGGGTTCAGGCTGGTGAACAGCAGCACGGCGTGTGAGGGGAGGGTGGAGGTCCATGTGTAGGGGACCTGGGGCACACTCTGTGCCTCCCGCTGGGACCTCTTGGACGCCCACGTTCTCTGCCGTCACCTCAACTGCGGGTTTGCTGAGTCCATTCCTAAAGGAGGGCATTTTGGGAGAGGAAGCGGCCCTGTCTGGAGAGACTCCTTCCACTGTGACGGGACTGAAGCCCACCTGGGAGAGTGCCCAGTGACTGCCCTGGGGGCCTCGCCGTGCTCCCATGAGAACGACGCTGCTGTCATATGCTCAGGTGAGTGCAGGAAAACACTCGGTTACTCTGTTTTCCTCTTAAATGCTCCCAAAGCAGGGGACCCTGTGGCAGTGCAAGGCTCTGGCTCAGAAGGTCCCCACAGAGGGCTGGCGGCAGGCAGGCGAGCTCCAAGGCCCTCCTGCAAGGGTGCCAGAGCCTGGAGACATGCTGCAGGCTGCCGGGCTCCCTGATGCCGCCAAGGGCTGGGGCATGGCTGCTCTCCCCAGGCCCAGCTCGCTTCGCATCCCTGCGGCTGGTGGGTGGAGGAAGCCCGTGCGACGGGCGAGTGGAGATCTTCCAGCACGGGACGTGGGGCAGAGTCCTGGATGAGCAGTGGGACGTGCAGGAGGCCAGCGTGGTGTGCCGGCAGCTGCAGTGCGGAGAGGCAGAGGCAGCCTACAACCCCCCGAAGGCTCAGAGAGGGACGGGTCCCGTGGGGCTGCGCGGGGTGCGGTGTGCAGGGCACGAGGCCAACCTGACCCTCTGCAACACCTCCCTGCCTGAGAGTGCGCTGGAAGCAGGGATTGCCGAGGACGTGGGGGTCGTTTGCTGGGGTGAGTGGCGCTGCACGGCCCCCCCAGGCTCTGGGCTGGGTGGGCAGCCAGCCCTTGACGGCAGCCGGGGTTTCCTCCTGCTACAGGGAGCCGTCAGGTGCGGCTGGTGAACGGGCCTGGGCGCTGCGCTGGGAGAGTGGAGATCTACTACCAGGGCAGCTGGGGGAGCGTCTGCGATGACGGCTGGGACCTGTCTGATGCTGCCGTCGTTTGCCGCCAGCTGGGCTGCGGAGGGGCGCTGGAGGCGGTTGGCTCCACTCGCTTCGGGGAAGGCTCCGCTCAGATCTGGCTGGAGAGCGTGAACTGCTCTGGGGCCGAAGCTGCTCTCTGGGACTGCCCGGCAGGGTCCTGGGGGCAGCACGACTGCGGGCACAAAGAGGACGCAGGAGTCGTCTGCTCAGGTGTGTGCCGGGAGCTGTGGTGGGAGCCCAGTGCCCAGGCAGGCCGGGACGAGGGGAGAGCCGGCAACGGCCGAGGCTGTTCCTGGCCAGCTCTGAGCCCCTGACAAAGGCCATCGTGGGGACACCCATGCACAGGTGCCCTCAGTCCCACCGGGGGTCCCTGGGGAGCTCTGCTGTCCCTGACGGGCAGAAGGGAGGGCAGGGGTGTCTGTCCATCAGGGACATTTCTCTGTCCGTGGGTGCAAGGGGGACTTGCTGGACGTGCCTTTGCCTGTCTGAGGGCCTGGCGGGTGCAGGGGTGTCCCTGCTCCCCCAGCCCCAGCCCAGCCTGTTCCCCCTCGCTGCCTTTCCTCCCAGAGTTCATGGCCCTGAGGCTGGAGAACGGCACCAACTGCTCCGGGCGCCTGCAGGTTTTCTACAATGGGACGTGGGGGAGCGTTTGCTCCAACTCCATGACTCCTGAAACTGTGTCGCTGGCATGCAAGGAGCTGGGCTGCGGGGACAGAGGGTCCCTGGAAACACAACGGCCCTACGGCAGGCTGTCTGGCACGGCCTGGCTGGACCGTGTGGAGTGTGGGGAGAGAAACAGCTCCTTCTGGCAGTGTCCCTCCGCTCCCTGGCACCCGCAGTCATGCGATGACCTGCGAGATGAGACCCACATCACCTGCAAGGGTAATTCTGAGCTAGCCGGGCACCAGCATCCCCTGCGATCCTGCTCCTGGCTGGGCATGGTCAAATTCTGTGGCCTGCGGGGGCCTTTCGTTTCCAAGCCAGACGCTGCTGCTGCTGGTACCAAAAATGGGACTTCCTCTCCCGGAGCCCCACACATTCACCAGCGGTTGCCAGCCGGGCTCCCAGCTTCGCCTGGTTGAGGCAGAGGTTTCTCGAGGCAAGGTCCCAGAAGGGAACAGCCAGGGCTCTGAGGAGTGTCCCTTCCATGGACACCCTCCTGCTGCTCTGTGACCCAGGGTCCCTTTGGGGCTGAGCAGTCAGGGTCCCCCACGTTGCCGAGTGTGTGTCCCCCGAAGGACCGGGGTTCAGCTGCTGCCATGGGTGGGTGGCACGAGCTGAGCTGAGCCCCGCTCTCTGCTGCACGCCCCGCTGCAGCAGCCCCTTCACCACAGCGTTTCCCTCTGCAGGGAGTCAGCCAGAAACGCCCCCGGCCCCAATGGCTGCGTGCCCCAGCACCCCGAGCTGCACAGGTAGCTGCTCCTCTGCATGCCCCTCTCGCCTGGCAGGGCTCTGCCTGCTGTCCCGCGGCCCTGGGAGCTCTCTGCCTTCTCCAGACAGGGAGAAGATTCGTGCCGTGGGAGGGGAGAAGGGGTGCTCTGGCCGAGTGGAGGTGTGGCACCGCGGCTCCTGGGGGACGGTGTGTGACGACTCTTGGGACATGCGGGATGCCGAGGTGGCATGCAGGCAGCTGGGCTGTGGCCCTGCGGTGTCTGCCCTGGCCGAGGCTGCATTTGGGGAGGGGAGCGGCCCCATCTGGCTGGAGCAGGTGGAGTGCCGGGGGACAGAGCCATCTCTGCAGGACTGCTGGGCCCGGCCTGGGGACAGCGGTGCCTGCCGCCATAAGGAGGATGCGGCCGTGAACTGCTCAGGTGAGCGGCAGGGCTGGGACACCTCACAGGGAGCCCTTTTCCCCATTGGCTGCCATCATGGCTCCAGAGCTCCTGAGAGCAAGGCCATCCCTGCAGAGCAGGAGAGCCTTTTGCCAAGTGGGCAGCAGCTTCTGTGGGGCTGGGTGTCCTCCAGCTTCTGCCCGCAGGGCCCTGCAGCCCCCAGGGGCATCTCCCGGGCTGCCGGCTCTGTCCCTGCTCTGGGCCCTGCGCTCCTTCCTGGCCATGCTCACCAGTCGTGCAGGAGGGGCGATTTGGGTGGGATGTGGCAGGGATGTCTGCACATGCACACGTGCGCACACACACACACACACGGTGTGTCAGAGAGGAGGCTCCCTGGTACCTGCACCCCCACCCTCTCAGCCCAGCTCTCCTTCTCCTCCTCTGCAGATGCACCCAGGACGGCAGCACCAACCCCTCCAGCAGGTAACCCGTCCTCCCCACCAGCGCTGGGTCTTCTTGGGGCCAGGCTGTGACCCACAGCCGTAGGGAAGGGGCTCCGTGCTGGGCTGTGAAACTCCCAGGAGGAGGCACCGGGGTAGCGGTGGGGCGGGAGGCTGGGGAGGGCTGTCATTCACCCACTCAGGTGGGAGCTTCCCCATCCCTCGTCCCCTGAAACCCGGTATGGAATGGGGGTCAGGACTGGGGTGTGCCGGCCCCTCACCTCTCCCAGGCCTGCTGCTGCCCTTTCTGTGTTCCTGCCATGCAGATCCCACGTGGGGCCGTCTGACCGGCAGCGGGAGAGTCTCATTGCCCGTCATCATGTGCATCATCCTGGGAGCCCTTCTCTGCCTGCTCCTGGCCCTCCTGGCCGGGCAAGTGCGAAGCGCCAGGGCTGGGCGCAGAGGTGGGTCCCTTCCCAGGGGAAGATGCCTGCTGGCAAGGCCAGGGGTGCCGTGGGGTGTCAGTGAGTGGGAGAGGCAGAGCTGGGGGGACAAGAGTGTGTGCTCTCTGCGGGATCCCATCCTCTCTCTGACCATCCCTGGGCCAGCCCTGCCTCTGTCCACAGGCTCTGAGAGAGCTCAGGAGCCCTTCCCTGAGGCCGTGTACGAGGAGATCGGTTCCAGCCCAGCATGGCAGAAGCAGGCAAGGTTCAGCGGCTCAGGTTGGTGTGCGTCCCTCGTTGAGGACACATCTACAGTGCTCTTTCCCCTGGCTGCCACCCAGGGTTGACCCCTGCAGCCCCCTAACCCATGGTTCGTGCGGTTGTGGGGCTGTTGGATCTGTGTGGGGAGCACCCATGTCCTGGGCCCAGGAGAGAAGCTTTCTCCCCACCTGCTCTGCGCGTCCCATTTGGGGACAGCCCCTCTCTGCCTGCCCCTACACCCTGGGGGACACCTGAGGGGTGAGGGAAGGGGCTGTCCCAGGGCAGCTCTGGCAGGCCCTTGGAGATGGGCTTTGTCCCAGGGCAGCAGGGTGAGTCCTGAGCCCTCGTCCCCGTGCAGCCGTGGCTCTGTGGGTCCCATGTCCCCAGCAGCACTGAGCACCAGCTGGGTCAGCAGAGCGCACTCCCCTGACACCCGCTGGGCCTCTCTCCAGGCTCCTATTCAGAGGGGTCCCTGAGCAAGCTGCAGCCCTACCCCGGGGACAGCGAGGAGGAGGATGGTCCATGGCCAGCACCAGGTAATGGGGGGCAGGAAGGGGTGGATGTCTCCTCCCTGCAGACATGTGATGGACAGCAGTGTCACTGAGCGTCACCCTCGGAGCTGGGAGATCGGGCGGGATCTCCTGTGGGGCTGCAAACACCAATGTCGGAGCCCCATGTCCCTGCGCATCCTCCCATCCTCTGCTCTGCAGAACGCATCTTCTCACTGTCACCAGCTCTCCTCTCCTTTCAGACGTCCCTGTCCTGCCTGGAGGTGACCCAGCTGATGGCTATGATGATGCCAGGGAGGTTTCTGACCCTGGGGAGGATCCTTCCCCTGGGCAGGAAGACTGGGAAATGCCCAGGGTGGCAGAGGAAGGATCTGGACCCACGGATACCCCTGGAGGTGAGAGGGAAAGAAAGTGCTGCTGGTTCCTGGGGTGGCATCCCCGGTGATGGATGAATCGCTGTCACACTAAGAGCCCACTGTGCTGGGGTGGGGGAACCTGCCCCAGGAGCTTTTCCTTGGGGGCTCCATGGGTGGGAGAGGGAGCTGAACGTCTCAGGACTGGTGAGGAGAAGGGAGGAAGGTGATGTACAGCCCAGGAGAGGCTCCCCATGGGGTGAACATGCAATGGCCTGCCTTGCTTCTTGCAGGGCCAAACCTGCTCTCCCAGAGAGGTGCTGGTGCCCCCGGAGCTAAGGGGGATGGCTGGTCCCTGTCCCCAGAGAGCACGGGCTATGACGATGCTGAAGAGGTGTCTGTGGCACATCCCCCTGAGGACACAGAGGCTGTGACACCGGAGCTCAGTGCACAACAGTCCCTGAGCCCCGGGCCAGGAGAGCCCATCCCTGCAGTGCAGCTGGGGGCAGCCAGGAGGGAGGAGAGGTCTGTGCAGCTGGGAGAGCTGTGAGCACCAGGGAACCCTCTCCCTTTTCCCACGGGCAGCAGAAACTGCCAGGGGTTTCCTCGATTTTGATTCCCCTGTTTTTACACAGGAGCCCCCATATTGGGTCTTATTAAAAGCCTTTGAGCCAGAGCTGTGCTTGCCTGCCCAGGTGCTTTAGTGTCTCCCCGAGGGTGGCTGGAGGAAACCAGAGCCCAAAGACATGGCGGTGGGGAAGGGGCATGTCTCGGGTGGGTGTGTGGTGCAGGGCAGTGAGCTGAGCTCAGGTCCAGCACAGCTGCCCGTCTCTCTCCTGAGAGGGGGCTCCGAAGAGGCAGCGCACACAGCCCTCCTCACCCCACAGCCAGACCCTGGCTGGGCAGGGCAGGCCCACAGTGCCTGCAGAGGACCAGAGGCTCCAGCTCCAGCCTTTCCCTGAGGCTGGGCGTTCAGGGAAGAACCCCCTTGGAGGTGCTGGGGATGGAAGCCAGGATCTCCCACATGCAAAGTGGGCGCTCTGCCACAGAGCTACACCCTCTGGAGCCTTCCCAGCAGGAGACACTCTCCTCCCATGAGGGGTCTGTGACAGGCACAGCCCCGTTGTCCCCTGGGTGCCCAGGGACCCTCTGCAGCAAACAGCACTTGATCCATCCTGAGATGGGGGAAGTCCGCACTGCCTCTCCCCTGGGGCCTGATCCTGGCACAGGGCTGCACTGCAGAGCACTGCCCCTCCAGCGTCTCTGAAGAGCGATGGGGCAGAAGGAGGCTCTGGCTGCAGGTGCTGCTCCCACGCTCTGGCCCCCTCCAGGGCCAATGGAGAGGAGAACACTCCTGAGCCTCCTCTGCCCCCCAGGGCAAGGGCAACCCCCCTGTGTGCCACATCTGTGCGCAGCGGCACAGGAGGAGAAGTACAACAGGGTGAGGGACATGCCCTCCCTGGGGTGAGGTGCCCCCAGGCTCTGATGGCACCCCAGGGTGTGCGATGGGGCAACATGGGGGCAGAAAGCTCACACGCCCTCACCCATGTAGCGGGCCTCCTCCTGCACCCCTCTGCCCCGCAGCATCCCTGGAGGTGGGGTGAAGGGCAGGTGTCCATCTCCATGGGGCTGATGCCCAGAGAGGAGCATATTGGTGTGTTACCAGTCATTGGAGCAGGGGGGCAAAGGGGGCCGAGAAATTCTGCTCAGGACAGTGTGTGACTAAACAATACCGATGGCCATGCATTCCGGTGGGTGATCCTCAGCGTGGCTTTGTCAGCTGTCCTGGGCACATCAGAGGTCTCACTGCAACACCCCCCCGGGGGAAGGATGCTGCCATTCAGGCCGCAGCTCAGGGAGTGCCTCTCCCTGGGACTATGGGTCCAGTGGCCTCTGCTCTGGGAACTGAAGACAAGGTGCAGGAGGCGCCTGAGGAGGGGAACAGACTCTGCACCCTTGAGCATGACAAAGAGGAGAGGAATTGGGTCGTGCAGAGACCCCGCAGAGGACACATCCCGATCCTGTGGAGCAGGGAAGGAGGCACAGCTGGAGACCACCCCAAAGCAGCCCTGAGTGGAGAGTCCTGCCCAGGGGGAGGCTGGGGACTTGTGGGGCTGGAGGAAGGCTCCTTCGAAGCCGCAGATGTGCAGGTCCAGGGCAGGGACAGTGCTCTGGCAAGAGGTGAAGGAGCAAGCAGGGCTGGGACAGGCTGGAAGGCGGCAGACGGGCTCTGCAAAAAGCAGAGGGAGAAAAATCACTGCTGAAGCCCAGGGCTGAACCAGGCACCTTTACATCTTCAGTCTAACGCTGTCCCAGCTGAGCTCCTTCAGCCCTGCCCCAGCAGCCCTTGTCCCTGGGCCACCCCTGCCGGGCCCCAGGCTGACACAGAGGAGGAGTGCTCCTCAGGGAGGTTCCCAGGGAAAAGCTGTGCCCAGCCCCGGACAGAGGGGACCGGGCCCCTCCCTGCCTCCAAGGCCAGGTGGGCTCCAGCTTTGGTGGAGGCCACGTTACGCTGGGCGTGCCAAGATGTGTGTGGGCCTCCTACAAAGGGGACAGGAGTGAAGGTAAGTGGGCAGGCCAGGCATGTGCAGCTGCAAAGGCTGAGGGTCAAAGAAGCATAGGACCGATGGAAGACCTTATCACCTGGAAAGACTATTTCCACCCATTTTTTTCCTTGTTGAACTTTGCTGCTTCATTCCTAACTCCTCTCCCTCCTTCCCCCTGAGCAGTGCAGGGCGATGGGGAATGGGGGTCCTGGTCAGTCCATACCAATTCCTCTCTGCTGCTCCTTCCTTCTACCACTTTTCCCATGGGGTCCCTCTTACTGGCTACAGTCTTTCGAGATAAACCTGCTACAGCATGGTCTCTCCTCAAGCTGAAATTCTTTCAGGAAATATCCAACCTCTCCAGTGTTGGGTCCTCCACCAAGTGCAGGGATTACCTCCTCCGCTGTGCTCCTCTCCTTAGGCTGCAGGGAAATACCTGCTCTACTGTGGTATTCTCCACAGGCTGCAGGAGACCATCTGCTCTGGCACCTGGAGCACCTCCTCTCCCTCCTTCTTCACTCACCCTGGTGTTTTCAGGGCTGTTTCTCACACTGGTTTTTCCCTCACTCCTCTCCCACTCGAGCTCTTGTGTCCTTTCTTAAATACACCCTCACAGAGGTTCCACCATCCTCGTTGATGGGCTCAGTTTTGGCCAGCGGTGGGTTTCTTTTGGAGCTCCTGGAACTTGGAACAGCTTGCTGGCTGGCAAGGCCTTTGACACCGTCCCCCACAGCATTCTCCTGGAGAAGCTGGTGAATGATGGCATAGACAAGTGTACTCTTTGCTGGGTTAAAAACTGGCTGGATGGCCGTGCCCAGAGAGTTGTGATTAATGGGGTGAAATCCTCTTGGCGGCCGGTCACCAGTGGTGTCACCAGTGGTAAAAGAATATTGAGGGAGATCATGCAAAGCATTTTGCTGGAGCTGAACCACACTATCACAGAATGGTAGGGGTTGGAGGGGGCCGCTAGAGATCATCTCTAGTCCAACCTCCCTGACAAAGTAGGTTCACCTGCAGGAGGTTGCACAGGATCGTGTCCAGGTGGGTTTGGAAGATCTCCAGAGAAGGAGACTCCACCACCTCTCTGGGCAGCCTCTTCCAGCGCTGTCACCATCAAGGTAAAGTTTTTCCTTATGTTCAGATGGAACTTCCCATGGTCCAGTTTGTTCCCATTGCCCCTTGTCCTGTCCCCGGGCACCACTGACAAGAGCCTGGCCCCATCCTCCTGACACCCACCCTTTAACTATTTATAAGTGTTGATAAGATCCCCCCTCAGTCGTCTTTCTTCCAGGCTGAAGAGACCCAAATCCTTCAGCCTTTCTTCATAAGAGAGGTCTTCCAGTCCCCTCAGCATCTTGGTAGCCCTTTGCTGTCCCCTCTCCAGCAGTTCCCTGTCCTTCTTGAACCCAGAACTGGACACAGCACTCCAGATGCGGCCTCACCAACGCAGAGTAGAGGGGGAGGATGACCTCCCTCCACCTGCTGGCCACACTCTTCTTGATGCACCCCAGGATGCCATTGGCCTTCTTGGCCACAAGGTCCCATTGCTGGCTCATGGTCATCCTGTTGTCCACCAGGACTCCCAGGTCTCTTTCCACAGAGCTGCTCTCCAGCAGGTCAGCCCCCAACCTGTCCTGGTGCACGGGTTTATTCCTCCCCAGGTGCAGCACCCTACACTTGCTATGGTTGAATTTCATAAGGTTCCTCTCTGCCCAACTCTCCAGCCTGCCCAGGTCTCTCTGGATGGTGGCACAGCCTTCTGGTGTGTCAGCCACCCCCCCAGCTTTGTGTCATCAGCAAACTTGCTGAGGGTGCACTCTATCCCTTCATCCAGGTCGCTGATGAAGATATTGAAGAGGACTGGACCCAGCACTGACCCCTGGGGAACACCACTCCTCACGGACCTCCAACTAGACTCTGTGCCCCTAATCACAACCCTCTGAGCTCTGTCTTTCAATCAGTTATCTATCCACCCCACTGTCTACTCATCTAACCCACATTTCCTAAGCTTCCCTATGAGGATGCTGTGGGAGACGGTGTCGAAAGCCTCGCTGAAGTCAAGGTAGACATCATCCACTGCCCTCCCCTCATCTATCCATCCAGTCACGCCATCACAGAAGGCTACTGGGTTAGTCACACAGGATTTCCCCTTGGTGAATCCGTGTTGACTACTGCCCATAGCATTCTTTTCCTCCACATGCCTTGAGATGACGCCCACAACGAGGTATTCCATCATCTTTCCAGGGATGGAGGTGAGGCTGACCGGCCTGTAGTTCCCCGGCTCCTCCTTCTTGCCCTTTTTGAAGACTGGAGGGACATTGGCTTTCCTCCAGTCCTCAGGCACCTCGCCTGTTCTCCGGGACCTTTCAAAGATGATGGAGAGCGGCCCATCAACAACTTCCACCAGCTCCCTCAGCACTCTCGGGTGCATCCCATCAGGACCCATGCACTTGTGGATATCCAGCTTACTTCACTGATCTCTGACTTAATTCTCCTCAACCAAGGGGAAGTCCTCCTTCGTCTAGACTTTCTCTGTCACTTCCAAAGTCTGGGGCTCCTGAGGGCTGGCCTAAGCAGTAAAGACCGAAGCAAAGAAGGCTGACCTTTGCTAAAAGTCACTGACCTTTGCTAATGTTCAGCTATCACTGGAAATCTCACATTGGACAGTTTACCGAAAACGTTTTATTCTCATCAAAAAGTGACATAAGAGGGCTGTAATGTCTCTGCAAATCATTCCGCTGGTATTTTATAACTGATACCAGCTGCCTCTGCCAGGCAACTAAACAAACGTTCAACTAGGAAAATTTTCACAGTACAGAAAACTCCACCTAAACTATTTAACGGTGGCTAAAAATAAGATGCCCCAGTAAACCTTCCGTGTTACATGGTCACAACTAACAACTCTGTAGAAAATACTCACTCTTACAAAACTCTGATGTAAAAATGAAATAATCAAGCAGCAAAATTGGAACTGCAGCACAGGCTCTTTCTGTGTCATTATTTGCAACGCCCAAATTTGTTTACATTTTAGGAAAAATTAGTACAGATCCCTTGGGAATTCAGTCTTTTTTAAATTATCTGTCATTCTGTGTAGTGACGGATTTCACTTTTTGGTCCTCTTTCTTTCTCTTTGCTCATCTTCATTGTTTTCTTCTTGTGCTTGTGTTTTTGCCTCTTTCCCAATTCCATGTTGTTTCCAATGTGTTTCTTGTGCTTCTTGTGCTGCTGCTTCTCTTTTTTCTTTTTCTTTTTCTTGCTGCCGTGATTCGCTGCTGAGCTGGCACTGCCCCTGTGCCTTCGAGTCCGACTCTCAGAAGGGCTTTGACCGCTGCTGTGGCTAACACGGGGGCTGCTTAGACTGTGACTTCCCCTTGCTTCAGGCTTCAGCTTCACGACGTCTTCAGCTGGGGCTGGGATATCATTACTGTGCTCCTCCATTGCCTCAACGACGCCTCCTTTTGTATCTGGCTCTTCTTCGGTCTTTCTAACGGCACTTCCTCCAGTAGAACTACTGCTGAGAGGAAAAAAGCGTACCTCAATAATGGCTGGGATACACGATCTTTTGTAACATTTTATAAAAGAGCTTTTCTTTCAATTCTCTGTCTGCAGCATTTCTTCAAAGGATGTTCAATTAGGGGAACAGGCAAGAGACAGAACGAGTCCACTAGCTAACATGAGGAGCAATCAATTAATTTAGTGTCTTCCTACTCCACATTTAATTAACAAGAACACAGGATTATCGGATTGGGGTCTGTCTGAGCTGCTAATTCCTTCACGTCCCACTTCTACCAATGGTAGATGAATTAGATACACGTTCCCGTTTCAACGTGGAAGCAAGCAATTACGGAGAGGTACACACAACCCAAATTTTATCCTCAAGTCCCATGTTCTTCTTTAGAAAAAATTACGTTTTGGAAACTTTTTAGACTATCAAGACACTGTCTTAAGCCTACAGCGATGTCTTCAACGTTTTGAGTTTGCTTTGTTGTGCTTCTTTAGGTGCTGGACTGTAAGGAACAGCAGCCCCACACCAGATCACTTTCCTGTTTTTCACATGTCGCACAATGGAATATAGAAGACTCATCTCCAAGGTCAGAGCCGAAGGAGTCGGCACTGAGCTGGAAGCAGGGCAGCTGTGTCGCCGTGGCACTGTGCTCAAAGCTAAAATCAGTGCAGTGTATTGGCGACCAAGCTGCTATTTCTGCAAGGATCGATTTCATGTCACACTGACAAAGGCAGATCATTACAGCACCCTGCAATTGTTAATGTCAAAGTATTGCACGGTATAGACGTGTCTGTTATCCTTGCCTTTAGCAGTCAGCTGGATGGGAAGGAAGACATGGGGAGGGCTCCTCAGAGTCACCATGTAATGAATAAGAAGAGGGGGAAAAAGTCCCAGAGGAAGGGTCAAACACGTCAGCAATGAATTAACCTCATGAGCTTTCTGCGCAGTACAGACTGTTTGTTTTCTTTAACAAAATTTCATTCTGACCCAAGGACCGTTTAACAGGAAAAGTCACGGATTATTCACTCATGTAGCATGGATTTAGCTGTTCCTTTCATTAGTCACCACAAATAATTTGACATTTTTGGGGTGCGGGGAGGAGGAAAGAAAGAATAGGAAAAGAAATGATGAGGTACCTGGTGTAATTTACAAGAGTTGAACTAGATCCATCATCTGCTGTTACTTTTCTTCTCACTTCTCCCTTTGCTTTCTTTTGTTTAACTTTGCTGCTGCTCGGCTCAGGTTTCTCAGCAGGTTCTTTCGCAGGTGGCACATTTTCTCCACTCACCATCATTTTGCCAGTTTCTTGGTTAAGTTCAATCTTTTTTGCAGGGTTGTTAAGAAAAGCAGATTTATCCCCTTCTGGAGGTCGCTCTCCTTTTTCACCATCAGCCTCAGTCTTCCCCTTCGGCCATGTTTTCGATTCAGCAGTTTCTGGTTTAGAGGCCTTTATGTAGGTGGCTTCATGATCTTTATCAACCTTTTCATCTACTTTTCTTTTCCTTTTTTCAGGTTTTGCATCAGAATAGTATCTTGGGTATGGGGGTGACCTTGACTTTGAACAGTGATAACTACGGGACCTTGATCTAGAACGATAGTTACGACTCTTCCCTTTGCCTCTTCTTGGACAGGGTGGCGATCGCGAGTAGGAACGAGAATGGGAACGTCTAAATGATCGAGAGTAGGAGCAGGAGTGGGAAAAACCCCATCTTGACTTGGAGTAGGTATGTGAACTTCTGGAGTAGGATGAAACACCACAGGGAGACTTGGACCTTAAAACATAACACCAAAAAAAAAAAAGTAGTTAATTCAAAACCGTCACTCTCCCCAGTTTTTTTTCCTCCCAAATTTGATTTATTTTTTTTTCCTCCCAAATTTGATTTATTTTTTTTCCCCCCTCTCCATATGCTTACGGCAAAGCTTTTTTCATCTGCTGACATAACGCTACTGTGAACTGAAGAACTTGATAACACGTAGAAGTTTCTGCTTACAAGACAGAACACCTGCTGCCTTGTTAGTGTAAAAACATACCGGAACAGGAAGTCTATTTCCGCTCACTTCTACCACGTGAGCTACCGTAGCTATTGACTGACGTAAGGCGATGTATACTGGCCTATACTGGTAGGTGAGCACACACACTTTTCACTACCCAGCAACCACGTGCAGCGCAAATCACTTCTGTTGCAGCAAGATGCAAAAAGTGCAAGTCTTTATGGCTACAGTGCAGCATCAAACATCAAGAAAACACGATTTAGCCTGACGCCAGGAAAGCTTAATTTTAAAATGCCAGCTTAGTCGATTTAACCTTGCTGCTTATTTGGCAAGGATGCAAAATGCTCGTACTGCAATCTTACATACAGGACTATTCAATCAACACCTCGAGACGGACGAGAGTCCCGGCAAAATTTTGCACACGCCTCTAGCTCTGACCAAGGGTTGTGACCACATTTCAAGAAAAATCATACCTAAAAGCTTCTAAACTCAGCCTCTAGTAGTATGACTCAATGCCATTCCTCCAGGAAAGATACTGACCGCATTGCTACTAAAGAGCTATTCAGACACCTGCCCAAGTCATCTTTTGGGACAGAAACCATCAGCTACCCTGAGGCTTTTCTTCACAAGCTTTTCTTTTCTTATTTTTTAAAGAAGCGTTTCACATTATCCCGCATATGTTCATCAGCATCATTCCTCCTGTCAAAGTCCCTCACAAATTCTAGATTTCCTTACGAACAAGCCTGATCTTTTAATTCCTAAGGAAAATTTAACAGTGTCAACAAAATATTAGTGAAAGCCACCAGTTTGCGATCCAGGTTAAAAACTCTCCGTGTATCCACATGAGACAGACAAAAGAGGAAACTAAGACAATTTCCCTCATGTATCTCCTCCAAAGTGCTTTGAGGTAATGGTTGCAATCAGACCAGGGAGACGCAGAAAATCCAGCAACTGCTCCTATTCGGTCTCGAGCCCTCTCAGGGTGCCAGGAGGTGAGGGATGTCACTGCAGCTAAACTCTACTAAAAGAGACCCTTGTTCCTGAACAACAACTGCCAAATTATACCTGTCAGCCAACTGCAACCTCTGCCATGTATCTGAGCTAGTAAGCTACATATGAAACTCCTGTCACTGCTAACGCCTCGAACCATCCAGTCCATCGAATGACCGAGGGGTGGAGCGGAACTCCTCCGGATTCTTCTAGACAATCTGCTTCTCCATTATGGACATGTCGAGCACTTACCTGGAAAATGAACGCCTGCGCTCCTTTTGCACCTTTTGTATTCCATCAACTCCTTAGCAAAAGCATTCGTTTGACCTTTATTACAATTAGAGTTTGACCTTTAGGACAAAACGACACCAAGAAACAAACCGTGCCCAACGTGAGAAAACGTATACTGCACGCAAGCGCAAAAGGTGCATGTCCTATTTAAGCAAAACCAGTTTAGAATTCCTGTAAGTTGAAGGGACAGTTTTAGAATTACGTTTGTCTTCTTTTAGTTTTGCACGTTTGCCATCTGCAAGAAAAAAGCCTGTTGAAAAAAATACTATGTCATTTTTGCTTATGCCAGATGCACTTCAGCGTAACTGCAGTCCAGTACGCTCTCAAAATACAAAAATGAAAAAGAACAAACACAACTTCCTTGAGCCAAGTACTTACTCCTCTTCCAGTCGCTGGTGTTCTCTGTAAAACTCCTCCCTAGATAAAGGAGGAGCTTGTGTCACTGGGATGGGATCGGAATGCGCCGTTGGTACTGCTGTTGGTACCCAGGCTGATGACGTGTTTGCAGGAGCTGGGGGATATCCTGGAGGGGAGTCAGTGTAGCTGGCAGATGGAGGCTGACCAGGTGGAAACTGGGGAGGAAACTGTGGTCGTAGTGCCCCCGGTAGAAGAGGAAGTGCTTGGGGTGGTGGAGGGTACAAGGAAGGCGGAGGCGCTGGCACGAAGACGGCTGTTGATGCTGGTAGCGTTGGGGCTTGAGTCCTCTGGGTACATTCACCACGCAGGCGTCCTCGACTGGAACTTCTAAAGAAACCCAAATACACGTGTCACCGTTTGTTACACTCTGCTCTGATTTCAGAGAGGAAAGCGAACGAAGCCGGAGCGTGGTGGCGAGCACTGCGTGTTCTCAGCCTAAGCATTTTTCTCCCTGCTTCCATTTGAGACTACGCTCATTTCTTGATCCTCACACTTGCCTCCCACATCCTCACCCCCAGCAGTTCCCTCAGTCTTCTCTCCCTATACAGAATCACAGAATCACACAACCTTAGTGGTTGGAAGGGACCTCTGAGATCATCGAGTCCAACCACAGAGAAAAAAAAAAAAAAAAAAAAAAAGCACCCACCTACTAAACTCCACACCCACAACCCCACACACAACACCCCACCACTAACAATAATCTTGGGCACTAGAGCATGCCCTGAAGAGCCATGTCTACACGTTTCTTAAATACATCCAGGGATGGTGACTCCACCACCTCCCTGGGCAGGTTGTTCCAGTGCCTGACCACTCTTTCAGTAAAGTCATTCTTCCTAATATCTAATCTAAATCTCCCTTGCCGCAGCTTCATACCATTTCCTCTGGTCCTGTCGTTATTCCCTTGGGAGAAGAGGCCAACCCCTGCCTCTCTATAGTTTCCTTTCAGGTAGTTGTAGAGGGCAATGAGGTCTCCCCTCAGCCTCCTCTTCTCCAAACTAAATATGCCCAGCTCCCTCAGCCTCTCCTCGTAGGACTTCTCTCCAGACCCCTCACCAGCTTGGTGGCTCTCCTCTGGACACGCTCCAGCATTTCAATGTCTTTCCTGTAGTGAGGGGCCCAAAACTGAACACAGCACTCGAGGTGAGGCCTCACCAGTGCCGAGTACAGAGGCACGATGACTTCCCTACTCCTGCTGGCCACGCTATTCCTGATACAAGCCAGGATGCTATTGGCCTTCTTGGCCACCTGGGCACACTGCTGGCTCATGTTAAGCTGGCTGTCCACTAACACTCCCAGGTCCTTTTCTGCCAGGCAGCTTTGCGACTGTGGATGGAGGCTGCCCGTGCTTAGGAGAGACTCCCACGTGCCAAGTGCCCACCGCTCCTCTACCAATCCTTGATACACTTCATACTTCACACTTCTGACCTTCAAAGTACTGCACAAATAATAACTAATCTTCTCTCAAACGTCTTTGGACTTCTTCCACGTACGCTTCCTATGTTGCGGACTCACGATGATGTATTTGGCCTGTTCTTACCCCCAAATTGTTATTTTCTTGCTTACTGAATTTGAGATTTTTAGATAATCTGTGGCATGGACCCTGGCTTTTGTTTTCATTTTTCCTCAAGATTTTACAAACACAATGCACCCTTAAAATCTGTCTAGAACAAATATATACCAAAAGGAAGGACTCACTTGACGCGGCAGTAATAGATCAAACAGACTCTTCTCTCTCCCTCCAACTGAGAGAAAGCAGCTTGGCTATTTGAGATGACTAAATGGAAGGAATTCAAAATTGTCATCATATAAGAACGTTGACTTTTCCAATAATTTGCTCAATCAGTATCAACTAGGTTGTTAAAAAAAGAATGCTGGAGGCCGAATTCTATGGGGAAATCAATTTCTTCAGCCCGATTCAGCCAGTAATCAAGAGGGCATCTTTCCACCTGATTCTTCAACTGTATTTCATTTTTAGATGTACTTACTTACAGTTTCCTCAAAAAGTGTTAATTTTTCAGAGTCCTCTTTTCAATCGTGTACTGGAGTTTTACTTTAAATCATCTTAGTGCCATCACATATGCCCTTCGTCAAAGACAATTAAAATCAAGCCATTTCAAAACTAATTAGAATCACAGAATCATAGAATGTGTTGGGTTGGAAGGGACCTCTAAAGGCCATCTAGTGCAACCCCCCTGCAGTCAGCAGGGACATCTTCAACTGGATCACGTTGCTCAGAGCCTCATCCAGCCTGGCCTTGAATGTGTCCAGGGATGGGGCTTCCACCACCTCTCTGGGCAACCTGGGCCAGTGTCTCACCACCCTCATTGTAAAGAACTTCTTCCCCATGTCTAATCTAAACCCGCTCTGCTCTAGTTTAAACCATTGCCCCTCATCGCTACATGCCCTTGCAAACAGCCCCTCCCCAGCTTCCCTGTAGGCCCCCTGCAGGTACTGGAAGGCCACAATAAGGTCTCCCGATTACCACTTGTATTCTCCACAGCTATCTGGGCACACTTACCTCATTATAAATCAGCTGTTATCTAAGTTACGTGCTACGGCCTCATTTAACAGGTTTTGAGCAGTAATATACTGAATTTCTGCAGAACACTTACAGGTCCCAGCCTGGTCTGCCACCCGCCGAGCGAGGTGTACTGGCTCTCATTCGATGACCTTTCAGAGTGGGGAGAGGAAAAAGAAAAAAATCCCGTTCAGTTTATCAGATGATAATTTCTGAAAAGAAATTCTAAAGTTTTAGTTACTTACCAGTCGTGGGCATTGATTGCCCTTGGGGGCCCAGAAGACTTGGTAATGCTGGTTGTCTTAGTACAGGAATCTGACAGCCCTTGTGAATAAACGCAAACAGTTGGAAAATG
This sequence comes from Rissa tridactyla, assembly GCF_028500815.1. Taxonomy (NCBI): domain Eukaryota; kingdom Metazoa; phylum Chordata; class Aves; order Charadriiformes; family Laridae; genus Rissa; species Rissa tridactyla. Next base: position 1,197,617 of record NW_026529584.1, read on the forward strand.
AGCTCTACTAAAATACAGGACTCGCTGCATATGTTGAAATAAAATTTACCTTCTCTTCCAACAAACTGCTGACTGACAGAGAGGAAGATCTAGAAAGCTCAGCAGCAGTCACCAGAGCACCAGGAGGTATAACAGTATCAGCACCGCTACAAAAAACATGAATTTTTGTTATTCAAACAGTGTTTTGATGTGCTACTGGAAATATAAAGTCCAAGGTGAGAAAAGGCTGACTACTGTAAATGGAAACAAATAAAGAAAAAGTAATCTTCACCAGATCTACCAATCAGAAGTTGGGCGATCCCACATGAAGCCCTGAAGAGAAGTCTACGTGGAATACCGGCATTCAAAGAGACAGCTCACTGGAAACAGAATTTATTAAGCTGGCTGCACACGGGAGGATTAGAGTACATATAACCCACATGCTGAACCTCAGTTTTGGATGATGCAAGAACGGAGATTCTATTAGGAATCGGCTGTGTTCTAGTTCGGAGGCTGCCTGAGAGGTTCTTTTGAATTGTGAGCCCCTGTATTCAACGGTACGGCGGAGCCTGACAGCCTTCTGGACAGAGTGGCTGTTTGCATTCAAGGCATCGAGCTGAAAGAAGATAAACCCTAAACTAGAGTTCAGATTTTTCACGTGTTTTCATATTAATTCACTGGGTTGCAAAGTTAGACTGTCATGTTTGTAAATACTTCAAATGTAGTGTTTCAATGTTTGTTATCCAATCTGCATGCATCACTGACTACCCTGTGACTACTGAGGATGGCTCTGACTTATCGTCCCATTGATGGCAGAAATACTGTAGGAAAAAGTAACATGAAAACACCTGATCAATGTTACCTCCAGCTGTTTTACACTTTTCATGGGAACATGAGATCCTCAGTACTACACAGAAATGAATGCACTCAAGAAGGTCTGGCATAACCGAATGGTTACTTTAGGAATTCCTAGCCACTTCAAATCAGAGGGCTCCTGGGGAAGAAAGGTTCCTCTCTCGGGGTAAACCTGGACTGAACGACTGATAGGGGAACCAAACAACAAATACTTCTGAGAAGCTTCTTGCATGAGGTGTACTTCCAACTTATCAAAGTGTCCTCACTCAAAGTAAAATAAAATAGCTGGAACTGTCACTGATGTCACTAATGAATGTCACTAAACGTCACTCGCTAGCAGAGGAGCGCAAGAAGAAGAATCTAACTTCAGCGTTTCATATTCATGTTGCTCTATAGATTTACTTACCGAAAAGGTCTATCTGGCTTTTCAGCACGGAGAGGTAGGGGCACTGCTGGAGGGAGATCAGGGACAATGACAGAAGAGGGACTTACTGGCAGCGAGGCTGCCACAGGTGACAGACCAGGGGCCAACGATGCCAAAGCAGAAGGAGAAGCCAGAGAAGCTAACGAAATCATTAGTGGCACCTGCTGTCTGGACATTTTTGGCCAGAGCAGAGGCTGCAGGTTGCGGGTTTTTGCTTGTCTCACGAGTGGTGGTGAAGGTGGTGGCGGTGGCGGCTGCCGCTGCTGTTGCTGCTGAATCCGCTTTCTGTAGCCAGTTCCACTTTTGAAGTTGTTCACAGCCTAGAGGCAGAAAAATTACAAAAACGTACTACGAAACGTCAGTAGATAGGCGAAGAAAAACCTCCACAGAGTAAAATTACTGGTGTATTCCTGGAAATGCCACCAACCCTGAAATAAATCAACGTGCGGATACACAAACACGGGACGTTAAACAGTGTCAGTAACAATTGGCACCTCAGAGTATCTGCACTTAAAGTAATTCTGTGTTAACATCGAATTGGAAAGGGAGGCAATCACGTTAAACAAAAGTGTGACCCGAATTTGCCAGACTGTCTCTAAAGGTGTAAGCTTCTGTAATAACAGATGAAGCATTTGAAAAGTAAATTTAGCCTCATTCACTTTAGCCTTTCTTAAGGAGACGTAAATTATTCTTTTCTTCCCTTTCAGCTTTTTACAAATAGACTTTTCATGCAAACAGTTTACATCAAAGTCATCACGTTACCTGGCGTAGGCACTTGTTGGCAACTAAAGCATCAGGAGAACCATCTGCCTGATGACATGCTGGGCACGTATGTTCCTCCGATTCCAGTAATGCTGTTCTAATACCTGCGAATCATTAGAATCACCAAAATAGTTTTTAGCCAAACTAAGGAAATGTTGAGGGTTCTAATCATTTATAAAAAGACGTATATGCTTAATGGGTGAATCTGCTCTTGCCCTGAGAGCATCAAGCTATAAACGTTCCAGAGTGCAAAAAATTCCTAGTATGCAGTAAATAGCTATGCAGTTTTGGTACTTCACTATTGAACATTTGAAGATGTAGGGCAGGCTGCGTCTTGATGGATCAACTCCTCTTTTTTTCCAGG